>NC_133456.1:16487003-17737003 GCF_048565385.1 Saimiri boliviensis
TTCTGTTTCTTAGAACAATACCAAAGAATAGCCACATCCCAAACAGTTCAAATTCCATGCAATTTAAATCTTAAGCTTAAATTCCAACTATATTCTCAAATTACTTTGAAATGAAGGAGGATTTGCAGTAATGTGGTGTGCCTGTTGGACCATTTAAAACAATTATCTTTTCCTTTGGATACCCTGGAGAGCCAGCAGCTTGGAAATACTTTATTCTACCTTAATTGACTTTGTTGGTGAGAACAACCCACCATCATCAGAAAGTTCCTGGTTGTGTGTGGAATTCTTCGGGTGGGGCTAGCCCTGCTGAAGGGTCATTTATCATGCTGCAGGTGCCAGTGTCAGAACTGGAGGCACAAAACTTGTCCCTACCTCTTATTAATCATGTATGCCTGGGCACATTACTTAACGTGTCCAAGCCTCAGTTTCTTCATCTGTACAATGAGGATTAATATTAGAATCTACTTTATGAAGTGGTTGTGGGAATTTATAAATACTTATCAAACATATGCAGGGAGGCGGGCTCATACTAAGAAATCATTAAATGTTTGTTGTTGTTACTATTTAGACAGGCCTGGTGGTATCTAGATTCCAAAGGTTTTCTCCCATCCAAGAGAGAATGATTAGCCCTCGAAATGGCAATGCATGTTCTAGTTCTTTCTTATGTGAAGGTGGAGATGGACTATTCGCGGGAAGGCAGATCAGTAGTCTTCTTGTTTTTGGTGAGAATTCCACCTCTGTTTACCAGTCTATAAATGGACCAGGCCAAGTTAGTGACACACGGATTTCAAGTGGCTAAACCAGTTGTCTCTCTATGCCTTTAGGCCTCACTGCTACAGGTCCACTGGACTAGGAAGACTCCAAGTTCGGTGATGTGACAGTCTAGCACCACCCCTCCCACAGCAGGCACTGTTAGAATGAATTCTGTGGGTGGTAACCCCCAACTTCTTGGAGTCAGTCAACAACTACATTCACTTGATAAGAATGGCAGTTTGTGTCACCTCCAGGGTAGACTTGAAGAAAAGAAAGAATGGTAGCAGTTTCTCCTCTTCTGCTGGGTCACTTGACCAGCTTTGGCAGCTTCCATGAGGGCAGCGCAGTGTGCTACCCTGGGTGGGGGTAGAGACTGCAGAGGTGCGAGGGTTGAACCAGAATGTCCCAGCTGCCTCCTGAGCTCAGCAAACTAGAAGAAGTGAGGTCACTTCTCTGAGTCTCAGTGAGGGTGCTGGAGTCCCATGAGTCAACACCAGTGCGTTGCCTGCCTTATGTAGTCCCCACCCAGCCAGCCGGGACTACAGGCTTTAGACTCAGAGCAAAGCTGCTGCTACAGTTGTCTGCCTAACACCCTTCAATGGTGCCCCATCACTGCTAGTAGTAGTTGTGATATGCTATCATTGACAATATCAACAAAAATAATATCCAATATTGATTGACTACCTGGCACCATTCTAAGCACTTTATAAGTATTAACTCATTTAGGCCTTACAGGAATTACATTATTATCCTGTTTGCAGATGAGGAAAGTGAGGCACTGGGAAGCTAAGGAATTTGTCTGAGGAGGCACATCAGGGTAAGTGGTAGAGCCAAGAATTGACCCTAGACACTCTGATTCTAGAATCTGTACTCTTCACCACCACACCAAGCTGCTAAAGTGTGCTGGTCCCAATGGGTGAAGCCCGAACTCCACAGCCAACAGCCAAGCCTTTTCCCGCTTCTCCAGCCTCCTCTACCCACCCAAACCAAACTCTGGCCAAATCAGCCTCCTTAGAGTGTTTCCAAGGAAGTCATGATTTTCATATCTTGGCATCTTTCCACGTGTTATTCCTTCCATCTATCCTTCCTGACACTCATCTCACCTGTTCCTAGTTAGCAAATTCATATGCATTCTTTTTTTTTTTTTAGATGGAGTTTTGCTCTTGTTACCCAGGCTGGAGTGCAATGGTGCAATCTCGGCTCACTGCAACCTCCACCTCCTGGGTTCAAGCAATTCTCCTGCCTCAGCTTCCCGAGTAGCTGGGACTAAAGGCACACACCACCATGCCCAGCTAATTTTTGTACTTTTAGTAGAGACGGGGTTTCACCATGTTGACCAGGATGGTCTCCATCTCTTGACCTCGTGATCCACCCACCTCGGCCTCCCAAGTGCTGGGATTATAGGTGTGAGCCACAGAGCCTGGCCTTCATATCCATTCTTTAAGACCCATCTTAAGTCATGCCCCTTCTGCAAAGCCTTCCTTGACCACCACCCCCAGATGGTTGATAGCACACCCTCAGTGTCTTCAGAGTACCTTGAACTTCCCTGGAGTCCAAAATTACTATCTTGCAGGGTCTAATAAAGAGATAGGTAAATGTACATTCAATGTATGTGAATTCAACACTTGCTCCCTGTAGGGAATAAAGGTTGGGATAAATAATTTAAATGGTGTGTGTGTCCCCTCAGGGTGGATATGAGGTAGGGCATAAATTTGCCAATCTGCTGGACATGCTGGGATTCTCATGGTGTACACATCCGCAATTTAATAAAATATATTTTCAAAACTGGCCCCTAAAAGCAAATCACTACTTACCTGGTGCTCAATCTGAGAAACAGGGATGTGTGCTCCGTGGATGGAGGAAATGCCAGCTGGTAGCTTCATTGAGAGTGGAATGTTGTCTGCAACATGACCTCTTCCTAAGAGACGACAGGGCTATTTGGGCTGTAAGTGGAACCTGACTCACACGCAATCATGACTGATCAGCCACAATAATTCACGATTATACTTCTTCGTTTCTGTCTCCCTTGGCATCCTGGGCACTTCTCCAGGGCATCGTGCATCTTAATATGTATCTGCTGGTGCCCAGGCTGAGCCCAGCCCTGGCTGGGAGCTGCTCAGTCCATCTTCCTTGGACAGAGAAAGTGAATGAGAGCCGAGTCCCACAGGCAACCACACCCAGAACTGAGGCAACTTGTTCCAACTTGTCTACAAATTTTAGACAGGTTGCCAGTTACTTTGCCAGTCTTTTAAACTGTATTTGACAGATCTGGGAGAAAAATGATGTTCTGGTGTTTATCACAAGTGTTTATTCCCTTCCCTAGAACTGAGAATTGCAAAGAAATAGGATGGCAGGGAGAAGAAATAACAGAGATGTGTGATATGGTGATTAATGAGTGGTGAATAATGAATGATGATTAAACAACTGGAAATTCTTTCCCTAACCCCACCTGCCCAGGAAGGAGCTGGTGAGGCAGATGCTCACAAAGGTGTCCTAATAAGGAGAGGTCAGGAGGCAGGAGAGCTGAAGAAGAGAGCTGTGTGTGACTCAGGAGTCCAAGCCTGTGCCTTGCAAGCTTTTCCAAATGCCCTAAGCCCAGGAACCCATGCACTGCTACAGTAAAAGCTTGACTGTCTTTCAGCCCATAAGGCCTCAAAATCACACCAGAATCTGGAGCATTTCTGAGTTTCTCTGAACCTGAGTAATGATTTTCTGAAATATTAGGCCAATGAAATACCAAAATCCTGGGGAGGCAAAAGAAAGAGGTATGATCCAAGCATTTGTGATCAAATGAGCTGTCAAGTTACTCTACTTAAGCAGTGGGGATTTTACCACTGTTTTTACTGCAGTGAAGTAAGTTCCTCTAGAGTGGTAGAATTGGTGAGGGTCGGGAGAGAGTCCGTATTTCAAGTGTACACAAAGTTGAATCATTATCTTCTTGCTCCTATTCACCCCTTCCAGCTAACTTATTTATCATTTAGGATAAGGGAGACCATTAAAAATGGCAGCCATGTGGGTGACGTGCCTTTGGCTATGACCCTAGAAAAAAGCCTGTAATGTAAGTAATCTCCTCCTGATGCAAAGGTGGCTAAACTCAGCTTTGTCTAATATGTGTCTTCAGCTTAGTTGTTTCCTCTGAACTATGAGCTGGACACCACATAGGGATTACTTAAGCCCAAATTCTCTGGTCTGGTACACCAAAGAATAATTACAAACTACACCTGGACAGTAAAACGTGCTGGATTGATCATCTCAGCCAGGGCGAACAAGCACATTAAGATGTTAAACGTCTACCAGGAGTGAGTCATTTAATGCTCACAAGGTTTCATCTTCCTTGATTGCAAAATGAGTCTGCATGAAAATCTGGGTTATTTAGACGCTAAATAAAATATATGAACAATAGAAGTAGCATTAGAAATTAATGAAGGACTGGTATATTCAATGCTTAGAGTTGGAACAATGGGCTCTCCATATGGAAAAAAAATAAAAGTGAATACCTACTTCTCACTATGGACCAAAAAAAATCCCTACCTCTCACCATAGACCAATACAGATTCCCAGAGCCCTTGATACACCTACTGGGGCTTAGAACTTTATCATAGACCATTTGTAGGCCTTTAGTCTAGGTTATTAATTCCCTGAGGGCAGGGACTCCGGCTGTTTTTATCATTAAGTCATTTGCACCAAGTATATCCCTAGAATAGATTATGAACCCAGAAAATATTTGTTGAATGATTACATCATTTCCAAAATTCTTTCAAAAATGAATTTCTAGGCCAGGCACAGTGGCTCACATCTATAATCCCAGCACCTTGAGAGGCCAAGGTGGGAGAATCACGTAAGTTCAGGAGTTTGAGAACAGCCTGGCCAAACATGGCAAAACTGCATCTCTACTAAAAATACAAAAATTCGCCAGGCGTGGTGGCGCACCTGTAGTCCCAGCTACTCAGGAGACTGAGGCACGAGAATCACATGAGTCCCCAAGGCAGAGGTTGCTGAGATACGCCATTGCTCTCCAGCCTGGGCAACAGAGGGAAACTCTGTCTCAAAATAAAATAAAATAAATTCTACGCCGAGATTACATTTTTCTTTGGCTGTCATTATAATAGAATAGCTTACCATATACCTAGAATTATTTTGGGCACTGACCTGGCCAAACAATGGAGAACTCAGTGGAAAGATTTTGGTGAGATCAGGCTTGGTCTTCTCTGAATCTAAGTTAAACAGATTTAAAATATTACATACCTAGGCTCCCCCTGAAATAATATTGAACCATATTTTAGCTGTGGTAATGATTATTCTTTTATTAATTTATGACATGCCTACTTTGTGTAAAAACATGATCTTTCGAACACTTTTTTTTTTCTTTTTATTAAGGTATAACTTACATAAAATAAACATCATCAGTTTTAAGTGTACTACGGTTTGATAAATTTTGGCATTTGTATACAAGATGTGATCACTGCTATAGCCAAGATACAAAACAGTCCCCTCACCCAACACAGTCTGCTTGGCCCCTGGTCCTCCATCCCCTCTCCCTACTGCTAGCCTCAGGCAACGCAGCAGCTCTGCTTAGTGTCTGGCACTAGTTTAAAATACTAATGATCACAGGGGCAGGAATTTTTAAATAAAGGGTAAAAAACCTGACCGAAGGGGAAATGGAAATGAGAAAGACATTGGTAACATAGCTAGGCAGGCTGTAGCCTCAGATTGGACTCTGCTTCACCTGATGGTGAATTCGCCCAACCTGGAGAGACTGGGTGCTCCAAGAATTTTTTTACAAATAACACAGGCATTTTTATGATTACAGAAAAAGAACACAAGAGTCGTAATATACAGCTCAGACATAAATCTGGCAACTGGGTTTCTGAACATAGATCTGGATTCGTTTTTAATCTGATGTCTTAAAGAACCCCTCAGCCTCAGAAGATTCGAAACGGCCACACTGCTTGAAGACCAAGCATTTGAGTAAATAAAACTTATGCCTCAGAGAATGTATTCTGTCGTTCAAGCTATTAATTAAAAGATTCATAGTTCCTTTTCTTGCCAGAATTTATTAGCCCAAAGAAAATATGTGAATGGTGGTGTGTCTATGAGAAATTCAATGCGGTGAAGACAAGAACATGAGTACTAATAGTTTTATATAGTGCCGTTTTGGGGCTTAAAACTTTTTGTCTCCTTGTGGGCATCAGGCACTGTCTGGGTCCTGGAGCTACCACTGAAAAATACAGGCCAAGTTCCTGCTGCCTCCTGTAGGAGCCACATTCTGATACCGGGAGGCAGGACTCTGCTGGGGAGACTAGGGTGGGGATGGGTGTGAAGCGCAGGGTTCAGGAGGACTGAGGGGGCGGGGGAAGAGCACTTTGGTGGGCTGGTCAGGGAAGGCCACTTTGAAGATGTGACCTTTGTGCTGAGATTGGAATGACGAAAAGGAGCCAGCTTTTTCTAGAGAAAGCACTTTGGTGTCGGGACCAGCACATGCAAAGGTCTTGAGGTGGGAAAGAGATTAGTATGTTCAAGAAAGAAGGCCACAGTGGCCTGAATCCAGTGACTCAAGTGGAGAGGGTTACAAGCAGAGACCAGAAAGACGAGAAGCTTTGCTCCAAAAACGGAAACCTAAGCACTCTTGTAAACAGTCATAAAACTGGCCATGACGGTGCCCTGGTGCCCAGAGAGAGATGTCACTTCTGGGCAGTAGTTGTGAATGCTTCCAGTTACTCAGGTACTGGTCATAAGCTCAGAGATGGAAGGGAGTGTAGAGTTATTCTAGCCCCACCCCTTCATTTCACAGTGAAGGAACAGAGGCCCAAAGAGGATGACAAACCATTCTAAGTCAGGTCAAAAGGCAAATGATAAACTGGGGGAAATATTTACAGTTCATATCACAGGTTGGGAGATCCATTTCCATACTCTGTAAGGAGCGGCTCGCCAGCAGGGCTGGAGCAGAGTGTAGGATGGAGAGAGGCACAAAAAGAGGGTGACAGACATCCAAATGTGTGATCGCATACAGCTGCTGAGCTGTGGGAATACGGCGTGCCCACTCACAGCCCCTGGCAGAAGTACATCCAGTCTTGTGCAGGCTAGCAGTTCTGGTAAAATTACAGCATGTGGCTGGTCCATTACTGAAGAGGACTCAAATGTCATTCAGCAGGTACATGGATAAATAAATCATGGCCTATTTTGTCAATGGAATAGTACTCAGCAATAAAAAGAAGGAAACTACTGACCCATGCGGCAGTGTGGGTGAATCTCACAAGCATGCCGAGCAGAAGCAGCCAGCTACAAAAGAGAAAGTACTGTAGGCTTCCATCTGCATGAAGGTCCAGAGCAGGACAAATTCACTGACGGTTTTCTGGGACCTGGAGTGGAGGTTGACTGCAGAGGGGCACCAGGGGAATTTTTGAGGGTGAGGAAAACGTTTGTCTATCTTGATTGTGGTGGTCACATGGGTGTGTACATTTAGTCAAAACTTTTCAAATAAGTGGGTCCTTTTTAATGTGTGTAAATTACTCTCAATAAGGTAGATTATTTAAAAATAAAATTTTTAAAGAAGGGAAAAAAGAATAGATGGGAAACAAAAGCTTCCCATCTATTCTTTTCACGATTAGATTGTTATTCATTCACTAACTGCTTATCAAGCACCATTTGTGTGCCAGCACGGTAACAGATCCCTACCCGCTGTTTGCACCAGAACACGGTACCACAATGGTTGTGTGAGCCCCTGGGCTTCCTCTGAAGTGTTCACCTACAGCCTATCCTCCCATCATCTGCTGCTCCCAGACCATCAGCTGCCTGGAGACTCATAATCAGAACCCAAGATAGGGCAGGGGCAGTAGCTGCTAAGGAGAAAGTGGCTCTCCCTTCTTTGTCCAAGAGCACTTAATCCATCAAGCAAAGCAAATGGGAAGGAGATGGGGCTTGTTTGTAAACCAGAGGCCTACCCTGACATTTGTACAGTTCTGCTTAATAACTAACTGCCGGCTAGGTGTGGTGGTTTACGCCTGTAATCCCAGCACTTTGGGAAGCCAAGGCAGGCAGATCACAAGGTCAGGGGTTCGAAACCAGCATGACCAACAGGATGAAACCCCATCTCCACTAAAAGTACAAAATTAGCCAGGCGTGATGGTGCATACCTGTAATCCCAGCTACTCAGGAGGCTGAGGCAGAAGAATTGCTAGAACCCAGAGGGGAAGGTTGCAGTGAGCCAAGATTGCGCCACTGCACTCCAGCCTGGGCAACAGAGACTATATCTCAAAAAAAAAAAACAAAAAACTAACCACCACCTCACTTGCTTGATATTGTTTGCTCAGATGTTTTTACCATACCCCAGTCTGAGACAGTAGTATTGTTTTACTCTAACTTTCCCAGTTCATTGATACAATGTGATTATATCTAATTTCTGCACGTTTTTCTAGCCCCCACTTCCATATGTATGTACATATGTATTTATGTATGTATGTCTGTGCTGGGCATATAAAGCATTCAGGACGAGGGACAGCAGCTCTTTGCAGATAAATGTGTCTCCTTACAGATGGATGGTTTCTGTGTGTAGACTTTGTTCTACAGTCGTGTTGAGAAAAGGTGTGGGGGTTACTCTGGTTGTTATTAATACCATTCAGGTGGGATCTCTAACAGCGTATACTGCTCCAGACATAGAGAATGTGATATAGTGTTTTCAATTTGTAGACAAATTGATAATGCAAACAAGAAACACATGTTAGTGACCAGCCAGCGGTGTCCTGGTTCTTTTTGATTGCTAAGGTCAGGACTGTTATCTTGCACCATCCTCCTCAGAAAAGGAGGGAAGGAACGAAGTTGTCAGAGAGGGGATCCTTTCTGAACCAGATTGGGGTGGGGGCTGGGGCGGACCACAGCAGTTTGCAGACCTAAGTCATCCTGCTTACTTCATTTTTCTTTCTTCCTTCAGAAGCTTTCGAGATTGCCCTGCCACGAGAAAGCAACGTAACAGTTCTTATAAAGCCAGGGACCCCGACTCCACTGGCAAAATCCTGTAACATCATCATTTCTAAAAAACCTACAACCATGTTGCACATCAAGTCTGGAGAAAGGATCATCTTTACCTTTAGCTGCCAGAATCCAGAGAATCACTTTGTCATAGAGATCCAGAAAAATATTGGTAAGTACACATTTGTGAGCTGTTTGACAATATCTTTTAAATGTCCCTGCACCTTCCTGCCTGTCTTTCCCATGCTAAGTCAGTCTCTAATGCTAGAGAAGTAATATCTATTCTGAAATTCTACATTTTTTTAAATTTAGCCCTTATATGTGGCCAGTTAGAGTTCTATGTGCTTTACACAGCTTAATTTGCTTAACCTGTGAAACAGCCTTATGAGCTCACAGAGAGAGGAACTTGCCTCAGTGGGCACAACTAGTAAGGACCAGATCAGGAGAAGAACCCAGGTACTCTGGCTTTCAAGTCTTTGCACTTAGCCACTGTGCACATGAGCTCTTCAGGCAGCGCTACAGAAGCCCACAAGCTACAGATCTTTAGGTCTGTGAAGCTCCATCTCGGGTGCTAAAAACATCCGGCTTATATGGAAGACAAAACAATCAGAAGCTTGAGGAGAGGCTGGGCATGGTGGTTCACACCTGTAATCCCAGCACTTTGGGAAGCTGAGGTATGTGGATCCCCTGAGGTCAGGAGTTCCAGACCAGCCTGGCCAACATGGTGAAACCCTGTCTCTACTAAAAATACAAAAATTAGCCAGGCATGGTGGCAGGTGCCTATAATCCCATCTACCTGGGAGACTGAGGCAAGAGAATCGCTTGAACCCGCAAGTGGGTCACATTGCAGCTCCTCAACTCTGCTATTACAGAGTGAAATCTGCCATAGACGATACATAAAACACCTAGCAATTCAGTTAATGTGATGCTTTGCATTATTAGGTTAGAGAGAAAAAACTACATATGATCATCTCAATAGATGACCTTAAATATCTCTTTTTTCCTATGGAACAGTATAGCTGCTCAACGCTGTTACTACAGGGTGAAATCTGCCATAGACAATACATAAACCACAAAGCAAATCAGTTCATGTGATGCTTTGCTTTATTATTAGGTTAGAGAGAAAAAACTGTGTATCATCATCTGAACAGATGACTTTAAATGTCTTCTTTTTTTTTTTTACAGAACAGTATGAACATAGATTTTAAATGTCTTTCATAAAACACTCTTAGTAAATTAGGAATGGAAGGATGTTTTCTAAATTCAGTAAAGAGTGTCTATCAAGAACTGAGAGCAAATACCATATTTAACCATCAGATGTGGCAGCATTACCAATAAAACAGGCAATAACATAAGGAGGCTTATTGCATGCCCTTAGTCACCATTATTCAGAATCTCTAATTAAATATATAGAGATTATCTTAATAAAGACGTAAAGTATATGAAACAAAATATGAAATTTTGCTGAAAGACAAAAGAGAAGACTTAAATAAATGGAAAGATATGCCATGTTCCTTGATAGAAAAACGACGTAATTTTGCAAAAAATTAGCCCAGCATAGTGGCACATACCTGTAGTTCCAGCTACTCAGGAGGCTGAGGTGGACGAATCGCTTGAACCCAAGAGGCAGAGGTTGCAGTGAGCCGAGATCTCGCCATTACACTCTAGCCTGGGGCAACAGGGTGAGACTTCGTCTCAAAAAAATTAAAAAAAAAAAGAAAAACTAAGCTTTTAAAGTGTGAACTCTCCCCTATATTATCAGTTTAAGTCAATTATAATTAAAATTTTAATGAAGCTTTTACAGAACTAAAGACAATGTTGATTTATTTAAGAATCAGCTGGACTGATGTGTCGCTACTAAGAGAATGAAGTAAGTTTGTGTATTTGACATAGAAAGGTGCCCAAATAGTTTTGTTCCATTAAAAATGATGTAGCTTACAGTAGGACAGTAGTTTATACAGTTTGATCCTACTCTATTAAATACACGCATGTGCACGTGCACTTACATGCATGCACACAAACATGCACACACAATCATACAGATCCCAAAGTCTGGAGGGATAAACTCCAAAATTCAAACATTCTAACTTGTCACTATTTCCATAGGGGATAGCAGAGGGGAACAGGTGACATTTTCTTCTTTCTATTTTTCTATATTTCCTCGCACCCCCCACCCCCCAACCCCACTTTTTTTTTTTTTTTTTTTTTTTTTTTTTTTTTTTTTTTTTGTCACCCAGGCTGGAGTACAGTGGCATGACCGCAGCTCACTGCAGCCTCAACCTCCGGGGCTCAGGGGATCCTCCCACCTCAGCCTCCGGGGTAGCTGGGCACACACCACCACAGCCACTTGTCTTTTTGTTGTTGTTGTTTTTAATAAGTATACATTACTTTTATAATCAGTTAAACCGGTAAAGTGACTTCCACTTTGAAAAAGGAAAAATGTAACAAGCAACACATTTCACAAGTCAAGCCTTTGAATGCATTCAGTCTCTCAATCCCAGGATGCCCACGTGGTTTACTATGTAGTAAAAATGGACGCTCACAACTTTTGAAAATGACCTGAAAGTATCAATTTCTAAAATAATCAATCTAGACACTGAATCAGGTCCCGTGGTCCGCCTGCCCCTCATTGCCTTTTCTGAACAATCATTCTGAAAGCATCGGATAAAATTTGACATCTCTGCTCTCATCTCTTCTTGAATAGTTCTATGAGAGTTAACGAAAGTTGGCTGGGCATGGTGGCTCATGCCTGTAATCCCAGCACTCTGAGAGGCCCAGGCGGGTGGATCACCTGAGGTCAGGAGTTCGAGACCAGCTTGGCCAATATAGTGAAACCCATCTCTACTAAAGATATAAAAAAAAAAAAATGGCTGGGCATGGTAACACATGCCTATAGTCCTAGCTACTCAGGAGGCTGAGGCAGGAGGATCACTTAAACCTGGGAGACAGAGATTACAGTGAGCCAAGATTGTGCCACTGCATTCCAGCCTGGGCAATAGAGCAGGACCCCCATCTCCAAAAATTAAAAAAAAAGTTAATGAAAGTAGAAATATGCTGGGGAAAATGAGTTATGAATCACTTCAGAAATAACACTTCTCCATCCTCTGGACAAGAATCATTTTAGGTATGTAGAATGTTTGCACTGGACAGAGTACAGACGATTCTGAGGCATGCTGATCATTTTGACTACTCTTACCTGTGTGTCCATCCTAAAAAACAAAGCTCTTAGCATCAAATGAAAAATTGCTTTCATAACCTGACTCTTGCAGTGTCACACGGCTGGTGACAGAGCTGAAGCTGAGAGCTGGGGATTTTTGACTCCAGATTCTTGGTATAGAATTACATCTGAATCCCTGGGATGGTCCAGGTGTGGTTAAATGGCCTGCAGGTGAGTTGTAGGTGGAACCAGAGCTGAGAGCCACTGTCTTACTACGGTTAAGTGTTCCCAGACGAGTACAGAACCTAGCCAGAGCCAACTGACGTTGCCCTGGGCACACTGAAGGTGTGAGTGGAAAATCGCTTGAGGTCAGTTTTTGAAGGAAAGAGTTGGCTTGATATAAACAACGAAGTTTCCATGAGCTCCTAAAATAGGTACTACCTTTACGAACATGCAGAGTCTAATTTTAGTCACATTAGTCACCGTGTTATCTAACCCTGTTTTACTGGTTAGGCAGCACAGTGCATTGGCAAGGAAGTGTTGACCAAACACAGCCTGAGCTTTCATCTCGGGATCTGGGATTGCCGTGCACTTGCTTGCAAGTGCCAGCCCAAGCCACCTGGATCCACAGCTGCTTTGCAGAAATCAGAGATCTGGCGTGGATGACCTCAGAGAGCCGAGACTGCTCTGAAATTCTTCATAATTCTGTTTTGAGTGGACAGTACTTTCAAATACCCCAATAGAACAGCAGTAAAGATTCACAAATTATTATTACAGAGGCCAGAGGCCATCACGCCTTTCGTATATCCCCTGCTCAAGACCACAAAACCTTAATGTCACATTGCCAACTTTCTATTTCTTCCCCTTGCTTTCTTCTTGTTTTCTCCTTGATAATTATATTTCTTGGTTTGTTTTAAAAGGCTTAGGAAACAAACATATCAAAGGATGTCACTAGCTGTTACCCTTAAAAAAAAGAAATTCAGTTGCGGTGGTAATATAAAATACCAGCATTAAGGCAACGCTGGAAGAGAAATGTCGCTGCCAGGTTCCAGCCATCCAGGGGAGTTGCACATTCAGAGTATATTCCCTGTGTTGATGAATGTGTTGATGGGGAAACCAGTTTTAAAGGATGGATCTGGCACTGTGCTCTACAAATTGTGAAGTCGTGACTATCTCAATACAGGGGAAGTAGGAGATCCCACAGCACAGACTGCACTGCAAATGCCCTCCTTCTGGCTTCACACACTGGACCCCAGGAACTTAATCTGGAAATCACAGTAGTTCAGAGATGTCTCGAGTCTGGTGACCTGGAAGCAGAGCCTGAGACAGGGATTTTTGTTTAAGTCGTTAATCAAGAAAGTGCCCTCAGAAGTGAGGAAAGCAGGATAGAGCAGGGCACATAGCTGAGCGCAGATGTGGTTTTAGCGGGAGCGGCCTCAGCCTGACCCCATGGGGAGCTCCAGAGTATGAATGGCATGCCCAGGTTATGTCACTTGAAGCAAGGAGGTCAGAGGCTTTAATTCCTGCATGAGGCTATTTCTGGCGATAGACAGCAACTCTCCCTTGGGATGGGGGTGAGGGGCTGCAACACCTCTCAGGCTTTTCTGGTTCCAAGGCAGCTCCTGCAACTGAGGCACTTCCCAAAGGAGGGTGCATCTGTGAGCCATTGGCCACGGAGACTCACAGCAGCTGGGGCCTGGGTGCACCTGCCTGGTAAAGGCCACCTGGGTGGAGTTAAAGAGTCTGCTACAGGGGGCTGGGCAGTGAAGGAGGAGCAGTGTGGGCTCTTGGAGCGTCTGTGATCAAAATTGCTTTCGTGACTGTTTTTCAGACTGTATGTCGGGACTGTGTCCTTTCGGGGAGGTTCAGCTTCAGCCCTCAACATCATCGTTGCCTGCCCTCAACAGAACTTTCATCTGGGACGTCAAAGCTCATAAGAGCATTGGTTTAGAGCTGCAGTTTTCCATCCCTCGCCTGAGGCAGATCGGGCCAGGTGAGAGCTGCCCAGACGGAGTCACTCACTCCATCAGTGGCCGAATCGATGCCACCGTGGTCAGGATCGGAACCTTCTGTAGCAACGGCACTGTGTCCCGGATCAAGATGCAAGAAGGAGTGAAAATGGCCTTACACCTACCATGGTTCCACCCCAGAAATGTCTCCGGCTTCAGCATTGCAAACCGCTCATCTATAAAACGTGAGCAAGCCCCTCCCCACTGTCTGATTAGGTTAAAACACACAAACTCATCATTGTTCTAGGTCAGAAATGGCTAAATGTCAACAAATCTCTGAGATTCAATCCAAATACCATAAAGGAAGATCTTGCTCTGCTATAAGGGACATGGGTCACTCATTCCTAGTGTGAACCCCTTCTTCTCTATTAAACAGGGGGTGACTCTCTTTGTCCTTTTTGCATGTGGTATTTGTTTTCAAAAAATGAAAAGGGATTGGTTCTACAGATCCACCTTGACTGCTTTGTTTCTAACTTCTTTGCTCTGTCTGCCAACTCTCTCGCATTTTCTGTAAACGTATCAGTGATGTGCAGAGCTCTCACACTGGCTCATGAAAGCTGGTTTTTTGTTTTCTGTTTTGAGACAGAGTCTCACTCTGTTACCCGGGCTACAGTGCAGTGGTGCTGTTTTGACTCACTCCAACCTCCACCACCAGGTTCAAGCAATTCTCCTGCCTCAGCCTCCCAAGTAGCTGGGTCCATAGGCATGTGCCACCACACCTGGCTAATTTTTGTATTTTTAGTAGAGATGGTTTCACCATGTTGGTCTCAAACTCCTGACCTCAGGTGATCCTCCCACCTTGGCCTCCCAAAGTGCTAGGATTACAGGCATGAGCCACTGTGCCTGGTAGACAGCTGACTGTTAAATGTTCAGGCATTTTGTGAGATGATGTGAAACAGATCCATTATTTTAAAAAATAGAATTAAATTAACTTATAATTAAATAAATCATTTTAAAAACAAAGGTAATGATATTCAAAACTTATCACTTGCTAGTTAATTCACTGTTGCTTGTGCTCTCAGGGTTATTTGCATTGTTGTATCTGTATGGAGGGAATAATAAAGTGCTGTGCTACTGCCCGGCTCCACATTCAGTCACGTTGGTAGTTTGAAATCAGCCATGGAGGGAGTATTTACATCCACTATGGAAGTAGGCAGATGCTGTAAGTCAGGGTTTTTCCTTCCACCACTGGATCAGTTATTAAATATTTACTCACACACCACTGATGTGTCTGCATTCTCAATCTCTGCCTCGAGTTCAAATATACTGTATCCAGACCCACTGCTCAGGATCTGAGAACTGCAGTCATTTTTCCCATGCCCCCACCCCTCAGGCTGCAGACAACCAAGACAGGGTCTAATTGCTCCCTATTCTTTCTGGTTTGGGTTCCACTGCCAATAGGTCTGTGCATCATCGAGTCTGTGTTTGAGGGTGAAGGCTCAGCAACCCTGATGTCTGCCAACTACCCACAAGGCTTCCCTGAGGATGAGCTCATGACGTGGCAGTTCGTCATTCCTGCGCACCTGCGGGCCAGCGTCTCCTTCCTCAACTTCAACCTCTCCAACTGCGAGAGGAAGGAGCAGCGGGTTGAGTACTACATCCCGGGCTCCACCACCAACCCCGAGGTGTTCAAGCTGGAGGACAAGCAGCCTGGGAACATGGCTGGGAACTTCAACCTCTCCCTGCAAGGCTGTGACCAAGATGCCCAAAGTCCAGGGATCCTCCGGCTGCAGTTTCAAGTTTTGGTCCAACATCCACAAAATGAAAGCAGTAAGTGAGCCCCACTTTCCTTTTCCTCCCTCTCTCAGCACCTTCGTTGTTTCCTGGGTGTTCTGCCTGGTGTGAGACTCCCTTCCTGTTTCTTGTCTGTGGCTTCTCATACACTTCGATTCTGGACCCTGGAAGAGTTTCAGGAAGTGGGTTGCTAGGCAGTAAGACAGCCTCACTGGTGAACACCTGGTATGTAGTTCCATTTCAGCACAATAAAAAGCAATCTTGCATTTAAGATGCTAAGTTGTTTTTAACAAAGGCATTGATAGGTTATTTTCTAGATCTCATGTCTTGACCCTGCAATGTGAATGAGGATGTCACCAGCACCATCAGCTGATAATGGGAACTTGGAGTTTTATGGCTCAGCACCCCCTACTATGGACACACACCCTGCACTTCATCTTGGGTTAGGCACGCCACTTACAGAATCTCAGCTAATCTTTATTGCAACTCTGTAGGGCAGGTGGGAATTATCTTCATTTACTAATAAGAAACCAGAAGGTTCAGAGAGGTTATGGAACTGGCCTGACATCACACAGCATGTCAAGAGCAGAGCAAGCTCAGAACCCTGAGCCAGTGCTCTGGCCCATCCTGAAGCCCAGTTACGGTGATGAGACTTAGGTTGGGCATCATTCCACAAATGTTGCCGAGATCCCATGAACACAGAGGAGGAGAGTCAGGGCCAGGACTGGGGTGAGGCAAAGTGCCCAGGGTGCAATATTTTTTTTTTTTTTTTTTTTTTTTTTTTGAGACGGAGTTTCGCTCTTGTTACCCAGGCTGGAGTGCAATGGCGTGATCTCGGCTCACCGCAACCTCCGCCTCCTGGGTTCAGGCAATTCTCCTGCTTCAGCCTCCGGAGTAGCTGGGATTACAGGCACGCGCCACCATGCTCAGCTAATTTTTTGCACCATTAGTAGAGACGGGGTTTCACCATGTTGACCAGGATGGTCTCGATCTCTTGACCTCGTGATCCACCCGCCTCGGCCTCCCAAAGTGCTGGGATTACAGGCTTGAGCCACCGCGCCCGGCCCAGGGTGCAATATTTAAGGAGGTACCCATTCTCAGGGTCGTGTAACTGCAAGGTCAGCCCCTGAGAGTGATCACCTCCTCAGACTTTGCTCTCTGGGTGCCTGGCTTGCCTCATCCCAGTCTCGGCCCTGAGGGGAGTAGTGCAGATTTTGAGATAAAAGATATAAAATGAACTCAGAGTGGCTCTTCCTGGGGCTCGTCTACGATGTGGAGGAATGAGTTTACATCATGTCTGGAACCAGGACATCTCTGATCTGTGCTGAGGATGGGCGCTGTCCAGGGGGCCGATTCTCATTTTTGTTTTTACTATTATTTACTTCTGGGAAGTAGGTAGAGCCAGGCAGAAAAATTAATAGGAGTGTGGAATGGCGTGCTGCTGGTTTTTTTAGGGCCAACAAGCATCTGAAAAGTGGGAGCGTGGGATCCACTAGAAGGATTGCCCAGTGGGTGCTTCCCTGGAAACTCCCATATGTATGTATGTGTATGTGTGTATAGATATGTATATAGGCAGCCGGGTGCGGTGGTTCACGCCTGTAATCCCAGCACTTTGGGAGACCAAGGCAGGCAAATCACTTGAGGTCAGGAGTTCGAGACCAGCCTGGCCTACATGTGAAACCCCATCTCTACAAAAAATTCAAAACTTAGCCAGGCGCGATGATATGAGCCTGTAATCCCAGCTACTTAGGAGGCTGAGGCATGAGAATCACTTGAATCCAGAATGCAGAGGTTGCAGTGAGCCGAGATTGGGCCACTGCACTCCAGCCTGAGTGACACAGTGAGACTCTGTCTCAAAAAAAAGTATACATACACACACATACACACACACACACACACACATATAGTGTGTGTGTGTGTGTGTGTGTGTCCATTGAGACATTTTTATGACTCCACTGTCACGATTGTAAATCAGAATGTTGAAAACAGCCACAAAAGGATTTAGAAATGGAGTGGGTTTGGGGTTTAGAAGACAGGAGGATTTGTTTATCACCTCAGTCATGGTGGAATGCTGCTTAGAACCTCTGATTAATTCTATTAACTGTAACATCAGCTGGGTTGATTTCTAAAACTAATCAAATTGTTGAACATGCTATAAACAGCATCAAGAGGGATATGGATTTGGTTCTGAGATTAAAGGGGAATAACTGTCATTGAGAGGAGTTTCGCAGTGTCACGGCCTCTAACTTTGCACTGTCTCTACAGGAGTGAGTGGACTTGGTGGCAGAAATATCTTCAGGGATAGTCTTAGGTTGGGCTGGACTGCCTGAGAATTCTGATCACTGGGTAGCTTCATCTTCATCCTCTGAATCCCTATGTGGATCCTATCTTTCCAGGGCTAACCCAAGGAAGCCAGTCCTGTGCCCACACATGTTTGTCTGACCCTTTTTTTTTTTCTTTTTTGAGGTAGAGTCTCGCTCTGTTGCCCAAGCTGGAGTGTAGTGGTGTGATCTCGGCTTTCAGCTCACTGCAACCTCCACCTCCTGGGTTTAAGCGACTCTCCTGCCTCAGCCTCTCTTGATTAGCTGGGATTACACCTGCCATCACCCTGACTAATTTTTTGTATTTTTTTTTTTTTTTTTTTTTTTTGAGACGGAGTTTCGCTCTTGTTACCCAGGCTGGAGTGCAATGGCACGATCTCGGCTCACCGCAACCTCCGCCTCCTGGGTTCAGGCAATTCTCCTGCCTCAGCCTCCTGACTAGCTGGGATTACAGGCAAGCGCCACCATGTCCAGCTACTTTTTTGTGTTTTTAGTAGAGACGGGGTTTCACCATGTTGACCAGGATGGTCTCGATTGCTCGACCTCGTGATCCACCCGCCTCGGCCTCCCAAAGTGCTGGGATTACAGGCTTGAGCCACCGCGCCCGGCCTTAATTTTTTGTATTTTAATAGAGACAGGGTTTTACAGTGTTGGCCAGGCTGGTCTTAAACTTCTGGACTCAAGTGATCCACCCGCCTTGGCCTCCCAAATTCCAGGCAGGTGTGAGCCACCATGATTCTTTATTCTCTCTTATTCACTAAGTTTTTGTGGGCAGCTTGCATTGTAAGCAGCATAGCCCCATGGTTAAGGGCAGTGACCTGGATGTATTTGAATCTGGTTGCACCATTTACTTTGACCATGGGCAAGTCACGTCACCTCTTTGTGACCCAATTGCTCATCTGTAAAATGGAAGTGATAAGGCTGTCCTCATGGGGGTGTTGTGAGGACAATGTGAGGTAGCACAGGGCCTGCCAGGTAGTGAGTGCTCTTTAAATGTTTCCTGCAGGGTTCTAGGTCAAGGCAGGATGCAGGGTTAGAAAAGACACGCTTGTCCAAAGAGATTAGACTGTGGCCCAGAAATGACTGGTAGGACGCAGCAAGTCGCTCTTGAAAGGAGTTCCAGTGGTGTGTGGTGAGGTTGGAGGCAGGAGAATGGACTGCAGGCTGGTGGGAATACCAAGGGGAGACTCGGGGCAGAGTGGAGTCTGACGCTTCTCACGCTGCGCAGGAGGCCTCATCTGTGCCTATGGTGGCTGCCGCTTATTACTGCAGGAAGAGCTCTATGTGCTGCTCTTGCTTTCTTGGCCTTGGAGATGAAAAAGAAGCTGAGAGAGAGGAGCCTCAAGGGGACTGAGTTTTGGGTGGGAGCCTCTGCCCTTACTTCTCCTGTGAATGCTAGAGGAAAACCTCCTGGGGCTAGTCTGCCCCCAGCTCCTCACTGCTTCACCTCTGAGTCCAGCCCAGGCATTGCCCAAACTTGACCTTCCTTTGTCCTCAGAAGCAGGGGAACAACTACCCAGACCAAAGCCACCACCCCAGAAGTGCACGTGAGGGCATTCTGCATTCTTCATACATCACGTACTTATCTGTCTCCACGTCTGCATCTCACTAAACCCCTCCCAGGCAGGAATCTTGTCTTATTGCTCTTTCTATTCCTGCCAAAGCTTCTGGTACATTCCAGGCCCTCCATAAATCCATGTTGCACCAATCTCAGGAGTCAGCCTCCTGTCTAAAGTGGCTTGAGAGCCAGATGTGCTGCCATAAGAATCCACAGCCCATCAGAAGGGGCAAGGCGGATAGGGTGAAGTGGGGCGCCCACGAGAGCAGCTGCTTAGGGAGCAGCGTATCAGAAATAAGAGTAAAGGCAGAGCCTGGAGACCTTCTCAAGTGGAGAAGCAACCATACAATGCCAAAGACTCAGCAGGGGTGGAGAAAGCTGTGAGAGAGGCACCAGCCAGCCCAAACCTCTCATTATCCAGAGCAGGACTTGAGCACAGGGGGCCCAGGCCGCAAAAAAACAGGCAGATGTTACCTTGAACCTAATTGTCCAAAAAACAAAACGAAAAAGCAAAAAAATCTACTATCAGCCCTCTCTCTGCTGGAAACATGAGATAGGTTCAAACTAGACCCCGAGAACTCCTATAGGGAATGTTTTTCCATGGCTGGGCCACAAACATCCTGTGTTTTAAGTTGAGTCATGTACGATTACCCAGGAACTGAAGAATAATGGATGTGGCCATCTGTGACAACATGTGTGAGCAGTAATGGCTTAAGCTGCCCACAGTGTGCAACCCAGGGATGTCTGAGAGCTCGGTTCATGTTCATCCCCACCAAGCAAATCTTGTTTTCAGGTGCTCCACAATGCACCCTCTCCTTTCTTTTTTGATAGCACAATATTACCATGTCATGCCTGGTGTTATTACCACTTTCATCATGCAGCTGGTTCCTCTTTGTGTTTAATTTCTAAAGGTTCAAGTGGCCCTGCTGATGATGATTATAAGAGTTAATGGTACAGTATTCTACCCATCTATATTATGCTCTTTAGGGAGAGCCTTCTGCCTTATGCATCCTCCTCTAGCTTTTGGAAAATACGTTCGCTTTCCTGAAAATACCAAACTATTATCTGCAAAACCCATGGGCTTCTGGGTGATCATGAGTCACACACGAAAAGCAGATGTGCATTTCCAGTGTGCTTCACAGTATGCTTTTGTTAACCACTCTTTGTAGATGCTAGTTGTGGAAGCAGATACATTGCAGCTTTTTTGGCTTTTTTTTTTTTTTTTGAGACGGAGTTTCACTCTTGTTACCCAGGCTGGAGTGCAATGGCATGATCTCGGCTCACCGCAACCTCCGCCTCCTGGGTTCAGGCAATTCTCCTGCCTCAGACTCCTGAGTAGCTGCTTTATTGGCTTTTATAACCTCCAGAAGCTACCTGGAACCTTTAAATAATTATTGGATTTGTTTTTGCTTCTTGTTTTTTGTTGTTGGGTAACTTGTGTTCCATGAGTCTTAAATTTGTTCTACCAGAGTTGATAGGTATTGTGGCTTTTGACTTATTCCCATGGGGTCCATTTCAAAAAAGAAATTTCTCTCTATAGGTGCCACAAAAATGATTAGGGGCCTTTATGAAACATTAGTGAGTAACCTAATCCCTTCAAAGGTCCCTAGTGTGGCTTTTAAAACAGTGTCAATAACTAATATAGTGAAGGATTTTCTTTTGGTGCGGGGTGGGGGTTAAACATCAGGCTCAAATGTTTTTTATATGAAGGCATCTGCAATGTTGTAGAAAAACTGTGAGATTCTTTCAAGGCAGGAAACTGTCCAGATCACAGATCTGCCCCGTTTTTAGGGAACACTGAGCAGTTAATTCGCACCCTTCTCGGCTGTAAAATAACAATAGTCATTCCTTCTTCCCCCCATGTTGTGAGGGTGAAATAAGACAACTTGTCAAAGCACACAGAGCACACTGAGTAAGGATATGTCTTGTCTTGCCATAGACTTATGAATGTTAATAGGTAATTTCACATTTAAAACACCCATCTGTGAGAGGTGAGGGCTGCACATTTCTACCCTGTTTTGCCTGCCGAAACCGCATATGAAAACATTCTGTAGGCAGCAGGGAAATTAACTGTGTCTATCCCTCAGGTTCCTTGGGTTATTTTGAGATCCAACCAAAAAAAGTGTGGAAAGAACACATGTAAAATGAATAATGAACGGGATGCAAATGCAAGATAGAAAATGGAGTGAAGTGTGATATTACAGAGAGCCTCCTCGTAACGAGATGTCTGTCTTGCCCCCAGAATCAATGAACTGCACTTCTGTTTTGGCTGGGACATCAGGTGTCTCACCACAGTCCACCCGATTATTATACAATAATTTCCAAAAGAAATGTAAACTGTAAAACCACAATAGCATTTCATACCCACTAGAATACCTAAAACAAGAAAAACTGAGAACATCAAATGATGGTGAGAATGGGGGGCAACAGAACTCTAATGAAGTGCTTGTGGGAGTGTCAAACAATGTGACCGCCTGGGAGAACTGTCTGGAGGACTCTCATGAAGTTAAACTTTCACTATTCTCGTAGTCCGTTTAATGTTGCCATAACAGAATACCTGAGACTAGGTAATTTATAAAGACAAGAGGTTTATTTGGCTCACAGTTCTGGTGGCTGGAAAGTCCAAGAAGCATGGCAGCGGCATCTGCTCAGCTTCTGGTGAGAGCCTCTCGCTGTGCTATAATGTAGCAGAGGAGCAGCAAGGGAAGTGAGCATGTGGGAAAAGATGAAAGCATGAGCGAAAGCCTAGCTTTATAACAGCCCACTCTTGTGAGAACTAATCCGCTCACTCGCATGGAACTAACCCAGTCTTGTGAGAGAGATTAATCTGTTTTAACAACCTAATCACCTCTTAAAGTCACTGTCTCCCAACACTGCCCCATTGTGGACTGACCACAACTCAATGTGAATTTGGGTGGGAACAAACCATATTCAAAGCATAGCACCTACCTGTGACTGACCTAGGTGTTTACTCAAGAGAAAGAGAACTATGTGTCTACTCAAACACTTGCAAAAGAATAATAATAGCAGGCTTATTCACAAAAGTCAAAAACTGAAAACAACCTAAATCACCAATAGAAAAATGGATAAATCAATGTGAGGTGCTCATTCACGGAATACTATTCAGGAATAACAAGGGAAAGAATGACATATCCACAACAACATGGATGGGCCCAAAAAAACATCATTCTGCAGAGAGAAAAAAAAGCCAGAGACAAAAGAGTATATACTGTATGATTCCATTTCTATGAAGTTCCAGGGCAGTCAGAATCTGCAGTGATGGAAATGAGAAAATGGTTGCCTTTTAGAGGATGGGAAATTGGGGGAATTGACTGGAAAGGGGCACAAAGGAAACTCTGGGATGCTAGGAATGTTCTAGATCTTTCTTTAGATGATTGATACCATGGATATAACAAAGTTATACAAATGCATCACACTGAACACTTAAGATTATGTGTTTTTTATTATGTGTAAATTATTTTTTTTCTTTTTTTTCTTCTCTTTTCTTTTTTCACTTCACAATTCTTTTATGACTGACATATGTATAAATTATTTGTTAAAAAAAAAAATGAAGACTGGGTGTGGTGGCTCACACCTGTAATCCCAGCACTTTGGCAGGCACATTTGGTTAAACCCAGGAGTTTGAAACCAGCCTGGGCAACATGGCAAAACCTTGTCTCTACAAAAAATACAAAAACTAGTTGGGTGTGGTGGCATGTGCTACTAGGGAGTGGTCTCAGCTACTTGGAGGCTGAGATGGGAGGATCACTTGAGCCAGAGAGGTGGAGGCTCCAGTGAGCCATGAACTCCAGCCTGGGTGACAGAGTGAAACTGTCTCAAAATAATAAATAATTTTTTTTTTTTTTTTTTTTAGTAGAGACCAGTTTTCACCATGCTGGCCAGGTTGGTCTTGAACTCCTAACCTCAAGTTATCCACCTGCTTCAGCCTCCCAAAGTGCTAGATTACAGGCATGAACCATCACACCTGGCAAATAATTTTTTTCTAATCCAGGGAATATGTATCGAAAGGTTAAGAGGGTATGTTTGGATGTTGGACAGCTTTGGGTCCCACATACTAGCTAGCTATGTAAGTTTGGGCAAATGGCTTAACTTTTCTAAGCTTCAAAATTGTATTTCACAAAATGAAGATATGCTGGGCATGGTGGCTCACACCTGTAATCCCAGCACTTTGGGAGGCTGAGGCAGGCAGATCACCTGAGGTCAGGAGTTAGAGACCAGCCTGGCCAACATGGTGAAACCCATCTCTACAAAAAATACAAAATTTGCTGGCACATGACCCAGCACATGACCACATTTAATACACTTCTAGAGCACATCAAGGAACAGCTTCACTATCATCTTAAAACTGGATGGCAGTTGGCAGGGTTTTTTCATGAGTGTGTCATCTATAAGTGAGTGGCATGAAGCCAGTCCCAGGGCTCACCCAATTTCTTGTCTCCTCAGGGCACCCACTAGGCTAGAGGAGAGGCAGTTGGGTCTAAGAAAGCAGTAAGCATCATAGAAAGAGCACAGGCTTTGTAATCAGAAAGATATCCACTTCAATGCCATTCTTAACACTTCCTAGCCTTAAATTCTCTGTCTGCGAGGTGGGAATGATCGTGCCTACTGTGCTAGATTGAGTTTTTGTTCTAAAATATTCACCACCCCTCCTGAGGGAGGATTGGACTTGGTACCTCACTGACCACAGCCTTGGCCATGTGGGTTTGCTCTGGCCAATGACATGTAAACAGAAGTGAGCATGCCACTTCCGAGAGAAGCCTCAGCACGCATCGCGTGGTTCACATTTTCAAACTCTGTCACGAGACTGCTGTGTCACAAATAGAGGCTTCTTCAACTTGGATCTGGAATTCAGAAGACATAACCCAGAGCTGCAGCCAGCTCACAATGGATATGTAAGGTGAACAAGAAATAAACCATCGTTATTCTAACCATTCAGAGTTGAGGATCCTTTGTTGCTGCAGCATAATTTCGCCTCAGCTGATTTACACACTCTCTCTCAAGGACATTATGAGGATGAACAGCCTAACATAGTAATTGATCCCCTGCCATGTACCAGTTATGGACAGCCAGGAAGTTCACATTCTGGTGGGAAAGTGAATAAGTAAAAGGAAAATCATGATTTCTCATTAAAGATAGCTTTGCTGCCTTTGTACACCCTACTGTAATAGGTTTTCTTAGAACATTTTAAAAGTATTTTAAAACATTTTAAGGTACAATTTTTTTTGTACTTTAGGTTCTGGGGTACATGTGCAGATCATGCAAGGTTGTTGCATAGGTACTTACATGGCAAGGTGGTTTGCTGCCTCCATTCCCCCCGCCCAGTCACCTACATCTGGCATTTCTCCCCATGTTATCCCTGGTTCCATTTTTAAAAATATTTTTAAAGGCATAAAATTCAAGGAAAAAGAGAAATGGAAAGGAAATAATATCATAACATTTCATAAAGGAGAAAGGTGGTAACTGATCCAGCAGACGTGAAAGGGCAGAATCCTAAGCTGACAGTGGGATAAACCAAGAAGAACTCTGGTTTATCCTGCAAAGCATCAACAACTGGCAGCCAGTCTCCTCCAGAAACGGGGGCAAATGTGAGGCTAAGATGGGAGAGCCACTAGAGCCCCAGATCGTCTCCTTGCCAGCAAGCAGCCAGAAACTGCTCTTCCCTTAGAAGACAGAAGTTTCTTTTCCAGAGATGAGAGTCCCTGAACCAAAGATCTGTCACATTGAAGGTGGAGGTGCTGAACTGAACGTGGGGGATCAAGTAAAATTGAAGTACTGACCATGAAGCTCCATCCTTCCTTCACTGGTTCCCATGGGTATGTTTCTTCCCTTTGGTAGAGGATGAATTCTTCTCTGGGGGCATCCGACCAACCTAAGAGGAAAGACACAAAGATACTGATGTTATGGGCTCTCCAGGAAGCAGTCTGACCATATCACCCTACTGAGAAGCCCCATAAACAAGCAGAGCTATTCCAATAGCATTAGCGCCTCACTTTCAATAAGAGCAGTGTATAGATCCCCAGACATCTGATGACAGCTAATGAAAAATACAAAGACTAAAACAAATGAGAAGAAAAGCCACTTGGAGGAAACAGAGACTATAGAGGGAGAAAAAACTAAAACAAAATCAGCGATCAAGAACCTCAAGTTAACAAGAAGAGATGCTGCATTTATGTAAAAGGAACACGTTGCAATTTTTAAAAAGGGCTTTCAGGAGAAAAGTCCAAAGGAACTCTTGGAGATTAAAAATGTGTTAGCAGAAATGAAAGAGTCAAAAGGGCTGAAAGGTAAAGATGAAAATATCTCCCAGAAAGTGGAGTGAAGAAAAAGCTGGCGAGATAGAAAGGAAGAGAAAATATAAAATTCAAGGACCAGTCAGGGAGGCACAATATCCAAATAAAAGGAGTTTTAGAGAGAAAAAATAAAGGAGAGGGAATCATCAAAAAATATTTCAGGAACATTTGCCAGGACTGATGAATATGAGTTGCCAGTTGGAAGGGTCCACCAAACACAGTGGATACAAATAGACCCACACCAAGGCACAGTATTGTAAAATTTCAGAGCATCAGGGACACAGAGACCCAAGCTTCCAGAGAAGAGTTAAAAAAGTTTTATACAGAGGAAGAAGAAACCAAATGGCAATAAACATTATCAGCAACACTGGGTATTGTAAAACAGTGGAGCAAGATCTTCAAAATTCTGAAGGAATATTATTTCCAACCTGGAATTTTATACCAAGCCAAACAATTAGTATGAAGGCAGAATAAAGACATTTTAGACCATATATACTTTCTCAAGAAGCACCCGAAGGCTGTAATCCACCTAAAAAGAAAGTAAAAATGAAAGAAAAAGATAGATCCAGGAAGCCCAGGATCTAGTCCAAAAGAGAAGCAAAGGAAATTCCAGGATGCCAGTGAAGAAGACCCAGGACCACACCTGGGCACCAGGCATCAAGAGCAGCCCCTTTAGATTAGAGCCTTGAAAAGCTCTGGAGCGATTTCTTCAGAAGTTGAGGAAGTACCTAATGTTTTCAAATTTATTGAAAGGACATATATACAAGTGGGAGAGACTTTGGTGTCAAATTTCTGATAAGTCCATAGAAACTAAGGAAATGATTAAAATGACAATAATTAACTCCAGAGAACACAAAATTTTGTGTGGAAAGGAAAAGCAATTATAGTGTGCGTTATAGTATGACTACCTAAACACTCTGTTAATATCACTACATAGCCATGATAACATAAACACAGAATGAAGATCTAACTGCAAATGTCACGCTATCAGGAAGATGAGGGAATGGGAATGGGAAATGCGTGTGGTGTGAGTGTTCGCTAGTGTGTGGAATGTGGAGGGGGTGTGGGGTGTGGAGGGGCTGTGGGGTGAAGGAGGAGAAACCCATATTTTTCTTAGTGGGAAGCCAATAGACAGTGCCTGAAACTGAAAGATCCATAGGCAGCAATGGAACAGAGCATGTTATTGAATGATATGAAGGTAATTCTTAAAAGAGCCTGCTACTTTGGGAAGCTAAGGCGGGCAGATCACTTGAGGCCAGTAGTTTGAGACCAGCCTGGCCAATGTGGCAAAACCACAACTCTACTAAAGATACAAAAAAAAAAAAATTTAGCCAGGCATGGTGGCACATGCCTGTGGTCCCAGCTCCTCAGCAAGCAGAGGCACAAGAATTGCTTTCACGCGGGAGACAGCAGTTGCAGTGAGCTGGGATCGCACCACTGCACTCCAGCCTGGGCGGCAAAGCAAGACTCTGTCTCAAAATAAATAAGTAAATAAGTAGGCTGCTAGAACAGTTGAAAGTTGTTGTTCTGGGGAGTGGTGGAAAGGTATGGGGGGAGTTTTGTTTTCAAAATAAAACTTCTCAAATTATTTGATTCTTTAAGCCAGTGGTTCTCAACTGGGAGCAGTGTGGCCCCCCCAGGACATATCTGACAACGTCTGGAGATGTTTTGGTTGTCAGTGAAGAGGGGATGTGCTGCTGGCATCTAGTGGGCAGAGGCCAGGGATGCTGCTAAACATCCCACAGTGCACAGGACAGCCCACAACAAAGAACCATTCCGCTCAGAAGGCTGAAGGCCAGGCATGGTGGCTTACACCTGTAATCCCAATGCTTCGGGAGGCCAAGGCAGGAGGATCACTTGAGCTTAGAAGTTCAAGACTAGCCTAGGCAATATAGTGACACCCCATCTTTACAAAAAAATTTAAAAGAATTAGCCAGGCAAAGTGGCACATACCTGTAGCCTCAGCTACTTGGGAGGTTAAAGCAGGAGAATCGCTTGAACCTGGGAGGTTGAGGCTGCAGTGAGCCATGATCACGCCACTGCACTCCAGCCTGGGTGACAGGGTGCAACCTTGTCCGAAATAATAATGATAATAATAAAGACTGAGAACCTTTGCTTTAAAGTATGTGCATGCGTGGTTTTAGAAAGATGCAAATGAGGAAGAGTGGGTGGGGAGACTACAGCAGTGTGTGGCTGGGCCTTTGTAAAGGTAGGCAGGGACTGCAGAAGCAGAGGGGCTCCTAACCCTGCTTTGGGGTGGTGGGGGGCTGTCCTGGAGGTAACAATGAAGGTGAGTTTTGAAGGACAGTAAGAAATGAACTGAATATGCTGGGCGTGGTGGCTCACGCCTGTAATCCCAGCACTTTGAGAGGCCTAGGTGGGTAGAGTTTGAGACCAGCCTGGCCAACATGGCAAAACACTGTCCATACTAAAAAAACAAAATACAAAAATTAGCTGGGCATGGTGGTGCGTGCCTGTAATCCCAGCTATTCAGGAGGCTGAGGCAAGAGAATTGCTTGAACCCAGGAGGTGGAGGTTGCAGTGGGCTGAGATAGCACCATTGGACTCCAGCCTTGGGAGACGCAGTGAAACTCCATCTCAAAAAAAAAAAAAAGAAAGAAAGAAAGAAAGAAAAAAGAAAAGAAATGAGGTGAATGTGGGGCTAGGTGATTGAAAAGGTGACTGTTTTCTAAATCAAATTATATTTAAGTTAGCAGTGTTAGAATATGTACTTCAGCTCTAGACTTGGCATCTCTCTAACTAAAGCACTACTGGATACAATGTCAAATTTTACGTGGCAAATAGACTGTGAACTACACAAAGCAATTAACAGATATGACAGCCATAAAACGTTTTTTTAATTGTGCTTCTAATTTGACACTGAGCTCCCCAGCAGCCAGTTCAAAAGGAGCAATTCCACCAATTATATGGTTCCTGTTATGAGGAAGAAGGAAGTTTAGCAGGCCTTTTTGGGAAACAGAGCTTTCCCAGCTAAAATTGAATTCATTCGCTGGCACTGCTGGATGATATTGTCAACACCCTTGACTTGCAAAGATAGCACCACTTTCCACAGGCACCTTCCTAATCTGATTTTTTTTTTAATATATATAAAAGAAGAATGAATGAAATTCAAAAGCAACTCAGTAAAAGTTGATCCCCAGGCAGCTGTAGTGTAGCACAGGGATAACATTAAAAAGTGAAATGACTTTTTTATAAAGTAATCTGGTAATCTATTCTAAAGAGTTGAAAGAGTATCCCTTTTATTTATTTATTTATTTATTTTTTTAAAGACAGTCTTGCTCTGTTGCCCAGGCTGGAATAAAGAGGCATGATTTTGGCTCACTGCAACCTCCACCTCTCAGGTTCAGGCAATTCTGTGCCTCAGCCTCCCGAGTAACTGGGATTACAGGAGCATGCCACCATGCCTGGCTAATTTTTGTATTTTTAGTAGAGACGAGGTTTCACCATGTTGGCCAGGCTGGTCTGAAACTTTTGACCTCAAGTGATCCACCTGCCTCAGCTTCCCAAAGTGCTGGGATTACAGGTGTGAGATACCACGTCTGGCGCTATTCATTTATTTCTAATGGCAAAATTATAGAAATCACCGATAATCAGACAGTTTTTCCAAATGATACAAGAAATAGGTAAATATGTTCTTGTTAGAAATTTAAATATTACAGGCAAAGCTACAATCCTCTCCACTCCCAAGCTCTTCCCCTCGGGTAACCACAGTCACGGATTTGTCATATTTCTCTCCAGATCTTTTTTCTTTACCTGCATATGTAAGTCTGTACATATAAATAGCTATTTTGTTTCATAGAGAGATTTTACCATCTGCATTGTATCGTACTCTACCTATTATCTACAACTTGCTGCTTTGCACAATATTACATTTAGGTTTCCAAATCTCCCTCTTTTTCTGAGACAGTCTTGCTCTGTCATCCAGGCTGGAGTTCAGTGGCACGATTTTGGCTCACTGCAACCTTCACCTCCTGGATTCAAGCAACTCTCCTGCCTCAACCTCCCAGGTATTGGGAGGTTGAGGCAGAAGAATTGTGCCTGGGATTACAGGCACATACAACCATGCCCAACTAATTTTGTATTTGTATTAGAGACAGGGTTTTACCGTGTTGGTCTCGAACTCCTACCTCGAATGAGCTGCCTGCCTCGGCCTCACAAAGTGCTGAGATTACAGGCATGAGCCACTTTGGCTGGCCCTCCTTATTATTTTTAACAGCTGCATAATATTCCATTCATAAATGTCCCCATAGTTTATTCTAGTATAAGGTGGTCTCTAGTTTTCCACAATCACAGTGCTGCAGTGAAATGTGGGCACACATGGCCATGTCACACTGTTTGGTTCCCAGAAGGGACAAGATTTTATACTTTTATTAATTCCCATGTTCCTGTAATAAGCTATTCCAGGCTCCCTCCATCGGCCCCATCCAGCTGTGTCAGAGAGGTCCTGTTTCCTGTAGCTTCCCCAGCTTTCAATATGGCCAAATATCTATATTTCCGCCCCCTACCCCTCCAATCTGAAGAGTGTGATACAGTAATACTTTGTTTTAACTTGCTTTTTCTGATTAAAAGGGACATTAAGAACTTTCTGTAGCTTGAATATTTGATCATTTATATCTCCTTTTCTGTGAGCTGCTCCATCACTCTGTATTGCAAACATTTCTCCCAGTGTGTCCCTTGTCCTTTAATTTATTTATAGTACCTATCGTCAGATGTTTTAATCTTTTTTTGCTTTTATAATTTGTGTTTATTCCACATTATAATTATTTTCTCTCTGTTGTTATGGCAATGAAATCCATTATTTCTTCTTAACTTTCTTTTATAGCTATTGTATTGTTGCCTTAATGATATGTTTTCCCAACATGATCTATCCATGATGTGATATGCCATTTTCTTCCTCAGGAGAGGTTTTCTACTAATTTTTGCCATTTCCTGTGGTCGCTGCTGATCCATGCTTCATGCCTGTTTTCTGTTTGTGGCTTCAGATAAAATCTACGTGGTTGACTTGAGTAACGAGCGAGCTATGTCACTCACCATTGAGCCACGGCCTGTCAAACAGAGCCGCAAGTTCGTCCCTGGCTGTTTCGTGTGTCTGGAATCTCGGACCTGCAGTACCAACCTCACCCTGACATCTGGCTCCAAACACAAGATCTCCTTCCTTTGTGATGATCTCACACGTCTGTGGATGAATGTGGAAAAAACCATAAGTACGCCCCTGAATTAGTACATTCTTCCCGGGCTATGGATGGCTCTTCTCTCCCTGCCTTGCCTTAGTGGGGTTCCCTAGGTAGGTTGTAAATCATAGGACCCAAAATGCCCACCCACAGCCCGGGTGAGCAAAGGTGACCAAGAGGCAAATGGAGCGCATGTTGACACATCCCTGTGGGACCAGCCTCAGGTGGAGCCTGCAGCCCTCAGAAGTGCGTCATACTGCTCCATGTCCAGCCTTATGTCTCTCTGCCCAGGCTTCCAATCTTCCTCTTGTGAAACCCTCCCCTCCTTTGCTCAGCCTTCCCCAGCCTCTCCCATCCCTATTCCCTGCAGCTTCCGCACTCACTGCCCTCTTGTCTTCTCTCGCACAAGACTAGGATTCCTGAAATCAATAACTTTGGCTTGTTCCATTTTTCTTCCAGTTAGCCCCTACCAGTGCTGGACATGTGCTATCACTTAAAAGCTGTTTGATAGGCTGGGTGCAGCGGCTAACACCTGTAATCCCGGCACTTTGGGAGGCCGAGGTGGGCAGATCACGAGGTCAAGAGATTGAGACCATCCTGGTCAACGTGGTGAAACCCCATTTCTACTAAAAATACAAAAAACAAAAAACAAAAAAAACTAGCCAGGCATGGTGGCACGTGCCTGTAGTCCCAGCTACTTAGGAGGCTGAGGCAGGAGAATCTCTTGAACCTGCAAGATGGAAGTTGCAGTGAGCCAAGATCGCACCACTGCCACTGCACTCCAGCCTGGTGACCCAGTGAGACTCCATCTCAAAAAAAAAAAAAAAAAAAACCTGTGATGACTGAAGGCCAGTAAACCAACAGCCACCTCCCTGCTGGGCTACCCTGACCTCTGACGTGTGCTCTTAAAGTCTCTACAAATGCAGGAGCTAAGGTCACAAGAGGCAAAGTAGCCTGCCCAAGATCACCCTGTTAGGAAGTGGCAGAACTGAGATCCCCCCAACACCACTCACAGCTCCAGCCACTGCCCAGAACTGACATGGGTCCACACGTCTGGGTGGAGTGAAACCTGTGCCCCCATGTCACTTAGCATCTAAGACACAGATACACAGAAGAAATAACTTGAGCAAAAAGGGAAAGGAAATTTCAACCCAGAATACTCCCCAGAAGTTTGTCTGCCAGTTTAGCAGACAGTAAGAATGTGAGAGAACGCTAGAAAAGGTACACGGAGGAGCCAGAAGTGGAGGGCAAGGTGGGAGAAGAGAGACGGAAGGGAAAAGCCGGGCAGCAGATGCCCAGCCTCAGGCTGTCGGGAGAGGTGGGGAGGGGGCCCTTCTGGTCTCGTGTGTGCGCGGCTACCATGCCCTGCTTCTTCCAGGCTGCACAGACCACCGATATTGCCAGAGGAAGTCCTACCCGCTCCAGGTGCCCGGTGACATCCTCCAGCTGCCCGTGGACCTGCACGACTTCTCCTGGAAGCTGCTGGTGCCCAAGGACAAGCTCAGCCTGGTGCTGATGCCAGCCCAGAAGCTGCAGCAGCATACTCATGAGAAGCCCTGCAACACCAGCTTCAGCTACCTCGTGGCCAGTGCCATACCCGGCCAGGACCTGTATTTCGGCTCCTTCTGCCCGGGAGGCTCTATCGAACAGATCCAAGTGAAGCAGAACGTCTCGGTGACCCTTCGCACCTTTGCCCCCAGCTTCCGGCAAGAGGCCTCCAGGCAGGGCCTGGTGGTGTCCTTTATACCTTATTTCAAAGGTAAGGGGGGTCTCCCCCATGTCCATGCCCCCTTAGTTTGGGCGTTCATTTTATTTTAGTTTTGTGATCATCTTAATTAAGTTGCCGGTTTGGAGAGAAGGGATAGCTCAGTATGCAGGTCCTTGCCCAAGAAATCTGAAAGATAGTGAGTCCTAATCCTCACTTTACCATTAACCTAGCATGGAAAATTCCCGAGATTAGAAATAAGAAAAATGTTTCTGACAGTGGGAGGCAATGGTTGGTAGGCAGCAAAACACATAATCAGGTTTGAGTCTTTTTTGGAAGCAGGCAGGGCATAAATGAGAAATCGCCAAATATTCCTCAGTCCTGGATTTTTAAGGTAGTGACATGAAAATCCTTAGGCAGACATTTTTATGGCTCTGCTTTTGCAATTCAGAATGCAGTACAGAGGGCACAAAGGGAGGAGGGTTGGGAGAGAGATGAGTCTCTGGAGCCAGAGTCCTGTTCCACAGCAGTACGGCTCGGCAGACCCAACCCTCCCGGGAGGCTGCACATGCTCTCCATGTTCCCAGGCAGTAAATGAGTCCTAAATGGCTCACAATGTGACTTCTACATGGTTGATTTTAAAAGTCACAGTCACCATTAGAAGTTGCTCCAAGAACAGCTACATTAAGTTGGAGGCCACTTTAAAATGGACCAAGACCTTTGTTTGGTGTTTATTTTATACTCTTATTCTCAGAAGTGTGAGTGGGAGGGAGAATCTTTGGTCATAAGATTAAGGTCGGTCCAGGCTGCCTGATATCTCCAAGGTTACCAGAGAAACTGCTTCTGAGGAGTCTTGCAAATAAGACACATTCTCATCAGTGTGGAATGTGTGGGATTTATCTCTCCTGAAGGTCAGGAAGGGATTAGTTGACATGTCAGGAGCTCTTTCAGCTTTGCAGTTCCTGAAATCTTCCCAGAACCTGAAGATATTTTAATGTCTCAAACAGAAATCAGTATATACCAGTCCCACCCTGGAGCAGGGCAGTAGATGAAGGTAGTAGCTATGTTAAGAGCATTTCTGAGGGGAAGCTGAGATAACCACCGGTTTCCCCTCAGAAATGCTCTGGGTTTTGTTTGCCTGTTTTTTTCAAAAGTCCTGAGTACCTCCTCTGACTGAGACTGCTCCTGCACTGACCGATACAGTGGTGCTAGCCACATGTAACTATTTGAATTTAAATGAATACGAGGCCAGGCACAGTGGCTCATGCTTGTAATCCCAGCACTTTGGAAGGCCAAGGCGGGCAGATCACTTGAGCTCAGGAGTTCAAGACCAGCCTGGCCAACATGGTGAAACCCCGTCTCTACTAAAAATACAAAAATTATCCAGGTGTGGTGGTGCATGCCTGTAGTCCCAGCTACTCAGGAGGCTAAGGCAGGAGAATTGCTTGAACCTGAGAGGTAGAGGTTGCAGTGAGCCAAGATTGTGCCACTGCACTCCAGCCTGGGCAACAGAGTGAGACTCTGTCTCAAAAATAATTAATAATAATAACCAATTAATATGAAACAAATTTAAAATGCAGTTCTTTGGTCATGCTGGGCACATTTCAAGGCTCAGCAGACATGTGTAGCCGGTGGCTATCCTCGGCAGACCGTGCAGATCTAGAACATTTCCATCATCACAGAAAGTTCTGGACAGTTCCACCTCGCGTCCTCCGCTGCTCCCTTTCCCCTCCATGTTGACCGATTGAAAGAACGTCTGTCTGGATCTCCCTCCCTTTCCTACAGAGGAAGGCGTTTTCACAGTGACCCCCGACACAAAAAGCAAGGTCTACCTGAGGACCCCCAACTGGGACCGGGGACTGCCATCCCTCACCTCGGTGTCCTGGAACATCAGCGTGCCCAGAGACCAGGTAGCCTGCCTGACTTTCTTCAAGGAGCGGACCGGTGTGGTCTGCCAGACAGGGCGCGCCTTCATGATCATCCAGGAGCAACGTACCCGGGCCGAGGAGATCTTCAGCCTGGACGAGGATGTGCTTCCCAAGCCAAGGTTCCACCATCACAGCTTCTGGGTCAACATCTCTAACTGCAGCCCCGCGAGTGGCAAGCAGCTAGACCTGCTCTTCTGGGTGACTCTTACCCCAAAGACTGTGGGTAAGGTCCTTCAGGGTCTTCGGGGACGGTGATAAACAGAAAATTGTCAGCTGAAGGATAGGGAGCAAGCCTGGAGACAAGCCAGAAACACAGATTGAGTCCTGACTATCCATGTATCAGTCAGCTATTGCATCAATAGTGCTGCATAACAAACCACCCCAAAACATAGCAGCTTCTTAGAAGCAGCCTCTATTATTGCTCCAACATTGGCTGGGCAATTCTGGTCTGAGCCGGACTTATCTGGGCTCCCTCATTTATGCACCTGCAGGCAGCTGCAGGTTGGCTAGAAGACTTTGCCCATCTTAGCGTGGTGCTTTCACAAAGCTGAGGCTCAGCCAAGATTATCTGAGACAACTGACATGACTTGGCTTGACTCTATGTGGTCTCTTATCCTCCAGCCTGGGCTGCTTTCATGGCAGAGGCAGAAAGATCCACAAGAGCCTGGAGGAGGCATATAGGGTCTCTTGATATTTTTAGGTTAGGAACTCACACACCATCCCTTCAGTGGCATTCTTTTGGCCAGCCTAGGTTTTTTTAGTCAATCTACCAGCATCTTTTACCATTCACCTCTCTTTTACATAGGGGAAGTCTCTTCATACCTATGATCTTCCTCTTCTACAGAGAGTAGATAATAATAGCTACCTCATAAAAGTATCATGGGATTCAGTGTCAGGAATTAAAATACGGGCACTTGAAAAGTCTGACAGGTACATGGTTTTTTATTTAGTCTCAGCGAAACACTGGAATCCATGAAATACCCTCAGTGGGAGACCTTGGAGCCAGGACGATGAGTTTGCCTTTATTCCTCAAAGTCATGGGTACCACTGAAGCAAGGGAGCGTGGGTGTGGCAGGGCAGGCCGTGGTGGGGCCATGTCGCCCTTCACTCAGCAAAGGTCATAGAGCATCACCGTGTCAGAAGCAAAAGGGACCATGGAGGCTGCTTCTTTCCCTTCCCCTTTCTGGGGGTCAGAATGATTGAGGGTCCACCCAAGCTATACAACTGATTAGCCACAAGAGAACCGGTGGGAGCCAAAACCACAAGTGGGAACCTCTCCACACTCACACGTTACCTCCTGGGTTTTCTTCCTCTCTTAGATTCACTTTCTTTTCTTTCCATTCCTCTTTCTTTTGGAGCTCACTGTTTGTTTTCTTTGTGAACAAGTAAGACATTCCAAATCCCTGTTTGGTACAGGGTCCCCCTCTGATTTATTCTCCTCTTCCTCTGTGCAGCTGCAGGAAAGGACGGCACAAACGAAACAACCCTCTCCTTAGCTGCCTCACTTCCGACTTCTGACTTCCTGCTCTTTCCTCCCTCTGCTCTTCTCTCCGAGACAGACTGGCAATCGGTGGAACATACCTGGTTTAGGCCAGGCGTAGCCTTTGGAGTCGATCCACTAGGTCCCTCAGTTTGTTTCAGTTGTTCATTGCTACATGCAAACTACTCCAAAATTTGGTGGCTTAAACAATAACCATTTTGTTGACCCACAATCTATGGATCAGAAATTCAGACAGGGCACAGAAATGTGGCTCGTCTGCACTCCAAGATATCTGAGTCCCAGCCAGAAGCTTTGACATATAGAGAGGATGAGTTGGAGAATTCAGCTGGAGACATATGTCTGGGGCCTCGGTTCTCACCTTTGGCTGGGTGGATTTTTTTCCCCTGTGGAGTCTCTACGTGGCTAGCTTGGGCTTCCTCACAGCATGGTGATCTCAGCATAGTCAGACTTCTTACATAGCAGCTGGCTTTCCCTCAGAGAGAAAGTGCAAGCTGACATCCTCTAAAAAGTTAGGCCCAGAACAGGCACAGTTGCCTTATATTGGCTGACCCAGATCCATGAGGAAAGGAAATAAACACCTTGTGCTAGGAGGAGCCCCATGTGCACACAAGGAGCCCCATGTATGGTGCTCCGCCTTTGGAAAGATGGCAGCCACCTTTGGAGATGCCTCAAGTTCAACACAGAGCTAACCCCAGCTGCCTCCTCATCTGTCTCTTTTATGTCTGCTCACAGACTTGACTGTCATCCTCATAGCCGTGGTGGGAGGTGGAGCCTTACTGCTGTTTGCCCTCGGACTCATCATTTGCTGTGTGAAAAAGAAGTAGGTGGAATCTCTTACGGTCTTTATCTGATCTGATGCCTCCTCAGATCACACAGACTGGGTGGATTGTTAATTATTGACTTCGTTTTCTTGCTTCCCATTTTTTCTGCCAAAGATCAATGTTAAACAATATTGCTGGATGTGAGTCATGCTTTCAGGAAAAAAAAAATCCCGTGCCTGCTGAGGTTGGGGGGCGGCAAAAAACGCATGTGACATTTTCACCTGTAGTTCCTGGTGCAGCTGCCTTAGCACAAGTCCTCTGTAAGAGACTTGCCGTTTGTTCAATAGATTGATCAAGCAGGGGTGATCTTGGCAAGAAAATGCTCACATAGGCTCTCCCAGACCACGCCTCTGAAACCACTCCCTCTGCCACCTTAAGGAGAACAAATGTGTGTTGTCCCGGCTTGTTCTACAGTTTCTTAAACAAACTGTTTTATGCTTGTTTATTGGGCTCCAGATAAATAACAGAGGCCGGGCCTATGGCCAAGAGGAAGGAAGACCCAGTTAACCGCCTCAGTCTCTCTTTCCATGCCCTTGGGAGGACAACTTCTGTTTTGTTTATTTACTTATTTTTTGAGACAGAGTCTTGCTCTGTTGCCAGTGGCACGTTCTCGGCTCACTGCAGCCTCCGCCTCCTGGGTTCGAGTGATTCTCCTTCCTCAGCCTCCTGAGTAGCTGGGACTACAGGTGCATACCACCACGCCCAGCTAATTTTTTTCTTTTTTCTTTTTCTTTTTCTTTTTCTTTTTCTTTTTGCAGAGATGGGGTTTCACCTTGTTGGCTAGGTTGTGCTTGAAATCCTGAAGCGTTGAGATTACAGGCATGAACCACCGCACCTGGCTGAGCTTCTGTTTTATAAGAGGAACGTTGACCTTTGACAGAGTCCATGCAGCCACCAAACTGTTTAAATTCTGCTCCTATTTCTGATTAAAGCCATGGGAGAGAGGAGAGAGCTATTTTCCTTAGCATGATTTGACCTTCCAAAAAGCCAACCTCAAAAAATTCTTTTTTAAAAATTAACTGTGAACCAGAGAAAACAACTGAACTTCCTGGTCTACAACAAGACTGTCTCCACATGTCTCTGCTGATGAGGAAGGACTGGCTCGCTGGAGGTCTTTTCTCCATGAGAGGCAGCTGTAACTATATCGCATCGGGGAAAAGGACTTCTTTTAAGGAAACACCATGCTACTGTTTCTCTCAGGGAATGTTCCCATCTGGGGTGCGTGGCATATCCCACCCCACTGGGGAAGCGTGGCATTAACACGGGGTGCCAGCTTCCTTATCAGGAGGGAATTGGACGAGGAAAGAGACCCAGCACTGGCCTCATCTCAAAGCAGCTCCAGTTTAGGCCTGAGAATCATCAGCCCAGCCTTGCTGCAGGTCTTGCTTGTGTGAGGCCACTGGCTGGCGGGTTTGCATAAGGCCCGTTCATGCTCAGGCTGGTGTAGGAGGACAGACAGGTTGTGCAGTGAGAAGGAGGAGACAATGCCATCCACCTTGTTCACTAAGCGGCTATTTCCTGAGTGTCGCCCGGGCACTAGGACTCTTTGAGGTACTGGGGATGGTGACGAGCAAGACAATCACTTCTATGGGGGCGAAGGGCCTGAAGAGATTGTCTTCAGGCAAATAAACAGTCAGTTTCAGGACAGCATGACAAGAGTTTTAGTGGAGACAAACGTTACCAGGCTTCAGGCGGGAACCTTAGGACCCCATCGTCCTGGCCAGAGGCTCAGTGTTACAGGCTAAAGGTACCAGATTTATTTTTATCTCGGCAAAGTACAGAGAGCCTGTCCACAATTATGAACTGCCGGCCTGTGCCTTCTATGGTCCATTACGCTAATTGAGCTAATGTCCTCCATTTGCATCGCTGGTCAGCTAAACAGTCAGCATTCCCTGCTGTTTAGTTCCTGGAGATGGAGAGCAAAGCTGTTTTCCATGGCAGCAAGCGCTAATGCCCATCCACGTCCAAGTACTAAGGAACATTAAAAACCAGACGCTAATGATGTTGCTGAAGAACTCTGGCACTGCAGCCTGAATTTCGTCTTCGTTTTAGCTCTTTCCTCTATTGGAGGTGACTACTGAGGCACTGGGTCTTTGCTAATGCTGAGTTCTCTCCTGAGATCTCATACTGAAAACTAAGATGCAACCTGGCCTCCCGAGTCTCGTATATTACCATTTAGAATCTAGATGGTCAGAGCTTTTCCCATGCAAAAGAGAGAGAAAGCACGAGCTTCGGCAAAGTAGTAAGAGAGCTAGGAGGTTGACCCGGGCACGCCTGAGCCTGATGTGGGTTAGAAGGGCTGGGACGCTGCCTGTTTCTGGCAAAATGAGAGTAAGTGGATTGTCAGGTGTCTCTGCCATTGGATACCACATCTATCAAAAGCGAGTGAGCACAGATAGTGTTAGAGGTGCTCTGTCTAAACCACTCTTTTACCACCTATGATCTGTTTCTACTTTGAAACCTGGAGACAAAATCTGGTCCCTTCTAAATGTTCACTGAGGACAGTAGTTTCTGTTTCAAATGCTGAGCAATTTGAGGGATTTGGGGGAGGCATGGTCAGAGCCCTGAAGAATCCAAGCTCTAGCAGGGCCATAGCAACGGTAGCCATCTGAGAGTCTTTCATTTCTGACTTCTGTCTTGTTCCCTTTTTCCAAATAGGAAAAAGAAGATGAACAAGGGCCCTGCCGTGGGTGTCTACAATGGCAACATCAATACCGAGATGCCAAGGCAGCCAAAAAAGTTTCCAAAAGGACGAAAGGACAATGACTCCCACGTGTATGCGGTCATCGAAGACACCATGGTGTACGGGCATCTACTGCAGGATTCTGGCGGGTCCTTCCTCCAGCCAGAGGTGGACACCTACCGGCCGTTCCAGGGCGCCGTGGGGGTCCGCCCTCCCTCTCCGCCCACCATATGCTCCAGGGCTCCAACTGCAAAGTTGACCACTGAGGAGCTGCCTCCTTGCTCCCCTCCTGAGTCCGAGAGTGAACCATACACCTTCTCCCACCCCAACAATGGGGATGTAAGTAGCAAGGACACAGACATTCCTTTGCTGAACACTCAGGAGCCTGTAGGGCCAGCAGAATAACTTCATACATTCTGGAGACTTTGCTGAGTTTCATAAAGCAGTGCACCGAGACACTCGTCGGTGTCTCTAACCAGAAATCCTGCAGAAGAGGAATTACAGAAGGAACAGCAGGGGTTTTCCTGGACACCACCAACTTCACATTGCTCAAACTTCACATTGCTCAGTGGACTCAGTCTAAGGGCGAGACATTGAAAATGATGCATTCTGATATGGATACAGTCATGACAGCTCATGTCCTTCTCAGCTCAGCCTGTGTGGCTAGCCAGCCTGTAATGAGAGGAGAGAGGCCTGAGTCACCTAGGACAGGGTCACAGCAAGCCCTGGATTCAGAGTGTTAAACAGAGGCTTGCCCTCTTCAAGACAACAGTTCCAATTCCGAGGAGCCTACCTGAGGCCCCTACTCTCACTGGGGTCCCCGGGATGAAAACGACAATGTGCCTTTTTATTATTATTTATTTGGTGGTCCTGTGCATTTAAGAGATCAAATGTATAACCACCTAGCTCTTTTCACCTGACTTAGTAACAGCTCATGCTAACTGGTTTGGATGCCTGGAATGTGACTTCTGCCAACCACTAGATAAACGCGTGCCTGTTCCCGGGAGGTGGGAATAATTTACAACCTCTCCAGCCAGAAAAGGGTGTATGTGTTTGAGCAGCGTTGACGCATATCTGCTTTGATAACAGACTTCCTGATTCTCTAGGTTGGCTTGTGGTATCCCACTGTGGAAATTCATCTTGAATCCCATTGTCCTGCAGTCCTAGCAATGAGAGAAATTTCCTCAAGTTTCCATGTGTGGTTCTCCCAGCTGCAGCAATACTTTACCATTTAAAGAGAAATTTAGGGAATATTCTCATCCTCTAAAAATGTTTAAATATATACCAGACAGGGGCGCCCTGCATTAGTTTTCTGTGGCCACTGAAGCCCATTACTTGGTAGCGTAAAAACAACACACTATCTTACAGTCTTGGGGATGAGAATTCCAAAATGGATGTCCCTGAATGAAAATCAAGAAGCAGAACCGTGCTGCTTCTGAAGGCTCCAGGGAGAAGCCAGTTCCTTGCCGTGTCCAGCTTCTCGAGGCTGGCTGCATTTTTAGACTCCAGTGGCTGGTCAGGTTTTTTTCACATGGCGTCACTGTGACACTGACTCTTCCACTTCCCTCTTTCATTTACAAAGCCCACCAGGAAGATCCAGGATCATCTCCCCATCTCTAGATCCTTCATCACACTGGAAGAGCCTTTTACCATGCAAGACAACATAGCCACAGGTGGAGATTAGGACAGGGACATCTTTGGGGTGCCTTTATTCTGCCTACAACACCTTCCTGCCTCTGACTCCCACAGGAGAGGCTACAAAATGATCCGGCCCACAGGGATGTTTGGTTTGGCTTGCAGACTCTTGGTTTAAGAATTAGTTACGAACATTTAAAATTATAAAAAACTTTTTTCTTTCTTTTTTTTTTTTTTTTTTTTTGAGACAGAATTTTGCTCTGTTGCCCAGGCTGAAGTATAGTGACGTAATTTCGGCTCACTGCAACTTCAGCCTCCCAGGTTCAAGCAATTCTCCTGCCTCAGCCTCCCAAGTAGCGGGGATTACAGGCACCCGCTACCATGCCAAGCTAATTTTTGTGTTTTTAGTAGAGACGGGGTTTCACCATGTTGGCCAGACTGGTCTCAAACTTCTGATTCCAAGTGATCCTCCTGCCTCTGCCTCCCAAAGTGCTACAGGCATGGGCCACCATGCCCGGCCCAAAATTTTTTCGTAACAATCCAGATCAGAAGATCTGGCCATGCTGGGACTCACATTCTCACCTAGCAACAACTGGCTGGAGCTGGGCAGCAGCTATGCCTTTAGATGGGGTATCCACTTCACTAGGTCACTGCAGTCCACACTACTCCCTATTGCCTCCCACAATGAGGCTAAGTGATTATTTCTACCAATCAATGCCCCAGCAAGTTGCATTTCTTGTAATGAAAAGGAAAGATTGGGATTAATCTCTAATCAGGTGAATAGACCATGAGACCAATACATCCTCACATTCCTCTTTTTTTTTTTTTTAAATCTGAGACAGAGTCTCACTCTGCTGCCCAGGCTAGAGTGCAGTGGTGCAATCTCGGCTCACTAAAGCCTCTGCCTCCTGGGCTCAAGCAGTTCTCCCACCTCAGCCTCTCAAGTAGCTGGGACCACAGGCGTTTGCCACCATGCCCACCTAATTTTGTCTTTATTCTAGAGACAGGATTTCACCATATTGCCCAGGCTGATCTCAAACTCCTGGACTCAAGCAATCCTCCTGCCTCAGCCTCCTAAAGTGCTGGGATTACAAGCGTGAGCCACCGCATCCAGCCCCACACCCTCATTTACACCAATTACCTGCCCAGCGCCTGTGGACGTCTGCTTTGTGGTCCCTGCTCTAATCTGCGAGGAGAGGGATGTGCTATAGCTTGTCGGCACAGTCCCAAGTTCAATATTTCTGTGGCAAAAACTTCCTTCAAAAAACAAATACTTTATTGCATTCAATGAATTCACCTTGGAAACGTACCACCTCAACTTGTTCATGTGACCTGAATGAAAGGAATTGTAAAATCTCCTAAATGGTGTGTACTCCAAGGCCTCCTGAACACTTTCCAGAGGACAGGATATTTAATGATGCCCTTGGCATTGCCTGTGGCACCTTTCTCTTCTGAAAGTCTGGTTCCTGCCCAGTGCCCCACTTTGGCCTTGTGAGCCTCCACGAAGGGCAAAGGAGGGCTGGGGTTCCCTCCCTCACTGAAGAGCCCTTATCTGAAGTCACTGTGTGGAGCTCTGGCCCTCCATTCGTGACCTTCCCCAGCCTCCTGGCCCCTTCCAAGCGGGACTAGCCACATTCCACCCAAGGTGGGGTTGGCCATCTTCAGGCTGGCTCCTTGTCCCCATCACCAACATCACTGTTACATGCAAGAACTCCATGTGGCTATTTTCCTTCAGCTGAGGGCTCAAAAATCCTGACAAGTTGCTGGCTCTTGAGACCAGGATTTTCTGAAGCTGTGCCTCAGTGAAGGGGCCCAGCCTGAGGAACCATGGCTCTTTTCTTTAAAGCGCAGGCGCCACTAGTGTAAAATATTTCAGGGTCACTGGAAACAGCCAAGTGCCATTTGTTGAAGCCTAATGCAAACCAGCCATGCCTACGGGGAAGGCCAGCACGTGCAGGACTGCTCCCCAATGCTGTGGTCATTGCTCAGAAGGGAAAGGTCTCAAGGAAGAGTCACCTGGAACAAGCACACGCCCACCAGCCATAGCCTTGGTAAAGATTAGAGGACCGGTGTGTGCGGATCTGCGGGGCTTCAGTGGAAATCATTTATTCGTTGCAGATACTTTTTAGGTGGCATTTTATTCATTTCCTGTGCTTTTTTAAATAAACCGATGTGCCAGAAAACAAGTATCAAACTGTTTAAATGCTTCGGCTACTTGTCCCCTGGTTCAGTAGAGGCCCCCTGGTTCCCAGTCATTGACTGCGACAGGCTCAGCATGGGCGCGGCAGATGCTGTCTTCATTTGCGTGTGGCACAGAAAGCCGGGCTTTGAGATACAAGCTCTTCCCTCTTCATGTGATGCCACGCAGTCAGTATGTGAAGCAGATGTTTTTGCCCAGAAATAGAAATAATAGTCTTGGTGTCTCGCCACCACTCATTTTCAAGTCTCACCTTGGCACCACCTGTATGCCAGTGGAAGGAATGGAAGCTGTTGCCAACGGGTAGCCGAGAGGCCGGGGATCATTCTGTTCTGTTTTTGTTGGGGCAACATGGGCCCCCCCATGTGACCTTTCCCAATACCTAATTGCCGTAGAGGCCCAGGGCCACCCTAACACTGACCACAGTTGACCTGCAGGTCACCAGCCACTGGAACAAAAGTAAAGGGAGAGCGGTGAGAGAGGAAGGTTCCCACGGCCCCCACCATCTGCCAGGAACTTGGAGAGATCCAACCATGTTGGGTTGAATCCACTGGGAAAGCCAGATGCTGCTGTGTAATGAGCCACCCCAAAATTGAGTTAACAATCATTTGTTTTGCTCACAAATCTGTACTTAGAGCAGGGCTCAGCAGGGACTGCATATCCCTGCTCCATGTGGCCTCAGCTTGGGCAGCACAACTAAAACCCCCTTTCCAGAGGGCTCTGTGACACAGTTGGTTAACCAGCAGGTTAGTGCTGGCTATCGGCTGGGAGCTTTCACACCTGGTCACGTGGGCCACTGCACAGGGCATCTTCACAACGCAGTGGCTGGGTTCCAAGACTGAGTGCTCCAGATTCAAGAGGTCAGAACAGCCAGTCTCTCAGGGCTGGGCCTGGATACTGGCGTGACATTACTTCCATTTCATTCCTTTTTTTTTTTTTTTTTCTTTTTTGCCCTCTTGACCCAGCTTTTCCCAATTCTGGGAAGAACCAGGAAGAGAAGTCTTTTAGGTCTCACTCTGTCACCCAGGCTGGAGTGCAGTGGTAGGATCATAGCTCACTGTGACCTTGAACTCCTGGGTTTAAAGCGATCCTCCCACTTCAACCTCCGGAGTAACTGGGACTACAGGTGTGCACCACCACGCCCAGCTAAACTTCCATTCTATTCTATGGGGCAGTCAGCCCCTTCAGCCCCAGCCTTTCACAGAACCTCCTCAGGTCTAAGTGAAGGAAGCAAAGACTCCCCTCAACCCCACCTCAGTGGAAGAGGTGTCAAAGAATTTGCAGCCATCTGTAATACGCTGCATGGGGCTGGGGAGATCAGAGTCAAGTGCCCATGCCCTGGGACAGCACTGACCACCTTCACCACCATGTCCTTGATCACATGACCACCTCTGACTGCTCCTTCTCCTGGATCCTGCTCTCAGGACTCAAGTTCAGTCTTTGGCCTTCTGGCCTTTTCTCTCTGTACAAACTGCCCCATAGGGAGAGTACTGTCTTAGTCCATTTGTGTTGCTACAAAGGAATACACAAGGCTGGGTAATTTACGAAGATAAGAGGTTTATTTGGCTCATGGTTCTGCAGGCTGTAAAAGAAGCATGAAGCCCAGCATCTGCAACTGATGAGGGCCTCAGGCTGCATCCCCTTCTGGCGGAAGGCAAAGGGGAGCCAGCAAGTGCGGAAATCACAGGGTGAGAGAGAAAGCAAGACAATAGCAGAGGAGGGGTGGTGCTAGGTTCTTTCCAACAACCAGCTGTTGAGAGAACTAAGAGAGGAAGAGCTCACTGCGCACCCAGGGAGGGCATGAATCTGTCTGAATGGCAGATTACCCCTTCTAAGGTCACTTCCAGCTCTAGAATGCTTTGCTTCCTCCAGTCACCCAGGCCCAGAGCATTGGACCTAACTCTGTTTCATCCCTGTACTCACCCTGATTGTTCTAGATAATCCTCCCATCCAGTATCCCCCTCCATTCCACCGTTCCTTTTTCATCATGTGACTCCCTTGCTCCGAAATTGGTGCCTCTAGACTTGGTTGGCCCTTAGAGAACAGAATCCTTGGTCTTTTGCTGGTGGTGTGGCACCTTCGTTCCACTGCCTGGTCCTCCTTACCTCTCCAGACCTCTCTCTGCCCATTTCACCCATGACCTCAGAACTCTATTCCAGTGGGGCTCTGAATCCACTCCTGCCCACATCTTACCCATGCCACCATTCCTGGACAACTCACAGCAAAAGCTGCCTACCCTCCAAGCCTTACCAGCACTTCAGAGTCTATCACAGAGCCCATTTTCTCCAGGAAGCTCTCCAACTCTGCTAAGCTCTCCTTCTAAATCCCCATAATCCTTTTGATTCATAATTCTTCTGCATGTAGCTATGTTCATTTCATTATTTAACAAGTTTGTGCTTGCATGTCTTTTGCTAACCAAGCTGTTACATTTCTGAGAGGTAGGGGCCCATGTCTTGTACTTGGTCCATCTGCCTCACATTACCCAACACAATGGGTATCCTAGAAATGATGTCTGTTACATGTAATTGTCAGAGACACGTTGTACTTCAGCAGTGACTTCAGGCAGGTGTTATACTGGAGGCTTCCAGATGGCAAGGAGGAAGTAGATGTCAGGCAAATGCCTTGTGTTTTACAAACCTTATCTCATGTTGCCTTCTAATATCCTAGCAGCAAAGCTTATCTTCAGCTTACTGGTGAGAGAAGAAGGCCCAGTAAGGAGTCACGAGCCCAAGGTCACAAACCAGCGAGAGGCAGGGCAGCAAACATAGAGCCTTTACATAGTGCTCTGCTACTCAGTTAGACCATGAGACTGGGTTCTCCTGGGAGTCACGGTCAGGAGAGGGTCTGCCAGAGAGTCTGGTGGACCCCAAGGCTCCCTAGACAATATTTGTTTCCTCTATTTGCTTTCCTCCAAGAGGCCACAGGTTTGAAGTGGAGAAGGCCTCAGGGACGCTGAGGTACAATATCTAGTCCTGGGCACAAGATTAAATCTTCTAACATCACTTCTAACTCTAGAATGCTAATTCCTCCAGTCACCCAGGTTCAGAATATTGAACCCAACTTTGGTTCATCCCTGTCACTCACACTGATTGGCATGTCTGCTCCCACCTATACGCCCTGTCTGGACTTTGTGTTGGCAGCTCCTCCCCCAAGTCAAGGATACTTGGAGATCTGATGTTAGAGCCTCAGAGCAAAGCATCTATAGCTCTCCAGGCTGCCACCAAACCTGTCTCCTTTACCCTTGCCCTGCCCTTCAGCCCCAGCCTTTCATAGACTCCTGTTCCCCAGGGAAGATGGGAGTCCCGTTCATAACTGTGTGGTCTCTGGGATTATGTCTAATCGGTGCCACATCAAGGCATCCTCAGCCAACACTGGGGAGCCTAAGGACAACACCCACCCCCACAGCTCACTGTTCTGTTTGGGGGTTCACAATGCTGTTTCTTGGCTGTAAAGGTGCTTATGAGGAAACAAGAAAGGTGGAACTCATTCTCCTCCTGGCCAATTCTCTCCTAGCCTCTGACTTCCTAAGAACTTTTTTTTTTCTTGAGACAGTATCACTTTATTGCCCAGGATGGAGTGCAGCGGCTCACTGCAACCTCCACCTCCCGGATTCAAGCAACTCTCATGCGTCAGCCTCCTGAAGAGCTGGAATTACAGGTGTGCCCCACCATCGCTGGCTAATTTTTGTATTTTTAGTAGAGATGGGGCTTCACCATGTTGGCCAAGCTGGTCTCAAACTCCTGACCTCAGGTGACCCTGCCAGCCTTCACCCAGCAAAGTGCTAGGATTACAGGTGTGAGCCACTGTGCCCAGCCTTAAGAACCTCCTAATGATCCCATGAGTTATAGGGCTGAACCAGCATGGCCTTTTCTCTACCCTCTAATGTAAGTGTATTAGTCCGTTTTCATCCTGCTGATAAAGATATACCCAAGACTGGGAAGAAAAAGAGGTTTAATTGGCCTTGCAATTCCACACGGCTAGGGAACCCTCAGAATCATGGTGGGAAGTAAACGGCGCTTCTTACATGGCAGTGGCAACAGAAAAATGAGGAAGTACAAAAGCAGAAACCCCTGATAAAAACAGGTCTCATAAGATGTCTTCACTACCAGGAGAACAGTATGGGGGAAACTGCCCCCACGATTCAAATTATCTCCCACCAGGTCCTTCCCACAACACGTGGGAACTATGGGAGTACGATTCAGGATGAAATCTGGGTGGGGGCACAGCCAAACCATATCATTCCACCCCTGGCCGCTCCAAATCTCATGTCCTCATGTCCTCACATTTCTTTTTTTTTTTTTTTTTTTTTTTTTTTGAGACGGAGTTTCGCTCTTGTTACCCAGGCTGGAGTGCAATGGCGCGATCTCGGCTCACCGCAACCTCCGCCTCCTGGGTTCAGGCAATTCTCCTGCCTCAGCCTCCTGAGTAGCTGGGATTACAGACATGTGCCACCATGCCCAGCTAATTTTTGTATTTTTAGTAGAGACGGGGTTTCACCATGTTGACCAGGATGGTCTCAATCTCTTGACCTCATGATCCACCCGCCTCGGCCTCCCAAAGTGCTGGGATTACAGGCTTGAGCCACCGCGCCCGGCTAAAGTCTTAACTCATTTCAGCATTAACTCAAAAGTCCGCAGTCCAAAGTCTCATCTGAGACGAGGCAGGTCCCTTCTGCCTATGAGTCTGTAGAATCAAAAGCAAACTAGTTACTTCCTAGACACAATGGAGGTATGGGTATTGAGTAAATACAGCCTTTCCAAAACAAAGGGGTTACAGGCCCCAAAGCAAGTCTGAAATCCAGCAGGGCAGTCACATCTTTTTTTTTTTTTTTTTTTTTTTTTTTCCCTTTGTTTTCCTCATTGTCTTTTTCTTTTTTCTTTTTTCTTCTTTTTCTTTTCTCTTTTTTCTTTTTTTCTTTTTTCTTCTTTTTCTTTTCTTTTTCTTTTTTTTTCTTTTTCTTTTCTTTTTTTTCCTTCTCATTGTCTGAAACTTCTATAACCTTGCTCTATACGGAGCAGGGCAAGGCCTCAAACCATTTCAAAACTGTTCTGGCAAGCACTATAGGAATGCACAGGGTCACTGCAGACCCAAATATGCTGGAGGCTTGCTAGGCGATCAAATCTTAAAGCTCCAAAATGATCTCCTTTGACTCCATGTCTCACATCCAAGTCACACTGAAGCAAGAGGTGGGTTCCCACAGTCTTGGACAGCTCTTCCCCTGTGGCTTCGCAGGGTACAGCCTCCCTCCTAAATGTTTTCATGGGCAGGCACTGAGTCTGCAGTCTGTGGCTTTTCCAGGTGCATGGTGCAAGCTGTCAGTGGGTCTACCATTCTGGGGTCTGGAGGTGTCTTCTCTTGGCCACCACAACCTTAGATTTGCTGGTTTTCCTCCTTCCCCTCTGGCTTCTCCTTCTCAGTCTCATGGCTGGCTCCCCATTTTCTCCCAATCTCTAAATTTCAGAGGGTCCCATGGTTCAGTGTCCAGAGTCTTCTCTTTTCTCTCCACACTTACTCATTTGGTGACTTTCTCCAATCCCATAACATTAAATACCACCCATATCCCAATGGCTCCCAAGGTGGACCTACGTCCTGAATTCTGACCATGTATTCATCTCTGCTCAAGATTTCCAGTTGACATCTAATGGCCATCTCTAATTTGAAATGTCCACAACTGACTTTCTGATGTTCCCCTCAAACCTGTTCCTTCCATTGGCAGGGAGGCCAGAGGAAACAGGTTTGCTCCAACCCAGTTGATGGCAGCTCCATTCTTCCAAAAACTGTAGCGTTGTCTCTGACTCCTTTCTGTCTCTCACATCCCATATCCAGTCCATAGGGGATCTTAAGGGTTCTCCCTTATATGATGAATCCCCCTTCTTCCTACTTCCACCGCTTTCACTTGGTTCACACCAACATCCTCTGTCACTTAGATGATGCAGTCACCTCCCAAATCAGTCTCTGTGCTTCCACCTTCGCCCTCTTCAGCCTCATCTCAGACAGTAGCACAGGGATTCCGTTTGTATACAAAGCAGATCTTGCAACTTCCCCACCCAGAACCTGCCTGTGCTCCCATCCGACTCAGAATAGAAGCCAAAGTTCTTTCTAAGGTCCACAAGCCCGTGCTAGTGCAAGCTCATCACCTCTTTAACAACTGTTGCTGCTAGGTACTCAGTCATCCTGCTCCACCCGGTCCAAGCCCTTGGCTGTCCTTGAAACGCTGACCTCACAGCCTTTGTATTTGCTGTTCTCCCCGCCTGGAATGTGTTTCCATCAGATACTCCCTGACTCTCCCTCTTACTAGGTCTTTATACACATGTGACCTTAGTGTCCCAGTTAAATCCTATGTGGCTTCCCTGGTGACACTCTAAAATGTCAAGCCTTTCCACGACCTCCGCACTTTATATCCGTCTTCCCTGTTTTATTTTTACTCCTTAGTACTTATTACCATGTAACAAACTGTATATTTTATTTATTTATCTTACGTATTGTTGGTCTTCCAGCTAAATTACAAGCTTCATGAAGCAGGAACTGTTCGTATATTTTGCTCATCCCTATCTCCAGAATTTGCAATAGTACCTGGCACATGGATAGGTTCAGGTTCATGCAACAAAAACCAGTAGTGACATAAACAAGATAGAGTCTATTTTTTTTAACATATGTGCCATTCAACAGTGGACCTAGGCCCCTATCTCTTTCTCTTTCACCATTGTGACTGACTTGTACCATCGAAATTGCCTCATGATCTCATTATTAATGCCAGAGCTCCAGCTGTCACACAAACATTCCAGGCAGAAAGAAGAGAGGTGGGGCAAAAAGACACCTACTTTTCAAATGAAGCTATCTCCGTTAAAAGTTTTTCTTGTAGTCCAGGCATGATGGCTCACTCTTATAATCCCAGCAATTTGGGAGCCAAGGCAAGTAAATCTCTTGAGCCCAGAAGTTCAAGACCAGCCTGAGCAACATGGTAAAACCCTATCTCTACAAAAAATTAAAATATTAAGAGGGCATGATAGTGCACACATGTAGTCACACCTACTCAGAGACTGACATGGGAGTATCACCTGAGCCCAGAGAGATTGAGACTGCGGTGAGCTGTGACTGTGCCATTGCACTTCAGCCTGGGTGACAGAATGAGATGAGATCCTGTCTCAAAACAAAAAAAAAAAAGAACTTTCTTTAAGCCCCACTCAATAACTTTGAATGACACCTCACCTCTATCTTTAAGGACAACTGGAAAGTCAGCTATGTACATAGGAGACTCTGGCAACATAAAGGTCAATTGTAAGAGGGGAATGAGAGAAGAAATGAAGAGAAATGGGTAGGCAACTTGGCACGTTTGCTTCAATCCCTGTTTCTCATGTGTTTGTTTGTTTATATTTAAATGTGATTGTAAATCCTTCCAAAACATGCAGCATTTGTTTCCAACATAATGTAAAAATCATATTTGCTTAGATGTCTAAATTCCCCTTATTCAAACATGTTTTCGAACAACTAATTTTTTTCTCAGTTGCCTCCCTTATCAACTTAAAGAGCCTCTAAAGAGATCTGCCCCCTCATCTCACTTTCTTAAGCTGATTAGAGACCACTCTAAATGTCACTGTGTATTTTTGACAGTTTTATCCTGTTTTTTATGTACTTGTGAAATGTCTCCATTAAAAAGTAGTGCCATTCAGCATTTAAAAATCTTTTCAGGCTGGGCACAGTGGCTCACACCTATAATCCCAACACTTTTTGGAAGCCGAGGTAGGCAAATCACTTGAGGTCAGGAGTTCGAGACCAGCCTGGTCAACATGGTGAAACCTCATCTCTACTAAATATATATATATGTGTGTGTGTGTGTGTGTGTGTGTGCGCGCGTGTGTGTGCGCGTGCACGCACGTGTGTGTATGTGTGTATATTAGCCCAGCGTGGTGGCAGAGCCTCTAATCTCAACTACCCAGTAGGCTGAGACAGGAGAATCCCTTGAACCTGGGAGGCAGAGGCTGCAGTGAGCCAAGTTCGTGCCACTGCACTCCAGCCTGGGCGACAGAGAAACTCTGTCTCAAAAAAATAAACATAAAAAATAAAAAAAAAATTTTTAAACATGAAAATGAGCATTTTTTGGCAGGCTTCAAATGAGGACCTTCATTTAATATAAACACAGTTCATCAAAACATCATAAAACCACTTGAGTCTTGCTGTAACATGGTGATATTTCATTTTGCTTTGTTTTATTATTTTATGGACATTAACTAACCCCGAAGTACAATTTGTCACTGAAAGTCTATGGATGATCAAAAAAAGCCATGGTTACCAATGAGACCCGAGTGAGCTCGTTGGACAATGAACAAGCTAATTAGAACTGTTTATCCACATGAGAGCTTTCATCAGATCACTGAGTTAACCTTTATTTTACTCAACACTGAGCAGGGCTTGAGTTTGTGGAGATTCAAGGCCTCTTTAAGGCTTGTTTGAGTGCTGTGTTGGTCCTTCTGGCCTCAGTGGGAAAGAACAGCTCTGGATGTTTTCTGCCCTACACCAGTTGGCATCCCATTTGCTGGCCTGTGGTCTCTCAGTGTCATTTCTCAAATCTGTGTCCAAATTACCTGGGTTTCTTATATAAAAGGCAAATTTTGGACTTGCGTTTCCCAAGGACACAGCATTGCTAGTAAAAATTATCAGGGCTTCCCATGAAAGCCTATTTAACCATTGTGTATTGCACCCAACTTCCTTAATAGCAGATTTCGAGCTTCCATTTGGGATGATGAGACTGTCTTCTGCCGATCTCAGCCTAAGAGCAGACATGCATAGAGCAGAGATCCCACTACAGACTGAGAGTTCACCAGCAGGTTCATCAGCAGCACCTCCTGCCCCAGCAGCTGCCAGGTTCCATATGCAAAGCAGGGAGTGGGGGGAGGGTCAGGAGCAACCACCCCAGCATGTGGTGAAGAGACACCTTTAAAAAAAAAAAAAAAAAACCGCAAATTCCTGGGCCCCAACAGAGTCAGGATCTTCTCTGGACTGGAGTCCAGACATTTCCAATGAGCTTCCCATCTTTGGACAACTTTCTTCAGAAAGGGGACCCTGCGGCGGTGCCCATCCAGGATTTCCTTTCTCATCTGAAACTGTCCCAGGCACTCTTAGGGCAAGGGCTGAAGCATGTAAAAGCTACTTGCACCAGATCCAGAGCAACCTGGTGCCTCAGGGGCTCTGTGTCACCCACCAAAACTTCAAATGCTAAGTTACGGACCACTCCTCAGAGACCGGAGGATCAATTTCATATTGAACCTATAAGTGTCTCCTGGCTTTGGCCTAAAGCAAAGTCCTGGGATGCAGATAACGGACTCAGGTGCAGACCTGGAACTCTCATAGCCAAGCAGTGAGGGCTGCTTCAAGCACTCAAACAATCTCTGTGCAGGTGATTGAAAACCAGACTGCTCCCTGGCTAGGGGGAAGGGAATGGACAATAACCTGCCATTTGCCTAAGATCAGTCATTTTTCCAAAGTTTTACCACTTAAATATGACCCTATAAGACCTTCAAAGTGCCCCTTCTTTTTACTTTTCTTCTAAAAAAAAAAAAAAAAAAAAAAAGACCAGGCATGGTGGTTCACACCTGTAATCCCAGCACACTTTGGGAGGCTGAGGCAGGCGGATCACCTGAGGTTGGGAGGGAGAGACCAGCCTGACCAAGATGGAGAAACCCCATCTCTATTAAAAATACAAAACTACCCGGGCATAGTGGTGCATACCTGTAGTCCCAGTACTCGAGAGGCTGAGGCAGGAGAATCACTTGAACCCAGGAGGCGGAGGTTGCAGTGAGCTAAGATCACACCATTGCATTCCAGCCTGGGGAACAAGAGCAAACTCTGTCTCAAAAAAAAAAACGTTTCCAGCCGGGCATGGTGGCTCATGCCTGTCTGTAATCCCAGCACTTCGGGAGACTGAGATTGGTGGATCACTTGAGCCAGGAGTTCAAGACCAGCCTGGACAACATGGTGAAACCCCTCTCTACAAAAAATACAGGCTAGATATGGTGGTGCAGCCCGTAGTCCCAACTACTTGGGAGGCTGAGGCTGGGGGAGGCCTGGGCTGGAACCACACTGCAGTGAGTCAAGATCATATCACTGTACTCCAGCCTGGGCAACAGAGTGAGACCCTGTCTCAAAAAACTTTTTTGAAATTTCAAGTAATAATAAAACTTTTTAAAACCTCTCAATCTTTCAAAAACTGTTTCACATTTGAGTATGGAAATCTTCTAACATACACTAAAGGAGATAAAAGAGTCAAATGAACACTAATCTATCCATCACTCAGCCTCAACAGTTACAGCACCTTGCTATTCTTGATTCATCTGAGGTTCTTTTTTTCCCCCAGAATGAATACAGTATAATTCCATGTAGACAGAGTTCAAAACCAGTTAAAACTAAAAAAGCATATTGTAAAAATAACAGTATATTGTTTAGGGAAGCACTCATATGTGGTAAAACTATAAATGAAAGGCAAGGGAACACTTAGGACAACAAAGTGGTCCATCTGGGCAAATGAAGAAGGTAGATGCAAACAGGAAGGGGCATGCAGGTGTCTTCTAAAGTTCTGTTTCCTAACGGGTTATAGGTAAACGTTCATTTTGTTCTTCAAATACTACATATACATTATACATTCGTCTGCATAATTATCCATTTCATGGTAAAGCAAATGAAAAAACATACCAAGAGAGATCCAAGATGGCTGATTACTAGCAGCTCAGGATTGTAGCTCCCGGTGAAAGCACAGAGAACGAGAGGACGCCACACCTTCAGACGAAGTTTGGTGCTCACGGACCAGGAGATTCCCAGCAGAGAAGCCCCACGAGTCGCCAGCGCAACTCTTGTGGCCGGTGCGATGGTTTTGCCTGTGCCTCGCGTGGCGGTTCTTGGTGCAGAGTAAATGGGACTGGGTCCCCTTCTGGTCGACGATTGGAGCTCCGGGAAGGCAGAGTTGCGCATTCAGCTGATTGAAAAAGGAACTCAAGAAGGAAGCCAGACCAGAGATTCCTGGGCAGAAAAGCACCAAGAATCTTAATGCCGCTGTTTTAGCCGGCTCAGTGGCTTGCTCAGATTCCGGCACTGGGAATCAACAAGTTGGACGTTCACTCAGAGACCTAATTTGAAAGTCGGTAATTACAAAGACAACAGGTGGATAAATTTACAATGATGGGAAGAAACCAGCATAAAAAGGCTGAGAATACCCCAAATCAGAATGCCTCTCCCTCTACAAGGGATCACAGTTCCTCATCAACAAGGGAACAAGGCCTGATGGAGAACGAGTGCGTTCCATTAACAGATTTAGGCTTCAGAAGGTGGATAATAAGAAACTTCTGTGAATTAAAAGAACATGTTCTAGCCCAATGTAAAGAAACTAAGAACCTTGAAAAAAGGTTTGACAAAATCCTCATGAGAATAGACAATTTAGAGAGGAATATAAGTGAATTAATGGAACTGAAGAATACAATACGAGAACGCCGTGAAGTATGCACAGGTTTTAACACTCGAATTGATCAAGCAGAAGAAAGGATATCAGAGGTCGAAGACCAACTTAATGAAATGAAACAAAAAGACAGGATAAGAGAAGAAAAAGTAAAAAGGAATGAACAAAGTCTCCAAGAAATATGGGACTATGTGAAAAGACCTAATTTACGTTTGATAGGTGTACCTGAATGTCATGAAGAGAATGAATCCAAGCTGGAAAATATTTTTCAGGATATTATTCAGAAAAACTTTACTAACCTAGCAAGGCAGGCCAATACTCAACTCCAGGTAATACAGAGAACACCACAAAGATATTCCTCAAGAAGAGCAACCCCAAGACACACAATCATTAGATTCACCAGGGTTGAAATAAAGGAGAAAATTCTAAGGGCAGCTAGAGAGAAAGGTCAGATTACCCATAAAGGGAAGCCTATCAGACTCACAGCAGATCTCTCAGCAGAAACCCTACAAACTAGAAGACAGTGGGGGTCAATATTCAATATCCTCAAAGAAAAGAATTTTCAACCCAGAATCTCATATCCAGCCAAACTAAGCTTCATAAATGAAGGAAAAATAAAATCTTTTGCAAACAAGCAAGCACTCAGATTTCATCACCACCAGGCTTGCTTTACAAGAGCTTCTGAAAGAAGCACTACACACAGAAGGGAACAACCAGTATCAGTCATCCCAAAAACTTACTAAAAGGTAAAGAGTGTCTTCATAATGAAGAATCTACGTCAACTAATGTGCAAAATAGCCAGCTAGCATTAAATGACAACATTAAATTCACAAACATCAATATTAATCCTAAATTTAAATGGATTAAACGCCCTAATCAAAGACACAGGCAAATTGAATAAAAAGTCAAAACCCATCGGCACGATGTATCCAGATCCATCTCATAAGCAAGGACACACAAAGACTCAAAACAAAAGGTTGGAGGAAGACTCACCAATCAAATGGAGAGAAAAACAAAACAAAACAAAACAGGAGTTGTAACTTTCATCTCTGACAAAACGGACTTTAATAGTAACAAAGACTAAAAGAAACAAAGAAGGACATCACATAATGGTAAAAGGATCAATGCAACAACAGGAGTCAATGATCATAAATATATATGCACCCAATATAGGAGCACCCAGATACAAATGACAAGTTCTTAATGACTTATAAAGAGACTTGGACTCTCGCACAATAATAGTGGGAGACTTTGACACCACATTGTTAATATTCAATGGATCAGTGGGATAGAAAATTAACAGGGACATTTATGATTTGAACTCAAAGCTGGAACAAGTAAACTCAGTGAATATTTATAGAATTCTTCACCCCAGGTCCACCGAACATACATTTTTTTCAGTATCACATTACACCTATTTTGAAGGTGATCATATAAATAGAAGTAAATCACTCTTCAGCATTTGCACAGCATTTCACAGATTTAAATGAAATATTGGTTGGCTGCTTGTTAGTTATTTTCTTCCCTTATTCCTTCCTGGCTCTGCTGTTAAGTACAATGATCAGCATAAAAGAGGTTTATAATACCTATTTTTAGATTGCATGCCAGCCTGGGCAATAAAGCAAGACTCCTGTTCTCTCTCCCCCTTTCTCTTTCTCTTTCTCTTTCTTTCTTTGCGGCCCTCCCCAGCCCCACCCCACGTGCTTCCCTCCCCCGCCCCCACCAAAAAAGAATATTAGTTGGTAATGAATATTAAACTGCTTTCTACAAACCTCTAAGAATATTTTATACACATTTATGATACTCTTAAATAAAGCTATACTTGAGTCTTTTTTTTAAACAAGAGAAAATTTATAATAATCATTTAATCTGATCATTGCAGTCCAAGATAAAATGTTTGAAGAAAAAAAATCTTGTCCCCCTCAGGTGTCCTTGCCTGCCTTGCCTGTGAAACAGGAAGAGAACATAGGGAATTTTGTTATTATTTTTTGTTGTTTTTATAATTAGATCCAGGATTCAAAAAGAAAAAGAAAAAACATACCAAATGTCTACTCTACGGAAAGGTACTGTGTATGTTAGAATGACTCAGATTCCGTCTCCACTCTGCTAAAATTACTTTCACTGAGGTCGAAGACTTCGATGTCGCTAACGGTAACAAACATTTTCAATTCACATTTTCTCTGGTGTCTCAGCAGCATTCAACACTGCTGACCATTCTTCTCCTTGAAACAGTACATTCCATTGGTTTTCATAAAACCATATTCTACTGACCATTCCTTCTCCGTCTCTTTCAAAGCTTTGTCTCCTACCACCTAAACCTTAAATACTGGAGCTCATTAAGCTACATCCATGAAACCCCATTTTTTTCACATGCTGTTCTTCCTCTTTAGACACTCACATCCATGCCTATGATTTCAGTTATCATCCATACATCAGAGATGTAGCTCTCCAGCTCAGACCTCTCTTCTGAGTGATGGATCCCATTAACTTGTCAACACCTCTACTTGAATATTTCAAAATATCTAAATTTTAACCTGTTAAAAATGAAACTCAGGATTTCCCTGCAAAACACGTCTTCCAGTATTCCTTCTCAGTGAATGGCACTGCCAGTCATCCTTGACAATTTCGCTCGATGAAAACAAATAGGCTTTTGTTTTTCCTTCTACAGAATCAAAGAGTTCACTTTCTTTTCTTCCTAGGAAAAGTTTGAAAATGAGGAAAGTAATTTTGGTGATGACTCTAAGTTGAAATAAAATCTTTCAAAAAAGAAAAAGCCCCACATTATCTGGTAATTTAGGTTTCCTACATAGAGGGAGGTCAATAAAATTAGTTCCTTTCCTTCTAATTAAGAGTTTTTTCAAAGTACAACAGTCATTTATTTCCCTTTCTCCTTCTTTTAACCCCTTTATGTACATTTCCTTTCCCCTTCTTCCCACTTCATTTTTGTATACAATAGGGTCTTAAATTGTTTCTGAATTTTCTTCATTTCCTGTTTCTACTTTTTTTCTTATTTTCCTCATGGTCCACCTCTCTGTGACTGAATCAGAAGATGGTACTTCAGTCAACAAATATTTATTGAGCACTCTGGGATAGAGTGATGAGCCAGATAAGGTTCCTGCTCTGATGTGTTTTGTATGTGAGGTGGGGAACAGACAGTGACAAAGCAAATAGCATGAGCTAATTAAGGAATTAAAACTGAATGACATGGAGAATAACTAGGTGGCTATCTTAGACTGAATGGTCAAGAAAGGCCTAAGGAGGCCAGGCGTGGTGGCTCAAGCCTGTAATCCCAGCACTTTGGGAGGCCGAGGTGGGTGGATCACGAGGTCGAGAGATCGAGACCATCCTGGTCAACATGGTGAAACCCCGTCTCTACTAAAAATACAAAAAATTAGCTGGGCATGGTGGCGCGTGCCTGTAATCCCAGCTACTCAGGAGGCTGAGGCAGGAGAATTGCCTGAGCCCAGGAGGCGGAGGTTGCGGTGAGCCGAGATCGGACCATTGCACTCCAGCCTGGGTAACAAGAGTGAAACTCTGTCTCAAAAAAAAAAAAAAAAAAAAAAAAAAGAAAAGAAAAAGAAAGGCCTAAGGAGGTTATATTTAAATCTTTTAAAAATTATTTTATTTTTTCCATGAGTTATTGGGGTACAGGTGGAATTTGGTTACATAAGTTCTTCGGTGGTGATTTGTAAGATTTTGGTGCACCATCACCCAAGCAGTATACACTGTACCTTGTTTGTAGCCTTTTACTCCTCGGCCCCCTCCTACTCTTCTCCCCAAGTCCGCAAAGCCCATTGTATCATTCTTATGCCATCTGAGGTTCTTTTAACCACAACTCGATGCCTGGAATTGACTGGAATCTCAGAGGAGGAAAGACCTTGGCACACCTGTCATTGGTTACCTCTACCCACCTCCTGCCCCAACTCCTACCATAAAGCTTAGTAGTCACAGCATCCCTGGGACCTCAGGAAAACGTAGAGAGCACAAATCACAATAGGCTTCCAGAATCTTGGAAAAGTTCATTCACCCATGATGTCTGCAAGCATTGTGGAGTCAAACTATGCAACACTTCATCCCAGGCAACAGGATGACCTGTAACAAAGGAGGACATACATGAAACCTTCATTCACAGTGTACAAGTGGCCTGGTTTCCCCCGCCTCTCATCCCCATAACAACCAGCATTCTATAATAAGCATCCGGTCATCTAGAGACATTGGAAAACAACACAGCAAATGTTGCTATGTTCCAATTATGAAGCCTTGGGTTCTGAGAGGTCTTATGCAGCAATCTCATCCTCTGCTTTTGGGTTCTTGATCTCATGACATGTAACACCCACCCATGAGCACAGAAAAATTCCCAGGCAGGTTTTTAGATGCCCATGACATCTTGCAAGAAAGATAGTACCTAGAGCCACATGTGACTTTCCGAAAAAATCAGCATCAAAAGAGAGAGAGAAAGAGAGTGTCAAAATCACATTGATCTTACTTCCTCTGTAGAAGGAGGCTGAGGAATCCTAGCTCTAACTCTTGGGATTATATTAATGTCATAAACTGAATAGAAGGTAGCCTATGGCTTTATTACCTTATAGAATATAACCAGGCTTGTATACAACTTAAAGTGTTTATTTTGGTGTGTCTTTCCCAATTCTTCAGATGCTCTTAGAACCAGCTTTCCATCTTACTGATTCCCTCACTGATTAATGAATTAAATAAACTCTATGGCTCACGTTCATTCTATTTTGTATGAGTCGTATTTTTAACTTTTCTTTACCTATACTATGATGTGAGCACTGTCCACTGAACCTGCTGCCACAGTAATGAATGAGCCTTGTCCTCAGCCCACTCATTCAAAACCCCAGTTCCCACAAGAGGACATCTCGTTGGCTGAGTCTAGTTCACAGGGCCCACCCCTGACTGTGCCAGGCTGGGAAGAGGGGCGATCCAACCCCTTTAGCACTCATAGTGGGAAACAGGTGTAAATGCCCCCACATAAGCCTGAATGCCATTAGGAAATGGGAATAGTTACCAAGCAACCCAAAATGACAAACATCAATGTTCCTTCCTTAGGCCTCTGGTTTACAGAGGAGGGTGCTAAGGCTCAGTCCTAGTCCAGCTGTGTCACACTGGTTTGCTGCTCCTTGAGAGGTAGCAGAGAACCAGTTTGAGGGCATCACTGCTGCTGGGTGGCTTGGCCCCTCATCTAAGACTGTTCCAGGAGCAAACCCCAAGAAAAGGGCCTCAGACGCTCACCCACCATTGTGTCAAGGAGTTTGTAGGGGGTCCGTGATGTTTGTGTACATGGGTATGTATTGTTGGGGCTCAGAAAATGATACCCGAAAGCGCGGTGCTTTGGCACGCCGAGCACTTTGAATTTTAAAAGTTGGAAGGCCTTAGAGGCTGCCCCAGAATCAAGGTCTCTGATCTTCCGTGTGTCTCCCCGCAGGCAGAAGGAGGGCTCTCTCCGAAGTCCCCTGACCTAACCGTGGGAAGTGCTTCCGAAAGCAGCACAGTTGCCTTCCATTTCCTGTCTGAAATCTCATTAACCAGAGATTGATCACCAAAGGAGAAGTTGCACTTCACCACCACGCTCAACCAGACAGACTTTTTTTTTTTTTTTTTGCTATTCTGAGAAATGTTACCTGAGAGATTTCACAGCTGGCGCTCCATAGCCACAGGTTCCACATTTCCAGATTCCACAACCATAGATCAAAAACTGCAGATACGGAGGGTCAACTGTATGTATTTTCCATCTACAGTGGGTTGAATCCGAGGATGTGGAACCCACAGATTCAGAGGGCCAGCTGTACTATGCATTGTATGTCAGGGACCTGAGCATCCAGTGATTTTGGTATCTGCAGGGGGTCCTGGAGCCAGTCCTCTGCAGATGTGGAGGGCTGGCTCCATCTGCATGATAAGACGACCTTGGTTCACGGTGCAGTTCCGCCCCTTACCTTCTCATAACTTGCCACCATCGCCCCCAGAGCCCAGAGGAACTTTGTTTCAGGTCACTGTTTTTCAGGCCTATTCATCTCCCCTAAAAATCATTTACTCTTTGTCTAAATTGCCTACATCCTCCACTTCCCTCTCCCCTGTGAAGAGGGTATTTAAGCTCCAACCCTCTGGCCCTCCGTTGAGTTTTATATGTTGTGTGGTTCCTGCTCACTTGCGTGTTAATACATTTGTTTACCTTTTCTCCTGTTAATCTGTCTTATCGTCAGTTTGTTTTACAGACTCAAATTCTAGAACTTTCAATGGGTAGAAAGACAGCACCTCTTACCCTGCCATTGTGTTAAGCCCAGCCTGCCCTCATTTTTGGGAAACACACGTCCCCAGACTAAAGAAGACCTCAGAATTGCTGAGACGCAGCTGTAATACTAGCTGTGTGGTCAGCCAAGCAATCTCACTTTTCTAGGCCAAGATTTCCTCAACTATAGAATGTGAACACCAGCACCTACCTGACAAGATCATTTCAAGAATGAGGAGAGGTGATTTTATACATGACAATGTCTGAATTTAGTAGCTACTATTAGTTAAGTCTGCACTGAGGAGGAAAAACATCACCAACGTCTGCTTTCGGGGGCGTGGTCTTTTCATCTTCAGCAGGGGGACTGTCTTTTCCTGTGAGGTGACAGTTCTCTAGATGGTCGTGTCAAACTCAGAGATGCTGTCCTCCTCATCATCTCTAAACTCACTTAGCTGTCCACTCCAGCAAGCTGGCATGTGATCCTACAGCATGTGTGCAGCCCTAGATGCTCCTGGGAGAAGCAGTATCACACTGTTAGCCATGTGGGCTCAGCAGCCAGGGAACAGGAAAGTGCAGAGTAGCCCTGGGCATTTGGGCCTGCCTGGTCAGGGCAGCCAGACCAGAGACGACTGGACTTGGGGCTGGACATTCATCTGAGGAGAGAGAAGGAGTGCAGCGTTCCCAGTATGGTGGCTGGAAGTAACCGTAACAACTGTGCTGTTTTTCTGTCAGATGCCTTTGAACCAGAGTGACTCCATCGTGAATAGAGACTAGGTTAAATAAGGCTGAGACCTACTGGGCTGCATTCCCAAAAGGTTAGGCATTCTTAGTCACAGAATGAGATAGGAGGTCAGTATAAGATACAGGTCACAAAGACCTTAGATAAAACAGGATGTGGTAAAGAAGCCAGCCGAGATGACGATGAAAGTGACCTCTGCTCATCCGCACTGCTCATTATACTCCAATTATAATGCAGTAGCTGCTGAAAGACTTTCCCACTGGCAACATGACAGTTTACAAATGCCATGGCAACATCAGGAAGTTACCCTATATGATCTAAAAAGGGGAGGAACTCTCGGTTCTGGGAGTTGCCTGCCTCTTTCCTGGAAAAGTCATGAATAATCCACTCCTTGTTTAACAGATGATTAAGAAATAACTATAAGTATACTCCGTCGAACAGCCCATGCTGCTGCTCTGCCTATGGAGTAGCCATTCTTTATTCTTTTACTTTCTTAATAAACTTGCTTTCGCTTTATTTATTTGATGAACTTGCCTTGAGTTCTTTCTTGCACAAGATCCAGGAACCCTCTCTTAGTGTCTGGATTGGGACCCCTTCCCAGTAACATTTTCTCCCTGCTCCACCCCCACCTCCTCCAAGGACACCTGCCTCAATGACATCAGGCTAAATGAACAGCATCACTTTTTTTTTTTTTTTTAGATGTCGCCCAGGCTGCAGTGCAGTGGCACGATCTCCGCTGACCACAACCTCTACCTCCCGGGTTCAAGTGATTCTCCTGCCTCAGCCTCCAGAGTAGCTGGGATTACAGGTACATGCCACCATGCCCAACTAATTTTTGTATTTTTAGTAGAGACCAGGTTTCACCATGGCTGATCTCAAACTCCTGACCTCATTATTTACCTGCCTCGGCCTCCCAAAGTGCTGGGGTCACAGGCGTGAGCCAGCATGCCTGGCCACAGCACCACTTTTTTAAAGGAACTCAGCACTTCCTCTCCTCTGTAGAGTTAAATCAGAGCAAAGTCAGTATCTCTAAACAGCTTCTAAGAATTTGGGAAGGTTTTTATTTATTTTTATTTTTTAAATTTATTATTATTATTTTTGAGATGCAGCCTCACTTTGTCACCAGGCTGGAGTGCGGTGGCACGATCTCGGCTCAATGTAACTCTGCCTCCTGGATTCAAGCGATTCTCCTGCCTCAGCCTCCCAAGTAGCTGGGACTACAGGCGCGTGTCACCATGCCAAACTAATTTTTGTATTTTTAGTAGAGACGGGGTTTCACCATGTTGACCAGGATGGTCTCAATCTCTTGACCTCATGATCTACCCACCTCAGCCTCCCAAAGTCCTGGGATTACAGGCATGAGTCACCACATCCGACTTTGGGGGGAAAAAAAAACTTGTTAAATAGAAACTATGAATAATGTGTGCCTTCAAGGAAGAAGGCTGTGTGGCTGGAAAACTTTTCACAGTATACCTTTTTGTAACTTTTGAATTTGAACCTTGAGGACGTATCTCCAATTTTAAAATAAGATGAAAACGAAAATCTCATTTAAAAAATTGTTGAAACTCGACTAGGCATGGTGGCTCATGCCAGTAAATCCCAGGATTTGAGGAGGCCAAGGTAGGCTGATCGTTTGAAACCAGGAGTTTGAGACCAGCCTAGGCAACATGGTAAAAACCCTGTCCCTACTAAACATACAAGAAATTAGCCAGGCATGGTGGTATGCACCTGCAACCCCAGCTGCTTGGGAGACTGAGACAGCAGAATCGCTTGAACCTGGGAGTCGGAGGCTGCAGTGAGTCAAGATTGTGCCACTGCACTCTAGCCTCAAAGACAGAGTGAGACTTTGTCTCAAAAAAAAGAAAGTAAGTAAACGAATAAAGAATAGCTACTCCAGCCGGGTGCAGTGGCTCAGATGTGTAATCCCAACACTATGGGAGGCCGAGGCTGGTGGATCACAAGGCCATGAATTCAAGACCAGCCTGGTCAAGATGGTGAAACCCCATCTCTACTAAAAATACAACAACAACAAAAAAACTAGCTGGGAAAGGTGACGGGTGCTTTTAATCCCAGATACTCAGGAGGCTGAGGCAGAGAATTGCTTGAACCCACAAGGCAAGGTTGCAGTAAGCCAAGATCGTGCCACTGCACTCAAGCCTGGGCAACAGAGTGAGACTCCGTCTCAAAAAAAAAAAAAAATGGCTGCTACATAGGCAGAGCAGCAGCATGGGCTGCTCAGCCGCTTATGCTTAGTTATTTCTTGATCATATGCTAAACAAAAGCTGGATCATTCATGACTTTTCAAGGAAAGGGACGAGCAATTCCCAGAACTGAGGGATCCTCCCCCTTTTAGACCATACAAGGTAACTTCCCGATATTGCCATGGCATTTGTAAACTGTCACGGTGTTACAGGAAAGAGGTTCAAGCCAGACCCCAAGAGAGGGTTCTTAGATCTTGCACAAGAAAGCATTCAAGGCAAGTCCATAAAGTGAAAGCACATTTGTTAAGAAACTAAAGGAATAAAAGAAAACTTCAGCCTGGCATTGGTGGCTCACACCTGTAATCCCAGGACTCTGGGAGGCCAAGGTGGGCAGATCACCTGAGGTCAGGAGTTTGAGATCAGCCTGGCCAACCTTGTCTCTGCTAAAAACAGAAAAGTTGGCCAGGTTTGGTGGCACACTCCTGTAATCCCAGCTACTCAGGAGCCTGAGCCACGAGAATCGTTTGAACCCAGGAAGCAGAGGTTACAGTGAGCCAAGATGGTACCACTGCACTCCAGCCTGGGTGACAGAGCGAGACTTCATAGACAGAACAGCCCCGAAGGCTGCTGGTTGCCCATGTTTATGATTATTTCCTGATGATACACTGAACCAGGGGTGGATTATTTATGCCTCCCCTTTTTAGAGTATAAATGGTAACTTCCTGACGTTGCCATGACATTTATAAACGGGTACTGGTGGGAGTGTAGCAGTGAGGATGACCAGAGGTCATTCTCATCACCATCTTGGTTCTGGTGGTTTTTGGTTGGCTCCTTTACTGTAACCTGTTTTATCAGCAAGGTCTTTATGACTTGTGCTGATCTCCTATGTCATTCCGTGACTTAGAATCCCTTAACCATCTGGAAATGCAGCCCAGTAGGTCTCAGCCTCAATTTACCTAGCTCCTACTCAAGATACTTGCTCTGGTCCCAACGCCTCTGACAGTGGTGTTGGTGGGAGTGTCTTTTACATGAGAATGCATCACAATTAGCTTATGATGAGGGGTGAGGATGAACAGAGGTCACTCTTGTCGCCATCTTGGTTTTGGTAGGTTTTGGCTGGCTTTTTTTTTTTTTTTTTTTTTTACCACATCCTTTTATAGCAAAGTCTTTGTGGCCTATACTTTGTGCCAACCTCCCATCTCATCCTGTGACTAAGAATGCCTAACCTCCTAGGAATGCAGCCCAGTAGGTCTCAGCCTCATTTTACTCAGCCTCTATTCAAGATGGAGTTGCTCTGGTTCGAATGCCTCTGACATAGTGAATTGGGGTCCCAAGTTTTTATTTTCCTTTCACAAAATACTGCAAGTCCTGCTGGAAGCCTCTTTCACACCATCTTGGGGTGATTCTGGATCTCCCGTCCTCTACCCAACACTCAGACCTTAATACCCCCATCCTCAGGGGCTGATAACCAGCCCTGGGAGAGGAGGTGCTGGGCTCCCTCTGTCTGGAAAGAGGAAATGATTTCAGGCCCTTTCCCAGCCTCTTCACGTTGTCCAGGACTTTCCTATCTGACCCTTCCAGGATCCAGGCTGGAGATGCAAGACTTTAAGTCTAGGGACTGGGGTTGTGAGGGGTCCAGCTGCTCCTTGGAGTTCGGGGAGAGAAGCCCAGCCTGTGAGAGGGACTACTCAGAAAATTGTTTTGTGGTTGCTGTGTAATTTGAGGGGGAAAAATATTTTTAGCCGAAATCCACATCTGTGGCTCTGCAGGAGAAAGTAAAGAACCGCTGCAGCAGACGAGGGTTCAGTCTGCGCGGTGGACCCTGGGCTGGCTCACTGGCTCTCAGGATACCAGCAGGGGCCAATTTCATTCTTGATTCCTTTCTTTTCGCAAAACTCTAATTAGTTGGCTGCCTGCCACCCACAGCGTTGCCTGAGCTTGTCTGCAGTCCTAGCAGTGGCAAGATTATTTTATATTCCTGGGTTAAGTCTTTTCCCCCACCTTCTGCCTGAGAGACTGCCCCCCTACCCCTCTATTAAGACTTCCATCCCCCACCCCACCCCACCCCATGCCCACCCTTGGTCGCTGCAGCCCCCTTGAGGCCAGCCTGTAGGCTTAGTTTCATGGGTCTTGGATCTCAGTGGGATCAATAGCGTGATTGCTAATTATACCTTGTCTTTTGATTTGCAAAGCACTTTTACAAGCATTCTTTTACCCCACTCATCACTGTGCTTGGCACACAACAACTCAATAAATTCTGAATTGAATCGTCCTTATAACCACCCAGTGAGGCAAGTACAGCGGAGCTAATTATCTTCCTCCTCCTCTCTCTCTCACTTTCTCTCTTTCTCTCTCTTTCTTTTTTGAACCTTTATAAGGAAATCCAAAGAATGCGTGATTCTGACACTAAGGCCACACAGCAAGAAAGTAGCAAGCCGACAGGAGAAGTCCAGCCTCCTGCTGCACAGTAAGAGGGAAGGGGACCCTTCCACTACACCCACGACTCCAAGGTTTATTCATGAAACCTCGGTGGCTGCTGCTCTCTTGATCAGCATTTCAGCGCCCCTGGTGGCAGAGGCCCTTCAGAGCGAGGGCAGGTGTTCTTCCAGGCCTTTGGTGTAGGGATTGATGGGATCTAGGATCCTGCCTGTTTCCTTTCTTTTGCTCAGATGTCTTTCTGCAAGTAAAGTCGCTAATGGTCAAAAAGCACAATTTAAAGTTGCCAAAGGAAAATGAATCCGTGTTTTTACTCTGAGAGCCCCTTCTCAGAAAGCCAAACCTTCCGAATAAATAATCCTTTCTATTCCAGAATGACACCAAAAAGGGAGCTGCAAAAACAACTCATTCATCAAAATACTAGTTTGGCAGATAGTTCTGCGATATCACCAGCATCGCCTTTCCAGGTTACTGAGAAATCTGGGAACAAAGAGAACTTACATAGCAGTGGTGCCGTCTGTTGCAACCGTTCAACCAGCCACGAAGAAGCCACCTGTCCCTTCGGTCTAAGAAGGTTTGGCTATTATTTTGCAGGGGTCTGGTCAATCGTATCAAAAAAATTTATCTAGAACTTGGAAGTTAGACAAAATGATGACTAAAAGTCCTCTCCGAGTCTCCTTGAGCACTGTCCTAATGATCATCTCAGGGCCAGTTAACACCCTGGGGAAATGAAACTTTTGGTTGGCTTACAAGTGATTGGGACCTAGACTCTAGGAGCATGTGTTCATTGGTAGGCAATTTGATAAGTTGCTGTGATGATTGATTTTATGTGTTAACCTGACTAAGCCATGGGGTGCTCAGATATTTGACTAGACATTATTTCTGGCTGCGAGGGTGTTTCTAGGAGATTAATACTTGAATCCATAGACTGAGCAAAGCAGATGGCCCTCCCAGCGTGGGTGGGCCTCATCCTCTCCATTAAATGTCTGAGTAGAATAAAAGGCTAAATTAGAAGAATTCTCTCTCTCTTTCTCTCTCTCTCTCTCTCTCTCTCTGTCTCTCTGCCTGTCTTTGAGCTGGAACATTGGTGTTCTGCCTTCAGACTCAGATTCAGGCTGGAAGTTATGCCATCAGCTTTTCTGGGTCTAGACTTCTTCACCTTTATAATCATATGAATCAATCCTTTTTAATCAATCAGTCAATCAATCTGTGTGTGTGTGTGTGTGTGTGTGTGTGTGTACACACATCTCATTCCTCTGTTTCTCTGTTGAACCCTAATACATTCTCAATAAATTTTTTCAGAGATGCACATGACATATGTCCAATACAAAAAAACTGGTTTTATTGCCCTCTAGGAAAAGTGAAAGGAAAATATCTTGGGTCCCTTGAAGCTGAGAACTGCTCAGGGCAAATCTGCCTCCTATTCTATTCAAAGTCATCCCTCTGCTGTCTGAGATAGATGCATATTCTGGATGCCTCCTTTGGAAAGGCTTATCAGAAACTCAAAAGAATGCAATCATTTGTCTCTCACTTACCTGTGACCTGGAAGACCCCTCCCTCTTCCAGTTGTCCCCACCTTTCTGGATGGAACCAATGTACTTCTTACATATATTGATCGATGGTTCATGTCTCCCTAAAATGTATAAAACCAAGCTGTGCCCTGACTACCTTTGGCACATGTCCTCGGGACTTCCTGAGGCTGTGTCATGAGCACATCATTAACTTTGGCAAATAAACTTCCTAAAATGATTGAGACTTGTCTAATCATTTTTCTCAGTTGACAGACATCAACCAGTTTTGCATTCAATTTTGCCATCTTATTCTACCATTATTTTTTCCACTAAGTATACATTTTCTATTGCTCTTCAGAAAAATCAGTAAATAATTCTTGGTGATTTTTTTGTTTGTTCGTTTTTTTTGAGACAGAGTCTCTGTCACCCAGCCTGGAGTGCAGTGCTGGATCTCAGTCACTGCAGCCTCAACCTCCCAAGCTCAAGCAATCCTCCTACCTCAGCCTCCCAAGTAGCTGGGACTATAGCTGCATGCCATCATGCTGGGCGAATTTTTTTCTTTTTTCTTTCTTTTTTTTTTTTTTTTTTGGTAGAGACAGTTTCGCCATATTGCTCAGCCTGGTCTTGAACTCCTGACCTCAAACAATCCGCCTGCCTTGGCCTCCCAAAGTGCAAGGATTACAGGCATGAGCCATTGTGTCAGGCCGTAAATAATTCTTGTACACTGGATGTTCTTTCTAAAACAAACTACTGCTGTCTAGAGAAGGAGAACAAAGGAAACTGAAGCACTCAGAACTCTATTGCTCACTCTCATTCACTCAAAGCTCCGGGGCTGGCACCCCACATCGTAGCAGAAAAAAAAAAAATAGCAGAACAGAGGAAGACTCCCCTTAACGTTTAGCTGCAGCCAGGCACAGCAGGAACTTCCTCACCTGGCGGGGAGAGTGATCTATTCTAAGGGAGGATTAGAGACACAGGCTGCAGAGGCCTTAGTTTGGGGGAAGTAGGAAGCCCCCATGTGGGATATCCTCTAAAGGTCCAAACAGAGTCTCATTATCCAGAGTCTCGTTTTCCAGTAGCGGAGATGAATTAGCTGAAGTGCTTACACCGCCAGCACTAGCTTGGAAGCCCATGACCACAGGGACCCTGGTTTGTTCTCCTCCCTATCCCTAGGAGAGGCAGCAAATGAGATGGTAAAGGAAGGTGAATCTACACCGTAGAGCCAGTCTGATGAGGATGAACTGCAAAAGGACATGAGGGAACTTTCTGGGTTGATACAAATGTTCTGTATCTTGATGAGGGTTCTGGGGTGACGGAAACGTTCTGTATCTTGATGAAGGTAAACATTTGCCAAAACTCAGCAACTGGGCCAGACGCAGTGGCTTAGGCCTATAATCTCAGCGCTTTGGGAAGCCAAGGCAGGCGGATTGCTTGAGCCCAGGAGCTCCAGGCCAGCCTGGACAATATGGTGAAACCCCGTCTCTAGAAAAAATACAAAAGTTAGCGGAGCATGTTGGCACGTGCCTCTGGTCCCCAGCTACTCTGGATGCTGAGACAGGAGGATCACCTGAGCCCAGGGAGGTTGAGGCTGCAGTGAGCTGTGTTCATGCCATCGCACTCCAGCCTGGGCAACAGAGTGAAACGCTGTCTCAGAACAACAACAAAAAAAATATGATCAACTGCATACTAAAAATGGATACATTTTATTGTATGAAAATTATAGCTCAATAAAACTGATTTAAGAAGAAAAAAACTATTTTATAAATGCGTTCATAATTTCCTATGTTTAAGATGGTTTGTGACTCATTCTAAGCAATTCCTGGTTTACAGAGGCCTGACTTCACTCTCTTACCACATTCAGAGGTAACATTTCCATTTCAAATGCAAAACTGACATAAGTCCAAATACTTTGGGAGACCCAGTGGAGGCAAAGCCTTTCCTTACGTGGGAGACCAGAATTTGCCACCCCAAATAAGCCTCTTTGGCGTAAGGATTGTTGAGCTGAAGACAAGAAGAAGCAGATGCAGGAAAGATCTTTGTCCTTTCTCTATTGCCTAAAAGCGGACATAAATTTACAGACAAATGGTATCCCACCCCCACCCCCTTCTTCCAGGAAGCACAAAGGTCTCCCACTGAAGACAATGTTAGACCCTCAGTGACCTGAAGATGGCACCAGAGGATGCCACACTAATAAGCCTTACTGACCAGCCTTCGCTCGCCTTCCCACAAGCTGCTGCCCCTAGAGATTCAAAATCCTCTTGTGTCTTGTCATGTCTCTAAAAATCTACTGTTCTTGGTCGAAGATGCTATATAAGCTGGAATTCAAAGCCACCACTATGAGAATGAATGACTCATTTCCTGGGTAGCTCCTGTGTATGTATGAAAGGCATTTGTTAATCCTGTAAACTGGTTTTTCTCATTACTCTGACTTTTGTTACAAGGGTCTGTTCCAACTAAGAATTCGTGAGGATTGAGGAAAAAGTTATGTTTCCTCTTCAACGCTTAAATATCATCACCTTTAAAATTAAAAAAAAAAACTAAGATAAATGTATAATTTGACATTAGCTGATCAAGTGCACTTCATTTCAGCTGACAAAAAAGAAAGAACTGTGAAAAATTAGAAGGAATGTTAAGATCACCTAGTGGCCAACTCATTCACTAATGACTCATACAGATGAGGTAACCGAGGCACAGTTGAGGAAAGGATAATTGGGAAATGCCTTCCTTTTCCTTCCAGAATCACATCTTTCAGAAATCTTCCTCACTTCCTCTTAAGAAACAACACAGTGACATTTCTGCAAATAAGAGTCTGAGAAACACCCTCAACACAGGTACTTCTGATAATGAAAACAAAAGTTCCTTATACCTTATACTTAAAAAAAAAATCTAGTGTCAAATCATTCCAATATATCCAGGATGAAGTTGTATTTTTAATTAGGTTTTCCTCAAGTAACAGGATAACGAGTCCTTTTGAGATAATAAAGGCTTTGTCTTTGGTGATTAAAAAAAAAAAAAATCAAGGCTGGGTGCGGTGGCTCACGCCTGTAATCCCAGCACTTTGGGAGGCCAAGGAGGGTGGATCACGAGGTCAAGAGATCGAGACCATCCTGGTCAACATGGTGAAACCCCGTCTCTACTAAAAACACAAAAATCAGCTGGGCATGGTGGTGCGTGCCTGTAATCCCAGCTACTCAGGAGGCTGAGGCAGGAGAATTGCCTGAACCCAGGAGGCGGAGGTTGCAGTGAGCCGAGATCGTGCCATTGCACTCCAGCCTGGGTAACAAGAGCGAAACTCTGTCTCAAAACAAAACAAACAAAAAAAAAAAAATCAATCGAATTTATTTTCTCTAAGTCAGGGACATTGATTTTTAAGATGAAAATCTGCAGTTGTTACAGCTGCTGCTGGCATAGACTTTTTGCACAAACACATCGAGATGTTTCTATTTGTTTTCAGATCCTTGCCAAGAGTTGAGCAATGACTGACCGTGCACCACATCTGCTTTGGCCTGCGTGAAGAATTTTAGTGTTAGTAGCACTAACGTGTATGGTATTTACTTCACTGGACATCCAATTCAATTATTTCAATGCACTCTGACGATACCTGCTGTGTGCAAGACACTGTGCTATGTGCTGATGGGGAAGTTGCCATGTAAAGTGCTAGGAGGGGAATGTTAGACACATGGTGAGAGGAGATACAAACCTCAGGCAGTAGCATTCACTCACTCATTCAGTGAACGTGGCACCAAGCCAGGGCCTGACGTCTCCATTCCAATAGATGCTTTCTTGAGCTATTAAGACACCTCTAAACTGAAACTACCTTCGCAAAATTATGACTGAAACAGGGAAAGAGATCTAACCTAACTGACTCCATCTTGCTTCTGACCTCCAAGCTGTCCTTGTTCATTCCTGGGCACAGGCTGACCTAACTTTGGGAGAAACTTAATTTATAGTTTATAGTTTAGACAAAGATGGTAACAGTCATTTCCCAGAGCAGACCTCCTTCTCGCCTGGGCACCAGATTGCCTTTGTAGGACTAACAGCCACAAGATGAGAAATTATGGTTTAGGAGTCACGCAGCTGGAGGCTATAGGATTCTGACCCTCCCTAAACTGCTCCTACAATCAGTGCTTGAAATAGTTTGCAGACCCTGCACTTGATAGATCAGCTGGCACCACCTAGATCTATAAACTGGCTCATCTGATCTCATGGCCCCCACCCAGGACTGACTCAGCACAAGAAGACAGCTCCGACTCCCTATGATTTCATCTCCGATCAGTCAGCACTCCTGGCTCACTGGCTTCCCCCCAAGTTATCCTTAAAAACTCTGCTCCCTGAATGCTTGGGAGACTGATTTGAGTAATAATAAAACTCCAGTCTCCTGCACAGCCAGCTCTGTGTGAATTACTCTTTCTCTATTGCCATTCCCCTGTCTTGATGAATCGGTTCTGTCTAGGCAGCAGGCAAGGTGAGCCCCTTGGGCAGTTACAAAACTAGAAGAGAAATGAATGTCAGGCTGTGGCTATCAGGGCAGTAATAAAATGCGACGGGAGTCCTTTACCCATCTTTATTCAGTTTACCTAACTATGAGCTTCCGATTCTAGCTCTGCTCCCAAGGCAACAGACCATATTACAAGTTACTTACACTAGCAAACAAACTACATTAATCTATAAACTAATTAAAACATATTGTAATGATTTCCCAGTGACATTCTTTAATAACTTTCATTTGGGACACTGAAAATGAAAATCATGCACTCCACCCAGCCCCTCAGGAATGCTGAAGGCCAGAGCAGCTCACAGGTTATAGATCTTGCATCTGTAAGAGACAGACGCACCTCAGCATTCACCTTGAGCCCAAACCTCTGCACAAAGAACTACCGGACCTTCAGCAACGGCAACCTAGTATCTTCCGACCTGAAAGAGAAAACTCATATTCCGGGCATCGGGGAACAAAGAGAACCAAACGGGCTCCACTGGGGACGGTGGCACTTTGGGGCTTTCTTGGTCCATCTCATCAAAGCCATGGTTTGGGGTGGAGAGAAGGCTTAAAGGCCTAGAGCTAGGCCCATTCTTCACTAAGTTGGTCCAGAAGTACCGGAAACCTTCCAGGCACCTTTCTGTTTTCTCCTCTTTGAGTTCACAGTCCCATTAGGGTCTAGTCCCTCCTGGAAGCATTGGTTTTCCTGTCTGGTACACTCTATTTCCACCCGCTAGTTGGAAGTGGAGATGCTGGCTTTGGTCTCCTGCATCTCTGGAAGGTGACCCTCATGATTGTTTTATTCTCCTGAAAGGCCTGTGTGTTCCTGATTTGGTTCAGCAGACCCAAGATTGAGTCTTGGGAAGAGCATCATGAAGGGGAGGCTGGGACCCAGCCCCTGCTGTGGAGTCCTTACCTGGTTCACTTCCTTCTGACACACAAAGGAAGGTAAGGGGAGCACTGGCCTGCCATGGCTCCCTCTGAGTCCACTCTCCATGCTTGTGGACTTGTGGATCTCATTCCCATGGATAGATGTTCCTCTCCTGCCCTTCCTGGTCTCTCTCTCAACACTCATCTGTCCAATCTTGCTCTTCATCTGCTACCACGATTTCTCTGCTGCAGTTCCTGGTGCCTCCCCAAATCTCTTTTCCTCGAGCAAGATGGTCATAAGCTGAGGTACCCTTCAAGGGCAAGGAATTCCCAGCTGCGATAAAGTTGGTCACCACTTTCCTCTGTCTCTGTGTTAGTCCATTTGCAGTGCTATAAAGGAATACCTGAGGCTGGGTGGTTTACAAAGAAAAGAGGTTTATTTGGCTCACAGGTCCGCAAGCTGTAAAGCATGGTGCCAGCACCTGTATCTGGTGAGGGCCTCAAGAAGCTTCCAGTCATGGCAGAAGGTGAAGGGGAGGCAGCATGCCACATGGCAAGAGAGGGAGAAAGAGAGAGGAGGAGGTGCCAGGCTCCTTTTAAACAGCAAGTTCTTGGGTGAATTCATAGACTAAGAACTCACTGGTCACCAAGAGAATTAGGTGGTAGTGCTAAGCCACTCACAAGGGCTTCAATCACCTCCCACCAGGCCTCATCTCCAACACTGGAGATCACATTTCAACGTGAGATTTGGAGGGAACAAACATCTAAATCATATCAGTGTCCTAAATTCCTATTTCCAGCCTTGTTTCCCCTGGATGTTCTTAGCTCTTCTCTCTCCCAAAATGACCAGATTTTCAATCCCTCTCAGTCCATCTCCTCCTCAGTCCGCAGGACCTTCTTTCTTCTCCTCAATTCTCCAGTGTCCCTCACCTGTGCAGCGTGTGCTTTCTATATGCTGGCCACTGTACATACACGGACTGTCAATAGAAATTTTTCTTAAAAACACTGGATGGGCTTGTTCTCGGTCAGATTGGTTTGCGACTTATTTTACAACCCTGTGAAGTAAGTGTATTTCCACTTTACCAACGCAGAAGAATTGGTATGAATTGTTCAAGGTCACAGGGCAACTAGAGCTGGAGTGGGAACTCTGGTCAGGAGATTCATCCCTACCTCAGCTGTCTATCCTTTTCCTCCTCATTGTTTTGTAGTCTTTAATTTCTTTTTTTCTTTTCTTTTTTTTTTTTTAATGATGGGGGTTTTGCCATGTTGGTCAAGCTGGTCTCGAACTCCCGGCCTCAGGTGAGCCGCCCGCCTCAGCCTCCCAAAGTGCTGGGATTACAGGCATGAGCCACTGCACCTGGCAGTCTTTAATTTCTTATCTTTCTCTTTCATAGGCAGAATGTAGCACCTTGGGAGCCAAAGTCATAGAACTGGCCAGGACCTGAGCAACTAGTGCCTGTGTCCTGTAGTCAAAGTCCCCAGGAACAAAGTTGGATTTGTTAATTTGTTGCAATGGGGGACTCTGTCTGTGATGAGAAACCGTGGGGTGTCTCGGTAAGATGATGTTAGGAGAGACTTCTAATAGACATGGGCTCGTGTTAAGTGATTTGGGAGATGTCTCAAGGAAGCACAGGTTTGCTCTGGATTGGACGCTGTTTGGAAGCAGGAGCAATACTATGAGAAGGCATCTGAAATTTTTATGTAGAAGGTGGGATGTGTCCAGCAGGGCTGAAGCTGTGATTGGTTAAAGAAACAGCAAGCAGTCAGTTGTGTTAGCTGGAGTGGGGAATGTTTGGTGATTCTTGTGGTTCGCACAGTGAGCTTGCTTTTGTCTCTACTCAGACATGGTTACAGAATAGTCTTGTTTTTGCCAGCCTCTGTCTGATGCTGGCAATCTGTGAGATAGGCTGTGTTCAGCAGGAAAACATCACAGCCCAGCCGTGAGCACCTGGCCAGTAAGGGCCAGCTGCCAGAGACTACTTTTCTCTTTCTGGCTACAAAGGCAAAGCCTCAGTTCTTAAGTTTCATCCTGCTCTATATCTCAGACTCATATCTTCATGTTGGATAATGATTATCACATCTGAAGAGGAAGAGAGGAGGGACGAACAAAAACAAGGAAGCAGGTTTGTTTGGGGGTGGGGGTAAAATGACTGCTTAGAGGATTTGTGTCTCTGTAACCTGAATGGATCCAGGGTTCCATTCCTCTATCTGGACAGAATGGAATCCAAAGCCATGTCAGGAAAAAAGGATTATGATACCATTGGTGTGCAAGCATCTTCTACATGATTAGAGAAAGTTCCAGGTGGAAGGGTGGGGAAGGCAGTTATGGAGTGGCTGTTCCCTAGTACAGATACTTCTCTTAGGAATGCAATCCTTTCCTAAGAGAATACGTCTAAGGGAAGCAAAGCTAAGGTAACTGTCCATGCTGATTTTCTGGTACATCTCTGATTTTAATAGTGTAACTATTCCATTACCTTGTTATAGCTCGTATAATTTTATTATACATATTATATTTTGCATAATTTTGTTTTAGCGAAGGGAATTCATTGCTTGTCTGCCCTCTGAGAAGCAGACAGGATGGGATTAGAAGTGTAAGAGATGTTTTGGAGGCGACACCTGTGAAGGAGCGGGAGCAGGCAGGGAGGGCGCTCTGCAGCACAGGTCCCATACCTGGGTAAAACAGAGAGCAGGAAAGACTGGGTAGGGCCCCAGACCGTGGTACAGTTCTGAGAACATCTTGGCCAGATTGCTGGAAAGTTCCCAAGCTGAAATTCTCCGTGAGACGAGTCACCCTCGTTGGGCAGAAATGGATCAGCACCGTCCCTCCTACATGCTCAGTCACCACCCAGAGGCAGCCAGGGAAAGTCTGGTTTAGTGTCCTTAGGGGTGGCAGCCAAAGCTGTCAGTCAACTGTGCTCCTTGCAGCAGGCTCTGTTAAAGGGATCTGAGTGGTGCCTGCCATGGCCATAGGTGGCTTTAGCCACCACTACCACTTTTTTTTTAGTCTTTGAATCCATCTCCGTTCTCCTGGAAGTAGAGGCCAAGAAGGAATTAAACATACAAGAGATTGATTATGGGAAATGCCTGTGAAGGATAAAGAAGGTAGGGAGCAGAAAAACTAAAACCCTATACAATGTGATTTAAATTGTTTACTGCTGCTGAGTAAATATATTATACAAGAGTTTTTGTTTTTATTTTTTAAAGAAAGCTCTTCTGCATTCTGAATTTTGCTTTGGGAAATATGGTTTCCTTATGTCATGTTAAGTAACAGAATTGCAATTAGAAGCATCAAAAAATTTAATTCTCCTTCAACTACTAAATTTTGCATGGCACCTTTCTGTGAGGGGCTTTGCAGCTACCACCTGCCTCAGTGGTTCTCAGCTTCTCAGCTGGGGGTGATTTTGCCCCCCAGGGGACATTTGGACTTGTCTGCAGACATTTTTTGCTATCACAGCTGAAGCAGGGTACTGCTGGCGTCTAGCGGGCAGGGGTCATGGATGCAGGGAAGCATTCTACGATGCACAGGACAGCCCCCCACAACAAAGAATTATCCAGCCCCAAATGCCAATAGTGAAAAGGTTTTGAAACTCTGCCTGGCCAATCCTCTTAGTCTTCTTGCAAAGAAACCAGCAGCACAGGTGACTTACATGGGCACTGAGGGGCATTCTCGATAGGCTGAGTGGGGTGACTTCTGAGACTGGAAGCTCCCAGATGGAAAGGATTATCCCCGAACCAGCCCCAGAGCAACAGGGCAACATACAGCCACCACCTAATGGTAGTAAACCATTCATAGAAATCAAGCGTTCTGCAGAATAGCACCCTCTTTCCTATTTAAATGGTCAATTCTGGCTTAATGAATGCCCCAAATCCCCAATAGATTTCCAAATAGGTAACCAAAACACGCATACACACACACAAATCCCTTATATAAATTACAGAAACTATCATGTCAGAAAGTGAAATACTATAAAACTCTATTCCAAGCACTACACTTCCTATGCAACAACATCTGAGAGAGGTGGACCCACATCTGACCTGCCATTCTAACCACCGTCTTTGGAATATAATCTGAAACTTTCTCAGCCCATCTTGGTTAAAATCTACTGAGTTTTGTGGACTGTCAGTAGAAATTTTTTTAAAAAACATTGGATGGGCTGGGCGCAGTGGCTCACATCTGTAACCCCAGCACTTTGGGAGGCCGAGGCGGGTGGATCACAAGGTCAGGAGATCTAGACCATCCTGGCCAACATGATAGAACCCTGTCTCTACTAAAAATTACCAAAAAAAAAATTAGCCAGGCATAGTGGCATGTGTCTGTAGTCCCAGCTGCTTGAGAGGCTAAGGCAGGAGAATTACTTGAACCCAGGAGGTGGAGGTTGCAGTGAGCTGAAATCACACCACTGTACTCCAGCCTGGGGACAGAGCAAGACTCCGTCAAAAAAAAAAAAACCTACTGGATAAAAAAAAAAAAACCTACTGGATAAAAAACATTGAGAGATACATTTTGTAGGGTTTGAGTAATAAAAATTCAGAAGCAACACAGCTTGCTAGGAATAAAAGAAAAAATAATCCAGAGCGCATATTTGACATGGAAAATGTTCATTGGAAACGTTTGAAGCATATGCTTGTACTTTAGAGCCCCAGAACACTTCTGATGGGCCAGGGAAAGATAATTTGTTGACTTTTTTCCCTCCCCATTGACCTCTAATTCTTTGTGCGTTGTCCTGGTCAGCCTGATAAGCAGCTCCAAGAGGATGCCGGAGCACCGCGGGTGTTAGGAGCCCTGCACTGAGAGCATGGAAACCTGGATTCCACCTCTGCTTTATCTCTATCAGTGGTACTCAGAGATGCAGATGGCTTTGTCCTCAACTGCAGGACATGGACATAAACATGAAGGTATGGCTGGGCACAGTGGCTCACGCCTGTAATCCCAGCCCTTTGGGAGGCTGAGGTGGGTGGATCACCTGAGGTCAGCAGCTCAAGACCAGCCTGGCCAACATGGCAAAACCCTATATCTACTAAAAATACAAAAATTAGTTGGGCATGGTGGCATGTGCCTGTAATCTCAGCTACTCAGGAGGTTGAAGCAGGAGAATTGCTTGAACCTGGGAGGTGGAGTTTGCCATCAGCCAAGATTGTGCCATTGCACTCCAGCCTGGGTGACAGAATGAGACTCTATCTCAAAAAAAAAAAAAAAAAAAAAAAAAGAAGGTACAATGTTAAGTGTATGTAAGCCCCCAGCGGGGCTCCATCTACCTCCACCCAGCTCTGTGCCCTGGGACTCTGACCAGACCGCATTGCCTGGACCCACGGCTATCTGGCTTCCAGTTCAGCTGGGTTTCCCCAATGGGAAGCACCTGCAAGAGTTAAGAGGTTGTACGGAGGCAGGTGTTAGGCTGTTTCCTCCCAGTCTCCTCTGTGCACCTCGCTGCATTTTCTGTGTATGGCTATGCCCTCCACTGAGAGAGATCTTATTGTGTGGACTGGCTATGGCTCCAGCAGCATTATTTGCTCCTGTGGTCTTCTACCTGATGGGGTGCTTCCCTCTGTGGCTAGCCTCTGAATGTCCCAACATCCCTTGTCTTTCTCCTGAATAGTACCCAGAGCTGTGTAAGTACGGGAAGCCCTCACTTTGCCCAGCAGTGTGGGACTGTAAAATGGCCATGCCAGCTGAAACCGTGCAAAACAATCTTAATAAACAAGGAAGAGTACGATTGTCCTCTGACCCTTCAAAAATGTTTGTCAAAACATTCAACTTTTTTACTGTCAGTAAAAGTAGTAAAATTGACATTAGATACACAGAGTGGAAATATTAGAAACATTGAAAGTCAAAGTGTTTTGGGTTTTTTCTGTAAAAATCTTACGAAGAACGGTTTGGGCAGTGCTTGCCACTTCCTTCTCATCATATACAAATTTTCATTCAGTGATTATCTTTTCTATTCTTGGCAAATTGTCATCCTTTCTCAAATTTGGATTTGTTCTGACATTTTCTCTTTTTTGTTTGCAATGTCATCAAACATCTCTAAGAGTTCCTTTAACATGGTTTTTTGCTGGCATCATTTCCTCTGGGACATCTTCATCCTTTTCGCCACAAGCACTTTTCTTGTTTATGTAGATGAGCTCACAGTCACTACCTCTGGTTGCATATCCGGAGCCTCAAACAGCAGCAGCACTCACCTTCCCAGCAGCAGTCACCTTTTTCTTTTCTAACTCCATTTTTATTCTACACAAAGCTCATGTCCAGCATTCTCACTTTGCATTTCTTTGCTGCATTTTCATGTTTATTATTCAGTTCCCTCTTTCAATTGTTCATTTCTGTAAAATGTCACATGAATTTCTCGCCAGAAAACAAAGTGCAACACAACTACACACTTTGCTGTCAGTGGATGTACTGAGTAACAGGTGCATGATGCCGTCACCAACAGACTTTGAAAAGCGATGTGGTGGATCATGCTGCCCATCTGTTAGAGATACGCAGACTGGAGAGTCAGCAGTGAAATTATACTTTAGCAAGGGCCGAGTGCAGTGGCTCACTCTTGTACTCCCAGCACTTAGGGAGTCCAAGAAGGGGCAAATCATTAAGTTCAGGAGTCTGAGACCAGCCTGGCCAACATGGTGAGACCCCATCTCTACTAAAAATACAAAAATTAGCAAGGTGTTGTGGCACGTACCTGTAGTCCCAGCTACTCAGGGGGCTGAGGCTGGAGGATCACTTGAACCCAGGAGGTGGAGTTTGCAGTGAGCCGAGACCACGCCACTGCGCTGCAGCCTGGGTGATAGAGCAAGACTCTATCTCAACAAAAAATAAAATAACATAAAATTATACTTTACCAGTGCAGCAAAGTAGCTGAAATTTGAACTGTCTTGTTGGGGGACTGTGTTATTTAACTAAGCTGTGATCACTGCTATTTAAGCATATCAGAACTGTGAATATTCAAATTCAGGACTGCCTGTAATCCTTTCAGTCTTTTTTTTTTTTTTTTTTTTTTTTTGGACACAGAATCTCACTCTGCCACACAGGCTGGAGTGCAGTGGTGCTATCTTGGCTCACTGCAACCTCTGCGTTCAAGTGATTCTCCTGCCTCAGCCTCCCACGTAGCTGGGATTACAGGTATGCTCTACCATGCCCAGTTAATTTTTGTATTTTTAGTAAAGATGGGGTTTCACCATGTTGACCAAGCTGATCTGGCACTTCTGACCTCAGGTCATCCGCCCACCTCGGCCTCCCAAAGTGCTGAGATTACAAGCATGAACCACTGCACCCAGCCTCTTTACAGTCCTTTTAAAAGAGTTGGATTCTCTCTGCTACTGGGACATGACTGGTAAAGGGTGCAACTAACACTCCTAGGGAGTGGGAGAATAAAAAAGCTGTGCAAAGTTCAGTCAAGCTCTGCGACAGAGACTCAGAGCCAGCAATCAATGATCCTACCATGCAGGAATAGGCGGGTAAGAAATACCTGGGGGCATAGCACCCTTCCAGGTTCAAGCTCTTCAAGAAGAGGCCTCTTGAGAGGGCTGATTCCAAAGCAAAGTCTGAGTGAGACTGCCATGCTTAGGAACTAGGAATTTGTTGAAAAGGAACTAGAATTTAACCACGCCGCACAACTGAAAACAATCTTCCTCTACTGAAAGACTCATGGGAACAAGCTTTTGAGAACCGGATGGGTGAGTCATCATTTAGTCTTCAAGATTTTTTAATTCTCCTGCCCCCTAGTTACCAGTTCCCTCCAACATTCACGCTTTGGGGCTGCAGTGGCTCCATGGCACAAACCTCTAGTTGCTTCCCATTTGCCCTTTCCTTAAGAAGTTTAATTGCATTTGGATGTCAAGGTACCTACCTAAAAGATTACACTTTTCAGCCTTCCTCACAGCTACACACTGGAAAAAGTTCTGGCCTATGAGAGAGATATAATGAAAAGAGAAGGCTAATTAGAGGAAGCCGACTGGAACTTTGTTGCCCATTCTTCCTTTCTGAAGTGGGGATAATAATGGCTGGAGCTTCAGCAGCCGTCATGGACCTTGAGGTGACCTCAAAGATGGAAGCCCCATGCTAGGATGGTCGAGTGCGAAAATAGAAGGAACTCTGCTCTCCAATGACCATGAAGAGGCCAGACCAGCACTAGACTACCTGCCTCAAGTTTTCTGTCTTGTTTAAATCTCTGTTTTTATTATTTTATTATTTTTAATATGTTTTATTTTATTATTCTTCTTTTTAAAGATGAGGGTCTTGCTGTGTTGCTCTGGCTGATCTCAAACTCCTGGGCTCAAGCAATCATCCCACCTCAGTCTCCTGAGTTACTGGGATTACAGGAGCAGACCACTACACCCGGCTAAGTCCCTGTTACTCTGGATTTTCAACCAAATCTAATCCTACCTGATAAGCATGCCTACTTCCTACTACGATCAACTGATTACACTACATTATTTAACTCCAACCTCCACTTCTTGTTAAAATCCATTTAAAACAACCAATCTGATTGTCACCAAACCTAGTTAGTGCACACGGTACCATTGCTCAATGGCTAGAGTGGCCGGAATTTCTTTTTTTTATTTATTTTTTATTTTTTATTTTATTGCATTTTAGGTTTGGGGGTACATGTGAAGAACAAGCAAAGATTGTTGCATAGGTACACACGTGGCAGTGTGATTTGCTGCCTTCTTCCCCATCACCTATATCTGGCATTTCTCCCCATGCCATCTCTCCCCAACTCCCCACCCCCCCATCCCTCCCCTATTTCCTCCCAACAGACCCCAGTGTGTAGTGCTCCCCTCCTTGTGTCCATGTGTTCTCATTGTTCAACACCTGTAGAGTGGCAGGAATTTCTTGAGGAAGACCATGGGAAGAGACATTCTAGGGTTGATGAGTTTTTTTTTTCCCAAAAGTCTAACCTAGATGGCAGCTGGCTTCACCTAAGTCAGTAGTTAGCAACTGCTACGTCTTCGAATCCACCTGGGGAGCTTTCAACACTACCAGTGCCTGATTCTGCTCCATAGAGATTCTGATTTAACCGGTCTAGAGTGCAGCCTGGGCACTGGGTTTCTTATAAAGCACCTCAGGTGATTTTACCATCTGGCTTGGCCTGAGAACCACTGACCTAACTTTCAATTTGGCCAGATCCTTATTAGTTCAGAGCCAACTGCATTGCCAGACTATCTTCCCTAGAGAATTATCTTTCTTGTATAATAAAGAAATTAGGTCACAGCTGAGCTCACTATGTTTTTCTCCTGTCCAGGTAAACGTCATGCTTTTTATTATCTCTTATGTAGGGGAGTTTCATTTCCAAAGATTTTTCATCAGTATTATTGTTCCATGATCTGCGTAATTGTGTGCCAAGCAACAGGGCAGACCCTTTACACAGGTGTTGTCCACAACAGCGGTGTGAGGGAGGGAATAAGCCCACTTGGCAGATGGGAAAACAGCCTCAGAGAGAGTGATCCGAAGCCTGCATCACTGTGGTTCTCAGTGGATATCTGTTCTTCACCTCCCTGTGCACATCTCTCATCACAGAAAGCTGACCTGGCTTGTGGAAGCAGGGTACCTGGTAGCTTAACAGACGTGGATTCCAGGCCCTTCTCTGCTGCCTTCACTAATGGTCTTGGAGAGAATACTTCATCAGTGATTTGAAGTGATACAGTAACCACAGATAAGCCAGCCATGCTGACGTGAGAGGCTAAGAAACTTGTCTTCAGCTTTCGTGTCTGTGAACTTGGCTCTGGTGCGCCTCCCATTTCCAATCACGCAGATTAAGAAACCACAGTTCAGAGACTGACTTCCCCAAGGCCGCAAGACTAGAAGGTGGCAGAGCTGGAATCCAAATCTAGGGTTTCTTTCTCACCTAATATCACTGCCACTGACAGCCTGGTTAAAGAAAACCCTAGAGGTTAGAGGAAGCCCTAGTTTCCTAACTTGCCTTTGACCTAGCTGTTTGGCTCATCCGTCCTCATCCAAAAATCAGTTTCCTACCTTGTCCAATTCTTTTCTCAACAGTGCAAACCAGGAGAACTGCTCTCAAAAGCAGCTCCAACCCTTTGTCTTTGAGTTCTTTAAAATACCAAGTATCCTGTCAGGTGGTAAACGACAATTGAAGAGCAGGCTCCAGGAAGGGTGCTTGGTACATAGTAGGTACTCAATACTTACCAGCTGTTGATTTGGAAAAATGGTTTGCACAAAGCTACTTCCTACTAAAAATGTGAGACTCTTGGGTTTATTCTCTAATAAGGTGTATGACCATAACTGGTCATTTAGCCTCCCCGTGCCTCCGTTTCTTCTTCTAAAGATTGCATTGGGCCAAACATGGTGGCTCTTGCCTGTAATCCCAGCACTTTGGGAGGCCAAGGCAGGTGGATCACCTAAGGTCAGGAATTCGAGACCAGCCTGCCAACATGGTGAAACCCCATCTCTACCAAAAATACAAAAATTAGCCACATGTGGTGGCACGCGCCTGTAATCCCAGCTACTAGGGAGGCTGAGGCAAGAGAATCATTTGAATCCAGGAGGGAGAGGTTGCAATGAGCCAAGACCGTGTCACTGCACTCCAGCCTGGGTGACAGAGTAAGACTCCGTCTCAAAAAAAAATAAGATAAAATCAAAAAATAAAGATTGCATTGATGTTTCTCCCCTGGCTGTGTTCTCACATTGCATGAAACAACAGTGTCTTCTAGTGGAGAAAAAGGTTAGTTGTTTTGTGGGTTGTGCCATGATTTTCAGCTTGAAAGTTTCATAAACCATGCTCATAAACGAGTCACTCATGAAAAGCAGGTGAGGTGGAGCCTACCATTAGGCCTCAGAATAGCCCTAGAGAAATCTGAGTGGGAAATGTGTTTTTACAGGATGCTGCACCACCAGTCACAAACGCGCATCAGTGCACATCACTATCAACTCTCCTTTTCAAGTCTTTCACAATCACATCAAGAAAATCTGAAAACTTTCAAGATACAGGAAGGACTTGATTTATATAGCAGATGGCATGTGGGCTTTGGAACGTAAGAGACCTGTGCTGAAATTCCAGGCCTATCACTAAATGTTCTCACAAAAGTTATCTTTATACTGCGTTTTCCTCAATTATGAAATAAGTTTAGTAATGCCTCCCTCCTAGGTTTATGAATATTAAATGTTGCCCAGCTCATGGCGAGGGGTTTGGGGGTCAGCATAAACATTGTTAGTTTTGTTTTTATCAATATCTCCTTTTCATCTGTGCAAAGCCAAAATCAAAGGAAAAAGTGTCACCCAGGGGTCTAAGGCATTAGGGACACACCGCCACAGTGGCGTTTTCAGGTGAAGCAAAGACATGCATGCTTGTGTGTGGAAGAGAAGACTGCTTTCCATAGGCCAGCTCCAACCAAGGCCTGAACCAGCCTTTCTGTCCCACACAACTAGTGATGATGCAGCAAAGGTCATGATTTGTCGGAGTAGGAGAGACGTAGGGGAGTTATGGAACCAGAAAGAACGTTATGTACAATGGCTCAAGCAGGAGACTTCAGCCCCACAGTAATGGAATTGGAGGATAGGGAACAGCTCAGAGAGTTCCTTGGAAGGCGACAATCATAGAGTCCTGGTAATTACTTGGATCTCAAGTGTCTCAAGACAGACACTGAGTCACCTTTGATGACCCACAGGTTTGGGGCTTGGGTAACTGGGCAGGTGAGAACCTGACAGAGACAGTAAACCCAGGAAGAGGAGCTGACTTGAGTGGAAAGACCCTGAGTTCCCTTTTGGACATGTTGACATAGGTGCCTAAGGGCTTCTAAGTGGTGGTGTCTACCAGGCATCTGGATGCGTACACATTTGGGATTCAAGTGATAGCAATGGCCAATAGTCACTGCAGAAAATGAGATGGGCAGTGCAGGGGACGAGCCTTGCACAGACAGAGGAAACAACCACCATTTCCATTCTACACAATAGCTTTCTTACCTGGAGAGGATTCGACAAAACATTCCTGAGAACAGTGGGTGGAGTCTTGAACTCAGGGGTCTTAAAGATCATCTAATCGAAACCTCATTTTGAAGATGAAGAAACTAGGGGCCAAGATGCCCCACAGGCCTTCTCCGGGGTCCCAGGACCAGCCCTGCCAGGACCAGCCCCAGGTCCCCCATGCACTCCTTTCTCCACACGGAGGGTCTCCATCTGTACGTCCTCCTTCCAGTTCTCCCTGCCCTTGGCTGGGATGGACTAGGGTAAGGAAGGGTGAAAGAATGGCCAGAAGGGAAAGGAGGAGCAGGAACAGGCACAGCAGAGGTGGTGGGGCGAGGAGGAGAGAGCAAGGCTCAGCCAGGTCTGTGCACATGGCTCCCACACACTAGTGAAGACCAAGGAGGATCCTTCCCAGAAGCTGCCTCCTCCTGCTTGACCGTCCTCACAATGCCGAGGACAGCACTGTTCTCTGACAAAGAGCTTAGGCCAGTGCCCCTCCAACTTAGTTTGCTAGCATTCCCCTAATGCAGTTACCATTAGCACAACTGATCAAAGTATCACAGGTCTGTGACATATTTTTATAAACAATTAAACAGTCCTCTTAATCAGATGAATAAATTTTTTTTTTTTTTGAGACGGAGTTTCGCTCTTGTTACCCAGGCTGGAGTGCAATGGCGCGATCTCAGCTCACCGCAACCTCCGCCTCCTGGGTTCAGGCAATTCTCCTGCCTCAGCCTCCTGAGTAGCTGGGATTACAGGCACGTGCCACCATGCCCAGCTAATGTTTTGTATTTTTAGTAGAGACGGGGTTTCACCATGTTGACCAGGATGGTCTCGATCTCTTGACCTCGTGATCCACCCGCCTCGGCCTCCCAAAGTGCTAGGATTACAGGCTTGAGCCACCGTGCCCGGCCAGATGAATAAAATTCTTAAAAATTGGCTAACATATCCTAGAATACAGCAGGATTCAGCATCAATAAGCTTGCTCTTTTTCAGTTTCAGGGTCGTTAACGTTGAGAAACCTTGTTCGGATAAGTAAGTTGGCGAGACGGAAAGGAGTTTTCTTACAGCAGTGTCACTTTAGACTTGAGCTTCTAAGGTAAAGGTCAAAAGTGTTCTGTCTGGAGGGAGCGCATTAGGACAAATACCTAATGCATGCAGGGCTTAAAACCTAGATGACGAGTTGATAGGAGCAGCAAACCCCCGTGGCACATGTATACCCATGTAACAGACCTGCAGGTTCTGCACCTGTAACCCAGAACTTAAAGTAAAATAAATAAATCGTTTAAAAAAAAAAGTGTTCTGTCATTGGAAATTACTTTGTATGTCCTATCAGCTGAGAACTTGATTAAGCTCTTCTCAGAGGTTAAAGGCAAAGGATTGGAAACCATTAGGTTTGCAAAAGGATTTTTCACACGGCCTTTTGCTTAACACCTAAACCAATATTCCAGGTCGTCCTTTTGTTTGGCATCCCCAAGGATTTTTACACACCAGGCCACACCTCATGGTAAGAGCAGGAAGGATGGAAGAGTTGGCCACCAATCTTTTACATTCTTGCATTTTAGTAAGAAAGGCTACCTTTTTATGGATGTTAGTAGTTTATTGACTTACTATTTGTAAATGGTCTGTTTAGACAGGTAAAATTATGTAATGCAGTTGTTTGAAACAGGAGAATTTTTTTTCCCTTATTTCCTTATTTTTTCTTGTTTTACTGTATAATGTCCCTCAAGTTATGGCAGTGTACCTTGTGCCACTGAATTTCCAAAGTGTACCAATTTTTTTTTTACTGCGCATCAAATAAATAGAACAATAGTTATAAAAAAATAAAATAAATAAAAAATTAAAAATTAAAAAAAACAGGGAAAAGGGTGGTTGCAAAAAAGGAGATGGTAAAGGAAGCCTGTTCCCTAGGCCTGTGAAGAAAAAAAGCGTAATAGACACTGCTCATTGTTTGTGGAACTCCTGGAAAATTCTCCAAAGGGTATACCTCTGAGGCAGGGCAGGGACTAGTGAGATGAGTGACACATTCCCCTGGGGCACAGAATTTAAGGGGACACCAAAACTCAGCAGGAGAAATAATATTTGAACACAAAACTTTTTAAATCAAAATTAATGTTTAAAATACCCCATGGTGAACAAAATGTCAATTTTTAAAATAAAGACAAGCGTGGAGGACAGGTGTACCCAATTTGAAGTATGCAGGTCTCAGCAGCCCAGTTGTAAGCTCACGAAAGGTAGATGAAAGGTGGGTAATGATTCTCTGGCCCCTAGTGCCACCTACTGCTGGAAGTGGAAAATGCCGCCTCCCTCCTGGAGTGTCAGCAGCTACCGACCTGCCAGGTCCTACACTCACAGGCACAGGCATGGGTGCCTTCTTGTGGGCAGCCCCCAGTTCAAGAACTTTGAAAAATCCCTATTCACCTATGTCCCACTAGAAAGCTGAGTGGGAGATGAAAAGAATCTGAGGCTCAGAGTTACAAGGTGTAGATTTCAGTCTAAGCTTTGCCTCTCGTTTGCTGGACCGTCTAAAACTGGCATTCCCCCTTCTGAATCCGTTTCTGGACTTATGCCAATGGATCTCATCACCACCTCCAATAACTGTTGAATTTCAAGAGGTGCTTTCTGTGACAATGAGGAACAGACTGCCTGGCATGAAGTATGTGCGTAGTTCTCCGTAAGCTGCCTCCTCCAACCATGGAGACATGGATCAAATCAAACTATCATCCACTTAATATTACTGAAGGCAAGACACACTAGAAGACAACCAGAGAGAAACAGGTGTTGCAGCAGCCCAGACAGTGGAGTACTGGCCGTGGCTGAAGAATAAGGAAGACTCCCCCCAGGAAGTGTCACTAGAGCGAGACCCACGATGGCTGGGTGGGCCAGATCAGGCCAAGAGCTGGCCAGCAGCCTCTGGGGACCACTGGGCCACTTCTCTGATATTTTATTTCAGGGACGTTTCGGTCACATGAAGCAAGCACTGCAGTGGTGGCGGAAAGGCCAAGGCCTTTGGAAACAGCCCTGGGTTAAATCCCGGCTCTGCGGCATACTAGCCTCAGGACCAGTGGAAGTCACGGAACCTCCCTGGGCTTCGACTTACCTGGCTTATTTTAAATGGTGGTAATAGCACAACTTGTCCTGGGTGGAGCAGGTGAAATAAGACAACATATTTAAAGTGTCTGTGTGTGGACCCTGAGGAGCTTTCCGTGAAGAGTGGGAAGGAATGGGACGCCCGGGTCGGGCAGTGCTGGCCGTGGTATTTGGCTCCCGTGTGCCGAGGAAGAAGGGGAATGCCCATCTCCCCTGTGGGCAGGCCCTGGTCCCGACTCCCCGCCAGAGAGGGACGTTTTGATCTCCCCATTCTTTCCCTCCTTCCTCTCCTGGGTCCTCCGCTCATTCCCACCCTCCTGTGTCAGGAAGAGCGCGCGCTCAGCTCGCCCTCCTTCACCGCCTCCCCTCTCGCCTCCTTCATCTCGGAGGGGGCTTTCGGGCCGGCTCCTGGGCCTCCTCCCCGCCCCGTGGACCCAGCACAGACTGCAGCGTCTCTCCTCTCCGCTAAGCTGCACCCACTTTATTTGCGAAAAGAGCCTCCAAGCGCACGGAGTCACCACCCCGCCTCCCGGCCTCCCCGGGCCCCCCGGCCCTCAACCCGCGGGCTACACGATCGAGAACTGGCAGATGTAGGAAAGCTGGTCGCGGCAGCCCTTGTCCAACCACTTGCCGTTGGCGGCTCCGGACAGCGCCGCGCAGTTCTCCGTCTTGCCGCCGTCGGGCTGCGCGGTGATCTCGGTCTCCCAGTTCTTGTAGGTGATGCGGGCGCCGGTCATGTCCACCCAGGAGCCTTCGGACGCCATGTCGTTGAAGCCCAGCCACACCTCGGCCTCGTTGCCCATGCTCTGGCGCAGGTACTCGTACAGGGCGTCGTTCTCCGAGCCCGTCTGCGGGGTGCCCAGGGTGCCCCCACGCGAGATGCAGTCCTCACTGGCCTCATGGAAGGTCTTTGCCTGGGTGAAGGCCAGAAAGCATTTCATGTGCACCTTGGTCCCCTTCAGGCAGACTGGGAGCAGGGAGAAATGGCTGTCACCGAAGGTCCCCTGTTCCCCAGGCAAAGAGCCAACCGCCCAGGCCAGGCCCACCATCCTCCATCCCATTCCGTTATCAGTCCTGACAGCCCCTAGACCCAGGCAAAAGGGGTCCTGATGGGGCCCGCACTTTGAGGACCTGCCTGTGGGGGCCGCTGCGGTGCAGACCCAGATCCCCACTTGGGGTGTCTTGGTGCTCCTGACATGACCCGCTGGGAGCAAAGGCAACCCCTGTGCTACAGAAGCACCCAGCCCAAGCTCACACCCCTTCCCAGGCCTCCAGCTCAGTCAGCTCTGGCCTTTACCCACCCCATCTCCTGGGGTCACAGAAGCTGCCCTTGTGCCTGCACTGCAGCTCAGGTCTCCCTCTGCTCACTTCCTTTGCCCCCAACCTCAACACGTGTGGCTCCCAGGACTTCCCTAATAAATTAGCTGTCTCAGAGTCAGCTTCCCAGGGAGCCCAGCCACAGCCACCTGCTCTGGTTCTCCTTCCTCCGCACCCTTCCCTAAGATCAAGCAGCTTGCAGAGCCAGGGCACCTGCCTACCCAGAGACCACACCACACTCCAGGTACCCAGGACCCCAAACCTCTGCCCAAACAGCCCAAGCAAGCTTCCAGGTCCTGCCAAGTGCCTTATGCAGGGTCAGTTCTCCTGATGGCTGGTGGAGGCGGGGGCGGGCTGGGACGATAGAGCTGAGACTGCAGGAGCCCTCAGACAGATGAGAAGACAGGAAGGGCTGGGTGCAGGCTGTGGTCAGGGGCCGGAGATCAGGCAGGGGACTCTGAGGCACCCACGAATTCTCAGTTTGAGCCTGGCCCCAAAGTTGTGATGAAGGCACATGTTTGGTCAAGTTAGGAGGATAGAATGTGTTTTGTTTTGCAGTTTGCTTTTTCAGCTTGATTTCTAGCTGAAATATCTAGACATACTCTTATTTGTCTTGAGAGCGTATAAATGGTTCACTTTTTACTTAAGATTTCTGTGGAGCACAGGTGTATGTCTGCATTTGTCCTCTCGCTGCTGACCCAGCCACTTCTGGGGAGGTCTGCACTCCCCTCCACCCAATCCCACTCGCTCACAGTTACTTCCACTCCACTCAACAAATATCCATGGAACAGCATCCCCATGTCCCCATGGGCATCTGACACCACATCCAACTTTAAACATGGGGCCTGAAGCATTGCAGAGGTGTCCACCCGCAGGCTCTGCCCCAAGTCAGCTGCCCTACCTCGTGCTATCCTGCGGCTTAGCCAGGCGGCCTTCATTGCCTTTCCTTCCTGCTGTGGACACCGACACACATTGCTGGGGCTGAAGGACTCACTGCCCTGGCTGCCGGGAGTGCTGCAGAAAGACAGTCCTCAGCTCTCAGCCTCCTCCAGGGACTGCCTCAGCAGAAGACAGCTACCTCTTCCAAGGCTGTGCCCCTCCCGTGAGCAGCCTGCACCCAAGACTGAACCATAAGCCCTCTTGCCGCAACTCAGAACAGTGCTGAAGGGTCATCCCGTCATCAGGGCTCCCCGCAGTCAGCTGAGGCTTTCATGGCACCGCAGTGTAGCTCAACTTCTCCTTCTGCCCACTCCTGCTTCCTTCCATCCCTTCCCTAGCACAGGGGCTAGTCCTGAGAGTGTCCCCTGATAAGCATCCTGTGGGCTAAGTTCTATCTCAGAGTTGCTTCCCTGGACCCTTGCCTGAGCCTCCCTCCAACACATAGGTAATCCTCAGGCAATGTTACTAGCATTGCTGCTAACACTTTGTTGCTCTGGTCTGGCTATTCATGATCCTGTCGATTTATGTTAGTCCTGCACACCTCCGCTCCTGCCCTGCCATCTGCGTGGAATTGACCTTCTTGATATTCTCTGATTTCTACACATCTTTCAAGGGCTCAAGTGACTCCATGAATATATCGAGGTTCCCAGGGAGCAAGGTCCTGACTAGGTCACCTCTGCCTCCTTGTGCCTGGCAGAAATGTAGCATGGTACCTCTCATGTGTGTGCTGGTTGGAGGAGGGAAAGGTTGCCCCCTGATTCCTTCAACTCTTTGTTTAGGTCAACAGAGCTCTGGAATGCTTTATTGACAAGGTGATCTTTGGGTTGTGAGGACAGTCCCCAAGGGGTCCAGGAGGCCTGGAGCTTCCTAGAAATCAGCAGACATGGGGGAGGTGCTTTGGGCCTCCATATGTCATGAACTTTTTGCAGGGAGGTCCCCACATCATCACCTCATCCCAGGTGGCGGTTGATGCCTGGGTTACATTGACATTGCACAACACATAGCTTAGACATGAGAGAGACCTTAGAGTTTACCCTGTCTGTCTTACAGATGAGGAGACTGAGGCTCAGAGTGGCCGTGGTTCATTCTAAACATTCCCTCTGTGGCAGACACTGTTGCTCCCCAGTCCCTTGTCCCTTATCCACCTCCACTGTAGAGCCTGGAAAAGCTATATTCTTGCATTCCCAGATGCTCTTAAAGAGGCAGGTGGCTGTATGATAGAGTTCTAGTTAATGAGATGGAAGTGCAAGACGTTTACCTTCCCAATAAGCGAGACAGATGTGGTTGGGCTACTCTTCCTCCTCCTTGCCTTGAATGAACTCATGGTACCTGGAGTTGGGGCAGCCGTCTTGAGACTATGAGGGGAAACTTCTGAACAAACACTTATAACTACCTACCTGCAGACTTACTTTTTGTTTAAGCCACTGGTAGGTTTTCTATCACATGAAGTAAAAAACATCTCTGGCCAGACGGCATGACCTCACCATGCTCCTCGGCACTTTCTAGAGCAGTCTCCCTTCACCTGCCATGCTAAGCAAGCTGTCCAAAGTCATATGTTTGTCCTTCCTTCAACAGAGACTGACTGGGTGTTGCCATGTGGCAGGCACTACGCTGGGCAGGGTAGTGGGAGAGACAAGCACAATGAAGAGCAAACAGAGTCCCTGTGTTCTCAGGGCTGACTGCAGTCTAACGGAGGAGGCAGGCACAAATCAGCAAATGAGTGTATCATCGTAGACTGCAGTCAGTGTGATCACACAAAAGACTCTGTTCTGGGGGAGCTTATACCTGAGGAGCCTGCTGGAGAGGGAGGAGGGACTCCTGAGAAGGCAATGCTGGAGGCATTTATTACGTGGATCGTGGGGGAGCAATTCAGGCTGCCCAAACAGCACGTGCAAAGGCCCTGTGGTGGGAGTGCAGAAAGATGGCAGTGTGAACGCTGAAGGAAAGGATGTCAGTGGGAGAGTGTGTGTAACGCTGCTCGATGAGAAGGCTCTTGAGGGTTTCTGAGGAGGCAGGAGGGAAAAGGAGGGCCTTGCGGATGGATGGGCCTTGGTCATAAAAGCAACAGGTGAGAGTGGCTGTGGATGCACAGTAGTTTATAGATCTGCTGAGGAGTCAAGGTGATTCCCAGTTGATAATTTCAGGGGCAGCATAGCAGCACTAAGTGAGGCTCTTCTCCACTGGGCTGTCACAAGGTCCTTGCTTCTCGGTGGGAAGTGGGGGTGAGGATGCAGTAACAGGACCACTGCATGGGTTTGCTGTGAATGAGTTAACATGCATCGAGTACTCAAACAGTTCCAGCGTGTATTGGGCTCGCATGTCAGTAACAACCACTATCATGAGTCTGTGTTCTCCACGGAATGGGAGGTAAGGTCACATAAAGGTAGGTAAATTGGAGGTGTGTGGAAAATGCAGACGATATGACAGGAACGTGGGGAGTGAGAAGCAACAGGCTGTCAGGCAGGCTGGCCAGACGGCATGAGCTCACCATGCACCTCGGCTCTGTTCTTGGTGATTCTGTGCCTCCTCCCTCAGCTGGCTGGTGCCGAGCCAGAAGCACCTAGGCCCGGGCAGGCTGCCTCCCATCAGCTCTTGCTCTGCCACAAGTCAACCAACCAGCCAGGTGAGTGTGAGCCAGGTTCAGCACCTGTCTATGCCTCAGTTGCTGCATCTTTAAAACGGGGCTGCCAAATCCCACCTCGACATAGTTACTGTTAAGAGATATGGTCAGCAGCACACACAGGAGTGTGGAGCTCCCTGGGGCTGCAGAGGCCAGCTGAGTTAGGCTCCTGGGAGCTTTGTTAGTTAGGGTGGGCCGCTACCTCTGCCCCACCCAGCACTCCGGGGTCACTTCTAGCGGGAAGTCATGGATTCTTGTTGGAGAACTTTTTGTCCTCTTGGAACATCCCCACTTCCACACCACCCAGCTGTGGCCAGAGATTTGGCTGTGCACATCTGGGTGGGTTTTGCAGACACATGTCAGGGGATTTCCCCGAGAGGAAGACGTGGGGCTCCCTGAACCTGGGGCCCTCACCCCTAGGCCTGACTAATGGAGCCAGGACCCTGATGCTGGCCAGAGGCGAGAAGCGTGTAGCTGGCTGCTGGCCTGGGCCCTTCTCTCAGGCACTCCTGCCCAGAGAGGCCACTGCCTGCACTCACCCGTCTGCAGGGCCTGCTGCTCCTTTAGCAGGGCCACCTCCTGGGCCAGGCTGTCCAGACGGCTCTTGATCTCCTCAAGCATCTTCGGGATCACAGCATCTAGGATGAAGCAGGAGGAAATATGTGAGGGTGGGGCAGGGACTGGGAAGGAAAGATGCCACCTCAGCTGCAGAGGGACAAGAGGAAAAGACTCCCCTCAACCTTGGTATCTTGGGAAACTTTCTCTCTATCCCTGCTGGTGGTCGTCTAATTGACCACTTTTAACTTCTGCCAGGAAGGCCCATCCTTCACTCGCTCCTGTGCTGCATTTGTTTGGGACTGTTGCTGGGGGTCAGATGGAGCTGGGATTAGCAGGGGCTGGGAGGAGAGTGCAGGCATAGGCTTCAGTGACCCCCCACCACCCAGCTACCTTCTCAGCTCCAGGGAAGAACACAGCACAGGAAGCAGAGCAGCAGCCCTCGGGAGCCTCCAGGTTGACGTCCCCAGGCTGGAGGAATGCCAAGCAGACCATCAGGCAGGCACTCCAACCTGGGGCATGTATGTGTGGGCTCAGAAGTCCCACAGATATGGGTGGCCCGGGCGAGCTGCTCAGCCTCTCTGGATTTGGTTTCCTCATGTGTGAAGTGGATGATGACAGCCCCACCTCCGAGGACCCTGGAGAAGACTCAGAGAAATGAAGCTCAGAGCTGCCTACCTCAGTGCCTGGCTGGGCGTGTGCCCATCATAGCTACTAGTAAGGTGAGGGCAGAAGGAACCCAGGTTTTCCACTCTTATGAAGAAGGTCAGGCTCCAGGTAACCCGTTCTACATGTTATCCCATGTGATGCTTATAATCAACCCTGTGACATGGGTAACATGTCATTCTACACCACCACCATTTCACTACGAGGAAACCCAGGCCGCCCTGAAGCAACTGCCAAGGATGGCAGAGCCAGCAGCTGGCAAGGCTGGCCTGGAGCCCAGGCACACATGGCTCTGAAGCCATGCTCTTCCCCACCTTCCCATGGCACAGATTCCTAACAGGAGCTGTCCTGCTGGGAGGTCGTGCAGGAGTCAGCAGGGGCAGGCAGGGAAGCATATTTCTATGTGTAAGCTGAGGATTCGGGGAAGCATATTTCTATGTGTGTAAGCTGAGGGTGCGGGAAAGCATATTTCTATGTGTGTGTAAGCTGAGTGTGCGGAGAAGCATATTTCTATGTGTGTAAGCTGAGGGTACAGGGAAGCATATTTCTATGTGTGTGTAAGCTGAGGATTCGGGGAAGCATATTTCTATGCGTGTGTAAGCCGAGGATTCGGGGAAGCATATTTCTATGCGTGTGTAAGCCGAGGATTCGGGGAAGCATATTTCTATGCGTGTGTAAGCCGAGGGTGCGGGGAAGCATATTTCTATGCGTGTGTAAGCCGAGGGTGCGGGGAAGCATATTTCTATGCGTGTGTAAGCCGAGGGTGCGGGGAAGCATATTTCTATGCGTGTGTAAGCTGAGGGTGCGGGGAAGCATATTTCTATGTGTGTAAGCTGAGGGTGCGGGGAAGCATATTTCTATGTGTGTGTAAGTTGAGAGCTCCTAGGGTGGACACCGGTCTTTCTGAAACCCCAGGGTTTCAGGAAAGGCTGCACTCAGCTTGGGGGAGTGGGTGGGGAGACATTTTAAAGGTCCATTTGGCTGTGTCTGCATACATTCTACACTCATGAAGAGTGAGATCAGAGCCTTCATCCACTTATAAGATGCCTTTGCAGAAGAATCACAGCAAGACACATGCTTGTGTATACTGAAATTAGTAATGTAACTTATGGAACAGGAGGAAAAACACCCTGATGAGCAAGGCAGAAAAGAGAGAGTTTGGGGCTGGCAAAGTAGCCTGAGGTCATGTGTGCCTCATGCAGGGGCTGCCTCGGCCACTTACAGCAGTACTGTACCTGGTCGCGTGATGCACCAGCACAGGGTGCCATGTGAGGTTGTGCAAGTGGGCACTGCACGAAGGCATTCCACTGAGGGACACACGAAGGCCTATTTATCTCCTAAGCCTTGCCCTGACTAGGCTGGATCAAACCAGAAAAAGGGATGCCTTTCTATAATTTATCAGTTTAGAGGGGGTACCTTCTGTAATTTGTACCAAGGCACCCATACGTGCAGTTTCCTCCAGTGACTGGCCAAAGAACAGGAAGCTAATCACATTAGGCCCCACCTGAGGAAGGTGTGGGAGTAGGAGGTGTCTCTACAGCTCCAGGCAAAGAGTCAGGAGGCCTTTGTGCTGGCCTGCTCTCTGAGCCTCAGGTTCCCTATGCATGGTATTGGAATGGATGGCCTCCAGGTTCCCCCAGTTCCCTGTTTTAAAGGCCTGTGACTCGTACCAGGCCATCCTTCCCTCCTGAGCTTTCCTGCCAGGTGTAACCATGTGGCCCTAGAAACAGATGAGCTCCCAGAAGTACTCTAGGCTCCCCGCTTCTCACCCACCCTGAGGGCCCGGACAAGGACTCAGTACATGCTGGCATTCCCTTCCTGCCACTTTCTCTCCCCCTCCTGGCCTAGGCACCAGCTGGTCTCCTCTGGCATGACCGTCCCTTCTCTGAACTTTCTCCCCTACTTTTGAGCACCAGCCCTGTAACTAGTTTCTCCTGGGATTCTCAATCCTGGCTGCTCCTAGGAATCCTGAAGACCTGTGGAAAAGGCAGATGCTAAATTCGCCAAGTCTCCGAAACCAGCATTTCCAGGAGTGGGACAAGGCACCTGAATTCTTAATTTTTATTTTATTTATTTATTTGAGATGGACTCTATTTATTTATTTATTTATTTATTTATTTATTTATTTATTTAGAGATGGAGTCTCGCTCTTGTTGCCCAAGCTGCAATGGCGCGATTTTGGCTCATCGCAACCTCTGCCACCTGGGGTTCAAGCGATTCTCCTGCTTCAGACTCCCAAGTAGCTGGGATTACAGGCATGCGCCACCACACCCAGCTAATATTGTATATTTAGTAGAGATGAAGTTTCTCCATGTTGGTCAGGCTGTTCTCGAACTCCTGACCTCAGGTGATCCGCCCTTCTTGGCCTCCCAAAGTGCTAGGATTACAAGCATGAGCCACCATGCCCGGCCGAGATGGGGATCTTACTCTGGGGCCCAGGCTAGAGTGCAGTGGCGCAATTTTGATTCACTGCAACCTCTGCCTTCTGGGTTCAAGTGATTATCCTGCCTTAGCCTCCTGAGTAGCTGGGATTACAGGGATGTGCCACCACACCGAGATAATTTTGGTATTTTTAGTAGAGATGGGGTTTCACTATGTTGGACAGGCTGGTCTTGAACTCCTGGCCTCAGATGATCCACCCACCTTGGCCTCCCAAAGTACTGGGATTACTGGCATGAGCCACTGCACCCAGCTATTGATTTATTTTTGTGATGGAGTCTCACTCACTCTGTCACCAAGGCTGGAGTGCAGTAGTGCAATCTCAGCTCATTGCAACCTCTGCCTCCTAGGTTCAAGCAATTCTCCTGCCTCAACTTCCCAAGTAGCTGGGACCACAGGTGCGCGCTAACACACTCAGCTAATTTTTGTATTTTTAGGAGAGATGGGGTTTCACCACGTTGGCCAGACAGGTCTTGAACTCCTGGCCTCAAGTGATCCTCCCGCCTTGGCCTCCCAAAGTGCTCAAATTACAGGCATGAGCCACCATGCCTGGCCAAGGCACTTGGATTCTAATGTGTCTCCCAGATGATGTTGACGCCCAAGTAAGAATCACCATGGTTCATGTCTTAAGAGTAGGAACCGTGTTTTTCTGCTGTGTCCCGGGCATATACACTGAACCTTACATGGAGAAAGAGCTTCATAAGCACCTGCCATGTAGGTAGGTGGGAAGAAGGAACACCCAGCGGAGTCAGGAGACTGGTGTGGGTTTCAGCAAGAGGCAGGGCCTGGGTGGTTGTTCTGTTAGCCTCTGGCCCTGGACCTCCAGGAGCCCCTTCTATCGAGACTACGTAGGGCCAGGGTACAAGTGGGACACCTGGAGAGAACCCAGGCATCACACGCTGTGACCCTCTGTTTTTCTTTTACATGAGTGAATACAGGATTTCCATGATTATATTAATACTGAATCTCTGGTCAACTTGAGAAGCTGGCAATGATTTTCCACATTCAGAAGTTCTGTAACTTGCTTTGGAGCGGCATCTTTTACAAAGGCTGTCCCTTGGTGGCAATTTCGGCTGATGCTCGTAGACATAACTGTGCATGGTATCGTCTTCTCTTTTTAAATGAACATTTCGTAGAAGGGAATATATGCGTATAATTTTTTAAAAACCAAACAGTTCAAAAAGCTGGTTTCCTTCCCAGTTGAGACTGGCCCAAACCCCCGTTTTTCTCCCCAGAGGTAATCACTGTTACTCACTCTTGTGGATCCTTCCAGAAAGAACTCACACATATACAAGTGAAAACATATTCTTATATAAATCCCTTTTTCAAAGCAAATGTCAGTGTCATATCCATTCTCTTTTGAACCTTTCGTTGTTCACTTTGTAAACTGAATTTTGAAGACGGTTTTTTATCAGCAGCCAGATTTGCCCCATTCTTTGTCACAGTGTTGTGGGGCCCCATGGCCCTGACGTCCCTTTAGGTACCGCACCAGCTCCTGGCCAGTGGGCAACCACCCATTCATGAAGAGCCCCAGGAGGGCCTGAGGGAGACCCCCCACAGCCCCTTCTTTCCTTCTCTGTGCCTTGATCCTAGCTGCTTGTTTCTCGGCCTCAATCCCCACCCTCATCCCCTTGGACTCTCTTCTACCTTCCGATCCCCATGGGGGTGGCAGCCCGGTCCATTGCCATGGCATTCCACTGATGTTGTCTCAACACAGCCTGGTGTGACCTCAATGCAGGCGGGGCTGCAAGGGCAGGTCTTACTGTAGCCATGGCAACCAAGGGACACCCCAAAACCCAGAGGCTACAGAGGAGAGCAAAGCTGCTTCTGGTCGACTAGTTTGACTTACATTTTTATTTCCTAAAGTCTGTGATATGCTACGAAATCAGAATTCATTTCTCCCTTTTCTTTTCCTTGTTCATCAAGGATCAAGCGAGGAGCCTTTATGTATTTTGTGTCATAAAATATTCCTGAGAAGTCTTTGAGCAAATACCACTGTCTCCATTTTACAGTTGAGAAAACTGAGGTTGGGAGACTACAAAGCCCAGCCTGTGCAGCTCTCCCTGGTGAGGACTGAGTACCTCCAGACTCCCAGGCCAAAGGCTTGCTTTCTTTAAAATACTGGGGAAGTGGGGAGGAGAGCAAAGATCAGTTTGGATGATCTGGAAGGTTCTTTCCAACTCTGAGAGTCAGGGATTCTTAGGCTTCTGACAACCACCCCTGCTATGAGTGAACTCCCTCAGGCCCCAAAACCCACTTTACTCAAGTTCCCTAGATGACTCACAAAGGAGGAAAATGAAGGAAAGGAGCATGAGGACAGGTAAGGAGAGGGGGACCTGCCCCCTGGAAGATGGCATAGGTCCCTGTCCCCCTCCTTACCTTTCTTGGCATTTGCAGCCTTCTTCTCCTTCTGGGTTTGTGGCTCGGCGGTGACCTGGGTCAGGAGGGAGAAGAGGCAGAGTAGCAGGTAGACCCCCCAGAGCTCCATGCTGCTGCGTGGGCTGCAGTGGGTCTGGGACCGAACGCAGTGACAGGCACAGCCCAGGCTGCTCGTCTTAAGGCAGCAGCCAGAGGACCTCTGTCCAGGAAACCCTCCCCAACTTGGCTGCAGGCGTGCCAAAAAAGTAAAACAAACACAAAAGCCTGCAGAAGGACGAAGGCCTGAGAGCCACAGAGCCTTGCTGCCCAGGGAACACCCACCCAGCATCCTGGCCCTGCCTTCTAGAAAGGAACCCTTATTTTTAGGATTCTGAGAAACACATGGTGGTTGTCATGCTCACATCTGTGGAGCAGCTACCCTGGGTAGGGGCTGAGGCTGGCTGTTCACTGATATTAATTCACAGAAGCCTCACACTCAAACCATGAGGGACACACTGTCCTTTCCCCATTTTACCATTGAGGAAATGAGGCTCAGTGAGGTTAGGTTGTCAAGGGGCAGCAACGCCCCCTTATCGAGTGATCTGGGGCTGGCTGTTTGACTGGTTTAGAATATTTGTTGTGATTATTTTGTGGCTGTGTCTCCATGTACTCGATGCATTTTTTGGTTAAAAAAATACAAGGGAGTCCTTTCCTTCTTGTCTTCCGTTTCTCCTCTGTCCTGTCCTAAAGCCACCAAGTAAGGCCAAACAAAGGTGGGGGAGGGAGAAGCCATGGTGCCCCAGAGGTATCAGAGAGGATGTGGGGAGAATGTGCCCTCAATGCGTGGACGGGTGTGGGCGGTGGGAGCCCAGCAGGGTGGAGAGAGCATCCTGGAAAGCGAAGGCCCTGCCTGGAGTGCCGGAGTCCAAGCCAGGCGAGGAGGGGATCCATGTGGGCTGGTGTCAGGAGATTGGTTACACACAGGGATACTCATCAAATAAATCTACCCAAGACAGTGGGAGTCAAGTTTCCTATTGTCAGAGAAGGGAGTTAACTTATATGGAGCGAAAACTAGAATGAATCCTGAGGTGTAGGATTAAAATAGGAATTTTTAAATTGGTGTAGGATTAAAATTGGAATAATCGGTGTGCACTTGTGGCCTTGAATACGTAAAGATAAACCCATAAATATAGATGGAAATGTGTGTGCGTCTAGTCACCACTGTCACTGGGGGGCCTGGAGCACTCCTAGCACCTGAATACTGGCTTCTGAATATGACTTTCCACTAAAGGAACCAGAGCGCCTTGGAGAAACGGCTGCTTCTAGCACTGGGCAGTAGGCGTGGGGTGCAGAAAATGAGCCCGAAACTTGTTTTGCCAGAAAACAAGGAAATGCTTAAAGAATCATGGGAACATGTCAGTAGGACACAGAGCCAGCTTGAAGGAACCTTTAGTGGTCAGAATCAGGGACAATTTGGACACCAACATAGTAACAGTAACAGATGGGAAACCACCAGTGCACACAGATACAAGTAAGGGAATGCATTGAAAGTCTGATGTTCTTCAGGGCGATGTTTACATAGTCTCAAAGTATCTGCCCACAAAATACTTATCCATTCTGAAGAGAAAAAGAGCAACTTCATGGTGCTGACAGATACCACCTCATCCAGTGACCAAGGTAAATATCAATAACAGGACCAATAAAAAGTTTGCAGCACCTGAGGGGCTGCAGTGAGAATGTGGCATCACCCCATGGGACTCCTGCCAGAGAGACATCAGACAATCCCAAATGGAGAGGCATTTTGCAAAACTCCTGGCTGAGGAACTGTTTCAGACTGAAGGAGACTGAAGACACAGAGCAACTAAATGCAGTATGTGATTCTGGACTGGACCCTCCATTCTCAAGGATGCAATTGGGACAAATAGAGAAACCCAGTGGGGTCTGAGGAGCACACAGCAGTGATGTGTCGTCACATGCTGCGTTATGATATTTCAGTCAAAAACAGACCATATATATGATATGGTTCCATAAGATTATAATGGGGCAGAAAAATTCCTATCACTTAGTGATGTTATAAGGGTTTGTAAAGTCAGAGTGAAACTCATTACTCCCATGTTTGTGGTGATGCTGGTGTAAACAAACTTACTACACTGCAAGTCATATCAAAGTAGAGCACATATAGTTACACAAAGCACATACTTTGTTAGTCTGTTTTCACACTGCTCTAAAGAATGGCCGGAGACTGGGTAATTTAGAAAGGAAAGAGGTTTAATTGACTCACAGTTCTGCATGGCTGGGGAGGCCTCAGGAAACTTACAATTGTGGCAGAAGGTGAAGGGGAAGCAAGCACCTTCTTCACAAAGAGGCAGGAAGTAGAATGAAAGCAGGATGAACTGCCAAACACTTATAAAACCATAAGATTTCGTGAGAACTCACAAGAACAGCATGGGAAAAACTGCCCCTATGGTTCAATTACCTCCACCTGGTCTCTCCCTTCACACATGGGAATTATGAGCATTACAATTCAAGATAAGATTTTGGATGAGAACAGTCCAGCCATATCATTCTGCCCCACATAATTGTGCTTTGAAATGTAAGGACATGAGATTTGGGAGGGGTCAGGGGCAGAATGATATGGCTGGGCTGCATCCACACCCAAAATCTCACCTTGAATTGTAATTCTCATAATCCCCATGTGTCAAGGGAGAGACCAGGTGGAGGTAACTGAACCATGAGGGCAGTTTTTCCCGTGCTGTTCTCATGATAGTGAGTCTCATGAGATCTGATGGCTTTATAAGCATCCGGCATTTCCTCTGCTTGTATTCACTCTGTCCTGCTGCCCTGTGAAGAAGGTGCCTGTTTCTCCCTTGCCTTCCACCATGATTGTAAGTTTCCTGAGGCCTCCCAAGCCATGCAGAAGTGTGAGTCAATTAAACCTCTTTCCTTTCTAAATTACCCATTCTTGAGCAGTTCTTTATAACAGTGTGAGAACAAACTAATACAATGATAATAAATGACCATGTTACTCGTTTATGTATTTACTGTACTATACTTTTTATCATTAGAGTGTACTACTTCTACTTTTAAAAAAAAAAAAAAAAGTTAACTGTGAAACAGCCTCAGGTGGGTCCATCAGATTTTCCAGAAGGCAGCACTGTTATCATAGGAGATGATAGCTCCATGCATGTGACTGCCCCTGAAGACCTCCCACTGAGACAAGAGGTGGAGGTGGAAGACAGTGACCCTGATAATCCTGACCCTGTGTAGGCATGGGTTAACGTGTGTTTGTGTCTTCATTTTTAACAAAAAGTTTAAAAAGAAAACTAACTAGAAAAAGCCTATAGAAAAAGAATATAAATATTTTTGTACAACTACATAATGTGTTTGTGTTTTAAGCCAAATATTTTTTTTTCAAGTTAAAAATATATTCCTTTGGTTAAAAATCATCCCCTTTATAATATTCATTTGTAATCTAAATTCACAGCATGTCCCCCCAACCCAAAGTAACCTTCTAAATGTCATTACACTTGTAGTATTACAATGTTTTTTCAGTCCAGTATTTACGGAGGTCACTCAGCTGCAGCAACAAAACATTTCAACTCTAGGAAGAGTGTAGCCTTGTAGCATTAGCTCCTTTGACAATTTTCTTATAAGACCTTTACTTGAGAAACCTCCGACACATGTAGTTTTCTTCAGATACAGTATATCCAAACTTTTTATAGAAACCAACATTTTGTGGTAGACATTCAAGGGTAATCTTGTAACAGTTCAGTTTCTTGCTGAGCAAAGTAAGGGTTGATAATAACAATTTGCCAAGCTGCTTTCCTCTGCATTCATCACTAACGACATCTTCTACTCTTCCTCTCTTAGCACAGGAATGGATGAATTTATGTTCTATTATCAGAGTTGCTGTAGCAACAATCAGTCCTAGAGTCACATCTTCTACAACTGTAACATAATAATCCCCAGATTTCTTCATATGCTCAAAAGATTTCATAAATTGTTCAGGGCTGACAACTCCAGTCTCTGTTAGCTGACCCAATACCTTAAAGAAACCTGGAATTTTGAAAATCCTTTTTTTTTGAGATGGAGGCTCGCTCTGTCATCCTGGCTGGAGTCCCAGTGGGGCAATCTTGGCTCACCGCAACATCCGCCTCCCGGGTTCAAGTGATTATCCTGCCTTGGCCTCCTGAGTAGCTGGGACTACAGCCTCATGCCACCACACCCCTCTAATTTTGGTATTTTCAGTAGACACACGGTTTCACCATGTTGGTCAGGCTGGTTTCAAACTACTGACCTCGTGATCTGCCTGCCTCGACTTCCCAGAGTGCTGGGTTTACAGGCATGAGCCACTGTGTCCGGCTGAAAATCTTAACTTTGCTACACTCAATAATTAATTAGGCCAAAATTAGGTCCTTCAGGCTGTCTAGCAAAGAGAAAACTGAAAAATACAAAGCTGACTTTTAATTACCAAAGTTTAAGGAAGTTCACTTGGAGAATTTGGAGGTTAAAAAAAAGAAGTAAGTGTAGAAAAACCCTTTAATGTATCCAAGGAAAATTATTTACACCTTAATTTCCCAACCAGCTTCTTAAGATTCCTCCTTATGTGTTATTATGCATAATAATTTCATTTTTGTTAATGGGAAATCTTGGCTTATTTAGGAAGGAGTGATGTTGCATTTGACTCATTTTAAATGTTTCATAGTAATATTTGGTCTTAGCCATGAAACATACTCATTGGTATTGAGTGTCCGTCACTTTAAAAATTAAGAATTACACCAAAAAAGTACAAAAGTCAAATATTTCAAAAAATTAGCCACATCATAATGTTCATAGAGAAAATGGAAGGGCTAACTCTAGTTTTACATGAGATTGGTAACTGAGTACATTACCTCTATTTAAATCAGCAGTACAAAGAGGCCTCAAAACCAAGCCTTCTCCAGGATGTGTTGGGGAAATGGCTGGAGAAAATGTAGCTGTATTCTGACTCCAGTCCACTTCTTTGAGTAGACTTGGGTCAAACATTGGAGTTTCATCAGGTTTCATCTTTCTAGTAAGTTCCGTAGAGGCCCCGCAGTCGGCGCTCCAACCAGGCGCGTCGGACTCTCCCCCACCAGGGTGCACAGCACCAGATGCGGATCCGGCTTCAGCGCCAGCCCCACCTCGGCCCAGACGTGGCAGTGCCAACGCCTCCACCCCCGCCTCTGCCCTCTCACGCAGGCACCACCCGCCCAGGCCCGGCGAGCGAGGTAAGCCAAATATTATAAAAGAGTCAAAAAGTTAAAATGAGTTCAAAAGTTTACAAAGTAAAAAAAGTTATGGTAAGCTCAGGTTTATTATTTAAAAGAAAAATATTTTTTAAAAAATGTAGTGCAGCTTATGTGTAGTGTTTATAGAGTCTGCAGTAGTATACGGTAATGTCCTAGGCCCCCACGTTCACTCACCACTCACTCACTGATTCACCCAGAGCAATGTCCAGTCCTGCAAGCTCCATTCATGGTACCAAAATGGTACACTGCCCTACACCAGTGTACCAGTTTTTATCTTTTATACTAGGGGTCCCCAACCTCTGGGCCATAGACTAGTACTGGTCCACAGTACTGGTCCATGACCTGTTAGCAACTGGGCCCAAAAGCAGGAGGTGAGTGGCAGTGAGCAAGCATTATCACCTGAACTCCGCCTGTTGTCAGGTCAGCAACAGCATTAGGTTCTCACGCGAGCAGGAGCCCTACTGTAAACTGCGCATGTGAGAATCTAGGTTGCACACTCCTTATGAAAATCTAATGCCCGATGATCTGAAGTGGAACAGTTTCATCCTGACACCATCACCCAAGCCCCACATCCATGGGAAAATTGTGTTTCATGAACCCAGTTTCTGGTGCCAAGAAGATTGGGACTGCTGTTTTATACCATATTTTTACTCCACTGTTTCAATGGAATAAAATCGTGTGAGATACACAAATACTTACCATTGTTACAACTCCCTACAGTATTCAGTGCAGTCACATGCTGTACAGGTTTGTAGCCTAGGAGCAACATGCCATTACCCTAGAACCTAGGTGTGTGGTAGGCTGTGCCATCTAGGTTTGTCTAAGTGCACTCTGCCATAGTAGCACAACAATGAAGTCCCCTGATGTTGCATTTCTCAGAACGTATTCCCATTGTTAAGCAACGCATGACTGTATCCCTGTTATAGTCCCTACTTGATGGTGTGCTGTAATTATGTAGGAGAGTGTCCTTGTCTGTAGGAAACACACACTGAAGTGTTAGCGATATGACACCATGTTGACAACTTACAAAGTTCAGGGGAAAATGTTCCTTGTACTGTAGTTGCAAACTTTCTGTGAGTTTGAGACTTCCAAAAGAAAATAACAATACTATGTACTTCAGGCTTTTCCCTGTCTTTCAGGGACCCGCCTTGCCCTATCTGAATTAGGGAGTGATCTGTTATGTAGGCCAGGAAAGCAGGAGGCCAGCTGGGCTGGCTCAGTGCACAGTGGGCCTGCCAAGGGTGGGAGCAGAGCATTTGCACGGCCCCTGAACAGCACTGGTCTCCACCTCTCACATTCTCAGAATGGGAAGGGTTTTATATTCACAGCTGGGCGCTCGGGAAATAATTTGGAGCCTGATGATTACATAACCTAACAAGGAGCCTTGTTCCTGGAACTCTGGGTGGGTAGCAGATGGTAAAGGAAAATTAATATTCTTTTTTTTTTTTTTTAAACTGCTTTGCTTTCCTGGTTTTCTCACCCTGGCCCAACTCCATATTGACCCTTCAGTGGTAGAAAAATGAACGGAGTATGGTTTCTAAACATGAGGCAACCAGAGGCCCCAAGTGTTCTAGGGTGAGCTGATGGTTGAAGCCATGGGGACTGTTGTGGCATCTCACACGGCACTAAACACAGCCAGGGCAGGGAAGGAAGGTGGCCCCCAGGCTGAAGAAGAGACACAGAGGGTGTGGCCAGGTGAGGGGAGGAAGGAATGTGCACAGGGCTCCAGGTGGAAAATGCATGAGCAGAGTCTTGGAGCCAAGCAAAAGCATCTTATGTTCTAGATCCTGAGCTGATGAAGACAGAGCAGTGAAGACATAAAGCTGGATATGTAGCTAGCAGAGCCATCAAGCCATCTTAAAAGACTCTGGACACAAGCCTGGAGACCATTGGGGGGGCCAATGGAGAACCAAACTGGGGAGGGCTGGAATCAGAGCACACTTTGGAAAAAGCACTTTGGCTGCTGAGCATGGAATGCACTGGAGGACCCAGTGAGGCAGCAGAGAGATAGTAAGCATGTGTTCAACATTAGCCCACAAGCAAGTTGGGACTCACTTTCAATGGGGGGAGTGTGACCCTTCTACTAGCCCAGCAAGTGAACTAATCACACTTCAGGAAGGAGACTGGCTTAGGAGTTTCCATTAAGCAGTAAGCAATGTCTTTGGTCTTTTCACCTGCAGGTTTTTCAGGTATGTGTGCATGCTACACAGAGCTCCTCTACGAGCACCTGGGAGTCCACTGTGCTGTGAATATGACTTATGTAGAATCAGGGAAGGAAGTGGCTTTTATCTTGGAGCCTCTTCTGGTCTAGGTTTGGCTTGAAGGGTCTATACAGCACAGAGACACACTGCCACTTCTGAGAGAAGGCCAGTTCATCTCACAACTTTAAAGGTACCCTTAAGTTCTCATCATTTAGCTCCCACTTATAAGTGAGAACATGCACAAAGAGGGGAACAACACACACTGGAGCCTATCGGAGGGTGGAGGGTGGAAGAAGGAAGAGAATCAGGAAAAATAATTCATGGGTGCCAGACTTAACTGGGTGATGAGATAATCTGCACAACAAACCCCCATAATATAAGTCTACCTATGTAACAAACCTGCACATATACCCCAGAACCTGAAATCAAATTTAAAAAGAAATACACAAACCCCAAAATCATGGAGACAGAAAGTAGGATGGTGGTTTCCAGGGGCTAGGGGTAGGGGGATGGAGAGTTAGTGTTTCTGGATACACAGTTGTAGAAGGGAGAGATGAAAAAGTTATGGAGATAGATGGTTGCAATACAATTGAATGTACTTAACGTCACTGAATTGTACACTTAGAAATGGTTAAAATAGTAATTTTTTTTTTTCAAGGAGGAGTCTCACTCTGTCACCCAGACTGTAGTGCAGTGGCGCATTCTCGGCTCACTGCAACCTCTGCCTCCTGGGTTCAAGCAATTCTCCTGTCTCAGCCTCCCAAGTAGCTGGGACTGCAGGCACATGCCACCATGTCCAGCTAATGTTTGTATTTTCAGTAGAGAGGGGGTTTCAATGCGTTAGCCACGATGGTCTCGATCTCCTGGCCTCGTGATCCACCCGCCTCAGCCTCCCAAAGTACTGGGATTACAGGCATGAGCCACCGCGCCCAGCCCCAAATAGTGAATTTTATGTCGTATATTTTACAATAAAAAGTTCTAATAGAGCAAAAATAGAATCCCCCAAGGCAGTGGCTTAAATAAATAAATCCTGTCTTGTGAATATTGTCCTGTGTCATATCTGTGGGTGTGAAAAATGCTATTTCATTAAATATAAACATTTAAAATACATCACTATTTTTAGTAACCCTGTTTGGGCATGTCATCATTTTTTTATTGCTTCAGTGGTCCTCAAAAAATGCAAATTGGCCAGAAGCAGTGACTCATACATATAATCAAAATCCCAGCACTTTGAGAGGCTGAGGTGGGAGAATCAGTGGAGCCCAGGCATTTGAGACCAGTCTGGGCAGCATAGGAAGACCTCTGAATCTAAAAAAAAAATTAAAAATTAAAAAATTAGCCAGACCTGGTGGCATGCACCTATAGTCCCAGGTCTCTGGAGGCTGAGGTGGGAGGATCACTTGGGCCCAGGAGGTTGAGGCTGCAGTGAGCCATGATCACACCACTGCACTCCAGCCTAGATGACAGAGGGAGACCCCATTTACAAAAAATTTAAAAACTAAAAAAAAAAGCAGTAGTCCAATGTCTCTTGATCTCTGAGTTAAAAAGTAGGTTAGAAGAGGCTATCTAGTCTAACCACCCCTCGACGGTGGATGTCCCTTTCCACTGACCCTGTCAGATGTTTCCATATGTTGCTTAAACTGTTCCAGGCACAGGCAGCTCATCACCTGAAAAGCAACTAAGTCCATCGTTAGACACTTGGCTTGTCCTCAGGATCCCCCTAAGGTGGGGCAGGTTGGCCTCTGAGAAACCACCTTGCAGTTCCTAGTGCTGGCCTCTGGAGCAGTCACATGAGAGGTCAGCCACTGGCCAGCATGTCCTTTGACTGTCCCTTCTCCATGTTCTGTTCCTGCTTTCCTTTTAATTGTTCCTCTACAATATGGTTCCTGAATACTACAGATTTCAATCTGCTTCAAACTTCCAGAGAATCCTCTTTGCATAAAATTGTGTTTGTTGTGGACTTCATTGTGGTGCAGATCCCAGAACAAAACTTGCTTTCAAGGGCTTTCCTGAGCCAGGGCCTGTGCCTCCTGTGGGCAGACCAGACCGTCTATTCAGGAAGCCATAGATTCACGGGCTCTTTGTTGCACCCAGGACTCATTTGTTGCCACTGTTGCGTTTATGGCCATTTAATATCCAGGTCCTCTTGTCCACCCCCAACTCTCCCTGGCCAGGTGTGGAATGCCATTGCAGACACCTGCAGTGGATTCACCCATAGCCCTGGTGGAGCCAGTGTTACCTTCTACATATGGAAGATAATATAAATTTCATCTTCCTTGCACTCAAGATCCGCCGACACTGTCCACGAGACCCCAACTGACCCATGGTACAGCAAGTGGGGGTGGCTTCAGCCAAGAGAGTGATGCTGCATTAATACTCATGCGTGACCCCCAACTCTCAAGGAAATGTCTGTTCACCAACACACCACTCTCACAGCCCAGTCTTTTCATATTAATTTCCCTGTACAACAAGTGATCTTAATAACAAAACACAGAGGCAAAGAAATAGGAAGAGAGCTCTAGAGGCGTATTTCAGCTTTCTTGGGTTTCTCCCCCCCCCCCCTTCTTTTATTTTCTGAAAGCTGTTGGAAGTCTCAGTTATACAAAATAAGCTCTGGTCACTCCACCCATATTAGCCCAAATAACATGCAAACTTCTGGCCCACCATGGAACCATTCCACCCCTCACCCGGCACAGATGTTTCCTTTTAGTTCCACTGGCCCCATGCCAACAAAAATGTAGCCCAGCCTGCAACACAGGCAGAGAACTTTCCACATGCTCTTCAAAGGTAAGAGCATCTATATAGCCTGGTACAGCGGATCACACCTGTAATCCCTACTCTTTAGGAGGCAGAGCTGGGAGGAGGATTGCCTGAGCCCAGGAGTTGGAGGCTGCAGTGAACTATGATCATACTACTGCACTCCAGCCTGGGTGACATAGGAAGACCCTATCTCTAAGGAAAAACAAAACAAAACAAAAACAAGACAAAAAACTTTGTTGGCCTAATACTCTGTCATTCATTCAAATACTGGCTCTGCCCCTGTATATCAGGCCCTGAGTTAGGTAGGTCCTGGGGGACAGCAATAAGCCACTCAGCCAAGTTTTGGCTCTCAAGGGCTCACAGTCCTTGTTGTTTTATCCTTAAAGCTCTGAAGTGTGGCAGTGGAAAGAGAAATGAGTCCTGAGTTCCAAATTTGGCTGAGATACCTGGCACTTGTGTCTTTTTGGACAAGTTACTGAAGACCAAACTCCTCTTAATGTAAAGTGGGGTAATAATCTCTATCCTGCTTGCACATGGGATTCTTTCAAAGAGGAAACTGAGTTCTCCCATGGGAGACAGCTGAGCAACCTGCAAAGTTGTGGGAAGGAGGAGGGGTGGTCTGAGCCACCACGCTGCCCCGGTGTGTCAAGAAGCTCGACAGCCTCTTTCCACATCTCAAGTCCTTCCACTCCAAGGGACAGTAAGTAAATAACCTGATTTGTAACTTTGGAAATAATAAACTGGGCACGCACTTACCTGATGCCTTCAGCTACAATAGCTCACGTAAGAGGAGAAAAACAGATTAGCTCTATAGGATGCTACAGGAGATTTCGATCTTCTTTAACTGAAACTCCCTGACTTCCCATCAAGTCTGAGAATTTGACAAATATGTTTAGGGATCCTTGAGTTTCTAAATCATCACACTATCCCTACACAGCTTTGCCAGAGGTTTTGCAGGTTTCCCCTTCCCCCATGGAGTTCCTTCCTCTATGTGCCCAAGCCTGATTCTTATTCCACCTCCAGAATCTGCAGATGCCCCAGGAAGGAAATGCTGGTGACAGGCTGCTCACTCCAGAAAGTCTCCCCCTTCTCCGGAATTTTAGGCCATGCAATCCTCTTTCAGAGCTTTCCAGAATCTTTAATGATGACTCCTGAAATGCATCCAGCAATTTTCGCTGCAGCAGCATGAACGGTGGTCTGCCATGACCTACACATCCCACCCAGAACTGAAGTCAAAACCTTGTTGAACACCTCCCCTAAAAAAAGTCCTCTTGGGCCGGGTGCAGTGGCTCACGCCTGTAATCCTAGCACTTTGGAAGGCCAAGGTGGGTGGATCACCTGAGGTCAGGAGTTCAAGACCAGCCTGGCCATCACGGTGAAACCCCATCTTAAAAAGAAAAAAAAAAAAAAAAAAAGTCCTCTGATGGGTATGGGTATTAACATGATCCTCCACTATCTGCCCTTTTTTGGCCCATTTCACAAGTCCATACACATCCCTTTTCTCTGACCATACCATCTTACTCCTTTCAGGCCTCTGTCCAACTAGCCAAGTCACTCCCTACTACCCAGGAATCCATGTCTATCTTTATCCCTTTGTGCAAACTCAACAACCAAGTGCACTGCTGCACTCAGTTTTCTCGCTGCTGTCCTGCAGGGCTGTAATGCAGCAGCAGTCCCTTTGGAGCACCCATCAATATAGAGAACCAACTCATCCACAAGCCAGACCTGGGGTTTTCCTTGGGTTTCCCTCTTCCGGAAGCTGGCTGCAGGAGTCCCCTCCCCCATGAGGCCTTAAGTGTGGATGGGAGGCACTGGTGAACAGTGGAGACAGAGGAATCTGGGCTACCTGCTATATTCCTTGGTTGTGCCCACCGAACTGCTCAGGTCTAATCCTAAATGTACATTTTCATGCTGCATGGATTGTTGCTGCACCCACCCAACCTTATGACCTGGTGAGTCTGACAATAACAAGCATGATGGGTGGCTCAGGTCACTTGAGGTCCCAGGGTTGGGTATTCAGTCTCTAATTGAGCCCAGTGGGAGGCCAGAAAATTCTTTTCAAACTCACTCATTTGGAGGTGAATAGTTTTCCACCACATGGCCTTACTCCAGAATCTTAGGGTCTGTGCTGCAACTTTCCTGTTGGGCCTGCCAAAAACTACACAGCACCCTTATCTGCCCCACAGAGCACTAGCTCTATTGGAATTTCTGGGTCACGTGGAGCAGGGGCGCTGTTCATAATGCAGCTTATACAGCCTTCAGAGTCCTGTCTTGTTGTAGACTCCCACTCACAACTGGCAGGTTTGTGAATTACTCAGTAAATACATTGAGACAGTATTCTCAAGTACTGCATTTTTGTCTCCAAAATCCAGAAGTGTAACAAGTGCTACAGTTCTTAGTGAGGATAGTGGGGATGAGGGTCGGTGTAAGGTTCCAAATCTACCACCTTAGGGGGGTATCTCTCAGAATGACCCACACCATTAATACCTAAAATCATTATCAATGCGGTGCTTACATGAAGGGGGCATCTCTCAGAATGTTCCTCACCATTAATACCTAGAAACATTACCAATGTGGTGCCTACATGAACCTTCATGGCATTTATTTCCCACCCTCTCACGCATGTCTTTTCCTAGAACTTCCAACGGCTTGCCTCGTCCTCTGTACTAGATCTAAAAATCCGGATTTTATCTACATAAACAGATCAGCATGATGGCCCTGAAGATAACACTGTGACAAAAAGTCGGTGAATAACATAGACCGGTGCCAAGACAATGAACACATTTTGCAGACCTTCCACATAAGAGATCTGCTTTTGACCCTTCTTATTGAGGGGGATTAAGGAAGAATTTGCCTACCCTATAGCCACATACAAAGCACTGGAGGCTGTGCTGATTAATCTTAGTGAAGATACTTCATCCAACAAAGCAGCAGAAGTTGGAGCTCTCACTTGTGTGTTTGGTGGTCTTCTAACCTACCATGATTCATCTGGATTTACAGGGTACACAAAGATCAATTAAATGGCAATAAGGTGGGAATACAGGAGATTTCAATCTTGCATCCTTCAAGTCTTTGATGTTGGTCTTAATCTCTGCAATTTCTCCCAAGATCCAGTATTGTCTCTGATTCATGATCTTGGCCAGGGAGGGGAAGCAGTTTCCAACCTTGACCCTTCTTACCATTGTGGTTTTTATTCCAACCCATTTATGACATCCCAGTTGTATTATATCCATCCCAACTACTGGTACCAATTGCTTAGTCTGGGTTTTCCCCCAAAAGCAGAGCCTGAGACAACTCATGTTCTGATTATTTGGGAAGTAACCCCACAGGGCACAGGAGGGAAGGACCAGGGAAAGTAAAACAGGGAAACAAAAAGTTATCCCAGTCGTGCACCTGAGGCATGATCATACCAGCATGTTTTGACGAGTGTACCTAATGCTTCTCAGAATTGTCTACCCAAGGGGTCTAACAGAGCAGCATTTCTCCACTGGCTCCTATCCCCCAGTGATCATGAGTTGCCTCAGAAGGAATTGAGTCCCCAGAACTCCTGGGCTGCACATACCTGGACGCTGAGTGGCCTCCTGCAAATGTTCTATAACACAGTGCCAGAGGAGCCTAAGAACAGAAAACAGGAGGTCTCTGGGAAGCACTGGGAGCAAGCCTGCAGCTGCGGCCGGCCTGAGGTGAGGCTGAGGACAGAAGGTAATCCATCAGAAGAATCGAGCAATGCATAGTACATTGTTTCCCCAGTGACTAGCATTTACTTTATGGTCATTATTTGGGATGTATAAATAACACTGGGATAAACTGCTCTGTATTAATGTTCTCTGCTTGTATCTTAAATTATTTACTTCGATTACATGCCCAGAAGTGGAAATATTAAGTCAAAATTTTTATTGTATTTTTGTATTTGTAAATTTATTGTATTTTTTAGAAAACAATCTGGCAGTGTGCATTAAAAGCCTTAAAAAAAACAATCTGCCACATTGTTTTCTAAAAAGTTTGGAATGGCGAAGACTTATGCTCTACTGGCAGTTTGTATGTGAGACCACCGGCTTTACTGAGCAAACAAACTGTTAATATTCTAAACTCGGCAGGGTGCAGTGGCTCATGCTTGTAATCCCTGCACTTTGGGAGGCTGAGGCGGGCAGATCACAAGGTCAGGAGATCGAGACCATCCTGGCCAACATGGTGAAACTCCATCTCTACTAAAATACAAAAAATTAACCAGGCGTAGTGGTGTGTGCCTGGAGTCCCAGCTCCTCAGGAGGCTAAGGCAGGGGAATCACTTGAACCCAGGAAGCAGAAAGCAGAGAATGCAGTGAGCCAAGATCAAGCCACTGCACTCCAGCCTGGCAACAGAGTGAGACTCCATCTAAAACAAAAACAAAAAAACAAAAATTATACACTCATGGCCCAGTGCAGTGGCTCATGCCTGTAATCCCAGTACTTTGGGAGGCCAAGACAGGAGAATGGCTTGAGGCCAAGAGTTCAGGACCAGCCTGGGCAACACTGTGAGACCCTCATATTTACAAAAAGTAATCTGCTAGGCATGGTGGCACACCTGCAGTTCCAGCTACCTGGGAGGCTAAGGTGGGAGGATCACCTGAGCCCAGGAGTTTGGGGCTGCACTGAGCTATGACTGCACCATTGCATTCCAGCCTCCGTGACAGAGTGAGACCCTACCTCTTAAAAAAAAGAAAAAAGAAAAAAATTAACCGGTGATGTGGAAGACTAAAAAAATCATAAAAGCAAAAATCCACTTGAATATTAGTTAACACTGCATTTCTTATACCCCGCCCTTATTTTTTGAACAACTTCAATATTCGTCTACCTGATATTTATTTAAAGGCCACTAAAGACAGCTGTGGCTCTGCTGAATGAAACAGGTCTGTCCCAGAATAATATTTTTCCAAGTCTTTGCCAGTCTCTGTCTTCAGTTTTCTCTTCTCTCATTCTAAGAGCGGCAATAATCAGATCTTTCCAATAAACGCCTCTCCTGGAGAGCCACTGCTCATCTGGTATTTTGTTTCATTTGCGATATAGGTATCTTACACAGAGAGGTGGCCTTCAGGGAAAGGTATGGGATGGCTAGAGACGGTGGCTAAATGCCACCGTCTTTCTCTTCTTCCTTCATTTTTACTGGAAGTGCTTAGCCAGCCATCCAAGCAGGGTAGCTATTTGTCGTACCAATGGCATGGTAAAGCCTCATCTGTCTGTCTGAAGAGAAGTGAAGCAGAGCTGAGTTGGACATCTATGACAGTACCCATTCTCATTTATACATCTCAAAATGATCCACTGGAATCAGCCGTCAAAAACAAAGGCTTCTAAACTTTATTCACACTCAAGCTGCATCGCTGCACCACCACTGCGAATGTTATGTCATGTTATGGGCAGTCACCCAGGCGCAGGGGAGGAGAGACCAGGTTGATTTCTGCCTTGCTGGGAACACACCGTCACGGTGCCTGTAGATAGTCACTGCAGAAACATAAAAGATGGAAACCCAGGCTGTGCTCTCAACAGGGTAGAAGCTTCACCATTAAGCCCAAGTCTAGGCAGCTGCTTCTCTCCGCAGGGATGGAACTGGCCTTGCTGGGAGGAACACCCACACCAGGACCTCTGGAAGCAGTCCCAAGGGCTTCAGCTCACATTATGTTCTTTCCATTTAATGATAAATTCCTAACGCCTTACCCCATTTGTCTAACTGGAACGCAGAGAGCAAATGCCACGGTTGAAATGCTCTCCTTCATGATATCAGCTCCTTCTCCAGGGCGTTTTAAGACTGATTTAGGAGTTTCAGTGCCCCTGGAAAAAAAACAAAGGCTGCTCTACACATGAAGAAACTTAATTCTAAAACACTATACAGCAAGACTACAGGCTTATAGGAAGAGCCTTCTGGGCAATCAAGCATAGTCTTCCTTTCTATGCCCAGAGCATGAAGGCAGCTGAATAATCAAATGATGACATTGAAAGCAGCCTTCTTAATGCTGACAAAACAAAATCTTAGGAAACACCAGGGAGTGGTTATAAAACACAAGTGATTTCAAAACAAGAGTGACAAGAAAGGTTGGCTAAGGGCCAAAGCCACCACTAAGCCTCTGAACCTAGGGAATTCCAGCAGGATCTCTTGGAGGGCAGGAAGTCAGAGGTGGACTTCCCCAGGATCTGGGAAGGCTTACTAGTCAGGAAGACGCCCTGGGTCTGCACCTGGGGCAGAGTGCCTCCTCCTTTTTCCTCTCCCACAAGCACCCAAATACACAAGGTGAATGAACTTTTATTAGTGATTCTTGTTTTCAGAGTTCTTCAAGGGGAAAAAAAATTCACAAAACACATATCATAAGCATTGCCTTTCAAACATTTTCTGCCAGGTCTTTACTCCAGCTTGTGGGGTTTCCCTTGGTGGCAGAGTTCTGGATTTGTCTGCCACTCACTAGATAAGGGCCAGACCTGGAGGGGTCACTCAATGCTGCCTTGGCTTCAACTGAAGAACTCTAGACATACCAAACCAGATCAGAAAATAGACTTTAATTTTACATATACAAATGTTGCTGTAAATTCAAAACAGTGAAGAAAAATATTTACAAACCAGTTTAAAAGGAAAGTAAGCAACAAACAATCCACAGCTGAGCAGTTGATGTGCAAATCATCCCAGGAATCCGACTTTCTGTCTCTTGGGCCCCAGGCTTTCTTCCTTGTGCAGAACGCTCTGCAAGGAGGCATGCAGCACCTTGCCCACACGCTTGCTGGTCTGTGGGACAGAGAAGGGACGGGAGAGAACACACACCCCCTTGTAAGGCACACACATTCTGCCAGCTAGTCTTTCTGACGTCGTACACATTTCATCTGCCCTAGAGGACTTTTATTTAATTAAAGCAAGTTAAAACAAAAACCACAAACCCCAACAACATAATAAATTTTGGAAAAATCGCCGTATCAACAAAAATAAAAATAAAAATAAAAAGAGAGACGGACACCAGCCCCCACCAGGGAGCAAACAGGAAGCGGCAAAGCCTGCCCTGGCCATTAGCTTATGCTTCGCAATCCTGCTGCCATGACAATAAGCCACAAAGTTGTCAACCAAATTCGGGCTTGGGTACAACCAAGTGACACTGTACTAAAGAAAGAAAGAATAGGGAGACCATAGGGAATCCAGAGCCTGTGTGAAGAAGAAACAGATGATGCCAAGGACATTTTAATAAGCAGTTTCTCATTCACCTCCCACCAAGCCTCTAAGTGGACTGCTCAGGTGTGACCAAAGTCAGTACCTGGATGGGATCTTTGGTGTTACTGCCATGCAGAGATGCTAAGGACAGTGAAATTTTGGAATCAAAACACATCAAGAGAGACAACCCACAAAATTAATAATCAGTCCCTACACAGCAGACACAAGAGGTCCTAAAAAACAAAACAAAACAAAACAAAACAGACACCTCAAAATGGCTGGGAGTGGTGACTCATGCTTGTAATCCCAGCTCTTATGGAGGTCAAGGCAAGAAGATTTTGCTTGAGGTCAGGAGATCAAGACCAGCCTGGGCAACAGAGTGAGACCCCATCTCTACAAAAAATTAAAAAATTAGCTAGGCATGGTGGTATGCACCTATAGTCCCAGTTACTCAGGGGGCTGAGTTGGGAGGACTGCTTGAGCCCAGGGGGTCAGGGCTGCAGTGAGTTATGACTATGCCACTGTACTCCAGCCTGGATGACAGAGCAAGACCCTAACTCAAAAAAGAACCACCACCCCAATACAAAAAAAAAAAAAATTCTTCATGAAACTGTTATTCCATCTCTGGGCCCATGAATCATTTTAAGAATACAATGAGCCAATCACAAATCTCTACCTTATCGAGTCTTTCACATTCCCACAGCAGTCTGGATTCAACTCTGGTTCCATTCTCAATAATGTTGAGATAAAGACATCCATGCCTAAATCCTTGTCTCAATCTTTTCCATTACAGGTATACTCTCCCCAGAGTAATGACCTGTGTGTCTTCTCCCCTAGCCCCTCATTGTAACATAGGATGAGATCCCAAGTATGATTAAAAACTTTTTTTTTTTTTTTTTGAGACAAGAGTCTCACTCTGTCGCCCAGGCTGGAGTGCAGTGGTACGATCTCAGCTCACTGCAACCTCTGCCTCCCAGGTTCAAGTGATTCTCCTGCCTCAGCCTCCTGAGCAACTGGGACTACAGGCACCCGCCACCACACCTGGCTAATTGTATTTTTAGTGAAGACGGGGTTTCACCTTGTTAGCCAGGATGGTCTCAATCTCCTGACCTCGTGATTCTCCCTCCTTGGCCTCCCAAAGTGCTGGGATTACAGGAATGAGCCACCATGCCCCATGCCCAGCCCCAACTAAAACTCCTATGAAAAGATGATTTCAATTTAAAAGACTGGGAAGTGATCACCTCTGTGAAATGCAAAGTTAGAGTAAAAGGTCAAAAAGGCCTTAGAGGGCCAGGCGCAGTGGCTCACGCCTGTAATCATGGCACTTTGGGAGGCTGAGGCAAGCGAATCACGAGGTCAGGAGTTCAAGACCAGCCTGGCCAACACAGTGAAACCCCGTCTCTACTAAAAATACAAAAAAATTAGCCAGGCGTGGTGGCAGGTGCCTGTAATCCCAGCTACTCAGGAGGCTGAGGCAGGAGAATCGCTTGAACCCAGGAAGCAGAGATTGCAGTGAGTCGAGACTGTGCCACTGCACTCCAGCCTGGGCATTAGTGCAAGACTCTGTCTCAAAAAAAAAGGTGGTGGGGGCTTTGGAAAGATTTTTTCCATAACATTAGAAAAAGAAAAAAAGTCTGAGTCTGTCAAATAGTGGTACTGATTATTCATATACATGAGGGTGGGGAGAGAGGACAACAGGAGATGAGATGAACAGGATGCCAGGACTTGAGGCCTTGACACTTCTGAAACCAGATGCAGCAAGGCAACTGCAGAGGCTGGGGGTAGCAGCCTGCACAACCACCCCCAAGGCTCTCAGCTCCACCACTAAGTCATTTCCAGATTGCTGCATCCCTGTGTGAGATAAACAGTAAGACAGGGCCACAGGGATATAGTCCCCTGACCAGAGTTAGCAGACCTCATCCCCCAAACCCGAGGGAAGACGAAGCTCAGGTCACTGAACAGAGCTCTGGTTCTGCCATCCATGACAGCAAGGACAGATCTGGTTTGTAAGGCTGACACTGCACACTGCACAGTGCACAGTGGCTGGGAGCAGGGGCTCTGGAGGCACACAGTCTGAGTTTGAATCCTAGCTCCAGTATTTATGAGCAGGGAGGCCTGTAGGCAAGCTGTTTAGCCTCTGTGTGCCTCAGTTTCCTCATCTATAAAAATGAGGACCATAATAATAGTTACCTCACAGGTTATTGAGGATTAAATGATATATTTAAAGTAGTGTCTGGTATACAGTAAGTACACAAGAAACTTTAGCTATTATTTGCTTATTGTGCTTGTTGCTGCTTAGAGAAATTCTCATAAACTCTCCTGGGAGGCAGAAGAGTGCCTTCTGAAACAGTTTGACAGTCCCTTGTCTAGAGGCCTTTGGTAGAATTTATGCAGCATTAAGTCTGGGAAAATCTGAACTCAGGATGCTTAATGGAGCACAGAGAGTAACAGCTACCATTTGCTGAGAAATGATGATGTATCAGACACTCTGACATATGCTTCCCCTCCACACCTCACATCATCCTAGTAACAACCTCAGCAGTGTCTGGAGAAGACACTATTATCAGACCCACTTTGCAGATGAGGGGGACTACGGCCCAGAGCCGGGATTTGCAGCCAGGGCAGCACACCTTCAGAGACCATGGCTGGTAACTCCATGGTATATACAGTGCTCATTCTGCCCTTTTAAATAAGATGATAAAAAAAGAAAGTAGAAGTCATGTTCTTGAATTCTTCAGTAAGAGGTCATCATTTCTAAAACTGAAGGAAAAGTGCTTGCTACTAAGCAATGATCTCTGGGCATGTGTGGTGATACAGAGGTTACAAGAAGTATGAATAATCAAATCCAGCTAACTCCGTGCCTGGAAGTTCTGTCAGTCAGTCAGAAAGGTGAGGTGGATGGAGGGGAAGGAAGGTCTAGAAAACAGGTGAGCAGGACCCCGTCCCTGCCCTGAGGGGCTTCCAGGCTAGTGAGGTGACAGACATGTGGGGAAAACAGTACAGAGAACTGTACAAGTGCCCTCATGGCTCTGACAGGAATAGGGACAACCCACTCCCAACTCCAGGGTGTCAGATTTCTCACCATCCCTGCTTGTCTCCATTTAAACACTTCTAGAGCTGTAATGAATCTGGGAGACAGCCACACTTCAACCCCTGCTTCCACCTTTACTCACCAACTTCAAAGGATAGGAAGCAGTGAACCAAGAATTCAATTCCTTCATCAAGTCACAAAGGCCTGTGATTTTGGAGTTACGAGTGGCTCTTTACATTATGGAAGTCCAACAGTCTTATTTAGACACACAGAAATGAGTTGCGGGGGGACTTACTGAGGATATGCAATGGTTACCAGGAGGCTCCTTACCTCCCAGTCCAGAGTCTCCACATCCCAACCCTCCTGGTTAGGTCAGCAGACCCCTGGCTCAAACCAGCTGTTCTCTGAGCTCCAGGTTTGAGGTCAAGGATGTGAATGGGAAGAATCCCCACAGTGTAACCAAGCAGGCAGGAAGCAGCAGGCATCCCGGCCAGGTCCCCACACCATCCTCAGAACCAGTGCCTCACCTCCATCATCTCGAAGATGCTCTCTGGGTCCAGGCTGCCCTTCCCCACTTTCCTCAAGCATGTCACAACTCCCTTGCTGGTCACCGACACCAGCAAGCTGGCCAAGGAGCAGGCCTCCTCCTGAAGAGTAGCATCCACCACATGCCTATAGCCAATCTGCAAAGGCAGGGTGCACAGCACACAGGGGTCACACAGGCTCCAGAGCCCCACCCTTAATGGCCTCGTGGTGGGAATCTCCACACCAGGTAAAGGATTCACATAGGTCATTCCAAGTCTTATTTTAGATTCTGCTCATGAGGAAAACAGTTGAAGGAATGTTCAACAATTCTCGCAGACCACTGTGTGGGTGATACAATAAAAACATGACATGGAAAAACAGGGCAAGAGAGTTTAAAACTAGAATTCAGAGACCATCCAAGACAGAGGTCACAGAGGTTTTCCAACAGAGGGGCACAAGGGACAAATTCACACACAAGGCCACATCAATGTTTCACTGATGGCAAGGGGGAATCAAGAGGGCCCATGCTAAGGGGCACGCTCAAGAACAAGCCAAAGGCTGGGCGCAGTGGCTCATGCCTCCCAGCACTTTGGGAGGCTGAGGAAGATGGATTACTTGAGCTCAGGAGTTTGAGAACAGCCCAGGCAACATGGCAAGACCCCTGTATCTAGCAAAAATACAAAAAAATAGCCAGGTGTGGTGGTGTGAGCCTGTGGTACAAGCTACTTGGGAGGCTGAGGTGGGAGGGTTGCTTGAGCTTGAGCCTGGGCAGGTGGCCAGGGTGGGTTGCAGCAGAGGTTTCAGTGAGCCTAGATTCTGCCACTGCACTCCAGCCTGGGTGTCACAGGGAGACTATGTCTCAAAAAAAAAAAAAAAAAAGCCAAGACCCAATACCCTGCTGTCTGAACACTTCACCACATCCTGTTCATGAAGTTATTTCAGTGGAATTAAATCTGACCTGTTTAGCTTTATTTTGAGATAATGAATCCTGAGTAGAATTAGCTACAAACCCAGTTAATAGCCAATACAGGTCTCTTTGCACAGCCTGGGGCAGCATTAGTTATACGTCACATCAGCCAGATGTTGAGCTCCACAGCCCTCTGCTCTGTGTGAAAACCACTCCTGACACCCAAGACCTGCTCCAACCTCCCATTTCAGAGAGAGGACATTGTTTGCCACCCTGCCACTACTCAACCACCCTAGACCCAATACAGTTGAGGCAATTAAAGGACACAGTGCTTTACTGAAGCAGATGGTATGTGGAAGGAGCTTAACAAACTCTGGTTACTATTACTACAAACACACTCCTGGCTCCCAGGCCACATCATATCTTCCAACTAAAAAGAAAAGAAAAAGCTACTCATGGCAGTGGTTTCTAATACAAGCAAATTACTGGATCTGGGTTAAAGCTGTTTCTATATGGTGTGTGATATTGTAATTTATCAACCTATTAAGTAATCTCAGCAGATTGGGATTAGAGGAGACCCACATCCAGAGTGAAGACAAAAACCATAAAATACAAGCTTATACCTTGCACAGAGTGACAATGCAGGGGACATTCTCGACACTTAGTCGTATGCAGTCATAAGGGTCATCAGACAATTCAATGTCCTTCGACCCCTCTTCATCCTCCAGAACTCGAACCCTTGGTATCCTGGACACAGAAGCACAATTAAAATTCCCATTTACTGCAAGGAGGAAAAATCACTTCTTTTTAAGATTGAGAATAGGAGTTAGAATCCCTGTGTCTCACAAGAGAAAGGTACATTATGCCTATCCTTTATTATCTTCATCCCTGTCAAAAGCACACAGGAGGCATCACAATCCAATGAGGAGAGGCATCTTTTAGAAAATAATGCTGGGTCAATCAGATATCCAAATGAAGAAAAATGAACCTCAATCCCTACCTCACACCACACACACACAAAGCCACACCAAATACACCATAGATATAAAAGCAAAAGATAAGACAATAAAGCTTTTAGAAAAAAACATCCACATGACCTTGGAGTAGACAATTATTTCTTGAACAGGATACAGAAAGTGTTATCACAAAAGCGAAAAAAATTATAGATTCAATTATATTAACATTATGAACTTCTGTATATAAGAAGACATCATTTAAAAACTAAAAACACAGAAAATGGGTGGGTCAGCCCTTGAAAAGTCCTGAGATCTAAGTGTGAGTACTATATAAGCATTAAACTGGAGTGCAGTAAACCTAGGAATCCTCCCACAATTGTTTGTTTGAGACACAGTCTTGCTCTGTTGCCCAGGCTAGAGTGCAGTGGCACAATCCCAGTTCACTGCAACCTCTGCCTCCCGGGTTCAAGTAATTCTTGTGCCTCAGCCTCTTGAGTAGCTAGGATTACAAGCACGTGCCCCCATGCCCAGCTAAGTTTTATATTTTTAGTAGAAACAGGGTTTCACCATGTTGCCCAGGCTGGTCTTGAACTCCTGACCTCAAGTGATCCACCCGCCCGGACCTCCCAAAGTGCTGGGATTACAGGTGTGAGCCAGCGTGTCTGGCCTGTTTTGTTTTTATAGAGAGATGGGGTTTTGCCATATTGCCCAGGCTAGTCTCAAACTCCTGAGTTCAAGTGATCTGCCCACCTTGGCATCGCAAAGTGCTAGGATTACAGATGTGAGCCACTGTGCCTGGCCTATTTGTTTATTTTTAAAAAACATTTCTCCATCACTCATTCCAGGTCCCAGAGCAAACTCCCTCTGCTCTCAGAGCTTGACACTGGATATGTATTCCACAGTTTCAGTCCCAGATCATATTCTCCAAGATTTCTCATCCATATACACGTGGATGCCATCCTTCCTAAAAACTAAACATGACCTCCTAGAATGTTCCTGTTGATCTCATTTTATTTAGCGTCAACTCAAAAAACTAAGTCTTACTGTACATTGTCACAACAAAGAAAAAGCTTTGTTTTTATAACTGGTTAAAAACAAGAAAAGATTATCATCAAAATGAAAATACAAAATTAATAATTTCTCACCGAAAAGTATGCCTCGGAGCCCCTAGTTGTTAAAAGAAGATAATATTACTCCTTCTTATCAAAAATTCATAATGCCATGTGATTTTTATGATACTTCTTCAATACAAAGGGTTAATATGTATCATCACTATAATAACCAACAAAATGCCACTTTAAGAAAATTCTGTAAATTTTTTATAAAAATGTAAGAAAGAAATGGGGAGTAAGTGTTCACGTCATTACCTGTTTTTAGAACATACGCGTGTACAAGCAAGCAATATGCAAGCATTTACTATGTGTCAGGCACTGTTCATGGTGCTTAGGAATACAGGCAAGTACAAAACGGCAAAATCCTTGTCCCCATAGAGTTCACTCAGTAATACTATTTGGACAGTTGGCCTGTAGGTGGTGTCTACTCTTTTTGGCTTTTCTGTATGGTAGGTGTCTATTTATAACAATACAAAAATAAATACAGAATATATGCATATATGTAGTTTTAATTTATAAAATCTATCTTTTCTGGAGTTTAGCATTAGACAACATCATTTTCAATGTTAAAACTCCCTGTTATCTTCACATATGAGCTACAGTAGAATTTTCCTCAGTGTTCAATTACAAGTGTTTGCTCTGGTTCTCCACAGGTTTGCAGAGCTGTTTACAGGAAGACATACCTTGTATTGAAGAGAGCAGCCTTTACTGCAATGGAAATGGCATCAAACAAATTTCCATCACATTCCAGCAGCTAAAGGAGACAGGAATTGAAGAAGAAAGAAAAACAAATATCATTCATTACTTTTAAACACTACCCCAGTTAAAGGACACTGCTTTTTTTTTTTTTTTTTTTTTTTTTTTGAGACACAGTCTCTCTCTGTTGCCCAGGCTGGAGTGCAGTGGTGCAATCTTGGCTCACTGCAACCTCTGCCTGCCAGGTTGAAGCAATTCTCCTGCCTCAGCCTCCTGAATAGCTGGGATGACAGATGTGCACAACCACCCCTGGCTAATTTTTTTATTTTTAGTAGAGACGGGTTTCACCATGTTGGCCAGGCTGGTCTTGAACTCCTGACTTCAAGTGATCCACCTGCTTCAGTCTCACAAACTGCCAGAGTTATAGGCATAAGCCACTGCGCCCGACCAGGACACTGATTTTTTTTTTTTCTTCTTTCCCTAAATCTTTTCTGTGGTCAAGGACACTGATTTCTAAGAAATGCTGACTGTGTGTTAATAAAATAAACATAACATGTGGCTGCTCTCCTGGCTACCCATACAGTGACTGCAGCTTACTGACACAGTCCTTCACCCTACTTACAGGCACTGCCTTGTCATGGCTGTGCTTACATGGTCCATGCACACAAGGTCACAGCTGGCCGGGGCTGTGGTAGACAACAGTCAGAGGCCGTGGCTTGTAGTGGGCTCCTCCCACAGGCACTCCGGGCAGGTGGGCCTGCCCTGAAGGTGGAACCGATCACCTTTATTTTGCCCCAAATGGCTCCCAATTGTACTCCAAGTGTTACTCCAGTCTTTGCTAACATATGCCTGGCCTCCAAAGGAGGAGTGAATGGTGGCTACTGATGCCGCAGCTGCTACCCCAGGTTCACATTTACTAGTGGAATTACCTCTTGTATGTAATAATCAATGTATACCTGATGCTCAGACATGAAATACTACATGTTTTACATTACTTACAATGAAGACCAAGGTCTCTCGGACAAGCTTCTGCCCGTGAGCAAAAGTATTGAGTACACTTACATGTGCTCATCTAGCAAGCAAGGTTAGAGCACATTTAAGTGGAAGGTGCCATATCCTTCTGTCCTCATTTTAGAGAGGCCTTGGCCTGAGGTTACGGAATAAAGCCAACTGGGCTGTCCCAAATAAGGTGAGAAGTCACATGTAGAAAGAAAAGTCACATATTTCTGTTTTTGTTTAGAGTGTAACTCCTCTTCATTTGAACTGTGAACTCCTAAAGGCTGGGACTCTGTAGTTTTGTTCATCCCTTTATCCCCAGAGCCCAGCAGAAGGGGTGCTATGAAGAAGGTTAGCGATTATTTGCGAAGGAGCCCATCAAAAGACAGCCTTGTGACCAATTTCCCCACCAAAGGTCAACTGTGTGTCGTTAGTGCAACAAAGTTTTAACAGTTATCCCACCTGGGGCAAAAACTGATGCCATTAAAGAACTCCAAAAAGCAAAGCAAAGTGAAATTTCCATGAAATTTTCACTCTCATAAAATAACCCAACTGGAGAAAAACACAATACTGGAAACAGATGGGTCATCTGACTGTAATAGGTTTGAAGTAAATAAGTATGAAAACATGGCAGGGTACCCAGCTAATAACTGTTTGAACATGGGCTCTGAGGACTACCTAGCCCAGTTGCTAAAAAGAAATTAGGAGATTTCTTTTCCACTACCTTGCTTCAAAGATTTCTACTACCTTGCTTCAAACATGAACTCAATCTATTCAGTACATCTTCAGGTTTGGGATAAAAACTTAATCCCTAAACAAAGGTCTGTCCCCTACCTCACACACAGAAAGCACATTCCCATCAGGGCTTTCATGGAAGAAGAACCCCTCTACTGATGAAAATTATGTGAATGCCAAAAATGGATCTACCTCATTAATAATATAATTTTCAAAAATGCTTTTCTAATTCATTAAAAACTTTTTTGAAGACGAGAACTTTTTTCTCTTTTTTTTTTGAGATGGAATCTCACTCTGTCACCCAGGATAGAGTGCAATGGTGCCATCTCAGCTCATTACAACATCTGCCTCCCAGGTTCAAGTGATCCTCCTGCCTCAGCCTCCCCAACAGCTGGGATGACAGGTGCCCACCACCATGCCTGGCAAATTTTTGTATTTTTAGTAGAAAAGGTGTTTCACCATGGTGGCCAGGCTGGTCTCAAACTCCTGACCTGAGGTGGTCTAACCACCTTGGCCTCCCAAAGTGCTGGGATTACAGGTGTGAGCCACGCTGCACCCAGTCAGAAGATGACAACATTTTAAAAACTCATGTCTTCTTCCAAAATAAACAAAATCCCTTAAAAAATATTTCAGAAGAAATCCAAATGCCAGGAGTCTTAAAAAAAGAAAGGTCTACAGATGACAGGGACACAGTGCACATTTCCCTGGATACTCCTGCACACCATGCATCCCCTACTCATTGAAGAGGACTGCTTCTGAGCTGAGATAATGTCCCAATATTCATCAGTTTTGTAAAAGCCTTTACTAATAGAACAGGCTTCTGTTGCTTTGAGTTTGACTGAATCAAAAGCACCTCCGTCCCCATCACTGGGCCATCCCACAAAACTACCAGTGTGCATGAATACTGAGGATGAACACATTAGCATCATGGACAAATGCAGTGTGCTGCAACACTCATGTCTTAACTTTTTCTAGTGGGGAAGGGAACGGGACATAATGTTCTTCAGACCAGGATGGAACTCCAGAGTTCACATCACAGGGCTGCACCTCCCTGGGCAACTATGAAGCCTGCCTCTACCATCCTCAGTAAGGACATAGGTTGCCAGTTCCCACCTCCTCAAAACCAGGACCTGAAACATTGCCTGCTTGGCAGGAATCATACCACAAGGTACATCCCACTTATCAGAGATGGAAAAAAGCACATAGATCTGTAGTTTCATTACTTTTACCTATTAGTGGTAGCATTGCAATAGTTACTTGCTAGATAATGGTTACCTCTGCTACTTTTTGAGTATACTCCATCCAATATCAAAATAATTAGAAAAATCTGGAAAGCTCCACCCTGTTTTAGTAGAGCCAACATGCAGAGCCAGGCTGTTTCTTTCAATGAAGTTCACAAATCTCCTTTATCTGCACATTCATTAAAGAATCTATTTGGCCAATGGTTTAGCTTTGTGTCCTTAATCTGAAGTGGAAGATGTAGTTGCTAATCTCAAGGCTCACAAAATTTAACAAATAGGAATAAAACAGACCCAACAAGAGCCTGTACATAAGCAACCAACCAACTGCTATAGTATTATACAAAAGCAAAATTAAGCCTGGCAGATCACTTGAGGTCAGGAGTTCCAGACGAGCCTGGGCAACATGATAAAACCCCATCTCTACTAATAATACGAAAATTAGCTGGGCATGGTGACACACGCCTGTAATCCCAGCTACTTGGGAGGCTGAGGCATGAAATCGCTTGAACCTGGGAAGCAGAGGCTGCAGTGGGCCGAGATTGCACCAATGCCCTCCAGCCTGGGCAACAGAGCAAGATTCCATCTCAGAAACAACAACAACAAAATTAATTAGAGCTACACAGAGAAGTTACTATTGAGTGCCAAAACCTGGGTAGGAGTATTTGGGAGGCAAAGTACAAGAGAGGAAAGGAAGGGCTGGACTAAAAAGATCCCCAAGGGAGTGGGCTCTGTGTGGGAGGAAGCAGGGCCTCCGTGGCCTCACCCAGGAAACCAGGGGCAAGCAGGCTCTGAGCTGTTTAAAAAGCAATGGCACAGTGAGGTCAAAGAAGGTATTCACATCATACAGACCTCACTTTGATATCCAACAGCACTACTAGCAAGCTGAGACCTCTTGAGCTAGTTACTTAACCTTTCTCTGTCTTAGTTTCCTAACTTATAAATGGGGAATATAGCACTGTACTTTTGCAACAGGTTTATAAGGTTTAAATGAAAACGCACATAAAGAGCTGATCATCCTTCCACACACAATGTACCAACCTGTCTAAATTCTGCCCATCAACTCTGTCTGGCACCATCCAGAGATCATCTTGTTTCATTCTTCCCTGATAACTTTTATGAGCAATTTTAGGTGCTACCATGATATTACTATAATTTTACTATAGAATGGCATTACATATATGCTGCTTACATCTACGTTGTATTTAATTTTTTTAAAAATTATCATAGGAGACCATATTTTCCCAACTAATCTCACCCTATAAGTTGAAACCACTCACCTGAAGAGGAAAAAAGCACTAAAAGGAAAGTAGGCCAACTAGTCTCCAACAAAGGTAGAATATGGCCAGTACAGCAAGGTGATACTCACCAGCACATCCACGTAGAGAACCCAGCAGTGCTCCCGAGGACTAATGCAGAGGGTCTTCAGGTCGACACTGCTCTTATTGTTAAATATCCGATACAGGGTGTTAGCGATCTCTGTGCCAAGGTCATCACCTCCTCGACCTTCAAAGTCAGGGGTAGCATTGGCTGAACTATACAAAACAGAAACAAAAAAACTGGGTGAGTCTAAGTGCAAAAAGCAAAGAGGCAAGGCTTTATTCCAGTTTCCCTGTAGGAAGAGCCAGCTGCTTGACAGAAAGTCATTGAGATGAGGCAAGAATGGCATCCGCCACCTTTCCTGCCTCCAGACACATGTAATGAACCAGACCAGCACTAGGACCTGGATTTGTCAGAGTGTGTGATGGGCCCAATAGTTTCTAACAGAAGCCATCTTTAGCCAAAGAGAAATAGGAGAGTGATGGTAATGTGAACCTCAGCCAATAATAAATTAACTCTCTTATCTTCAGAGTATAATAAATATGCTTGTCTGCCAGGCCCAGGAAGCAGAGAGCCCTAGGGAATGAAGCAGTCTGGGTTACAGAGGGGTTTCATCATACACACCACCTCTAGTTTCACAGCTTTAGAATGCGCTATGATATTTTCAATATAAAAACCACAATGTAAGCATAATAACCTTTCTGGAATGACTTAAAAGACATGTATGATAGTATGTCAAAGCTTTGTCATAAACTTTAGATATCACTAGTACTAAAGAGAAAGAAAGATTATTGGCTCATAAGTAGTAGGTTACCTCCTTTATTTGGTATTTTTCAAGAAAAAAACTTTTTTCTCCTTTTTAGCGTCTTGGTATTTATGCCGAATAACCTCAACAAAACTAACAGGATTCAACATTAGCCACGCTAAAAACACTGAAGTGTTTAGTAGGACATTTCTGAGAGTTTTGACCTAATACAAACAAATCCTTAATATGCATGTGAGATAAGTAAACATTATAGTAATCATTTTATTGTAACAATAAAGGACCAGAAAGGTAGGAAGCCAGTGGTTTCAGCATGGACTCTATGAAATCACGTATTAAAGCCTTCTGATCCTCACCCATCTGGAAGGTACCCAGCCCTACACCAGCTACCAAACACCCAAAGACTGAGTGAGGCAGATGCAAACCCAAAGCCAGCAGTTCCAATGAGGGGAGTTTCAGGATAGACAGCAAACAGTGAGGTGGAAGGGGGAGAGGGGCACAGAGTGTCAATTAGTGTTCAGGGTTACAGAAGACCTCAAACCTGGGATGAGCAGAGCTGGTCAGGTCAGAAAGGCAGGAGGATTCTAGGCAATGCAAAACCTGTGTGAAGGCCCATGGCAGTGCCCACCCCATTTGTATAACACTAAAAGAAATCTCACTTGGTAATACAGGTAAAAGACTGAATTCTAAAATAATCAGACTACGCTGTTACATAAAATTTTGCCTCTCTAATTACATATTCTTTCCTTACCACTGTGAGCCAGCAGAATCCCCTTTAAAGTCCCCAAGAGAGACTTCATTACTGTCATAGCAACCTCGCTGTTCCCTGCCTCTGCTGGACTCAGGCATCAAGCCAAGAAAAGCAGCTTGTTTATGGTGAAATAATCAAGTCACCAGGGACCAAGTTTTTACTCTGCACAGCCAGCAAAACACAACCTGTTTTTAATTTAAACACTAAGTAATCAATATTAAGTCCCGTGTTTTAAGTGCTTAAAAATACATCTACAGAGATTTCTGCATACACGAAATCCAGTCAGAGATACTTATGCTCAAAATGTTTATCTTTCCCCAAATGCAGTGAGCACATCCTCCTGGGTGTGACTAATTTCTCTGGGACTAATGCATTAACTCTTCTACAGCCTTGGGGGACGGTTTATAGAGGTTCCCAGGTCCAACTGTCTAAATTAGTCTATCTACAAAATCATATGCCATTAATTTTTTTTTGACATTGCGTTAATGCGGAAATTTTTAAGTATTTTTAAATGCCTTCACACAAACACACACACACACACACACACACACACACACACACACACCCCATCTTTCAGAAGAGCCAGTAGTCAGACAGAGAGGAAGGTTTAGCCCATTGAGCTCTCCTGGGTCTGGATGGTGCCATAGCTGTGCAGTGACTCTGGGGAGGAAGCTGGGAAAATGGAGGGGAATTATTCAGGGTGGAGAATGGGGTACAATGATTTAAGTAACATAAGAAAGCCAGACCCCCCTATTCTGCTGATGGGTGAAGACAAAGAGAAATGAGGATTCCACTTCACTACTGGGGCACTCACAGCCCAAGGACTCTTTCCAACAAATTTAGACAGAAATGTAGACCTGGAAAGGGCCTTAGAGACCATCCTCAGAGGATGAAAACCCAAATGCCTACCGAGGTCAGTAAGGTTACTACATGTATCTGAACAAAGGGCCACACATAACTAACAGAGAATGATGGAGGCTGTAGCAAGCAAACTTTCCAGCCCTGACTTAAGGTCCGCCTTAAAAAAAGAAACATCCCTATATGAAACAAAAATCTCACAGATGGGATTTGACCTGCAGGATGACACTGTGAGACTTCAGATAGTCTAACTCTCTCACTTTACAAGAAGGGAAACTTTACCATTTTTTGAATGTTTAGTATGAGCTAGACACCACTCTTAGCACTTTAGGTGTATTAACTCATTTCATGTTCACAACAACCCTAGGAGATACTGACTCCATTCTAGAAATAAGAAAACTGAATCAGAAGTTATGTAATTTGTCCAATGCCACATGATGAGTGTGCCTGGTAAGCTAAAATTCTAACCCAGACAGCCTGGCCCTTAACTACTATGCTTCCCTGTACTCTCCTTGAATCTGTAATTTGGCAAGCTTGGTTTACATTCTAATGTTAGTCCGATTTACTTTCCTTGGGTTTACCTTTTGCCTCAAGGAAATGAATGAGCGCTTTGGTCTTGGGACTTACCACTAGACCACAAATGTTGGAGTCAAAGAATGTAGACCATGGAACCCCTAAATAAAAAGCTCCTCTGCTCTGTTAGAGAGAGAGAGAAAAAAAACACAGGCTTCTAGCCACCTGCTCATATGTATCACAATCTACTCCTTCAGTGGGGGGTGTACCCACTTGGTCTTTTGGGCATAAAACCAAATGCTTTCTCCATTTACCAAAACCAAGTCAGACCCTTCATAAAGCATGATCAGTCCCTCTTCCAGAGTTTTGGGAAACTGTTTACTGAGTTGGATAAATTAAGATCCTGGGAATGCCACCCCTCCCAGGTCTCCACCCTTCTGACTCATCACCTCCACCCTTCTGCTTGGAACATCTCTGGTTTAACTGGGGTAGGCTGAGATCAAGGCCATGCCTACCTGCAAAGGGACTCTAGACACTGGGCCCATTGTTGCTTGCCTGGCAATCAATCTAGCCTGCAAATCTATGGTCTTACAGCCAGGCCAGGCCAGGCTCACAGCAGAAGGCGGGGCTAACTCAGGGCCTTACCCTCCAGTAGTCATCTGGCCCCAACACAGGCCCTAAGGCTGATTCCTCTCTGTGTACACCTGCTCATTTCTGAGCCTGCAGAAGCCTCCCTGTAAATGGGTACCAGACCAACAGTAAATTCTGAGCTTTCATCGCAAGCCTTTGTTTGAAGTTTCCCAGAGGGTTAACTCATCAGCTTAGGAGACTGATTACAATTAGCCTCAAAAGGCTTCTCTGCAGGTTGCCTCTCTGCTTTATAACAACCCCCAGCCCTTCTGCCAGGAAAAGCATCCCCTGTAGCAGCATTAAGCAGGCAAGGAACCCAGATATAAGGGCTCTACCCACCAATGCAGGGCTTGAAGATTCTGGTTCAATTTTGGTGAAAAATACAAGTGATCACACTGAAAAACAGTTAAGATCCTAAAGGGAAGTGACAAGTGCAGGGTATCCTGAAATATGTGTGAATGAAAAGTGTTCTCCTAAACTCCCCTAGTTAAAAATGCAAACCTCTCTGAGAGGCTAAAACACAGTCCTAAACCCATCAACACAATGGTTGGAGAACTGAGAAGCAATCTGGTGGCTTGCCACCTAGTGGCAGCCCAGAGTGATACACCAGCTCACTAAAATCCTATCTTGCTCTTGGGCTTTAGATAGAAACCATCTTTTCCTAAAGTTTCCAAGTTCTCATTGAAAAGAGCCTACTCTTAGACTACAACAAGCAAACTAAAGATATGAAAGGGTCCGATTTTGCTCCCAGTTTAGTGGCAGTGCTGCCAGGCATCTCTGGAACAGGACTCAGGGTCCATGCAGCAGTCTTTCCAAAGGGCTGTGAGGGCTATATCAAAGATTTTTTGTCATTCCCAGGAAACAGAGTAAATGATGGAGGTGGTGACAGTGTCTACCCTGGCTCCATATATTATCATCCCAAGCAGACAAAACCAAGTGAAATGAATTAGTAGAAAATCAACTGGTTTTCTGAGACCTCTATACTCCTGGGAATTTAATAAAACTAGAAGTTGTTGACAAGAAGTTAAATCAAACTAGACTCAGAGCAGCAAGAGAAACCCTCAGCACTGCCCCCGCCGCCACTGCCACCACCACCACCACCACCACCACCACCACCACCACCACCACCACCACCACCACCAATTCCTGTCCTTCTACTAGGTAGCAACTATGTTTCAGCCTGTGGATAGACAAATGCCTTGAGCTCTCCAGCAGATGCCCTATGCCTGGAGTCAGGGTGGGAGTGGGCGTGTGGCACCCTTATTGCTGGGCACATCTACAGGTGTCCAGAAGCCATTCCTATTCACTGATTCAGAATACAGGGATGTGCCTGTTTATGCAATTAAAATAATTATGCTCCCTGAAGACTCAAGTGAGGCTCTGATACAGGTGGCAGCCATCGATGCTTGGTAACCTCTCCTATCTCTGTAGGAAATGGGGTTTTGTGACTCTCTCACGGTGATTCTACTTGCTGGGCTGATTACATTAGCTGAGCCACTTAAAGAAGCTAAAGTGTGCCACCTTAAGACTATCTTGAGAAATCAATTCAGGAGAACTACCTGGAAACTGGAGCTCCTTTTGAGACCACAGAGGAAGAAAAGAGACCAGCAGGCAGCCACTCCAGGCCAGGAAAGATAGGATACTTCTAGAAGCCAGATCTTGGGGAGAGGCAACTCAAAGGATCCTCTCACACTAGAGTCACTCTTCCTTTACAGCTGGGACAAGAAAGGGACAAGAGCAGAAAGCTAACTTGGAGTCAGGTTTAGACACAGAGCCACAGTGAAATGTATCCCCCACACCAAGCATCTGAGGGCAACACCCTTTCTCGGTGTGGTTGAGCTGAATGTCTTTGGTTTGCCTAAAACGAATGAGGTAGAAGGTAATGAAGGAGATGAAAAGGAAAGCAAATTACAAGCTTCTTACACGTTGTCTGCTCCTCAGTGACTGGTTACTGCATTGAATTAGGCAGATCAAGGTCAGCAGAGGCATTTTGCTTCCTCCAAGGACAAAGGAAAAGGTAAGTTGGGGGCCTGAACAAGGTCACCATCATCCACAGTGACTTAAAGGATGGGCCTTTCCATGGGACAACTCAAGCTGGTGAGACATGAGCAGAAACAGGAGAGATGACTTGGGGGACCAGAGCAGGGGACAGGAGCAGGCTGGAAAAAAACCAGAAAAATGAACACGGATAGTTCTTGGACTCCCAAGAACAGCCCTCCAAAGCTGGCTTCCACAGGCTGCCTGAAGTAAAACGAGCAAAGATTCACAGGTTGGACAGACCTGAGCTGGCACTTTTAGCTTTGTAACCCTGGGTAAGTCACTTACACTCTCAGAATTCATTTGTCATCTCTCTTACAGGAGTGCTGTGAGAATCAGCTTCTGTGTATGGAAGTGCAGACTGGAGGACTGTAACTCACTCTACAAAAGTGGGTTAACGTTTGTGCAGAAAAGGCCGCCATTATGGCCCAAGGCTGCTATCTTCAGAAGGGTCTGTTTGTAAGACTGGCCCTTGGCTGGTATCCAGGAACCTGGTTCTCAAACTATTCTCAGTCAGTAGTAAACTGATGGGGGTAGTCCACTATGCCTAGATAGTGCAAATAATATGGTTTATGCTGAGCATTAATATACCTTAATAATATGGTTATTTGCTTTCCTTTAGAAAACTTCATTATGTATTAAGCAGGCAGTGTCTGCATGACCAGCCCCTCGGTAAATATCTGGGGTGTTGAGTCTCTAATGGGCTTTCCTGGGCAGAAATATCAAAAAAAAGTTACTGCATTTTCACTGCTGTAATAAACCTTAGCTATGAGTATCACTATATGCTAATTCTAGCAAATCTCTGAATATGGAGGTGGTCTTGGGGATCCTGATACAGGGTCAACATTATATACCTACACCTAGCTTGAGCCCAGAGATCCTTACCCACTTGAAAAAGGCCTGGCTTCCAGAAGCAAGGTAATTGATAGAAGATGGGACCTGGTTGGCAACCCAATAAAAAGCCCCAACCCCTAGACAGTGGAGCTAACAAGGAGAAATAACACTTGTTGAAAGCCCATCGGGAGTCAGTCACTGTGCTAGGTATTCACTTTATTTTCATTTCCTCTTCATCACCATGGTATTATTTATTATCCTCATTTTTTAGATGAAGAAATTTGGCCAGAGTGAGACTGAGTAACCAGCCTGAGATCACAAAGCTGGCCAGAGAAGAAAGTGACATTCTGGCGCAAGGCTGGCTGCAGACACTGCAGAACCCTCTCTCCTCCCAGCACCCATACTGCCTGCCTAGCTGCCACTTCCTCAGCCTGTCAGGCTGCTTGGCTCACCCTAGGCCTCATCTGTCAACCAAATCATGAACAATTTTCTGAGAACTAGAGCAGGAAGAGAAACATGGCATTTTAGACCAAATGATCCTTACTGTCTGTGTATGATATTTTTCAAAGCATCGTAACACACATTGCACTTCATTTGACCCGCATCACAGTCATGTGCTAGGCTGCCTGGCAGATGTCCTCCTTTATTGGACAGAAAAAAACAAGGCCCAGCAATCGCCAGGTGGTTAAGACTAGGGCAGGACGCAAGCCAAGAGTCCTGACTATGTACCTGGCACATAGGAGGAGGTCAGTAAATGCTTGCTGGATGGCTGAATAAGTATAAAAGTGGGTTCAACAGCAAACTAGAGGTTCATTTTCTGAATCTTCAGTTTTAAAATCATTTTTCTTTAAAAATATCTGCATAGACAGTACTGACCAGTCAACAAAGAACTCCAAGTAGCCTTCATTTGGTTTCTCCAGCTTCGGCGTCCCCATTTCTGCTTTCACTCCCACCAAGATGTCTGTGTGACCCTGCAGACACATGCAAGAAGGATCCTCATTAAGGGCAGGCAGCCAGGTACTCCACCACCTCCCTCATCTTGTGGATATACACCCCTGGGGGAATCTCTTAGGAGCTGTGCTAAGACTTGGAAAGTGGCTTTTGGAGGAAGTGAGCAGTCTTTCAGATCTGGATAGACCCCCGCCTCCCTGAGTTTGGCTTGGATCTTGGATGTCCCCAAGAGCAATTTTCATTCCAAAAGCCAGGAGGCATTAACAGCTCATTCCTTAGGGCCTACTTGTTTCTCCACCTGGGCTTGAAGCATGGTCCAGTACTCACCAGCTTGACCCTGGCGGACCCACTGGTGTTGGACACCACATCAGTTTCCACTTCGACACATCGGTAGTCCTCACAGCCACGGCCATCCACGCGGAGGTCTTCCTAGGTGTTAACAACCACAATCCTAAGGCTGTTGCCCCAGACCAACAACAGACTCCTAAACTGACTCACTCATATCCCCCTAGAGAAGACATATGCAGTGTATCTCTTTTCCTCTTAGTGGATCATCTAAAATTCTGTCCTTGCAGCTAATAACAATATGACTATTTTACATATGAGGAAATGGAGACTCAGAGGAGTTGAGTGACTTGTCCAAGGTCCTATAGCTAGTGAAGACAAACCTAGTTTTCCATGCCAGTTGTGTCTGATTGCAAAATCTATACTATATACCACTATATAGAATATGCACACAAAAACGAGATCAAACAAGAGACAACACAAGCCACCTCTCTCCAAACCTACAATTCATAAACTGCACCAAGAAGTATATGTTGTAAGAGCTACAGGGTACAACCATCTCAACTGAAGCCCTCCTACCCCTAAAACTCAACAAGATCTACTGTGTAAACAGTGAAAGACACCTAATCTTCTAAAAGACACATTCCCTAGAACAAGGTCAACAAACGTAAGTTCCCTTGTTTTTGTAAACAGTTTTAATGGAACATAGCCATGCCCACTTGTCTAGGTATTGTCTATGATTGCTTTTGCACTACAAAAGCAGAGCTGAGTGGTTGGGCCAGAGACATGATCCATAAGGCCTCCTCAAATCTTTACTATCTAGTCCTTTACAGGAAGTTTGCTGACTTCCTGTAAGTTGGCAGAAGATGATTTTCAGGGTGGCCTACACGCTGCCTGTTCCTTCTGCCCATTTATTCTTCAACTATTTGTATCAGTACAACTAACTGATATATTTTATGCTATGGTTATAATCTAATACTATCATTTGTTTTTTTGCTGCTCAAGGTGTTCCAAATTTGGCCACTGGGGGCTTCTTAGGTTAGTTTTGTGCTCTTTCAACATGGCTTCAACTATTTGTGAGTAATTTTTACTTTATGCAACACAAGCTATCTATCATCTTGTGTTTTCTCTGCCCAACCCTAGGGATCAAGCCTTTCTCCAAAGAGCCCTGGTTGCTTTTATTGCGGAATGGAACTTAAAACCAGGATCTAGGCGCTAAGTTTATTGCTGTTGGGAGTATTATTTCTTCCAGACCTTTTCAGCAGACAAAGCTAGAAAATATAGGTATGTATGCTAATCCCCCCCACCCACAAATCTGTTTAATTCTGTATCTATCAACATATCTATCATAAAGCCAAGAGTTCATACTGATAGCTCAATTCCAATCTAACATGATATGGTTCATTCTAACCTTCCTCCTTTGCTTATTTGTAACTTCTTTCTCAAAGGAGGAGAAAGCTGGCTCTTATTAGCTACCACGTTTTTCTGTATTTGTTCAGTCTTCGTATACACAGCTTCCAAACTTCTAACCCATACCTCTGTACTAAGAGCATACAGTATTTGCATGAAGTTCTGTCTTTAGCTTCATAGTATCCAGCCAAAATACTGTTTTCCAGTTACTTTAGTTCTTTTCTTCCACAGTGCCCTTCTGTGCGGTTATATTATTCACCTGTAACACAGACTCATTTGTAACTTTTTTTTTTTTAAGACAATGGCTCTGTAGCCCAGGCTGAAGTGCAGTGTGGCAGGATCTCAGCTCACTACAACCTCTGCCACCCGCGTTCAAATGATTCTCCTGCCTCAGCTTCTGGAGTAACTGGGATTACAGGTATGCATGACCATGCCTAGCTAATTTTCATTTGTAAATTTTTGTATTCCAGTTTGGGTTCCCCCACATCCTGGTCACGTTTTAAATTACTTATTTACTTTCTGGGTTTGTGAGTTATCATTATAGTTCTAAGAGACAAAAGTCTCAGAAAAGTATGCTCAGAAAAACATCTATCTCCTCTTCTCTGTATTATGCTATTTTCATGCCCCCTTCTTCCAATCCACCCCAGATTTCTCTTTAGTTTCTAGTTTATCTTTCTTGTATTTTCTCTACACAAATAAGCAAATACATTAATTTTTTAATATCCCCTTGTTTCTTATGTGAAGAGTGGAATACTTTAGATACTCTTATTTAAAAAAAAAAAACTTAACTATATACATGCAGGAAATCGTTCCCCATTGGCTCTTAGAGCTCTTTGTAAACATTTTTCAAAAGCAGTTTTTTGTCGTTTTTTTTTGTTTGTTTGTTTTTTCAGAAAAAGAATCATTAGTTTCATCAGATTCTCCAAAGAGTTGATGCTTCCTAGAAACACAAAAAGTAAAATAAACTACTGCTCTAAAGTATATGACTGACAGTTTATCTTTAAACTGCCTGGATAACAGAATATGTGACTGATTTTTTTTTTAGAAATTAAACAGAGAAAAGCAAAACACAGAGGCATGTCCCTACCACACAGTGCCGATAATCACCCTCTGCCATATTTGCTTCAGCTCTTTCACCTGTTTAACTTTTCAATGACAGAAAATAAACATCGCAAATCAGGTAGAAGGTCCTGTGCAGCCTATCCTTTTCCAGCACATTTTGCACATTTCCTCCCTGGAGGAAATCTCTATCTTGAGTCTGGAGATGAATTCAAAAAGCAACCGAATTTCAAGTCTAGGAGAGTGAGCCTTTGGGGTAGAATTCCAGAAGGTGATCTCTCTTCACCAGAGGACCCGTAACTATGTAACTGTGTCTCTTCCCAACATCACCCATGGAACCTGAAGGCTTTCTAGCTCAATCTCTGACACTCTACCCCTCTTCACCTCTATGTGCCCCATCCCCCAGCTAGGAAAGTGAAAACACAGCCCAGAAACTTCAATGACAAGAAGTTCTTCATGGGGTGTAGATATGGTATAAGTGTGAGCAATCAGTAGGAACATGACTCATGCTTCCAGGCCAGCTCCTGGCACTAACTAGCGCCACTTAAAATAAGCCCCTTCCCTCTCTGGACTAGTTTCCTTATTTCTAAAAGATGGAGATTAAATTAAATTAGTCTCAAACGTGATTCTCTAATTCCACAGATCTATAAATTAAAATGGCTGCAATTATTTGCAATAAATAATAGCAGTTGCTATTTACTGTGCATTTACTATACACCAGATAATGTGTAAGGAATACTGCACAGTTAATCCATTTAATCTTCAATAATCCTGTAAGATAGTGCTATCCATTCCGTTTTACAAATGAGAAAACAGGTTAAAAGATGTCAAATGAATGGCTCAAGTTCACACAGCCAGTAACTAGCATTTGAACCTCAAGTCAGAGCTCTTAACTGCTATGCTACACAGTCCGCTGCATTCTAAAGGGTCTCTTCACTTTACAAAAGGACTCAGCACAGACCTCCTTCATAGCATGAACTGGCTGGCCACAAGGTCACAGGGTTTACTACTGTTGCCTGTTGCTTTTTTTTTTTTTTTTTTTTGAGACAGGGTCTCACTGTCACCCAGGCTGTAGTGCAGTGGTGATCATAGCTCACTGCAGCTCAAACTCCTAACTCCTAGGCTCAAGCAATCCTATCTCAGCCTCCTGAGTAGCTAGGACTACAGGAACATGACACCATACCCAGCTGATTTTTAATCTTTTCTTTGGTAGAGATGGGGTCTTGCTATGTTGCCCAAGCTGTCTCAAATTCCTGGCCTCAATGACCCTCCTACCTTAGCCTCCCAAAGTGCTGGGATTACAGGCATGCGCCACCACATTTGGTCCAACTACTTCTAAAATATCACTTGCTCTGAAGATTAGTCACACCACTTTATAGTGAAAACCTACTTGTTCGAGGATAGGGCTGGTGGGCTCTCAGAAAACTGAGCCTGATTAGATATTGCCTTTCTACCCTTTAATTCACTCTGCCTCCTAGGAGAAGGTTCAGGTGATAAGTAAAAGATAAGCTACAAATTTTCCTTTCCAAGCATGCATAATTTTTTCCATAGAAAAAAAGCATCTAAAAGAATAGGTGGAAAACAAACCAAAAAAACCCAAACTAACGAGCCCATGAATCACTGTACCCAGGGCCACTTTTTTTTTTTTTTTTTTTTTTAAATCTAGTGCTCCTTATAAAAGGCTTAGGAAATTGCCCAGACCTGCCTGGTCTAGGTCAGAGCCTGGTGCTCTGCCACAGTTCTTATTTATCTGCCGTAGTCCATAGCAAACGAATTAATCCATGTGAACACTTAACTAAGAGTCACCCTGAAGTAAAAGCTCCATTTTAAAACTCAAGAGATGTTAACAGCATGGAGTGGTATCCTCTCCTTCTCAACAGAGGAGACTGATGTGCCTCTAGATCAGGGCTTCTGGATGTCAGGATAGCTCCTGGTAACTTTCATAGCTGTTACTCATGCAATCACAACAACCCTACCAGTTGGGTGTGGTGTGGTGTGGTGTGGTGTGGTGGAAACTGTCACCTTCCAAATTATATTTAAATCTCTGCTGTCACATGCCAGTTTTGTGACCTTGACCTCAATAGCTCTAAGCCTGTTTCTTCATCTAGAAAGTGGGAATAACCCTGACCTTACAGAATTACAAGAGAACAGAAACGTCATAAAGCCCTGCAGTATTACACATAAGAGTCCCCCCAAAGGAGTTCCATTCCCCTGCTGCTGGGGGCATGCATTAACTCATTACATCCTCAAAAACGACCCTGAGAGAGGTTACAGGTAAGAATGGAGGCGCCTAAGTTTCAATCTCCTATTTGTGACAGAGTGGAAGGACATTTAACTAAGCCCAGACCCACCTTCCCTAACACCCAGGAAGCCCAGTCCTATTACTTCTTAATAGAAACTGACAAGTTGGCCCTACCAATCTGACACACCTGGAAGGATTTTTACTCAGTGGTCCTCTGAGGTTGTGTTAGTCCCTCATTACCTTGCTTTGACTTGTCTAATACTCCAGAGATTCCTAGAGAAGTGAGACTAAATTCCTTCCCCTACTAGAAGGTGACCCCCACTCCCTTAGGAAAGAGGCCACATCTGGTCCAGCTTCGCAGGCTCAGGCCCATGACTAGGACTATACAAGCAACAGGAGTCCAGGAAGACACTGCTTAAGGTGCACTGCCAGCACTCTAACCAACGAAAAAAAAAGTTCAGGAGATTTCAGAACTGAATCCATGAAGATTCCATGGTAGGCTCATTCACCTGCATCCTGACCTTTATTTGGACAGTACAAACTGTGTTTTGCTCCTCTATAAATATGAAAAATAGGAAAAACTAGGTGTTGATCCTTGTTTGACTTTCCAACCCTGTTGAGTAGCCAGGGATTCCTCTGAAAGGATATGGCTCCATAAGGCTGCACCTGTGGTATTTGGGCATAAGGCTTTCTGTGCCATGGGTCTGTAAACAGAAAGGTCAGAGAGCTAAAAATCAAAAGTCCTGGGACCCAGCTCTAATTCTGTCATGGCCAGATTGAGCAACTGAATACTGCCTGCTCAATCTCATAGTTGAAAACTAGGCTGAGGCCCTGATCTTCCTCTTCCATGCTGTACCCCTAAACAATGCTTATGATGAAAGCTAGATCCGCAGAAAAGAAATGGAAGCCATCAGCTGAGCCACAACTCCCTTCCACAGCCAAGAACATACAATAAAATGGCTTTCACAGGGTCCCAAGAGCCCTGTGATGGGGTTAATCAACTGCCATGCCAGGTGTGAACCTATGAGGGCCAGTTTAATGTCCAGGTCATGGCCAGAGCACTCAGTAGGCTGCCTGGGAAAGCTTTATTGTGCCTACAGCCCTGTAAATACTACATAACAGCCACAATCCAACTCCAACAGCCAAGACCAGGTGTAGGTCCCTGAACCAAAGGCATATAATCCACAGGGCGACCAGCTCTTTTTGGCACCAAATACTAGCAGACTAAACTGTTTCTTTCACTGGAATCTGATCTCCGATCTGAGAAACACTTGAGAGAAGAAAGAAGTTAAAAAGGAGCTGACAGGTCATGATATGGAGGAGTCCAGAGAGGCCACACAAAAGTAAAGGTATTGGGCAAAGGCAGACTACAAAGGAGGGAAGCTGGACAGCAAGTGGCTGGAGAGAAGGGATAAATCTTGGCAGAGAAAAGCAGAGGTGTCACTAGAGATAAAGACAGTCAGACAGCCACACAGGCCATGAGGTAATCCACAGAGCCCACGAGAGGTGGGACCTCAGAACTGCCTGGGGACTTTTCGGCTCTTGCCGCAGATCTCCCTTTTCTCTCTTTCTCTCTCTCTCTCTCTCTTTTTTTTTTTTGACACAGAGCCTCTCTCTGTCACTCAGGCTGGAGTACAGGGGTGCAATCTTAACTCACTGTAATCTCCTCCAGTCTCAGCCTCCCAAGCAGCTAGGCCTACAGACACACATCATCACACACCGGACTAATTTTTTTTTTTTTTTTTTTTTTTGAGACGGAGTGTTGCTATGTTGCCCAGACTGGTCGCCAACTCCTAGCCTCAGGTGATCCTCCCACCTCAGCCTCCCAAAGGGCTGGGATTACAGGTGTGAGCCACTGTACCTGGCCTACCTCTTTTCTTGAGATAACTGAAAAATCCCAATTCCTTCAAATTAAATGAGGTTTAATACTCAACAGCCACAGGCTGAATCTTTAATGAGGTCACTCTGAAGGTTGGGTATCTAGTGTGGATGGTTTAGGACAAAGTCACACTTCTGATGGAAAAACAAACTTGAAAGGGAGCCAGCATTTTTTCTCTGTTGACCACAGGCCACGTGCTTGACATTTCCTATCTCATCATTCCTCATAACCCCATTCTACCTCCAGGTGAATATGTCCCCATTTTACACAAGGGGAAGCAGGCTCAGTTATGCAAGCAAAGTCACTTACTGTAAATGGTGAAGGTGCCGCTCAATCTGACTCCAAATACTCATTCAAGCAGAGGCAAGGAAACCATGTGACTTCAGCAGGAGAGAGCAGAGATTCTTGCATCATGATTTGGTCTGAACCAGGTCAGTGGTTTGCCCATGGGCCAATGTCGGATGACTGCCCCCAAATTTTCCAACACTTTATGTTAATGTTCATTCTCAGGCTCCAGCCCCAGAGAGTCTGATTCAGAATGTTGGTGAAGCCTCAGAATCGGTATTTTGCAGGTGAATAATGTGCACTTCAATGCTTTAGAATCCCTGCGCTAAGAGGGAAGTTAGCAATGGCTTCTCCTGGATGAAGAAAATACACATCTAGCCAATTAAACCAGAAAAGAGAATAAATCCTAGATTCCAAAAATTCTGAAGTCTGCCCCAAGTTCTGCAGAGAAAACCATTCACTAGTAAGACAAAAGCTATACAAAGAAATGCAATATAGGGTTCTACAGGAACTTAGAATAAATGTGGGAAAAATGCAACCAAAACAATACAGCAGCATATGCCATATACTGTTTAAGCTCTAGAAAAACTGGGGAGTGGGATGTCAATTAGAACCTTCTCCTTCTCTTCCTGTTCCCACAAGCTTTCAGAGGAAAGGGGAAAGAAAAGGAGGTAGAAGAAGCAAAGACTCTCTCCCACCTTGATCTCGGGATCCCTACTGAGGAAGTGGAAGACAATGACTTTCACTGAAGCAGGAAGGTGGCTTCAGAGTCAAGTATGGATTTTGCAATCAGACAGATCTGAATTTAAATCCCAGCTCCACCACTCAATTACTCTATCACCTTGAGCTCAGTTTCTTGTCTGTAGAGATAATACTTAACCTTCAGAACTGTTGTAAACACTCAATGAAATAAAAATTATAATATGTACCTAATAAGAATGGGATACAGCCTTCAAAGACTGAAAAAGAACCTAATAGAAACCAACCAAATCATTTATCAAAATACTGATTTAACTAACCTTTTTGATTCTCTGTTCTCCCCTGGGAGAGGGGATCTGTTCACCAGGTTGACTCAAATTGTATCACCTAGACTCCCTTTGCTGGCTTCTGGCTGAATTTGCCCAATAGAAAATACCAGATCAGAGGGTGCCCCTCACCCCCAAGGGGGCCACATTTCTGATAGGGCCTGCATCTATCCAAGACTATGACTTCTGTTAGACAGCTTTCTGAAATATGGTAATACTGTTTCCTCCCCGGGCCCCTTTGGACTAAGGGCAGTAGCCACTCCCAGTAGTTGTTTGTCTCCAGGCTCCTCAACATCTTTTACTGCTTCCCTGAAACCTACCCATACTGCTCTAAAGTCCCATCATAAAAGTCTCCTGAACTATCTGAAGTGGATTCATTTTCTGCCCAAAACTAAAATGATCCACCCTAACTTCTCACAAACTAACTTCTCCCAAATGTGACACATCCTCTAATGGCCATGTTTTAGCCTAATTATTCTATCCATCCTTTCCCTCCACCCCCAAAAAGTTTCTTTCAGTTTCTTTCTCTTGGAAACATGAGTTCAGAACTGACCCAGAAGGAATGGTCTCTTTTACAGAAGAAACCACATTTTTTCTACCACTGACCCAAGAAACAGAAAACCAAACTGTGGGGAGACCAAAACAAAGCAAAGGGGGGAAAAAAAAGCAGAGATGGGCAAGAGAGAGCCTTGCTCATCCAAGTGCCTGTGGATTCCTCGAGAAACACTTGCAGCCTTGTAATCCACACTATTTTGCTTGAGCCAGTATGTTGGTTACCATTACTAGCAACTGAATCCTGAACACATCATAAGGTTGATTTCAACTGCTTCTAATTATCACCAAAACAAGATGAAATACTCCCTGAAATAGTAAAAGAACCAAAGGCTGAAGAGAAAGGGACATCAGAAGCTGAAATGGACTTTACTGGACCAAAGGTGAAAAGTAAACCATAAGATGACTAGGACTATACAAGCAGCAGGAGTCCAGGCAGGCACCGCTTAAGGTGCACGGCCAGCACTCTCTAACCAACGAAACAAAAGTTCAGGAGATTTCAGAACTGAATCAATGAAGATTTCATGGTAGGCTCATTCACCTGCATCCTGACCTATATTTGGACAGTGTAAATTGTGTTTTGTTCCTCCATAAATATGACATCTTTTTGGCCAATGATCATAAGCCCTTATGAAGAGGTCGATTTGAAGCCTGTTAATCGGCATGGCTCTGTGATACACAGAGCTGAGCATTTGCCAAATATGTGCATGGTGGTGAAAGGGAAGTTTGACTTAAAAATAAAAACACCATCAACTCATTTCCCTTTTAAAGCTCACCTTACTCATTCAATGCTAACAACCTACCAAGTGCTGGACACTGGCTAGGCCTTAAGGGTCCCATATAGACAAGTCAATAGGCTATTACTGCCTTCCAAGATCCATCATGAGGGAATGACTGAGCCTCTAAGACCTCTAGGATCATGCTTTGGCCACCTCTGCAAGCTGATCTTCCACCATTTCCCCCAACCCACCCCTTAGGCTTCACACGTCCTCCACCTGAGGACTTACAGAGTCACCATCCCTTCCTTCTGGAATACTCATGCCTACTTAATTATTGGTCATGCTGAGAGCGCAGTTAAAATGCTATTTCCTTAGGGAAGCCGCCTCTGACCTCCCAGTCTAGATCGTGTCCCTGTGTTTTCCTTCATAGCACTCAGTACAATTTTATATACAAACACTCAAGTACATTAATAATTTCTGCATCTTCCATCTGGCATGAGAGCTACATAAGGGTAGGTTCCTTCCTAGCCCCTCAGCCCAGCTCCATTCTGTGTCGAATAAATGAATACTGAGTCCTGAAGATACAGAGGGAAAATCCTTGATATGAATTTAGGCGAGCAATTCCACCTCCTTAGGGAAGCCTTCAGAGCATTACAAGTCCCTGGAATTCTTTTTTATTTATTTATTTTTTTAATAAATTTTATTTCTTTAGAGACGGGGTCTTACTGTGTTGCCCAGACTGGTCTCAAACTCCTAGGCTCAAGCAATCCTCCCATCTCAGCCATCCAAAGTGCTGGGATTACAGGCATGAGCCACCATGCCCAGCCCCTGGTATACTTTAACTTCTTCAGCCTTCACTAACTATACCACTTCCTTGGCATAGATCTTAAATTACCTTTGTCTTTATTTTATTCACTTTTACTCTCTTTGTCTCCCTCCTATCTTTCATTTATTTCACAACCATGTTTTAGCATCCCTACTGTTTCCCACATAACATGCCGGAGACTAGATATATGATGTAAACAAAATTAACTAACTTTGCCCAAATTAGATCCTAAGCATCTCAAGGGCCAGAAATGAGGCTTATACTCTTTTCTTCCTTGACAGCACCCAGCAGATAATGGGTGTGTTATAAATATAAATATAAATGATTTTCTAATTCATCATAAAGTAATAAAGAAGGATTTATGAGTATGGTGGACCTCTGCTGCTGGATTATGAACTGCCATGGGAATTACGGGTGCTGGGAAGATATCTCTAACCTTGAGGTTACAGATATATCCATGCCTCGATGCCACTTTCAGAGATGAAATGTGAGAGAAAACAGGACACATGACAGAGTCAGTATAACATGGCAAGCTGCAGTAACAAAGAAAGAAAACCAAAGGTTTTTAGAGAAAAATCGTTACCCTTAAAGTCTCCCTAAAAAGCATACTTTGAGGATAAAAATCAACTGAACAAAGTGTATATAAAAATATAGCAGGGAAAGACACATCTAATTGCTTTTGGGCATTTTTATGCTCCCTCACACACAAGTAACATACAAGTTCCCCAGTAATACACACATATATCCCACTATTCCTAATCCTGAATTATAACTAAAATATGCAATTGTGAGTTCTGACTTCATTAACCAGGCTTAATATGCAACCTGTTGACTAAATATTGGCATTTCTTTATCTACAGAGGGCCCAGAAGGTAACAGCAGGACACGATTTTTAAATGGACATGGCCTTAACTCACGTTGTGGAACTTTAATGATAGCTGGCCGCTTCAATCTAATGGCTACATCCCAGGACCACTAACTTTACTGAGAGAGGAAAGCCATGAGGAGGGGCTGTCACCAGAACTCTGCCAAGGGTTCTGAGAAAGGAGCTGAAGAAAGAACCGTGGGTTAACAAGCAGAGACAGAGCCAGAGAAAGATACGGAGGTAGCTTGTTACCAAGTCCAACATTTTTCAATCCTCGTTCTGGAGTGTAGAGCACAGAGGGCGTTAGGTTTTAGCTGCCTAGGGATCTTAGTTCTCCACTGGCAAAATGGAAACAGCACTTATGATACCAGCTGCCTAGCCGCTGTCTAAAAACCCTTCCCCTTTACTGGCAAGGCAATTTGTATTTTCTTTTCTCTCTTTCTTTTCTTAGACAGAGTCTCGCTGTGTCGCCCAGGCTGGAGTGCAGTTGCACGAGCTTGGCTCATTGTAATCTCTGCCTCAGCCTCCCAAGTAGCAGGGACTACAGGGGTCCGCCACCACGCCTGGCTAATTTTTGTATTTTTTAGTAGAGACGGGGGTTTCACTATGAGGCCAGGGTGGTCTTGAACTCCTAACATAGTGATCCGCCCGCCTCGGCCTCCCAAAGTGCTGGTATTACAGACCTGAGCCAACGCTTCTGGCCTTTTCCTCACCTCGTGGTTGGGAGGCGCATGCGAGCTGAACCCACTTTGAAAATACAAACTGCCATACAAAACCCTTCTCCTTTTATTTGTACGGCAATTTGTACTTTACCGTGCGTTCACCTCGCATGCTCCTCCCAACCACGAGGTGAGGAAAGGCAGGCCAGAAGCTCACCTCCAAACTCCCATTTCCTAGAAAAGAAAACTGAGGCTCGGACCAGTTAAGTGCACGAAAGCAAAAAGGATGGCCATGGGCGATGCTCTCTAAGAAAATACCTCCGGGACTGACCAACGCTTCCTGCCCGGGTTCGGAATCTTACAGACCCGCAAAACTGCAAATGCGCTAGCAGTCTTAAAAACGTCCGCGCTGCCAGCTCTGAAAGGCAAATGCCGGCCGCGGAGCCGTTTAATCACAGGTAAACGGAGAGTCGCCGCAGCTCGACTGCCTCTTGCTTGGCGAACCCAGGGCAGGCCGCGACCCGCAGGGCCAGGCTGAACCCGGCGGCCGACCCAACGCAGCTGCTGTCGCTACCTGTACGCCGTGCATGATGTACACCTTCTCCGCCTCACTCAGTGCCACAGACGCCATGCTGCCGAGCTGCCCCGCGAGCCAAACGTCATCTGCGCGCGTCGTCTCCGCTGGACCGCTTCCCCACGCCCCACCCGCCGCGCCCACACGTCATCAACCTGCGCGGCGGCCGCTCCTGCAGCCGCGGCCGCCGCCACCGCCGGGAGCTCGATGGGCTTCTCCTGCGCGCCGCCCGGTGTCTGGCCGAGTCCAGGGAACCGCGGCGCCTCCTTCCGAGGAGCCATCGCCGCAGCCGGAGGCCGGGTCCTGGGTTGGGGACTGCAGGGGAAGGCAGCGGCGGGAGCCCCACCGGGGGCCTGGGACTGGGGAACTGCCTCCGGCTTCACGGTCAGTTGGGAAGGGAAACTGGGGTTGGGGTGAAGAAGCTGGGGTAAGGAGAGCCACACGGGCCGGGGGACTTGCAGTGGGAGAGATCTGCGGCGTAGTTGCTCAGAGCTAGAGTTGACCTAGGAGCTCGTGTGTGTCTCGTGTGTGTGTGTGTGTGTGTGTGTGTGTGAGTGACAGAGAGACCCCGACTAAGGAGGGGCGGACGTCGTGATTGGCCCGGGGGTGGCTGTTTCCCCGCTGTTCTCCTCTCCACTTCTCTAGTCCCTAGGAAGGCTGAAGAGGAGAGCCGATGCAGCCCTCTGTAGGTAGTTCTCGGTGGGAAGGGTCCGGGCTGGGAGTGGGGGACACTAGACCTAAGGCGTTCCCACCCCTCCACCCAGGAATATCTCTCGCTGACTCGCTCACTCTGACCGAACGCTGACCCAGTGCCTTGCTGGGACCTCTTGCTTCGGGTGCTTATCAGAGCATAGTCCCACAGACTAGGGGGAGGAGGCGCTTGGTAACGGGCGCTAGCTGGGTGCGCAGTGCCCAGACGTCCCTGACGCTTCCTAGCGGGGACGGGAAACCCCGGCTTGATGGAAGTGATCGCTGGGAGCTGGGAGCAGTTGCCCGAAAAAAAGTCAACCCCATGCGTTGGCCGAGTGGGAGTATAGGCATTGGATGCCCGGAGAGGATGTCTGCAAGGTGAAGCCGGGGTCACCAAAGGAACTCATTTAGGCGCGGCGGAAAAAGTATGGTGCAAGTTTTAAAGGAGCCGTGTGGATAAATGGGAGAAAGTTAACCCGAATTAGTTGAAACGAGGGCGAGTTGAAGCGAGTCTCATGACTTTCCTGATGTTCCATTTATGAGGACCCTCCCTGTTCTCAAAAGTGAAAGTAACCCTAATTAGCTCGATCAGCCAAAAAAAAAAAAAAGTTGGTATTTCTCAGATAATGGCTTCAAATACAGTTTCAGATAACTATTGGGAGCCTACTATAGATAGGCTTTGTGCTACCTTTTGAACACAAGGCAAGTAAAACACACTATGCCCAGAGAAGTTCCCTGGGCAGAGGTTCAGGCTCCGGGGCCAGCATAACCATAGGTCATGGTGGTTAGAGCTATGATGGTGGCATCAGTGGGCACAGTGGGATTGGGAGGTCGTCTGAGGTTAAGAGAGGAAGTGCTTGCTCACATTCTTAATGATTAAATTGCTGAACTTCAAAATTGATTATCAGTTCTTAGTAGACTGGACATTAGATGTTTCTTATGTCTCTACATAGTTCTCTACCGGGGCACCTAAAAGGAAGACATCTTGCAGGATTGGACTTTGCCTTCCTGGGAAACTGGGAAGAGGTGAAGCCGGAAGGGCTTCCACCCTAATGAGGGCACAGGTGCCCCACCTGTTGTGGCACACAGATGTGTTTGTGTGTGGTTGGACAGCTGGGTTCTGTGTGGGGAGCTCTGTGTGATAAGATAACATGCGATTGCTGATGTTAGAAATGGTAATTTCTAGATGTGCTAGAGATCTTCTCAGAAAGGAAAGACCCCGGAAGTGGGAATTTAGAAACTAGGATATGTAAGAGGACTGAGGATTTAAAAGGTGACAGCAAATGGACAGATCAGCAAAGAGAAAGAAAAGCTTGAGTTCAGAAACCATGGGGTCATCTTTATGTCAAGATCTTCCAGTGTCTTTTAAAACATACAACATATATTTGAACTGTCCCCCTGACAATTGATAGAAATTCCATACCGGAGAAGGGTTGGCAGTATTTGCTAAATAATGTTACAAATGATATTAGGCTAAGTAGGTATGAGAGATGTAAACAGTAGAATGTTCCTTTTTAAATTGTCTGCTACAACAATGACAATCTTGGCAGGGCATGGTGGCTCAGGCCTGTAATCCCAGCCCTTTGGGAGGCCGAGGTGGGCAGATCATGAGGTCAGGAGATCAAGATCATGCTGACTAACATGCTGAAACCCGTCTCTACTAAAAATACAAAAAATTAGCAGGGCATGGTGGCATGCACCTATAATCCCAGCTACTCGGGAGGCTGAGGCAGGACAGTTGCTTGAACCCCAGAGGCAGAGGTTGAGGTGAGCCAAGATTTCGCCATTGCTCTCCAGCCTGGGCTCTCCTTCTCAAAATAAAATAAAATAAAATAAAGTGACAATCTTTACCAAGCATTCTGCTTAAATGCTGCCAGAACATTTTTATCCTTTTTCCTGTAATAGAGCATTGGACAGCTTTAAAATCCACAAATTTCATAAAATCCATAGAGTTCTTTTTTAGTTTATTGAAGTAATTAAAGAACATATGATAACCAAAAAAAATTAAGAAGTCAAAGATGGCACAGTATTCTATTAAACCAGCTTGTTTTTCTATCATTTATTGAATGAATAAATGAATTGGGGCATACTAATCTGTAAGGTTGTGTATTCTAAAACCCTATACTCTAATTTTCACACTAATTTACATAATGCTTATTGTATACCAAGCATTGTTCTAAGCACTTTATAAAGATTAAGTGATTCAGTCCTTGAAACAGCCCTGTGAAGCAAGTATTTTTATCCCCATTTTACAGATTGCAAAACGAGACACAGAGAGGTTAAATGCCTTAACCAGGGTCACAGGTTATATCATTGGTAAATGGCAGAAACAGGACTTGAGACCAGGTAGTCTAGCTCTCCTGCCCACACTCCTAACCATCACCTTACACAGTCTTCCCCTAGGTTTTATTTCATTCACCAGAGTATTTGGTGAAGGAAGTCCCGATTTTGTTTTGCATTGGTTGCTGCCCTATGAACTATATAGTTCACCTTAATTCCAAAAGCAAGGAGTCTGTTCAAGCATAAACTCATATCCCTTGAATCAGTTTTCTAGAGGAACGTGGAATGTGCTGATGGGAAGTTCCTGTGTCTGTTGTAGCCCAACCTTTTAAACAAGGCAAAAGATTATGTATGAACAGAATAGAACATTAACTCCAAGTAGCTGAGGAGAGAGCCCTCAATGGCAAAGAAGGGTGATAGATCTGATACTAGGATTGAGTAGCATGCATGGAGACCCAGATTCCAGCCATATGCTGTACTCAGAAGAAATATCTAGTAACTCTTCAGACAGTTAGTGTTTGCATGCCTGTGAGTCCCTAGTGTTCTTATGGGCATAAAGAGATAAGAAACCCAAAACACAGCACCTGCCTGAAAGTAGTGTAGAATTTATTATAGTAGGGGATCCCAGAACCTTGAACTAGTGCATGAACAAGACAATAAAATAAAGTGCTCAATTGAGACATGTGGCAATTAGAGAGAGGCCAGCCTATAATAAGGGGCTAATTGTGCAGGACAGGTATCAAACACAAAAGATAAAGAGCTGCTGCTAGCCACAAGCTGGGAACAATAACATTACAGAGACAGATGTAAATCTGTCCCACCCAGCCTTGGTTAATTAAAGCAATAAAAGCCAGTTTCAGAAGAGCTTCAGGGCAATGCTGAGTCTGTGGTGCTGACATTGCAAAGAGCTTTTTCTGGAGACAGAGTGTCACTCTGTTGCCCAGGCTGGAGTGCGGTGGCACAATCTCTGTTCACTGCAACTCCACCTCCTGGGTTCAAGCAATTCTTGTGCCTCAGCCTCCCAAGTAGCTGGGATGACAGGTGTGTGCCACCACTCTGACTGATTTTTGTATTTTTGGTAGAGACTGGATTTGGCCATGTTGGTCAAGCTGGTCTGGAACTCCTGGCATCAAGAGATCCATCTGCCTCAGCCTCCCAAAGTGCTGGGATTACAGGCATGAGCCACTGTGCTCAGCCACAGAGAGCTCTTTAAAGCCCAGTAGGAAACCTTCTTTCTATTCCCAGTCTTAAGCAGACATGGCCACAATTTAGGCCTTTTCCTTTGCATTTTCACCATTACCCCAGCACTCTCAAAATGTACAGTGTACGCTACTGTTTTCCCTATAGATCTGTTTCCTTTAAACACTTTGCATTTCTCCTACCTGCAGCTTGTCTTAAAGAATACTAGATATTGGGAGGCTGAGGTGGGAGGATCCCTTGAGCCCCAGAGTTCGAGTCCAGCCTGGACAACATAGACCCCATCTCTAAAAATAATAAAATAATGATAGAAATGAAGAATATCTGTAAAAAATACTGTCATAATCTGGCCAGCAGGTCTCCATCTGTCTTCTAGACATAACTTGGGATTACAGTGCTAGAAAAATTGCTAGTAATACATGGGTAGAGCTTACTCTTAATTAGAGGAAGGGTTATACAGTCTTCTTATGTGTTTCATTTTGAAAAGGTAACAGAGTGTTTCCTATGTCTCATCAGGGTATATTTGAGAAAAGGGGATCACACATCCTGATTACCAAATATGGAAATATTTAAACACACACACACCCTGATAGTCATGGAAAGTAACAAAGTCTCAGGTAGAAATGGAGGAGTGATGTCTCAATATTGACCTGCTAGAGGGAAAAAATGAGCCTGATGCCGTGCTGCCTCTAATTCCTTCCTGTTTTGCATTTTAAAAAATCATTTGCTTTCCTCCTTGGAAGCAGATTTCCCGAAACAAATAGTCAGGTCATTCATGGCTGTCAACTGTGAAGGTGAGAAGACTCCAGGTGCATGTCCCACTTAATTAAATCGTACATTCTAATACATTTGAAATGCATGGGAAATGTCATCATTTCATAGTCTTCAAACCATAGCCTTCCTAGTACGTATTGACTTGGTGATTGAACTCTTTGGCTTGAACTCTTGGCGAGACATGAACATATATTTCCTATTTCCCATTCTGGGTGAGTGGAGATGGAATGCCTTTGGGTAAATCACTTTCTTAGCTTAGCAGGATGAGCCTAGTGGGACAATACAGTTCTGACCACAGTACTGTTGCAGTAAAGTATTCGGTATGTGAAGTGTATGTTTCTAAAACAAGAAATAGTAGCAGAGAATCTAGAAAGACAGGCTGGTTAGGAAGATACCGATTGATGGTGGAAAGACTACCAGGCATCTTAGTGCAAAGATTTGGGCTTTGCTATTAACTTGCTTTATGACTGTGAACAAGTCAGTTAACCTAAGTCTCATTTTGCCCTTAAGTGAGGATCTTGCCAGGTTATAAAACTCAGAATGGATCCTGGATATGCAAATATTTGAATATTGGAAATGGCCATGTTTAACTTGGGGTTTTTAAGATTCCTTTCATTTACCACTTTGTTATACTTGATATATTTTGCTAGTGCTTTTCCCACTCTGAAAAAAATGAGTGAACAAAAGGAAGTGGTAATTTTATGCTGTACTTGATTGAAAAGAACTAAACATGCTCAGGAAATTGCTAAGAGAGATAGTTACCAGTGGGCATCTTTTGGAATATTATCAAATGGGGAAAAGACGTTAAGGGCAGCTTTTGGTAAAAACGAAAAGGAAAACCCAAGATATTCACAAAGAAACTGTTGAATTTGCTCCTGAAAACAGAGGACTCATAGAATCTCAGCCCTGCAAGGGGCTCTACCAATTGGCGTGATCGTCCCCTTTTTTTATCAAATGAGGAAACTGAGGCCCAGAATGCTGTCTTGCCTGAGATTGTGAGGTCAGTGAGTGGCAGGATTGGGAGTAAACTCTGGCCTCTTGATTCCAAGCCCAGTCTTCGTTCCCCTTAGTACTAGCCTCCCTTCTACTTTCAAAGCCCTCTAGTGAATGCCAGAGAGCCCTCACCAGGTAGGCAGGGACTGTCTTCTCTCTCTCTCTCGGAGCCCAGTACAGCCCCCTTTCTGTGGTCCCAGATTCCTCCCAGGGCTCTGCTCTTGCATTGCCATTTACAGTACCTGGAATACGTGATACCAGCAGATTCCTAAAAGTCAAATGGCTCTTCTTTTTGAGCCATAGTACCTAGTACGATTGCAATAACTGGTTATCTCTCTTCCCTAGCTAGTCTTTTAGAATTCTCTAAGCACTTTTGCTTTTAGTCCCTAAAAACACCCAAGCTCTGGCCTGAGTGATGTCACAGTGGCTGTGTGGCTGCACATGACACAGTGTGGGCTCAGGTGCCATTCTCAACACCCTCAGGTGGGAACCTTTGCTGATTGGTCTTTGCCTAGCATGGGGTGGGGGGGCGGGCTTTTTCTCAGAAAAAATACAGCATTCTGGTACTTGGCCCCACAGGAAGTATTTCCCAGCAAAAGCAGATTTTAGGGATTCAATCCTAGAGTGACTCTTCTGGCTGAGACTTCACAGTCTTCCTGCCTCCTAGGTTAGGGCAGGATCAGTATTCTAAATATTGGCTGATAATTCAGCCAGGGCCCTAGCTTAGAGCCCAGAATGCTTGTGTTCAGGCCTGTGGCCTGTGAGCGCCACTGCATGCAGCCCACCCCATACTGCCACCTCTGCATAACCATGTGTGGGCAAGATAGCGAAACTGTAAGTAACCCAAGGTCACTGATGGAAACATCAATACTCCTCCCCCTTTTATTTTCTAGCTATTAGACAAAATTTAATTGTAGTAAGTAGTGAAAATCAGGCTGTGGGACAAGAGCAGACTTTGGGAGTATATCCTGTCTCCACCTCTTCCTGGACGTATGAATGTAGGTATGCTTCAGTTTTCTCATCTCTAAAAGGGGGATGGAAAAGGGAGCATTTATACCTTCAAAATAGAATAGACATGAGAATCACACAGGAAGAGGCATGTGTAGCAAGCAGCCCAGTGCCTGGATGGAGGCAGGGGTGGGTAGTGGACATCTTCAGTGAGGGTCAGGAAAGAATCAGGACCCCACCCTACATTCAGTATATTCCACACTGTGGCAACACTCAGGCAAAACTGGTGCCTACCCTGACAGAGGCCAGAAGGCAGTTCATTGTCAAATGAGATCTTGCATTGGATTACAAAGGGGTTCACAAACTATGAGAGTATCACCCTCATCGACAAGTGTTCTTTGGGTAGCTGGATCTGTCATTTATTGTTGCCTTTATGAAGGTGTTCCTGCTGGCTTACAGACTTCCTGCAAGGAGGAGTTAATGCAGGGAGATGGCAGAGTAGCAGTTAAACAGGTGGTAGTAATTACCATCCATTAGACCTAGAAAGCAAGTTAGCCACCTCTCTGTGAAGACCCACTGACAACCTGAGCTTCACCTCTTCACTCATCTGTAAAACAGGCTGGACCAGAGTTTGGAAGAAGCCAGGTAGTTCTCACAGTCTCTTTCCAAACAGCGATGTTTCTGAGGGCCCAAGTCTGTGAGGTAACCCAGTGGGTATCATGTTCCATTAATGAGACAGGTATCAGAAGGGGTTCATAGAAGAGGGAATGCTCAATTTTTATTTGTTTGACAAAGTCACACTCTGTTACCCAGGCTGGATTTCAGTGGTGCTGTCTTATCTCACTGCAGCCTAAACCTTCTAGGCTCAGGCAATCCTCCCATCTCAGCTTCCCAAGTAGCTGGGACTATAAGCACACACCACCATGCTTGGCTAATTTTTTAAGATTTTTGTAGAGATGAGGGTTCGCTATGTTGCCCATGAGCCCAAGCCGTCCTTCTGCATGAGTCTCCCAAAGTGTCCTTACAGGCATGAGCCACCGTGCCCAGATTTGTTTTTAAAGAATAGGTATGGGCACCCAGAAGCTAGTGGAAGGAAAGTCTGCTTAGAGTCCCTTTCTTGAGGTTTTTTTTTTTTTTTTTTTTTTTTTTTTTTTTTTTTTTTAACAGTCAGAGATTAGAGATCCTAGTCCATCCCTTCACTTTAGAGAGGAAGACGCTAAAGCTGAGTTGAAGCAACTTCTCCCCAGGTCCCTCAAATCTGTGTAAGGGAGCAGGAAGTAGAACTCATATTTCCTGCTTCTGCATTTCTCTCATTCCCACTTTGGGTGAAAAAAAAAAAATCCATATGCTGTGCAAGAAAGGACAGTCTCTGAGGGCAAGCAGAGCTGTTTTGAATCCTGGCTCCACCACCGCCTTGCTCCATGCGACCTTGGGAATATTCCGCAACCCCTCTGAGCCTTACTTTTTCCATCTCTGCAATGGTGAATAAAAGCTGCTGTGCTGGGTTGCTGTAAGAATTAAAACGAGCTGCTTTGCGTAGTCCTGAAGCACAACTGGCATTCAATTAATGTTGACATCCATCTCCATTGCTCTAGCCAGTACTGCATATTTTGCCTAAAACGTAAGTTTTCAACAGAATGTCAAAAGGACTTAAATTTTCACATTTGTAAAAAGGAAAATTGGACTAGAATCTACTAGATGGTCTTTAATATTTCTCCCAGTTCTAAAATGCTGATTTTTTTTTTTTTTTTTTTTTTTTACTGGTTACTCCTACAAGTGGTCTTCTTTTAAAGTAGTCTCAATATTTCTCTTCATTGCAATATATAAATGACACCCATGAAAAGGGAAAGTAGGCTGGGTGTGATGGCTCACGACTGTAATCCCAGCACTTTGGGAGGCCGAGGCAGGTGGATCACCTGAGGTCAGGAGTTCAAGACCAGCCTGACTAATATGGTGAAACCCATCTCTACCAAAAATACGAGAAAATCAGCCAGACATCGAGGCGTGTGCCTGTAGTCCCAGCTACTTGGGAGACTGAGACAGGAGAATTGCTTGAACCTGGAGGCAGGGGTTGCAGTGAGCCAAGATCATGCCCTGTGAGACAGAGAGAAGAGAGAGAAGGAAAGAAAGAAGGAAAGAAAAGGGAAAATAGAACATGTTACCCAAATAAGTTGTGTCTTCTATAGATCTCCAACATTTGTGACATTCATTATATCACACTAAACATGGGTGTGTCGTTATTTATCCCAATTAAAAATATTTTAATAGAAACAAGGTCTCACTATGTTGGCCAGGCCGATCTCTAACTACTGGGCTACAGTGATCCTCTTGCCTCAGCCTCCCAAAGGGTTGGGTTTGCAGATGTGAGCCACTGCACCTGGTTTGGGTGCATACTTTCATACTATTTTTTTTAGTAGATCAGTAAAACCAGGAGTTGGTAAAGTAGCCAATTGCAATAAAATCATTATAGCAAGTAGAGGAACTGTTACCCTCCGTGAGCTATCCAAATCCCAGACTGTTTTCTGAAATGAAGGACATTAGTAGGAGTCTGAGTGTGTGCATGGATGGGTTTTATAAGGAGGTGGTCAGTTATGAAGCAAGAAGGAAATTTCAGTTTACTGACCACTTCCTGGTTTCCTCAGTGAACTGGAATATGTGTAAGGTTTGGCTTGGTGGTACAATATTTTCCTTTTTTTTTCCATTTGTTTTTTGTTGAAGGCTGAGTATGACAGAAACAAAAGGCAGGCAGAGGGAGACAGCCCCTGCTGGAGAGAGAGAAAGAGTATAGACTTGTTGGTAAAGATCTTATGAGACAGGCCAGCTCTCTCTGCCTGCCTGGACACTTTCCTTGTCTAGCAGGGTGTGCTGCAGAAGATAAGGAACCTTTCTTCTGTTAGGCTTCAGACCACACCCTTACCTTTTTGAAAAACTTTAGTGACTCATCCTGTGTTTTAATGAAATATTTCAAACATACTGATTCATGGTTCATTCTCTGTTTTTCTGAAACTCATCTAAAAAGTGGGCATAAACTTTACAATCCTTTTGGATTCTTACACAAATAAGGTAATTGTATGGCAGATGAAGTAATTTTCTGCTTGACCAGTTTTGTTTCTAAAGCTTCTAAAGCAAAGACCCATTTATTGATCTTTGAGGTTGCAGGGCTGGCTTGTGAATACTTTAGGCCTGTCAGTCTAGAATGTGAGAAGTTCTAAAAAAAAAAAAAAAAAAAAAAAAAAAAAAGCCATGTTTTTAAGGCTGTACAATTTAAACCATAGAAGGTTAATGCTATACTAATTAGGGTGAATTTCAGCTGAGAGTTACAGAAACATCAGAAAAGACGCTACCCTCTTTCAGTGGACATTTTAAGTGATTGTTTAAGGGTCTACTGGACTATGTAACTGTGGTAAGAATTAGTTTAGGTGGGAATTCAGTGTTTAGAACAAGTTCAAGAGGATACCAGACCAGCCCTCAACAGCAGTCTAGCATAAAACTAGATTTATTAAAATGTCACATATTCACTTGAAACAAATTTGGGCTTAAGCCTAAAGCATCCTGTTTTAGAGTTTCTCCTATTTTGCTGATGTTCATGATATTGGCTAAGAAGTTGATGAAATTGAGTTTCAGTTTTATAGTTCCTTCTTGTAGAGACCCAGAAAGTTTAATCCTTCAATTTTTGTTTTAAGTATTTAGATAATCCTTATCTTTAAGCCAAGGGGAGATGATTACATGTGATTTTGAGTTTGTTAAACCAGTCTGTGTACAGTTATTTCATATGCTCTAATAGTTAATTGCCCTTTGTTGATGCATCTTTAATCTATGTTGTCTCAAGATAAACTTGTATGCTGTTCACAAGCGCATGAATGTTCATGTGGATGTGAGAATGTGGGTGGATGCGGTGTTTTAGAAAAGTAATCCTCACAAAGTACTTTGAGTCGCTTCTAAGGATTTGGTTTTAGATCTGGTTGAACTACTTCATGACTTTAGTGTAAGATCTTGTTTTATGAAAGCAGGTGAATAGGACTTGTCAATCTGAGGGGGGTCCTTGGAACACTCTGTGAACTGAGAACAGTGACATTTTGGGACTCTAATACATTCAGTAGAGAACTTTTATGTTTTGTGTAACAGTCATGCTTTTGACCTTATCCATAAAGCGTGGACTGTGGGTCAGGGTTTGTTTGTTGTTGTTGTTGTTGTTGTTATAGTTTTCCAAATGATAGATTTATAGGGATTTGCTCTTCATTCAACAAATGATGTAGCTAGATTCTGCCCATCACTAGCAGTCAACACTTAGCCAAGCTAGTTCATCCTGGCCAAACAGATGAAGTGCCACAGTGGGATAGGGCCTGAGAGCTTGGCACTATGGTGTTCAAACCCTTTGAGCTGCCTGCCATGGAGAGGAAGCGTGGGGATTGAGCCATAAGTAATGTACCTCAAGGCTGACCCAAAAACCCAGTCCACTGAATACATTTGTGTCTGTCAGTGTGTAGGTTAGTGGAAGAGCACACTTGAGATCAGGTATAGTGAAGCACGTGTGTCATATATGGATCTGGAGGCAACTCTCAGAACCAGAAACAGTTTTTGTTGTTGCTTTTAGACTAGCACTAATTTCAGGCATTTCTTGGTTTTGGTTTTAGAACTCTAAGAAGGAATACTAGCTGATTTCCTTTGACTTCGCACACACTGCCCCCAACAGAGCTCAGATCATCATTTTGATACCACATCTTATCATGAGGTTCACTGGCACTAGGGAGCTCCAGAACACCTCTGGGCCTGTGGATCCATTTCTGCGGTGACTTCCTTACCCGCCCCCCAGGCTTAGTTCCTTTGCCTTTCTGGGCTTCAGTGAACTCTTCTATCAGGTGAAAGGAGTAATTACTTTGAACCTGGAATACTAATATATGGAGGACCTAACTCTCTTTAATAAAACCCTTAGCCAAAAAACTTGTAGATTACTGTAATTCGAATTACAAAATGATCATTATTCTAGATCTTCCTTGGGAAACTGTCAGCCACTTAGAGTAACAGAAAACCTAATACCACCAAAATGAGACTCAGGCCTGTTGCCATAGTGCCTCCCTGGACTTGTTGGCCTCTGAACTCAGACCTCTCATCTGTCTCGCCTGTCACTTCCAGAGTGGCCTTGCCACAGCATGAATACTATCCCCTCACAACTTTCCCCAGAAACTTTATGGCTCACCACTACCTTTCAGGATGAAATCTCATCTCATTATAAAATTTAGACTTTCTAAAACACAACTTTCTCTTCCCTATAAAGCCTCATCTCCAATCACTTCCTCTCTTCCCTGTAAAGCCTGCATGTGTCCACAGGCACGCACACAGCCCTGGACATCCTGCCCCTCCCCTTACCCACTAATACCATCACTTTCCCTGCCAGGCCCACCAGGCCCCCCTTATCTTTGTATAAGCAGCAGGCTTCACCTGGCTCCTGGCCCTGCTCAGAGCCCACCCCTTCAGAAGTCCCTGCCATGAGAAAGCCTATTTATTTCACTTACGGTTGTTGGGGGTTTTGTTGCTTTTGGAGTTTAGGGGTTTTTGGTACTATTTCCGCTTTGTGGTTCTATTCATTAGTCACCTATGTGTTAGCATTATTGCGGGTGTGTCTGTTTGATGTTTGTGACCAGTCACTCAGGAACTATTGATTTGAGCACATTTACCAAACACTAGGCTACAGAGCTAAATAAAATGAGACTTGCAGGTTAGTAGAGAAAAGTAAATAAGACTAGTGTTATTAGGTTGGGAGCTGGGGGAGGGGACTGGCAGGGCCTGAGCAGGGCAGCACACACACGTTATTGTCCGCCACGTCCCTCATGTATGAGCCCCCTGCACAGCTCCTTGCATTTAGTGTCTGCTCCATGAATGTCTTTTTGAGTTGAACTGAATAAAAAGAGGAGACTTTAGAGAGAAAACAGGGCAAGGGGCCAGGAAGAAGGGGACAGGGAGGGGGAACTAGAGGAGGCTGCCCCTCTGAGAGCATGTGCTGGCAGAGGTGGTGTTAGGAGTTTGGGGCCCATCCTCGGGGCCCCGTTCCAGAGTCCTGAGCAACCAATTCTGCCCACTCCTTGGAAATAAGGACACTTGTTGGGAGGGGGGTCCTTGGCAGAGGTCTGCTGCTCAACCCTAAGGATTGGGGTTTCTCTAATTCAAAACAGAAAAGGAAAAGGGGGGTCTGTATTTGCCTTTTTGGTTTTTGTTAGGGCAGGGTAAAGGAAACATACAGTTTATTTCATGGTGGGTTTTTTGCCATATTTCTCAGATTTTCAGTTGGCTAATTCAAGGAACAAATCCTTATTTGAAAGCTACTGCTGCCGGGCGCGGTGGCTCAAGCCTGTAATCCCAGCACTTTGGGAGGCCGAGGCGGGTGGATCACAAGGTCAAGAGATCGAGACCATCCTGGTCAACATGGTGAAACCCCGTCTCTACTAAAAATACAAAAAATTAGCTGGGCATGGTGGCGCGTGCCTGTAATCCCAGCTACTCAGGAGGCTGAGGCAGGAGAATTGCCTGAACCCAGGAGGCGGAGGTTGCGGTGAGCTGAGATCGTGCCATTGCACTCCAGCCTGGGTAACAAGAGCGAAACTCCGTCTCAAAAAAAAAAAAAAAAAAAAAAAAAAGAAAGAAAGCTACTGCTGTTGATTTTGGGAGTTCTGGGGGTTAAGCAACCTTTTTATAGCAGTATGCCTTTCTTGGTTTCGATTGGGATACTTTAAGACTCTTAAGTGTGGAATGTGCCTTTCAGATCAGGGCTTGGTGTCTGGCCCTGCCAGGTACACATTTGGCTGGGTCCTTTCCTAGATCACAGGTTCTTGCTCACCAGTGAGGGTGATGAGAAAACAGAGCTCCTCTGTACACTCTTTGGTCTCACATTGTTTGAGGATGGAACATTCTGGTTACTTCAGTAAGAGTCTGTCCACTTACCTCATGGTTCTACTTGGCACACCTCCACCATCCAGAATATGGACACAGTCCTGAAAGTAAGCAGACAATGCCTCTAAAAGGTGGGACTGGGATCACAAAGCTCATGCATCCATTTAATCAACATATTTATTAAGTGACTACTCTGTGCCAGCAACTGGGCTAACAAGGGAGGGCCTCCTCCCCTCAAAGACTATATGGTGAAGAGCATAGCAGTTGTTCCCTGAAGGCCTATTACCCAAAACGACTACCTTTTTGCAAATAAATCTAACAAGACTTAGTTTATTCAGTTTTCTAGCCTTCAGCCAATTAGCAGTAGTAAATAGAGGATACGTGGGGATGATTGGTGACTGTAGACACAGAAATGAGTAGGCAGGAATGGAGGAGGAAGACAAGGAATCATATACAGAGATGCCAGAATGGCAATTACTACAGTCTGAGCAAGCCAGTTGATGTGAGGCTGAGACCCAGTGAATTTCAGTAGCCCTGAGGACATCATTACCTAACACACTCCGGTAGTTGATGTTCCTGGTAATAACTCTAAATCATTCTAGAAGAAATGGATGGTGATTGTGCTTAAGGCACAAACAGCTATAATACCTTTTCCTTCCCTCCCTCCCTCCCTCTTTCCTTCCTTCCTTCCTTCCTTCCTTCCTTCCTTCTTTCCTTCTTCCTCTCTCTCTCTGTCTCTTTCTGTTTTAAGATTTCCATCTTAACCATCCAAGTGGTTAAAATGTGTTTCTGCTTGGAAACAAGTCACATTTATCTGAAAAGTTACTTACATGGAAGGGCTTATTCCTCAACAAAACCGTGCACATGAAACATAACTCTTGTTTAATCAAATCATTGTCATACATACAATCGAGAATGAGGAATTGTCAAAGGATAGAATACAACCACTCTGAATATTCTGTGAATATAATTCAATCATTGGAAGTATCTAAGGATTGCTCTAAAATTGATTTTCAGTGATTATCCATTTACGAAAACCATACCATTTATTGTAATCAAAGAACTGTTAGATAGAGTACACAGGTTATGGGGAAGTGGCCCGCAGGCTGCAGATGACAAGAGGTTTTGGTGCCACAGATGTAGGTGGATTAGTGTGAGGTGTAACTGACCATCTCCAATACACTAAGCTTTTCTGCCAGGGAAGCAGGATCTGTTATTTATTTGATAGCCAACAACTGCTTGGAACCAGGTGTCAGCAAACTTTTCCATAAAAAGCCAGAGAGTAAATATCTAGGGCTTGTGGGTTACAGCTACTCAACTCTTGCCATTGCAGTACAAAAGCAGCCAGAGACAATATATAATCAAATGATGTGGCTGTGGTGCCACAAAACATTATTGGTTTTAAGCTTAAATAGTAATTGTGGAACATAGGTGATATAAATATAAATCTGTATGGCAGGAGGAAAAACCAAAAGAATGCTTGCAACTGGAGGTTGTCAGAATGTTGAGCTTCAATCAGCTTTTGAATCATTGCAGGATATCAGCTTTTCTTTTGTTTAGTTTTTCTTGAATAGAGTTTGTAATTTTAGAATTTGCTGGGCACAGGTCAGGTCCCAGACATGCTGATCTCCGATCTTCTACTGCCCTCTGTTTGGTGCTTCAGAAGGTGGGCCTGCATCTTTTAATGCATTTAGGTTGTCTCTGGCAGGACCACTTGCCACTGTCCTCTGAAGAGCACAGGATTGCTCTCTTAGAAAAATTTGTTTGATGGACCATCAGAAACCAAGACTTTTTCTCTACTTGAGATGGTCATTCTATCTCTATGCGTCATGACTTCTTGTTCCCTAACACAGTGATAGTGACTGTATTTGTTGAGTCGATGTTCCTTTGGTCAAATATGTTATACACATTTAACTGCCTTTCAGCCATTAGTTCTCGGCCACCTTGGGAGGAGTGGGCCTGTCCTTATTCTTCCTTACTATTCTGCACAGCTTTCAACTCTAGAATGTCTGTCATTGTGAATAGTAGTTACTAGTCTGCCCTCCTAGATTTTGGGACATGTCCTTACTGTTCATAACAATACTGTATTCAATCCAGATGCTTGGTTTCTTTGCTGGGGGTGAGGGCAGTAGAGGAAGAAGAAAAATTAGAAAGTCAGGGTAAGGATAGATAATCCAATACAACCATTGAAAGCCTGCCTTTGCCCTTCAGAGCCATAGTCTTCAGGAAGCACACATGGCCAGTGATGCTTTTGAGTGATTTCTTCTGTTGTGTAGTTACTTGAGTTCTCAAAAGACGGAGGTGTTCTTACCTGTGTCATAGCCTGTGGTATAGGTGGCTTTTCCATGGCACCTACATCTGGTGGGGAGCTTGAGCCATCACAGTTTCTAACTGAGAAACCTGGTTGGTGATGCAACAGGCCAGAGAGGTTAAGATAAAGAAGAAGAGAAGGGAAATCTATGCTTTCTATGTCTTGTAGCACATGCTGTGGATAGACATTAGTCATCGATTCTTGGTTATTTCACTGCTATCTCCAGAAACTTGAATTGCAGCTTCTAAAGAGAAAGGGTGCTTTGCCCAGCACTTGTTTCTGAAGGCACGGATGTGTTTCTTAGAATACATGTGCATAGTCTGTGAGGTGTACAGAGTGTTAGGATCTGTATCATTCATTGCAAGCACCTCCACCAGTTCCCTCAACCCTCATACCAGCAATCCTTGGAGGAGGTGTCCAGGGCTGGAATGTAGGTGTTTTCACAGGTGAGGAAACAAAGGCACATGAAGCACCCCACAGCCAGGTGGGGTTAAAGGATGTAGGAAGACATCCTTTAACTCCCTCCCCTTCTCTCTGCCTCTCCTTGCCTTTTAAGTCAAAATTTGAACATATCTATTGAGGCGTTGTCTACTCAGTAGATCTAGGAGACCTAGGTTCTAGTACCACCTCTAAATTGGCAGGCTGGGCCAGGCATAGTGGCTCATGCCTGTAATCCCAACACTTTGGGAGGCCAAGATAGGCTGATCAGTTGAACTCAGGAGTTAGAGATCAGCCTGGGTAACATGGCGAAACTCCATCTCTACAAAAAAGTATAAAAATTAGCCAGGCATGGTGATGCATGTCAGTAGTTCCAGGTACTTGGGAGGTTGAGGTGGGAGGATCACTTGAGCCTGAGGTGTGAGATCGAGGCTACACTGACCCAAGATTGTACCATTGTACTCCAGCCTGAGTGACAGTGAGACCCTGCCCTGTCTCAAAAAAAAAAAAGATAAATTGGCAGCCTGTGTCTGCTGCTGCTGCTCTAGCTGACCTTGGGCAAGGTATTTACCCTTTAGAGTTTCACTTTTTATTATCTGTCATGTGAAGGTCCTGTTTCAAGAAGGCTAAATTAACTCTCAGAAACAGGGAAGAAGAACTCACATTTTAAATGAGCACGGTGTTTAGGTGGGTTTGCACATAGAGATTTGCAGGTATAGGTAATCACAACTCACTTTGGGAATGATTTTGTCAAACCTCCTTGATGACAAGACAACACCAAGTTTCTGGGTTCTTTCCTGTCTTTCAGATGCCAGTATGGACAGAATAGCTTATGATGCTTATCCCCACCCACCACTTCCGAGACATTGAGCGGAAACCAGAATACCTCCAGCCAGAGAAGTGTGTCCCACCTCCCTACCCTGGTCCTGTGGGAACCATGTGGTTTATCCGCGACGGCTGTGGCATCGCCTGTGCCATCGTTACCTGGTTTCTGGTCCTCTATGCAGAGTTTGTGGTCCTCTTTGTCATGCTGATTCCATCTCGAGACTACGTGTATAGCATCATCAACGGAATTGTGTTCAACCTGCTGGCCTTCTTGGCCCTGGCCTCCCACTGCCGGGCCATGCTGACGGACCCCGTGAGTATGTCTGGGCTTGTTTTGACCAGCCCACACTCTCCTCCTCTGGCCCTGGCATGGCCATAGCCTGCATGCTCCCCCTGGACCTTGGGAATTTTGAGAGCAGGAGGGCCAGGGAAGGGTGGGGAAGTGGACCTCTGCCTTGTTCAGAGTTCGATGGAATTCTGGCTAGGGAAGAGGGGTCAACACCTGTACCACAGGCTATCTGTCTTGGTTAAATGCTACTGTATGTATATGGATATATACATTTATTGAGTCTGCTGTAGGAGGGGTTTGGTCTAGGGGAAACCTGGCCTCTGGTTAAAAAGACACAGATAACCTTGACGACTGGGGCCAGATGATCAGATTAGAAAGCATGCTGGGTGGTTGGGTCAAGATGGGGCTTCCCAGTGAAGACAGGGCTGGAACTAGGTGGATGTGAAATTAAAGCCACATCCAATTCCAGGAACCTGCACGGAAATGGCCATCACTTTGCTTGGGCGAGGTGTATCTTTTCCTGAAAAGCTGGACAAGCCTGTTTCAGGCCGCAGCAAGTGCCTCTTGGTGAATATCTGTTGGTAAAGCAGTAGTGTTCTGCTCAGTGACTTAACTAAATATACAAGCTGCACACGTGAATATTGAATATTTGTGCACCCTGGTATTAAACCCTCTCTTCTGTTCCTTCCCTTGTATAGGAAAAGCAAGAGAATACATTATTTGATAAAGACCTACTGTGGCTTGTTTCTGTACGTTGGATGTGTGTGTGCAAATTAAGAGAGGGAAAGCACTGCTACTAGCAGTGACACTGGCCATACAGGTTTTGTTTCTGTGAGCCCCAGGGAAAGTGCGGTGATGATGATGATGATGATGATGATGATGATGATGACAGGCCTGAGCTAGTTCTTGTCTCAAAGGGCTCCATTTCCTGCTAGTTCAGGTGGTAGATTATTATTAATCAATTCCAAAGGAAGGCAGCTTTCCCAGCTCAATTACATGTCAGCCACTGGTCCAGACAGCACCTCTGTTCATGTGCATGCCTCAGGGAGACCAGACACACTGACAGGCAGGGGCCTGTTGGCCTAGTATTATTAGCACTGCTTACAGAACAGCTGTCACCTGAGGGAAGCCATGTATATGGGTATAATCCTAAGTGTCCCCAAACACAAGAATATAAAAGAGTTTTCCCAGCAGCATCTACATGGTCATGCTGAAAATAAGTTAAGGATTTATTCAGAAATTTTTATGATACCATTGCTATTGGGGATACAGAAATAAAAGACATTGCTTTGCTCAGTTCATAATTTAGTATCTACTAAGCCCCAGATACTGTTCTTACTCTTAGGATGCCCCGAAAAGACAGGTGACGATAACCCTGTGTGATGAAGGCTGTGGGAGAACAAGGGAGGGGAGATTAAACAATCTATAGGGGTGACTGCTTGGAGGAAGCAATGTCCAAGCCAACTCTAGTCTGAGCAGTGGACTTGGAGAATAGGAAGACAGGCAGAAGGAGCAGCTTGCACAGAGACATAGGAATGCAGAGCGTGGCTCCTCTAGGCACCAGGAGTGGTGGGAGCTTGGGAAGAGAATGGACTTAGGTTGGTGATGTGGGTGAGGTGCCTGAGGAGAAGGATAGGAGGTGGATGATGAGGGGCAGTTTAGGGCCCCTGAGAATTTTCAACACGTCTTAAAACTGTCATATTACAATTCTCACTCTGGCAGTAGTGAGGAGGAGTGGCACTTGGTGTGAAAATAAAATGAATGGCCGTGTTCCCTCAGTGCCCATTCTGTGAGAGATTCCTTTCTGAGCAATGGCTACAGCTATGAGCAAGACCGATACAAATTCCTGCCCTCGTGAAGCTCACTTTGTAGTGACAGGGTCAGGTAATAAAGACATGATTGAGCAGGGAATTTTGGAAAGTGATAAGTGCTTTAAAGACAGTAAGATAAAGTGACCAAGATGATGTGCTGGTGACTTTTCTGGGGCAAAGGGGGACTACTTTAGGTCAAGGTGGTCTAAGAAGGCATCTCTGAGGTGGTGCCTTTTGAGCTGACGTGAATGACATGAAGCTACAAGCCAGGCAAATGAAGATCCAAGGGCAGAGGAAAGAGTAAATTCAAAGGCCCGGAGGCAGAAGCGTGCTTAGCACATCTGAGAAACAGGCCTAGGACCAGGGTGATCAAAATATGGTTGTGGTGGGGAGAGTAAGAGTGGTTAGAAGAGGTGAAGAGGGCCTCAGAGGCCAGATGTGCAGTGCCTGGTAGGCCTCATGAGAGGCCTCACTTATTCTAAGTGCAGCTGGCAGCCATCAGAGAGACAGAGTGTAATCTGATTTGCAGTGTGCTTGCAATGGAGGTACAAGGTGTGATGAATAGAAGCAGAGGACTAGAGGTATTGCGGTGGTCCGGGCAAGACATGGCAGTGGCTCGGACCAAAGTGGGAGCAGTGAAACCAGAGAGAAGCGGTTGGATTTGGCATCTATTTTAAACTACTCATTTCCAAGCCTTTCTGTACCATCTCTTAGAGAGCTGTTTAAAAATACTGATGGCTGGGTGTCACTCCCAGAGACCACTATAATTGGCCTGGGGACGGGGCCCTGGGCATTTGATGCGTTAGAGCCCCCACGTTTCCCTCACATTTCCCTCTCAGGCCAGGCCTAAGAACACAGTTCAGAACTGACAGACTGGAGAGACATTGGAGAGTGTACTTTTCAAAGTCTTTGCCAGAGCAACTTGGGGATCACTGGTGCCAGTTATTGAATAGGAAAGTCTGAGGAGAAATGGATTTTGGAGGAGAAATTGAGGCTTATGTTCAAGTCAAACTGCCACTAAAATTATGTGCAAGCAAAGATGCTAGATGGGCAGTAAGTAGTCAGTCTGGAGCTGGTAGAGGATCAGGGTTGGAGAGAGAGTGTGAAGGTCATTGGTTTCTAGAAGACATGTGAAAACAGGGAAGTGGATGTTGGGCAGTGGGAGGGGAGGCTTCTGCCCTGGTATTCCCACTGCCCTCACACACATGGGTTCTTTACCCGCTGCACTGAAGCGGGCAGCCTCTCCAGAGACCTTGGCCAGCTGGCCCTTGCAGTGGATGCAGGAGAGCATGATTCTCACTGTGATGTGTTGCTAGCTTCCAATCCCAAAGCAGTGAAAGGCACAGACTGTATCCTAAACCACAGTTAGCTTCCCAGAGGTGTATTTTGCTGGTAGCCCCAAAGAAAATGGGCCAAACAATGAAGAATTCACCAAATATCTACCGTTAGTAATGGAAGCAACTCAAAGCATGTTCTACAAATGTGCCCTATTGTAGGATCTTCATGCTACCACCTGCCTCTCCCCATCCCCAGCACATGACATCTCATGCAAAATCCAGTATGTAAAACAGAAGTGGAGCTGCAGAAGTGGGAGCTCCTCAGGCACTGGTGGGGTAGCCTGGGCTTTCAAGGAGCAGAGTTGGAAGCCCAGGTAATAAGCAGATCAATTGGGGGGTTCCTTATTGATGTTCCAGAGGAGTCTTTTTTAAGAAAGAGGTCACTGCAGGGTTCTAAGGAGTTCCCTAATGGGATTATAATGTTTTATGTCTCAAGAATTCATGTTGCACATACTTTTTCAGAACAGTTTACATCCAGAGGTTTTAAGTAATGTATGCATTGTGTATCACTTTGATTTGTTATCATTACTAGTTAAATATATGTGTGTATTTATATACATTCCCTCAAGCAGTTACTTTACCACTTTCGGCTTTGAAATAATAATTCCAAGTGTAACATCTGAACACTTGGAACCACTATAACCTTCTGAACCATTTATCAGTGATTTACTCCAATGTAGCAGTAGATAGGTCCAAATAGAGCTTTAGCAGAAAAGGGAAGTGGGAAATGACTCACAGATGCGTAAACAGCCTCCTTGGGGCTGAGACTGTCATTTGAGAAATAGGGCAAAAAGGACAGGTCTTGAAACAGAGAAGAGAACAAGTGGACAGAGGAACAGGGCAGGTGCCTCACTTGGCCAGCAGGCTGGCCTGGAGACGGCGTCGGTGTAGGCAGGAGCACAAGTCAGGCTGACCTTTGATCTCCTGACGCCCTCTCCTTGCCCACTCTGAGGTTGTGTAATGTCAGCAAAGGAGCCTTCTGTGTTCCTAAAACACTTAAGACGTTCAGAAGTCCAGAATGGCTCCACGTGCCCTGAGGAGGCAGCCTCTTGAAGACAACCTGGACTCAGAAACCCTTATTTTCGTACCCTTCTCTCTCTTTTCCCCATTTCTCAGTTTCACCACCTTTTCTTTTCCAAATTCCTCCTTCTGTGAGCTCCCTCAGTGTCTGTCTCTCAGAAGATACTTGAACCTGACGGATACAGGTAGTTTCTTTTTGTCCCAGCTGCCAGGAGGCTCAAAGCCAAATGTTACACAATCAAAGTAATTGTATAAACCCTTATGATCAGCATATTTTTGCCCCTCCTTATTTGGATCTTATCATTTATTAACTTCATAAATTACTTCAAATCTGAGACTTGAGAAAAGGAGGAATATACAGTCATGTCACTTAATGATGGGGATGAGTTCTGAGAAATGCGTTGTTAGGCAATTTTATCATTGTGCAAAGATCATAGACTATATAAAGATCATAGATTGTATTTACACAAACGTAGATAGTACAGCATCGTATGGAATAGCTTCTTGTTCCTAGGCTGCAAACCTGTGCAACATGTTACTGTACTGAATACTGACTATGGGCAACTGTAACACAATGTTATTTGTATATCTAAACATGGAAAAGGTACGGTAAAAACATATTATTATAATCTTGAGGGATTCACCATTGACTGAAACATTATGATGTGCAAGAGTGGATTATAGTCAATTTAACCACACTGTTAAGGAAAAGAAAATTTGCCTGTCTGCCTGCTCCCCAACCCTCAATTTCTTTTGAATCCCACTCTGTGAATACCTTGCCATAAACATAACCTCCATGACTTCTGAGACCACTGCAGGCCACTGATTTTCATTTCAGCTGCCCAAAGTCATTTAGTGGAAATATTGGGGCTTACTTCAAATGTGCAATTGGTACTCCTTTCTGGAGTCTCTTTCGGCAGCCTTACTGAGCATGTGCTGTGTTCAGAGCCCACTTGGCAAGTATTTCCTGGAAGGGTAGCATGGCAGTATGATGTTGGACCTGTGGGAACATAGAGGAGGAATAGCAGGCCAGGTGCTGGGTGCAGCCAGAAAAGGGCCTTGCCCATCTTGCCCCGAGGTATTGGCACATTCATTGCATCAGGTTAGGGGACTTGCCTCAGGGTCCATTGGAGTATTGTGCTGCATTCTCCCTCATGCCAGGCAACTTCTCAACCCTGCCCCTGAGCAACTTATAAATGCCGAAAGAAAAAGCTTTCTGGCTCCAGAGAGAGGAAAGCAGCCCATTTGTGGACCAACTAGCTACCTCTTACGTGGAGGAGACACATGGCCATTGATGCAGGCTTCGGGTTGGTTACCCTGCTCCTGGGAGAGCTTTTAGAGGGAGTTTCTACCCAGACTGGTGGGTGTGCAGCAACTTTGATCCCATGACCCTGCAACAATTTAAGCAGGTTTTCATTCTTGTTTCTTGAAATGAATAGAATGTTGAGTCCTTGAAGTTACTGGCATTTCTTTAGAACCTGTCTCCACTACTTTCTATTGTTTCCTTTTTAACATTATCGTATTATCCTATATACTCATTGAAACAGCCTTATTATCCTAGGCCTGTTTCAATCTTAACATTAGTATGCTGAGGTAGTTGTTGGTAGAATGATATTGTGACATCAGCAAATTTTTTTAGAAGTCTTTTTTAAGTCACTTAATAAAATTACCTGATAATTATATGTTTATCTTCTGATCGTGGCAAAGGTTCTAGACTTGGATTGCCTGAGTCAGAATCCAACTTCAGCCACTTATTAGCTGTGTTACCTTGGGAAGATGCTTGACTTCCCTGCTTTAGTTACCTCATGTGTAAAATGAGGAATATCACAGTCTCTGCCTCATAGGTTTATTGTCAGAATTAACTAACAAAATACACTTTTGTCACAAAGCATTTGGAACTGTGCCTGGCCTATAAGTGCTCAATAAATGTTGTATCACTATTATTCAGCTTGGGTTTATTGAATACATTCCTCATGCCAGGTGCTAAGCAGTTTGCTGAACTACAAGTTGACAGACATTGTCTTGTCCTCCAAGAATGTACTGTCCTGTAGGAGAGATGTGTGTAATGAAATTATGTGTGCCATACTATACATATAAGCTGTGATAGCACAAAGGCCAAGTAATGGGCTCTGCAAGGAGGTGCCTGGCAAGCTGGAGCAGATAAGGGTTGGGTTGGTGCTAAAATGGAGCCCCTGGAGGTAGAAAGGAAAACTTAGAATAGTGCCTTTGGGAAACTCCAAATAGACCACAGGGAGGGACTGTCTACAGAGGGAGGTGGGACTGGATTGTTAGTCCAGGGCTGAGATATGTCGGCCTCGTGAGCCCTGCCCAGGAGCTCGTACTCTGGTCCATGTTCCCTAGGGAGCCAGTGAAGGTTTTAGGCCAGGGGAATAATGTGATCAGATTTACATTTAAGAAAGTTTACTCTGGAAAGTAGTGGGGAGAAAGGATAGAAGTGGAAGCTGCAAGATTTGGGGCAGGAAGACCTGGGAGATTCTCTAATAGTCTGGGGCAAGTGATGATAGGCTGAACTAAGGCATGACAGCGGCATGGAGGGGACAGCACGGGATTCAGGGCACAGTCTGAGGCAGAATTAACCTGGTGGAGTGAATGGGACGTGGGGCAGAAGGTTAGAAGAATTGGTGGTGACTACTGGATTTCTACTCCAGGTGACAGGGTATGTGGATATGCCATGGGCCAGGAAGGGGAGACTTGAGGGGACAGCTTGGGGAGAAAGCAGCAGGTTCAGTTTTAGCTGTGTACAGTGCCTTTGGGACAGCCAGATAGAGAGATCTGCAGATTCAGAAGAGGTCTGAGTTGGAGCTTGTGATTGGAGCTTCATCACTGAGTGATGATGGAAGCAGGGCTGTAAAGAAAGATTGTCAAGGAGAGAGTGCAGAATGAGCAGGGAAGGAGGCTTTGGGTGAAACCCTGAACTCTGAGGAACACCAGTGGCCTGGATGGGCGGGATGCCAAGAGAAGGGGAGAGTCACAGCCCCACAGACAGGGAGGAGCACAGTGAAGAGACCCCAAGGAAGACAAGGGCTAAGAATTGACGTTTGGATTTGGCCGCAGTAAGTTGCTCAGTGACCTAGTGAGAACAGTTTCCTGGTATGGAGGGATTGGGTTCACTGAAGAGTAAGGGAGAGGTGAGCAGAGATATCAAGTACAGAAGCCTTCAAGCCACTTAGCTATGAAGGGGCAGGGAGAGCTCAGAGCCTGCTAAGAACACAAGGAGAAAGCTTGGAGGTAATAGTATGAGGTCCCTCAGGGCTGAGATTGGCTGTGAGCCTTGCCTTCCAAGACAGTGGGTACCGATGGGTCCAGGGACAGTGGGGCAGTGAGATGAGGAGTATGAAGAGGATTTAACTCTAGCAGCCTCGATTTTCTCCGAAGTAGAAAAGAAAGTGAGCAGGGGTCAAGGAACGTACTAGAAGTTTGAGCTGCCTACTAAGGGGAATGGCTGGTGGAGGGATATCACGCCCTACCCCACCCCTAAATACACACAGGCGCACATACAAGTACCATTATGTTCCTTCTGCACTGAAAACTCAGAGCTCTGTGCAGAGAATGTGGAAGGAGTTCTGCCATGACTAGAGCAGAAAAGCTTTAACAGCTTCTACACACTTCTTTTAAACCAAATTTAAATTGGTTCCACTGTGGGGCCAAATATATATTTTGGAAACTATATGATCTGCTTTTATGGGCCTATAGATTTTTTAAAGTGTTTTTAGGTTACTAAATACAAAGAGAAAAGACCGTAAGAATATGTTTCAGAATGTTAGTAGTACTTGTCTTAGGTGATCAAATCAGAGTGAATTTTTCTTTTTTCACTTTTTCATCTGTATTTTCTTTCTTAAAACCATGAACAAGTATTACTTTGGAAATGAGGGAGATAAAATCGGTGCATTTTGACCTGCTAGGCTTGCAGCAATGTGGAAGCTTCAAGACATGCCTGTGGAATGTATATGAATGTGGGGTAAGGGGATAGGCGTTTCTTAGTAATACAAGCATGACAGCAGTTGTCTCAGGCCTTCTGACCCCCTGCCGTCTGTGTAGAATTGTACAGAACAAAGTTCCTTCCCATGAACTAATAACAAAGAGCTATGAAATCTGTGGAGATGAGCCCAGAAGAACATAATGTGCATTTTTAAAAAGTAAAACAAAAAACTATCTGAGGCAGAGACTGGAAAGTGTATGTATGAGACTCCTCAGTCTGGGAGGCTGGCCCAGCTGCTCTCTGGCTCTGAGAAATGGGCTCAGGTGGCTGGATGTGTGGGGCCCTGCCTGGATGGAGATGGGCCTTTGGGAGATATATGCAAATAGAGTTACATTAGAGGGGGCACATGTTTAAAAAGGCTGAGCTGCTGAATGTCTCTACTCATGGTCTGGAATAACAGGCCATAATGAGAATACCAAACGAGAGCTCTGATTGCCTTTTATGGGTTAGAGGTTTCCTCTTGCAGTCTTTTATACTGGGTCTGCTGGGATTTACAGTACATTCTGGTGGCTGGGACCTTCTTAAAAACTGGGACCAAGGCCGGGCGCGGTGGCTCAAGCCTGTAATCCCAGCACTTTGGGAGGCCAAGGCGGGTGGATCACGAGGTCAAGAGATCGAGACCATCCTGGTCAACATGGTGAAACCCCGTCTCTACTAAAAATACTAAAAATTAGCTGGGCATGATGGCGTGTGCCTGTAATCCCAGCTACTCAGGAGGCTGAGGCAGGAGAATTGCCTGAACCTAGGAGGCGGAGGTTGCAGTGAGCCGAGATCGCGCCATTGCACTCCAGCCTGGGCAAGCCTGGGCAGCAAGAGCAAAAACTCCGTCTCAAAAAAAAAAAAAAAAAAACTGGGACCAAACAAAAAAAATCACCTGGCCCGTAATTTAGGAAAACTCAGCCTCGTTGCTTCATCTCCTTGGATGAAAGGATGTCCCTTTGCACATTTTCTCTTATACACGTGACAATAGTAACTTCTGCTTGTGGTTTTCTGGTTTCACAATCCATGAAAGTTCACACAGTTGCCCAAACTCAATTACTTTTTACATGAAAGAGAATGAGGCTGGGCCCACTGGCTCACACTCCTGTAACCCCTACACTTGAGGAGGCCAAGACAGGAGGATCGCTTGAGTACAGGAGTTCAAGACCAGCCTAAGAAACATAGTGAGACCCTATCTCTAAAAAAAAAAAATTTTTTTTAATTAGCTGAACATGGTGGCTCGTTCCTGTAGTTCCAGTTACTTGGGAGGTTATGGTGAGAGGATCACCTGAGCCTGGAAGGTCAGTGCTGCAGTGAGCCAAGATCATGCCACTGCACTCCAGCCGGGGCAACAGAGCAAGAGCCTGTTTCCAAAAAAAAAAAAAAAAAAAGAGAGAGAGAGAAAGAGAGACTGAAAAATAAGGCCCTTTGGGCTTGAGACCCTGTCCTCTGCCTGGGCCAGTGCCCTTCCCAGGCCCTCGTGGACATCCACTCATGCCCTGTTGTCTGGGCTCTGCCTTGCCTTCATGAAACCTTCTAGACCCTGGCCCTTCACCAGTGTCTCACTGGTGGCTCATTGGCTGTCTCAAGGTGAGACAATAATAACCCTCAGGAAAGTTGATCATATACCTGCTTTGGATGATTCCTTCCTAAGGTTTATTTTTTTTTTTTGCTTGTTTTTAATGGATTGTCTTCTTATTGCAAACGCCACACGTTTCTAATAGAATATTTAATAAATAAAATCAAGAAAATTAAAAGTACCTGTGATCCTCCTACATAGGGTCTCACTATGTTGCCTAGGCTGGTCTCAAACTCTTGGGCTCAAGCTATCCTCCCACCTTGGCCTCCCAGGTAGCTAGGATTACAGGGTTGTACCTCCACACATTTTTTTGTTGTTGTTTTTCTTACTCATATGTATGTGTGTATACATATATATCTATAATATGTTATATATGTTTCCTGTGTCAGTAGTCCAATATCCAAAACTGTATTCTAACTGGCATTGTGCGTACCATGAGGTCCTTGCCCACCAAAATGTGTTTGATTTTAAACTTTCTGTCATAGGCTTTTCTGACATCTGACTACATTTTGCAGACCAAATTTTTTTTCTGCTTTTTTTAACTTAAAAAAAAAAAAAGGCAATGGAACACTTTAGAGAGCTGAAAGAGTATAAAGGACCTCATCTCCATCCCACTCTCAGTCTGAGCCTGTGCCATTGAGGTGCACTTGCACGTGCTGAAGTGGTCCTTTGGACTTTCTCATTGCCTCCTTGTCTCCTGCTCCTTGTGAGCCTTTGGTTCCTCATCCTCAGTGGAGAAGCACATCATTGCTTTGAATGACAGGTCAGCCAAATGCTGCCCATCTCAGGAGTGAATAGGTCCTCACTGAGGTAGGAGAAGCAGTGGCTTAGCAGGGGAAGGGCTGGGGCCCAGCAAAGAGACACATGAAGAGCAGAGATGTCAGGAGATCTATAGGCCCACCCCTAGGTCCGTGCTTGAACTGTTTTTCCTCCCAGGTGCCCTTCTTCTGCATAGCATCCACCAGGTTTCTCCTGGCCTTCCTAGGATCCCCACCCTCAGTCCTGCCTCCCCTTAGCTCCCCATGCACCAGTGGCCATGCCTTTCACCAGCCTCAGCAGCTTCACTGCATCTGCACCTGTCCACCCACCAGCTGTTTGAGGCCTGGGCTCCCATCGCTTCTTTGAACTTCCCACAGTGCTCAGTGTGGTGTAGACCTTCAGGAGAGAGTTGCTGCTTGACTTGTCTCGGCAGTTTCCTTAGCTGGAATCTTAATCTGCTGGAGTCATTTTCTTAGCAAAAGACAAAACCCCAGCTCCCTTGCATTTCCAGCACTGAAAGATTTTTCAGTTTTTTCAGTGACTGTTTCCTTCCCAGAATTCTTTTCTAGGAAAGGTTCTGACACCCAGTCTTCATCGCTTCTGCCCTGGGAACCCCTCACTTGGCCTGTTATAATCCATCAGTTCCACTCTGGAGAGACCAAGGGTGTTCTATCTGAAGCTCCAACTTGCCCACTCTAACAAACCATACTGTCACTCTGGGCCCATTCAGGATGTGGGGACAGTCTTGGTTTCTGTCCTGATGTTGCACTGACTTCCCTGATTGTGGTATCTCATGGGTGCCCACTGAGGAGTGGAGCTTGGTGTGAAGTAGACCTGACATAGGCGCCATGGCAGGAAGAGCGAGGGCCCGAGTCCAATCCCATAGTTACAGCTTGACCTCGTGTCAGGTGTGGTTCTTGTTTGGGAGCTGGGTCGAGCAGGCAGAGTTCCCAGGATGGCGCGTCCTTAGCTCCCTGCCGTCACTACTTCTTTCACCCCTTTGCTGGAAGCTGCTAGATCTTTTACTTTTCGCTTTGTGTTTATACTGTGTACCAGGCCAGGGCATCTGGTGCTGATCATGGTAGACACAATCATGGAGTTTCTGGTGTAGCACAGTAGTTCTCAGCCCTGGCTCTAGAGCAGAAGACTCTGCTGGGGAGTGTACAAAATGCAGGTGTCTGGGCCATACCCCCTGGTGGTTTTTTAATAGTAGCGCTGCATTAGAGTCTAGGCATCTGAATTTTTTTTAAGCTGCAGCATTGGTGCCAACGCCAGACCCAGAAAACAGACTACCATATACTGAGCACTTTATCTGTGGCAGTATCATCCGAGCCCTTTCTACAAGTTGTCTATGTCCAGTTTAACCTTCTCAGTAATGCTGGGAATTAGATAAGGTGAGTCCTGCCTCGCTGATGAGAAAACTAAGGCACAGATAGGCTGTCGGTTGGACACACCACTCGCAAATGTAGAACTCAGATTTAAAGCAAGGCCAGGGGACTTCCAAGCCAGCTCTAACCCCCTGTGCCACTGGCTGATCTCCCTTACTTCTTGGACCTATATTCCCAGCCACCTTCCTGGACACCTCCTCCTGAGTGTCCCTCAGGCACTTCAGACACAGCATATCCTAACTGAACTGGTTAGCTCTTCTGAGAACTTACTTCTGTTTTCTTAATGGCTTTAGCGTGCTACCACTTACCAGCTGCTAAAAATGGAAACCTTACTGGGGCTTATCTCCTCCCTTTTCGTTACCCTCTCCACTATCCCAATAAAAAGTTGGTTCCCTACACCATTTGTAGATTCAGATCTCAGAATTTCCTCTCCATTTCTCCATCGTCATAATTCAGTTTTTCCTTACTGGACCATTAACAGTAACCTCCTAAGCGGTGTCTGGGATTTTCATCTCTCCCTTTTTTTATCTGATCCACATACACAGGCAACTGAGCTCTCTTCCTGAGGCACCAATGTTACCTAATGGCTCTGGGCTACCTATAAAGAAAAATCTCATCCCAGCCTGGCATTCAGCGCGCCATACAGCCTGGCCCCAGCCCTGACACTGCATACCCACGGCTCAGCACACTGCTATTCCCCCTGTCTCCCGATATGCCGTGTTCACCCTCACCTCTTTGCCTTTACTCATGTCCTTCTCTGCTGGAATCCCTTTTCTCCCGCAGGTCTACCTAGCAAGCCTCTGTACATTCCTCGGGACGACCCTTGAACATCACTACTTTAAACTCCTCTGATTCCCCTGGTTAACTGGCTGCTGGCTTCTCTGTGCTCCCTCAACACAAATATCTTCCACAGCATGTAACCCCTTTTACTAGAATTGTTTGTTAGCCTCCAAGACACTATGAGCCTCCTGGAAGCAGGAACCTCGTTTGATTCTTGAGTCCATAGCAGTGAGCGTGACAACATAGGGCTCAGCACCAGGCAGGCTTATGGCTTATTAAGACCCTGCTTAGGCCTGTACACCGCCTGTTTTCCTTCTGTTTGGATGGGTGCATAGCCAGAGCAGAATCTTACGGCATTTTGTCTCTGCCACTGGCTCTAAAGAACGCTAAGTATTCACAAGCATATTCCAAAAGATAGAGGGGCAAATCAGAAATCAGCTCTGGCCAGACAGTAAGTCAAATGCCTGAGGGCAGTGGCTCCCAGTTGCTTGTGGATTCACTAAGAACCAAAGAGAGATTACCAGTTATTCATAACCATAGCACTGGTATAAAAAAAAATCAAACTTGATCCCAGCAAACAACCAATTAAAATGTGGAGCTGCAAATTTTGATCTGGGGAAACTGGACTGTTAGATAATGATGCTCACCAATGAAAACTCAGAAAGGGAGAAGCTGTTATCAGGAAATTTAATATAAACCAAAAAATAATCAGTGAGCCAAATCGTCGCTGTTATATAGGCAAGAATGGATTCAATGAAAATAATTTCAGTAAAATGAAAATATAAAATCAGGAACAATGTCAGTGTTTACTGTAGAAAATTAATCAAAGAATTCATGTGGCCTAATGGTGTTTCCTCAGAAAAAATTTTGGTCTATAAATGTTCCTTAATGTTGGCATAATTCTGAACACAGAGTCCACATGTTGTTGGTATCAAAATGTCCTGTCCATATGTGTGTGTGGTTGCTGCTTTCAAATAACTGTCCCCACTGTAGAGTGTTAGAGCTGAGAGAACCCCCAGCCCAACCCTGATACCTTTCATCTTTCCTACAGGGGGCGGTGCCCAAAGGAAATGCCACTAAAGAATTCATCGAGAGTTTACAGTTGAAGCCCGGGCAGGTGGTGTACAAGTGTCCCAAATGCTGCAGCATCAAGCCCGACCGAGCCCACCACTGCAGGTACACTCACTGGGGCTCACCTCCTCTCTACTCCTGCCTCCCTCCATCCCCACCAACATGTGCCTCCTGGAGTAGCACTTCCCCAAGAGGGGCCAAGTCAACATCAGGATTCCACATGTCCCCTGCTCTGGGCACAGAGTGATCATTGTGAGTCTCCTTCCTGGTCCCTGTGAGGCCTCTAGATTGGAAAGAGCATTTGGTTTGGGCTCAGGACACCTGTCCCAGTACTTGGCTCTGCCACACCTGACATAGGACCTGGACAGGGCTTTTGTTTTGATATATATAAAATTGAGGGGATTCCTGCTTTTCCTGCCTCACAGCTTTATTACAAAGGTACCATGAGAAAAAGCTTTAGAAAATTGTTCTGTGTCCCTCACGAAAACAAGCCCTTGACCTTGTCTAACTACCAGACCAACAAAGCCAAGCATGATGAGCTGTCCTATTTCTGACCCTGACTTTGGACAGGGCCCTTCCACCAGAAGGCTGATAATTAAGTGATTCTGCGTTGACTGGAGCGTGCACTAAAATAAATTTTAAATATTCACAAAAAAAAAAAGAAAAAGAAAATTATTCTGTGAATGTCTAGGACTTGAAGTGAAGGGATTGCCCTTGAATAAAGGCTTTCTTTTAAAACTTCTAAAATTCAACGAAAAAGAAAGCCATTTCCCCATCTTATCTGTGGTGAGTTTTCTCTGTTCTCAGGTTTCTTCTTTATTGTTCTAAGTTTTTCTGATGAGAAGACATATAAGCTAAAAGTGGTGCTTTATTGGCTGGGCACAGTGTCTCACATCTGCAGTCCCAGCCCTTTGGGAGGCCAAGGCAGGAGGATCGCTGGAGCCCAGATGTGCAAGACTGGGCAACAATGCGAGACGCTTGTCTCTAAAAAAAAATTTAATAATTAGCTGGCTATGGTGGCGCACGCATGCAGTCCCAGCTGCTTGGGAGGCTAAGGGCAGAGGATCACTTGAGCCCAGGAGTCTTGAGGCTGCAGTGAGCCAAGATTGCACCACTGCACTCCAACCTGCGCCACAAAGTGAGACCTTGTCTCTCAGAAAAATTCTATTTATTTATTTATTTATTTTGAGACTGGGTCTCACTCTGTCACACAAGGTCATAGCTCACTGCAGCCTCAGACTCCTGGGCTCAAGCAATCCTCCCACCTCAGCCTCCAGAGCAGCTGGGACTATAGGCATGTACCACCACACCTGGATAATTTTCTTATTTTTTGTAGAGTCAGGGTCTCACTTTATTGCCCAGGCTTGTCTCAGACTCCTGGGCTCAAGTGATCCTTCTGCCACAGCCTCCCAAAGTGTTGGGATTATAGGTGTGAGCTGCCTTGGCTGGCATATAGGGAAACTTTAAATGCTAAATTACAGAAATACAAAAATATCACTTGCTCCCCTTTTCAGTCTAGCGTATATGTGTGGGTGGGGAGGGGTTATCCATCATTTTTGTCAGGCTGAGCCTGTGGAGACATTTGGGTGTATGAGAGATCTGAACGGCGATTTCTGCCTGGCCTCGCTGCCTGTCTCTCTGAGGAGAGCGGCCGGTCTCCAGCACTCACATTCCAGAGTCAGCTCCCCAGTACCTGCATGCTGCGCCCGCAGCACCGCAGCCTGCCGTGCCTCAGTGGCGGTCATCTATTTTCATCTTCCTAGTCACCCCTGGCAATCAGGTTTGCTGCAGGGATGGCCTCCCTAGTTGAAAAAATTAGGGTTCAAAGGGTGAGTGCTCCTAGGTCACACAGCAGTGAGTACTAGTGACAGGTTTGGGTCCCGGTAGTTCTGCCTTTGAGTCTAGAGAGGGTTCTTTCCACAGGAACTCCAGTTCGGGAATGACGCGAGTAACTTCATGTAGTTGTATGCATGTTTTTCAGTGTGCAAGAGAGAGAGCTGCAGACCTCCCCAGCCGGTTGCCGCCTGCTTGAGGGTGAGGGCTGAGGAGCCTGGGCGGGGACCTGCGGTGATTGCTAGCTCCTGCGGGGTTTCTGTCTGTGGGTCAGCTTGCTTCTAAGATCTAATGCAAGGTTTGCCTCCTGTGCCTGAAATGGAGGCATCAGTCTGGTCTTTTCTTGCCACTGTTGGGCTCAGGACCCAGCTGTTAGAGTCTCTAACCGTCACTCAGATTTTTTTTAAAAAGCTTGCTTATGTGGTTCCTCAAGATAGATCAGTGTGGTGAAACAGGCTCTGGCCTTGAAGTGGGAGTGGTTGGTGTTGGAAGTCCAGCTCTGTCACTTGCCACACTGTGGACCTTCGGCCAGGTGCTGCATCTTTCTGAGCCTCAGCTTTCTCCTCTGTAAAAAGGGTTGTTTCTTCGTAGTTTGTTGTGAGGATTAAATATGAGTAACTGTGTGAGTCATCTAGCTCAACAAGTCTAAGCTATTGCTAATAGAAGAATGTGTATGGAGTTAAGAATGTGCTGGGTTTCTAAAGCCTGCGCCAGAACAGGGAGGTGTTAACTTTGTATTATAGAAAAGAACTTTTGGGTGGCCACAGTGATTCTTTTCTCTCCCTGAGCCCTCAGCTGCCTCCACCGCCTGGCATTTCCTCACCGCCTCCTCCTTGCCTCTCTCCCCAGGATGATCCAAGGGAGGTATTCTTGTCTGCTAGTAAACAAATCAGCTCGGGCAAAACAAGAGCTGCTGATTCAGATGAACTCAAGTGAGGATGCCTGTGAGTTGCCTGTTCTTGCCTCGAAAATGTATGCTGACAACTGCTCCTTTGTGATGGCACATGGTGGCTCAGGCCATCTGGGGACCCACAATTTTGGATAAGCAGAATCCCCATGACACCAGACAGACTGGGTTTGTTTACAGTCATTGAGCCCAGAGGGTGCCTGCCTAGTTAGAGAAAGTTGATGTTGACCATGCCCACTCAGGTGAAGGTGCATGTGTACACACGTTTGCACCCAGCATTTTAGAATTTGAGACTATCTCCATTCCCTTGTCTCTAGTGGATCCCACAGATACACCCAGACCTTGGGCCCATAGGTGTTCCTTCTAGCCCTATGGTATGTGGGGGTGGGGGGTGTCTTCCCTTCCTAGAAGAAACACTCTGAAACCCCATGCTCTTTCATCCTGGTGTCAAATCTCCTATTCATAGGGATCATGGAAGCATGTGGAAACTCTGTGGGAGGAGCCATTTATGCTAATGTGGATTGGCATTTGGCTTAAGCTTTCAGAGCTTGTCCAACCCATGGCCTGTGGGACACATGCAGCCCAGGATGGCTTTGAATGTGGCCCAACACAAATATGTAAACTTTCTTAACACATTATGAGATTTATGCACAAATGGTTTTTGTAGTTCATCAGCTATCTTTAGTGTTATTGTTTCTATACACAGACCAATACAATTCTTTTTCTTCCAGTGTGGCCCCGAGAAGCCAAAAGGTTGGACACCCCTGCTAGGTTCTTCTGCATGAGAAGGGAGAGACCTCTGACTTGGGCAGCTCCCTGCCTCCACACCGCAGACACACACACTGAGACTGAGATAGTCCTGGGCTGCTTAGAGCCCCTGACAGATTCTTGTTGTTTTGTCTCTCCCATGATTATGATTACTGTGAAAATTGATACAGCACTTGTTGATAAAGCATTTTGCCTACATTTTTGATGCTCACAGTGATTCTCAGAGTAATTCTGAGAATCATCTGAGAAATCATCTGACAATGATTTCAGAGTAATTCTGCTGAAGCTGATTGAGAACCTAAGTTTCTTTGCCCAGAACCCATAGTGAGGGCCTATTCTCACCCAGATCTCCTGTTCTTTCCACTCCACGGCAGTCTTTCCCAAAATCGTTTCTGAGCTGGAGCCAGGATGTGGTATAGTTGTCTTTTTTGCTTATAATTTTAGTCATAGCCAATGAGGGGTGAAATGAAAACCTGTATATGACACCATGGCTCACTTAATACCTTCCTGCTGTTTTCTTTTTATTTTCCCTACATGAGCATCCCAGTCTGATGTAGTTGAACTCATTTCCCAGGCCTGGTCTTTCCTGTCTGCGGTGTCAGAGACTTCAGTCAGCTGACCATTGCTAAAGGGGGCCCTGGGCTTGGCTCTGAGCTTATAAAAGTGGATTAGACCTGGCCCTGGCTCCAGGAGCCTCCCACCCAAGCAGGGCAAGCACACTTCTCCACCATGATACAGTTTGGTAAGTGCGGGTATAGGGAGAGACAGAATGCCCATGGAACGTGGCTGTGTTTCCGTGCTGAACCATCACCCAGGATGAGCAAGAGAGCCTCACCCAGCTCCTTTGGGGAGGAACACCAAATAAGGGCCCTCATATCTTCCGGGAGAGCAAACACACAAACCCCAGAGAAACTGAGTGCATATGAACCAGTGAGCTTGATGGATTCTACCAAGGTTTGGGGCCTGAGAAAATGGTAGGAAACCTGGAGGAGGGGGAGAAGGGAAGCATCTGCCTTCCACAATGATGACATAGAAACCTAGAAGGGGCCTGGGAAACCTGGAAGGCCAGGACACAAATAACCTCCATTTAGGGCATTTGGTTTTTTCGGTGACTGTTACTGCACACTTGGTGCCTGTGCCATGAGTGCTCACCAGCTTACAGCGTCTCGTCCACGAGACTCTGGATTTAGTGCTAGAAAGGAATACCAGGAGAGAGCTGTGGATAAGAAGGACCCTCAGAGGATAGGGTGGATTTTGCCAAGTGGAAAGAATGAAGAAACTCAGACATTGAGGCCATCCACAGCCAAAACGGGGAAGATGGCTGAGTGAGTGTGCAGAAGAGGCTCTTAGTCTGTGAACTGTGAGCCTTCCTTGGCCCTGTGTTGCAGCTGCCCTGCTATGCCTGGGGAGGGAACACTGCTGAGCCCCCTGCCCGTGTGCATGCAGTGGGGGCTGGGAATAGGGCTGCCTCTGAGGTGATTGATTCTCTGTGGGGTGTCAGGAGTTGTCAGGGGAGGCCCACATTTTTTCTTCTTCCTCATGACAGATGGTGCCTGAGGTGAAACAGCAGGGCAGGGTGTGGCATGTCCTTCACTGCCCTTCTCCAGCACCTGCCTCCTGGCCCTGTCCTTGGCTGCTCCAGGCTCCAGCCCCAGCACCCTTCGAGCCCCTGTGAGCAGGTCAGCCTCTGAGCAGTGCCTCCAGCCACCGTGGGATGGGCCTCACCCCACCCACTCTGCATACCACCTGGCCCAAGGAAAGGGGTAGTGCAGGTTTGGCATTTCATATCTTTGAAAACAGGAAACACGGGCACCAACATTTTAGACAACACTTGTGGCCCCTCAGCAGGTTGTACTCACTCTCTTTGCTCCCTGAGGTGTGTATTTTTCTAATTTGGAAGCCCAGCGAGACTCAGCCCACTGGGAAGCCCAACTTCCTGGTATTCATTCCTTGTCTCCAGAGAGGCTGGGAGGAGAGGGAAGAATGGCTTTGCTGTAAGAGCTTGTTTAAACTCTTGGGCGGCTTTCAGAGGATGTCCAGCCACTTGGCACCTCTCTGCCACTGAGCCAACACTGTCTCAAGAGCACCCACTTGAAAACGCTTTTAAAAATAAGTGCAGATGTAAGAGAAACTGCTCAGAAGCCAGGAGCAGAGAGGTGGTTACCCCCAGGAGTTTGTTTCCCAGATGGGAGGGGATTAAGAAACCCTTCCTTTCTGGAAGGACATGCCAAAAACAGGCTCTATGGAGGCAGCGTGGCACCTGGTGCCTGAGGCTTAGGGTGCAGGGTGTACTCACTCTGCACTGTCTACTTATCTGCACTTATTTTAAAATTGTGTACTAGGAACAGGCGTTACCAATTTAAAAATATGTATTCTATATATATACTTACATGTATATTCATACATATTTTTAAAATTGGTAACAGAGAGAAACAGAGTGGCTAATGGACTTGCTTGTACTTGACTTGCTCTTTGTTACCTCCGTGTTCCTTTTGTGTCTCCTTACCTTGCCCTCCTGGAACCAGACCAACTTCTCTGAGATATGCCCATTCCCAACATGCCTGGTTAGTGAGGCCCTTTGAAGTTACGGAGAAGAGCAAGGGTGGAGACCAGTATGAATCCACTCCTCGTCTGAGCCAGGCACAATGTCTGTCTCATATATTCCTTATAATAAACCTATTTTGTATAGAAGGGAAACTGGAAGGTCTGAGTTAGCCAGTTTGACCTGGGTAGCTCAGCAAACTCAGGTCTGCATTGCCACCAAAGTTCATGCCAGGCTTTGTAAAGCACACGTTTCCTCCTTGGGCTGTAAGTGAGCACTGCGGTGGAGGACTCCTTCGGAGTGGTCTTTGCTTCCAAGCTCTGGAATCCAGGGGATGATAGCACGCGTCCAGCCCAGCAGAGCTGCTCTTGTGCTTTCCCTGTCCTTCCAGCTGGTCAGCAAGAGCTTAGCCAGCACTGCGGTGTAAGTGTGATCCAGGAAGGCCCCGACACCCAGCCCTTCCTCCAGGGTCCACCCGCCATTGCCCACTCTGCACTTTTTCAAGAACCTGAGGTAAAATTCGTTATGGAAGCTAGTGGAGAGAAAAGCTGGTGGGAACTAAGAAACTTTTTTTATTTTTATTTTTTACTTATTTTTATTTTTAGTTGTCAAATGATCATTTATTGAAATATTTTCGTTTGTGAAGGCTTCTTAAGTAGCTGGGCATTCCACCACAGCACTATTGATGTCATCTGTGACGTCATGAGGGTAGCAGCCATCAGCTTGGCAGCCCACAGACTGGGCAGCCCCCAGAATCCCTTAAATGGTTCCAGAGAGTTCTCTAGCTAAACATCAGTGCCACATCTGTTAAGCAGTGTTGACAGTCTCATCAAAAGTGGTATTTCCAGCCGGGCACAGTGACTCATGCCTGTAATCCCAGCACTTTGGGAGGCCATAGCGGGTGGATCACTTGAGGTGAAGAGTTTGAGACCAGCCTGGCCAACGTGGTGAAACCTCGTGTCTACTAAAAATACAAAAGTTAGCCTGGCATGGTGGCACATGCCTGTAGTCCCAACTACTTGGGAGACTGAGGCAGGAGAATCGCTTGAACCCAGGAGTTGGAGGTTGCAGTGAGCCAAGATCAAGCCATTGCACTCCAGCTTGGGCAATAGAGAGAGACTCTGTCTCAAAAAAAAAAAAAAAAAAAGTGATATTTCCACTGTGTTTAACCTTTTTCTGTTTCTTTCTGTCTCACAATGGTTCCTTGAGCGCTTTGATGATGAAGGCAGAGGCAGAAGGTGCCACATCAGTCTGGGCCTGTCTGTTCTGAATGATGAGTTTCACTGTAAGCCTCAGACCCTTCCAGTCACCAGTTGCTTTGGCGGTGTCATCACCAACCTTTTTGGGGGACAGACCCAGGGGGCTATGTTGTCCAGGCTTGTCTCAAACTCCTGGGCTCAAGCAATCCTCCCACCCAGGCTTCCCAAAGTCTGGGATTGTAAGCATGAGCCACCACACCCAGTAGAACTAAGAAACTTTTTTTTTTTTTTTTTTTTTTTTTTTTTTTTTTGAGACAGTGTCTTGCTCTGTCACCCAGGCTGGGTGCAGTGGTGCAATCACAGCTCACTGCAACCTTCTGTCCCTACCCCAGGCTCAAGTAATCCTCCCATCTCAGCCTCCTGAGTAGCTGGGACCACAGGTGGCTAATTCTTTGTATTTTTGTTAGAGATAGGGTCTTGCCATGTTGCCCAGGCTGGTCTCAAACTCCTGAGCTCAAGTAATCTGCCTGCCTTGGCCTCCCAAAGTGCTAGGATTACAGATGTGAGCCACCACACCTGGCCTTGAACTAAGGAACTTTTAAAAAGGAAATATAATTGTATTATTTCAAAGTTTTGTTTATAGCATTTCACCTGTTTTGAACAAATAATGCCTCCAAAATAATAAAAAGAAGCCTAGAATTCATTAAAATAATGAATTGAAAAAAAAATTGTCAATGAGCACATCTATTGGCTGGTGACCTAAAGAAAGAAACTGAGGCAAAATTAGTGTAGAGAATTTATTTGGGCCAAGGTTGAGGACTACAGCTTGAGACACACTTCCAAGTTGCCTTTGTTCAAGCAGGTTTTTGAGTTTTTCTTTTTTTTTAACTTTTATTTTAGGTTTGGGGGTACATGTGAAAGTTTGTTACATAGGTAAACTCGTATCGTGGGGCTTTGTTGCACACATTATTTCATCAGCCAGGTATTAAGCCCAGTACCCAACAGTTATCTTTTCTGGCCTTCTCCCTCCTACCCTCCACCTTCAGGTAGACCCCAGTGTCTGTTGTTCCCTTTTTTGTGGCCACATAGTATTCCATAATGTGTTATGTACCCCATTTCTATCCAATCTGTCATCATTTAGATAGTTGGACATTTAGGTTGATTCAGTGTCTTTGCTGTTATGAATAGTGCTGCAATGAACATTCACATGCATATGTCTTTATGGTAGAGATTTCTTTTCTGCTGGGTATATACCCAGTAATGGGGTTGTTGGGTTGAATGGTGGTTCTGCTTTTAGCTCTTTGAGGAATTGCCACACTGCTTACCACAATGGCTGAACCAATTTATACTCCAGCCAACAGTGTATAAGTGCTCTCTTTTAACCGCATCCTCACCAGCATCTGTTGTTTTTCGACTTTTTAATAGTAGCCATTCTGACTGGTGTGAGATGGTATCTTATTGTGGTTTTGATTTGTCCTTTTCTGATGATCAGTGATATTGAGCTTTTTTTCATATGCTTGTTGGCCATGTATGTCTTCTTTTGAAAAGTATCTGTTCATGTCCTTTGCCCACTTTTTAATGGGATTGTTTATTTTTCTCTTGTAAATTTGTTTAATTTCCTTATAGTTGCTAGATAATTATACCTTTGTCAGATGCATAGTTTGCAAATATTTCCTCCCACTTGTAGGTCGTCCGTTTACTCTGTTGATAATTTCTGTTGCTATGCAGAAGCTTCCTAGTTTAATTAGATCCCATTTGTCAATTTTTGCTTTTGTTGCAATTGCTTTTGGTGTCTTTGTCATGAAATCTTTGCCCTATGTCTAGGATGGTATTGCCTACATTGTCTTCCAGGGTTTTTATAGTTTTGGGTTTTAACATTTCGGTCTTTAATCCATTTTGGGTTGATTTTTGTATATAGTGTAAGGAAGGGGTCCAGCTTCAACCTTCTGCATGTGGCTAGCCAGTTGTCCCCAGAACCATTTATTGAATAGGAAGTCTTTTCCCCATTTACAAGCAGGTTTTTAAAGGGAAAAGGAGTGGGCTGATACAAAGCTGTTTGACAGGAATTCTCATTGGTTTATAGAAATTACATTGATTAGTGATTAGGGTGTATGTCATTTCATGGCTACTTGACATCAGTCTAGAGCTCACATAGCTAGTGGCTTCAAGAGGTAATTATTTGCTGGGCACAGTGGCTCATGCTTGTAATCCCAGTACTTTGGGAGGCCAAGGCAGGTGGATATTTTGAATCAGGAGTTTGAGACCCACCTGGGCAATATGGCGAAACCCCATCTCTACCAAAAATACAAAATAATTAGTTGGGTATGGTGGCACACACCTGTGGTCTCAGCTAGGAAGCTGAAGTGGAAGGATCGCTGGAACCTGGGAAGTTGCAGTGAGTCATGATCGCACCACTGCACTCTAGCCTGGGTGACAGAGGGGAGACCCTGCTTAAAAAAAAAAAAAAAAAAAAAAAGTGCCGGGCACGGTGGCTCAAGCCTATAATCCCAGCACTTTGGGAGGCCGAGGCGGGTGGATCACGAGGTCAAGAGATCGAGACCATCCTGGTCAACATGGTGAAACCCCGTCTCTACTAAAAATACAAAAAATTAGCTGGGCATGGTGGCGCGTGCCTGTAATCCCAGCTACTCAGGAGGCTGAGACAGGAGAATTGCTTGAACCCAGGCGGTGGAGGTTGCAGTGAGCCGAGATCACGCCATTGCACTCCAGCCTGGGTAAAAAGAGCAAAACTCCATCTCAGAAAAAAAAAAAAAAAGATAATTGTTTATCTCAAAAGGGAGTGTAAGATGTAACCAGTGTCACAGGCTACTACATTTCAGTGCCTCTCTAGGCCTAATAAAGAGGCTCACATTCCTCAGATAAAAAGTTTTTTTTTCTTTCTCATGGCAAATGAGTCTCTAAACTTGAGCTTTGGGATGCAATTGCTTTCAAGCCTCCAGTAGTCTTGGACACTTGTTTCATATTGTTACTTTGTATCATCCAAAGGGAGAGCGGGTTTGTGCTTGCTATCAAGTAAGCTTGAAATAGTCTCAGCCCAAAAGTTATCCCAATAATGTTAGAAATATGCAAATTAATGAACTCTCTGGTCGACAGTTAAGCTCAAATGACTTTTTTAAATGTTTATTTTTATTTTTGAGATGGAGTTTCACTCTCGTTGCCCAGGCTGGAGTGGAATGGTACAATCGTGCCACAACCTTTTGTCTCCTGGGTTCAAGTGATTCTCCTGCCTCAGCATCCTGAGTAGCTAGGGTTATAGGCATGTGTCACCATTTCTGGCAAATTTTTGTATTTTTAGTAGAGATGGTTGGTCAGGCTGGTTTTGAACTCCCGACCTCAGGTGATTTGCCACCCTCGGCCTCCCAAAGTGCTGGGATTACAGGCGTGAGACACTGCGCCCGGCATTTTTTTTTTTTTTTTTTTTTTTTGAGACAGTTTTACTCTTGTTGCCCAGGCTAGAGTGCAATGGCACAATCTCAGCTCACTGCATCATATGCTTCTTGGGTTCAAGCAATTCTGCTGCCTCAGCCTCCCAAAGTGCTGGGATTACAGGCAGGAGCCACTGCGCCTGGCCTCAAATGACTTTTCTGCTTTCTTTTTTTTTTTTTTTTTTTTTTTTTTGGCTCAATGGATGTCATCTTGAAGCTGGGCTTCCTGCTGTCCTTGACCTTGCTCTGAAATAGCCCCTTCTTCCATCCTTTGTTCCTCCATGGTGGAGGTACCTGGCCCTCCCTGGTAGTACCTCATGGTGCTTCCAGAACTTCTTCCCAGCCCTTGGTGGTTTGGTCTTTTGGGGAAATGAGTAGCAGCTGTTCTCCATATCCTAGCCCACTTGGTCAAGTTTTTGAAACTACTTCATTTTTTTTCTCTCAGGAAACCAAATTCTAACCCCCATTACCCCAGGAGAGCAGCCTCTTTCTCACCCATGTTAGTTCCATCCTGTTTATGTGTTAAGCAAGCTAAGAGGCTTTGGAGAATGACTCTGTAGCCCTGTTTGGAATGACTGCCACCCCTGGGGTCCTGACCCTGCCTTCTAAGTCCCATGTGACACACACCCAGCAAAACCCTTGGCAGTGCCCAAGGAAGCCATTTCAGAGGAGTGGAGCAGGAGCCATGGGCTCTGTGTTCCTCAGGGCCCTCCCAACACCATGGGGACACCCTAAGGTCTGACCTGTGGGCTGTTTCAGTGTTTGTAAGCGGTGCATTCGGAAGATGGACCACCACTGTCCCTGGGTCAACAACTGTGTCGGCGAGAACAACCAGAAGTACTTCGTCCTGTTTACAGTAAGTCAGCTTACAAATTCTGCCCTCCCCTCCATGACGTAACGGAGCACTTTGTTCCTTTGAAAATTCTCAGCGTTCACGATGTTCTTTGCTGCTGTTCAGAATACTGCCTGGCCCTGTAGATCTCCGCCTTCCTGCCAAAGAGCTCTCTATTTCAATAAGTGCCTGTTTCTAAGCCCTTCACTTGAGCGTTTAGAAAATGGATTCAAGTTGATTAGCTATGGGCTCCTATCCCAGGTGTTGGACCTAAGTAGCTCAAGAAGGCAGTTGGGATGATGACCTCAAATTCTGAGCTGCAGGTAGGCGGAGTCTACTTAGCGCAAGGACTAGAAGGGTCCTCAGCAATCAGCATTCTAACTTTTCAAGGGAGGAGGTACAGAGGCTTGGACCCCCCCCTCCCAGGCAGACTAGACTGCCTGGAGCCCAGGTCATGCCTGGCAATGGACTTGTTTCTTTATGATTCTACATACTCTCAGAGATGGCTGCTCACCTCAACCCAGGGCTGGGGGGCAGGAGAATCTGTCGGGAATCACTAGCTAGCCCTCTAGTCCCTCCTGGTCAGGCCTCGGCCTAGCTGAGTATTCCTGAGTGGCAAGTTTTGAGAGCCCCTGTCCCGGGAACCTGTGAGGTCAGAGGATTCTCACAACAATGGTGTCTGCACTGGTTTCCTGTTTCAGATGTACATAGCTCTCATTTCCTTGCACGCCCTCATCATGGTGGGATTCCACTTCCTGCATTGCTTTGAAGAAGATTGGACAAGTGAGTATGTGCCAAGGCTTTCCTCCCTGCTCTAGGGTGGGCGTGTGACCCGAGTCGGGGCGGGGAGGTTCTTTGTTTCCTTCATGGTGCCAGGGGCCAACCTCATTTTATTAGATCTCCTGAAAGCCTGTGGACTGAACAGGGAAGAAATGGCAGAGGCTGGAATCTCTCTTCATGAAAAAATGCAGCCCCTTAAAGTCAGTTCAACAGGTAAAGTCAGGAGTTGGACAGACAGACCCTCTGGACTGAGAGTGCCCAAGGACAATGCAGGCCCCAAGCAAGCACAGAGGCTGGTTCCAATGCGTGGGAGCCGCGCTGGGAGAGAAGTTTTGTTTTCTGTCTTTCCATGAGGTGCTTAAATCAAAGGTCGTTTTATTCCAGTCTTGCAGAGACTCAATTTTTATTTTCTGGCTAGGACATGGAATTTCTTTATTAATTTGTCTGGTTTTTGTGGTGGTGGTTTTTTAACTGCTTATACTGATAATCATGAATTTACATTAAGATTGTAGATAATTCCTCCTGCTTTAGAGGCATCCCACTGAAATGTGCAAATGCTGAGGAAGAAACTCCAGCCAGAAGATTGCACAGATCCTGAAGGAAAACAATAGATGCTGGAGGAAAAGAAATAAGAGACCACCTGCTAGGCTGTCTCTTTTGCACTCACAATCTATGAGACAACCGTCTTTTTTACTTTATTTTTTTTTTTTTAGATGGAGTCTCACTCTGTTGCCAGGCTGGAGTGCAGTGGCGCAATCTCCACTCACTGTAATCTCCGCCTCCCATGTTCAAGCGATTCTCCTGCCTCCGCCTCCTGAGTAGCTGGGATTACAGGCACGCACCACCATGCCCAGCTAATTTTTTGTATTTTTAGTAGAGACCAGGTTTCAGAATATTGGCCAGGATGGTCTCGATCTCTTGACCTCGTGATCCACCCGCCTCGGCCTCCCAAAGTGCTGGGGTTACAGGTGTGGGCCACCGCGCCCGGCCCAAGACAACCATCTTGAGCAAGGAACTTTGTATTTTCTCTGCTTTTCCCTCCATGGCCCCCTTTTATTATTTCACTGTCTTTAGAACTTTTGCTATTCCTATACATGCCAACTTCAGCATTTTCTTACCACAATTCTGGCATCAGTCAGGTGGCAGAGGTCAAGCTGGCAAACAATAGGGAGAGAAGAGAAGGGTAGGGGTGAGTGGGTATGTGCAGAACTTTCCATTCTGCATAGCTGGGTGAGTCGCCAGCAAGTTCCTCACCACGTGGTGAGCATTCTGAAGTACATGCCTCCTGCTAGGCTTGGCAAACCAGATCTACTCCAGATTTGGCCTTGGTGACTTGACAGGGGAGTCCAGTGAGGATATTTTATCATCCCAAACACCTCCCACATCTCGTCAGGTTAACAGACTTGAGCAGTGATGGTAGCACAGACTATCAGTGAGGCAAAATGTCTCTGTCGTTGGAATGGTGCTGGCAGGGACCATTTCATGAATGCCTCCTGGGAACCGGAAATGGCCCTAAGGGCTTTTTGAGCAGTGCATTGTTTTAACCTTATAATAAGCTGGCAGGGTAGACGAGATGCTTCCCACTTTGCAGATGACAAAAGCTGCAGCTCACAGAGGATGAGCAAGTTCCCAAGATCACTCAGCTAAGAAGCCGGCCTCTAGTTCAAGCCTAGGTCTGGAGCAAGATTTTTAGCCCTGTCCTGTTGACTCCAACGTCCAGGGTCCTCCCAGCCATGCTGATTAACTGTGGTTAAGATTCCTGATGGAGTGGGCTTCAAGCACCCAGCTCCTATGGCAGCTAGGCTGGGAAGGCACAGGTCAGTCCCCAAAGTTGAGGCCTGAGAGTTGACTGTATATGACCGTTAGTTACTGCCCTCACTGCTCAGCCCTGGTGGAATTGTTGGGCCATCAGAGCTGGTGTGAGCAGGGGCAGAGGGTTGTCCCCAGGGTTAGGGCACTTAGAGTTGATGTTTAAAGAAGGGTAGGGAGGCGGTTCCACACACTGATCTGGTTCCTGCCTCCGCAAACTCCGTTGGTAATTCCCAGGGCCCAGCCCACAGAGGAAGGATGCTTGCCACTTTGCAAGGAGGGAGAACAGGCCCTGGGCTCTGCCACCAGCTCCAGGGCAGCCGTGGTAGGGAAGAAGGAGGTGCCTTATTCAGCAGGCACCCTCATGTGCTCCTTCCAGGCCAAGGCCAAACTCTGCAGATGTTCTTTCATGAATTCTTAAGCACTCCCCTGTATAGAACGGAAAACAACATTTCAGAAAGCCCAAACCTCTTGCCCAGATCCTTTTGTTGTCAGGCACTGTCCCAAGGCTGGCTGTACAGCAGTGAGCAAGACCAAGTCTCTCTCCTCCTGGAGTCTGAAGTGTAGTGGGAGAGGCAGTTATTCAACAAGTACAGAAACAAGGAGGTAATTCCACAATGCAGAGGACAGGAAATACATGGGCCAGAACAGGGTATTAGCGGGGGCCTTGTAGTTAGAGTTCATGATCAGGAATTGGTGCCAGGGTTTGTACCTCGCTGTGCCTGCCAGATGCCAGAGCTCTTGTTCTTCCCAACACCCTGCTCAGCCCAAGGCCACCCATACTTGTAGCCACCCACGGCCAGTGCATCAGGCTGGTGGGCCACCCCAACCAGGCTCTGCCCCACAAGGAGCCAAGAAGAGAAATCATTCTGAGGAATCAGTACGTTCCCAGGGAAACCGGAGGAGATGTGCACTGGAGATGAGGTGTTCCTTACCTATCACCCATGTGGTGCTTGGTGTCTTTTCAAGCTCATTCCCACATTTGACCTCCCTTTCCCGTCCTGAGGTTCCCCTGGGGGAGCCAGCAGGATGGCTTGAATGGGGTGCTTAACCCCATAATTCCCAGAACCATTGAAGCCCAACTCTGCCTTCCAGGATCTGATCTTTCCAGCCAGGGAAGCAGGCACAAGTATGGGAGCAACAAGAAACAAACCACAGCCTAGGCTCAGCCAGCATGGGCAGCTGCTCTGAGGCTCAGAAGTCCTTAGGTGAAGAGTGCCAGCCGAGGGGCCTAGCCTGTCTGCCAGCGCCATCTGCTGGGCCAGGCATTTCCCAGGTCACATCGCTTCAGAGCTCTCCCCTCCCTGCTCACTCCCACCATCTTCACAGCACCTTTGTTTTTCTCCTCTGTACGCGGGGTTTCTGACTTAGACTTTGTTCAGGCAAGACTCTGCTGCTTAAAACCAAGCCATACCTCTAGTCAAATCTCACTGCTTTACAGTGGAGGGACTGGAGGCGTGGAGACTACAGGGCTGGAGGCCAGGACAGTGAAAATGCCTACTCTGGGCCGATGCCTCTTTGGTTGACTCCCTGGCCTTTGGCACTGATGGCCTTGGTGGTGCAGATGTCCCTGGGAGTGGGGGCCATGCATTACTTCACACTGTGGTCGGGGCTGAGTCCTGGCAGTTCAACTGCTCCTGCCAAGCCTAAAATTCCAAAGCCACCAAGTGATCCTCCCCAGCTGCCTGTGAGCTGATGGGGACACAGAGGGGCAGCACCTCATATAGGAATGCCCAGAAAACCTATGGCCATAGTAGGACTGGACAGTCCTCTCCACCTGTGTGCCTGCATTGTGCTGTCTGAGGAGAGGAGGATCCCCTGTGGTGTCACCAGGCCTTCATGCCTCCGTTCAGAGGCCTTCCTGGGCCCTTCCGTATGTCAGGTGCTGTGCTTGGCACTGAGGGCAGTGAACAAGGAGTGATTTGTGTTACGGAATGGACAAATTTCCGTAGCTGGGGCCCGGCCTATTGAGGAGACCTCCCTGAGGAAATGAGCGATAACCAGTGTGGGCCAGGATGATCCTTACCGTGACCTAGAGGCTAGAGACCTGTGGCACACAGGAGGAACGAAAGCCTGTAGGCAGCAGGCAGAGTGGGAGCCCAGTGGGGTGGTGAGCCTGGCCAGCGGGCAGTGGTTGGCGGCACTAAGCCCTGTGTGCTTCGTTTTCCAGAGTGCAGCTCGTTCTCTCCACCCACCACGGTGATTCTCCTTATACTGCTGTGCTTTGAGGGCCTGCTCTTCCTCATTTTCACATCAGTGATGTTTGGGACCCAGGTGCACTCCATCTGCACAGATGAGACGGTAAGAGGCAGCTCTGCCAACCATTTCCCCACCTGGGGATGGGGAGGACCCAGGATCAGTGTTGCTGGGAAAGCTGCTCACAGGTCAGACCAGAGCCCAGTGGTCAGGCCCCTGGTGTGCAGGGCATCATTCCTTTGTTTGCAGTTACACTTGGGTCGTCTTCATGCACACACAAGTCCTCCAGCCTTGGGGCAGCCACAGCAGATCACACCGGGAGTGGGGCACAGCAGCCATAGCTGAAAGGCTGCCTTTACCACATTTCCTTCCATCCCCGTGCAGGTCTTCACACTGCACTCCATTAGACACTCCACTAGGCACAGGGGGCGCCCTCCCCATCTGGGGCCACAGGCTTGAAATAGAGTGGTTGACGGGGTACCCTAACCCAGCTAGAACAGGCTGGTCAGCTTACTGGCCATGCCTGGGTCCTGAGGGCAGAGTCAGGAGGCAGGTCTGCCTCGAGCCCCCAAGGCAGTAGACTTTTACCTGGCCTCTGGGTCATCTCTGTCCGGCCCAGCCCTGGGCCTCATCCACTGCCTTCTCACCCCCACTGCCACCTCCCATCTGCCCACAGCACCTTCACTGGGAGTTTTGAGGCTGCTGAGTATGCCAGACTGGGGCCTATTCCCTTGGTGTCCCTGCCGCCGTCTCCTGACCTTCCTAAGATGTCTGGAAACCTCAAGGTGGTCAATCCCTGGTTGGGTTGTAGGCATGTCTTTGGGGATTTACATAGGAAGAAGGGGCAGCACTTAGCTCTGGGTGTGGGAAGCAAGCAGAGCCATGAGGTCGAGAGCCATTCCTGTGCCACTCCTCGCGTCCTGCGGCCCCTCAGGGTCAGCTCTCACCAGTGGTCCAGAGCTCTGGGTAAAGGTTTGGGCCTGTGGGTAGTCAGCATTAGGAGCAGGCTCACAGGAAGACAACATCCTCCCGCGCTGCTGGCCACCTTCCCCTGTGGGCTTAGAGGAGTGTGCAGGGAAAAGAAGGGACACTCCTGCCCACTGCCGGAGCAGCATTGTTTGGGGCTTTTAGCAACTTTTTTTCTAAGAAATGATGTCATTCCAAAAGTTTTCTGTGACACTAGTAGCCAGTGGTGTAGATCCAGCCGTGGATCCAGCCAGTAACTGTGACCAACTTCTCTGCTTAAGATCTGCAGGGAACCGGGATGGATTCTTTCGGGACCTGCCTGCCTTTAGGATACTGGCAGGCCACGGTCTGGGAGAGCCAGAAGGCAAGGCAAGCTTCCTTCCTTTTTTGAGACGGAGTGTCACTCTTGCCCCGGCTGGAGTGTAGTTGTGTTGTCTCGGCTCACTGCAACCTCCACCTCCCGAGTTCAAGCAATTCTCTTGCCTCAGCCTCCCAAGTAGCTGGGATTATAGGCACGTGCTACCATGCCTGGCTAATTTGTTGTTGTTGTTGTTGTATTTTTTTAGTAGAGATGGGGTTTTACCATGTCGGTCAGGCTGGTCTCAAACTCCTGACCTCAGGGGATTCCCCCACCAACGCCTCCCAAAGTGCTGGGATTGCAGGCATGAGCCACTGCGCCTGGCCACTCAGAAGGCAAGCTTTCACGGCCCCGGTCCTAGTTGTTCTTCCCTGTGAAGTCCATTCCTAAAGGGAATTGTGTTGGAAGGAAAGGAAAAAGCACCAAAGGGCCCTGCCCCTCCTGGGAAAGGGTGTGTTCCCTTTGCCTTGTGTCCTTCCCAGGTCCCTAGGCTGTGAAGAAAGGCTCAGACTCAGCCGTCCCCCCAGCACCCCTTCACCAGAGACCACAGCAGACAGACCCCTGGCCAGGCTCCTGCCAGACTGCTCCTCTCCTGTCCCTCCGGGTAGGGTCCCCATTCTCAAGCCCTGCCCTTTGACCAGCTCCATCTGAAGAAGGAAGACAGGGAGGAAGCAGCTCTGCCCCCAGCCCCAGTTTATTCCTGAGACTTAGCAGGGGAAGCGGTGCTGGCTTCGTGACACCTGCTGTGTAGGTGTCCGCCATGCTTCTGCCCAAAGGAACCACTAGGAGGAGTTTTGCCATGCCAGGCTGACTGGCCTGGCCATGCCACCCTCTAACCTGTACTAATCCCTCCTCCTTCCTCCTCTGTGGTGACTTCTACCCTCATTCATGGTCTGTCACTCCTATTCAGCCTTCTCAGTTTGTGTCTCACCAGCCCCACTAAGCAGGGTGCTGCTTGATCTGATCCCCCAGGCTGGTGAGACACACAGTGCCAGAGCAGTCATTTGATTTGTTACTTTTGTTTTTTGTCTGCAAAGTGGTCATGGTAGCTTCAAACTTCTCAGGAGCCTCTCCCAAATTAACGGCCATCATTGGTTATGACAATTAACGAGCTCCCCAACAACTCTGAGGCCTTTCATGCCAAAGCCTTCACAGCAGTCCATCCACAGCCCAGCACAGAGCTTCTGAAGAGCACTTCTGTGGAGCTCAGCAAGGGGCCAGGGCTTAGTGACACACCCCAGCCCGGCATACTTAGGAGCAGCGGCTTCTGCCCCACTGATAGTGCTCCTTTTTCCCTCCCTTCTTGGAGGGACTTGTGGATGAGTGCCCACCAGAAAAAGAGCAATTTTTAATAACACTTTTTATGAGAAAGATGTATTATGTAGATAGCTTCATTGCTTTAAAAAGGAAGCATTTACTCCATTCACCTCACACTGTGGATGTCCCTCCCCAAAAACCACAGCAATGCAGTGCTTGACTGAAAGTGTGATTGTTCTTGTTTTCAGGGAATAGAACAATTGAAAAAGGAAGAGAGAAGATGGGCTAAAAAAACAAAATGGATGAACATGAAAGCCGTTTTTGGCCACCCATTCTCTCTAGGCTGGGCCAGCCCCTTTGCCACGCCAGACCAAGGGAAGGCAGACCCGTACCAGTATGTGGTCTGAAGGACCCCGACCAGAGTGGCCACTCAGACACAAGCCCACACCACAGCACTACCGTCCCATTCGTTCTCATGAATGTTTAAATCGAAAAAGCAAAACAACTACTCTTTAAACATTTTTTATGTCTCAAGTAAAATGGCTGAGCATTTTAGAGAAAAAAAAGTCCCCATATTTTATTTTTTTAAAATCATCCTTTTGATTTTTTTTTTTTTTTTTTTTTTTTTTTTTGGTGACCGAAGCTGCTCTCTTTTTCTTTTAAAATCACTTCTCTGGCCTCTGGTTTCTCTCTGCTGTCTGTCTGGCATGACTAATGTAGAGGGTGCTGTCTCCGGGCTGTGCCCACTTCTACTAACTGAGTGAGACGGGATGCTGCACATGGATGGAATAGTCGGGAAACCCGGTGGGGGATGCAAGGGAAAGCCAGGAGGGCCCTGACCTCCCACTGCCCAGGAGGCAGTGGCGGGCTCCCCCATGGGACTTAAAAGCTCGCTGAAGATGGATGCTTCCCCCTTGAGGCCTGAGAAGGGCAGGATCAGGGTTGGAGGCTTCAGAAGGGACCTTGGCACAGCGACCTCATCCCCCAGGTGGACACAGTTTGCCTCCTAATTTGCAAAGCAGTTGCCTGCATTGTGCTTTATGGAGTTGGGGTGTGTAGAATGATCTTGCAGGGGAGTGGGGAGAGAGATGAAAGAGATCTTATTTGTATTCCGAATCAGCAATTGTATTCCCTGTGATTATTTGTAAGAGTATGAAGGAAAGATGTTTTTCCAGTTCAAAATGCCTTATACAATCAAGAGGGGAAAAAATTACACAATTTCAGGCAAGCTACGTTTTCCTTTGTTATATCTGCTTCCTCTCTTACCACCCCAACCCCCTCCCTTCAAGATGTCCCAGCAAGATGTCAATTAAGCAGTGTTAATTCTGACTGCAGTAGGCACCAGTGCCCAACACACACAGTCCTACCATCATCCCTTTCTTCTGGTTTTAATAGCCCTCAAAGAGGATTCACTTTCTGATATTTAACCCCCATAGATGTGCACGTATTTTCTCTGTATTTTAACCTGGGAGACTGTTGTCCTGGCATGGAGATGACCATGATGCTGGGAATTCACCTCACAGTCCCCACCCTATCAAAGTCAACATGTGGCCATCCCATTGGCTGTAGTCCACACATACACCTAAGTCTGTGGCACTGGGACAGAATAGATTTTCCATTTGAGAGGCACTTACTGTGTGAGTCTTGTTTGAAGAAGGTGGTGATGGTGGGGAGAGGTGAAGGAGATAGGAAGTGCCCTCCAAGTACAAAAATAACAAATACGATTATTGACCATCTGGGAATTCGCACACATTGTTTTTTAAGCAATTGCCACAAACCGCCTTTTTTAGCTTTTGCTTGGGGTGGGGGTAGGAGATAAGGTTTATTCAGTCCTGTCCTGGGTAGGGCGAAAGTTAATCTAGCCATGTGATTTTTCAGAAAAGTAAGTGGAACATGCTGCCTCTTTTAAATTCTGTCAGTGCTTCCACATGGAAACGAAATGCAATAAAATTTTTCCAAAACCTGTTCTGATTTAGCTCTCCTCTCTTGAGGCGTTACCCTTAGCAGGAGGCTGACTATCCCCAGCATGTACTACCAGTCTACTTGAGTTTTCTCTGGTTGGGTGTTTGTTTCTTTGCTCCTTCTCCTGAATGAGGATTTTGTTTGTTGGTTTTAAAGGACCAAAAGATCCGTCTCTTGAACCAGCTTGCCCTACCAGGCCTGTCTCCTTTGCTTTCTGCAGCCTGAATTGATTCCTTTGTGTTATTGGACTCTCCTAAGAGCGTTTCTGGGTCAGTTAACTTTGACTCACCTCTACGGTGCTATTCTTGCGATACAGGCAAGGCTGAGATGCTAAGATTTAAAAAAAAGAATGCTGTTTTAGATTGACTTGATAGCATTTATTCTCCATATGCTTTTAAATATTTTTTTCTTAATACACTATTCACTTAGGTGTATGAAAGAAATGTGATTGTATTAAATAACTAGAGAGGGGCCGCAGCGCTGGCCCTCCCCTAGGGGAGAGAGATTGATCATATTCCATCTTCAAGGGCATTTTTTAAAGTGAGCCAGGTTAGTTCTTTTCCCCTGGCATTTCTAAAGGAATGCAGTAGATAGTGCTGAAGATGCATTGAATTTTTTTTTTTATCTTAAAAATAGAAACTCATCCTTTAAACTTGTGCATATGATGTTTATCTTTCCCATAGAGTGGAGTTCCTTGGGTTTGTTTAGGCCTTGGCTAGAAAAAGTCAATGTCCTTGAGCTCTCAAACCAGCTGCATTCAGAAGACAGGAACTCCCCCAAAGTTCCTGGCATTTTTGCTCTTTCATTTTCGTTCAGACTGATAACATTTTCCTGAGAGCACAATGACTGAGCAATGTGGCCATCATTGGCAGCATAATGATTGGTTCCCAACCTGGCTTCCACACAGGAAGAAAAAGCATCCCTGAGCTCTCCTCAGTATTTCCAGATGTAATCAAAGAGGACATCTTTATACACAAAGTAGGCCCCAACTTTTGGCTTGGTCACAGGAGTTCTGATAGTAGCGTTGGGTGCACGCATGGGAAAATGAACCAGTAGTAGTCACAGGCTTTCAGAACCTGGGTTCTGGGGAGTGGAAGTGAAAAATAAAGATGTGGCATGTTAGATTAGATGATCCCCAGCTTGCTTTCCTTCTGTCAACTTCAGGTTTGTGTTCACAGCAACCAGACTGAATATGCAAAAGGCTTACATACAAGCAAATCTATAATCTGTGCATATTTGCATGGGCTTGGTAATATGTACACAAAATACATTTGGGTAGAAGTGCATGTGCTAAATCTCCTTTCAGTCCTGCCATTTTGTCTTCATACCGTACTTCCTCTTTTTTGTTTGAGACAGGGTCTTGCTCTGTCACCCATTGCAGAATTAGAACTCACTGCAGCCTTGAACTCCTGAATTCAAGTGATTATTGTGCCTTGGCCTCCTGAGTATCCACGGCTACAGGCATGTACTACCATGCCTGGTTCATTTTGTTGTCTTTTCATAGACTTGAGGTCTCATTGTGTTGCCCCAGCCAGTCTCAAATGCCTGGCCTCAAGTAATCATCCTGCCTTAGCCTCCCAACGTCCTGGAATTACAGGCGTGAGCCACTGGGCTCAGCCCTGTATTTCCTTCTTGAGAGAGCCCAAAGTATTCGCTTTTGCTCATCTGTCTAGGCCACTTAAATAGTTAGAATCCACCATCCCCTAATGCAGAAACCTTTCAGGTGAGATAAATTAATAAACATTGTAAACACATATATGAGGTTGGCATTACACAGAAACTCCTCTCTCGGTGTCTAGGCTGGACATTGTCATCCAGCCTAATGTATTTTAAATTTCTCTCTTTCAAGACTTGCAGTCCATCAGCTTAAAGGGTGAGCCAGTCAGTAGAGGGAAGGAGCCCCAGCTAGAAGGTACCTTTAAATGTCAAAGAAATGCGAAGAGAGAAAGATTTTGCTAGAATCCTCCTCAAGGGTGTTCTTGAGGTTACCAGACCGGCAACATCAGCATCACCTGAGAACTTGTTCGAAGTACACATTCTTGGTCCCCACCCCAGGCTTCTGAGCAGAAACAGTGGGGCCCAGCAGTCCGTATTTTAACAGCCCTTCAGGTGGTTCTGACTAACTCTCAAGTTTGAGAATCCACTCGGGGCTTGCAAGGGTCGTTCCTCAGGTGGTCCCTGATGGCTGCTGGTGATATGGGTCCTGTGTGCTGCTAGGCGCAGCGTAGTACAGTCAAAAGTGCTGATTGTGAAGATAGGCACGTGTTCCCACTGCTGAGAAACCACTGAAACCTCCCTTGAACCTGTGGCCTCCCCAGCAAACAACTGCCAAGGCATCAAAGAAAGTCTGTATGAAGTGGATCAAAATTATTAGCCTGCCCACCGCTCCTTCTGCCTCTCATCAGTTGAACCCATCTCTAGACCAAGGGCCCTTTGGGTGAAGAACCATCCCAGAAGGGAAAGAGAAAAGAATAGAACCCAGAGACCTCCAGATGGGAGCAGCAGTCGGTGAGTAGTCTAGAGCCAGGGGCATTGTAGCAGCCTGGATACATGACCTGTACGTGTCCTGACCTTTGCTTTCCATGTGTGGGCTTCAACACCCATGTGGCTTTTTCTTATATTCTTTAAATACATATCTAACTTAGGATCACCTCACAGAAGAGAAAGAATTCACAGTGAAATAGAAACAAGCCACTGACCAGCGTACTCTCAAACTGAAACCTTCCTTTTCCCACCCTCTCTCTCAAGAAAACATCTGCTGACTTGAGCAGCGTGATTGCCATAGCAAAGCAGAGTGGCCCCCTGGGAACCCGCTCTGTTGTGGCACATGCGCACACAGGAGCCGATGAAGCTGATCCAAGAGTGATGACGAGCACTGCAGAGGGAAGTTTGCCAAAAGCCTTCAGGGGGACACACATGCTCTAACACGGACATAGAATGCCCTGGATTTCTGTGGTTGTGGCCATAGAGTCTGGTCCTGGCTTCAGTCTTTGGTTCAAATCTCTGCTTGGCTACGTATCACCATACCTTACTACCAAAATACGACCTTGAGCATCAACTTCTTTAAGACTCAGTTTTCTCATCTGTAAAACTGGAATGATAACCTAAATCACAAAGTTAATGGAAGGATTAAATGAGGGTGATGAATGGGAATGTATGGTATCTGGCCCTGGTATGGCTTTATAAATGTTAGCTGTGTTAGAGCTGCGCTTTTCAAACCATTGGTCACAACCATTAATGGTTTGCAACCAGCATTTTTTTCAAGAAAAAATTTAAATGCATTACATATTGCAGGGTAAGTATTGTTTTATGAAGCTTAGGGGCTGTGTATATATGTGTTCTGGAATGCAACAGAAAAATATTTCCTCTTGTGGGTTACAATATAGAAGTATGAAATCTCTGATGAGGAGAGACAGTGTTATCTGGCCAGCTATGAAGAGACGCATTTGCCTGGGCTGCTGCCTGGGGCTCTGGCTTTCTACATGATGATGCAGGGAGCAGGGAACAACCTATTCTCACTCTGTGGGGCTCAGCTGAGTCTGCACGGACTCTTCTTGCTTGGGAGCCTTAGTCCTAATACATTCATTTTGGAGTGTTGGTGAGTTTGTTCACAGATCACAGCTCATGTGTCACCCAGGCTGACCTGGGCCAAAAGGCCCCGTCACATACTCTGCAAGAGCTGCTGGTCTCAACTACAACCCCCTGACCAGAAATCAACCATTTTTGTTTGTTTTCTTGAGCCTGAAGCTAGTGTTACTGCTCTTCTACAAACCTCAAGCTTAAGAACTTTGCCTGCAAGATCCCTTTAAATCCACGAAAAACTCAAAATTGTGTCCTACCAGGAAAAAGCAACCCTCAGGCCATTTATTACATCAGATTTGTTTGCAGTATTTTCTTTCAGGAACTCAGAAGTAGTCAGTACTCCCTGAACATTTGTCCACTTGACTGCTGAAGACCTCTGGTAGACAGGCCGGGCTCTGCCTGGAATACTTTTATGGCTTGGTGAGGAGGTTGAGTATAATCCAAGAGTGCCTATCGGGTGCATGCCACATGAATGGCAAATAATCCTGTGGGCTCTTGGCTTCATCTCCCTTCCCTCTGACTGAGCTCAGCCTGGGCACAGTGGGGATTTGCACAGTGGGAAAACATGTTGGGCAGAAAAAAGACGCTAATTCTGCTCCCAGTTCTGCTGCATAATAAGCCAGACAAGCCTTGGCCATTCTCATGGCCTCTTGGAACTTGTATTTCTTCCTTATCTGCCAAGCATCAATACTCAGACCCACCTCACAAGGAGGCTATAAAAAACTATGGTCATGGCTTTGAGTCCAAGTCAGTGAGGATGCAGCCAGTCTGTCATTTCTGGGTGTCTCCCCTGTAGCCCGTTTGCCATATGGTAATGTCCCAGCTCTGGTGCTATCAAGTTAAAGCATCTTTCTCGACAGGCTACAGATAATCACCCAGGAAGGGAATGCAGAATACCCAAAGCAAACCCTCTCAGTGGTCACTGCTTCTGTGCCCAGAAGGGAGGCCTGGCGAGGGGCCAGTCCGGGAGCAGCATTGCCCCACATGAAGCTCCCTCTAGACTGTGTCAATAAGATCCATTTTCTGAAACAGTGATTTTTGTTCTGATTATAAAAGTAACATTGGCTCATTGGTGAAAACTTGGACTGTGTGAGAAGTCTACAGAAATAAATACAAATCTAGAATTCCATCCCCAAAAGTAACCACACAGACAAATGTTCCAGTGTCATGTAAAATTGTATTAACACCATCTCGTATAGCTGCATAGCGTTCTGCTTTATAGAATCATCTGCTTAACCATCATTATTGGACATTTCTCTTGTTTCCAACTTTGCATGATTATAATTCAGTGTTCAAGTTTATATTGCATAAATCTTTGCTCGGATTCTTATTTTTAAATTTTTTATTGTGAAATAACTTCAGACTTACAAAAATGTGACAAAAAAAGTACAAAGAGTTCCCATGTACCCTTCAATCGGTCTCACCAAAAGTAAACATTTTATACACCCATAATGCAAATATAAAAACCTGGATGCTGGCGACACAATACCCTCAACTAAGGTGTGGACCTGATTCACATCTCTCCAGTTGTCCCATGAACATCCTCTTCTGTTCCAGGATCCCATGCTGCGTCAATTGCAATGTCCCCTTAGTCTCCTCCAGTTTGTGACAGTTCCTCAGTCTTCCCTTGTCTTTTATGACCTTGACCCTTTTTAAAAATTGAGGTGAAATTTCTGTAACACAGAATTAACCATTTTAAAGTGTACATTTAATGCATTCGCAGTGTTTTGTAACCACCAGGTCCATCTAATTCCAAAATATTTTCGTCAGTCTTTGACCCTTTCGAAGATTGTAGGGCAGGTGTTTTGTAGACTGTCCTTCCAACTGTGTGTTTGACGTTTTTCTCAGGATTAGATTGAGGTCAGGCATTTGGGATGGGAGCACCACTGAAGCGATGTGTCCTCAATGCATCGAATCAGGAGACACATGGCTTCGTTAAGTTTCACTATTGTGATGTTAACTTTGATCACTGGTTGAAGGTACCACTTTTACCCAATGTAGGAATTGTTTCTTCCTACTATTAAATAGGAATTGTTTCTTCCCTACTATTAAGGTACTGTTTTTCCCTTTATAATTGATAAGTCTCTTATGAGGATACACTTTTGAGATCAGATTTTTTTTAACTTAGAGTTTATTAAAAAGTCAAGAATCTTAAATCTCTGAGATGGTGTGGGAAGAAAAAGTGCTGGAGAAGAATTGGCCTAGGGCACCATCAGCTCTCAGACTGTGTGTGCGCCTCGGTTTTTCTTTCTGCATAACAAAGGGTTGTACCAGTTATGTAACGATCTTGTGTGGAAGAGAAAACCTAAAACCAGATACACAGAGATCTTTCTTGAGTCATGTGAATGAGCAGTGCCCAAGCCTGGCAAACCCACAGCAAATTCCCTTGGCTTCCAAAGGAGATGGAGAACGCAGTGGCCCCACTGGAGGGTTCAAAGCCTCTGTGCAAGGTGTTGTGGGCGGAGAGCTGGCCTGGCCATGTCTTTACCTCCTCTGGGCATCTCCCCCACCCAACACCCTTTCTGTGGCCTGGCGGCTGAGTTGCAGCCGACACCCAGAGGCAGGTGAGTGGGCAACTTGGGAGAGGCTGCAGGGTGGATCTGCTGCATGAGGAGGCCTGAGCCCAGCCTCGCCTCCCCATGGCGGTCCTGTGTGCCCTCCAGCACCCTACTGCATGATGGCACTTGCTATACGAGCACCCGCTTCTTCACCTCGCATGCTGTTTGTGTCCTGCACGCTCTCCTTAACCCCAGCGTCCTGCTGTGTTTGCAGCCCACATCTACCCTGGTGGGAGTGGCCAAAAATATTTAGGGAGGGGATTTTTAGTGGCTTCAGAGGATGCATGGTCTCCCTTATGCCTCAGCTTCTCAGCAGCCTGGCCCCTGCCCAGCATCTGTCATTGCACTTGTTGAAGGAAAGGAGGGAGGGCTGGGTGGTGGCTGGGGAACGTGTCAGTTCCCGGGCAGGCCCTGCTTGCTGTGCCCCTCCACGCCACTGTCCACCCACACCCAAGCAGTCCTCTGAGACACCTCTCCGGGCTGACCTGGGCCACAAGAGACCCCATCTTACCCACACCCTGGACCCTGCCACTGCTGAGCTGGGGGTGTGTGCATGAGCAGCACAACCCAGCACCACGCTGACGATGCTCTTCATCCCCTTCTCCCTCCAGGGCATCGAACGCCTCCAACGAAAGAACCAGCCCAGGGAGCACACGGGTAGCTGGCAGTCAGTAAAGGAGACCTTTGGTGGGGACTTCTCCCTGAACTGGTTCAACCCCTTCTCCAGACCGTGTCAGCCAGAGATCCCCAGTGACAAGGACTTGGTGCGGCAGGTGACGTCACTGTCAGACACTGAAACAACAGAGGATCCATCAGAGGAGACAAAGGAGGAGGACTGTGTGGAGGTGATAGATGAATAGATGCTGCTGTGGGGACAGAACCAAACACTACAAAGTGCTGCCAACCTTCATCCCAGAGTTTTGGCTAAAGGGGCTCATGGGCATGGTGCACTCCCAGAACCTCCAACCCTTCCGTGGGCCACTCACCTGTCCTTACCATTCCCTGTAACCCCTTCCTTCCTCTCTCCATGTTGGGCCAGGTTTGGCGCGCGCGCACACACACACACACACACACACACACACTACCATGATGACACACACACCCCCTACCATGATGACACACACACACCCTACCATGATGACACACACAGCCCATACCATGACACACACACACCCCCCACCATGACACACACACACCCCCTACCATGACACACACACCCCCCCTACCATGACACACACACCCCCCCTACCATGACACACACACACCCCCTACCATGACACACACACACCCTGGGCCACTCGCTTGGCGCTCACGTGCACACACACACACACACACACACCCCCTACTGTGATGAGTCTGCACTCTCTTCACCCCATTTGAAGCCTGTGGTGTCTGTGACCACTGCTGAAGGTCGAGCAGCGTTCCGGTGTGCCTAAACCCCATTCCAGTGGTTGCTGAAGCAGCATCTTCTGCACAAAGTCCAACAGAAGGGTTCTCATCCCTGTTTGGTATAAGAAATGGATTCCCCACCCAGTCCCTGCACGGGCCTTTGTTCCTCTCTTTGGCCCATTTTCCCAGCATCTACTGGCATCAGGATTGGCAGGGGTGCAGGCACTCGACAGAGCATACCCTGCAAAACCTCAGTGTCAGAGCCCCCCTTCCAGCTCCAGACAAAAGGTCATGAGTCCTGGCCCCAACAGGCCTGTGGCCCCAGTTCAGTGGAGAAGAAAGTGATTGGAGGTGCAGCCTCAGAACGCTGAGAAAGGAAAGTGGCAACCATGAGAAAGAAAGGTGAGCCAAGCAGCATCCTGGTTCTTGGACATCCTCCTTGGGCACTCTGAAGGGTGACGGTCCTGCCAGAGTTGCTCTGTCTACAACCAATGACCCACTAGGGTCTGGGGTTAATTGCTCAAAGGAGCCACTGTTCACAGAGCCACCTCTGCCCTAACCCTTGCTCAGAGATCTCCAAGTATGACCCACAAACGGGTGATGGTGGGACTCTAACATCAACAAAGCAACCAGAAAGACATCAGGCCTCCCACACTCAGGCTGCAGGCCCACTTTCTTGGTCCTTATCAGCTTTAGTATTTATTAATGATGACATAAGGAGCCTGAGCCAACTGTAAAGGCCATTAACTTGCAATCTGGGCAGGAAATGGCACTCACCACTTCGGGTAAGAGCTGTTCTGACTGTAGGGGCCCCCTATTGTCCTAACCAGAAGCAGCCCTGGACTGCCAGGATGGTGCATGGAATACCGAAGAGTTCACACCAGGGAGGAAGCAGTGGCTGCCCTGGGAGTCTCCTAGGGGGTGGCAGTTAGAATAAGGGAAGAGGATTTGCTGGTCACTGTTTTCTGATGTGGGTCTCTATGGTGAGTTCAAGCCTGAGGACAGGGGTGTCTGCAAAACCACTTGGCCCTTGAGAAATGTCCTTGCACATTGGGCTTCAAACTCCTTTTCTGGGGATCCAGCTTTGCCTGAAAGCAGAAATATACACCAGCCCCAAAGCCAATTCTGTTTTCAGATTGGTTGCTCTGGAAAGGAAGGCTGAGGTGAGGGCCATTTTACCTGCACAGAGGCAGACCCTGCCTTCCCTCATCACCGACCCCTGACCCCATCTCCGTGGTAACCTCGGCCATGTCAGTTACTGTTCTGGAAGGTGCTGGGCTGGGCCAGGGTTATGTAGGTAAGAAACCTGTCCAACCCTGAGCCTCGTCCCTCCCACACCAGTGACACAGTGGTCTTCTAACTTCACAGCATAACATTCTGCTTAGCCTTACACTGAAACCATTGCAACTGATGTCAAAACCAGATGAGATCTTACAGGGAGGGAGACTGGGTGCGGTTTGCTGCCTCCTCTGAATAAAAAGCTGTTTGCTCACCCTCAGTGACTGGAGTTTCCTGTTTTAATTAAGAGATCCCAGTCCAAACCCTTGGCCAGTGTCCTTCCTCCTGGGTCATCTAAAGGCACCTCTAGGAAAGCCACTTTTCTTCCATTCCCGGTGAGGGAGACGAGTGAGTGTCACGCGGCAGCACGCTGGCTGTGCCGGACTTGACCACCTCTTGGGGTCAGACTCTGCTGTGCAGTGACTGACCAAATGGTTCTCTATGCCACCACCCTTATGGTATTTCCAGCAGAAGGAACAATCACCTTTCCTTCAGTAAACTTTATTGAACAACTACTGTATCCCAGGAAGGTGGGCAACTGGGGCAAGGGTTACCAGGATTGAGGTTTTTTTTCACTTGGGCAGCTAGAAGGGCAGAGGATGACAGGTGTCCCACTCATGACTGTCCTGTGAATTAGACACAAAACCCTAATTCAAACTACACACGTGCCTCTGCCAGGGTGTATATCCAGTTAGGGTGACAGTCTTTGAGAGAGAGGTTGGATGTACTGAACAGACAAGCCAACTCCTCAGACAGAGCCCCTTGCCTGGGGAATTCAAAGGACACCATGGCTCCCCAAGTGACCGCATAACCCCCAGCACAGGATACTGTAAGAAGCTTATTGGCATAAAGAAAAAAGGATTCAGGGACCACAGTGTTCTCTTGAAGTAATCAAAATTTAATTGAAAGCATCTTGATCATTTGAACAAATCTCTGGAGGACAGAACAAGGAGGAGCAGGCCTCGGTTAACAGAAGCAGCCCTGGGCTGCCAGGATGGTGGATGGAACACCAGGGAGGAAGCAATGCCTGCACCTGGAGTCTCCTAGCGGGCGACAGTTGGAATAAGGGAAGAGGATTTGCTGGTCACCATTTGCTGACCTGGGTGTCTATGGTGAGTTCAGGCCTGAGGACAAAGGTATCTCTGGGGTGTCTGCAAAACCATGTGGCCCTTGAGAAATGTCCTTGCACATTAGGTTTCAAACTGCTTGGAGCACCAGGAGAGGGATTCCCTGGATTTCAGGCATAGAGGAGAATGGAGGTAACAGAAAGGAGGAGAATGCACTGCTAGCAGGCCCAGCCCAGTGCTGGGAAAGTGCTCCCGTTGGCAGGTGCCTTCAGGGCTAGCAAACCCATGGCCTGAAGATATGGCAGCTTCTCAAGGGGTGCCAACGGGTGGCAACGCTAGGCTGCCCATAGCCTGCTGCTCCAGGGAGAGAATCTGTGGCTTTGAAGTCTATGGATTTGAATGGAGACAACAGTGGCCCTGATTTTTGAGGCCATGACTCAGGAAAGGGATGGGATTCTGTGGCCTAGGCTGGGTGTCTCTAGCCATAAAAGAGGTGACCCTGTGACAGCACAGGACCTGGCCTTGTGGGTCTGGCTGCTTATGGTTGTGTTGGCCTTATCTTTGACCTACTGGCTCTTGGATCTGTCCTCATATAAGTCATCAAATTTAATCATCCGTAATCTGAAAGCTAAGCACAAGTAGGAAATGCTGAAATGCTCAACTAAGGCTCCACAGCATCAGACAAGGCTACTTGGTGATGAGAACAATCTTTTGAGCATTAATCTCTTTCACTTGTTTGGAACTAAACTTGATGATAAATTTTTTGGGTCCAGTTTTCACCGGGGTGCATTTCATTTTGTATTCGATGGTCTCACCAGGCTGCACCGTCCTGGAAAATTCAAAGACAGACATACAATCAATCAAGGATGTTATGGGAAGAGGGAGAAGATGAGTTGGATGAGAAGCCAGGAAGCTGAGCCTTAGCTCAGTCTCTTTGAAAAGTCCTGGCCATTCCAGGGCATGGCACAGTGGACCTGCACCCTGCGTTCTGCCATCAGTTTTCTGAGCTGTAAAGCAAGATGGTTTAAACAGCTGGTTTCCAGCAGCTCTTCCAACTCTGACATTTCACAAACCTTCCCTGGAGTCTTGCCTGGCTTTACTACAGATCTTCTTGTTTCATGGGTATTAGCAACAGTTACCTATTACATGAAATGTAAGAGGAACATGTACTTTACAATGTGTCCCCATGAAAGGAATTGTCTAGCCCCTCACTACCCAAAGTGTGTTCTGGGGCCCAGCAATACCAGCATCACCCAGGAGCTTACAGGAAACACAGAATCTAAGGCTCCACCCTAGAACTGCGAATCAGAATCTACACTGTAACAATACTCCCCAGATAACGTTAAAATGTGAGAAATCCTGGTCTAAGGAAAACAGGAGTCTACTGGTTTTTACTTGGAAGATTCAGACATCCTCAAAGAGACCATCATACCTCTCAGAAACAAAACATTCGAGTTCAGTAAAGTTTTTTTGCTGGATATATCAGCATGCCAAAGATCAATTTCCATATAGTCCAGCAAACAATTAGAAACTATGAAAAATATGGTATTCGTAAAAGCTATAATATTGATGCATCTTGGAATTAATCCAACTAAGAACATGCAAGTTATATATAAAGAAAACAATATGGCTTTTCTAACAGTGATAAAGGCTTGGAAAAAAAATAGGAAAATCTCATATTCCTAGATGGTAAAACAACATTTGATCTTAGCCGAAAGGCTAAGAAGCAATCCTAAATGGTAAGACTCAATATTGCCATTTGGCACAATTCTCCCCCAAATAAGTCATTAAATTCAATGCAGTATCAATCTAAATCCCAACTGTTTTTAAATTATGTGAGAAGATGATTCTAAAAGTTTTATAGACAAAAATGGGGGAATGGGATTTGCCTAATACATATCAATGTGTAAATATGATAATAATATAAAATTATTATAAAACTGCAATAATTTAAGTGGTATAATGTTGTATTAGAAGAAGGCAAATGAAATAGCAATTAAAGAGTCCAGAGACCCAGATATATGTGGGAATTGATAGCATAATAAAGGCAGTGCTTCAAAGTACTAGGAAAACCATAGACAAAGTTGGAACTCCACATCACTCCACACCCAAAAAAAATTCCAGGTAAATCCCTAATTGTGTAAAGCTGGAAATTCTAGAAAAAGCATAAGAGAATATTTCTATGCTCCTAGAATGACATGAAATTCAATGTCATAAAGGAAAAGATTGAAAAATTTGGCTACGTTAAAATTTAAAAGTTCTAATGGTGAAAGACATGTTAGTGTTTAAAAAATACAAACCGTTTGCCCAGTCATGGTGGCTCATGCCTGTAATCCCAGCACTTTGGGAGGCTGAGGCGAGCAGATCACCTGAGATCAGGAGTTTGAGACCAGGCTGGCCTACATGGGCAACCTCTCTTCTACTAAAAACACAAAAATTATCCAGGTGTGGTGGCACATGCCTGTAATCAAGGCTACTTGAGAGGTCAAAGTAGGAGAATCTGGAAGATGGGTGGAGGTTGCAGTGAGCCAAGATCGTGTCGTTGCACTCTAGCCTGCACGACAAAATGAGATTCCCTCTCAAAATAAATTTAAATTTAAAAAATTTTAAAATACAAACTGTTATAAATAATTCACAGCACATAATACTCTTTACTGTGTAAAGATACCATACTAATATGAAAAAATAAATGACTTGGTAGAAAAATGGACAATTTTTCAATTAATGTAAGAAATATTCAGCCTCACAAATAGAGATGCAAAGTAAAGCAATGAGATTACTTGACCACTAGATTGACAAGAATCAAGATCCGCTGGTAGAGCATAAATTGATGCAATCTTTTCTGATAGTAATTTGGCACCAGCAAAATATGTCTACATTTTGACCCTATGACCCCATACTGAGAATTCACATCTCAGGAATATGCACATATATGCAAGATGTATGTCCAAAAGTGTATTTCTGTTTGTAAGAATACCTCAGGCAGACTCACCCATGGTCAGAGATCTGTGGTGAGGCGATGCCCAGGCTTTCCAAAGAGAACTTGACGTCAGTCAAAGGGATGGCCAGGGTATTCTTGAAGATACAATTGCAGACAAGTAGCTGGCCAACTCTGCCTGTGTTAGGCAACTGTAGTAGGGTAGGGAGGAGAGATGGGGAGAGATGCATGAACCAACCAGGGACCCTTAGGGATCTTAGGGGCCCCATCCCACCCCATGGCCAACTTCCAGGCAAGAGGAGCCCTTGATGGCCTGCAGGAAGCTCACCTCTATAGAGAACTCAGGGTACTGGAAAGACAAGAATACTTCGGAGGCCATGATTTCCTTAGACTCCACAATTTCCACAAGGAAGAAACCTTTGATAACTGGCTCGTCATCGAGTATAGCCAGGCTGTTGATGTAGGTCTTGGAGTCCAAGGTCAGATTCACTTCCGATACTGCCAAAGAGCCAGGGCGAGGAGAGAGGTCATTCATCATAGCCCCCCAACATGAAGTTTCCTTATCAAACAGAATTAGATTAACCTTGGACATGTCCCATAGTCTCTTTAGAAAACAAGACGTTGGGCTCAAGATGGAACAATAATTGGCCATGTTCTCCAGGCTTCCATCCTGAGTCCATGACAGACATTACCCGTTGTCATCAGGACATCCCACTTGTTCTCAACACTGTGCCCTGGGCACTGATAACCATTGATTTGACTGGGCATTTGAGAAAAAACTTCTGCCACCATAGAAGACTTCTCATGACACTTCCAGCACCCCTAATTTCTAACCCTATGATAGACCCAGGCTCCTAGTCCAGTGGTCTCTTTGGCCCATGTGGCTTTCCTGTGACTATTAAAGGTAGGTACTCAATCAATGTGTGTTTGTGTTTACTCACACACAAAAGATTATTAATGTATGGAAGTCATCCACAGAGGAGAGAGGGATTCCAGATTGTGGGGACCCTGAGCTCACTTGAGAGCTCTCCTGCCCCTGGTTCTGGTACCTTGACCTTGGATCTGCGAGGTCTTCTTGAGGGTACACAGTTTTGCCACCCGCTTGCCAGTGTACAACTGTAGTTCAAAGGAGCCCGAGATGTTGACATTCTGTAGGGCAGCAGTCTTCCTTTTGATAATCACAGTGAAATTAACAGGTTTTCCCAGGAGCACATCTTCTGACTTTACCGACACGTGAAGAAAGTTCTCTTTTACAGGTCGTCTGTGCTCCCTCTCAGAACTGAGAAGGAGGAAGGCATGATCCATTACCTGCCTCTCCTCAGAGGAGCCTGAAAGAGACACAAAGCCAGCTTCCTTCAGATGCTCCTCGAAGGGCCAAATGTCCCAACCACCACTGTGGCAGAAGGAGCCCATCTGCATGGCCAGAACTGCAGAGACATCCGAGGAACCCAGGAGCTATAGATTCACACAGAGGAGCATTCAAATCCCCATTCCTAAGTAAAAGCACATTCTGACGTCAGTGGAAATGGCAGAATAAAGACCTCCAAAAATATGCTTCTCCATAAAAGCAATGAGAACACTGGCAAACATTATCAAATCAGCCTGGCTCGGTGGCTCACGACTGTAATCCTAAAATTTCTGGATGCTGAGGCAGGGCGGATCATGAGGTCAAGAGTTCAAGACCAGCCTGGCCAACATAATGAAACCCCATCTCTACTAAAAATACAAAAAATCATCTGGACATTGTGGTGGGTGCCTATAATCCCAGCCACTCAAGAGGCTGAGGCAGGAGAATTGGTTGTACCGGGAGGTAGAGGTCACAGTGAGCCAAGATCACACCACTGCAATCCAGCCTGGGTGACAGTGCAAGACTCTGACTCAAAAAAAAAAAAAAAATTATCAAATCAACTTTTTCAGAACACTTGAAATTAACTAAAGGCTTATAATAATCTAAGGAGCATTTATTCAAGAAAAACAGCACAATCTCAATAGGAATAGTTGTGTGGCATTCTGATTCCCATCTCCCCTTCTTTCCAGCTCCACAGTAGCCTCGAAAACCAGCAGCACCAAATCACAGCCACCTCTGGAAGGGACAGAATGGTTTTAGAATTCCTTAAAAGCCCCACTATCAGAGAATTGTTGTTACTTGACTTGACTGTGATTCCCTGGAAACCCTCATTCACAGAGTTTGTCCTCATTGACCTGACTCAGAGCTCCTTCATTACCAACAGCCTTTTTCCTGGAGCATTTGTTAAGGCGAACAAAGCAAACAACCTGTAGCAATTGTTTTCAATTGCAGTTTCCTAAGGCAACGATAACAGTTGAGGGGAAAAGAAGCTGACCAAAAATTTTCTTTTGTTTGAGATAGAGTCTTGCTTTGTCTCCCAGGCTGGAGTGCAATGGCGCAATCTTGGCTCACTGCAACCTCCACTTCCTGGGTTCAAGCAATTCTCCTGCCTCAGCCTCCTGAGTAGCTAGGATTACAGGTGGCAGCCACCATGCCCAGCTAATTTTTGTATTTTTTAGTAGAGATGGGTTTTCGCCATGTTGGCCAGGTGGTCTCAAACTCCTGACCCAGGTGATCCACCCTCCTTGGCCTCCCAAAGTGCCGGGATTACAGGCATGAGCCACCATGCCAGGTGCAAAAATCTTAAAAGGAAAATCTGAGGAACAAAATGTCTATGGGGCTTTGAAAAGCTCAGATTCCTGAAAATGTAAGGTCTGAGAAAGATCTGATAAGGCTCTAAGCTCTTACCTCTAACCGACCCTGAGGCTCTGCACAAGAAAGAAGTGAAGGTAGAATTGTAAATTGCCTGCCAGAGCATTGAATATGTACCCCAGCTTGTACACAGAGTCCCTTGCCCAAGGCCAGGGGTCTTACCGATTCAAGGAATTTAAGACAATATCTGTCCAATCATTAGGCTGACCACTCAGCAAACAGCAGAGAATTTCAGTGGTCCTGCTCAAGAAAAATTACAGACTTTCTGGAATTATGTCAGGAAAGTCATTAAGCGAATAGCAACAACAACAAACCTGGGATGGGGAATGGGATCTGATGTCCAGAGTTACCATATTATATTCTTTAACATGTCCAATTTTCAGCCAAAACATTTCAAGGTACACGAACAAACTACAGGCCATACATGGCGGCAGGGCAGGGGGCCTGGGGGGCGGGACATAGAAACGGTCAATAGAAACTGTCCCTAAGAGAGCCCAGACACTGAACCTACTAGACAGAGACTTTAAATTAGCTATTTTAAATAAATTCAAAGAACTAAAGGAAAGTGTGAGAACCAATGGCTTGCCAAACAGAGAATATCAAGAGAGAGATTAAAATTATTTTTTTAAAGGACCAAATATAAATTCTGGAGTTGAAAAGTACAATAATAGCAGATTAGAGCTTGCAGAAAAATCAGCAAACTTGAAGACAACTCAATTAAGATTATCCAGTCTGAGAAACAGAAAGGAAAAAGAATGAGGAAAAATGAACAGAGCCTCAGAGACCTGAGGGACACCAAGTGTGGCAGTTGACAGATACCACTGGCCTCCCTCTGTCCTATCCTTTCCTCCCTGATACTTCTGTCACCCTGCCCCCCGCCAAAAAAAAAAATTCTTCCTAGCCGGGCACGGTGGCTCAAGCCTGTAATCCCAGCACTTTGGGAGGCTGAGGCGGGTGGATCATGAGGTCAAGAGATCGAGACCATCCTGGTCAACATGGTGAAACCCCGTCTCTACTAAAAATACAGAAAATTAGCTGGGCATGGTGGCGCGTGCCTGTAATCCCAGCTACTCAGGAGGCTGAGGCAGGAGAATTGCCTGAACCCAGGAGGCGGAGGTTGCAGTGAGCCGAGATCGCGCCATTGCACTCCAGCCTGGGTAATGAGTGAAACTCCATCTCAAAAAAAAAAAAAAAAAAAAAAAAAAAAAAAAAAAAAATTCTTCCTGACCTAATTGCTTTTAATCGAGTTTGCTCATTTTCAAGACAACCTTGGTGATAAGATTTTATTTCGGAGATGGCAGCTGTGGGACAGGAATTTCTGAGCTTGGTTACAGAGCTCTCCATCCACATCCACTCTGAACCCGAACAGACTTCAGAGTGGAGAGATCCAGTTTGTCCTGATCTGCCTTGGTAGCCATTGCCTGACTCATTTATATGGAAGAAATATTTACTGCAGGGCTACTTTGTGCAAGATTCTACACAAGCTCACAATCAGCCCAAGGGTCCAAACTGACCTCGTGTCACTCCCCTGCAGTGGAGGGTGGGAAAGCCCCAGCCGCATGAATACGATCTGCCACCCCCCCGCACATCGAATTGCCCCCTCATCTATGAGCCCTACTTCCTGCCTTCCGCTGACCACATCCCATCCTCAGCTTGCCCCTGTCTAGACTCTTGCACCCTTTGAGGATGCTGTATGGAGTTGTCTGTCTTTCATTAGCACTTGGCACAAGAGCCACAGCCACAGGGGAAATGGGCCACAGGGGAAAACCAATTCTGTCAGATTGAGGAACATCAAGAACAGAGGCAGTGTATGAGCAAGGGGGTCTGTGGATAGTAGAGATTGCAAAAGAGACAGTTCAGGTGGGGAAAGCATAAGCAGAGGTCCGGCCAGCGGCGAAAGCAGCCAGCCATTCCAGGCAACAGCAGCAGCATGGCTAGGGGATGAACTTAAACTCAGGAAGGGAGCCAGAGGCCAGCTCTGCAGGGCCCAGAAAGCCAGGCTGAGAAGATATCGAATTTGCTGGGCACTGCAGAGCATGGACCATCTTAGCAAGGTGAATGAGCTCCTCAAACAATGCAAAGGCCTCAATTAGGATTTGTTTTTCCTTTTCTTGAGACAGGGTCTTGCTCTGTCACCCAGGCTGGAGTGCAGTGGTGTTGTCATAGCTCACTGCAACCTCAACCTCCCTGGCTCAAGCAGTCCTCCCACCTTAGCCTCCTGAGTAGCTGGGACCACAGGCACATGCCACCACACGCAGCTAATTTTTGGGTTTGTTTTTTTTTTTTTTGTAGGGACGGGGTTTCACCATGTTGCTCAGGCCCACCCCCCGATCTTGACTATTTTCATGGTCTGGGTGACTCAGGGGCTGGATTAGAAGAAGCGCTGTGATGCTGGTCACCTTCTGGGTACTTGTACTCATAGGTGATATCTCTCCGCCTCTCTTGGCCCACTGCTTTGGTGCTGATGTTTTTCCCGATGCTTGAGGTCTCCATTGATATTAAGTGTAACTCTTCCTGCCCATTCACCGTCTTCACCAACCAGATGAGCCTGTCACCATTCACTTCTGAGAAGACGAATCTTGTGTCATAGACTACAAAGATGTCACCTTTGTGGATGGCAGCCAGTGGCGATGGCCCACAGCGGAAGACACCTGAGGGAAAGCCAAGGGTGGTGACTCTCACTGGGATTCCCCAGCTCACCTAGCCTGAACCCAGTGGCAGCAATGAATCTCAAACTCAAACAGGACTGGAAAGCAAGCTTTGCCCAAAAAGCACCTGGGTGCTCATTTCCTAGGCTGTCCTTAACTATCCTGTAAAGAGGGGCACATCTCAGCTTTGACTTGAAGAGTGTCAGGAATCCTCCGTCCCGGTAATAGGAAGTCACACTGCCTATTAAACTCATCCCAACACATGAGTTCCCAGTACAGCACAAAGACATACAGTCTGGGTCTGATTCCTGGGATCGCGCCTTGGAGCTATGTGACCTTGTGCAAGTCACTTCAGCTCTCTGTGGCTCCATTTCCTAGAAAACTGGGGATAAACACAGCACTTACCTCCTAAGGCTATTACAAAGATTAAATGAAATAATCCAGGCAAAGTTCTTAGCACTGTGCCTAAAACAAATGCAAGCTGTTGCTATGGATCTGAGCTAATAAGAACATTTCCATTCTAAGAGCTCTCTTTTTAATTTCTAGCCTGTGGATAGAGAGGTCTCCTTATTAGTCATTGACAACTTGGTAAAAATCAGTCCTCTGCCTCTCAGGCAGATAGTGGCACTGGGCTATTCACTGCCTGGTTGCCATGGCTACTGTCCCACCTCAGCAAATGCTACTTGGACTCCCTGGATGGAAAAAGCCCTCAACGTTGCCCTGCCGAGAATCTTCCTGCAGAGTGTAGGGGAGTGCAGGTGTGTCACTTGCTCCTCCTACCTCTGGAGGCCACCTCCCACCACCCTCACCCCCGATTATAAAGGCGATGCCTGATCTCTGGAGAAACGTGGAAGCTGTTTTCACTTTTAACAGCACTTTTTGCCTTCAGGGCCATGTGAACTCACACTGCAGCTGGAGGAATCAGGAGTCCCACACTGAGGGGTGTGAGGTCCGAGGAGTATGTTTAAGTTTTAACCTGAATGCCTTTGGGGAGCTGTATGCTCGTGTCTCTGGGTCCCCACCTTCCCAATCAGACAGCCCTGTTCACTCTCTGGCCCCGTGGGCAGGTGAATTTGCTATCCCCGGGACGAGGTTCACAGACAAACTGAGACTCGTTCCTAGAAGAACCTTGAGAGACACCTACTTCAGGGTCTGCAGGAGTGAGGCAGAGGTGCCAGGGAGCCAGGGGCAGGCTGTTCCTGGGAACACTTCAGCTGGAGCAGTTCTGCTTTACATTATAAGGTGTTACATGAATTTTCTTTCTGAAGGGTCAGACTGCTTTTTAAATTTAAAAAACAAAAGTTTGAGGCTGGGTGCGGGGGCTCATGCCTGTAATCCCAGCACTTTGGGAGGCCAAGGCAGGTGGATCACCAGAAGTCAGGAGGTCGAGACCAGCTTGGCCAACATGGTGAAACCCCGTCTCTACTAAAAATACAAAAAAAATTATCCAGATGTGGTGGCAGGAGCCTTCAGTCTCAGCTACTCTGAAGGCTGAGACAGGAGAACCCAGGAGGCAAAGGTTGCAGTGAGCCAAGATAGCACCATTGCACTCCAGCCTGGACAACACGGGAGAAACTCCGTCTCAAAAAAATAAAAAATAAAGGCCAGGCATAGTGGCTCATGCCTGTAATCCCAACAGTTTAGGGGGCCATGGCAGGTGGATCACCTGAGGTCAGGAGTTTGAGACCAGCCTGACCGATATAGTGAAACCCCATCTCTACTAAAAATACAAAAATTAGCCAGGCAGGGTGGCGTGCACCTGTAGTCCCAGCTACTTAGGAGGCTGAGATAGAAGAATTGCTTGAACCTGGGAGGTTGTAGTGACTCGAGATCACACCACTATACTCCAGCCTGGGCGACAGAGCAAGACTCTGTTGCAAAATAAGTAAATAAATACAAATTTTTAAAAAGTTTGAGAACTATTGAGCTAATCTATTTTCCCTTTACTGGGCTGATTTTGTCTTTATTACTAGGACTTGCAATTTAAAATGAAGATAACTTGATTCCATAGATTTTCCAAGTAACCTCAGATCAACCCCTTGCCTCTGTTTCTCCAGCTGTACAAAGACAGCTCCAAAGGTCCTTCCAGCTACGAGGAGCCACTGTCTTACCCGGGGGGTTGTTAACCCATAACCAACTGAGAGAAGCATCCCCATTATGTCTGAGTTGGGCTGAATCCTGGTCCAGCCTCATGGATCTGTGTGACCTCGGGCAACTCACTTCACCTCCCTGAGCCTCAGTTTCTTCATTTGTGAAATGAGGATAATGACAACCTACTTTGAAAGGTTAGTTGTGAGTGAACAAATCATGTAGGTACTGCGCGTGGCATGCAGTAGGGAACCCTTAAGTTCCACCATCTCCTTGCTGTTAATAGTACTGTCATTGGCATTATCTTCACAAAAATAGCCAGCAAACTAAAGCCCCTGCTCAGGGGGAATAGCAGGAAGGACTGAGCATGCTTTTTGTTTTGGGAAATTTTTATTAAAACTTTGTCCACCTGCTTGGCTGCATACCCAAGGCCCACAGAACCCTGGGCCAGGTCAGGAGAGCAGCACAGATGCCCAGCGCCTTCCCGCCGCCCACTCACCCTGGCTGCGCTCCTGTGGCGTGCCATCCACAACCTGCCAGCCGTCGTAACCCTTGGGCAGATCTGGTCGCTTCATCCAGGCATCCGTCCACACGTGGAAATTCCTGCCGCAAAATGGGAGCAGGCCCCACCCCAGACCACCCCCAAACCTAGTTAGACATAAACACATCAATATTGCCAGAGACATCTTCATCACCAGGGACCCATTGAGGTTGTTCTCAGGGGCTGGAGAACCTTTGTCAACACTGGCAAGGAAGGGGCCACTGCTGAGTCCCACCTGCCTCTCAGAAAGCCTCCCACGGCACAGAGGTGGGTGCAGGGGGCAGGGCCAGGGGAACCTCATGAGACCCTCACCCTGCCTATGGGTCTCAAAGAGCCTGGGAGTCTTCATCCCTAGACGTGGTGACCTCAAGGCAGAACTAAATCTTATTTGTCTTCACATCTGCAGTGTTTGAAGCATAACAGACACCTAATAAATTTCTGCTGAATGAATGGGTGAAATAACAGTTGGAATCTTTTACTAGGCTGTGACTGCACACCAGTAAAAGATTGCAACTGTTATTTCATTCACTCAATGAATGTATTCCATCCACTGGGATTCTGATTTGGTTGATCAGCAACTCTGTAACTGGCCAGGCTCTGAACTCTCATATTAAATCTTGCTATTTTAAAGCTGGTGCTCTTGATTTTCTAGGTACACAATGAACAGCTGTCCCTCGGTATCCACAAGGGATTCATTCGTTCCAGGACCCCTGAGTATACCCAAATCTATACACACTCAAGTCCTGCAGTCAGCCTTGTGGAACGTGCATGTAGGAAAATTCAGATCTCAGTATAGGCAGGCTTCACCTCCCACAAATACACCTGTACTTGGTTGAAAAATATCTGCATATGAGTGAACTGCACAGTTCAAACCCATGCTGTTGAAGGGTCAACTGTATATCATCTACAAATAATACTGGTTAGTGACTCCTTTCCAAAAGTTTCAAGGCTTTCTGTTTTTTCTTGTCTTGGTACATGAACTAGAATGTCTCAGCAGTATTTAAATAAAAGCTGTGAGGCTCCAACTTCAACTGAAATGCCTCAGGAATTTATCATCAGGCCCCGACCTTCCCACCTCGTCCACTCCCTCTGCAACTTCTCATTCTCCCTCTTCTATCTTGTGGTCACTTTTCAAGAGGCCCATGTGCTCTGGATCAGAGAACAAAGTAAATAAGCTTCATTCTGGCCAGTGGGTACCAGTTACATCAAAAGTTTTCAAACAGTGGTATATGTCCGATCTCCTGGGCCAAGTGCTAATATGAACTTCAGATTCCTGGCCCTTCCCCTGTAGAGGCAAAGGCTCCAGTACAGGAATCTGCTTTTTTTTTTTTTTTTTTGAGAGGGATCTCGCTCTGTCATCAGGCTGAAGTGCAGTGGTACGATCTTGGCTCACTACAAACTCTGCCTCCCAGGTTCAAGTGATTCTCCTGCCTCAGCCTCCCAAGTAGCTGGGATTACAGGCACGCATGCCACACCCAGCTAATTTTTGTATTTTAGTAGAGATGGGGTTTCACCATGTTGGCCAGAATAGTCTCAATCTCCTGACCTCGTGATCCACCCACCTCGGCCTCCCAAAGTTCTGGGATTACTGGCATGAGACACCATGCCTGGCCAGGAATCTGCATTTTTTAACAATCACCCCCCAAGGTGATTCCAGCACAGATTGTCCAAGGCCAAATGTTGGAAAATACTTAATTCCAGGGGCAATGAGAAGTGGCCTGCAAATTGAATCCATCTCCGAGGGAGGTTGAAGGGGCCCCACAGCTCAGCAAAGTCTCTGCATTGGTAGGGCCTGGAGACTGGGCTTGGGCTAGAAAACTCCTGGGATGCCAGGCATGGTGGCTTGTACTTGGAATCACAGATACTTAGGAGGCTGAGGCAGGAGGACTGCTTGACACCAGGAGTGCAAGATGAGCCTGGGCAACCTAACAAGACCCTGTTTCTAAAAAGATAAAAGAAAATTCCTGGGAGAAGGACAGAGGGTGGGTTGAGAAGGAGTGACCCTACCAGACAGAGTCGTACGACCTGTTGCTGAGTTTCTCGCCCTTCTCATTCACATACATATCCACTGTGAGGTTCTTTTCGGTGTCGTGAGCGGAATTGAAGGCTGTCACGCTGCGTGCTGGGACGCCCAATGCTCTCAACACTGAAATGACCCAGGGTGGGGTGATTGGCAACTGTGGGGGTTGGGAGTCCCCCTCTTGGTACCTCTGTCCTCAGCCACTGGATCTCCCGCTTACCTGTAGTCAGGACCCCAGCGAATACCCAGCACTGGCCGAAGCACACAGCCTGCTTCGTGTTGTGGTACTGCTGCAGGATCTGGGTGCTGCCTGTCCACCGGTATGGGGCTGTGCCACCTTTGTAGTCTCCAGACCAATTTCCAAGGAGCACGCCTTTGCCTTTCTCAACACTCATCTGCCACACACGTAGAGATGGGGTCAGTGTCCACCCCTCAGAAGAACAAGGTGCTGCCAGCCCAGCTTGGCCACCCAGCCCCCAAAGGGGACACCTCACCGTGTCTCAGCGCACCTGGAGGACATGGGCTATCCAGGACAGGCGGAGTGCCCAGAAGGGCCAAGGAACATGCCAGCTGTGTGAGTGACCAGGGAGGATGCTCACACTCTGTGCCTCAGTTTCCTCCCTTGTAAAATGATGATCATTACAACACCTACCTTTAGGCTGGTTCTGTTTGTTTTTTGAGAGAGGATCTTGCTGTGTAGCCCAGGCTGGAGTGCAGTGAGGTGAGCTCGGCTCACTGCAGCCTCAACTTCCTGGGCTCAGGTGATCCTCCTACCTCAGCTCCCCAGGTAACTGGGACTACAGGTACACGCCACCACACTTGACTAATTTTTGTAGTTTTTCGTAGAGACGGGATTTCACCGTGTTGGCCAGGTTGGTCTCAAACTCCTGAGCTCAAGCAATCCACCTGTCTCGGCCTCCCAAAGTGCTGGGATTATAGGCGTGAGCCACTATGCCTGGCCCCTTTAGGTTGTTTTGAGGATGACCTGGCTGAAGCCTATGCCTATTCTGGCATCTTTCATTTTTAAACTGTCAGTGGTCTGCACCTCTTTTAACCCCTAAGGAGCCCTGACTGGACGATCCTTTCCACCTTATTAAAACCAGAGAGAAGGCAAAGCCACGTGAGTTCACCTCTGAAAGCACTTAATGGAATCTCTACAGAAGGTTGTACAGGCAGGTGCAGAGGAGCCCTCTGAAAACATGAAAGGTGACACAGTCACAAATCTTTGATCTGGGGGTGGCCTGGCTTGAACTACACCCACCCATCCCCTCCTGGCCTGCACACTAATAGCCTTGGCAAACCCCATTATGCCTTGTGAAAAGCACAATTATACTGCCTCAAGTTTCCCAGGATGTTAAAGATGCCGTGTGCTAAATTGAAACTCTTACAGTATGCTACAATTTCTGAATCCTGTTTGGGGGTTTGCTCAGTTTTAATCTATAAGAAGTCTCAAACAATGGTGTGACCTGGGCCTCCCGTGGCCTCTCAGGTCATGTGGCTGGACAAGCCTCTTCATTTATCAAAACTGGAGAGAGAGCAGAGGCCAACCCCAGACTCAAGAGCGGTCAGACGGAATGAAAACAGATGAAAGGGAGACAGGCAAAGGGTCCTAGGCAAAGCAGGACACACACCTCCCATCTTAACTGTCACCCAGCCTCTGCTCTGGTCCGGCTGCTGCATCCTACTGCGAAATTGAGTGGCCCCAGCCTGGCAGTGCCCGCTAGTCCCAAGCCGTCTATAGAGCAATGGTGGGGGGGGAGGTGGGGGGAGAGGAGACAGAAAAGGAAGGGGAGTGATGCTGAGCCCAAAGGACATCAGGACTTTCAAAACTCCTGATGCACAAAGCTCTGTCACCCTGTGCCCAGGTGTGGTAGACAGTCATCGAGATGGCCCCCAGTAGTTCCCTCTTCTAGACCCAGCAACTCACTTCTGACCAACAGAATGCAGCAAAAGTGACGGCTGTCACTTCTGAAATGAGGTAACAAAGGCTGTGGCTTCCAGCCCCTCCCTCTCTTGGCCACTCCTCTCTGTGGCCACTCCCTCTCTTGCTCGCTCACTCTGATGGAAGCTGGCTGCCATGCTGTGAGCTTCCCTGACCTGAGACTGCCCACAGCCAGGTAAGTGAGCCTGGAAGTAGATCCTCCCCCAGAGATCTTAAGCCAGAACATTCAGCTAAACCACACCTGGATTCCTGACCCACAGACATGGGAGCGAATGTAGGTTTGTTGTTTCGGCCACTGTGTCTTGGGGTAACTTGTTACTCAGCAATGGATAACGAACGCACCCACTGCTGCGCTGACTTCCCTGTCCGGTGTGGGAGTCGTCTTTAGGCGGCCCTACCAGAAGCTCCGCCTACTAGTCAGATTCCCAGATCCCGGAGGCCCACTGATGGCCATGGACTTCTAGGGGGAAAGGAGCAATCTTTATAGGGAATCTGGGAAGGGGAAGGGCCTCTGAAGCAGGCTGGGGTTCTCAGACTCCCGAGCATGGAAGCTAATGTGCAGTAACCGAATTCTGGAAGTGACTCCTGCAACAACTTGGCGTTCTGAAGTACCTGAGGAGGTGGCTGCGAGGGCATTAGGAGGGAGCACTGGAGTGCTCTCCTGCACTCCGGTGGTCGGGTCAGGAGAGCTGTAGGAGGGAGCACTCCAGTGGTCGGGTCAGGAGACCTGGCTCAACCACCACTGTGTAGTCCTTGGCCAACTGCTGCTTCTCCCTGGGTTGATTTCCTCACGGCCGAAACAAGTGGCAGCTTAGCTCACTGCTTCCCAAACCCCAACACTTGTAAGAATTACCTCGGAATGGGCCCACAGCGTGTCAGACCCTGGGCTGGGCACTTGTGTGTTATTGAGACCTCATAGTCACCCAATAGATGAGATAACAGAAGCCCAGAGAGGCTTAGAGTCTTGGCCAGAGTCACGGAGCTTGAAAGGAGAGAAGCAGCCAAGTACGTGTGAGTCCACCTGCACCACTGAAAACTAGGGCCCCTCGTGGCAGGTTCTGTCTGCTAATGACTTAGTCTCCTTTACTTGGTCTCTCTCAGCATCCAGCCTGGCCACCTGCTGGCCCCTGGGCCAGAGAATAAGCATACCAGCATGGGGGTAAAGGGGAAAGAGCGGGCACACTGGACTCCATGCCTGGGCCCCAGAGGGTCAGCGTGAGAGCCCCCAGTAATTCCACCAGCCCCTAAGGTGCAGGGGAATGGGAGCCCCAGCATTTATGAGGCACACCACGTGCAATAGGCTCACAGCCTCGCTGCAAGGAGGGCATTTCAAGAGCCCCTGACTTAAGACCAATCTGTCACAGCAGTTCAGCTCACAGACTCCCCTAGAGATGAATATACGTCTGCCTGCCACCCACAGATGGCAAGAGTAGCCACTTGTCTGAACTCAGTGGACCTTTGGAGAGTGGTCCTCATTGGCATTGGGAGATCCCTGGGAGTTCCAAGGTCTGTGATCATTTACATAGTAATCATTTACATAATAATCCATTTACATAATAATCCCCAGGTCATACTTGCCTTCTTCACTCTTATTCTCTCCCAAGTGTAGAGAGGATGAAAAATCGACATGGTTTCAGATTCCACATTGCAAGCAACTTTAAGAAGCTGCCAATTATGGAGCCTGGATATAGTATCTTCCATTACGTAAAAAGGCTATGGGAATATTCCTGCCTTTTTAAATCTATGTATCTGTATGATGCCAGATGTTCATATATTCCAACTAAGACAATAAATGCAGAAGCAACTATGAAATCCCAGCTGGCTGGAATTCCAGCAAGTCAGACATTGAAGAGATTTGCAAAAATGGAAAACAATGCCACTCTTCTCACTACATACTTTATGCTTTGAAAAATATTGGCTTTTTAAAATAAAAATATATTATTTATGTTAACATGTAATGGAATTATCATTCTTTTAGAATAAATAGTTCTAAACTTTTCAGTTTTAATTTCTAATACAGAAAATATTGGTCAATATAAACACATCTCATTTGGGGTCCTCAGTTATTTTTAAAAGCATAAAAGGGTCTTGAGACCAAAATATGTGAGAATTGCTACTCTGAACACATTGACTTCCAAGTAGCCAGGCGGAGCAGAGAGACCAACTATACTGTTTGCCAAAGACCAAGGGGTTTTCTGGGGCATAGTATTCTCAATGCTAAAACCAGGAAAGTCCCAAGTGAACTGGAAATTTGCTCACCATAACTGAAGCTAAGTTTGCAGGTAGTAAGTGGACCTTCCGTATTAATCTCATTTTGCAGATGGGGAAACTGAGGCTCGGACACGTGAAGCCACTTACACCTAAGGTCAGCCCATACATGGCAGGGCTGGGATTCAGGCTCAGGTCTGACTTGAAAACCTGCTCTCAGAACAGATTTCAGTAATGTCTATTTCTTAATGGTTTTGAAAGGTTGATCGGCCATGGCACTGCTGTACTTCAAAGGCTCACAGTCTAGCTGGGGGAAAACAGAAAACTGCTGAGCAATTGGCAAGTACAAGACAGCATCAAACTGGGGGCAAAATTACTCTGACTTCTGTGTAATGGAATCTTTTACACGGAGCCCAGGCTTTCCACACCTACCAGAGCACACATGGCCCTGCACACCAGCACGGGATCCCTCCTATCTGTGGGCTTGAGGGAGGTCTCACTCAGCAGGGAGATGCAGCAGTCCAGGATATTTTTCTCAAACTATTTTGGGAAATGAAGAAAGAGGCAGTTAAGACTTTCCCTGTGGCAGAAACTTAACACAAACTGTCTAATTTGCATATCATAGCCACCCTATAGCATAACCCATCTTCCCTGCCTGCAGTCTCATAAAATGTCCACCACAGCATTAAAAATTAGAAACATTTAAATGTCTGGCCACAGGGCAATAGTTAAGTAAGTTTATAGAGCAATAGCATGCAGCCACTAAAAGGCAGTACAAGAAGTTTTTTATACCATGGGGAAGATTCCTTTGTAATCAAGTCAAATAAATGAAACAGGCCAGGTATGGAGGCTCACGCCTGTAATCCCAGTACTTTGGGAGGTGATCACCTGAGATTGGGAGTTCAAGACCAGCCTGACCATGGAAGAGCCATCCCCACCCCCCCATGTCTCCCTCATGGGAAGTCTCCTGGGAGGGTTTCTGCCTAGGACTCTACCCCATCTGTGCAACCTGGGCAGTCACCCCTCTCTGGCCAAGTTTCACATGTATGAGACTGGCGTTTGACCTGAGGTTCACAAACCTTTCTCCACAACCTTTACTAGCTACTACCCAACTAAAAGTTTGATCTAGCAAATGAGGCCTGGTCCAGCCACATGATGACAAATCATTACCTGACCAAAGTTCCAGGGTCTGTATTTGATACTTCCGGCAACTCCCACGTAATGGCCGCCCGTGTCGTTGAGGATGTACTCTTTACGCTCCTCCTCGTCAGGCAGGAAAACCGTGTCCTCTGAAGCAAACCACACATCCACAGAGGTTATGGCACACCCTGGGACAGTGGCACGCTTGCCACTGGGGACTGTCTGTGCTGGGGATCTTCAAGGTCTTTGTGAGGGACTTGGAACAGCCAATGTTCGGGACGGAGGTGGGCGGGAAGGAAGATCAAAAGAACTTCCTAAGCCAGCTGTAGGGAACTTCCCCTGGGAAATCTGGAGCAATTTAAGCATGAGTTAAGAAAAGGATGGGTCAGGCGCCGGTGGCTCAGGCCTGTAATCCCAGCACTTTGGGAGGCCGAGGCGGGTGAATCACGAGGTCAAGAGATCGAGACCATCCTGGTCAACATGGTGAAACCCCGTCTCTACTAAAAATACAAAAATTGGCTGGGCATGGTGGCGCGTGCCTGTAATCCCAGCTACTCAGGAGGCTGAGGCAGGAGAATTGCCTGAACCCGGGAGGCGGAGGTTGCGGTGAGCCGAGATCGCGCCATTGCACTCCGGCCTGGGTAACAAGAGCGAAACTCCGTCTCAAAAAAAAAAAAAAGAAAGAAAGAAAAAGAAAAGGATGAATCATAAACCACTGAAAAGACAGAGTTCATGAGTCCATACAGATGGTAGAGAGAGAGAGATGGATAGGGGTGAAGGGAGGGCTCTGCCTACAGGAAACGTCAGGCGGTAGCAGGTAAACATGGTGGAGAGCTGGCCTTGGAAAATCACTGTGCAGCCATCACAGTGAAGAACGGTTGAAGCAAGAACCATCAGTGGATGCTAAATCTAGGGGTGCAGAATTTTGATGAGGATCAGGATATTTGGATGGTCTTAAAGTGCGTCCACATAGATTACTCATTACAAAAAATTTTATAAAGTAAGCATATAGCAGAAAAACTGGACAACGCCTTGACCAAATGATCACATTCAACATTCCCAGCGAGGGGCAGGCAGACACTGTGTGCCTCCAGATATGATTTTCTGAGAAGGACATGTCATTTACAGGATATTCAGCAAGGACTGTATAACCTGAATCTAAAGATGACAAATCATCAGACCCAAAATGACAAATGATCTGTTAAAAGGGGGACTTCTATTCCTCAAAAATATGTCAAAAAAGAAAAAGGCTGAGAAATTGTTCCAGATTAAAGGAGGTAAAGAAACATAACTATATGCAAAATATGATTCTAGACTGGATCCTGTTTTGGAGGGAAAAAAATGTTATTAAAGAACATGATAAAATCAACTGACCAGCTGGGCATGGTGGCTCACACCTGTAATCCCAGAACTATGGAAGGCTAAGGTGGGTGGATCACCTGAGGTCAGAAGTTCAAGACCAGCCTGGCCAACATGGTGAAACCTCATCTCCACTAAAAATACAAAGATTAGCTGGGCGTGGTGGCATGAGCCTGTAATCCCAGCTACTCGGGAGGCTGAGGCAGGAGAATCACCTGAACCCAGGAGGTGAGGTTTCAGCGAGCTGAGATGGCATGATTGCACTCCAGCCTGGGCAACAACAGTGAAACTCCATCTCAAAAATAAATAAATAAATAATTAAGTGTCCAAACTGGAATACAGATAGTAGATGAAAGTGTTATGCTAACACTTAATTTACTGAAGTTGACAACTGTCTTGTGGTTATATGAGAGAATACCCTTGTTATTAGGGATTATACCTTAAAGGGTTTAGGGGTAAAAAAGCAACTTATATGTAACTTACTGTCAAATGGTTCAAAAATAAAAAGCACACACACGTGTGTGTGTGTGTGTAGAGGAGGGAGGGAGGGAAAATGATTAAGTAAATGGGGCAAAATGTTAACAATAGGTAAACCTGGAAAAAGGGTATAGGTTGTTCTTTATACCATTTTTGCGACTTTTCTGTGAGCTCAAAATCATTTCCAAATACAAAGTTTTAAAAAAGAGCTCCTTGGCTTCTAGCATGGGCACCTGATGGCTTTTGACTTCAAGAAGGCTGCAGGAGGAGGGGCAGGCGTGGAAAAGGGTTGACACAGAATGTGCTGCATTTGAGGCTGCAACAAGATGTCCAGCACCCTCTGGAGAGAAGCCGGTGCTGGCGATGGCAGAAGTAGCCTCGAGTGCCATTTGTATCAAGGTTCCAGTGTAGCCACAGGAAGCAGTGAGCTGGTACATATGAGGAAGTGGAGAGAAGAGAACAGAACTAAGGGAGCAGAAGGGAGAAACCAACCGCAATTCAGGCTCTGCCCAGAGTTGGCAAGGAAGAAGCCCTTGCTTGTCCCTCCCCACCCCCACCAAGGCAGCCTCTGCACAGCGGTGGAGGCAGAAGCGTGCTGGGGCAGGGCAAGGCATTAGGGAGAAGTGCAAATGGGGAATAAATAACTCCATTCTAAAGAGCCTGGTCACAAAGAAAATGCTCCAATGGTGTCTGTGATCTGTTCCTGGGTCACATCCCTCAAATTAGTTTGCAAGTACCTTGAGAGCAAACAAAAGCTCATAGACTATGCATTACACACAACAGGTTTTGCCCGGGGCACCTGCCACTCCCCAGCAGAACTGAGATTCGTAGTACCTTTACACCACGGGTTGAAGAGAAGGTATAGGATGTTTTCCTCAGACTTAAGGATGTGGCTTCCAGTTTTCACATGTAGTTGGTAACGCCCCACGATGGCATTGGGGGTGCTGGTGACAGCCACTGTGACCTGAGCAAACCACAAGATAAGGTGGACACCACACCCTCTGGCCAGATCCCAAATCCTACAAATGCTTCCCAGAAAAATCCATCAGTCCTAATAAATCATCCCATCTGGAACCAGCCCAGAGACAAGGAATGGTCAGGACCCCGGACAGCCAGGAGTGCTCTTGCAAGGGAAGGATGCATGCGACAAAAAAGCAGCCGCACACAGCATGAGGCTTTGGCAAGTCCTTCAAGAGCCCTAGACACACTGGACTCGAGAAGCTGGTGGACATTTTCATCTCCCCGAACTTCACTCCCTTCACCACAGCCTGTAGGTTGTTATGAAAATGCTGTAGATAAAACACACATAAGATGCTGACATAGTTGGCTCTGTGTCCCCACCCAAATCTCACCTCAAATTATAATCCCAATAATCCCCACATGTTGAGGGAGGGACCCAGTGAGAGGTGACTAGATCATGAGGGTAGTTTCCCTCATGCTGTTCTGGTGATAGTGAGTGAGTTCTCACAGGAGCTGATGGTTTTCCCCGCTCTTGCTCTCTCTCTCACCTGCTACCATGTAAAATGTGCCTGCTTCCCCTTCTGCCATGATTGTAAGTTTCCTGGGGTGTCCCCAGCCATGTGGAACTGTGAGTCAATTAAACTCCTTTTCCTTATAAATTAACGGTCTCAGGTATTTCTTTAGAGCAGTGCAAAAATGGACTAAGAAAGGTGTTTAGCTCAGTGACTGGAACTTCAGACGAAAGGTAAAATGTCAGCTGTCTTTGGAGCAAAAAACACCTTTCTCTTGGAATACAAGCAGCCAGAGTCCCAGAGGGCCATTGGTCAAAGGGTGTCCAGGCCTTTATCCAGCCTTTTAGGATAAATAATAACTAGAGAGATAATTAGGATAAATCAATATTGCTGTAGCCACAAATGGTACCGGCAATAATTCTCATCATTGTCACAAGACACTTTCATTGCGGTCCAAGATCCTCCCATGAGGTGCTTATTATTAGAAGAAAACTCACAGGAGGAATAGGCTCTCAGTTCAAATCCCAATTCCACCCTCCCTCCACCTTTTTTGAGACAGAGTCTTTCTCTGTCACCCAGGCTGGAGTGCAATGGTGCAAACACGGCTCATTGCAGCATTGAACTCCCAGGGTCAAGCAATTCTCCTACCTCAGCCTCCCAACTAATTGGAACTACAGGTGCTCACCACCACATCTGGATAATTATTTCTTTTCTTTTCTTTTCTTTTTCTTTTTTTTTTTAGTAGAGATGGGGTATCCCTGTGTTGCCCAGACTAGCCAGCTCTACCTCTTACTGGCTGTATTACCTTGGCTGGTTACTTAACCTCTCCTGTACCTGTTTCCTTCTTTAAGAATTTGGAATAACAGATCCCCTTCTTTGTGGTAGCATTGTGAAAACTAAACAAGCTAATATATATAAACGTTTCACTGTCATCATTTTGCTGGTGGGGAAACAGGTTCACAGAGGTGGCCCAAGAGGTAGAGCTGGGATCAACCTCACTGTGCTATGACTCCAGAATCCACAAGGCTAACTCCCGATACCCTTCTTGTGGCAAGGGGGAGGCGGTTGTGCCCTCAGTGTTCATTACAATGGAACCCAGGAGAACCAGCCTTCTAGGGTGCAGGAAATGTCCTCCACCATCTGGGTGGTGGTTCCACAGCTCTATTCATATGTAAAAATTCATTGCACGAACCGTTAAGATTTGTGTCCTTTACGTGTGTTATATGTCAATTAAAAAAACTTTAAAAATAACACTTTTTGAGTAAAGAAATGCAGCTCCTGCCCACACCCCATGCCCACCTCGGGAGAGATTTTCTTGATACCCTAAAAAACACTCAAATGCAAAATTGTGGTTGGGAGTCTGGGATCTGGATGGGAGGGAGAGGAAGCAAGAGCCCGGGGCACTAGGGAGGATTCCAGCGGCAGCTGGCCCATTCATCTCATTTCCACCAGCAGACTCTGCTTCTACAAAAACCCAACGTAATTGTCATTTTAAAATCATGGCATTAGCCTAGCATTAAACTTCTAGGGATTTAGCCTAAGGAAATATCCACAAGCTAGTCCGAAGATCTGGCTGAGAGATAGACTGGAGACAACTGTGAACACCCAGCACTCCCCAAAAGGGTGGAAAACCAGCCACCGCAAGCCCACACTCGTGGGCAGGAGCCACTGTGAAAAGTGTTCATTAGGCCTTGTCAAGCGAGTGGAGCTCGAGGTGGACTACCTGCACTTTGTATGTGACCATGACATAGAAAAGCCTGGCAGAAAGGATGGGTAACTTAATTGGTGGAACCATGGGTTATTTTTATGTACTTCTCTCCACTCATGTCCTCCAGTGAACATTGTTCCCTTTGAAATGAAAAGCAGAAGGGTGACCGGTAGGGGTTTGGCCACAGTCAGAGGTACTGTGTGCTTGCAGGAGGCGGAGGGGGGAAACAGACGTTTGGAGACACGACCCCTCTGTCATGCTGTGCTTTAAACCACATTACCGACTGACAGGTGGCAAAGCAAATAGGGGCTGCTCCCATTAGGAGGAATCCGCCAGCCCGCTGGGTGCTCACCTCTTTGCCAGACTCATTGCGAAGGGATGCCTGCCAGTTGTGGTGGTCTGAGGGCTTCCTTGGGTCGAGCTCCACCAGGGTGTGTCTGATGATACTAGGATTCAGCCCTGGAGACATGCAAAGGGAACAGAGTCTGGACATTGGCCCAGGCATGGGCCACCCCCGAGACAATCTCCCCTGCTTCAGGGGTACCTACTGCCCACTCACGAGGCCCCCATCCCTCCTGTCCAGGCTTATTTGTCCCCTGGCTCCCTGGGTCCGCTTCTCTAATTCTGCAGGTGCCTTCCTCTGCCCCACATGACCAGTTTTAGTTTTCTACTCAATTTAGATGAGCTCCCTGCCTCCTCCTCTCCGCGTCTTCCCTTTTTTTCCATCAGATCCAGCCCTCCCTAGAGCTCCTGCCTCTGTCACGTGCTCACTGGAGTTACTGTTGGTCTAACTCCACTGGCTAGTGCCACAGCCCCGCAAGCTGGTCCACTCCGCGTAATGCAGGGGAACAGCTTAGCCTTTGTTACTCTCATCTGGAGGAGGCAGATGCCACCACCTACCCTGCACGCTGTCACAGGATCTTCATTGAAAGGTCAGCCAGGTTATGTCATGAGCTCCAGGGACTACTGGAAAAAAACCCAACCTCTTTCCATAGCCCACAGGCGGCCCTCAGTGAGGCTTCTCTCCAACTCCCCCTTTTCCTCCCTGTCATGACTGGGTTTCTGGTCCCCAGAGACTTAGCTCATGACAAACAGCACGTGACCACAAGTGTTGTCTCCTCGGGGCCCTGGCACTTGCCATGCTTGTGGCTGGGAACACCCTGCTCTCAGCTCTTCACACGGTGGCTCCTATGTGGGACGTGGGTCTCAGCAGGGTCACTTCCCAAGGAAGTCCTTCCAACCCCGACAGAGTCAGCCCCGCCCTGATCTGCTGTTTTCTCTCTTGCTGGAGGAGCCTCTTGTTTTGGTTTCTTCATCATATTTGGCCCTGTCTGAAATTATCTTTTGTTTGTTTGTTGCTTTCTCTGCTAGTACGGTCAGGTCTAGGAGGCAAGGACCGCTTTACCTCTGGGTTCCCTGGCACAAAGTAGGCACTCAACAAACATTTGCTGAGTGAGCGAGTCTCACTGCATCACACATAGAGAGTGCTCAGTGCAACGCCTGATGTGTGGCAGGTGCTCAGAAGTTCTGGGCGAGGGAATATACATGGACTCAGGGCCAGTATAAAGTCACTGAAGTCAGGGACAGCAAGGTCCCAGTCCATGGTTGAGCAGGCAGCTCATGGCATGGCACACAGTATGTGCTTATTTTGTACTGGAGGAAGGGAACGGAGGCTGTTCTGACTGATCTCCACCAGCATGGTGGAGGAGACCCTCCGCCTGTCATTCACTTAGAGAAGGAGCAAAAGGAGCTCTCTCCCCAGAAGTGGGATGCCCTCCTGTAAAGTAGATCTACTTGATCTAATTTTTTTTTTTTTTTTTTTGGAGACAAGAGTTTCACTCGTCGCCAGGATGAAGTGCAATGGCGCTATCTCACCTCACTGTAACCTCTGCCTCCCAGGTTCAAGCGATTCTCCTACCTCAGTCTCCCGAGTAGCTGGGATTACAGGCACCCATCACTATGCCCTACTAATTTTTGTATTTTTAGTAGAGATGCAGTTTCACCATGTTGGGCAGGATGGTCTTGAACTCCTGACCTCAGGTGATCTGCCTACCTCGGCCTCCCGAAGTGCTGGGATTACAAGCATGGACCGCCATGCCTGGCTTACTTGAACTATTTTTAAAACTTAACAACAGCATTAAAGAAGACCCTCCTCCATTATCCTACCACAAGATCTAATACATTTTCTCTCTGTTCCCCCAGTTGTACTTATGCACACATATTTACCTAACTATAACAAATGTGTGAGCCTTTTCCTATTATATTTGCAACCAAAATGTGATATTTTAATCATTATTACTGCTTGCCTCCAGCCCACCCAGCTATGGCGTAGGCACACCTCAGTCCTATGATTTGCCTCTACACAACGTTCCAGACCCCACTGAAGCAGATGCCTGCTGAGTCGCCTCCTCCCTCTGCTCTGGCCCCTCCCCTGCTTAGCAAAGGAATCGGAGCCTCACTGTGTGCCAGGTCCTGACTGAGCTTCCATTCTACCCTCATCATACCTCCTAATATTCCCACTTTACAGATGGAGAAACTGGGGATCGGGGAGGGGAAGGCACTCCTAGCTCATACTGGCCGGAAAGGGCCACTCCAGCATCCAGGGACCCGTGTGGTCCCTCCCCCAAGCCCACGAATAGGGCCCCAAGGCTTCACCTGTGCTGAATTGCAGTTTCAGTTCGTGGTAGGATTGCAGAGGCTGGTTCAGCGCCAGCCGCAGGTGAAACACCTGCCCTCTCCGGAACACAGGACTGCTCGTGTGGAACTCCTTCGTGTGGTGAGAAATGGCATTCTCCTGCTTCAAGAAGTCAACATGGAGAACCTGCAGCTCTGTCAGCAACACAGCATGGTGGGGAAAGAGCACAGAGAATGTTTATTCCCTGATCACCTCCTCCTGGGTTTAAAATCTGACAGTGTGTGGAGGCGGAGCCAGGCTTTCAAGTCGGGCATCCCTGCTCCACCTCTGACTGGCTATGAATCTGTCTGAGACTCAGTTTCCTCACCTGTAAGATGAGTGTGCACGTACCTACCTTGTGGGGTTACATGAGGATGAGCTGAGAGCAGTGGACTCAAGTGCTCAGTCATGTAACCCTGAAAGGTAGGTAGATGCATGCCCACCTTACAGGTAAGGAAACTGAGTCTCAGACAGTGAGTCTGTGAGTGGCTGTTAGGCAAGGCCCCCTCCCCAACTACCCCTCTCTGCAGACATGGTGTCAGGAAAAAGCTGGAGCCAGGATGCTCTCTGTTAACCCAGAAGCTGGAGGGAAAGAGGGGATCGGGCAAACTGAGGCGGGAACAGATGACCCCTGGGGTTGCTCCACTGCCTGTTCAGCCCAGACTCCTATCAGCTTCCAATCAGACACCATCCTGAGGCCAGAGTTCACATCCTGAAGGAAGGGTGGGGTGCAAAGTGGCTGGGGTAAAGCCTTTTGATCCAAATAGAGGAAGAAGCACCAAGGAGTTCTCATGATCCGAGGCCAAGACCACTTGCATTATAAATGGGACTTTCAAGGCCAGACGCAGTGGCTCGCTCCTGTAATCCCAGCACTTTGGGAGGTTGACAGGACGGATCACCTGAGGTCAGGAGCTGAGATTGAGCCAGTGCACTGCAGACTGGGTGACAGAGTGAGACTCCGTTCCCCCCCACAAGAAAAGGGGGGATGTTTTTATTCAATGCTGAAGTGAAAAGTACATCCGGTAAAAGAAATACTCTCCATGTGCATAATACACCCTTTTCTGTAACCTATGAATTTCTTACCATGTATCTGTTATAATGACATTTCTTTGTGTTACCTCAGCTTGGAACCCAAAACCCTCCCCTTTATCTAAAATTCAAACTATTCCCAGGCTCAAGAGTCATGAAGGGAAATGTGTTTTGGCTGCATGTTGAAACCACCTGGGGGGGTATAAAACTGTATATGCTTTCCCCCAGCAACTCTAATACAATTGATCTGAGTGGGGCGTAGCCTCTATGTTTTCAACGCTTTCCAGACAATTCCAGTGGGCAGAGGGCGTGGTAAAACACAGACTGCCGGGCCCACCCCAAGTTTCTGATTCAGCACATCTAGGGTGTGGCTGAGAATTTGCCTCTCCAGCAGCTTCCTTGATGACGCTGACATTGCTGGCCCAGGAAGCACACATTGAGAACTCCTAGATTAGGAAGCCCCACTGTGGCCTGTGAGGTAAACTGAGGTGAGACGCAGGGATCTTCCCCTGCTCCCGAGGGCTCACGCAAAGTGGAAACTCATCCTCTGCAGAGATATCATGGAGGCCAGCCACGGACACGTGGGCTTTCGTGACTAAAGAATGGATGGAGTGGTCACGCCCACATCAGAGGGCTACCTTGGGGATGTGGCCAGTGATGTGTTTGGAGACAGCACAGCTCACTCTTGCTGGAGTGGCTTTGGGATTGGTGTCTGGACAAGAAGGCAAGCCCCCAGCAAGTGGCCTTCCTTCCGCACTGCTGCATAGGGCCTGGGAACCTGCTCCCTCCAGCAGGGAGGACACCTGGCAGACAAACTACCTTCCCAGGTGTCTCCCCTTTTTGGGCTAAAATCTTGGGGTGGGCCCATAGCTAGCTGGAGCATCTTAGCCCATCTGTGCTACTACGATGGAACATCTGAGACTGGACCATTTAGAAAGAATAGAAATTTACTTCTGACAGTTCTTGCAAACAACCATTCCAGATGAAAGGTCTGGATGAGCATAAGAGACTACTGAAAAAAAGTAAAGTTATGAGTGCTGAATGAGACACACAGAAAAAAAAAACATGTCACAACTAATTGTTAAAGGAATTGAACACATCCTGTGTGACTCCACTGGAGGTCCCACCGGACCTCACCCCATGTGCCTCTTCCCTTTGCTGATTTTTCTTTGTACCTTTTGCCACAATAAATCACATCCCCCTCCACAGTGTCCATATTGCTGTCTGAGGCTATCACCACCTGCCAGCAGGCACTGCTGGACAGTCTCCTTCCTTGACTGCTTGTGGGAGCGCAGCCTCAGCAGAATGCATACCAGTTATGAAAAATTTGAAACATCACCTCTTTCTGTAGAGGTCTGGGATTCCCCCAAACTAAGAAAATAAACTAAACAGTTGTCCTTGGCTCATAGGCATAAATTGACTCCTAGTCACAGTTGTCACTGGTTTAGGGGATAAATGCCAATCCTCTTTGGAGTGATTTATTTTCCACCAAAGTTTTATGGAATTCCTGCAGATAAAGTCACACTCAAGATGAGCTTATAGCCCTAAATTTTAAAGCAAAAAATCCACTATTTCAGCAGAAACCACACAAGTATTCTTCCAAGAAATCAGATAATATACAGACTATAAAATAATGTACAGAGACTATGGACCAGGTGCAGTGACTCATGCCTATAATCCCAGCACTTTGGGAGGCTGAGGCGGGAGGATCCCTTGAGCCCAGGAGTTCAAGATCAGTCTGGACAACATAGGGAAACCCTGTCTTTACAAAAAAATTTTTTTAGTTAGCTGAGAATGGTGGTGTGCACATGCAGTCTCAGCTACTTGGGAGGCTGAGGCAAGAGTTTCGCTTGGGCCTGGGAGGTCAAGGCTGCAGTGAGCCATGTTCACACCACTACACTACAGCCTGGGTGACAGAGTAAGACCTTACTTCAAAAACTAATAAATAAAATAAAATATTTAGGTCGGGCGCGGTGGCTCGCGCCTGTAATCCCAACACTTTGGAAGGCCGAGGCAGGTGGATCACGAGGTCAAGAGATCGAGACCATCCTGGCCAACACGGTGAAACCCCATTTCTATTAAAAATACAAAAAAAAAAAATAGCTGGGCATGGTGTCACACACCTGCGGTCCTAGCTACTCGGGAGGCTGAGGTAGAAGAATCACTTGAACCCAGGAGGCAGAGGTTGCAGTGAGCCAAGATTTCGCCACTGCACTGGAGCCTGGTGACAGAGCAAGGCTCCGTCTCAAAAATAAAGTAAAATATTTAAAAATATATAGACTGGGAGAGAGATCCAAGATGGCTGATCACTAGCAGCTCGGGATTGTAGCTCCCACTGAAAACGCAAAGAACGAGAGGACGCCACACCTTCACATGAATTCTTGTTGCACACGCACCAGGAGATTCCCAGCGGAGGAGCCCCACGGGTCACCAGCGCGACTCTTGTGACCGGCGAGGCGGTTTTGCCGGCGCCTCGGAGCGCTGGTTCTTGGTGCAGAGTCAGAAAGGCACCATCCATCTTAACGCCGCTGATTTGGTCGGCGCAGTGGGTTGCTCAGATTTCGGCGCTGAGAATCAATAAGTTGGACGTCCACTCAGAAACCCAATTACAAAGACGGTAATTATAAAGACCACAGATGGATAAATCTAAAACGAAGGGAAGAAAACAGCCAAAAAAGGCTGAGAATACCCAACATCAGAACGCCTCTCCCTCAGCAGGGGATCCCAGTTCCTCATCAGCAATGAAACAAGGCTTGATGGAGAACGAGTGTGTTCCAATTACAGAAGCAGGCTTCAAAACGTGGATAATAAGAAACTCCTGTGAATTAAAAGAACCTGTGCTAACACAATCTAAAGAAACTAAGAACTTTGAAAAAAGATTTGACGAACTGTCAACAAGAATACAAAATTTAGAGAGGAAAATAAGTGAATTGATGGAACTGAAAAACACATTACGAGAACTACGTGAAGTATGCACAAGTTTTAACAGCCGAATTGATCAAGCAGAAGAAAGGATATCAGAGGTCGAAGACCAACTCAATCAAATAAAACAAGAAGACAAGATTAGAGAAAAAAGGATAAAAAGGAGTGAGCAAAGTCTCCAAGAAATATGGGACTATGTGAAAAAACCTAATCTGCGCTTGATAGGTGTACCTGAATGTGACGAAGAGAATGAATCCAAGCTGGAAAATATGCTTCAGGATATTATTCAGGAAAATGTTCCCAACTTAGTAAGGTAGGATAATATTCAGCTCCAGGTAATACAGAGAACACCACAAAGATATTCCTCAAGAAGAGCAACTCCAAGGCACATAATCGTCAGATTCATCAGGGTTGAAATGAAGGAGAAAATACTAAGGACAGCCAGAGAGAAAGGTCAGGTTACCCACAAAGGGAAGCCTATCAGACTTACAGCAGATCTCTCAGCAGAAACCCTACAAGCCAGAAGAGAGTGGGGGCCGATATTCAACATCCTTAAAGAAAAGAACTTTCAACCAAGAATTTTACATCCAGCCAAACTAAGTTTCATAAGTGAAGGAAAAATAAAGTTTTTTGTGAACAAGCAAGCACTCAGAGAATTCATCACCACCAGGCCTGCTTTACAAGAGCTTCTGAAAGAACCACTATACATAGAAAGGAACAAACAGTATCAGCCTTTCTAAAAAATACCAAAAAGTAAAAAACATCAATATAATGAATAATTTACATCAACTAATGGGCAAAATAGCCAGCTAATATTAAATGACAGTATTAAACTCACATATATCATTATCAATTCTAAATTTAAATTGACTAAATTCCTCAATTCAAAGACAGGCAATTTGGACAAAAAACTAAAACTGTATGCTGCATCCAGACCCATCTCACATTCAAGATACACAAAGACTCAAAACAAAGGATGGAGAGAGACTTACCAACCAACCAGAGAGCAAAAATAAATAAATAAAAAGCAGAAGTTACAATTTTTGCCTCTGATAAAATAGTATTTAAAGCAACAAAGATCAAAAGAAGCAAAGAAGGACATTATATAATGATAAAAGAATTAATGCAACAAGAAGAAGAGTTAAAGGTCCTAAATATACACGCACCCAATACAGGAATACCCAGACATACAAGACTTATAAAGAGACTTAGACTCCCACACAATAATAGTGGGAGACTTCAACATTAATATTAGACAGATCAATGAGACAGAAAATTAACAATGATATCCAGGACTTGGACTCAGATCTGGAACAAGTAAACGTAATTAACATTTATAGAACTCTCCACTTTACACAAAATATACGCTCTTATCAGTACCACATCATATCAACTTAGAAGTTTAAACGAAATGTTGGTTGGCTCCTTGTTTGTTACTCTCTTCCCTCATTTTCTTTCATGTCTCCATTATTAAGGACAATTATAGGCATACCCATATTAGACTGCATTCTAGCCCGGGCAGCAAAGCAATACCCCCATTCTCTCTCCCTCTTCCTCTTTCTCTTTCTTCCTCTTCTTTATTCTTTTTCTTATTATTCTTTTTCAAAAAAATATATATATATATATGGCAGAGACGTGAATCCTCTCTCTCAAATCAGCAGGTGCTTCCCATCACACCACACCACGCTTCCTCAGTCCCAAGGACTCTTTACCCTTCAAGGCTGAGTCTAGGTGAGGTGTCAGCCATCTAAGGAGGAACTCAAAACTCTATGGCCTTGGGACTAAAGAGTCTGATTTCTTTTTAAATGTCACCCTCCAAAAAAGGAGAAGCCGGACACCAGGAGGGTCTGGCTTAGTCCCTTTGCAGAGTTTCAAAGCGGCCATTCCTTAGCTATCAAGCAGCTTCTCAAGCAAGAGAGGAGGCTGCTGAGCAAACCCTGCTGGGAGGTCACAGAGGGCTTGGGGGCTGGGGAGTCGGCACAGGGGTTCAAACCCAGACTCATTGTTCCCTGGCAGCACCCGGGCTCCCTGAAGTAGTACTGGGGGCTCTGGTGCCTGCTCTTGGTGGTGGTAGGGAGCTGCATCCTTATGGGACATAGAGCCTGGCACATGAGCCCCCTCTGCTATTCCCCACTCTGAGAAGCAGTGACACTCTGCAGTAGGGAAATCCATCAAGTGACCTTGAGAAAGGACAAGACGCACCGAGAGACACACTCTACAAAATAACTGGTCTGTACTCCTCAAAAATGTTGAAGTCATGAAGCTCCAAGAACAACAGACGAACTGTTCCAGACAAAGGAGACCAAAGAGGCAAGGCAACGGAACGCAAAGCCCAACGCAGGATTTTCTTCTGCTATACATGACATTATTGGGACAGCTGGTGAAATCTGCATAAAGTCTATGGGTTGGATAACAGTACTGAAATGGTGTTCATGTCCTGGTTTTCATAACTGTATTGGCTACATAAGAGTGTGTCCTTGTTTATAGGAAATACACATCAAAGTATTTAACAATGTAATGTCTGCAAATTACACTCGAGAGTTAAAAAAACAAAAACCTATTTGTCTATCTATCAGTCTGTCTTTAACATCTATGTCATTTATTTGTCCACTGATTGATCAAGAAGGATAAAGAAAATGCATTAATCATTTAGGGAATCTGGATAAAAGATATATGGAAATTCTTATTATTTTTGCAGTCTTTTTGTAAATCTGAAATTATGCCTAAATGAAAAGTTTGTGTTTTTTTTTGTTTTGTAAAAAGAGATGAGACAGACAGGAAGCAGCACAAGGGCCACAAGTTAGAGTGAGAGGGCAATGGCCCCAGGCACCCGGTAGAGGAAAGAGTGGTTTAGGGTCAGCTGGCTGGAGGAGCACAAGGAGCTCCATGGAGATCTCACCCACTCACCTTTTGATGCGTCCATCGTCCCTTCAGCTTCTCTCCTGCAATGCCAGGGAAGACTCTGTCACTAATGCCTGGTGCTTCCACAGCGTTGGTCCTCAGGGGGAGAAAACAGCCCTTTTTATGTGATCCTGGGCTAGATGTGTCCCTGCCGTAGCTGCCAAGGGGCAGGGTTTGGGAAGGGGATGTTGATTAGAAATAATAAAATCCCGGAACCTTCCATATCAGACCTAGGAAATCAGGAGCCAAGACGAGCTGTTGTAAAAGGGACAGAAAATAGAGAATGGCACCTCCTTGTCTGTTATATGAGCCTGACAATGGGTCACCAAAAGCCAGGACTCTATGACCTCCACCACATGTGGCCTGACATTCTGGTTACCATCAAGATCAAGTCTAGGAACAGAGGCTAATCTTTACTAACTTGATGGTTTTCTTCTTGTTCTCTTTTCTTCGAGTTAAAAAAGTAAGAGATGCTTGTGAGTTTTTTGTTTTACATTTTGAATACATAATGTATCCAGATGGTTCACAATTGAAAAAGTGCCCCCCCTCCCTGGTCACCATGATGCATCCTACTACCAGTTTCTTTTAGTTCTTTCCAAAGATGTTGTATGCACTAAGAAGCAAATAATGTATTACTCTGTTTTATTTACACAAATGAGAGCATATCACTGTGTTGTCCAGACCACTGTGTGGTCTCGAACTCCTATGCTCACGGGATCCGCCCAGCTTCATCTCCCAAAGTACTTGGATTAGAGGTGTGAGCTACCACACCTGGCAAGATGGAGCTGTTCCTATTGCACATGGAGAGGTGGCCCAGTCTTTTCACAGCTGCGCAGTCTGTGTGGATGGTCCCTAATGTATGTAGCTCACCTCCCATCCACAGGCATCTGAGTTGCTTCCAATATTTCCCTATTACAATCAGTGCTGCAAAGAGTAAGTTGGTACAGAGATCATTTTACCCTAGTGTAAGTGTATCTATAGGAGATACACTTCCCTTAAGTGGAAATGCTGGGCCAAAGAGCAGAAGCTTTTGTAATTCTGATGGCTATCTGCTCTGCTCTCCACAGGGGCACCTGTGATATTTTTCAATGATGTTATGTCTACTGAAAGGAGCCAGCCTGGCATAGTAGCAGAAATGCCAGAGGAGGAGAGGAGACTCCTGACACCAAAATCCCAACACCACAGTAACTTTCTGGGTGTCACTGGGAACGTTGTCTTCATTAGTGCCTTACCTGAAAAGCAAGGGGACTGAATAATGATGCCAATGGTCTCTTCCAGACCAAAAGCCCAGGGATGGGCAATCACCTTTGCTGGCTTAAGGCACACCAGAGAGCGACGACCCTCATTACTTTGAATAACAATAATGAAGTCAGAGGTTTTCGCTGTTTTGCAGGCAAGCATCTCAGCACTACATTCCTAGATATAATAGAACAAACCAAGCCCTGAAATGCACATGGGATTTACGAAAATCCTTGGCTGGGGTCTGTCTGCAGAGAAGCCCTAGGACCTATGATTACAGGCTCAGGAATGGAAGAAGGATGGTTGCTTTTCTCTATAGTTCCTTTTGCATCCTCAGAATTTAGCACCATGTGCACAAATTACCTATTTAAGAATAAATTTGCTACTTAAAGGGAAAAAGCCTCTGAATAAAAGTCCTGGCCCAGGGTGAGAGGGTCCAGATATTACTTGCTTCACCTCTCTGGGCTTTCTGGGCTCCCTTCATCATGTTTGACAACTGAGGGTCTTCTGCAAGATGAGATTTCATCAGTACCTTCCAGGCCAGAGAATCCAGGGTACCAGAGTGAGTATAAAAGTAAATAAAAGGAATAGACTTTGGGGTTAGACAGAACTGGGCCTCCATCCTAGGTCCTCTGCAGACCCGCTGTGTGACCTCGGGAAGTTACTTCTCTGTGCCTCTGTTTCCCCATCTGGGGGGTAGGAGATAATAACACCCACGCTGCAGGTCAAGTGTCTAAAGGAGGATGCTGTGAGGAGGTGAAGGCATTCCAAATTCTCTGCAAGAAATGAGCTATACCAGGGACCTTACAAAGGGCACCCAATCCCAACACCCTCATTTCACAGATAGGTCTAGTCACAGGCCACTGGGGCTGTCAGCCCCCCGAACTGCAGTCACCACTAGCATCTGGTGGCCAATCCCTGGTGTACTGGGATCAGAGGCAGCCCACTCAAGATCCTCTGCTCTCTGTTCTCCGATGGGACCAGGCGCAGGCACTGCCATGGGACCGGAGGCTATAAAGGTGTCCCAGAAAGGTTGGCATGGTCTAAACTTCACATTACTCCACAGATGATGGGGCTGGGGAGAAGGAAGAAGAGGAAAAGGCAGGCAAGAGCCTGGAAACCACCGGATAAGGTGGGGGACGGAAGACACGTTTCAAGATGAAGTTCACAGAGGACTTTAGCCAGGAATAGAATAGAATCTTCTCATTTTGCATCCCAAGCCCGTAGCATGGCACACAGTGCTCAGTAGATGAGGTAGTGCATGAATAAATGAACAAGTAAGCAAACAGGACAGGGTGCTCCGGTGAGAGCCTGAGAGAGGCCCTGGGCCTGGGCCTGTGTGGCAGGTGCCTCCTGCAGCGGTCAGGGGAGGCTGTGTCCCCTTCTCCCAATGCATGCTGGGAGTCCCTTTTGGAAGAAAAGCCCAATATGCATTGGTTTTGGGGATTCAAGCTCGATCTCTCACCCACCTCTGCACCCACCCCCCAATTCTGAGGATGAAAGAACAGCCAGGTCCCGTCAGACTCTAGGCACCACAGGGGCTGTTCATAGTGCTAAACCTGGAGCTAAATCATGAAGATAGCCATCCTGATACGTTCCCCCCTTTTCTTGTGGAGACAGGAAGGAGTTAGTAAATATGCATCCACACATCTGTGGGAGCAAAATCTTTTCTTCTTGTATCTGAAGATATAAATTCATCTCTAACCTATTTTTTTATTGTATATGTAAACAACTTTATAGGAGAAAATAAAAGAATCCAATAAACGCTGAAGTCACCTCTCATCAAGCTACTCCTCGCGCTTGCCATTGTACACAGATGTGTTTACACGGCATGGAGCAACCCCAGCACCTCGGGCCACGGCAGGCAGCCTGTCCTTTTGGACATTGTCTAGGATCTGCCTATTTCAAATGCTCACCTTTGTTCATGCGCATATGATATTCTACCATATTTGCTTAACCATTTCTTAACTATCAGGCAACTAACTGCTACTAGCAATAATGCAGCTAGGAACCCTGTGGCCTAAATTGTGTATTTTTTTCTTTTAGATTTTCCCCCAGGTGTAGCATTAGGTCCAACTGCAGAGGGGACTGACTTTTAAATTCTGGTGAGGGGCTACCCCTCGATGGACCACGCTGGTGACAGTCAGGACTTGCTGCTGCAGACCTCTGGGCAAGAAGAACTTTGGGGGCTCTACTGAAGACCAGCAAGGGAACACCGAAGTAGTACAGACAGGACAGCTCTCAGCAGGGCTATCTAGGGTCCCAGCTCAGCTCCATCTATGACAAGCTCAGTGGATTTGGGGGAAATCTGAGCCCTCCAAGCCCTGGTTTCCCAAAGGAGCTGGATGGATCTGGAATTTACAGTCACAACTTTCTGGCCAATCCAGCCCTGGAGTCAATTCCACTGTAATCAACACGGTCTGTCTCACCTCCCACCCTAACCTGTCTGATTCACCATACCTCCAGACTCTGGGCTGGGCTCTGCCATTCCTTACCCAGACCCAAAGAGCCCAGAGTACACCTCGGCTAGCAAGGACAATCTTGGGGTTTTCTTGCTAAACAATAGCAGTAATATTTGCATGTTTAATGATTGTTAAATGTGATCATTCCCATCTATCAGTGAAGTGTTATCTAAAAACATTTATGAAACTTAAAAAAATCTCCCCCAAAAGAGTAATGAAAATTTACTTCCTCATCGAGTTTGAGAAATAAAACTTTAGGGATACAACTGAAGCCTGCAGCCCCTTGCACATCCTTTCCCAATCCCAACTTCCTGTCCTCCCTCCCCAAAAGTAACCACTACTCTTAGTTTGGTATTTCAGTTTCCTTGCATATTTAAAAATACTTACTACACATGTGGATAGCTAAAATAATAGGTTGTATTGTTTTGCAGGGTTTTTTAAAAAAAATAAAGTTATCATATTTAACATGCCCTTCTACTTTTTTCCACTCCACATTATGAATTTGAGATTTTTTCCATGTAATTCATGCTTCATTGTCACCACTGTATAGTATTCAATACACTGTTTGCTGTAACTTCTCTACTCTCCCACTGATAGGATTGTTTCACATTTTTCTTGGTTATAAGCGCTGCTGCAATAAACATGTGTGTCCATGTCTCCTTGTGCACCAGTGAGAGTCTCCAGGACTGGAATTGCTGGCTCAAACAGTATGCACATCTTCTGTTTTGTCAGATGATAGTAAAATGTTTCCAGAGGGTTCTACTAATTTACACTCCCACCAGTAGCACACGGGAATTCACAGTGCTCAACAGCAATAGCCTTGCTTGTTCAACTTTGTAAGTTTTGCTGATCTTGTATGAAATGGCATCAATGGTATCTTACTGAGTTCTCCCTAGCTTTATTGAGGTACAATTTATATCCAATAAAATTCATCCACTTTGGCTGGGTGCAGTGGCTCACGCTTGGAATCCCAGCATTTTGGGAGGCCAAGGCAGGTGGATCACAAGGCCAAGAGATTGAGACCATCCTGACTAACATGGTGAAACCCCGTCTCTATTAAAAATACAAAAAGTTAGCCAGGCATGGTGTCACGCGCCCGTAGTCCCAGCTACTTGAGAGGCTGAGGCAGGAGAATCACTTGAACCCTAGAGGCGGAGGTTGTAGTGAGCTGAGATTACGCCATTGCACTCCAGCCTGGGCGATAAGAGCAAGACTCTGTCTCAAAAAATAAGAATAATAATTCACCCACTTTAAGTGTAGAATTTTAGTAGTTTTATACAGTTCTGTAATGACAACTATAATTAAGATGTAGAACAGAGTCATCACCCTAAAAAGTTCCCTCTTGACTTGATTCCCAGCCCTAAGCAACCACTGATCTGCCTTCTGTCACTGGTTTTGCCTTTTTTAAAAAATTACATATAAATGGAACCATATGCTATATATTCTTTTTTAAGTCTGGCTTCTTTCACTTAGCATAATTATTTTACGATTCTCCATGTGGTAGCATGTATCAATACTTTCTTCCTTTTTATTGCAGAGCAGTATTCCCTAGAAAGAATGTGGGTGCCATCTGGGTTGCATCAGCCAACTCATGCCGCTGTGACAAATACCACAGACTGCGTGAAACAACAGATACTTATTTTCTCACAGCTAGAAGTCCACGATCAATGAGCTGGCAAATCCACTTTCTGATGAGGGCCCTTTTCCTGACTTGCCTTCTCCCCTTCTTGCTATGTCCTCAAATGACCTCTCCTCTGTGCATGTGCAGAGAGTCCTTCTTGTAAGGATTCCTGTTCTATCGGATTAGAGTTCCACCTTTATGACGTCAGTTAAATTTATCTTCATAAAGCCCCATCTCCAAATACAGGCATACTGGGGTTTGGGGCTTCGACATCAACTTTGGTGGGACATAATTCAGTCTGTAACAGGGCTATTATGGATAACACTGCTATAAACATTCTTTTACAAGTGTTTATGTGGACATACGTTTCCATTTTTCTGTGACAAACACCTAGGAGGAGCAAGTACATGTTTACAAGATATTGTTAAACCGTTTTACAAAATGGTTGTACCATGTTGCTGTACAATCAGCATTTATAGTTGCCCACATCTTCACCAATACTTGCTAATTTCAGTAATTTAAATTTTAGCCATCCTAGTAAGTATGCAGCAGTATGTCATTGTGGTTTTGATTTGCATTTCCTTAATAACTAATGATATCATGTCTAATTTCAAGTGCATATCTATTATCTATATATCTTCTCTTGTGACGTGCCTGTTAAAACTTTTTGCCCATGTATTATTAGATTGTCCTCTTAAATTGCAAGAACTTTTTACATATTCCGGTTATAAGTCCTTTATCAGATACATCTTTTTCAAGTATTTTCTCCCAGTTTGTGGCATACTTTTTCCTTTTCTTCTGAAGTTTTAATTTACATTTTCCTTAATACTAGTGAGGTTGAGCCTCTTCATGTGTTTATTGGCTGTTCAAGTTTCCTCTTCTACAAATTATCAACTCACAAACTTTCTTTTGAGGTATTTTGTCTTTTTTCTTAATGATTTATAAAATCTGAGCAGCTTTGAAAAAAGAATTTCTAAGAGCCCCCTCCAACTACCTACCTGAATCTTTTTCTGTTCCTGCCCTCACTGGGGGTGAGATGTCTGCGTTCCTTGCTAAGGGGACAAACTGTCCACTTGTGCATCAGATCCTGCCTCACCTGCTCTGGCTTAGCACTCAATGCTCTCATCATCCCCTTCTTCCTGAATTTTCAAACTTCCCATGGATATGAGATCACTACCATTAACATATATAAATATGCTGCTATTTTCCTATCTGAACCAAAAATGAAACAAAACCAAAACCCCTCTCTGGTTCCCATCTTCTCTGTAAGCCACTGCCCCAGAGAACTCTACTCCTTTTATAGAAAAACTCCTTGAGTCATCACCACTTGCCATCTCCAATTCCTCCTCTCACCATTCTTTTTCATGTTAATAAAAAAATTATAGTACAATATACATAAAATTTATCATCTTTATAATTTTTGAGTGTACAATTCAGTGGCATTAAGCACATTCATAATGTTGCGTAACCATCACCATTATCCATTTCAGAATTGTTTCATTGTTTCAAACTGAAACACTGTACCCTTTAAACAATAACTGCCCATCCTCTCCTCCTCTCGGCCCAGGGTAACTATTGTTTCACTTTCTGTGCTATGAATTTGCCTATTCTAAGTACAATATGTATAATTCTACTTATAGGTGGTACCTAACATTTCACTCAGCAAAATGTTTTCAAAGTTCATCCATACTGTAACCTGTGTTGGAATTTCATTCGTTTTTACAGCTGAATATTATTCCATTGTAAATGTATACCACATGTTTATTCATTCATCTGTTGATAAGACATTTGGGTCATTTCCATCTTTTGGGTATTGTAAATAATGCTGCTATGAACCTTAGTGTACAAGATCTATTTGAGTCCCTGTTTTCAATTATTTAGGGTATATAAATACCTAGAAGTGGAATTGCTAGGTCACCTAATAATTCTAACCTTTTTTTCCCTTTCTTTCTTTTTTTTTTTTCAGACGCTCGCTCTGTCACCCAGGCTGGAGTGCAGTGATGCAATCTCAGCTCACTGCAACCTTTGTCTCCCAGGTTCAAGTGATTCTTCCCTCAGCCTCCGGAGTAGCTGGGACTACAGGAACACACCACCATGCCTAGCTAATTTTTATATTTTTAGTAGAGACAGGGTTTCACCATGTTGGCCAGGCTGGTCTTGCACTCCTGACCTCGTGATCCACGTGCCTTGGCCTCCCAAACTGCTGGGATTACAGGCCTGAGCCACCACGCCAACTCTATGTTTTTAATTTTTATGGACTCATCATACTGTTTTCCACAACAGCTGAACCACTTTACATTCCCACCAGCAATGCACAAGGGTTCCAATTTTTCCACCCTCATCATCCTTTGTTATTTTTGTTGTTTTTGTTTATAACAGCTATCCTAATGGGTGTGAAATGGTATCTCATTAGGGTTTTGATTTGTATTTCTCTAGTGACTAGTGATACTGAGTATCTTTCATGTGTTTCTTGGCCATTTGTATTTCTTCCTTAGAGAGTTGTCAATTCAAGTTTTTTTTCCCTATTTCTAGTTTTTTGAGTTGTTGAATTGTAAAAGTTCTTTATACATTCTGGATATTAATCCTTTATCAGATATGTGATTTGCAAATATCTCCCATTCTGTGAGTTGTCTGGTCACTCTCTTGATGGTGTCCTTTAATGCACAATTTTTATAAGGCCCAATTTGATTTTTCTTTTGTTTCTTATATTTTCAGTATCATAATCAAGAAATCATTGTCAAATCTAATTCGTGAAGACATTCTCCTATTTTCTTCTCAGGGTTTTATTGTTTTAGCTTTTATGTTTAATCTTTTATTCATTTTTAGTTCACTTTTGTATATCATGTAAGGCAAGGGTCCAACTTCATTCTTTTGCATGTGGATATACAGTTTTCTCATTACTATTTGTCAAAAGAACTGTTTTCTCTCCATTAAATGGTCTTGGCACCCTGTCAAAGAGTTTGTTTCTGGGCTATTTATTCCATTGGTCTTTATGTCTTTCTTTATGCCAGTACCACATTTTAAAAATCCATAGCTTTGTAACAATTTTAAGTCAGAAAGTATGAGTCTTCCGACTTCGTTTTTTCTCTCAAGGTTGTTTTGGCTATCTGGAGTCCCTTGAGATTCCATAAGAATTTTAGAAAGTGTCTATTTCTATAAAAAACATCATTAGGTTTTGATAGGAATTGAATTGAATCTGTAGATTGGTTTTGGTAGTACTGTCATCTTAACAATATTAGGTCTTCCAATCCATAAATACAGAATGTCTATGACTTCCTTAATTTCTTAAAACAATGGTTTGTGGTTTTCAGTGAAAAAAATCTTTCACCTCCTTGGTTAAAATCATTCCTAAGTATTTTGTTCTTTTTGATGTAAATGGAATTGTTTTCTTAATTTCCTTTCCAGATTATTGTTAGTGTATAGAAATGCAATTTATTTTTGTTTATTTTGTATCCTGGAACTTTGCTGTATTTATGAACTCCTAACAGTTTCTTTAGGATTTTCTACATACATATAAGATCATATAATTTGTGAAGAGTTAAAATTTTACTTCTTCCTTTCCAATTTAAATGCCCTTTATTTCTTTTTCTTGCCTAATTGCTCTGGCTAAGACTTCCAGTATCATCTTTCATAGAAGTGGTGAAAGCAGGCATCTTTGTCTTGTTCCTGATCTTGGGGGAAAAGCTTTCAGTCTTTTACCATTGACTATACTGTTAGCTGTGGGTTTTTCATATATGGCCTTTAGCATGTTAAAGAAATTTCCTTCTATTCCTAGTTATTGATCATTTTTTTCATGAAAGGAAGTTACATTTTCTCCATTGCTTTTACTGCATTGAAATGATCACTATTCCTTTTTGAAACTAATTCAGTAAGGCTCTTGCCCTGTCACTCCTCAAAGCTGCTCTTACCAACGTTACTCTTTGCTAATCCAAAGGCAAATTTTTTCAATCTTCAATTTACTTGACTCTTCAGCAGCATTAGCCTGGGTGATCACTGCCTTTCTCTGGAGATGATTCCAGGACACCACACTTGCAAATGACTCCACTGGCTATTTCCTCTTACTCATCTTGCTGTTGTTTCACATGCTCCAGACTTCTAAACTTTGGGGTGCCCAGTTTCAGTCCTTGGACCTCTTCTCTCTAGAAGATGTCATCTAGTCTCACGGCTTCAAATACCATCTTTATGGCCGGGCACGGTGGCTCAAGCCTGCAATCCCAGCACTTTGGGAGGCCGAGGCGGGTGGATCATGAGGTCATGAGATCGAGACCATCCTGGTCAACGAGGTGAAACCCCATCTCTACTAAAAATACAAAAAATTAGCTGGGCATGGTGGCGTGTACCTGTGATCCCAGCTACTCAGGAGGCTGAGGCAGGAGAATTGCCTGAACCCGGGAGGTGGAGGTTGCTGTGAGCCGAGATCGCGCCATTGCACCCCAGCCTGGGTAACGAGCGAAACTCCGCCTCAAAAAACAAAACAAAACAAAACAAAAAACAAACAAACAAACAAAACAAATACCATCTTTATGCTGGTGACTCCCAGACATCTCCTTGAGCTCCTGAGCCTTATGTCATACTGGTTACTGCCTACCCAACACTTTCACATGGATATATTACAAGCATCATAATTAACTGGTTCAAAACTGAGCTCTTAATATTCCTACTCAATCAGGCTCCTCTTCCAGTCTTCTTCATTATTGACATCTTCATTCTTCAAGTTGCTTAGGCCAAAACTACGGATTCATTATTGACCTCTCTTTCTCTCGCACCCACATCCTAGCTGTTGGCAAATCCTGTTGGCTCTCCTTTCAAAATGCATTATTTAGTCCATCACTTCTTGTCACCTTCACTGCTACCAAAACCTTCCTCTCCTCTCATTTGAATGGCTACAGTAGCCCCTGAAAAGGTTTTCCTGCTTCTGTTCTAGGCTTCCACAGTGTGTTCTCAGTACAAGAGTGGTCCCGTTAGAACATCATTCAGATCAGCTCTCTTCTGCACTCTCAGAGTAAAAGTCAAAGTCCTTTCAATGGTCTGCAACAGGCCCTGCAGTATCTGGCTCCTGTCACATTCTGATATGGCAATGGATTCTTTGATATGACATCAAATGAAAAAACAAATAAAAAGAAAAAACAGACACATTGAATTTCATCAAAATAAAAAAAACCTTTTGTGCTTCAAGAGACATCACTGATAAAGTAAAAAACCCACAGGCTGGGCACGGTGGCTCACACCTGTTAATCCCAGCACTTTCGGAGGCCGAGGTGGGCGAATCACCTGAGGTTGGGAGATAGAGATCAGCCTGACCAACAAGGAGAAACCCCATCTCTATTAAAAATACAAAATCAGTTGGGCGTGGTGGCGTACGCCTGTAATCCCAGCTACTGGGGAGGCTAAGGCAGGACAATTGCTTAAACCCAGGAGGTGGAGGTTGCAGTGAGCCGAGATCGCGTTATTGCACTCCAGCCAGGGCAATAAGAGCAAGACTCTGTCCTAAAAAAAAAAAAAAAAAAAAGAAAAAAAAAAAAACCCACAGAATAGGAGAATGTATTTGCAAATCATATACCCAAAAAGGGACTTGTATCCAGAATACAGAAAGAACCTTTGTAACTCATTAACGAAAATACAATCTAGTTTTAAAATGGGTAAATGCTTTAAATAGAATTTTTCCAAAGAAATTATATTTAAGAATATACAAATGACCAACAAGCACAGAAAAGATGCTTGACACCACTAGTCATTATGGAAATGCAAATCAAAACCACAAGATACTGGCAAGAGACTAGACTGGCAAGAATAAAGAAGATGGACAGTAACAGTGTTGGCAAGGATGTGGAGAAACTGGGACGCTCATACTCTGATGGTTAGAATGTAAAACGGTGCAACTGCTTTGGAAACAGTCTGGTAGTTACTCAAAAAATTAAATATAGTTATATCATATCATAGTTATATCAGCAATTCCATTCCTAGGTATATACCCAATAGAATTGAAAACACATGTCCACACAAAAATGTGTACACAATTGTTCAAAGCAGCATTATTCATAATATCCAGAAAAGGGAAACAATCCAAATGTCTAGCAAACGATGAACGGATAAACATAATGTGGTAGATCCACACAATGGAGTATCATTCAGTCATAAAAAGGAATGAGTGATTGATTCATGCCACAACAGGAAGGAGCCTTGAAAACACTGTGTAAGTGAAAAAAAGACCCAAAAGGCTATATACTGATGTTGTATAATCCATTTATATGAAATGTCCAGAACAGGCAAATCTATAGGCAGAAAGTAGATCCTTGATTGCCTTGAGCCGGGGTGAGGGTGAAATAGAAAATGACTGCTAATGAGTATGAGGATTTCTTTTGGAGTGATAAAAGTGTTCTGGAATTAGCTAGTGGTAATGGTTGAAACCCTTGGGAATCTACTAAAATACGACTGAATTGCACACTTTTAAAATTAAGATTAAAAAAAAAAAAGGAATGACTTCTCAGGCTATTGGCTGTTGAACCTGGATGTCAAACCACCAGCTCCCAGCAAACAAAATAAAGTTCAATCCATCATCCAAGATGCACACCAAAAAGACAAACATTGACATAGTATTGATATACTTTATGCTTATCAAGAGAATAAACCTCTGAAATGAGGAAAAGAGATATAGTAAACATTTCCTCAGCTTCATAGATGACGACAGAAGGGTATCATTCTGCTTTCTGAAGAATTACTAATCTTCCTTTTAGAAAAACATCTTACATCTTGTACAAATGTACATCTTCTACAAACACATCTTGTACATCTTATACAAATACAGGCATATTTGTTGAACTCAGTAACAGGGTTCCAAGTCAACACCAACCACCTCTATGCATTCAGCAAGTATCTGAATGGGAAGCCAAGTCCCCTCAGGACAATGCTTGCTCCAAGATGGACTTCTGTCTGCCCTTTTCACTAACTGGCCAGGTAGGCCGACCACTGGCTGTCAACAGCCTTCAGGTCTGGCCTTGGCTGAGTGTCTGACCCACATGGTGAACACACCCTGGAGAGCCTTGAATGTCTTTCAGTTTCTTCACTAGTAGAATGGTAGGGTCAGACTACATCAGGGAGATGAACACTAAGGCCACTCAGAAAAGGTAGGTGGCTGGTGACCAAAGGGTTCTGAGATTTGGGCATGCTAAGTCACAATACGAAACAGGCCCCTTAAAGCAGGGCCTCTCTGGGCTTTAAGGTTTTGTTGTGAGAAGCAGGACAGATGCAGGGACTGAGCTGAGCCCTGTCAGATTGGGCTGACACTGTGGTTTTGGTACGCCTCAGCTGAGTGATGTCAGGCAAATTATTCAACTTCCCCAGGCCTTAGTTTCCTCACTTCTAATACAGGAACAAGAGTAGCTCCCACATGGGATGGCTGGGAGGCAATGTGTCAAAGTGGAGCTAAATGACTAACATTCTGTGAATCACAGCTTTGCTCTGGCTCCCACGGGAGCTCAAGGGTTTTGAAGAGCAGGAGTTTGCCACTGAGAGGTGAAGGTGAAGGGAACCCCAGGCAAAGAGTAAGTGCAAAACATGCAGGCGGGACTGGACATGGTGGATTTGAGAATGGCTGACATGCACACGTCTAGGGGGACTCAGCATGGTGGGGAGAGCACGAAGGAGATGGGGACTTAGGAGCTGTCGAGGAAGAGAACTCTCGGAGTGGTTGGCGAGGGCCAGATCCCCACCAGGAGGAGCCATGGAATGGTTTTAGTAAGCTCATTCTGTCAACTGTGCTCACGACAGTAACAGAGGAGAGCAATGAAGATGCTACGTGGGAGAGGAGGAGGGCCTGGACAAGACCCTTCTCTCTCCCAGCTTCCTAGCCACCAGGTCCCTCTCAACTGCAGGAAATGTACGAAGATGACCTGGGGCCAGAGATCAAGCTCAGGAGAGCTGAGAGGGCCCTCAGAAACCCCAGGGGAGAAGTGAGGCAGGTGAGTGGTGGGCTTGAAGCTCTGTGCTGGGAAAGTGCGCAGGTGGCACACAGCCCACTTTGAACTAGGAATTAGACTCACATGGTGTAAGATACAAAAAGAACCCAGGGGATCTGAGAAAGAAAAGCAAAGGACAGAAAGGCCCTAAAGGTAAAAGCTGGAGGAGCAGGATGACAGGGACGGGAGGGGTCTCTGAGCCACCTTCCCTAGTAAGTAAAACAAGGTCTCCAAACAGAGGTCAACCTTTTCTCCTTGAGAGCAGCAGAAGAATGAACAGACCCTGTGCAGTTCAAAGAGCCTTAGCCTGTGTGAACTCAGGAAGTAACCACAAGAGCAAGCTCCAGCAGGTATCAGAGCAACTGAGGTCACGAGGCCTCTGTACCTGCCTCACTCTCCTGCCTCCTCCACACCAGAGATTTCAGCTTACTCTAGCTCCCTCTTTCTCCAAAGGGTAGGAAAGAATAAAGATACCGTACCTAGTAGTTTTAACTTACAAAACAGTATTTATTAACCCAGTTTTCCTCTTCTTGCCATAATATATAAGCATGACATAGATGGCCTGATACATCAGCATGGAGTTGGTAGAAAGCCCCTCCAGTCACTGCTTCTTGACTTACATGACTGGCTTTTGTTAAGCAACAGGACAGTAACTGCAGCCTGGTTTTAAGTACTGTACACAAAGCAGACCAACCGCAGGATCTCCAGCATCTGCCAAGGCTCACTGGGGTGGGCCTAGGAGCAAGAATCCAAAGCGCTGTACAGATGATCAAAACGCTTCTGGCAGAATACTCTTGTGGCTGCAGCTCTCCTTACAGAGCCAGAGCTGTCCACCTTGAAGCCTACTCCGTCAGATGCTTGTTTCTCTTGGGAGGCCTGGCATCTCCCCTTGGCTGATGGTCAGAAGGCTGCACACCTGGGGTGCCCTCGGACACAGTCCCACATGCCAACCCAAGGCTGGGCCACCATCGTGATCTTTCCAGCTGGTCCCTCCAGCCAAGTGCTGCTACTGCTGCTTGTGTGGAAGGGGCTTCCAGGTGGGCGGAAGCTTCCTGTGGATCAGGGTGAGTCCGCAGAGAATGAGGAACACTCCTCCCCACCACAAGACCTCCTGGCACTCTCCATACAGCACATAGCCCAGAAAGGCCTGCGGGACAAAGACAGCTGTGAGGGACTCAACTTCAGCAGGTGGGCACAACCTCACTCTCCTTGGACTGACTTCCTTCTAAAAGGGCCAGGAGGAAAGGTCTGGAGCCAGAAGCCTTGGCTTGAAACCCGGCTGTCACCTTCATCAAATCACTCTATTCAGTTTCACCTGTAGGAATGGAGAGGCCACCTCACTCACTGCACTGGACCTCAGCAGAGGCCAGGAGGTAGAAGACACAGCTGGTACCTGGTGTTTCTCTCTCTCAACTCAAGACTGACTAGGCTCAGCTCCATCTTGTCAATCTTAGACCACAGAGGGAAAAAAGGTTTCCAGGAATCCCAGCCCTCTAAATCTCACGGGGGCTTGAATGCACAGAACCCTAGGAGGCAGCTAGGCTGCACAGTGACTTCAGGATGAGGGCTCCACCCTGAAAGCACAGCAAGCAAGTAGGTTTTTTACCGCCAGGCTTCACTCCTATCTAACTTGAGAATTCCTCTATGATTAGAATCAGATTTGCTCCATGAACAGAGCATGCATCCAGGGGTCAAGCCAGAGCCCAACCTCTGCTTCAGTTCCTGTCCTTTCTTCTGGTCTGGGAAAGGAGGGGTTCCCCACGGACAATTCACCCAGAACTCAGATTCAGGACAAGAGCATCACACCTTCAGGCTACTCACCGAGCTGAGGATATTTGAAAAAGTCACTGTGACCGATGCGATGGCTGAAGACATGGAGAAACTGAGGCCCCGGCTAAAGAAGGTCCACATCAGAGAATTGGTGCTCGCCATCACAATAATGCCTAAGACGCATAAACCCATGCTCACCTGCAGGAGAAAGTGTCACTGCAGCCATGCCCACCCTGGCCTGGGCAGTAACCTGCAGACCCCCTCAAAGCACACCCAGGGCTGTGGTTGCTGGCAGCCAGGTTTCTACTGAGATTCCACTACAGTTCAGAGAGCCTCAGAGCTTTCCTGCACAGGGCTTCACTTGACCCTCAGTGGAGAGCAGATCCATGTTACAAATAATACAAACTCAGAGAAGACACTCATTTGGCCACCTTGCTGGCCATGTGATCTAGGAAGAAGTAAAATGCCAATCCAAAGCCAGTATTTTCTACTGAACACCAGCCCCTTATTGGTCCCACAATGACCAGTTCTTGAAGATCAGTCGCAGAGGGCCAAGTAGCTCTTACTTAGTAAGTAGTGTAAGTCAGGGGTAGAGTTCTTCTTGAGACCAGGGAAAGCATGACTTAGTGATGTCTGTTCCCTATTCCCTCCCCACCCCCCCACCCCCCATCCCCCCATCCCCCAATCCTATACAAGGTGCAGCCCACTAAGGCTGACCCTCTGGGCATTCTTGAGGCCCTGTGCTAAGTGTTTAAGCATTCTCATTTACTCTTTAACTTCACTTTGCAAATAAAAGCACGAAGTAACTTCACTTTTACAGTGGTGAGAGTCACCAGGCTTCAAAACCAGGCAGTGTAGCTCCAAGCTGGTAACCAGGACACTGGGAGAAACATCACCTCAGACTATTTAGTAATCCCAGACATCCCTTGGAGAACTTAGATTTTTTTCTTTCCTTTTTTTAAAGGAGAAAGTCTCAAGAGAAGAGAGGATCTTTAGAAGCTTCCTACACAAAGGATATGCAGCCCCCCTCATTTGGTGTCGAGTTAGAAAGCCACCTGGAAACAAGGTGAGGAGGTGTAGGGGGAACCTAAATATCATACTTATTACTTGTAATGGTTTCTCAGCAGCTGAACACAGTGTCTAGAGAAAAATGTGCCTTCTTATAACTTACACCAGGGGTGTCCAATCTTTTGGCTTCCCCGGGCCACACTGGAAGAACTGTCTTGGGTCACACATACACAATACAGTAAACTAATGATATCTGATGAGCTAAAAAACAAAAAAATCGCAAAAATCTCATAATGTTTTAAGAAAGTTTACAAATTTGTGTTGGGCCGTGGGATGGACAAGCTTGTCTTACACAAAGCACTATACGGGGCAGTGGCAACCTGCTTACATAAAGGGTTTTTGAAGGCCTGGTTCATGACAACAAACTTCACGGCCCACACAAAGAGTTATTCATTTTACTTTTCACCACTTACCCCGTGAACTACTCCCAATGGGATACTAACTTCAAGCATGGCAGCTCCCACTAAATAGGCTTAACCCTAAATAATCAGTGACCACTAACCAGGGCAGAGGCTAACCCTGGGCTGCAGATGCAATGAAACCCCTTTAGCAAGCAGAGGTTGGTCTATAATACAGAACGGCTGGAGCAGAGATACACCTTAGCAGACGCCAGGAGGCAAGTTCAGGAGTTCTCAGCCTCAGGAAAACATCCAGATCGTCTGTCAGTATCCCCTTATGCCTACAGTATCCCTGACTCCCAATTTTCCCGTAGTAGGGCAGACTGGTCATCAGGTCACAACACCCGTTAATTACGAAGTAAAGGGATGGGCAATATGCTTCTCACCTTAAGAGTCACGTGGAGAGAAATGCTCAGGCACAAGGGACTTAAAATGAGAGGTAGAGGGTGAATGTAGGAGGTGCAGGTCTTCCCCCAGAGCGAACTAGCCCAATCGGAGAAAAGGTTTTAGGTGCCTGGTAAGGGAAGAGGCCTCAGTCCCCGACGTCTCTTACCGCCTACACTGGACGAGGGTTTGGCGTGATTAGATGCGAACCACGCTCTCCCACCCTAGCAGACCGCAGGGTCAGCCCCAGCCCGACAGACTGGCGAGCGTGCGGCGGCGCCCAGCGCCCACCCCGCCCCACCCCGGGAGCCCCGCGGGCCTCGCAGCGCCCCTCCTCCGCCCAGCCCCGCACTGCCCGCCCGCCCGCAGCAGCAGCAGCAACAGCAGCAGCAGCGCCCCGGGCTCGACCTCGCTGCCGAAGGCCAGCTTGGCTGAGGCGGCGGCCAGGGCCCCGAAGGCGCCGGCGCACAGGCAGTTGAATACGCCCCAGAAGCGGCGCCGCATCGCGCCCGCCTGGAGGTGCGGAGGGAATTCCGCGGGGGTGTCGGGGTAGGCGGCCGAGGACACAGCGCCGCCCGCGGGCCGCGGCCTATCGCCCATGGTGCCTGCTGCAACCGTGCCTGGCGCCCGCCGCCCGCTAGGCCAAGCGCGCGCCGCAATTGGACGGCAGCGTCACGTGACGCGGCGCTCCCATGACGCGACGCTCCCGCAGGCCCCTTGGGAGTCGCCCCCTGGCGCCTCGGAGGGGACAGGCCAGGGGGCGTGGCAGGGACCCTGGGCGGTGGCGGCCTCCTACCTAGCCTGTGGTAGGTTTAGGTTTGTGCTCCGGGGGCACGTTGGGGCCCGAGGCCTGAGGCCGAGCCGGGTACTGTGGACGCTGTGGTAGAAGGTAAACTCACTGCTTAGCGGTCTCCATCCCGGCCCCCGGCCCCCCGGGCGCCCTGGTCCCCGGGCCCTTTGGCCCCCGGCTTCGGGTGAAACTTGGTGAAGATGCGAAACCGGCCCCGCCCTGGCCCACCGAGTGTATCCACGTGGGCGACCAGGCTGCCCCCTCTTCACCCTCCAGCCTGCGGACCGCCGGACCCAGGGACGCCTCGGCAGGGGGCGCTGGGGACCTCCAGACCCAGAAAGATGCCAGAGCCCCAGATGGGCACACGCGCATCACAGAAAACCAAGAAACTACGGATCCGCGATGAGAGGAAGAATATCATCCATAATCGTGCCACGCAGGACCAACGTGACTTCTAATCGCCTGTTGCACTTACATAAGTTTTAAAATGTTTCCATGTAAAAAGTACATTTCCTTGAAAATAAACTGTTGTTGAAATGTATAAAGTACTATTTCCACTCTCCAGGAAAATCACTGGCAATAGAGCATTTTTCTATACGTCTATTTGGTTATATAGAGTTAAAATGTTTTAAAAATTATAGAATATGGATACGCCTTTTTTTAAAAAACAAAAATTATTTTACAGTTGAACATACTGTTCAACAGCATTCTTTTGGTGTCTTCCGTTCAGCATGTTTTCATGGAAGTCCTTCCACACCATGCCCTTCTCTCATAGGGTGGTTTTGTGGTTCAAATAAAAGCACGGATAATTTCAGTAACGCCGAAATGATACGAATGGTCCCATTTTGCAGATGAGGAAACAGGCTCAGAGGTCTCACTGCACGGCTCCATTGAGCAAAGAGCTGCCCAAAGATGATCACCTCGAAAAGCTCTTATCAGGAAATCAAGAGGTATTGCATTGTCCACTCTGCATGCTTTAAAGAATGTAAAGCAAGTTTTCTTAGAACAAACGATGCCTCTACTAGCACTAAAGGTTAAGGAAGCATCTCAGAGCCACTTCCTCTGTAAAGTGGTCTCTGCTATTCCCCTACCTTGGTTCCAGTCCTGTGGTTGTTCCTCTGGTTGTCTGTCTCTCTGCTGACCTGCAAGCTCCTTGAGGGCAGGGATTACATCGCTGTTAATCTCCAGATTCCCAGCTCTGGTGATGATGGCTGAAGTGATGCCATCCTCAAGACACTCTGCTGGGAAGTGATTTCTGCCTCTTAGAAACTCCTCTGTGTATACACATCACCTAGGGATCTTACTAAGATGAAGGGAATTCTGATTAGGTCTAGAGCTAGACTGAATTTTGTTTGTTTTGCGGGAAGACAGGGTCTCTCTGTCGCCCAGGCTGGAGTGCAGTAGTGTAATCATGGCTCACTGCAGCCATGAACTCCCAGGATCAGCATTCTCTCAGCTCAGCCTCCTGAGTAGCCAGGACTACAGATATGAAACATCAAGACTAGCTAATTTTTTTTTTCCTTTTCTTTTCTGAGATAAACTCTTGCTCTGTCTCCCAGACTGGAGTACAGTGGTGTGATCATAGCTCACTGCAGCTTCAACCTGCTGGGCTCAAGTGATACTCCCATTTCGGCCTCCTGAGTAGCTGGGACTATGGGCACATGCCACCATGCCTAATTTTTGTATTTTTTTGTATAGACAGTATTTTGACATGTTGCCCAGGCTGGTGTCTGACCTCTTGAGATCAACTGATCCACTTACCTTGGCTTTCCAGTGCTGGGATTACAGTCGAGAGTCACCGCCCCCAGCCCCCAGCCCCCAGCTTTTTTTTTTTTTTTTTTTTTTTTAATTTTAACTTTTGTAGAGACAGGGTCTCATTACATTGCCCAGGCTGGTCTCAAACTCCTGGTGTTAAGCAATCCTCCTACCTTGATATTCCAAGATATTGGGATTATAGGCATGAGCTACATACCTGGCCCGATTCTGTATCTTGAGCAAGCTCCCAATGCTGTTGGTCAAAGGACCACACTGGGTACCAAGGCTCTAAATTACTGCTGTGCTTGGTGCACCTAATCGCATTGCAGCATTCTTGTCTCCCTAACAGGGTTCTGTCAAGGGCAGAAACCATGTTTTCTATCTTGGTTCCTACCACAGTGCCCAATAATGTGGCCTTGTTACAGATGTTTGATTGAATAGACTATGGTTTGATTTTTTTTAAAAAAAACAACCAACCCACCTACCCACCCATACCAAATTTACTAACAGCAATGCAAGCTAGAGCTTCTTGAACTGAGTCAGTGTGGAGGGGAAGGAATTCCACTCACATTTATTTTAAAAATCAGTTGAAACAAACCTCAGAGATGGCTTATGAGCAAAGATGATCCACTCAGTTCTTGGAGACTGTTTCAAATGCCCTATCACCTTTAAAGACCAGAAGTCACAAGAGACCTTAGGGGAATGGGAAGGAATTTAAAAGTATGAAGCCAGCCCCTGGTATGAGACATTTGGAACAGGTGGGGTCCTAGGGAGTGAATGCTTTCTGTTGCTTTCCCTCTCCAGCCTTACCTCAGTCTTTTCCATTTCTCTGCCTCTTCTTTGTTCTTCTTGGTTAAGCAAATGAGCACATGCTTTGAGCCGGTCCCTATTCCAGGCAGCAAAGCCACCTGAATGCCTAAGACAAGATCCCTGCACTCCTTGGGTTCTGGCTTTTTGCAAAATCTTAATTCTAATTCCGTGTCCAGAAGTGGCCCACCGCTTTGTTTCCTTTCCTTGAAAGGAGTGATGTTCTGGGTGGAACTGTGTCCCTTAAAAAGATAGGTTGAAGTCTTAACCCCTGGTACCTGTGATGTGACTTTATTTGGAAATAGGATCATTGCAGATATAATCAAATTAAGATGAGGTTCTTAGGGTGGTCCCTAATCCAATATGACTAGTGTCTTTCTAAGAAGAGACAGAGGCACAAGGAAGAACACCAAGGATTCCTGACACCAGAAGCTAAGAGAAAGGCATGGAATACATTCTCCCTTATGGCTCTGAGACTGTGCCCCTGCTCGCACCTTCATTTTGTACTACTGGCTTCTAGAACTGTGAGAAAATAGATTTCTGTTGTTTTAGGCCACCCACTTTGTAGTCATTTGTTAGAACAGCCCTGCAGCTAATACAGGTAATACGACCCAAGCCTCTTCATTAGCAGCTTCAGTATTCCACCTTCCTTCTACCTCCGACGTGGTTGCAGTGTCTGTTTGCTACCTTATATTTAATACTACATTAAATTAAAGTTCCTTTTTCATTTCTGGCCCTTAGGGATTTGCTATTTATTATTCCTTGAGAGTTCAACTATACATTAAAATATTTTCCTACATTTTTATTAAAATTCACCCATTTTGAATGTATCTATATTTTTTGAGACAGAGTCTCACTCTGTTACCCAGGCTGAAGTTCAGTGGTGCAATCTTGGCTTAGTGCAACCTCTGCCTCCTGGGTTCAGGCGATTCTTCTGCCTCAGCCTCCTGAGTAGCTGTGATTACAGGCATGTGCCACCACACCCAGCTAATTTTTGTATTTTTAGTATGGAGTTTTGCCATGTTGGCCAGGCCAGTCTTGAACTCCTGGCCTCAAGTGATCCACCTGCCTTGGCCTCCCAAAGTGCTGGGATTACAGGTGTGAGCCACCACATCTCACCCTATAATTCATTTTTTAGTAAATACAGTTGTCCAGCCATCATCACAAATTTTAAAACATTTCTATCACCTCAAAAAGTTCCCTTGTGCCCAGTCATTCCCACTCCCACCCTAGCTCCAAGCAGATAATGATTACTTTCTATCTCTATAATTTTGCCTTTTCTATACTTTCCATATAAATGAAAACATATAATATGTGGTCTTTTGGGTTTGGTTTCTTTTACTTAGCATGTTTTTTCAGATTCAACATGTTGTAGCATGTTCCTTCTTTATTGCCAAGTAATATTCCATAATATGAAAAAATGTTCAATAGCATTAGTAATTAGGAAAATGCAAGTGACATAACTACACATCCACTAGGATGGCTGCAGTGAAAAACCTGACAATAGCAAGTGTTGGTGAAAATGTGGAGAAACTGGAATACACTGTTGGTAGGAATGTAAAATGGTACACCTAAATGGTCAATTTGGAAAACAGGCAATGTCTTAAAAAGTTAAAACACATGCTTTTCAAATAACTCAGTAATTCTACTCCTAGGCATGTGCTCAAGATATGAAACATATGTCCACACCATGACTTATACATGAACATTTATAGCTCCATTATTTATGACAGTCCTAAACTGGAAATAATTCAAATGAATGGACAGTTTAATATATCCATATAATGGAATATCTGTCTCAATAAAAAAGAAAGAAGGCCCACTACATAGAAGTTCCTTGAGGGCAAGAGTTTTTATTTGCTTTTTCACTGATGATTAGTGCCTGGCATATTGTAGGTATTCATTAAGTATGTGTTCAATGAACAACAGAATGACAATGTAAATCACTTTAATTATTATTTTTAAAAGACTTTATTATGAAAAAAATGGCTTTATTTACAGTCATGGAAAATGCTCAAGAAAATACCTAAAGTAAAAACACAAAAATAATCTGTATTAACAAGTTTGCTTCTTGTACCTGCTACTAAGTCAGTCATTAAACTGACTGCGGGTTTTGGAACCACCATATATTGCTAGATCTTGCATAAGAATCAAAGGAGACTATGGCATAATCTAAGAAGAAAATGATCTGGCTAACATCCACTGTAAACCTTAGTTATAGGCTTTTATTTTTACAAAGACAAAAGGTTTTCCCTTACAGTTGATTCAAAGCCTCGAAGTGGGCCACTTAATAGCAGACTGTTGACTGTCACAGGGTGTATATAGATGCAGAATGTTCATTAGAAACTTGAGGGTCACCCACCACCACCTTATACACATTTAATAATTAAGGTCCGTAAATTCACCTCTCCAAAGTGGTCAAGAGTAGGATTGTCTTGTAAAAGAGAAGAAACATCTCCAAACAACAAGGTGATGCCTAGATAGTTGACCAGAATCCTCATGATTCATTTCTTTTCTTTTCTTTTAAAAATACATTTTCAGCACGCAACTTTTCTGTCTCCTAAGTAATTTTAAAAACAAAAGAGAAAAAAGTTAGGCTCTAATTCCTACTGGAAGTGTTTTTATTTTGGCATTCATAAGCAGATATTTCAAATTAAGACTGGAATTTTCAATGTGCAAACTAAACATTAAACAACAATCTGCTGTCTATGAAAACGTAACTGGATTCCTTCCTGCGAGCCCCGAGGAAGCCCTCTCTCCCCAGACATGGCCAACAAGGGTCCTTCCTATGGCATGAGCCGCGAAGTGCAGTCCAAAATTGAGAAGAAATACTATGAAGAGCTGGAGGAGCGGCTGGTGGAGTGGATTATAGTGCAGTGTGGCCCTGATGTGGGCCGCCCAGACTCTGGGCGCCTGGGCTTCCAGGTCTGGCTGAAGAATGGTGTGATTCTGAGCAAGCTGGTGAATACCCTGTACCCTGACAGCTCCAAGCCAGTGAAGGTGCCTGAGAACCCGCCCTCCATGGTCTTCAAGCAGATGGAGCAGGTGGCCCAGTTCCTGAAGGCAGCTGAGGACTATGGGGACACCAAGACTGACATGTTCCAGACTGTTGACCTCTTTGAAGGCAAAGACATGGCAGCAGTGCAGAGGACCCTGATGGCTTTGGGCAGCTTGGCAGTGACCAAGAATGATGGGCACTACCATGGAGATCCCAACTGGTTTATGAAGAGAGCGCAGGAGCATAAGAGAGAATTCACAGAGAGCCAGCTGCAGGAGGGAAAGCATGTCATTGGCCTTCAGAGGGGCAGCAACAGAGGGGCCTCCCAGGCCGGCATGACAGGCTACGGACGACCTCGGCAGATCATCAGTTAGAGCGGAGAGGGCCAGCCCCACGCCCTGCCTTCCCCCAGCTCCTCGGCTGCAGCCATCCCGCTTAGCCTGCCTCACCCACACCCGTGTGGTACCTTCAGCCCTGGCCAAGCTTTGAGGCTCTGTCATTGAGCAATGGTAACTGCACATGGGCAGCCCCTTCCCCGTCCCCCAGCTCAACTTCTTATCCCAAAGCATCACTGCCCTGGCCCCTCCCTCCCAGCTGCCCCCACCACCCCTACTGTCTCGCCCCTGAGTAACGCAGGGGAGAAGCGGGCTGGGGGTAGCCTGGATGTGGGTCGAGTCCACTGTCCTTGGCAGCAAAAGCCCATTGAAGAAGAACCAGCCCAGCCTCCCCCATCTTTTCCTGGAATATTTTTGGGGTTGGAACTCAAAAAGGAAAAAAGAAAAAATACATCACTCTTTTCTCAAAAAAAAAAAAAAAAAAAAGTAACTGATTGAATTATGCACAGAATAGCAACGACCAACATATTTTTGCATTCAGGAAGCTCCCTGAAGTAGGCAGTTAACTGATTCAATAATTAAGTTTTAATAAAAGAATCATTTTTAAACCAGACAGAATTTATTCAGAATAATTTTTAGAGTTACCTCAGCAAGCCTGACATTTTCCTTCTTTAGCCGCACTACATACTGAATCTTCTGATGCAAGTTTTGGTGACCTACCAACTTCCCATTTTCCTCAGCAAGATACTCCACCTGCTTCCTTAACATTTCCATCTCCTGCAGGTAATTAATCCATGGAGGAAAAAATGAGAAATAGGTCTTAATTTTTCTTTTAAAATCACATTATTTCTTGCCGTCCAAGAGCACACGAAGTGCTAGAGTCCAGAATCCCAGCTTTCATGGCCATACAACTCTGCATATACTAAAACAACACTGAAGGACACCCAATCACAGAAATGAGTTTTACACTGATTAGTTAGTTCTATAGATTTGAGTGTTCTAAGCATCATGAAAAAACCAACACCCTAGCGCACCTGGGATGTTCTCTCCCTTTCTTCATACATTTCTTCCAGCTTTGATCTCAGTTGTTCTTTTTCCTGGAATGCTTTAGACTCCAAAGTTCTGGTTCGTTCGACCTCCTCAGTCATTCTAAGGCACTCCATCTCTTTGTTGTGAAGGGTATTTTGGACTTCTTCTAGGCTATAAGAATAGGTATCACTTTATAGTATTCCTTTCTTTTTTTTTTTTTTTTTTGAGACAGAGTCTTGCTTTGTCACCAGGCAGGAGTGCAGTGGCACAATCTCGGCTCACTGCAACCTCCGCCTCCCAGTTCAAGTGATTCTCCTGCCTCAGCCTCCCAAGCAGCTGGGACTACAGGCGTGCACCACCATGGCCAGCTGATTTTTGTATTTTTAGTAGAGAGAGAACTCCTTCCATTGCCGTTTACTTAACTATGTGAACAAGGTTTCTTGGCATTTATATCTATAAAAGCAGAAAATCGGAATAGAATTGATGCTGAATCCTGTCTCATTTGAGAATTAAGTACAACAGAAAAAATGAGCTGACTGAAGAAAAAGCATTAGGCTAAAATACACTGAGATGCATTTCCACTAAAATTTTCCCTAATAATTATTTTATAAATTTCCACTAAATTTAGGGCACACTGATTAATAATTGTAATGTGAACTAAACTGGAAATAAATATAACACTTAAAGCCATATGATTAAAATAAATTCTTATAAATTACTTTCGATTTGTGTGTGAGTGTATATGTATGTACACATACAAATATATATTTTATTGTTAAGTAGTATGATGGCATAATCAATAAAAAAAAATTCCAGAAAATATATTAAATCAATATAAAATCCTGCAGGGTGTAGAAAGGAAATTCAATTACAAAGGAAAAAATATAAAATTTTAGACTTAGAAATTTGTGTATTTTTTAAACAGAAAGTAGCAAATTAGTTAAAAACTTTTAAAACAGTAACAAGAGCTTTGTTTTCTTTTCTCTTTTTAAAAAAAAATTATTTTAAAAATTATTTTAGAAATAGAGACAGGATTTCACCATGTTGCCCAGGCTGATCTCAAACTCTTAAGCTCAAGCGATCCACCTGCCTTGGCCTCCCAAAGTGCTGGGATTACAGGCGTGAGCTACTGTGCCCAGCCAATAGCTTATTTTCAAATGTCACTATATTGTATATCCCAGAATGTGTATTCTTTGTAACAATTTAAACTTACAATGAACAATTTTAGATATAAAGTCAACTTCAAAAATATGCAAGAGGGTATTTGTTTCAAAATCCTTTAAAGCAGTATAATAAGCAAAAGTGTTTGAGATCTCTATCACTAATAAGAAGTGTCTACCCAGAAAAAGCCCAATAGCTCTCTAATGTTGTTTTGTTTGTTAATGCCAACCAGTTTACTTAGTCTGAACTTTACAGAAAATATAGCACATCTTGTTCATACAAGACTGAGGCAATTTATAAGGCTACATAAATTAATATAAAAACCATATGAATAAATTGAACCCATGGCTTTAGAAAACAATAGAGACCCAAGGTCTAACCAGAAGAAATCACAGTATTGATGTTTGGGTCTCAGAGGGCCTCAAGTTTTAATAAAAGGAAACCAGCAGCAAAAGTGAAAAGGGACACCTGGTAATTATACATTGTTCTCATTGTCCATGAGGAAAAAAACCCGTCAATTCCTCAAGGGAAGCTAAGCTTTTCCTGCTATTTATTTCTTTAAGATTTCTTTTTAAGTGGCTTCACAGGAGAAATCCCTTTAGCAAGTGTTATTAAAAAAATAATTTTTAAACATTTATTATATTTACTTATTACTGCAGAAGAACAGACGTTACCTACCTTGTGGATATTAAGTATCATTCCTCTAGAGAAGAATAAGGAAAAGATGATCAGAATTTAAATTATAAAATAGTACACTTACTCCGCTTTCATTTTCAGCATTTCTTCAACTATTTTACTCTATAAGAAGGTTAAAAAAAAAAAAAAAGAAAAGAAAAAGATGGCTTAGGTTCTTAAATAACATTGCTTTAAAAAGATAGAAAGGAAACAGCCCATTCTCCTTCATGTTAATAAAATCAAACCAATATCCTTTTCCATAATCCCAGTTACATACAGATAAAAAAAAGTACCTATTTCCAAGACTTCATGCACTATGCCCTTTAAAGCTGCAAACAGGCTTTGGTACTTGCTTCTAAATGGAGAATTGTATGTGTGTATGCTAAGCAGTAAGCTTGCCATCTAGACATGAAGACAAAATTCTTAATTCTCAGCTGTGTCTAAATACTGATGGTAAATATCATGCTAAACAGTGGGAATGCAGAAAAGACAGGAATTTCAATAGTAAAATGATTTCTAAAATATATAACCCTAAATACTAACTATAAAAGCATTGCGCATGCGCGCACACACACACACACACACACACACACACACACACACACATATAAATCTTACTTTTGCAAGTCTTTCTTTGATAATTTCTTCTTGTTCATTCTTCAGCTGTTGACTGTCTGGATGATTCTTATCACTGCATAGATTAACAGGGGTGGGAGGAGGCATAGGAAAACACTGTTAAGTATATTCAAGTATCAATTTCAAATTCAAATCTATTATATGCAACAATGCCAAGGTGTGCAAGGAAAGGCTAACTCTATTGTGATTGGGTTAAGCCAGCACAGTTGATGTGATTGACACATGGGATGAAATAAGGTACCTCCCCAGAACTCAGGATTCCTCCCAGTACAAAAGCAAGATGAGCAGAGGTGGGAAATCTAATCAAGAATTGGATGAGGCCAGGCGCAGTAATCCCAGCACTTTGGGAGGCCTGTAATCCCAGCACTTTGGGAGGCCAAAGTGGGTGGATCACACGGTCAGGAGTTCGAGACCAGCCTGGCCAACACAGTGAAACCCCATCTCTACTAAAAATTACAAAAATTGGCTGGGCATGGTGGCAGGCACCTGTAGTCCCAGCTACTCAGGAGGCTGAGGCAGGAGAATTGCTTGAACCTGGGAGATGAAGGTTGCAGTGAGCCAAGATCGTGCCATTGCACTCTAGCCTGGGCAACAGAGTAAGACTTTGTCTCAAAAAAAGAAAAGAAAAAAAAAAAAAGGAATTGGTTGAAAGTAAGATATAGTAGAAACTTAGTTAAACATGGTAACATCTGAAGACAGAATGTGAACAAAAGTGGGCTGAAAAGGGCCAAGAGCCTGGTATGAACGTGATCAGCTGGGAGGGGGAACATTTTGGGTAGGGAGGGTTGCTCAGGCCTCAGGCTGGGGGAGCCCTTGACTCTCCTTTTGTTCAGGTTCCATAGTCAGTTGGCATTTTCTGATAACCACTCTGCCTTTGCATGTATGTGGACACCAGGGCCAGATGTCCCAAGCACCAGATAGGTCTTCATGAAAAAGGAATGTTCCAATATATAAAGTAAGAAAATTACATTCTAGATAATACATTATCTCTGTGAGCCTGAACAGGTCAGGATAATAAGCTGAGTTTCTGTGTGCAGCCCCTGGACCAGAGAGACATCCTTGGAGAACCTTCCTGAATGCTATAGGCTTCTCTAGGAATCTCTCTCTCACTGGTGAGTAAAACATCATTTCTTGAAGGAAAAAAGAAGCTGCAGTGGGGGTTCTTTCCGTTAACAAATCTGGCAGCCTAGACAAAAATGGTAATGAGCCCTCAATGAAGAAATCACCCCCAAATCATTAGGGAAAGATGTGTTTTCTGTGCACGAATCCAGGGATTGGCAAATGTTTTCTGTCAAGAACCAGACAGTAAATATTTTAGGTTTGGGAGCCATTGGTCTCTGCCACAGCTATTCAACTTGGCTATTGTAGTGCAAAAGCAGCCACAACATATTGAAATGACAGGGTGTGGCTACATCTCAATAAAACTTTATGTACAAAACAGGTTGTGAGCTGAATTTGGATCCTGAGCTATAGTTTGCCCTTTCTCTAATTTTTCACAAAGAAGATTCTGAGTAGCTCTTTTATATATAAGGGATGTGAGGCTATGAAATAAAAAACTTTGCTTTTTTTTGAGACGGAGTCCTACTCTGTTCCCTGCTAGAATGCAATGGCGCGATCACGGTGCACTGCAACCTCTGTTTCCCGGGTTCAAGTGATTCTGTCTCAGCCTCCTGAGTAGCTGGATTACAGGTGCGTCCTACCACACCTGACTAATTTGTTTGTATTTTGAGTAGAGACAGAGTTTCATTGTGTTGGCCAGGCTGGTCTCAATCTCCTGACCTCAAATGATCTGCCCGCCTTGGCTTCCCAAAGTGCTGAGATTACAGGTGTGAGCCACCATGCCCAGGGAAAAAAAAAATTTTTTAAGACATTATTCAACATCATGACCACACTATGACACTTGGCAATCAACGGGATAAGCACACACACAAAAACTACATTAAAACTCTTTGTTAAGACTGCGTTACACTTTCATAGAACAGAAACTAAAAAAACCTGTTATACAAGTAGTCAAAAATACAGTCCTTGAGTTTTTTGCCCATATACCTAAGTTTTGTCTAAAACATATCTTCTTTGTAGCAGCTAGGCCCTGCTACCAACTGTACTTGGCTGGGTTCACAAATCTGCTGTAACCTGTAGTTTCCCTGTTACTTCTCTGGCTCTCCTCTCCTGCTAAGCTTTGTTTCCCGGCGTTAAATAAAACCGTCTGCCACTGCCATAGCTACTGCTGCTACTGGAACCGCCTGTCAACCTAAAAAAAAACTCAGAACAAATGAGCTTATCTAAGAATAACAGAGGATGGCAATGGCAGGGTATGCAAGCTATGATGAGCCATTGGTGTATCCAGGGGAGTTAGGGAAAGGGAAAGCTTTTAAAGACAAAGAGAAGTCCATGAAATAAAGCTTGAAATAAAGCTCACAGGTCACAGAGGATCACTGCAGGAGTTGGTGTTTGTTCACTAGTGGAGACAGCTATGACTGAGTAACTGTCCTGGTGCTGGCAGCTTGTCTGAAATACTGAAGGCTTGAGAAATTCCTGTGATAAGCTCTGTGCAGGAGTGGGGCATGTGGGACCTGCAGGAATTTCTTGTGATAAGGTATATTACAGGCATGTACAGTGAGAGCTTCTTCTTAATGGCCTCACTCCACTTTATTAGGGTTTTGACATAACTGACTCCATTTTGGTACTGGCAATTTCACATGCCTTAGCCACCTTGGTTTGATGGTTGGTTTGGCAACATAGTAGCCTCTGCCACCAGAGGGGCCAGAGTTTCTGCCTCCAAAGTTTCTTCCCTTCATGGGTTCAAAATTGAAGACTGCTTGTTGTAATTACCAAAATTATTGTAGTTCTCACCATCTCCAAAACTGCTTCCATCATTACCAAATCCATTATAGCCAACCCTGCTGCCCCTATATCCACCAATAGGGCTGCCTCCAAAGCTACCATTACCAGTGAAACTTTTCTTTCATGACCCAAGTTGTCACTCCCACCAAAACCACCTCCATGATGACCACCAAAGTTTCCAGAACCACTTTGACCTCTTTGGCTGGATGAAGTACTAACCGTTTCTTTCTTTAACATGGCTTTCCATACTTCACGGTAGTGGCTATGTACTTCATGGTATTTCTGAGAGACAATCTTATCTGCAGAGTCATGGCTGTCCTCAAAGGTTAAAAAAGTAAAGCTCCTGTTTTTGCCGTTGCCTCAATCGGTCATGATTTCAACTGCTCCTATTTTCTCACAACTTCACAATAATCTCTTAGGTGATGTTTCTCAGTGTCTTCTGTGATGCCACCAACAAAGATCTTTTTTACAGTTAACCAGGCACCTGGTCTTGGAACATCCCTCTTTCATTTCACAACTCTTTTATCTGCCTTGTGTGGCCCTGATTTATGGCTGCATCCACCTCCTCCACAGTGGCATCTGTGACAAACCAAAGGCCCTGGAAAGCTTGGTGTTTGGGTCTCTCATTGCCATATAACCCATGAGCTTTCCTCACTGCTCAAAATGGCTCCCTAGACTCTGAGTGTTTGTTTCAAAGCTCAATCATCTGATGAAGAGCTTCTGCAGCTATTCAGGCTATTTAAGAGATTCTGACTTAGACATATTGGCAGTGGGAAGAAAGACTTGAACGATGCTTCCTTAGTGGCATCCATGGGCAAAAGTAGTAAGCTCGCAATGTATCTCTGAAATATGATATTTTTCATTTTCGTTTTACAAATGATCTGGAAATGTTCTATGTTCTATGCTCACAGTAACTCTTGATAAAAGAGTTACTAAGTACAAGGCTTTTCTTTAATAGAATTGGACATGGGAATGGAGCATATGAAAACTAGGTAAGCAGACTGTGGACTACCCGCATCAAAATCACCTACAAGGGGACGGAGTTGCTTATTAAAATGCAGAATTCTGGGCTTCACTCCAGCCCTACTGATTCAGATCTCTGACGCTCACTAAAATTTGAAGAGAATCACTTAAGAACAGATTATAGCATAGCTGCCATTACCATCCTCAAATCTCTACTGCCTCATTTAGGTTTTGAACAGTACATATCAGGGATGTTTCTGGACAGGGCCAGAGAGCTGCAGGAGAGCACATGCTTCTCTGTCAAAAACGTTTTGGCAACAGCATGGACAGCAGTCAGCAGAATTCAGTAAGGGCTTCTATCTTGGAGATCCTACTTTGATTCAATTCTACTTCTTGCATAATTTTACAGGCCACTATCATCTCTAAACTCTCACTCAGAAAGTTACAATAGGCAGAATCATAATTCTACCTTGTGTACTTAATAACTACCTTTCATTGAATGATACCTGCTACCAAGCTCTGTAACTGGCACTTTATACGTGTAATTTTTAATCTTTAGAACACCTTGTGGGAAAATTATCATTTTCCTCATTTTATTGTTACGGAAAGTGAAGTACTAAGAGGGTAAAAAATACATCAAAAATCATATGACTTTTAAGTCAAAGACAAGATAGAACTCTGGATGTGGCTGCCCCAACATTATGCAAATGTACCGGCAAATACAACTACAAAACTGTCTTACCTGAAGCCAAAACACACTCAGAGAGTTGTCTAAACCCAAGCAAATGCTCCTCTATAAAACGCTAAAGATATCCCTCTTGTCCTGCCCAGGAGCTTTCCCTGGATCGTGAGTTACAAGGCAAAGCCAACCAGTTGGGAATTCTCCCTTTCTCTGCAGGCCTTCTTGAACCTTATCGGTATGATTTATTCCTTAAAAAAGATTTTTTTAAATAAAAGTAGTTTGGTTTAAGTATTCCACGTTTTTAGTTCATTTCAATAGCTATAAAACAAATACAACAATGCCAAAAATGCACTGCAGAGCAATGCAAGGTGAAGAGATCAGACCTGATTCAAAATCAACCAAAAGAGCATCTCCTGGATTAGTGAGAAACATTGTACACCTGGGAGATCCGTGAAACCAATTCCAACCTCATTTAACTCCACACAGGCAAGCCAAGGTTTAGCCCACAGAGTTCTCATGGTTCTTTCTCACCTGTTTTCCTTCTGTCTTTTAATATCATCCAGGTGACCTTGCAGGAGCCAGTTTTTCTCTCTTAACTGCTGACTTTCCAGGCGTAGGTTTTCCATTTCACACAACTGCTCCTAATAACATATCAAATCATATATTTTCAAGAAACACATTATAGTAGGCTTCATTTAGCTCCCCAAGACCACCACTGAGACAGGTATTCCTCTTTTAAGCTTCTATGCAGAGACACTGCACTGGGTGCTGCTGCATAAAAAGCAGGCTGTTACAAGCTATTGGAGGCCCAGAATGGTGATTCATGACCACATCCACAGTGTTTCGAACACAGTTTTTTAAAGTCAATATCGCAGAATTCATTAAAATTTAAAATTCCTTTGTGAGTAAAGATGACAAAAATATCTACATTGAAAAACATTCTCAACTATTTGATTCTATTTATTAGGTAGATTCTAATGAAAACAAACAAAAAACTGATGCCACAACTCATCCCTCAAAATACGTAATTGGATCCTAACTTGAAAATCATGAGCATAGCTATCTGGAAGAAATAAATACTTGTCTGCAAGGAATATCCTTTTGGATTTACTTGCCTATTATCTGATTTCTTTTCACCTGACCCAATTTCTTCTAAGTTTCAAGATCATGCCAATCTGGATAACAGCCACATTCCTGAGATAGTATGCTATTTCAGGAGATACTGCCCTAAATAAAAAGATCGTGAATAATCCTCTCCATGAATAACACAACTCAAAACAAGTGCTGTCTTTATATACATCACTTGGTTAAACTGAGCAATTTGTATTCCTAAACAAAACCACCCCACAGAGCAATGCCCTCACAGGATAAATGCCACCTTCTGTGGAGCATCACATCCTCCCTATCCCTATGCACCTACACTCCAACTACCCAGACACTCCTCCACGTGCCCCCACCCCTGAGCCATGTGCACACCCCACTACTCAGACAACATAGCCCCAAGTAACTGGGTAAAAACACTATAAGGAAGCTTAAAGAAATGGCAAAAAAGAATTTATCTTAAATTTATCAGACTAAATTCTAATTTTATAAACATGCCTATGAATCAATAAGAGAAAGCCCAATGATAGAAAAATGGGTAATGGATAGTGTTCAGAAACAGAAAAACAAGATGCTCAATTTTACTCTTAAGAAAAATATAAATTTAAAACTACACTGAGATAACATGCTTTAGCTATTAAATGGATGAAGATCCGAAATTCAGATAGCACCATGAGATGAGGTTTAAGGAAACATGCTCTCACCTTCATTCCTGATGAGAACATACCTGATGCAACCTGTATGATATGACACCACTGTGTAAAAACTAAATGGGGCAGGACAGAATGTTTAGAGATGTGGTTATGCATGCACTGAAAAGCTCTAAATCAAAGGGGCTGCCCTGGGGACCTCTAGGGACAGCAACATAGGTAGATTAGTATCAGGGGTAGAAGGAGTACTTTTCTCTGTCTACCCTTCAGTTCTGTGCCTTTTGAATTTTGAATCCTCAGTAACCATGAGGATGCTGCTTAGTTTAAAAAATTAAATTTGCTGGCTGGGCATGGTGGCGTATACCTATAGTGCCAGATACTGGGTGGCTGAGGCAGGAGGATCACTTGAGCTCAGCCTGGGCAACACAGTGAGACTTGGTCTCTTTAAAAAGAATTAAATTTACTCACGAAAAAAAAAAAATCTAGTTACCTTCATTCTGAGGATTTCAGCATTTTTGACTTCTCTGTCTTCATTTAGCTTTGTTACAAGGTGTTGCAAAGAAGTCTTAGAGGCTCTTCCATCTTCTATCTCTTGTTCTTGTGTTTCCAGGAGTTTTGCCAAATGTGTTTGAAAGTGAGGTGGTGTTTTAGGGCTCTAAAATAAAATCATATCTCATTCAAATATCCAATTAAGTGATATTATAAACATTTCATTTTAAATGTAAACATCAAGCACATAAAAAATATTCCAGCTACAGACGGGCGCAGTGGCTCGTGCCTGTAATCCTAGAACTTTGGGAGGCCAAGGTGGGCAGATTGCCTGAGTTCAGAAGCTGGAGACAAGCCTGAGCAATACAGTGAAACTCCATCTCTACTAAAATATGGAAAAAAAAATTAGACAGGTGTGGCGGTGTGCGCCTTTAGTCCCAGCTACTTCCAAAAGAGTTGCTTGAACCTGGGAAGTGGAGGTTCCAGTGAGCCGAGATCACGTCACTGCACTCCTGCCTGGGTAACAGAGACTTCATCTCAAAAACAAAAAAGCAAACAAAATAAAAAATTCCAGTTATTTAGCTTACTATTCTAATTCTTTTCCAAGTAAATAAAAGACTGGTACTTCTATCAAGTAAAAAGCAGACAGAGGGTATTGGTGAAAATCTTTTTCTTTAAAAACGCAAAGCTATGGTCTTCATAATTTCCAAATTTTCATCATTTATAAAACCGTTCCTTCCCCCTGAAATGCTCTCTTTTTCTGAAAAGTACCTGGGGATCCTCAGCAGCAGAATCCATCACATGTTCTAGTTGCCTCATTTTGAAGTTATATTCATTCTTCTTCTGTTCTACTTCCTCTTTCTTTTGGTTTAGCTGGGGACATTGAACAGATAGAAGGTTACAAGTTAGAGATTAATATGGGTTACATAGTCCAAATAGAAAAGACAAACTTCCCATCACCAATCATCAGGGAAATGCAAATGAAAACCACAGAGATATCACTTCACACCTGATAGGGATGGCTATCATCAAAAAGATGAAAGACAAGTCTTGGTGAGGATGTGGAGAAATGGGAATCTTGTGTACTGTTGGAAAAGTAAATTAGCACAGGCATTATGAAAAATAGTATGGAAGTTCCTCAACAAACTAAAAATAGAACTACTGTATCATCAAGCAATCCCACTCTGGATATATATCCAAAGAAATTAAAATCAGTCTGTTGAAGAGACAGTGGTACTCCCATGTTCTTTGAAGCATTATTCACAATAGCCAAGAATGGGTAAACAAAATATGCTATATATACACACAATGAAATACTACTTAGCCTTAAAAAGGAAGCAAATTCTGTCATTTGTGACAACATGGATGAACCCGGAGGACATTGTTCCAAGTAAAATAAGCTAGCACAGAAAGACAAATACCACACAATCTTTGATTCCACCTATATGTGGAATCAAAAAAGTTGAATCATAGAGGTGGAGACTATCAGAGTCTGGGGGGAGGAAATGAGGGGTGGGAGGAGACATGAATCGTCAATGGGAGATGTTGATCAAAGGGTACAAAGTTTCACTTCGGAGGAATACCTTTTGGAGATCTACTGCAGGGCAAGGTGATTACAGTTATTAGGTTGGTGCAAAAGTAATTGTGATTTCTGCCATTAAAATTAATAGTAAAAACCAAAATTACTTTTACACCAACCGAATAATAATGATGTCATGTATATTTCAAAACTGCTAAAAGGACAGATTTTAAATGTTCACAAAAAAGTATGTGAGATGATGGCTATGTTAGTGAGCTTGATTTAATCATTCCACAATGATTATATATCAAACATCACATTGCACCCTATAAACATACACAATTATTATTTGTCAATTAAAAAAGATGCATCATTGAATGTCACTTATATTAAAAAAGGCTTCCCATGGCATATGGAAACATGCTATATTTACATTATTTTTTCAGAACTTGATTTCAATGATTTGAAAAGTAATAAGATATTATAATAAACTTAAGATTTTTTTTAAAAGTAATTGTGAAATCTAGGGCTAACTTGGTTTCTACTATAACCCAATCATCTCCTTTTCTCTCACAAATTTATTTATACTTTTAAAAATGTTCTAAGTGTCAGAAGTAACAAAAAGGTCATTTGAGAAAAATACAAAATATAAAATGACAACAGCCACCACCAAAAATATGATAAAAGGCATAACCTCACCGCAGGGGTTAGAACTGGCTCCCATGTATCAAGGACCCAAGGTGGGTGGGAGGCAGCAGAGCAAGTCTCAGTCCAGGTAAGAACACTCCATTAACTTCCCCTTTGTACATAGAGAAGTTGGCCAATGCAGGAATGTCACAACAAGCTCAACTGTGGATTCCTCCTGTCCCTCATCCTTTTTTTTTGAGATAGGGTCTCACTCTGTCACCCAGGCTGGAGTGCAGTGGTGCAACCTTGGCTCACTGCAACCTCCACCTCCCGGGTTCAAGCAATTCTCGTGCCTCGGCCTCCCAAGTAGCTGGGATTACAGGCAAGCATCACCACGCCCAGCTAACTTTCATATTTTTAGTAGAGATGGGGTTTCACCATGTTGGCCTGACTGCTCTCGAACTCCTGACTTCAAGTGGTCCACCTGCATCGGCTCCCCAAAGTGCTGGGTTTACAAGAGTGAGCCACTGCACTGGGCCTCCTGTCTTCCATCTTGAATGATACCTATGTGCATCTGACCTTGTGCTGAAGTTCCTGAATCAGGGCCTCCTTCTTGGTCAGTTCTTCCTGGGCAGACTGCAGCAGCACCGAATGTTTTTTTGAGGCTTCTGTGAGCATGTTCAGCTGCTCAGTGGCATGAGCCAGGTCCTCACAGAGCATATCCCTCTGTTAGGAGACAATCATCACAGTTTCTTAATTGTGGTACTCCAATAAGGATTCCCAAATCATTACTATGTACAATTTTAAACAGACTAGGAAAGTTTCATGTAAAAACCAATTTCTTTTGCTTGCATGCTAATCCATTCTAAGACAAAGTAATCAGTTAATATTTAGATGAACAGGTCTAGAGATTAACATTATTACAGTAAATTTATATAGGTATCCCAATTGAGGTCTAACTGTACTTTAGGTTTGAGGTTTAATTGCACTCTCCCCTCACCCCCAGGATCTCAAAGCCAATCTCTCTCTCCTGGGGAGGACTCAAAGATCTCTTGGTTACTTCTTGTCTCACTAATAACTCTAGTGCTTTATATACTGGAAGGTAATTAGCTGTAACGATGGGCCCCCATCAGCCAGTTGGGGAGGGGATGGGCAGTTCATCAGATTGTGATACATTGTCATAGGCCATCAAAGTTTCAGGGAGTAGTTTTGTGGAAAGTGGCACAGAAAATTAGAAGTTCTATAGGTTGCATACATAATTCCTATGTATACATTATATGTAATTCCAACCAAATTATAGCAGATTCTACTTATCCTTCTTTTCCTTTCCAAATGTACATGTATGTATATGGGGTGTATGTTTGTGTGTGTGTGTATATACACAGACATATAAACACACACTTTTAAAAAACTTGACACATCGCATTTTTCCAGGTACTCACTCTTTTCATTGTGTGGGCTCCATTTCATCTTACAGATGCACTACAATTTAATCCATCACTAAATATTTTGGTTGAATTTTTCACTATTATATGTACTTTATTCTTATGTCTAGATTATTTCTTTAAGCTGAATTTTTTAAAGTGCAAACTCAAAGCATACGTAAAAAATGTAAGGCTATATATTACCAGACTGCCTCCCCAAAGGCTGAACGTAAACTCCTCCAGAAGTCTAAGTAATCACCCTTCTCTGCACATCTTCCTCAGGTCTAAAACTTTACCAGTTATAAGATTAGAAGATGGCTCTTCTTTTAATTTGTGAAACTGGCTCAACTGGTCCCTAGAACTGATGTTTATGGTTTCTTTTGAATAAACATAAAAATTGGCCATCCCAGGCTTAAAACATAAGAAAGTTCTATTTGTCTTATCCGAGTTCTTTTCTCAGGGAACCAGGCCTCTCAGATAATATCAAGGAACTGAAACTTACCAGATCATGGCAGTTGGACAAATGAGATGCCAGACTCCTCACCTGTCATGGCTGCCTAACTGACCACCTGTTTCCTGTTAACCGACTCCTTTTCCTTACCCCTCCCGAATTCCTCCTTTCCCACACATGGTTACCTTGCTCTCTTGCTATATAAACTCCCAGTTTTAGTCAGTCAGAGAGATGGATTTGAGAATGATCTTGGCTATGGCACCCACTGAAAGCCTTCTTCCCTGGCAATACTCCTTGACTCAGTGATTGGCTTTCTACGTGGCAAGCAACCGGACCTATACCAAATCCCTGATGTTTCAGGAATATTTGCATTTCTCTGATTCCAAAGAGGTTTTGTGCCACTATATTTCTTCTCTGAGGAGCTACTTATGTCCATTTTCCACCAGCCATGTTTCTATTCTTCTCGTGGTGCTAAAGGCCTCTGTATAAATTGAGGTGGTTACATCCTCTGTCATCAGCTGCAAATGTTTTCCCCCATCTAGTGTTAGAATTTTTGTTTTTAATATTGTATAATCCTCCCATAAGGGTTCTAACCTTAGTATCAAGACATTTTCAAAGCGTCACATAACTCAAGATTTTTTATGTATTTGTATTTTTTTCTCTTCCTTTAAAAAATTTTTTTTATTATATATTTATTTATTTAGACAGAGTCTTGCTCTGTCACCCAGATGGAGTGCAGTGGTGTGATCTCATCTCACTGCAACCTCCACCTCCTGGATTCAAGTGATTCTCATGTCTCAGCCTCCTGAGTAGCTGGGATTACAGGTGTATGCCACCACAACCAGCTAATTTTTGTATTTTTAGTAGAGATGGGATTTTGCCATGTTGGCTAGGTTGGTCTCGAGCTCCAAGCCTCAAGTGATCCACCTGCCTTGGCCTCTCAAAGTGTTGGGATTACAGATGTCAGCCACCATGTCCATCCCTCTTATGTTTTAGAGATGGGGGCTCTCGCAACATTACCCAGGCTGCACTTGAACTACTGAACTCAAGCAATCCTCCCACGTCAGCCTCCTGAGTAGCTGGGACTACAGGCATACATTACCGTGCCTGGCTTTTTTTTTATTTGCTAGTACTTCTTTGATGTCATCATTTGTACAGAACTCTAATCCATGTAAGAATTTGTTTTGGCTTTGATATCTTTTCAAATCGGTCGGACAATTTTCCCATCACATTTATTGACTAAATCTACTTTTTTTTTTTTTTTTTTTTTTACCACTGAGAAATTCTTCCTTTACCATTACAATAAATTCCTTCATATTCATTGCTGTCTATTTGTGGATGTTCAAAATTGTTGCAGTGATCTCTCTATCATCAGTCCAACACTGGATATGGTTACCATTTAGTTTACAAATCTCTCTGCATTCTTGTTTTTCTAAGTTTTGTTGGTAAATCTTATGTATTTTTTTCAAAGGAACTTAAAAATCATCGATTTTTTATATTGGGATTTGAGGCCATGCATTATGGCTCACACCTGTAATCCTAGCACTTTGGGAGGCTGAGCCGGGGAGGATCACTTAAGTTTAGGAGTTTGACACTACTGTGGGCAAGAGAGTGAAACCTCATCTCTACAAAAAATACCAAAATTTAGCCAAGCGTGGTAGTGCACATCTGCAGACCCAGCTACTTGGGACCTAGACCAAACCAACTTAACTCTGCCACTGATTTGACAGGAGGTGGAGCTCAGGCAGTAAAGCCAGTGATGGGGAACGGCTGTAAATACAGATGAAGCTTCGCTCACTTTCCTCCTTCCGTGCAGCCCGGTTCCTAACATGCCACAGGTCGGTACCAGTCTGTGGCCCAGGGCCTCTGGGCCCCTGGCATAAGGTGTAAAGGGGAACTGAGGTAATACTCCAGCCTGGGTGACAGAACAAGACCTTGTCTCAGAGAAAATAAATAAATAAATAAATTGGGATTTGAAGTGGAATTACATAAATTTCTGTTTCTAAAACGACAGGGTCTTCCTGTCCAAGTCTACCTTTAGATCCTTTCAACCAAGTCTCTTTTCACTTCGCTTAGAAAGTTTTATGTTCTTAACAACTGTCAAATACTCTAAGATTTTGATACGCTGTATTACTTCTGTGAAAGAGAATTTTTAAAAACTCCTGTTATGTTTTCCAACGGGTTATTTAATATAATAATATATTATTTTAATTATAACATATTATATATATAATAATCTATAATAAAGTTATTTTTTAAATATTCAATTTCTTTTCATATCTCTTAGGGAAGTTACATCCTTAACAGTTGTTACAAATTTTCCCCTAAAGTTTTGTGAATGGAATTTTTTATTTCCATTATATTGTTAAATGGGTATTAACGGTATAAAATAAATATTATTTTTAAAACTAGTTTATAACTGATTACTAAATTCAATATTCTAATAGATATTCAGAAAATGTTTTGGAGTTTCGAAACTCATGTAGACACTCATGACCATCTGCAAATAACAGTAACTTTCAGTTTTTATAATATTTGTATCCTACTCAGTATTCCCATTTTACTGCATTGGCTAAGTACTCATATTGTTGAAAAACAGTGACAGATGAACAATCTGAATGACAATTCACAAACCATAGCCATAAAACTAAATTTTAACTAATAAAGACTGAAGATAAGTACAAAGGGAATATGAATTAGCTGTTCATGGGTCAATTCTACTTAAATCTAAAATGTAGATTATTAATCTAAAACACGATTATTTAAATCCAAATACAATATTCGTAGTCACATTTTATTTTTAAGAAGAAAAAAAAGAGAAAAATGGGAGAAGAAAGAAAGAGGCTTTAGGTAAACAGGCATGAGCTTTCATTACTTGTCTACTCCCACTCAAATAGCTCGATTTCCCTTTTTACTTTGGCAATAGTCAGTATAAAATTGAATTTTTAGCCCACCATCTTATACTTTGTAGAGGACCTTAGGTTGTGGCTTCTGTGTACTAACTCTCCAATTGGCTTGCTAAAACTATTTCCAGCTAACACATATTGAGGAGTTATAAGGAGCCAGACAGAGTTCTAAGAACTTTCCAGGTATCACCTCAGTTCATCTGTACACCTTATGCCAGGGGGCCCCAGCCCCTGGGCCACAGACTGGTACCGGTCTGTGGCATGTTAGAAACCAGGCTGCATGGAAGGAGGAAAGTGAGCGAAGCTTCATCTGTATTTACAGCCATTCCCCATCACTGGCATTACTGCCTGAGCTCCACCTCCTGTCAAATCAGCAGCAGAGTTAAGATTCTCATAAAACCATGAACTCTATTGCAAACTGTGTGTGCCAGAGATTTCGGTTGGGCACTCCTCATGAAAATCTAATGCCTGATGATCTGTCACTATTTCCCATAGTTGCAGGAAAACAAGCTCAGGGCTCCCACTGATTCTACATTATGGTGAGTTGTATAATTATTTTATTACATATTACAATGTAATAATAATAATAGAAATAAAGTACACAATAAATGTAATGTGCTTGAATCATCCAGAAACCAACAACCCTCACCCTCCTGGTCTATGGAAAAACTGTCTTCCACTAAACTGGCCCCTGATGCCAAAAAGGCTGAGGACCACTGCCTTATGCAATAGGGAGTACTGTTACCTCTACAGACACGGCAAATGAAGCACAGGGAGAGATTTAACTTCCCCAAGGTCACACAGCTAGAATTCTAACTCCGCAGCCTGTGCTTTTAATAACTTGTTACTATTCTACCCTTATTTTCCTTTTATTCTACTGTGTGTGTGTGTGTGTGTGTGTGTGTGTGTGTGTGTGTATGTGTGTTTGAGACAGAGTCTAGCTCTGTCACCCAGGCTGGAGTGCAGAGGCACAATCTTGGCTCACTGCAACCTCTGCCTCCTGAGTTCAAGCCATTCTCTTGCCTCAGCCTCCTGAGTAGCTGGGATTACAGGCATGCACCACCACACCCAGCTAATTTTTGCGTTTTTAGTAGGGATGGGTTTCACCATGTTGGTCAGGCTGGTGTGGGACTCCTGATCTCAGGTGATCCACCCACCTTGGCCACCCGAAGTGCTGGGATTACAAGCATGAGCCACTGCGCAAGGCCTATTTTAATCTTATATCTTATTTGTGTTAGCAGCTTCAAATCCTTTCTGTGATGTAGCTAGGAATTACTGGGAATAGCCATCTTGGATATCCAACCCCACAGGTCCTTAAAACTCAAAACTGGTGTGTATAAAATACATCTCATTAACTTTCCACGGGCCTCTACTCTTTCCATCTGTAATGTGCTCAGAACCACCTTCAGTCCTCCAGGCTAGAAACCTTGGTGCCCACTCTGACTGCTTCCTCCCTTCATGGTACACATCCAACTAGACACCAACAATGAAACACTTCCCAACTCTATCTACCTCAACCCCTATCCCCACTAGCATTTCTTGGCTCGGATCTCATGACCTTCTGCCTGGATTCAATGTCTATGCAGTTTTGATTTCCTAAAAGATACAGCTGATATTCCTCAAGATGCTTCACTTCACAGGCTGTCTGCCTCCACTTCACTGCTGGCACCTCGTGTTGGCCACCCTGACTGCTTGCTGTGCTTGGGACACTCCATACATGTTCACACTGCTAAACTTCCATCTCTGGCAAAGTCTTGTACAAATACTCTCTCTTCTGAGGAGGTCTTTGGAATTTCCCTAGGCAGAATTACTCCCCTCCCTCCCTTTTCTGTGCCCCCAGGTTATTACATCATATTACACATATTTCTTAAGCTAGAACACATGCTTTGATGTAAGTAACAGTGTTTTTCAATCATCTTTCCATTGCCAAATGCCAGGCTGGATACAGGTTGTATGTAGATGGACTCAATATTTGTGGAATTTGTTTCATGGGTAGCATAGCTTAGCCCAAACCCCTTTATTTCTAAAGCAAATGCAGAACAGTTTATATAACAGGTTATCATCTGTGTGGAAAAAAAAGACTAAAAGTACATAGGACTGCTTAAAAGTTACACAAGAAACTGGTAACGTGGGGGTAGCTGAGGAACAGGAAGGGCTAGGAGGAAGTCTATATTGCTCCTGGTTTAATAATTTTAAAAATGATAAGTTTACATCATCAACAACAAAAAAACTTCCTTTAACTGTAGGTTACAAATTAACCTGTACTGCTTTATTTTTAAAAAGATAAATTTACATCAACAAAAACAAAAATAAAACTACCTTAGCTAAAATGCAAAAGACAACCCTGAAATCAGCCCGTTTAAACAGCCCTTTTCTGCTGTCTGCTACTACCACTGCATCCAATTAAATGTGGTTTCCACTGTGCTCCCCTTAAAGGGGTCAGTTATAGGAAGTTATGGTGTCAGCACAAATAATGGGAAACAGATCAACTAGATAAAATAAAACAATTGTGGTGAAATTATTATACATGACTACTTGTATTATTATACACTATACAATAAGACATTAGTATAGTGTATTATTATATGCTATACAATAAGACAATAAGACACTATACAATAAGACAGTAAGACTCCTCTCCTCCTTAGAGGAGACAGTGTTTGTGTAAGACTGCCAGAACGGGAAGCTTGGCAGTGTGAACGTGTGTGGAGTGTCTCAGGCACAGCAAGCAGTCAAGGTGGCAGCATGAGGTGCAGGCAGACTCAGCCTGTGTAGTGAAGCGTCTTGAGAAACATCAGCTGTACAATAATTATTCCTTTTAAAATCCTGTATTTATTCATCAGTAACTTCCACTCACAAATACACATATTGACAAGTAATAAGGCAAATAAAGAAGCTGTGATTCATGAATACCTACCTCTATGTCCTCAGAAAGTATTCTCAGCCTAAGGGTTTCTTTCAGATCCAGAATATCCACTTCCTGCCTCTTGATTAACATTTTGCTCTCTTCTCTGTCAACCAAAGCAGAGTTGTATTTGCACTGGAGAAAACAAAGGCATAAGACCTGTTTTATTACCTGTTTATTTCTAGATTCAAATAACAAGAATGAGTCTGGGTTCGAAAGTGATGACAAGATTAACACAAGATAATTCAATAAATACTTGCTGACTGAAGGAATGGAAGAATAAATGTACGAATGGTGAAGAGAAATGGAAAAGTCCTCTAAGTATCAGTGAAAAAAAATCAGGTTTTGTCATCTGGATCAGGAGACTGCTTTCAGAAATAAACATGGAGAGGGGCAAACTCCCTGTAGAGCAGAGGAGTGAGGAGGAGTGTCAAAAGCCTTTGCTTTGACCCAGAGGAGAAAAGCATCAACAACGAACTCAGATATATGCTGACAAAATAAGTAGTTAACTTCAGGAAATGATATTAAGTCCTTTATTGGGAAACAAACTCATTTTCTAAATAATTAACGTCTCTGAACTTCACTACAACGTGTTAGTTTTTTCTCAAAGCCACTAAAAAACACCACATTTGCCTTAACTATCACAGTCAACAACCAGTCTGGTTCTTATCCAGTTTATACCAGCAATTCCCAGATGGTGCACAGAGAACACTGTTACACTCAGTGGAACCTGAGAAACACGGCAGCCTACACGGTCTCCTGGAGATGCATACTGCATACTTTCATAATAATGACTCTGCAAGGCCTGCAAATACACAGACCTGGTGAGCTTTATTTAACTAGAATTCCCAAACTTATTTGACCACAGAATCTTTTTTCTGGTGGAGCATCTGTTAATCTGTTGAAAAGCCTATGAAGTGTCTCATGCTCAAATTTAACATCTTGTTGGTGACCAAACTTACATTTATGTCCTTCAGTTCTTGTTTCAGGGTGTCGATAGTTTCTGTTTTCTCACAGATGGATGTTCTTAGCTCCTGGATCTGGTTCATGAGGTCAGTTACAACTTCCTGATGAGGACAGAAACAGTATTTTCATACCCAATGACATTAAGAAGAAGAATACTTTTAAATGGTAAATCACTTATCTTTCCTAATGGCAATATGAGAAGTCAATTTTAGTTTAGTAAAATATCATATGTTGCATTAGTATCAATTTATATTTTAATGGCTTTACAATATTTCATTTAACCATTTGCTTTGGTTTTATGAATGTATATGAGCTAGACATAGAAGAATTTTATGTCTAATTTTAAACTTGGACATATATACTATTTTTATTATTCTAGTTAAAGTCAACACTAGGGATTTGAAAATTTGTATCATGGGACTTAAATTCAAGAAGAAAGGATCACATTAATAACAGCATCCTAGTTAAAAGGGTAGGATGTGCTTTAGAAACACTGCCATTCAAAGTGACAGTAATTTGTACCTGAAGTTACATGGAAAATTAACTTAAGTGGAAGACCTCATTCTCTAGCAACCTTGGAAGACAAACAAGGCCTAACTGCATACAGAAATATTCATACTAGCTATTGGTCACCCTGGAGGTGCAAGAAGAGGCAGGAGAACAAAATGTTGAACTAGCCATTTGTAAGAAAATGCACAGAGGGACATAGCTTCAAACTCTACCAACCTTATCAGAATCTCTAGACTTTTCCAGGGAACTGATTACTTTTTCAGTAGCAAGCAAGCTCTCTTCTAGTTTCTGTACTTTTGCCATCTATGGTGAAAAAGAAATATTTTTAGAAGAATAATTAAATCACAAAGTTAATCACATACACATAAATAAGTTGAAAATAGCATTTCGTATTGTAGAGTCTACACTAGGAGTAATACCCGAAAATGATAAATCAGGTTGAAAGACAGTGATTTTGTGCTGTCTACCCGGAGACTACCAACAAATTATTATTGTAACACTCTGGGAGTTAGAAAAACAAGAGTTGAAAAATAACAGGTTGGGGGCAGTGGCTCATGCCTATGATCCCAGCACTTTGGGAGGTCAAGGTGGGTGGATCACTGGAGTGCAGGAGTTTGATCCTGGGCAACATGGTGAAACCCCGTCTCTACAAAAAACACAAAAATGTAGCCAGGCGTAGCGGTGCAGCCCATAGTCCCAGCTACTCAAGAGGCTGAGGTGGGAAAATCACCTGAGCTTGGGAAGTTGAAGCTGCAATGAGCCATCGCTGTGCCATGGCACTGCAGCCTGGCTGACAGAGTGAGATGCTATCTTAAAAAAAGAAGAAAAATATAAAAATAAAAATAATAGAACCAGCCCCATATTCCATCTCTTTCTTATTAATGTCCAACATCTGTAAGCTGACGTCATTTTTATAATAAGCCTCTTTAGGTATCAAGAATAAAAACTATAAACCTCAAATTCTAGAGTTAGAGTAATAAGAAATTTACCTGCTGCTCACACTTGGCCATCTCTTTCTGTTTCTCCTGACGTACAGCCTCAAGAACTTTTAAGATTTCTCTGGAAGAGAAGAATTCTCTTTTACCCCTAACTTCATTCAATGAAAACAGGAGCTGAATCTGTTAGTACAGAAGAGATTAAGTGCAATGCAAATGAACTTTGTTAGGTACACACTGGGTGTCAGGTATTACCTTCCAGTGGGGATCAGAAATTTGAACCAATTTCTTCAACAATTATTTAAGCAGAACCCATTTTTGTGCCATGACTGTTTTTCCCCAGAGAGTTTAGTTCTCCTTAATATAACAGATATCATACAGTGTTTGTTTATTACCTGTCTCCCTGTGCTAGAAGGTAAAATCCATGAGGACAGGGATGTTTTGTTCACTATTTCACCTCTAAATGTTTTGGCATTCACCAGATCAGTGCCTGGTTTGTTGGATATCAGTAAATGTTTGAATGAATGAGTAAATGTCAATTGCTTGTCTCTCAACTGGATGTATGCTTTAGGTTCACTACTGTATACCAGGGCCTAGAAGAAAATCGATCTCACAGGAAGAACTCCATAAGTACCTACTGAATAAACAAAATCTTCTCATTAGAGTGACTCTCAGCCTAGTGCCTGAGGTCCAAAGATTCACTGAGATTACCAAGAAGAGGAACTTGGAAAGAGGGAAGAAAAATGGCAGCATTCCTGTTAGGGGATCAGGAGGAACAAAGGGTGGCTAGAAAAATCTTTGTAGACACAGAAATAAAAATCTGCCTCTTCCTTCCAGAAATAAAAGGAATAGTTAGAAGTCATCGTATATATTTGCTGTGATTTATTTACAGAAGGACCTGAGTTCTGATTACCATAATTGCTATTCATTTAAAAGTACTATAGCTAGTTGTTAAATGTTTCGAAAATTAAGTTTCTCCACATAGCCATTTATACAAAAGAACCTTCTGTTCCTTTTGGAATGCTTTAAAAAAAAACTCTTTACAGGGTATTGGCAATTAAAAAACAAAAACAAGATAAAGAATGTGGTAGTAAACAATATTCTAGTATACTAGCAGAAAAGATAAACAGCACTCACTTAGAACTATTTTCTTTATCTTCTTCAAATTGTAATGATAATTTGTTATTACGTTCTTTTTCTGCCTCAAGAAGCTCCATCAAATTCTAAAAGACAACATTACATTAGATTTTAAGTAACTGTTATTAGCAATGTATAGTCAACAAACATGTCAAGTATCTTCTATGTGGCAGGCACTGTGGGCAAGTATAGCAAGGAATAAGGTCAGGACGTCTTTGTCCTGCACTCAAGAGGACAGTCACAGATCCAGGACAAATCCACCAGCTATCAATTCCCTTCGTAACTTACATTCAGATCAGATTTCAGAGTTTCATTTTCTTTTTTGCAGTTTTGGAGGCTTTTTGAAAGTTGGTCAATTTCAAACTTCATTACTTCTTCTAAGGTGTCATAGGAATCCTGTAGGCAGGCTTTACTCTCAAGCAGCTTTTCGTTTTCTAATCTTTATTAGGAAAATATTTTGAAAATGGTAAGTAAACGTTTAATGTATTTACATTAATCAGGTATCTGCAGTTCAATTTATCACATCTACAGCCCATTCCCAACTCACATAAACCTCGAGTGATGTAAGGTTCCTTATGGACTTGGGTGAAATGTCCGTGATTCACAAACATGTGACAGACACTGGACCACGGAGTTGTTTGGTAGGAATGGAAAAGACAAGTGGGAGCATTAGCTGGCAACCATCACTTCTATATTCTCTCTCCTGTGGCTTCAACCAGACATGCTTAATTGATTAGCAATTTATAGTGATTAGACTCATTTAGGGGTTTCTAGACCTATCCCTCATGTAAGCGAGGCACTGGCCATTAATTTCCAAGTTTTACTGGTAGCTCAACTCCAACTATTCAAACATCCTCTCAGCTCTAGGAAGGTTAAGACAGCAATGTGACTTTGATCTGAGCAAGAGAGAAAATGTCTTTGCAGATAACTATCTACTGCCTTTTTTGGTTTTCATCCTTATTGCCCTCCTGCATAAGCTGTGCCACCTCCAAGAATCCAGAGCTCAGCCAAGAACCACCACACAATCAATCTGACCTCTGGATCATCCAAAACAGACGTCCTAGCTTATGCACAGAAGTTTATTACATATGGAATATCTGCTGTACTAACTCAAAGCAGAGCAGAAGCAGCAAATCGTAAAGTGGCATAAATCAGTTGCTAAAGATAGATATATGGGCAACAGATGGTCGAGAAGGGAAACATATTTATGTATTTATAGTATAAACAATATATAGATATATAAAGTAGGCAAAAATAACCCAAGAAACACATAGCAGTGTTATGCCGTTTCATTCTGTGGTGGCTTAACAACCATACAAGGCCACATGGAATACAAGCAGCTAAGTACATGATGTACTTAAACTGGGGACACTGAGAAAGTTAAATTGTGTTCAGTGTATTTAAAAAGCTGGAAGAGGCTGGGCACAGTGGCTCATGCCTGTAATTCCAGCACTTTGGGAAACTGAGGTGGGTGGATCACTTGAGCTCAGGAGTTTGAGAACAGCCCGGGCAACATGGTGAAACTCTGTCTTCAAAAAAAACAAAAAAAAAAATACAAAAATTAGCCAGGTGTCTGTGGCATGTGTCTGTAATCCCAGGTATGTGGGGGACTGAGGTGGGAGGATAGCTTAAGCCCAGGAGGTTGAGGGTGCAGTAAGCCGTGTGACAAAGTAAGACCCTGTCTCGAAAAACAAAAAAACTAGGAAGTATTTAATGATGAAAACAGAGTGTAAATATATAGCAAAATATAGTGGATTCTTAACATTTTTTGATATAGTTCAACTCTGACATATAAACACTAGGAAATTAAGATCCCATGAGATTAGTGTTTCCAAAAAAAAAAAAAAAAAAAAAAAATCACACAAAATTAGTTTGAGGTGGAGCCAAGATGATTAGCTCCAGGGATTCAGAAGTCAAAACAAATGCTAAGTGTAAGAGAAGACAACAGTGTACCTGTGGTAAGTTATCAATAAATTACCTATTTTGTTTAACAAATTTGAGTTGGGTTATTCCACTTACACTTCAAATAGCATTGGACTACAAGCCAATCAGACAGCTGGATAAGTGGCCTTTGTGTTCGGGAAATGGGACAGGGTGGTGGAGGCTATGCTGATCCAGACAGCACATTCCCTCTCTAAAAGGAAAGGAGTGAGTTATGCCACGACTGATGGTTGCTATAAGGTATGTGGGCCTAGCGTTACCAAATTGTATGATTCCACTAGAGGATGCTGAAATACAGATTTTTATAAGAAAATATTCAATTTTAAAAATGCTGTGTTTATTTATCTTTCTTTAACCACTGGGAAGGCCCAAGAAAAATGTATGTATAGGTAGATTTGGCCTGCAGATCTCAAGTTTTCTTCCTTTCAATTTCTGGTTGTATATCCAAAAAAAACACTTAACAGCTACAGATTTTAAGCTCTGTAACATCTACAAAAATTAAATTCAAGGCTGCCTATTAGCAGCTTTTCCACAGCGAACAGTTACATTCATATCACATTCACAGTATAATATTCATGTCTATTATCAAATTAGGCCATAGACACAGGAGACATCATCAAAAAGTACTACGTTATACAAAAGGTTGAAATTAGCAAGAAGAAAAAAGAAACAGCAAATAACAAACAATAAGCTATTTACCTCTGAGATTACATTTGTTTCAAGATTACCAGCACTTGACTAACCAGCCGGCCTTTGTAGAGTAAGTGTGCACGGCAGTGACAACTATTGTTGTGGTCTACCTTACACTGTCCTTTCTAGTAACAGTATACCTTTCCCTCTAGAGCAGGCACATTACTCTATGTTGGGCCAGTGCCATCTCAAACCTGGGTAACTGACTGGTCCAAAGGTGAGCAGATGACTCAAGCAAAACAAATTCAGACTTTCTCTGGGATTAATACATGGCTGTTGGGAGAAAGGATTTCTTTACAGGGGTTTTTATGTTGGGAGCCAAAATATTGAGCTGTTTGAGGCTATCTGTTCCTTGCTACATAGACGAAGGACCTCAATAATAGGAGGGAATAAGAGCAACACATAGAATAAAGCAGAGATGAGAGACATAAAACACTAACAATATTGTTAGAGATTCAGTCTAGTTTGTTCCTGAAACCAATATCACCTCTGGGGTTTCCCAATATTGGAGCCAGTGAATTATCATTTTTATTTGTTTACCTGCTTTGAGTTGGGTTCATAAAACTTGCAACTTCAAACAGTCCTAGATTACAGCCAGTCAAGCAATTTGAAACCATAAGAGAACAACTCTACCTGGCATTATCTAATTGAAGCTGTACATGGATGTGTCTTTCAGAAAGTGCGTTGAGTTCTTTATCCTGACTCTTTTTGAATGCACTATATTCCAATTTCACGGAAGAAAGCTCCTTGTCAGCAGAATGAAGGACTACTCGCAAGTCATGTACCTCACTTTTCAAAACTAAAAAACAAATAAAACATATCCTCAACAGGCTTCCTAAAGCAGGCAAATAAATTTGATAGGTACTATTCCCACAATTAGCAAAAACAAGTCAAAGAAACTATTTTAAGGAAAAATGTTGAACAATTAGGTGGTGGGTACCTAACAGCACTGAGATTTCTGTTTTTTTTCTTCTCCCTTGCACATGGCTTTTGGTAAATTTCTATGGAAAAAGAGTTAACATCTGTCCCTGACTTGTAGGTTACTTGACTTTTCTACATTTCTCCTGTAAAATGTGCTTCAAAACTCTTATTATGAGGGTGGGCACAGTGGCCCATGCTTGTAATACCAGTACTTTCAGAGGCTGATGCAGGTGGAATGCTTGAGGTCAGGACTTTGAGACCAGCCTGAGCAAAATGACAAAACCCTGTCTCTACCAAAAATACAAAAATTAACTGGGTATGGTGGTGAGCACCTGTGGTCCCAGCTGCTCAGGAGGCTAAGGTGGGAGGATTGCTTGAGCCTGGGAGGTAGAGGCTACAGTGAGCCGACATCACGCCACTGCATTCCAGCCTGGGTGAGACCCTGTCTCAAACAAACAAACAAAACTCTTAAGAAAAAAAAAAATCAAAAGCTTTAACATATTTTAGGTGAGCTAATCTTAGTTATTGAAAATTCCTTGAAAATGTGCCTAAACTTTGCAACATGGGTTAAATACTTCAGGTCTTGTAAGACAACTACAACTACAAATAGAATTAGTTAACTTTTAAGTTCAAGAAAATAGAATGGCTATTTTTGTTTTAGCTTTATTACCAACCACTGCAAATACTTTGATGAAGGGAAAAATAAAGTGAAAAAACTGGAACTCAAATGATATTCCCACATCTACAAATATATAACCTATGCTTTGTTAATATTAAAACACTCACGAATTCAAGACGCTTCATTTTCAAAACAGCTTATTTAAAACATTAAGCAGGCTGGGCACGGTGGCTCAAGCCTATAATCCCAGCACTTTGGGGGGGCCAAGGCAGGAGGATCACCTGAGGTCAGGAGTTTGTGACCAGCCTAGCCAACATGGCGAAACGACATCTCTACTAAAATTACAAAAAAAAATTAGCCAGGCCCGATGATACAGGCCTGTAATTCCAGCTACCTGGGAAGCTGAGACAGGAGAATAGCTTGAACCTGGGGAGGCGGAGGTTGCAGTGAGCCGAGATCACACCAATGCCTGGGTGACAGAGCAAGACTCTCTGCCTCAAAACAAACAAATCCCTCTCTCCCCTCAAAACAATTAGCCAGGTGTGGTAACGCACTTCTGTAATCCCAGCTACTCAGGAGGCTGAGATGGGGAATCCCTTGAACTTGGGAGGCGGAGGTTGCAGTGAGCAGAGATCATGCCAATGCACACCAGCCTGGGTGACTAAGTGAGACTGTCTCAAAAACAAACAAACAAACAAACTTTGAGCAAACATTTATATCATTTGTTTGTGGGCCATGATGAAGAAATTTACCTTTTATGATATATTACTATTATTTACCAGTGCATGCAAATTCCAGTCTGGTTATCAAACAACAAACAAAGCAACCAACCAAAAACAGGAAGAGCATTTATTAATAAGGATAAAAAGATAATGAGTTACAGTATTCCTTCAAGTCACAAAGCTCCTGATTGAATAACTTACAGTCATTTTTAGTTTGAGTGTCTTGAAGTTGCTTTTCAAGGACATTCAACTGTGAGAGAAGCTCTTGCTGCTGTCTGGTCCAATCAGTTCTTTCTGATGAGAAAAGCTATGGGGAAAAAAGATAAATTTACTGGAAACGAAATATTAGCATGCTAAGACGCACTCCAAATCAATAACCTGTTTCTTTCTTTCTTTTTTTGAGACAGAGTCTTGCTCAAAAGAGCAAGTGCGTGCAATCTCAGCTCACTGTAACCTCTACCTCCTGGGGTTCTCCCGTCTCAGCTTTCTGAATAGCTGAGATTACAGGCGCGTGCCACTATACCCACCTAATTTTTGTATTTTTAGTAGTGACGGGGTTTCACCATGTTGACCAGGCTGGTTTTGGACTCCTGACTTCAGATGATCTACCCACTTAGCCTCCCAAAGTGCTGGGATTACAAGTGTGAGCCACCGTGCCTGGTGTCATAAGTTTAGTTTTAAAGTCTCTGACCAGAAGAAAACTGGCTGTCCCCATGAACGACAGTAAAGATGATTAACTGCAAGGCCACAGACAGTCCATCTTGTTTTCTTCTAAACACACAGCAAGAGATCCATTTGCATTATTGACTAAGTCAGCCAAACGCAGACTGTGCATGCCTGTCTCATTATCAGAGCAGCATGCTAAGTAACAAGGCAGATAATACAACTCAAATAAGCCTTGACTGAGGCTGTGTGACATTTTCTTTCTGTGATACTCTCTGAGTATGTCTCATACATACTCAAGGATGTTTGAGGATTCTCGAGGAATCCTCAAACTTACATCAAGGAAACATTTGAGAGTACTTCATACATTTTCAGACACTATGCTCTTGGTCTCACCTCCTGCATTTGGGTAGAATGATGTTCCAGTTTGTCAACATGCTGCTGAAGCTTTAGGTTTTTATGCTCTCCTTCATCCAATTTGGCTTGAAGAGCACTCATTTGTTCCTGCAACACACAAACTTCAGTCATCAAAATTTCTTTTAATGGAATTCTCAAACATTACCCCATTTCTTCTGCATTAAAGAGACAAAAACAAAAAGCAAACAAACAAAAAGCAAACAAACAAAAAAACAACAAATTCAAAACCTCCAATGAACAAAGGTATCAAAGGCCTGTTTGGAGCCAGAAAACAATATCAAAAGGTTATTATACGAAATGATTTCTAATGTTTCAGATTTACACCTGTGGTCCATTTAAGTAGATACTTCTTGAGACTTCTAAAAGGCTTCCTCAGGGCTTCGTGGGGTTACCTCACCGGAAAGGCTCCCACGGCCTGGAAAAGACAAACTACTGGGATTTGGGGTGGTCTGGCTCACTCCAAGTTTTACTGCACAGTAGAAAACCTTTTTTAAAAAATTACGAAACCATAAAAATTCTGGAATAATCAAATTTCACATTATTTCAAATACACTCAAAGTTGCCTAAAATTTGATTTATAATAAGATTCTTTTAACTTTCTTTTTTTTTTGAGACGCAGTTTCGCTCTTGTCACCCAGGTGGAGTACAGTGGTGTGATCTTGGCTCATTGCAACCTCTGCCTCCTGGGTTCAAGGGATTCTCCTGCCTCGGCTTCCTAAGTAGCTAGGATTATAGGCATAGCCACCACACCCAGCTAATTTTTTTTTTTTTTAAGTAGAGACGGAGTTTGACCATGATGGTCAGGCTGGTCTCAGACTCCTGACCTCAAGTGATCGGGCCTCCCAAAAGCTGGGACTACAGGCATGAACCGCTGCGCCCGGCCTCTTTTAACTTTCTTTAGCAGATACAACACTGTGCTATATAAACCAGTTCTGGAACTAGGGAACCAAAGCCCTTGGAGATTGAAGAATGACTTGCTAAAGATTGCAAAGCAGAGACAAAAAGCAAGAGTAGGCTGATTTCCAAGCTACGAATGTTTCTAAACCCACATTTAAAAAGATATGATTTTAATACTAAGCACTTTTGAACACTGCAAATTATGGGAAATTAAAATAACCAAGAAAATTTATTTAAATGGATGTCTACTTATTAATTTTTTCTAGAACAAAACGTTACCTGCACTGTTCTAAGCTCTTCAGAAATGGCCTCAAAAGCTTGTTCATTCATCTCAGGTGGAACTGGCTCATTTAATATATCATTATCTAACATGCTAGAATTCTGAGTGCATAGAGAGCCAAAGTTTCCCGTTTCAGGGCTTAATTTTGGTACTGGTCGGCAACGAAGCTGGTAGGCCTTGGTTGGTGTAGTTATAATCTGCAGCAAAAAAATGATTATGGAAAACATTAGCACATATTTTAGAAGGGCATATTTAATAATTTTGTGACTAGAGAGGTTAAAATTGAAATACTATTTATGAAAAGAAAGGAAAAAGTATCCTTGAGACACAGCATAAAAATGCCCAAGTGGAAATAAATGTATCAATTCAATGCAGTCCCAAGCAAAATTCTAACACAGTTTTTAAAAAGGAAACCTAATGAGCTGATATTTAATTTCATATGAAGAATAAATGTATAAGAAGAGACAAGACAAAAAGAACAAGGTAGGCATGGTGGTTCATGGATATAATCCCAACACCCTGGGAGGCTGAGAAGAGGAGGCTCACTTGAGGCTGGAAGTCCAAGACCAGCCTGAGCAACATAGTGAGATCCTGTCTCTACCAAAAAAAACTGTTTTAATTAGCTGGGCATGGTGTCCCAGGTCTGCAGTCCTAGCTACTTGGGAAGCTGAGGCAGGAGGATCCCCTGAGCCCAGGTATTCTAGGTTGCAGTGAGCTATTATCTATCACGCCATTGCACTCCAGCCTGGGTAATAGATTGAGACCCTGTCTCTCAAAAATAAAAAATAAAAGAACAAATTAGGGAGACTTCCCCATCTGATATAAAAATACATAAGGGTATGGGAGTATGGCCATTAAAATAGCACATTACATTATAGTAAATTATATTAAAACAGTACATTATTAGCTTATGTACATTCAAATAAAACACTGGGAAGAAATACAAAGTCCAGAAATAAAATTATTATTATTTCTGAGACAGAATCTTGCTCTATCACACAGGCTGGAGTGCAGTGTCATGGTCTTGGCTCACTATAACCTCCATGTTCTGGGTTCAAGTGATTCTCATGTCTCAGCCTCCCAAGTAGCTGGAACTACTGGCACATGCCACCACACCCGGCTAATTTTTGTATTTTTAGTTGAGATAGGGTTTTGCCATGTTGGCCAGGCTGGTCTCGAGCTCCTGGCTTCAAGTGCTCCGTTCACTTTGGCCTTCCAAAGTGCTAGGATTAAAGGCATGAGCTACCATGCCCAGCCCAGAAATACAACAATTTTTGTATGGAAATTTCAAGTATCAGGAATAGCTGAGACCAAAGGTGCATGCCACCAAACCTGGCTAATTTAAAAAAAAAATTTTTTTTGGCATAGGTAGGGTCTTACTATGTTGCCCAGGCTGGTCTTGAACTCTTGGACTCAAGCAATCCTCCCCCTTCTGTGTCCCAAAGTGTTGAGATTACAGGTGTGAGCCACTGAGCCTAGCTGTATTTTTTTAAATTAAATCCCTTTCTCATACCATTTGAAAGAAAAATAGCAGATACACAAACACTTCAATGTAAAAGCAAAATTAAACGCAAAAAACTCATAAAGATAAAAGGTCAATAAACCTGCCTCCATCAAAAATATAAAACGTTTTTTCTTTTCTTTGCATTCTTGGAGCATAAAAAATAGAAAACTTGTATATAACAAAAGCATCACATGTAAAGATGAAAGACAAGCAACATGATGGAGGAATATATTGGCAGTATACCTAACAAACAAATGCTTATTACATAAAAACAAAACCTGAAGAAAAATATAAACAACCAATAGTAAAATGGGCTCTTTTTTTTTTTTAAGCAAAAAGGATATACAAATGGACACAAACATATGAAAAGATATTTGAAATCAGAGAAATGAGAATTAAAACTTTAACAGCAAGACCCTATTTTTCTACTCATCAGATGGTCAAACATTAACAAGCCTGACATGCCAGTTCCTGTGGACAGTGCTGGGAAAGGGGTGCGTCCATGCTGGGAAGGCACAGGGTACAGACACTGCGAGGGAGCTTCAGCTTGACTCACACCAACGGTAAGACATCCTAAAATGACCACTTCTCCTGTAATGGAATCCACCCCTAGAGAATGCTTGCACTGGAAACCATCTACCTAAGCCATAGAAACCTAGGGTTAAAATGAGCACCATATCCCTCCCTCACGGTGCTTCAAGCTCTGTAATTCGAGCTCTATAATTCTCCTGTCCCTCAAGAGATATGCCTTGGATCTTTCCACATTAACTGGTATGAAGCTCATACTCCTTAAGCCTCATATCCAAATGAGGCCCGAGGTACCAGTTAACGTGGAAAGATCCAAGGCATATCCCTGAGTTAAGAAAAGCATATTGTGGAATAACATGTGAGAATGACTTTTAAAAAAAGGCAAAACAATAAACAATCTAGGAAACAATTTTATGTGTTTTCTCAGTCTCTATATATTTACAGTATAAAAATGCTAAGAAAAAAGATTAAACTATCTCCGGGGATGGGGGAATAAAGGACTAGATTAGATCCAGACTGGCAGTGATGCTGAAAAGGAATTTTAACCATAACTTGAAATATGTATATTTCTTTTAAACAAAGAGAATGTATTCATATAGTACATGTACAACTAAAACAACAACAACAAAGGCTCTGAATTGCTGTGCCACTCTTGGCAAAGCTTCTAATCCTCTGAGTCCTGTTTGCTCAGTTATAAAAGACAGACATAGGAACTAGAATGCCATGGTGTTAACAAGCTCCATAATTCTACTGTGCTAAAAGGCTACAGTATTATTTCAGTCACGTAAATTACCTATTCTAATTAATACAATTACTTAGTCTTCCATTAAGTGACACAAAAAGCACCACTACTAAAAACAATCATTATAAATAAACGTCTATTTATATTTTAAGACATAAGGAAAGGCTTTCTGTCTTCTCTCTTTCTTTTATTGAAAAGAACTTGAATTCAAGCTGGACTTGAATTCCTGGGCTCAAGCAATCCTCTTGCCTCAGCCTCCCAAGTAGCTGGGACTACAGGCCTGTGCCACCATACCCAACTAAGGCAATTTTTTTTTAACCTTCAGAGAATTTGATACAAAAGCTGAAATCACCAGCATCAGCAGCACCTCCTCAACCTTTTGTTTCCCTTGCGTATTTCCCTTCTCTCTCCTCATTCTCAGATGCTCACCACTTTTTTTTTTCCTTTTATGAGGGCTGTGGTTATTTAGGGCAAAAACCTCTCCTGTTATTTCCAGTGGCACCTGTGATCCCTCAGTGGCCTTTGCCTTTTAGAGTTTCTATTCTACTGAAAGCTTTGAGGACGTGTTACACTATAGCAACAGCTGCCATTGTATTGGTATCTGCCAGGTACCAGGCAGCTTATCTATTTCATTTAGTGCTCTAAAACTCTGCAAGTAGATTACCTTTATTCCCAATTTAGAGAAAGTAAAGATAAGGCTCAGATGTTAGGAAACCCTGCCTAAAGTTAGCAGCACATTCAAATTTGATTCCAAATGCTGAATTCTTTCCTACCCCACCCTACCACTCGGGGAATACATCTAAACCCAAGTACCAGTGTGACACTGGTGTTAACTACCTGCAAGGGATGTCATCTATGTCTGGAGACAGACCATGCAGACTCTCTCCATTATTAATAAGATGACATAAGACTGATTTAAGGTGGAAGTATTGTTCATATGACTTACCTTAAGTGTTTCAGCATGAATTTTATTCAGCTGAGAAACTTCTTGCCGCTTGCAGGCTTTTGTTGCTTCCAAAAGGTTTTCAAGATTAAGGTTCGCTTTTTGCAAAGACTGAAGCTCTGATTCCAATTCTAGCTGCCTTTTCCTAAGAGATGTTGTAAAACCAAGTATTTCATGTAATAAGTAATGTCAAACATTTATAGAGTACTTTACAGTTTATGCTCTTGCTTAACTTTATAGTTATCTCTAAATCAGAAATATTCTCTATTCTCTCAGATTATTCCCTTCATTCTCCAGTTTGGTAAACTACAGCTCAGAGACTGATGACTGTTTAAGGGATTCAACTAGTAAATGGTAGAGCTCAAATTCAAAAGTCCAGATGGTCCATGATGATACCACATGTGATATGTCATTTCTGAACCAAACATTTGTTTATATTTTAGGGTAAGATTTATCTTAGTTATAATATGAATGTGACTTATTTTTGCTTTTACATAATGAAAATCAAGTAGGAATATTAACAAACCTAAACTTAAAAATCTTACCAACTCTGATTAACAAATTTAAATTTAAATAATTCACTATGTAAGTTCAATAGACACTCATCTCAACAGGAAAAATCTGCTTAAAACACCTAGTGCATTAAATGTATTAGTAAAGAGCTAGAAGCATGCTCTTTTTCTTCATGTCCAAGTAGTTGCTACTATGAGAGTTTAATATTTAAAGTAAAATGCCCAACTGAATGATCAGTATTAACACTACAGCAAGTGAACACTAAAAGAAAATAAGCGTGCATGCATATGTATTTAGACTTTACCTAGTAAGTTCTTTAAATTCTTCATATTCTTGCTTTGAATTATTCAGCTCTGTCTGAATTTGCAGGAGTTGTGCTTTTAACTTCTCAGTGTTTGCAAATGAACATGGCTCTTTCTGAGCTTTAGGAGAAAATCCTTGCTGATCTGTTAATAAGAAAATAATCTAAGTCTTTTTTTTTTTTTTTTTTTTTTTTTTTTTTAAACACAGGGCCTCACTATGTTGCCCAGGCTAGAGTGCAGTGGCTATTCACAAGCATGATCATAGTGTAGTAAAGCCCCAAATTCTGGTCTCAAGTGACTTTCCTGCTTTAGCCTCCCAAGTAGTTGGGACTGCAGATGCATGCCACCATCCCTAGCTTTACAACTTCAGTGTTTGAAAAAGAAAAATAACAGGACACATTTTCTACGTTCTCTGTCAGTTATCACATTTGGGCCACAAGGAGGAAAAAATGAGAAGTGGGTTGGAAGGTGAGCCCTAAAATATAAAAGCTTGTAACTAAGCAGAAGGCACAGGATGTGACACAGTGTGCCAAGGCGGATTAGAAGTCATGCTTAAGAAGCAGAAGCCACAGGATGGAGCAGCACAGTTAAGACAACACCTTTTCCATTAGGAGAATGAACAAACAATGACAAAAGTACGGCACACCTAATACTAGCTGGAGAAACAGCAGCCATTGAATCTGGCAGGAGTAAGTAGCAGCTAATGTTAACAGCCAAGGAATTATTTAGAAAAGTAGACAAATAGCAAGGGTAGCAGGTTGTGAGAACCCAGTATCATCTGCCAGGTAGAAAATATTAATTTTCAGAAAATGCTTACTATATTGAAGAGAGTCCACTGAGTTTCAGTATGGGGAAATTTCACATAAAAGTTGTTTACAGAATGATAAATGTTTAGAAACTGATGAGATCCAGACATTAGTTATCTTCTGAAGGGAGTAAGTCAAGGTATTATAGGGCCCAAAACAAAATGGTCAACAAAATAAAGGGCACTGTAGGAAAAAGTAGTTTAAATAAAACAGAAAACCTAAGCCAGGCATGGTAGCTCACACCTGTAATCCCAGCACTTTGGGAGGCCGAGGCCAGTGGATCATTTGAGGCCAGAAGTTCAAGACCAGCCTGGCCAATATGGCAAAACTCTGTCTCCCCCAAAAATGTAAACATTGGCTCAGCATGAGGTGCGTGCCTGTAATTCCAGGAGGGAGGCTGACGCAAGAAAATCGCTTGAACATGGGAGGTGGAGGTTGCAGTGGGCAGAGATTGCACTACAGCCTAGGCGACAGAGGGAGAAAAAACAACAGAAAACCTCCTTCTCAAAAAACAACAGAAAACCTATGTCTCAAAAAACAACAGAAAACCTGATAGTAATTTTGCATCTAATGTCTTAGTCTCTCCCCAAACCAGTTACTCTAAATCTTATTCTATTCAGTCATAACAGAATGGAAGGTTTAAAAAAAGAAATTTTAAAAAGCAAAGAGACCGTCTTCTTTATGAATGTAGGAAAAAAAAGGTTAGAACTTTCTCAATTTCAACCTAAAATGAAACAAATGCCAAGTCTATGATAAAAGACCATGAAAATATTAACTCTAATACTGGGCAAACACAGACTTTGTTACTAAGTCCCAAGGCATTAACACCAACAGCTGTCAAGCCTATAAGGCAGACTTAGTACTAACTAAACCACTTTTTACATAGTATGTGAAACTCATGAAAGAAACGCGTAACAACAGAATGAGTACACTGGTAACCACAACATCAGAACCCAAACACTGTGCTGGATGGATTATGAGTCTGACCTCTCTACATCTCTTATATTGCACAGACCTAACTGGATTGATAAACTCTATGTTTATTCATGTTTGATTAGTTAAGCACTTTTCATTGCAAATACTTTAAACAGGAAAATTTAATAAAAATTTGTATTATCTGCATCAATATTTTTATCAATAAAACAGAAATACAATGAGTATTTTTTTGTTATATCTATTAGCTTACATAGTTTATGCCCTGCGATTTTTGAGGAAAAAAAGTTTAGTAAATGCCTTTTTATAACATAAAAGAATATGTATATAAGACATTAGCACAGAAGGCCTGGAGGCTAAAATGAAGACCCTAGTCACAAGGTACTACAAATGCCCTTTAACAGCCCCTTCCTATATGGCATTATATACAACAATCGTTTCTTACTTTTGTCACTTTTCTCTATGCCACTTATTTCAGAGAAAGCTTTTTCTAGTTTTGCAATGGTCTGGGCATCCATTTCTTGGGCTCTTTTCACAGGCTCTAACAATTTCAGTCTTCTGTTTTCTTCCCTGAGGGAATGATTCTCCATAGCATACTTGGCAACTCTGGGATGGTGCTCTATCTGCAACACAGAAGAATAACCTGCATTATATATTTACATTTCCTTAGTGAATCAGTTCCTGTAAAAAGCCATTTGAAAACTAGGTATGCACATACACTGCTGGTGATGCCCTTCTGCAACCACCGTGGAAAGCAACTTGGCATTTATGATCAGTTTGAAAACACTCATGTCCTATAACTCTGCTATTCTCATTTGGCGTCTAGACCCTTGAAATGTTCACCCACCTAAGGAGGTAAGCACAAGGGTATACATTATGGAAGGCTTTTCATGCTAAGGAGACTAGTTATATCAACACACCGAAAAGAACAAGGACCAAATGAATCTTGTTGACCATGATTAACTGAAAAAAGCAAAGCAGAGAAAAATGTATAGGAGAAACAAAAGTAAAAATATCCATCCACCCATATTAGTTTGAATGTTCACTAAAAACTCTGGAGAGATAAGAAGCTAAGAACAGATTTTGGTTTATTTCCAAAATGTACCTGTATGACCTGTCATTCCTAGGGAAAAGGAAAAACGACAAACAATTTAAAAGGTACAACTCTAAAAAGGCTACTGACTCAGATAACCACAACTGCCCATGGGGTGAAATTCTGCGTGGTCTGCTAGAGTTGCATACTATGTAGTGACGTCACAACAAATTCTTCCTTTTTCCCTACTCTTCCCTTTAAAACTATTTTGAAAAGGCAGGTAAAGGATTTATGCAATCACACTGTCAGTAGAATTCATTTACAACAATTTCTATTGCACTAAAGAACAAGTACTTGGTGACAAATTTACATTTGAACTTCTTTTATTTTTAGAAATATTATAGATGCCCTGTACTCACTTGTTCTCGCAGAGTTTGAATCTCTTCCCTTAATTCTGAGAGCAAACGATCCTGCTCCTCAGGCAGAAAACTTCCCCGGGATTCCTTGTGAAGCTTTTCCAAGCGTATTATTTGATCCTCTCGGAATTTCACAATCATTTTATTAGACTGAATAAATTTTTCCTTTTTGAGAGTGAGGTCTTCTAATTGGGTAACTTTTTCTATCAGAGACTTAAAGAAATTAATAATTTGGTTAAACATGAAAAATAATTCAGCTTCCTTAAATTTTCATAAGCCCAGCAACAAATACTCACTTCAAATTTAATCTTAAAAACAAAATTAGACTTTTCACAGCCTTCCATTACTTTCTTTATTTACTTGGTATTATTTATTTCACTTAGTAAGGCAATTAAAACCACACAGTGAAAACCGAAACTATCCTGAATCTCCTTTATTACTAATTCCATTTCCTACCTTCTTTTCCTGTTCAGATTTCTTAAAGAATAGCATTGCTTCCTGGAAATATTCCATATAGTTAGTCTTCTCTTTGTCTGTAATTGATCCAGTAAGAAAGGGGGGAAAAATATTTAAGACATTTCGAAACCAAGAGAACAGATAGTCTTTAATTGCTTGTTCTCAACTAATCTAAAAGAATGACACTGTGGCCGGGCGTGGTGGCTCACGCCAGTAATCCCAGCCCTTTAGGAGGCTGAGGCCGGCGGATCACTTGAGGTCAGGAGTTTGAGACCAGTCTGACCAATATGGTGAAACCCTGTCTCTACTAAAAATACAAAAATTAGCTGGGCATGGTGGTGTGTGCTGGTAGTCCCAGCTACTCGAGAGGCTGAGGCGGGAGAATCACTTAAGCCCGGGAGGCAGAAGTAGCAATGAGCCGAGATTGTGCCACTATACTCTAGCCTGGGCAACACAGTGAGACTCCATCTCAAAAAAAAAAAAAAAAAAAAAAAAAAATAGAGAGAGAGACTATCATCACCAGATCACGGATTTCAAATTACCATTCCACATATTAGTTGTTCTTCAAAGAAAAATAAGTTTCTCTTTAGATCTATTAATAATTCACCCTCTTGGCTTTATGGATTTCCAGTTAATTAATTCTCCACTACTATTCTTTGAAGAAAAATAAGTCTCTCTTATCTTATAGTAAACATATATAGATTACATATGCTATGGAGAAGTGGATCCAAATGAAATTAATCTCTTTTTAGCAATTATGGATTAAAAATTATTTTAATTCCTCCTTCTACCATATCTCACAGAACTCACTGCCTATGGTATCTGTATCTGATTACAAACAAAGCACTATGTTCCTATATAGGAGAAATAAGCAGAAAGAGATACTTGTGGAAAAAGCTGTGTTGCCTTATTGTGTGTGTCAATCACCAAGGGCTCTGAAACTATTATTTGTACACAGTCTTCCCCAAGATAAAGGACAGAATAGTCATCCTACCTCTGGTCAGGAAGCTTTCTGGTGGTGTCCGTCCTGAAGCAAGCTCAGCCAGTTGTTCTTTGAGCCTCTTTACTTCAGCTTGGAGCTGGCTCACATTTCCTTGGGTGTCTTCATTTACTACCGCCTGTGCAAGAATTTTTAAAGAAGGATTAAATAATGATTTTTGAGTAGTATAGTTCTGTGTTTACATTTGCTTGGTATGATTTGTAGCGATTAATATAAAACAAAACTTCATGACCACCTAATAGTCAAAAGGCCGCAGGAATTACAGTATGCTCGAATGGGGAGGAAGATTCCTTTTCTTGTGCTTTTAGACCTGGAACCAGAGACAGCCTCAGCCAGGCTCTCTTCCCCAAAGCTGACCAGCCCTGAGTTGCTAGGCTGGGTCAAACTTAGGATTCGGGTGTGTTCACCTAACACTTCCTTCCCTGAGAACAACAACCTTTCCCTGCCCTCTCAATGGAGAACAGCAAACCCCTAATGAGTATCATTTCCACTCTTTCCTAGCTCCCTATGGGGAAGGAACGAAGCCTCTAAGTGTGTGGTGACATACAGGGCTGGCTTGAGCTCGGCAGAAGCAACCTTCCCCAGAGGAATCCATCCTTTATTTTTTTATTGCCCTCTTAGAAGGAGGGGTTGGTTTGACACTTCCACTTTTTTGTTTTTTTTTTTAACCACACTAAATGATATCTTCATTTTCTTAAAGAAATGTCTTCTTTAAGACAACTTCTGAAAGGTTAAAGGGCTCTGAAACAAAATGTGCCACTGTGGGGATGTCGAGTGAGGGAGGTCACACATGTGTGGTGTCAGGGAATATATGGGATCTCTCTGTAAGTTCTGTTCAATTTTGCAGTGAACCTAAATCTGCTATAAAGTTTATTAATTAAAAATATATATATATTTTTTTTCTTTTTTGAGACAGAGTTTTGCTCTTGTTGCCCAGGCTGTAGTGCAATGGCGTGATCTTGGCTCACCGCAACCTCCGCCTCCCGGATTCAAGCCATTCTCCTGCTTTGGCCTCCCGGGTAGCTGGGATTACAGGCATGTGCCACCATTCCCGGCTAATTTTTTGTGTTTTTAGTAGAGATGGGGTTTCTCTATGTTGGTCAGGCTGGTCTCAAACTCCTGACCTCAGGTGATCCACCTGCCTCGGCCTCCCAAAGTGCTGGGATTACAGGCGTGAGCCACCGCGCCTGGCCTAAAAAAAAAAAGTTTTTAAAAGTCAACAAAACCTAAAGGGTGATAATGAGTGCCAAAAGCTGAGTACCAACCAAGTCAGAGGACTCAGCTGTGAAATATCCAATACTCCAGCAAGGAAAAAACCGCCTGTGACAGCCCCAAGGTCTTCTGTATTCTTCCTGTAGGCCCAATTTGCTCACTGGGAAACATTTAAACAGCACATCCTTTGACAAGTCCCAGATTCTCTAGCACTTCCTACTGATAGGCTGCAGCAGGGCTTACCATTGAGAGTGACTAGTAGAAGGTTTTGTTGTTTTATATGTTAAGCAGCCATTTCCAGTTGTTTCTGATTCTTACGGCCAGCCTCATTACAAGGTACTACTGTGCTTCTGACATCACTGTCCCATCAGTGACATCATAATTCTAACTGTTGCTGCAGTTCTATAATCTCCAAAGACTTCTAGTAAATCTTAAGAGACAGGGTCAGGAAGCTCTAATGATTTCCTTCTCATATTACTAATACTCCATAGTCCAAGGAAATAAAACATATGACTACATGTATAGTCTTCTGATTTGCCCAGGAAAAGCGGCAACATAGACCTCCTGATTTACAGGCTGTTGGTCTGAAAGCACAGATAGGACAAGCTGGGGCTTGCAATTGGCATCAGAAGTCAGGGTCAGTGTTGTGGGACTGAGCATTTAACCAGTGAGACCTCTCCCTATTTCCAGGTATATAGTGTTAGAATGGTACTGAATCACAGGACACCCAGCTGATGTCTGCTGCAGAACTGATTGATTGGTTGTTGGCAGGAGGAAAGACTCATACACTTAATTTGCTTTCCCTTAAGAAAAAATTGTCGGCTGGGTACAGTGGCTCACCCTGTATTCCCAGCACTTTGAAAGGTGGAGGCAGGAAGACTGCTTGAACCCAAGAGTTTGAGACCAGCTTGGGCAACAAAGTAAGACCCTGCCTGTACAAAAAACAACAACAACAAAAAAATTAGCCTGGCACGGTGCTACATGCCTGTGGTTCCAGCTATACAGGAGGCTGAGGCAGAAGGATCTCTTGAACCCAGGAAGTTGAGGCTAGAGTGTGCTTTGTTTGTGCCACTGCACTCCAGCCTGGGTGACACACAGCAAGACTGCATCTCAAAAAAAAAAAAAAGAGAGAAAAAACTAGTCAAACAGTAACAACCATAGACCTAACCTAGGTCTCTTAATACATGTGTGATATAGAAGGGTAGAAAAGATAAGACAAAAATCCTGAATACAGTGAGAGAAGCTTTTACAGAGAAATAAATACAAGTTAATGTTAATAATAGGGCAACCACAAAAAAAGCATCCTGCAAACTTAAGTATTTTTCTCATGTATTAAATAAAGTACATGCCAGTATTTTACCTTGTTTTTAATCAGCTTGGCTCTTTGAGCAAAGTTAAGTGTTGACAGGGTTTCCCCAAAACACCTTGATCCAGGATGAACATTTGCAATTATGGCTGTTTTGGCATTACCTCCAAGGGAATCCTATTTAATGATAGGAATGGACACATTTTCAGGTGAGAAATCACAAGATCTTTTTAAGCAAAGAAAATGTACACTCTTGCCACCAAGGCTGAGAGACTGTCCCGCTAGCAACCTTAGCATAACCAAAAGGAGCCCAGGAATCCAAGAATCTACTTTACCCTTAGTAAGAAGGTAAGTTTGGAGTCTCTGTAGCAAACATGTCTCTGTTTTCCATTATTCAAGTCAACAAGTGCGGTAATCACTTGGCCCAGGCAGCTCAGTGATCGATTTATGTTACCTGCTTCCTAAAATGTTGATGGAAAAGAACAAAAATTTAGGTATATTGGTTACTCTTGGGTATTTTGAATGAAAATATATCTAGCAGAAGATAATTTTGGATGAAAAGGCAAGTCAGGGACAATGTTAATGAAGAACAACTATTCAACAAACAAAGGAAGTGCTGAATTATCCCCTAATCTTTTCCTATTTCATGTACACTATAATTTTAGTATTAGAAGACAAACACAAGCCAGGCACTGTGGCTCACGCTTGTAATCCCAGCACTTTGGGAGGCTAAGGTGGGCAGAATGCTGGAGCTCAGGAGTTGGATACCAGCCTGGGCAACATGGCAAAACCCCCTTTCTACAAAGAAATACAAAAAACCTGCCGGGCATGGTGGCACACACCTGTAGTCCTAGCTACTTGGGAGGTTGAAGTGGGAGGATCACTTGAGCTTGGGAGGTGGAGGTTGCAGTGAGCTGAGATTGTGCCATTGCACTCCAACTTGGGTAACAGGGTGAGACCCTGTCTCAAAAACAACAGGGCCAGGCGTGGTGGCTCACACCTATAATCCCAACACTTTGGGAGGCCAAGGCAGGAGGATCACAAGGTCAGAAGATAGAGACCATCCTGGCTAACATGGTGAAACCTCGTCTCTACCAAAAAGACAAAAAATTGGCCAGGTGTGGTGATGTACACCTGTGGTCCTAACTACTGGGGAGGCTGAGGCAGAAGAATTGCTTGAACCCAGAAGGTGGAGGTTGCAGTGAGCCGAGATCGCGTCACTGCATTCCAGACTGGGCAACAGAGCAAGACTCCATCTCAAAAACAACAACAGCAACAAAAAGACAAATACAAAAATAATGCAAAGAAAAGAAAGTAATGTCATTTTACAATTATCATAGTTTAAAACTGACCTATAGGTAGAGATAAAGACCAGAAAAAATAGGGAAAGAAAACTCAAGAGTAGTGCATTAATAGGTACTTTTTTTCAGTCCTTTTATGCTAAAATATTTAACGGTATAATGCCTAATAACTCACCCATACAGCCCCCAAAGCCACTGATGAACTTATTTGAGGAGAATATTCAGTTTAATTCTGTAAAGGATAATAAAAACTCCTTTAAAACAGAAGTTTGGTGGGGGGAAAAAGTAAGCTAAATATGTTACATTGGATTTTCACTGTAGGCAGTATATTTTAAAAACTGGGTCTGCAGTAGTAGGAGCATACGAAAAACAGAAAAAGTCAAAAATGCAAGATGTGCTGAATTCAGAATCACTGTTGTTATCATTCAGTAAATCAGAAAGGTGGTTGGTGGCATGGATGAGAGTACTGTAGCACCTCGGTTCGAATCTCAGCTCTAACCTTACGAGCTGTATGACTTTGGTTTCTTTAACTGTAAAATAGAAAGAATAAAAGCACCTACTTCCCAGAGTTGTTGGGAAGGTTAAATGAATTAATATATTTAAAGCATTTTATAACAGACTTGATATATGTCCTATTATAAACATATGCTTTTTTTGGGGGGGCACAGAGTCTCACTTTGTCACCCGGGTTGGAGCAGAGTGGCACAATCACAGCTCACTGCAATCTCGACCTCCTAGGGTCAAGGGATCCTCCCACCTCAGCCTCCCAAGTGGGATTATAGGCATGAGCCACCATGCTCAGTCCATATGCTATTTTGATTATGCCTCATATCTCAATAGAAATATGAGCTTTAAACTGGGCACAGTGGCTCATGCCTGTAATCCCACCATTCTGGGAGGCCAAAGTGAGTGGATCACCTAAGTCAGGAGTTTAAGACCAGCATGGTCAACATGGTGAAACCCCATCTCTATTAAAAATACAAAAAAATTAGCCACATATGAGTCTGAGCTGAGACAGGAGAACTGCTTGAACCTGGGAGGCAGAGATTGCAGTGAGCTGAGATCACGCCACTGCACTGCAGCTGGGTGACAGAGTGAGACTGTCTCAAAAGAAATAAGAAAGAAATATGAGTTTTAGATTGTCTGAAACTGCCTCGGAGGTAGGTCAGGTAGCTCAAATCCTCTCTTTTTTTTTTTTTTTTTTTTTTTTTTTTTTTGAGGCAGAGTCTTGCTCTGTCACTCAGGCTGGAATGCAGGGGTGTGATCTTGGCTGACTGTAACCTCTGCCTCACCACAAGTTGAAGCAATTATCCTGCCTTAGCCTCCCAGGTAGCTGGGATTACAGGTGCGCACCACCATGCCAGGCTAATTTTTTGTATTTTTAGTAGAGACAGGGTTTCACCATGTTGGCCAGGCTGGTCTCGAACTCCTGACCTCGCGATCTGCTCACCTCGGCCTCCCAAAGTGCTGGGATTACAGGCGTGAGCCACCGTGCTCAGCCAAATCCTCACTTTTAATGAAAAAAGTAGATCTCTTCTCTCATAATTTCCAATTCCTCTCCCCTTGTCCATGTATATTCTAAACTATTGAATCTAGACATATTTTATTGACAATTCATGTAACAATACACTTACACATAATTGACAATACATATTATATAGAACCCCTGGTCCCACTGTTAATTTCTTAGCCTAGGACTAGGTACAAATCTTAACAGCAGTGGGTCTGATGACTAAGTTTCTATCAAGTAGGCTTTCCTCATGAAACACTTAGTTGCTCAGAAATGTTAAGTGTTTCCCAATGTGTGCAGAGTTAAATACAAACTTGGCCTGGCACTCCTGGTCCTTGATAATCTGGGCCTGCTTGCCTCTCTAACCAACCCATCCATTGAGGCATGCTGAAATGCCAAATGCCACATGCATTCTGCATCCACAATAACCCTTGAGATGCCCCACTGCCAGGCATACAGTTCCTGTTTCTCTCTCCCTACCCAAATCCTTTACAACTCAAGAACTACTTCTTTTCCACACGTTCCACAAGGAGTCCACGTTGCATCCTTCTACCTCTGACCCCTGCAGTCTCTTATACCCGTATCCCCTCTGTCATGAATTAAAACATTTTTGGATACTGACAGACTTGCCCTATCCCATTTATGTTTACTGTCCCACTACTGTTCCTTTCTCATAGGAGCAATTTATTATTCCTTTGTCACCCTCAAAATAGTTAGTTTGGTATGGTCATGCATCAGTTAACAATAGGGATAGTGTTTTATTTTCTTTTGAGACAGAGTCTCGCTCTGTCACCAGGCTGGAGTGCAGTGGTGCAATCTTGGCTGACTGCAATCTCCACCTCCTGGGTTCAAGCGATTCTCCTGCCTCAGCCTCCCAAGTAGCTAGGACTATAGGCATGTGCAGCCACACCTAGCTAATTTTTGTATTTTTTTTAGTAGAGACAGGGTTTCACCATGTTGGCCAGGATGGTCTCAATCTCCTGACCTCGTGATCTGCCCGCCTTGGCCTCCCAAAGGGCTGGGATTACAGGCGTCAGCCACCGAGCCCGGCCAACAGGGATACATTCTAACAAATGCGCCATTAGGAAATTCTGCCGTTTTGAGGACACCATAGAGTAGACTTACGCAAACCGAGATAGTATAACTTACAATGCACCTAGGCTATGTGGTATATTATACTCTTAAGGGACCCTCCCCATCATAAATGCAGTTTCTCATTGACTAAGACATTGTTATGTATCACGACTGTATTGACAGCTGGTAAGAACTCACACATAAATTGAAGACCATAATTTCATTCTTACCTTTAATCTCATCCCTTCTGCATGGGTATCTTTTTGCCTTTCCGATCCTGCTAAATCCACCAGGTTGAGAAGGGAGGTCCGTATATTCACAATGTCATTAGTTTTCTCCATTGACTCTACTGTGATTGTAAAGACGGCATGAGACCTAGAGGATTCTCTGTTCATTGATGTTGATGCCACACGTCTGTTCCTCCATCCTCCAGACAACACCTATGCAAAAGGAAGACATATGAAAAGAAATGAGAGGACTGGGTACAGTGGCTCATGCTTGTAACCCAAGCATTTTGGGAATGCTGGAGGATCACTTGCAAATAGAATTCAAGACCAGTCTGACCAACATAGAGAGACCTCACCTCTACAAAAAAGAAAAAAAAAACTTCACTAAGCACAGTGGTAGGAAACTGTAGTCCTAGCTACTGGGAGGCTGAGGTGGAAGGATCACTTGAGCCCAGGAATTCAAGGCTGCAGTGAGCCATGACTGCCACTGCACTCCAGCCTGAGCAACAGAGCTGGAGAACCTATCTCAAAAAAAAGAAAAGAAAGAAACAAGGGTAGGAACACTTAAAATGTAAAATAAGCACTTGAGAATCACACATTTTATTATGAAAAATACTAACATAGAGCTAATTATCTACTTTCATAGGGAAAAAAATATTTACACAAAGCATACTTTCTCTTTAGAACAGGGGTGAGGGACATCTATTGCTTTCCATTGTTATCTAACTTTTTAAGAAAAATTACATTATCCCAAGTTCCAAATGGTACACAACTGCCACCAAAATCAGTAGGAAATCTGTAAAGGTGGAAAGAAAAATTACTGGTCCATTAAGGAATAAACTGAAGTTATCTTCCTTTCCTTTGTGTTCCTTTTCCATGTTACAGAAAGAGAACAAACAGGAAATCAGAGGGCAAAGGATCTATAACTGATTTTGCCACACTTTATTTGTGTTAATCTGATGTAAATCACAAAACCTCTCCGAACCCTTTTTTTTACCTAGAAAATGAGAACGTTGGACAGGAAAAATCTGTAACTTATCTTTAAGCCCAAAGTTTCATCAGCTCTTTTGGTCTACGAAGTATTTTTTCCCTTTTATTCCCTATGGCAACCAGGATACATGAAGGTTCATAATGCAGGCTCTGGAATCAGATGCATTTAAGTTCAAACTGTGGCTCCGCTACTTACTAGGTGTGGTCTGGGGCCAGTTGAACCTTTTCAAGGCTTAGCCTTCATATTTGTAAAATGGGAATATGGGTACCTACCCCATAGAACAGAACAAATAAGTTTTAAGTGCATATGAATCACCTATGGATGTTGTTAAAATTCAGATTCAGATTCAGTGTGAGGTGATTCAGTGTGAGGGCCTGAGATTTTGCATTTCTAACAAGCTCTCAGGTGATGCTGATGTTCTGAGGACCACATTTTGGGTAGGACGGTCATAGTATATACAGGGTAAAATGGGGAAATAAGTATCTTTGTTGCAAAGAGTATATTAAAAATTAAGTAAAATAATATATAGAAAAGAAGTTAGCACAGTGCCTGGCACCTTCACTCAATAAATCGTAGCTATTATAACCCTATTAATCAGCCACAGTATAAAAGTGAAATTATTTGTATCTTTTGTCTTTTTTTTTTTGTGAGACAGAGTCTGACTCTGTCACCCAGACTGGAGTGCAGTGGTGTGATCCTGACTCACTGCAACCTCCGCCTCCCTGGTTCAAGCAATTCTCTGCCTTAGCCTCCTGAGTAGCTGGGATTTCAGACATCTGCCACCACGCCCAGCTAATTTTTATATTTTTAGTAGAGACAGGTTTCACCATCTTGGCCAGGCTGGTCTTGAACTTCTGACCTTGTGATCCACCTTGGCCTCTCAAAGAGGCTGGGATTACAGAAGTGAGCCACTACGCCCAGTTATTTGTAACTTTTATATTTTGTGGATAGTGCTTTATGCTTTCTTTTTATAACATTAAATACTGTATATTAAATATTAATCATGATACATTCATGATTTATTAATCTAGCTACAAAAACCAAAAGAGAGCGAGAGAGTTCCTCCAACCTGAGACAAATTCCAAAATACTATTCTCTTAAAAAAAAAAAAATGGCCAGGCACTGTGGCTCACACTTATAATCCCAGCACTTTGAGAGGCCGAGGCAGGTGGATTACCTGAGGTCAGGAGTTCAACACCAGCATGGCCAACATGATGAAACCCCGTCTCTACTAAAAAATACAAAATTTAGCCAGGCGTGGTGGCAGAGGCCTGTAATCCTAGCTACTCGGGAGGCTGAGACAGGAGAATATCTTGAACCTGGGAGACAGAGGTTCCAGTGAGCCAAGATCATCCCATTGCACTCCAGCCAGAGTGAGACTTGGTCTCCAAAACAAACAAACAAAAAAAAGCAAGGTATAAAAGTAGTATAGTACACTGTCACTTGTGCAATGTAAGGAGAAAAAGCAAATACAAGCATGTTTGCTTGTATACTCTACAAAAATCAAAAACAAAAATACTTGGTCAATGTTCATATATTGTTAAGATGTTAATTATACTAAAAATAATTGATAGATTCAACACAATCCCACTAAAAAAATCCCAGCAGCCAGGCCAGGCACAGTGGCTCATGTCTGTAACTGAAATACCCTAGCTTGGCTATAATGAATACATTTTAAACAATCCTGCTAACTCCATTTTGCCCATCCTGAGCTACGTAGGGCATTCTGTTCCGAATGTGGTCTGAGACACCTGGCATCTTTGTAACCAATTTTCTGAGATACAGGGCCCACTGGCCCTGTACATCCTGTATCTGCAACTGGGTAATTGTTACCCCACACTGCTACCCTACATCCTGAGTAAAGAAACCATTTTAAGTAGAACTTTTTGTTAGGCTCCCCTTCTCCCCTAACCTGCTCCTTTTGCTTCTGTAATAATCTGCTTACCACCCCCCAACCCTAAACTGGTATAAAAATATTAACTGCCCTTTGTTCTTGGCCCAGAGGTTTGAGCTCTAGCTGACTCTCAGACGCTGGCATAAAGGTGAACTCTCAACAAACTCAGTGTGTGGCGCTTCTGCTTAAACTCGCTTGGGTATAATATAATCCCAGCACTTTGGGAGGCCGAGGTGGGCGGATCACGAGGTCAGGAGTTCGAGACCAGCCTGGCCACTATGGTGAAACCCTGTCTCTACTAAACATACAAAAATTAGCTGGGTGTAGTGGTGCATGCCTGTAATCCCAGCTATGGGGAGGCTGAGGCAGAAGAGTGGCTTGAACCCAGGAGGTGGAGGTTGCAGTGAGCCAAGATCATGCCACTACACTCTGGCCTGGGTGACAGAGCAAGACTCTGTCTCGAAAAAAAAAAAAAATCCCAGCAGCCTTTTTTGTAGAAATTGACAAACTGGTTCTATATAAATGAAAATGCAAAGGAACAATGAATAACCAAAATAATTGTTAAAAACAACAAGGTTGGAGGACTTATCCGATCTTATCTAAAGACACTACTTAGCAACAAGTTATATAATAATCAAGACTTTTTCATATTGATGAAAAGAAACATACAGATCAACAGAACAGAATACAGTTAGATATAAACCCATATGTGTACAGTCAATTCGCCAAAGGTGCAAAGGCAATGTAATGGGGAAAAGAAAGTTTTTTTCAACAAATCATGCTGTATACTGGATCAAAAACAAAAAGGCAAAAAAAGAGAAAGAAGGATTATATAAAATAGCCAGAACACGCCAAGAAAGATGGTAGAAACCAGTCTAACAATATCAACAATTATAAAGTAATGTAAATAAATTAGGTTAGATACTGTCATGAGTGGCTAAAAAAAAGAGCAGAGTATAGCTATGTGGTTTACAATAAACACCTAAAACATTAAGAATCAGAAGGAGGCGTGGTGGCTCATGCCTGTAATCCCAGCACTCTGGGAAGCCGAGGCGGGTGGATCATGGGTTTAAGAGATCGAGACCACCCTGGCCAACACGGTGAAACCCCGCCCTGAATAAATATACAAAAATTAGCTGGGCGTGGTGGCACACACATGTAGTCTCAGTTACTCTGGAGGCTGAGGCAGGAGAATCGCTTGAACCAGGAGGCAGAGGTTGCAGTGAGACAAGATCGCGCCACTGCACTCCAGCCTGGTGACACAGTGAGACACCAGATCAGATTCCATTAAAACTTACATAGAATATTTTATAAATTCCTGTCAAGGGGTTGCTTGTCCTGAGCTGATTGCTTAAGTTAGTTTTTGACACCTAACAAGCAAGCAAGGTAGAAAAGAATAGCCAGATGGTTTAAAGGCCAGAGTTCCCAGAAGCCCCTCAAACAGGCAACTCCCAGGAGGAACCACTAAAGACATACGGACAAGTAGGAAACTGATTAAAATGTATCATCTTATTTCTGTTTAAATAGCCCTTCCAAGGTTCCATTTTGAAAGACTCTTGGAATAGCATAAAATACTGTCATATTATTTTTACTTCTCATGAACATTCTGTATTATGCCTTTATGACATATTTTTGGCACCTCAATTCTTACTTTTTTGAGATTGGGGTGCTTTCACAGCAGGTTTGTTAAGTAAGCACCAAACAAGTACTTGTGGCAGGGTACCTGATAGGCTTCAGCAGCTGAGGTTACCACCTGCTCCACCGCACCAACAACAAAGACTCCCTTCTTGATATGCTCCCTTAAGTACAGTCCAGCCGATGCAGAGTCCAGTAGGTCATATATCTGCTCATTGTAGATTTCAATAAAGGAACACTTACAAAGGAAACTCTTCCCAGCTCCAGCCTGTAAAAAAGAAGCCTTGTTTAGTTACATTACTTTCACGTGTTCATAGGTAGTTTTCGTGACCATTAATTTTGCACTTGCTTCTCAAGATGTAAATTTTTTATACTGTTATCCTTTAACACAATATAAGATGCCTAAAAACAAAGATAATATAGGTAACTAGTTTTAACACATCATTATATTTTAGAGCTGCATCAAACTGTGGTTCCAGGTACCCTAGAGGCTTCCATAGGTGACTGGGAATTAATATGGGGAGAGGAGAATTGAGCAGTCCAGTTGGGAAATTCCATTTTTGTCTGTCTTATATATTGAATGTCCTCATAAAGTTTTATTTAAAACAAGTGTTATGCTCTTCAAACGACTGAAAATAATTTATTTTAAAAGACTTTATAGAATTTTTAACCACAGAAATGCATGGGCACTAAATTACTTCACTGCCACACAATTTGTTTGTCTAACTTCAGTGTTCGAGATAGGGGATTTCTGCAAAGGAGTAAGTGGTAAACCAATGTTATATATCAGTTTCCTTGGTACACAAGTAATGGAACATAAAACACTAATGGTTCTAAGCCCAGAATTCACCAAGCTAAAGCAGCACAATTGTGAGAAGACCCAATCTGGGAGCAAATGCAAGAGGAAAGACCACATCCCCAAGGTAATGGAGCCACACCACATGTGGAGCAAAGAGATCATGGGAAGGCAGTAGCAGGTGCTACAAAGGTGGTAAGGATGAGCCCATCACTGCTGGATGTCATGAGGATTTAGGAACACTTGCAGTCACCTGTTAAGTACAGGTAGATGATTAGGCTTACTGTATTAATGTATCTGTCTTCCTCAGTAGAGATTTTCTTTACAGTTTCTCTCTTGCAAAATCTTTTTTTGAGAGCCTCAGAAGCACTATTTTCCTTTCTTGAAAACCAACAATTTGGGATAAAGGATAATGCCCGTTTTATAAATTAAAAACTCAATTGAGATAAAACAACTCAGAATCCTTAATATTATCCTTAGAATTGAAAGGTTTTTTTATACGACACTAGTCTATTCACATTGTAGAGTACCATCCATGCTCCTCCATCTATCATGAGCTAATTATCAGTAGCTACCTACTCAAAATTAGACATTTCATAGAACCACTTTGTTTTTACATTAATTTTTACCTTTTCTTTTTCACGATCAATTAAGGAAAACAAATACTCAAAACTTCGTGGAATTACTCCTCTCAGGTTATGAGAAAAATTATCAGATTCAGATGGTCCTAAAAAATGGAAGAAAAAAAAAATAAAACCACTGGATTTGTATTCTATTCCAAGAGTCTTTCAAAATGGCAATTTATACAGAAATAAGATGATATACTCTATGATCAGTTTCCTACTTGTGCTCCAAACAAGTTAAATTTAAGTCTGTGGGAGATAGCATAATAGAAACTTATGTCATTGGGACTGAAGAAAAGGCCCACAGTAGCCACCAATCAATTTTTTAAAATAGCTGTTGTTAATAAACAAACAAACAAACAAACAAAATCCATCTAGGCATTAAGCTTGAAACTTTTCCAACTGCCAGGTACCAAAATCTGCAGAAATAAATAATTGTAGGCCGGGTGCGGTGGCTCAAGCCTGTAATCCCAGCACTTTGGGAGGCCGAGGCGGGTGGATCACGAGGTCAAGAGATTGAGACCATCCCGGTCAATATGGTGAAACCCCGTCTCTACTAAAAATACAAAAAATTAGCTGGGCATGGTGGCGTGTGCCTATAATCCCAGCTACGCAGGAGGCTGAGACAGGAGAATTGCCTGAACCCAGGAGGCGGAGGTTGCGGTGAGCCGAGATCGTGCCATTGCACTCAAGTCTGGGTAACAAGAGGGAAACTGCATCTCAAAAAAAAAAAAAAAAAAAATTGTACATTATTTATTGCAGCACATTTGGTCTCATAGACTGACCTGTTCTCCAGGCCTTGGCCCTATAGTGTGACCATAGGCTAATTACTAAATCCCTCTTAAGCTACAGAGTTCTCAATTATAAAATGGGGATAACGACGGTAATAAATACTGCATCGGGTTATTGGAAAGAATTAACTGAGAACGTAAAGGTAAAGCACTTAGTGCAGTGTTAGTGCTTTAAATACATTAGAAAAATCAGGATTAGCTGGTTGATTTTTTTTTAATTGTGCGGTAAGGCCAGGCGCGGGGGCTCACGCCTGTAATCCCAGAACTTTGGGAGGCCAAGGCAGGCGGATCACCTGAGGTCAGGAGTTCGAGACCACCCTGGCCAACATGGTGAAACCCCGTCCATAAAATAAAAATAAAAAATAAAATTGTGCAATAAAAGCCAAGCTGGTATAAAAACTGCTGTAAGAATATATTTCTATGTAGACAGAAAAATGCAGAGCCTCTATTTAATTACATTGGGAAAAGAAAGAGATATGAGTGGATATGTAAATAGCAAGATTCTAAGGAACATGCAGATAATTTTACATCATTTTCCTGTTGAAGGATATATTATACAAAGATCAATTTGCTATGGTATGTTTGACTCCAATTCTCAAGTTGAAATTTGATCCCCACCATTGGAGGTGCAGCCTCCTGGGACAAGTTTGGGTCATGGAGTGTGGTATGACCTCTCATGAAAGGCTTGGTGCCATTCTCATGGCAGTGAATTCTCGTATTTCCCAAGAGAACTAGTTGTTGGAGAGAGCATGGCACCTCCTCATGTCAGTCTGTTTGTCTCTCTCTCTCTCTCTCTCTCTCTCTCTCTCTCTCGCTTTCCTCTCTCACCATATAATCCCTACATGCCTCTTCCCTTTGTCTTCTGCCATGCTGCTTCCACTCACGGCAGAAGTATTTTCTCTCTCTCTCTTTCTATCTCTCGCTTTCCTCTCTCACCGTATAATCGCTGCATGCCTGTTCCCCTTTGTCTTCTGCCATGAGTGGAAGCAGCATGAGGCCCTCACCAGAAGCTGAGTAGATGCTGGTGCCATGCTTCTTGTATGACCTGCAGAGCTGTGAGCCAAGTAAAACTCTTTTCTTCATAAATTACCCAGCTTCAGGTATTCCTTTACGGCAACACAAACAGACTAAGACAAACAGTCAACAAATTTTTAATTACCTTCAGCATCTGTTGCCTAGCCCACTGCAACAGCTCCTAATCCTGCTCTAACCCCAATAGTTTTTATTTCATTTAGCTGCCTGAGTAATCCTTTTAATTATATATCAGATCATGCACTTTCTATTTATTTTAAAAAAGAACTCTTCCAATAATGTTATAACATATTTAAAACAAAATCCTCACCAGGGCCTATATGACCTGGCCCTAGGGTATAGCTCCAACTTCCCTTGTACCAGCCCCTTATCCTGGAAAACTCCACCTTCAATGGGTCCTCTGCTGTTCCCCAAACATTCTGGAGTGTGCACCCACCCCCAGGGCCTATGCCAGTGCTGTTCCTCTGCCTGTAAGGTTATTCTCTCGGACAGTCGCATGGTTCACTCTCATTTTACTTAGTAACTCCAAAGGTCACCTCCTGAGAGGTCTTTCCTGACCCACCACCTAAAAGAGCACCCCTCTACTTTTTTCCATCCCTGTACATTGCCTTCTTTTTCTTCATAGCATTTATTACCTCTGGTATAATTTCTAGACATATACTTGCTTTTAATTGTATATCCCCCTGCCTGAGAATCAGAAGTTCCACAAGAGCCAAGACATTGCCTTGTATTCAAGTATACCAACAGTGTCTTGAAGAGTGCTGGGCATACTGTTACTACAGCTATTCAATTATTTGTTGTTGTTAATAACCTTAGAGAGAGGAAGACCTTTCTTACTACAACTCACAAGTCAGAAGCCATTAAAGAAGAAAAAGAACCCAGGTGCAGTGGCTCATGCCTGTAATCCCAGCATTTTGGGAGGCCGAGGCAGGAGGATCACTTGAGGTTGGGAGTTCGAGACCAGCCTGGGCAACATGGTAAAACCCCATCTCTACTAAAAACATAAAAATTAGCCAGGCATGGTGGCATGTGCCTATAATACCAGCTACTTGTGAAGCTGAGGCTAAAGAATCGCTTGAACCGGGGAGCAGAAGTTGCAGTGAGCCAAGATTGCACCACTATGTTCCAGCCTGGTTGATAGAGGGAGGCTCCATTTCAAGAATAAAAAAAAAAAAAAAGAAGAAGAAAAAGAAAAGAAACAAATTCAGCCATGTAAAACAAAATTTTAGCATAGGAAAAAAAAAAAAACTTAAGTAAGTCCAAAGACAAATGGAAAATCTAGAGAAAAATCTGGAATCCATATCATGGAAAAAAGGCTAACTTCTCTATTTTATAAAGAATATCCACAAATGAGTAAGAAAAAGTCAAGCTAATTTTTTAAATGGGAAAAAAAAAGCCTTCAACAGAGAGGCTACGGATATATTGAATAAACATATGAAAGATATTCAAATGTCAATAGAAATAAACACACAATTAGATAATACTATAGATACTTGAGAATGGCTAAAATTTTAAAAATTGACAATTTCAGATTAAGTATAAGGAAGTGGAGCAATTGAAACTTCCATATACTATTGAGATAAACACTTTGGGAAACTGTTGGGCAGAATCTACTAAATCTAAATATACACATATCCTATGATCCAGCAATTCTCCTGGATACATATACAACAGAAATTATTTCAAAAGACACAAGAAAAGATGTTCACAGCAACATTTCTCTTATGGTTGAAAAGTTGAAATAATCCAAATATCTATCAACAGTAGACTGGAAAATGTGTAGTATTAATACAATAATACGTTATACAGTAATGGAAATAAAATACGACTACACATAACAATGTGAGTGAATCGCAGAAACTTAATCCTAAAAGACACCAGAAACAAAAGATACACAATAAAACATTATTTGTAGAGGTTCAAAAACAAGCAATACTAATGATGACAGAAATCAGAGTAATTGGCATTCCAGGGGACAGGGTTTGGGTTATTTACTGACCAGGAGTCTTGATCCTGTTAGTGGTTACACAGGTGTATAAATATATACAAATTCATTCAGTCCTACTGAAAAACTGTTTATTGAGCACCACTCTGTGCCAGGCATTGAGCTGGGGAATATCGCTGCAAACATGATTAACACATGGACTTTGCTAGCAAAGAACTCAAAACCTGGCAGAAGCCTACAGAATTTCCCTAAGTTCAAGAGATCAACATCATATATAAAAATTATGCCTTTCCCCAAAATGTTGTAGGTTACTGTTATCACAGAAAGAGTAGATTAAGCCAGCAGAAGTTAATCTTTAATTTACTTACCCATCATAGTAAATGTCTTCCCTGAGCCAGTCTGTCCACTGTAAAAAATAATGTTTTACAAGTTATTTTTATACATAAAATTAAGATTGCTCCTATTATAATACAGTCTACTAGTGTATAAGTTTTCTCCACAAAAAGTTAGCTTATTTTCTTTCCATTTTTAAATTCTATTAGATAAAAAAATGAATGATCCTTTTTCTCCAATCTCCCTAAAACGAGCTAATCGCTGTTAACCAATAAATGCTTCTATATTACACAAATATAGCCATCAGAGTTTTCATTTAATTTTCAGTTACAAAAATTGGGATGATGCTCTTCATACTGCTTTGGAACCTGTTTTTCCCTTAATTTTATCTCAGATATCTTTCTAGATCAGCAAATAGAGGTCTGCCTTGTTATTTTAAATAGCTACACAATATTCCATGGGTTTGGGATCATGTAGCATCTTGTAGCACCATAATTTATTTAACCAAAATCAAATGAACTTTTGTTTCCAATTTTTGCTATGCTAAGTAATACAGCATTTCCTTTCCTAAACTGTCTTTAAAAGATACTAATATCTCTTCGTTAAATATAAAGCAATAAAAAATCTTATGCTATAGGTTTTTGTGCAGTGTCATATTTCCTGTTACCCACTTAAAAGAAACAAGAGAAACAAAAAACTAAAAGTAAAAACTTGAAACTGGGCATGATGGTATGTGCCTGTAGTTCCAGCCACTGAGGAGGCTGAGGTAGGAAGACAGCTTGAGCCCCGGAGTTCCAGGCTGTGGCACACTATAATCACGGCTGTGGATAGCCATTGCACTCCAGGACAGGGCAGCATAACAAGACCCCATCTTAAAAATAAAAAATAAAAATAAAAAATAAAAAATAAAAAAGTTGCATTTTAAAGATATCAATCAGGATGTCAAATGACTTTAGCTTAGATTCACATCAAAAATAGAAAATTTTGGATTTACTTTTTCCTTAAATGCCTCCCAAAACTAGAAAACAGTATGCTATAGTTTTTTTTATCTCCTTCTTCTGGAAGAAGAGGGAAAAGAGTTCTTTAGTAACTCAGAATGAGAAATGGATATCTTTGAATCCCCTACAAATAGGGTAATCCTATAGATTATTGTCCAAACAGGTACTTGAGAGTGAAGAGGACACTATTAATAATGACTCAACAATTGGTGTTGTCCTCAGTAAACCAGACAGTGTACCCACCCTGCCAGTAACTCAAATACTGATTTCTCTCCAAGTGTTTTCTCATTTGTACCCACAACTAACAAAAGCAATTTTCTTTTTATTTTTTGGGGGGTTGGAGTCCTGCTGTGTTGCCCAGGCTAAAGTGCAGTGGTGCAATCTCGGCTCACCGCAACCTCCGCCTCCAGGGTTCAAGCGATTCTCTTGCCTCAGCCTCCCGAGTAGCTGGAACTACAGGCATGGACCACCATGCCCAGCTAATTTTTGTATTTTTAGTAGAGACGGGGTTTCACCTTGTTGACCAGGATGGTCTTGATCTCTTGACCTCGTGATCCACCCGCCTCAGCCTCCCAAAGTGCTGGAATTACAGGTGTGAGCCACTGCGCCCAGCCCCAATTTGTGTTGTTTTAAGCTGCGAAGTTTGTGGTAATTCGTTACAACAGCAACAGGAAAATAATGTACCATGTATAAAAACACCTTCAACAACTTACTACGCAAAGATGGTACCATTATAACCGCTCATGCAAGATTCCACAATGCTTTTAGCCACAGTTGAGAATACAGACTCCTACAAACATAAGAACCAAAAATGTTAACATTTCACAAAAATGAAAACATTTTTCCTAAATTACATTCTACAGTGTAACAGTAAAAATTGCTTAGTAATAATAACATGAATTAACATCCACTACAGAAAAAAGGCTAATCTATCTAAGATGATAAAACTTTAAACATAATTACATCTATTAATCTCCTATACAACTATAGATTTAAAGCACACAAAATTAAACTTTATACAGAATTTTGTATAGCATATTGCATGTAGATATTGTACTGGTATTAGCATAAATAAATGGCAGTGTATCTTCAGTGATTTTTTTCATAAGTTTGCATTGAATAGTCAATACCTCCATTTTATTTTCATTTTTACCTATAAGTAGATGCTATCTTATTAAGAATACAAGAACTCCCAAACCTACATTGTCTATTTTTATTTATTTATTTATTTGAGACAGAGTCTCAATGTGTTGCCAGGCTGGAGTGCAGTGGCACCATCTCAGCTCCCTTCAACTTCCTCTGCCTGCCTGGTTCAAGTGATTCTCCTGCCTCAGCCTCCCAAGTAGCTGTGATTACAGGTGCCCACAACCACACCTGGCTATTTTTTGTATTTTTAGCAGAGACAGGGTTTTACCATGTTGGCCAGGCTGGTCTTGAAGTCCTGACCTCAGGTGATCCACCTGCCTTGGCCTCCCAAAGTGCTGGAATTACAGGCATGAGCCACTGTACCCAGCCACAAATTTACACTGTTTAATACAGTGGCCATGAGCCACAAGTGACTACTGAGTCCATGAAAAGTGGCTAATCCAAATTGAGACATGCCATAAGTATAAAATACACACCAGATTTGAAAGACCAAGTATAAAAAAAAGAATGGGAAATATCTCATTAATAATTTACTTTACTTTGATTACATGTTCAAATATTTTTGATATATTGGGTTATTAAAACATATTATTAAGACTGGGCATGGTAGCTCACGCCTGTAATCCCACCACTCGGGAGTCTGAGGCAGGTGGATCACCTGAGGTCAGAAGTTCAAGACCAGCCTGGACAACATGGTGAAACCTCATGTCTACTAAAAATACAAAAATTAGACAGGTGTGGTGGCAGGCACCTGTAATCCCAGCTACTTGGGAGGCTAAGGCAGGATAATCGTTTGAACCTTGGAGGCGGAGGTTGCAGTGAGCCGAGATCATGTCACTGTATTCCAGCCTGGGTGACAGAGCAAGACTCTGTCTCTCTCTCTCTGTCTCTCTGTCTTTCTCTCTCAATCTCAGCCTCCTGCGTTCAGGCAATTCTCCTGCCTCAGCCTCCTGAGTAGCTGGGATTACACACATGCGCCACCATCCCCAGCTAATATTTTGTATTTTTAGTAGAGATGGGGTTTCACCATGTTGACCAGGATGGTCTCGATCTCTTGACCTCGTGATCCACCCACCTCAGCCTCCCAAAGTGCTGGGATTATAGGCGTGAGCCACCGTGCCCAGCCCCCTTTTCACTTTCTAAAAAAAATATGGGTACTAGCTGGGCATGGTGGCTCACATATGTAATCCCAGCACTTTGGGAGGCTGAGGCAGGTGGATCATCTGAGTTTAGGAGTTCAAGACCAGCCTGGCCAACATGGTAAAATCATGTTTCTACTTAAAATATAAAAATTATCCAGGGGTGGTGGTGCGCATCTGTAGTCCCAGCTACTCAGGGGGCTGAGACAGGAGAAACTCTTGAACCCAGGAGTTGGAGGTTGCAGTGAGCCAAGATCAGTCCACTGCACTCCAGCCTGGGCGACAAGACCTAGACTCTGTCTCTAGATAAATAAAACACGGGTACTAGAAAATTTAAAATTATATATCTGATTATTTTATATTTCTACTGGCCAGCGATGCCCCAGATAAAAAAAGATCCAAAGACCTGAATGTCAGACCAAAAACATCCATATGTATAAGGGAATACTGAAGATCTGTGATGGGCTGGGTGCAGTGGCTCACCCCTGTAATCTCAGCACTTTGAGAGGCCAAGGTAGAAGGACTGCTTTAGGATAGGAGATTGAGACCAGCCTGGGTAACATAGCAAGACTCCATCTCTACAAAAAATTTAAAATTTAGCTGGGCATAACTGAGATTTATCCTGGAATGAAAAAAAATTAGCCAAGCATAGTAGCACATGCCTGTAACCACAGTTAGGAGGCTAAGCAGGAGGATCACTTAAACACTCCAGACTCGGCGACAAAGCAAGACTCCATCTCTTTTAAAAAAAAAAAAAAAAAAAAAGATCTATGCTGTTCAGTATAGTAGCCATTAGCTATAGGTAGCTATTTAGATTTAAATTAATTAAACAAGACTTAAAAGTCAGCTCTTCAGTCACCCACCATTGCTTTAGGACAGGAGATTGAGACCAGCCTGGGTAACATAGCAAGACACACACATCTGAGGCACTGAATTTTAAATTTGATTTAATTTTAATTAAACTTATATAGTCACATGTAGCTAGAGGCTATTGTAACAGATAGGATAGATACAGAACATTTCCATGACGGCAGAAAGCTCTATTGGATAGCACTAACTAGGTCTTAATTAAGTTGACCTTAATTAGAAAAGCAGTTGTTGACATCATGGTAATCCTAATTCCTTAGATTAGGTAGTTCAATGGTACTTCTTAATCATCCACTGGATCTGAAAAGTACATCTCCACTAACCTCCAGTGCCTGAGATGCACAAGACACATGTTGCTGTTGAGCACTTTTAATATGGTTAGTTTGTATGAGGAACTGACTTTCCAGTTTTATTTAATTAAGTTAAATCAAAATAGCCACATATAACTTATGGCTACTACACTCAACATCACAGACTTTTTTTTTTTAAGAGATGGAGTATTGCTCTGTTGCTGAGGCTGGAGTGCAGTGGCACCATCATAGCTCACTGCAGCCTCAAACTCCTGGGCTCAAGTGATCCTCCGGCCTTAGCCTCCCAAGTAGTTGGGATTACAGGCATGTGTCACTATGCCCATAATTTCCTGTCACTTAGTAGGAAAAAAAAAAAGGAGCTTTGGTCATTCTGCTACAAAGTTTGATGAAAAAGGAAGAAACTATTTAACAAAATTAGGTTTAAAATATTTATGGAATGTCTGAGTTTCCTTATTTTAAATGGATGAAACTAAAGAGTCCAGCCCAGAAATGAAATTCTTAAGAAATAATGAAGGTTTATATATTCCAGGTAAAAAGTTAAGTTTCCAGCAAGGCATGGGGGCTCATGCCTGTAATTCCAGTACTTTGGGAGGCCGAGATGGGCAAATCATGAAATCAGGAGATCGAGACCAAACTGGCCAACATGGTGAAACCCCATCTCTAATAAAAATACAAAAATTAGCTGGGCATAGTGGCACACGCCTGTAGTTCTAGCCAATCGGGAGTCTGAGGCAGGAGAATCATTGGAACCCAGAGGTGGAGGTGGCAGTGAGCCAAGACCGCACCACTACTCTAGCCTGTCAACAGAGCAAGACTCCACCTCAAAAAAAAAAAAAAGTTAAGTTTCCAATTATCATTACCTGAGTGGTATCCACATCTGCAACATGATCAAACGTAAAAATCTTGGGCTCAGGATTGGAGTGCAGCCGGAGACTCGTGGAGGAGAGCACAGATAAGCATAAGTTCTGCTCCCCATCAGCTGATCCAGATCTTTCTGCAGGAGGACGAATTCGCACAAAAACTATGATGGCATCACCTTCATTACTAAAGACAAAAAAAAAAAAAAAAAAAAGTAACAGCTAAGTTTATTGAAGAAGGAAGAAAACTGAAAAAGGATCCAAGTCTATTATTGCCTGTAATGTTTCTGTAATGAGTTTCTCCAACAAAGTCCAAGACATACCCCATACGAATTTATGTTTTTTTTTTTTGTTTTTTTTTTTTTTGAGATGGAGTTTCACTTTTGTTGCCCAGGCTGGAATACAATGGTGTGGTCTTGGCTCACTGCAACCTCTGCCTCCCCATTAGTTGGGATTATAGGAACCTGCCATCATACCCAGCTAACTTTTGTATTTTTAGTAGAGATGAGGTTATATCATGTTGTCCAGGCTGGTCCCCAACTCCTGACCTCAGGTGATCTGCCCACCTTGGCCTCCCAAAATGTGGGATTACAGGTGTGAGCCCCCACGCCAGGCCAAATTTACCTCTTTTTAAAAAGTCTCACATGACCCATACCCTTTATTGATTTAATTCACAACAGGCACCTTCACAACCCTTTACTTGAACTCAAAGGGAGTGTGAGTTCATTTCATGGAGTTCCAAGTACTGCGTGTCTCTCATTTTCCTCTTACTAGCAGTAAGAAATAAGTCATTCCAGAGGAGAATTATGCTATTGATTCCATCATTTGCCTGGAAAAGTGAGAAGACAGGGGGACTATGCGATTTTCCCAAATTTCCAGTTGGTTGCTAAATGGTTGTTTTAAGAATATTCCATCCCTAGTTCTTTTGGAGCTCATCAAGAATATTTTTCTTACCTTGATTGGTTAGACTGACCATCTGTCACACTGCGTAACTCAGCTAGAAAAAAAAAGGCATTAAAAGTCATTTAAGTTGACATATGGAAATCTCATTCTTCTCTACCATGCTCCTAGGTTGCCTACATTCAGCCTCCTCAGATCCCTGACATCAACAATGTGACGCTCCACAGCCCAGGCTTTGATCCTATTCTCATTCTATCCCAACCCATTATACCATGATACTTAGTCTCCTGGTGATACAGACAGGAGACAACCAAATGCCGCCCAGGTCATTGTGCACAGGGGGCTTGCCAAAACATGACCACAGCGAAAAAAAATCCGTCCTTCAACACATGCATAGTAAGAGAAATAAATCAATGTGGAGTGGCTTAGACTAAGGGCCTACCTGTGCACTGGGAGAATGGGGTGGAACCACCTGGAATTTCTGACTTAGGCAGGGGGAAAAGCCTGGACTCTTCAGCTGGTGTGTTGTGGCCTGGTATTCAATCTGTGAGGTGGGAGCCTTTTGGCAGGACCCCCTTTTTTCATTGAGAGTTTTCTTTTAATAAATTCTGCTCTTCTTACCTTTCAATGTGTCCATGTGCCTAATTTCTCCTGCTCATGCAACAAGAACCTGGATTTTAGCAGAGCTAAGGAGCTAAAAATCCGGCATCATTTTGGTGGCCCGTATGGGGACATGAGTAAGGTGAGCAAAATGTGAACCAAAAATATTTTTCCCTCGTTTCTGAGCCTTCCTGTCCTCGGACTTCTTCTGAGAGTAGAGAAAACTGCATACCCCTGTACCCCCCATCACTTTCAGGGGTGGGGAATGTCGGCCTTTTTCCAACCCAGCCTTTTCTGTAGCATTTTCCTTCTCTTTTTTTTGAGACTGTAATGGCACCTATCTTTTCTTTTACAATACTGAGGGTGTTCTACTCTCAACCCAACGGCTGCAGGCACGCTTGTAGGATAGACAGCAAGCAGCAGCTCCTTGCACCTCTCTCCTCCAGGGTGGGGCCAGGACGCATAGCCCAAGGGCCCTGCTTGGCTGATAGCTAGCATTTCCCACTACATGCTCAAAGAGTCTTCTCCTCCCCTAGCGGAGGGGCCCAGCTAGGTCTGATCCCCAGGAAGAAATAGTGATTAAAGATTTCTCTCCTGTTGGAGAAACCATTTGCATAAGAATAAGAGGTTCTTCCTTCAGGCATCTTCCCAGCCCAGCAGTTAAGCTTTTTTTTCTTTTTTCCACCAGGGGTTAACATTCTTTTTTTCTTTTTTTCCTTTTTCAACGGGGTATTAACTGTCCATTTTTTCCTTTTTTCACTAGGGGTTAGCTTTTACATCTTCTTTTTTTTTTTTTTTTTTCCTTTTAGAAGATGAAGGTTTCAATTATGAAAAAAGAATCTGTGAGGTTGGGCTTAAGCTATAGTCAATCTGGTGTAATCTGCCATGTCTTTCTGTATGGTTCTGTCATAAAGAGGGGTACCTTAGGATGGGATCCTCGCCTAGGACTCCATAGATCCACTGTTCAAACCAGCCTGGCAAACTGGTCAATGGCAAACTTTGCTGTAGGCCTCCATCTTGTTTTATGTCCTGGAAAGCGTGGCCTGTAACTACGTGTCCGGTGCTTTGTTTTAGCCTCTGCCATTTTATAATGCGGCCTAGGTTCAATCCTGGCTTGAAGAATAAATCCTTTCTGATTTGATATCTGTGTGACCTTTGCCATTTGTTGATTCTCTTCACCTCCATGAATCACCTTGAATATTCCTTTCTCTGACTACCTGGGAGGTTACCTTTGGTAAAGTTTGGGCAGAAATGCTGGCCACTTAGCATGGCTAATGTTGGGTAATAAGGGATTAAAAGGATTTTCTTAAAAAGGGCTCAGCTTAGTTCAAGGTGGATACCCAAGTTATAGTATATATTTTTCTCTTCTTGGATCTTATTTTGCTGGGGAAGGGTTTTTTTTATTTTTTTTCCCCTCAGTCAACTGAATTCTTTGTCTCCATTTTGTCTTGCTACTCTTTTTTTTTTTTTTTTTTTTTTTTGAGACGGAGTTTCGCTCTTGTTACCCAGGCTGGAGTGCAATGGCGTGATCTCAGCTCACCGCAACCTCCGCCTCCTGGGTTCAGACAATTCTCCTGCCTCAGCCTCCTGAGTAGCTGGGATTACAGGCACGTGCCACCATGCCCAGCTAATTTTTTGTATTTTTAGTAGAGACGGGGTTTCACCATGTTGACCAGGATGGTCTTGATCTCTTGACCTCGTGATCCACCCACCTCGGCCTCCCAAAGTGCGGGGATTACAGGCGTGAGCCACCACGCCCGGCCCTGTCTTGCCACTCTTAATGCACACATGAGGGGCCCTAAGATAATTTCTGATGGCCTTAAGACTCCTTGGGAAAACAGAAAAACTCCATGGATTCCATTTTGTAATTTGTTTTCCTAATGGAGTCCCAGGAATTGGATCCCTTTCAAAATCTGATTTTGTCTTCCAACAATACCAGTTTACTAGGCCCTAGAAACTATATGCTCTCTTAGCCCTGCTCTTAAACGGCCCCACTCAGAGGCCAGTTAGGAAAGTGATGAACAGAAAATCTTATAGCTACTGGATCTTCTTCTGCATGGGTAGTTATATATGTGTTGTGTATGTGTGATGTCCATTAAAAAAAGTGTTCCAATTAATTGGCTTAAAGGAAAATAAGCACTTAGATCAAATATTTCTTAAACAACAAAAAAAAAGCTGTGGTTCCTTTTAGTTCACGTGACTTTAATCTTTGAGAAATAAAAACAGCCTTAAAAATTATTGATAAGCTACTCCACCCCGGCTGCCAGACCAGAAGCACACCACTGGAACTTGATCCTGCTCCTCTGGGTTGAAACCCGGGTGCCACCAAGATGCTGGCTTACCACTCTTCTCTCATGGATCCTGACACCAAACTCACTGGAAACATGGCACTGTTACCCAGAAGTCAATTCAAAGGACCTGCCCCCAGAGAGACAAAAGATACAGATATTGTGGATGACACCATCTATTACTTCAAGGCCAATGTCTTCTTCAAGAACTATGAAATTAAGAATGAAGCTGATAGGACCTTGATATATATAACTCTCTACATTTCTGAGTGTCTGAAGAAACTCCAAAAGTGCAATTCCAAAAGTCAAGGTGAGAAAGAAATGTATACACTGGGAATCACTAATTTTCCCATTCCTGGAGAATCTGTTTTTCCACTTAATGCGATTTATGCCAAACCTTCAAACAAACAGGAAGATGAAGTGATGAAAGCCTATTTACAACAGCTAAGGCAAGAGACTGGACTGAGCCTTTGTGAGAAAGTTTTCAACCCTCAGAATGATAAACCCAGCAAGTGGTGGACTTGCTTTATGAAGAGACAGTTCATGAAGAAGAGTCTTTCAGGACCTGGACAGTGAAGGGAGCTCAGGCAGCCACCATCTCCAGAGCCCTGGGCAGCATTTTCCAGCAAGATACACACAATCTTTTTGCCTTTATTTCATAAAGTTTTATACAGAAGAGAGAAGAGCATGTCTTTACTTAAAAAACTCTTGATCAAGAATTCAGGTAGGAGAAAAAAGAAAGTGTGTTATCAAGGGTGATTTGAAATTTTCTGCTGTATTAGGCTGGCATTTAATAAGAATAAGTAATAATAAAGAAATTTCTAACAGCAAAAAAAAATTATTGATAAAATGCAGATATCATCAAAATGTACATTTTTGCCTAGGGTTAAAGGATTGTTTTGAATTTGGTAAGATAAAGCTAAATGTTTAAACAAGTTGTGGAAGGTCTGTAAAAATTAATCTCAGAAAAAAAATTCCTAATGTTAACATACTGACTAAATTCAGAGGGGTATTATATGGCTTTTCCATAAATTAAGCATTGAAATAAAAGCACAACAAGGTTCTCTTAAGGCACTAATCTGCTCTTTAGGAAAAATCTGTAAAGGGTTATAAAAGGTTTTTGCTTTTTAAAATTTCTGAGTCATCATTTTGGAAAAATAACTTATGGTAATCTGGAATTCTCATTCATAACATCAAGTTTCAGACCTCTAACATATTCAATGGGCTTCCCAAAGTTAAACTTCAGTTTCAAAATTTTCTTTCCTGGCCGGGCGCGGTGGCTCAAGCCTGTAATCCCAGCACTTTGGGAGGCCGAGGCGGGTGGATCACGAGGTCAAGAGATCGAGACCATCCTGGTCAACATGGCGAAACCCGTCTCTACTAAAAATACAAAAAATTAGCTGGGCGTGGTGGCGCGTGCCTGTAATCCCAGCTACTCAGGAGGCTGAGGCAGGAGAACTGCCTGAACCCAGGAGGCGGAGGTTGCGGTGAGCCGAGATCGCGCCATTGCACTCCAGCCTGGGTAACAAGAGCGAAACTCCGTCTCAAAAAAAAAAAAAAAAAAATTTTCTTTCCTGACCCCTGGCTTTTGGATGCTGCAGAGGGCCCTTGGAGCATCCAGAAGAGAGGTAAACAGGATTACCTGACATGCTTAGGTATACAGGATTGCCAAAATGATGTTTAATCTTCTTCAGGTTATATTTTAGGGAATAATATTAATATATGTTCCAAAATTATATGGGATTTATAATATTTTAATGCCTGGCTGTCAAAATGGAATCTGTGGTGCCTTTTCTGATTTTTTTCCAAGGAGTCTCAGGCCATCAGAATTATTTTAGGGCCCCTCATGAGTATATGCTATCAATCACAATTAAGGTTGTTATGTTAAATTACTGTACACCACAGAGATAACCAAACTGATTTGTCAATTGTGTTTCTGACTGTACCCTGGACATTTTGTTATTCAGACAATTGTCTTATTTTCATCCTCTTCAAAAGACGGTGCTCTCAAATGCAGGTTTCTGATAACTTTGGAGATTGTGACATTAGAATAAATAAAAAACAAACAGGACTCATGAAGAGCTGAAATGTTCACGAATACCAAGCAAAACCTGAGTTAACTGAATGGACTTAACTAAATTTATTTCAAGAAAATCTATGAAAATTCATCAAGAAAGGTGATCCTGTGTTATTTGAACCAAGATTGCTCTCTTCCTCCCATCTCAGCAAGGTAAATACTCCACTGTAGATTGCAGCATCCAGGAACACAGGGATCCCTCCAGCTCCCAGTTCCAGGCGTTTCTTCTATAGAGTAGCAGGATGTCAGTGTGTCAGTGTCTCTGGCTAGCTACCTGATGCTGAGGTAAAGTCCCAGATAAGTGTGGCTGAGAGGTGGGGGCTCTCCCTTCTCCCACCTACCTGAGAACACTGGGGCCCTGATCGCCCTTGCTCTAACTCATTAGGCAGTGGTTCCACACAGGAGATGAAAGTCTAGAAGACCAGAGGCTGCTACACTCCACACCCTCCCCACAAAATGCTTAGCAACTAGAAAGGGTATCATTCAGAGACAAGACTGCCATTATCCTATTAATCCCATCCCCAACTCTAGTACGCAGGCTCAGAGATCTGATTTTTGCCTACAGGAAGAATCAACCCATAAACAGATTACAGGCAGTTCATGCCTGTAATTCCAGCAATTTGGGAGGCTGAGGTAGGTGGATCACTTGAGGTCAGGAGTTTGAGACCAGCCTGACCAACACGGTGAAACCCCACCTCTACTAAAAATGCAAAACAAAAATTAGCTGGGCATGGTGGTGCATGTCTATAATCTCAGCTACTTGGGAGGCTGAGGCAGGAGAGTCACTTGAACTCAGGAGGTGGAAGTTGCAGTGAGCTGAGTCCACGGCACTGCATTCCAGCCTAGGTGACAGAGCAAGACTCCATCTCAAAGAAAAAAAAAAAAAAAGGCCAGGCGCGGTGGCTCACACCGATAATCCCAGCACTTTGGAAGGCTGAGGCAGGCAGATCATGAGGTCAGGAGTTTGAGACCAGCCTGGCCAATATGATGAAACCCCATCTCTATTAAAGATACAAAAAATGAGCCAGGCATGGTGGTGCATGCCTGTAGTCCCAGCTACTTGGGAGACTGAGACAGAAGAATTGCTTGAACTTGGGAGGGGGAGGTTGCAGTGAACCAAGATCGAACCACTGCACTCCAGCCTGGGCAATAAAATGATGTTCAAACCTAAGGGGACTCTCAGGAAGTGTCGGTTTTAATGAAAGCAATTAGGAAGACATTCAAGACACAAGCTAAATTGCAGGCCTGTTGGCTAGCCAGAAGACAATGGGAAATAAGACAACTAGCAGCAGCTACACTGGAGTCACAACAGATACCAAAGACAACCTCAGAAACTACTCCTTCAAAGAAGCAAGAATTACGGTAGCTTGTAAGATAATTTATGCCCCAGGGCATCGTTAGAAAACAATAAGGCAATCAGCTAACAATTACTGGACTTTAACAGCTGTATGAAGTCAGGGAAAGAAAGAGATCCCTGTCAAAACCACTGACATCCCAGGATAAAGGTGGGCATAACCAAAGCTATGCTTTCCTAAGGAGCAATATCAAAGGTTTAACAGTAATAGGAGGGAAATATATCAGATGGAAACTGATCAGATGGATACTGATCTGCACTTACATGCAACTTTCTGGTAAAACTAAAAGGAATCTAAAATTCTTAAGGAGAATCACTTGAACAAAGATGGAGGTTGAAGTGAGCCAAGACTGTACCACTGCACTCCAGCCTGGGTGACAGAGCAGGACTCTGTCTCAAAAAAGAAAAGAAAAGAAAAGAAAAAAAGAAGTCTATAGGCATTCCCTATAAAATTCTTTCAAATGTCAATCAACAGGAGAATAAACAAATCATGGTGTTAAAACTCGAGCTTTTCTTGAAGAGACCCCACAAGCAGGCTTTGTGTGAGCAACATGGCTGTTTATTCACCTGGGTGCAGGTGGGCTGAGGCCGAAAAGGGTGTCAGTGAAGGGTGGTAGGATAACAGTTGCTTTTATAGGTTTGTGATGTGTAGTGGTGTTAAGAGTAAGATCAGTTACGGTGGTGGGGGTAGAGGTAAGGAGTATACATTAACGTAAGTTCAGTTACAATTGGGGGGGTGGTAAGACCTAAGAGTAGTTAAGATAGAAGGGTGGGGTGGAGGGATATTCACAGAGCAAGAACAGTTAGGACGGCAGGGTGGGGTAAGCAGCTTAATGTGAGAAGGTGGGAAGCTCCGCTGGGCAATTAGGAATAATGGCAAATGCTGGGGTTGGGGGCTACAATCAGCCAAGACAGGCAGGACTTCAGACTTTCTGGGTCTGGGCTTGCACATGGAGGCCTGACACATGGTATACTCACATAATGGAACACTACAGGGCAATGAAAAAGAACTGCTGCTACATACAATGATGGGCTATGCTCACAGACATAATGTTCAGTTAAAGAAACCAGAATAAAAAGAATACATATTGTACCATTTATATTAAGTTCGAGAATAGAAGCAAAACTAATCAGTGATGATAATAATCAGAGTAAAGGCTGGGGATGGGGTAGTTATTGACTAAGAAGGGTCACAGGGAACTTTCTGGAGTACAGGAACAGTTCTATTTCTTGATCTGGATGGTGGTTACAGGAGTGTATTCATATGTTTAAAATTTGTTGAACAATATTAAGATTTGTGCCTTTGACTGCATGAAGTTATACCTCAACAAAACAGTAAGTCTTTTAAAGAGTCTTCCTGCTTTAAAAAGACCATTGGATGCTTTACTTTGCAGTCTAGATAAATACTCCCCAGTCATTTACCGAAACATGACTAGGTTCAGAAAGGAAATCTTAAGCCAGGTGCAGTGACTCACGCCTATAATCCTAGCACTTTGGGAGGACAAGGCAGGTGGATTGCTTGAGCTCAGGAGTTCAAGATCAGCCTGGTCAACATGGTGAAACCCTATCTCTGTTAAAAATACAAAAAATTAGCCAGGTGTGGTGGTGCACACTTTTAATCCCAGCAACTTGGGAGGCTGAGGCGCGAGAATTGCTTGAACCCAGGAGGCAGAGATTGCAGTGAGCCAAGATTGCGTCAGTGCACTCCAGTCTGGGCAACAGAGCAAGACTCTGTCTCAAAAAACAAATAAACAACAAAAAAGGGGAATCGTAAATACGGTCAGTTTCATAAGGGTAATATTTCACTTTTTCATTATATGATTTCACAGTCAGCAACACCTGGTGCCAATGATGTCTCTAGAGATAGCCTTCACGGGCACAAAATAAAAGTTGCAAAGACCACTACATGGGCTCTCTTCTCCCATGTGTTCCCACTTCATGCTCCAGGCCTCTGGGCTGCTGGGAATGCAAGAAGCACTTCACCTGGGAAGTCATCAACCTCAATTTTGCCAACAAACTTAAGAGAGTGGAAAAGTTCCCCATGGCATCACCGCCATCATAAATGAAAGTGCTCCCACAACTTAAGTTCTCAAATCTGGTTTTCAGACAAGAGTCCTTAGTCACATACATATATCTCATTAAATAAGCAGATGCTCTACTTAAGTCACAAGCATCAAATATTTTTGCTTGAGTCCAAATTTAGTGACCTGATCTACAAGTGGGAAAAAACAGTATGATTGTTCAGAAAGCAGGATGAACATTTCTCTCCGATAAGGTACTATTTTGTGAGCTCATCGTCCTTGAATACTGAAAATGATGAAGAAAAATATTTTTGACGAAAAAAGATAGCATAAAGAGGTGTTCAGATAATGACGTGATCGACCTAAAAGGTTAATAGAACAACAAACTCATCAAAAGCAATTACAATTGACAGAAAGCTAGAAACATTAACGCTGTTGGAAAGCTCAAATGACAGTTCACAAATTCTTAATCATCTAATCTAGGCCTCTCCTCATTACCATTCAGACCACTCACAAAGATCCCATTAAATCAGCTCATAATCATCAGCTTTAAAAAACAAGACTCCTTAAGAGATGTGGCAATGTAAGACGTGGCGCACGTACACAAGAACAGCAAATGACTAGTGAAAACTGAAACGTTTATCGTAAGCAAAAATAGTGCCCTCCTCCGTGAAAAAGAGAAAAGAAATCGGACGCGTCTCCTTTAAGTGAAATAGACTGTGAGAATATAAAGACATTGCTGACATCTGTGTTTTAACATTCTATTTATTTAAGGAAAGAAGAGAAAGAAGTGTTTGGAACATAACGTATCCTTCCTTACAGGAAGGTCAGAAATGTGGAAACACACAGAAGCTGGTGGGAGCAAAAGCCGATTGTGAGACAAGGATATCTGGAGAGGCAGCCCTGGTCGGGATGCGGGAAGAGGGCTGCGAAGAAACAGCAGAACTGAGGGAAAGAAAGGGAAGAACCGCAGGTCCACTGCTCATCCTGAGCGCCCATAAATACGCCAGACTCTTAGCATGCGCACAGGACACAGAAGGAGGGGGTGAGCTTTACGGCCAGCCTATTGTCTTTGAGCGACAGAGAGGGATTCCCAAACGCACCCGCCGCTCCCGCCCCAGGCCAGTCCCTGCAGCTCGTGCCCAGCACGAACCTGGCGGGTGGTCACAGGCTGCTATCCTTTCATAGCTGCTTTTGGGGGCAAAGATAGGGTAACGAAGCCGGGGCTCCAAACTTACTTTTGCAGCCGGGCGCCATAGCGCCCTCACCCTTCGTTCCCGAGAACAATGCAGCTGATGCCCCCACCTCCTGACTGCGCCGCGCGACAGAATTCCGCCCGCTCAAGATGGCCGCGATTTTGAATTTGGCGCTTGGATCAGACGTTGACGCCCGCGAGGAGACCGCCATGTTGCCCGGCCTACGCATCGGGGGCGTGGCCCAGATGACGTCACAGCTAAGTGCCCTCGCCGCTGTGTCGTCGCCAATCCGTCCCGGAACTTGTGTTAACCCCGCGCTGCCATGAGCAAGCGGAACCAGGTATCTTACGTGCGGCCAGCCGAGCCAGCGTTTTTGGCTCGCTTCAAGGAACGGGTCGGCTACAGGGAGGGGCCCACCGTAGAGACCAAGGTGAGCTCTCGCCAGTCGTGATACTTTGGAAGCGAGGCCCGCCCGCCACTTCCAATTTCTGCCTCTGCTTGGAGGCTGGGTGCTGTCGGGTCCCTCTTTTCACCCGCGCTTGGCCCCAATTCCGGTGGAATCCGACTCCAGGCTGGTTCTTTTCAGGCGACTACAGCCCCCTACGCTCAGGAAGCTCTGTAGTTTTCAGAGCGCTATTGTGTTCCTGAAAATGACCTGACGTGTAAACCGCCTGGTCCTTGATAGATGATGGTAAAGAAAGATCACTTTCCTTTCTCTTCCTCACTTGTTTACCTCAAAAGCTGAGTTCGCAGGGTGAGTTGCAGTTACAGCGTCGTCCCGTATGCCAGATAAGGACACAGATGCATTAGCCTCACAAAATAGCTTTGATTATTTATTTATTTATTTTTGAGACGAGGTCTCCCTGTTATCCAGGCTGGAAACAGCAGGGACTTCCAGAAATATTTGCTACCTTTGAGCTATGCACAGCGTAAGACAGAAGAAGCTCTTCTGTCTTACTTCCAGAGGCTCGTAAGTCTGGAAGGCAGCTTGAGTATGAGTTGGCCGGGGGCAGTGGGGCTTAGTAGGCAGTAGGAATTTGTTCAAAGACAGGAAAAGCAAAGGAGCTAATATATTTATGAATCTCCAAGTACTCAAACCTTGCTAGAGCCTAGATGCCATGAGAGTGGCACAGGATAAAGCTGTGGTTATGGGCTGAGACTAATTCTTGCAGGGCTTTGTTTCCTTGTTTAGGAGACAAGGAAGACTCTGCGAGAGGTGGAGTAATGAGCGATTGTGTTTGAATAACAGGTGAAAACACATTTTGGTGTGCATACCTTTCAACCCAAGTTTCAGCTCTAGTAACTGTTAACAGAAGTTCTTGCATGTATTAAGTTTTTTCATAGTAGAAAAAAATCTGGAAACAAGCAAAATTTTTATTTACAAAATACTGGTCAAATAAATCATGAGATTACCATATATGTAATTAAGTGCAAGGCGTTGATTTTTTTTTTTAAATCAAATAATTTTACATGTGTCTTAAAGTACTGTGCAAAGATTTTTTTTAATTAAGTTGTGGGAGTGGGGCTCTTATGGTGTGTGAGATTTCAAAAATCTGAATCAACTGGCAAAATATTACCATTTGTTACACATACAGGGAGTGCATGGTTTCTGTTGTGCTATTCTCTGTACCTCATATTTGAGAAATAAGAAAAAACCAAGTCACAGTAACATGTACAGTGTTGTTGGTATACAAAAAGTTTTCTGTAGCTACATAGTTCTATAGACTTGGAAAATAGCTAATAGGATATCTACCAAACCGAAGCTGTTATTAGTAGGGTGAAAAGATGAGCAGAGGTGAGAGAAACAGTTTTACTTGCTGCTTTCTATACTTTGGTGGTGTTTATTTCTTGTCTAAGTCGGAGAAGAGACAGGTGAAAAGTGTTGATGAGGAGCAAACAACTGACAGGACAGAGTGCAGGCCTGAGTAGGCCAGGAATGACAACAGTACCCAAAGCAGGGAGCCCGTCACACTAGTAACTACAAGCTGGGTCCTGCTGAGATGGAAATGAATCACTGGACAGGCATTTCAGGGTGAGTGGTAGTGAAACCTGTTCCCTTTGGCAAGCTTAGTCTCTTTGGAGTTACCTTAAAATTCACTGCCAAATTGATTTACTCAATAAAGATACCCTTCTCATGAATAACTACAGTTTCTCTTAGAGGCAGTGGTTCTGTTTGTCTAAAGATCAGTGATCTACACGTTGTATTTGTGTTTTTCCCTAGAGAATCCAGCCTCAGCTCCCAGAAGAAGATGGGGATCACAGTGACAAAGAAGATGAACAGCCTCAAGTGGTGGTTTTGAAAAAGGGAGACCTATCACTTGAAGAAGTCATGAAAATTAAAGCAGAAATAAAGGCTGCCAGAGCAGGTAGGTCTGAAAGTAATCTGGTTTTTCTAACAATTTAAGGAACCCAGGGTACGAAATTGTTTATTTTATTTAGCAGTGTGGTATGTTTCAAGGTGATAGTTCCAGGTTCAAGCTTTAGCTTTGACACTTACCAGATGTATAACCTTGAGCAAGTTATTACACTGCTCAGCCTTAATTTCCTCATCAGTAAAATGGAAGTAATTGTACCCATTGGGTTGTTATAGGATTATGTGTGAGTTTAAGTAAAGGCATCCTTTTTTTTTTTTTTTTAAATAGATGGTTAGACTTATAAACCACTCGAAAAGGTGTGTTTCATTACTGTTTGGTATGCTATGTAGTATATTTTTCATTATTTCTGAACATTTACTACATTGCTTTAGGGGAAGATGCTGTAGTTCCAATCACTTTCAAAACACTTAAAAATACAACCTAATTGTAACTGGGAGCTGACAATATTTGTAGAATACTTTAGCATGTGAGTTTTTATTCAGTAACTGCATGTCTCGAGGGCAATCTAGCTAGAAACAATGGAGGGGATCAGACTGAATCAGATTCAGGGACACCCTTAAATACGAGACTTTTCAAAGACAAAGTAATGAGGAGAGAATAGAGTTCATAAAAATCTGTTTTTGCTCAGATGAAGAACCAGCTTCAGCTGATGGGAGAATCCTGTATCGAAAACCAGTCAAGCGTCCCTCAAATGAAAAATGTTCAGGTTTAACAGCAAGCTCAAAAAAGAAGAAGCCACATGAAGATGAAATAAATCAGGACTCAGTCAAAAAGAACTCACAAAAACAAATAAAAAACAGTAGCCTCCTTTCTTTTGACAACGAAGATGAAAATGAGTAAGTGTAAATAGTTTGAATTTGGTCTGCTTTGAAAGTATATGGGGTGTTTTTTTAAAATAACATTTTTTTTTCCTGTTATAAAGATACTACAAGTTCCATATGGAAAATTTAGGAAATACAGGAAAAAAATTAATAAACTACATCTATTCATCAATACTTAAAATGCCAACTCTATAGAAATTAGCTAGTATTATTTTATTTCCCCTGTATGGGTGTGTATATGTGTAAATTATATTTTTAAGCAAAATACTTCTTTGTGTGTAAACAGAATGTTAGAAATACAGTTGTATTGCAAATGTTCTTTGTCTTGCTTCTCACTTGACATTACATTATGAGTATTCTTCCAGGTCAGTAAATTTCAAAAACCTGACATTAATAGCTACAAAGAATTTCATAAACATCTCATTGTATCTTTTTCATTAACAATAGGTCCACTTTGGGTTGGGGAGATGGTAATGTGCCTAGTTAAAAATACCCCCCCCTGCCGGGCACGGTGGCTCACGCCTGTAATCCCAGCACTTTGGGAGGCCAAGGCAGGTGGATCACGAGGTCAAGAGATTGAGACCATCCTGGTCAACATGGTGAAACCCTGTCTCTACCAAAAATACAAAAAATTAGCTGGGCATGGTGGTGCGTGCCTGTAATCCCAGCTACTCAGGAGGCTGAGGCAGGAGAATTGCCTGAACCCAGGAGGCGGAGGTTGCGGTGAGCCGAGATCACACCATTGCCCTCCTAAGGGTGGCCATGAGACAGCTCTGTCAAGTTAAGAGATACAAGTGGAATTATGCTTGATAAACCTGCTGGGTTTTTTGATACAAAAGGCCAGACATGGCAAGCATAAGCCTTTGCTCTTATCTCTTCATCCTACTTTGAGTAGGAAGATAAAACCTGAGTACCAGAGCCATTTTTAGGCATAAGGAAGGCAGCTACATGCTTCGGGTCATGTTAGTGAAAAGACTCAGAGCTTAGTTCCTTGCTGACATACCTCAAGGAGCTGCTAACACCAGCTTGAATTGCTGACCTCTGACTTCTTGATTCTTGAGAATAAACACTGTGCTTAATTAGGCCTCTGTCAGGTTTCTCTTACATGCAGCCAAATGCCGTCCTAAGTAATACAATAAATAACTGGTCAAACTGTTACTGGTGGAGGGCATTTTGGACAAAGAATTGGACAAAATGCACAAACAAAGCAATGAGAAAAAGCATAGATATACTGAAATGAAAGTATGCTCCACAGAGTGCAGGCCCAAGCAAGTGGCTCAAGAGCACTGGTTACAGAATTTTCTGGGGTTTAAATACCCTCTAGAGGTTTGCCATTGGTTAGTTGGTGTACACCCTGTGTAACTGAAGTCGTGGCCCATGACCTGTCTGAGTGGTTGCAGAAAGTGACCACTCAGAGGCTGAAGTGAAGTTACAAAGTTATACTCCTGTGTAAATGAAGACTTGGCCCACAACCAGTCTGATTGGTTGCAGGAGGGGACCAGTCAGAGGTAATTTCATTTTTTATCTGCAACACAAAAAAGGTGAGGGGATTGCAAAGGAGTAGCCTCTGATCCTTTTGTTACTTAGGTTTGGAGAGGTAGGGCTTTCCTTTTGATTGACTTCTAGGAAGTCAACACAAATTGGCCTTAGTCCCTGCCTCCAGACCTTATTCTCCTGCCTCATTTTCGCTCTGAGAGATACGATCCTCTTAAATCTTTATGGGAGGCCAAGAGACTGAGGGTCTTTCTTCTGTAACTGCTTCATGCTAACTTGGGAAACAGTCTCTACCTATTGGAGATCACATAACTGTCACCCTGCTCTATCTAGTGGAGACAGGGTAGCTTCTTGATGGCTGGTGGTGTCTTCACCTGAAACTGGCTAGAAATCTTGCCACTTGATCGTCTAACGCAGTGGTCTCTAGGCAAAAGGAAATGGATTTGGTTAAAAGATTTAACAAACACGGTCCAAAAACGAAGGCAAGTATAATCATTAATAATGGGCTGGCCAAGGGAAGGAGCCATGAAACCCAACTTAGTGCCCTTCAGGTGTCCCGTGATCCAGACTGCTGTTATCATATTTTGGGGGACTAGTCAACTAGTTTTCAGGTGGCATTCCTTATTAATCCTAATTGGTTGACATCAAAACAGCATTCTTTTTTTTTTTTTTGAGACGGAGTTTTGCTCTTGTTACTCAGGCTGGAGTGCAATGGCGCGACCTTGGCTCACCGCAACCTCTGCCTCCTGGGTTCCGGCAATTCTCCTGCCTCAGCCTCCTGAGTAGCTGGGATTACAGGCACGTGCCACCATGCCCAGCTAATTTTTTGTATTTTTAGTAGAAACGGGGTTTCACCATGTTGACCAGGATGGTCTCGATCTCTCGACCTCGTGATCCACCCGCCTCGGCCTCCCAAAGTGCTGGGATGACAGGCTTGAGCCACCGCGCCCAGCCAAAACAGCATTCTTATAGGAAAAAGACATAAGCCACCTTTTTCAGCAGTTAGGAGATGCAGTCCCCTTCAATTTTGCAAAGCAACCACCGCCAAGGAGTCAGTCCATCTGATTTTATAAGGTGATGATACTTTGGGCAGTGTTATCCAAGCTTTCCATAAAATCCTTGTACAAGTATTGGTAATAGGATAGGGAAGTTGCAGTCCCACTAACTCCCATTCCTACCCCTGCTGTTACTCCCAACCCTTGTGTCTGGTGGTTGCAATTAAAGGTATAATAAGGGATTGGTTGTTGGGAGCTATATTAATTTTGGGACATACAATATTTCTGTCTCCAGTCTGCCACTTCCACTAAAGACAAATCACAGTAGAACCAATCTAACTTCAAAACAAGATTCAGTCCCATATATCTGGCCTGATTACCCACACAAAGTGCAACAAGAATAATTGTCCATGTAGACGCTCCTAGATTGGCTTTGCTGGAACATTTTACAAGGCCATTTCGGTCAAAGTCCTGAGAAAGTAACTGGTTTCTTCAATTGTGTCCTATTTATTACAAAAGAAAACGTGGTTACTAACTTGATACAAATATATTACCATGAATTAAGAATATTCATAAATAGTTTACAAATTCTGGAGAAATTATAAATATGACTCAAATTCTATTTGTTTACAAAAGTATACTCAATATACTTAAAGTATAGTTCAAGACTATAAATAGCTCAAAAGAAAAAGATATTCAGACTCTGAAAAAAAAAATTAGCAATATTTCAAACAACAAAAGCCATACAAATTATTTCTGTCTTCCATTAGTTCATTTCAGTCTATGTAGTTAACTCCTGCTCTACTTCATAATCATCTTTATGAACACATCAGCCTTTCATTTAGCGCCTTGGAAGTTTTCTGCCTAATCCAATGGCACACTCGAGAGTTACCAGAAACCTGCATTCAAGAGTTCTTCTCAGGAACTCCTCCAAAGAAGTAAGCCTTGGACTGTAACTGATTGATTACAAGTCACTTTTTTTTTTTTTTTTGAGAAAGATCAAAGCAAAACATCAATTATGAATGACAAAAGGCTTAACACATCCATATGAAGACACAGTTGACAGAAGTTCGGTTATTTCTGTGGCATATAACAATTTAACATAATCATAATTATAACAGGTATTAAGACATATCAGAATTTTAGAAATCTCATCAATCTTCGAACACATATTAACAAAAAATCTGTATCAATATAACTCAAAGGAAGCTAAACACCACCTCAGACTTGACAATCTTTCCTTTATAATTCTAATATTACAAATAAGCCTAATATGTCACTTGGACTTCAGGGTGGCTAAAATCCAAAAAGTTAGTTTTTTTTTTTTTTTTTTTTTTTTTTTTTGAGACGGAGTTTCACTCGTTACCCAGGCTGGAGTGCAATGGCGCGATCTCGGCTCACCGCAACCTCCGCCTCCTGGGTTCAAGCAATTCTCCTGCCTTAGCCTCCTGAGTAGCTGGGATTACAGACACGTGCCACCATGCCCAGCTAATTTTTTGTATCTTTAGTAGAGACGGGTTTTCACCATGTTGACCAGGATGGTCTCGATCTCTTGACCTCATGATCCACCCGCCTCGGCCTCCCAAAGTGCTGGGATTACAGGCTTGAGCCACCGCGCCCGGCCAAAAAGTTAGTTTAAGGTCAAAAAGACTGAACTTAGAACTTGAAATTTTTTCATTGGAAAGTCTGTCAGATTTCAAAGATTTCATGTACTCAATACTACAAAATAGGATCATAAGTTTAATTGTCATTTACGTAAACCATTATATTTCTAGTAAAAAAAAAATTGTCATTTAGGTAGCCAAAATTATAATGCAAAAACATTTACTCTTTGCTAGAGAGAAAATCTCAGTTAACCTAACACTTAAGAAAGACAGCATAAGGCCAACTAAATCTGTCTCTTCCCCTCCATTTTCTCCATGCAGTTTACTCAAAAGGTAAAATATTTTATCTCTTAATACTACACAAACATTTTGTTCAAGAGAGAAAACCAGGCCGGGCGCGGTGGCTCAAGCCTGTAATCCCAGCACTTTGGGAGGCCGAGGCGGGTGGATCACGAGGTCAAGAGATCGAGACCATCCCGGTCAACATAGTGAAACCCCGTCTCTACTAAAAATACAAAAAATTAGCTGGGCATGGTGGCGCGTGCCTGTAATCCCAGCTACTCAGGAAGCTGAGGCAGGAGAATTGCCTGAACCCAGGAGGCGGAGGTTGCGGTGAGCCGAGATCGCGCCATTGCACTCCAGCCTGAGTAACAAGAGCGAAACTCCGTCTCCAAAAAAAAAAAAAAGAAAACCAGAGCTTACCTTTGTATGGTATATTATTAATGTGAATGCTTACCTTTGTATGGTATATTATTAATGTAAGTTTTTAATAAAACCTTACAAACCTATCTAATTTGGATCACTTTGACCATAAGGTAAGATTTCCATAAATTTTTTATAACATTCTACAATTTTCTTTTAAACAGCAGAACAATGCTCCAAGAAAACCCTGCTATTGTAACACATGGGCCCAGATACTGGTCTTGCATCAGTGTTCTTTTTTTTTTTTTTGAGACGGAGTTTCGCTCTTGTTACCCAGGCTGGAATGCAATGGCGCGATCTCGGCTCACCGCAACCTCCGCCTCCTGGGTTCAGGTAATTCTCCTGCCTCAGCCTCCTGAGTAGCTGAGATTACAGGCACGTGCCACCATGCCCAGCTAATTTTTTGTATTTTTAGTAGAGACGGGGTTTCACCACGTTGACCGGGATGCTCTCGATCTCTCGACCTCGTGATCCACCCGCCTCGGCCTCCCAAAGTGCTGGGATTACAGGCTTGAGCCACTGCGCCCGGCTCAGTGTTCTTTTTATATTAATGTTTAATTTATAGAAAATCCCTGAACTAATCTTAATCTCTCAAAATTACCCCTTACAGTCTCATGTGCCTGCCTCTTCCGGTGCAGTCCCTGGGCCTAGGGGGATTGAATAGTTTAATTTTTAGACTTGTGACTCACAAAAGCATTTTGAGTGTCACCTTCTCCCATGTTTGAAAACAAGGCTTTGACTGGTGTCAGTGCTCAAAATTTAGCAGGGGTTGGTGCACAAGCATTGGTTAAGAGGATACTTATACTATACAAGGTCTCGTCGTTTTCTCTAACATGTTACAAATTAAAACGCTGTGATTTGGTTTAGGAATTACTGCCTGCTGTATTAAAGTAGTTAGGTTACTCATTGCATATGTCTACTTGCTATTAATAGTATTCTAGTGACAGAACTGTGACCAAAAGCATCAAAAATATAAGTCCTGTGACAAACTCACTGAAGTAAGACAACTAACTTTTCATCATTAAAAAATGATAAGCACAAGTATCAGTTTTGGAAATTCAATATGAGAATAATCTCTTTACACTTAAATACTGTGCAACAAAGCAAAGACAAAGTAAAAACAAGCTCACAGTTTATTTGCAGTTTCTTTAAAAAGCACACCATTACACATTTACAAGATTGTTTTCTGGATACACTGACAACTGATTAGGTAACTTTCACCACCAACATTTTCAGACTATTGTAACACCTGCACATATTTTTTGTTTTGTTTTGTTTTGTTTTGTTTTGTTTTGTTTTTGAGACGGAGTTTCACTCTTGTTACCCAGGCTGGAGTGCAATGGCTCACCGCAACCTCCGCCTCCTGGGTTCAGGCAATTCTCCTGCCTCAGCCTCCTGAGTAGCTGGGATTACAGGCATGCGCCAACCATGCCCAGCTAATTTTTTGTATTTTTAGTAGAGATGGGGTTTCACCATGTTGACCGGGATGGTCTCAATCTCTTGACCTCGTGATCCACCCGCCTCGGCCTCCCAAAGTGCTGGGATTACAGGCTTGAGCCACTGCACCCGGCCATATTTTGTTTTCAAGTACACACATGAAGTCCCATCACTGATGGACAGCTTGAGATCAAAAATCACTACAGGCTGGGTGCGGTGGCTCACACCTGTAATTCCAGCGCTTTGGGAGGCCCAGGTGGACAGATTACAAGGTCAAGAGATTGAGACCATCCTGGCCAACATGGTGAAACGCCGTCTCTACTGAAAAAAAAAACAAAAACTAGCTGGATGTGGTGGTGCACGCCTGTAGTCCCAGCTACTCGGGAGGCTGAGGCAGGAGAATTGCTTGAACCCAGGACGCTGAGGTTGCAGTGAGCCGAGATGATGCCACTGCACTCCAGGCTGGCACCTGGCGACAGAGCAAGACTCTGTCTTAAAAAAAAAAAATCACTACAAAGTCTCACCTTTTTAAAAATTACTACTTAATTCAAGTGAATGTCACTTTAATTTAAAGAGTAGTAAACACAACTAAATTACCTTGAGAGAAATTCTAATCAATTTCCTTACGGGTAAAGCTAGTGTTTCCTGAACATTAAAATTAAAACTGTACCCATTGCACTTTTTCTTCATGAAAGGAAAATATCTGAAACCAACCCAAAGTATTGATTCAATTGAGTCATCCTGAAAACAAGCACCATGCAAACATTTTTATTCTCACCTACTTTTTCCAAATAACAGAATATATAATGTACTCTTTCTGTTCAGAATTTGTCATTTATTATTATTATTATTATTTTTTGCCAGAAACCTTAAAGCTCTTGTACTTCTCTAGATCCTTAGAGGTAAACAAAACCAACCAAATTTTAAATGGCTTGTGTCCTCTTGTCAATTTTTGGAGGCTAGACCAAAGTAGCTTAGGAACTTTAGATAAATAGAACAAATCATAGAACCAAATAAAAGCTTTCCATTAGAAACAGAAACATCAATAGTTTTATATACAGGTATTGATCGACATATAACCTATGCAACTTACGGCCATTCGACTTCACGACCACAATCACTAGCCACGACTGCTCCGCGTCTGGCAGCGCAAACAATGCCCAGCTGGGCGTACGATAGTGCGGACCAGCTTCCGGCAGCACTACCATCTCCGCGTGCACCATTTCAACTGTACATATAGCCTACTCAACTTACGACCAAATTGTGTTACGACCGTTCAGCGGTCCCGACTGTGGTCTTAAGTCCAGCACTACCTGTAAATGCAAACAAGCAAAATCCACGGAACAAACAGCAAACATGAAATCAGAAACAAAAACGAACAGAAACCAACCCTAAATTTTTCCTACTCAGTCCAACCAGGAGGCTATAGCATCACCCAAGGCCTTAAAAAACTCATGATTAATATTTTCTTCCTGATACATAACTCAGTATCCTCAAGTCCACCAATATCACCATACATCCTATGCAATCAAATTCACTAACCAGTAATTACCCCAGTGCCAGCACTATCCATGCAAAACAGTAAACATAGTGTGAAGCAATGTAACCATGTATGTGAAATTTGGCCCCACACGAAATCTAGCTTCATGTGTAACTATATTAAAAAACAATTGCTAAACTGCCAATGCATTTCTTTACAAAATTTCTTATTTTACTTCAATCAAGACTAAGTTTTAGCTATGAAAATGTTAATTAGCCAAATTTTTCCAATTATCTATCAGGTTTTAAGAATATTTTATACCTAAACTTTTTCAGCTTCCTATTTTCTGTATATGTGCATGAAGACAGACACGAAGGAAAAATTACATATGACTTACACAGATTATCCATGACATGCCTGTGCTTTCTGTTCAGTCTCAGATTTTCTTTTTCTTTTAAATAACCAGTCATTTTACTTTTGGCCAAAAAAACTTTGCCATACATGATTCTTTCTCATACAAAATTACTAAGTTTTCTTTATAACCCTCCTTACCAAAAATACATCTTCATATACATAACTTCTTCCACATCGTTCTCCCCTACTTACTGGTTCCTTTCTACATTCTTTCATAAATGACCTTTTCAAATCTGTAATTTGAACTAACTTTAGGTAACTTCTGAATTAGACAAATTTTTTCCTTTTCTCTAATAACACAAACTTTTGGCACATTTTGTATATAATTATGTGTCAACTAGAATTCCTTAGTGACCTTAAATTTTAGTGAAACCCTAAAAAGCAGGAAATCCTGAACTATCCGATAAGAGCATTTTATAGATAAGAATGATTCCACAGGCCGGGAGCGGTGTCTCACGCCTATAATCCCAGCACTTTGGGAGGCCGAGGCGGGTGGATCATGAGGTCAAGAGATCGAGATCATCCTGGTCAACATGGTGAAACCCTGTCTCTACTAAAAATACAAAAATTAGCTGGGCATGGTGGCCCATGCCTGTAATCCCAGCTACACAGGAGGCTGAGGCAGGAGAATTGCCTGAACCCAGGAGGCAGAGGTTGCGGTGAGCAGAGATCGTGCCATTGCACTCCAGCCTGGGTAACAAGAGCGAGACTCCGTCTCAAAAAAAAAAAAAAAAAAGAATGATTCCACAATTTCTAGAAACATTTCCCAATAATACAATCCTTTCATTTACATAGGGTGCACATCAAGTAACCAATTGTTTAAATACCCTGTAGAGGTTTCCTATTGGCTACTTGATCTACACCCTATGTAGACGAAGTAGTGGCCCATGAACAGTCTGATTGCAGAATGATTGCTGAAAGGGACCAGTCAGAGGCTGAAGTAAAGTTACAAAGTTATACTCCTATGCAAATCAAGACTTGGCCCACAACCAGTATGATTGGTTGCAGGAGGGGACCAATTAGAGATACTTTCATTTTTCATTGAAGTGCAGAAAAGGCGGGGCATTGCAAAGGGAGTGGCATCTGATCCTTTTTACTTTCTTAATTGGAAATGACCCAGATACTCAATGAGCATCAAAAATAATTTTGACATTTTAAATTACACAGTTTATCTAAAACATTTATCCCATTTACATGTACTCAATTATTTCATTTTTAACCATTTAGATTACTTCTGAAAACTGAGATATTAGACACCATCATTTAAAGTGAGTCATTTCCTTGTTAACCATTTCATAATATGTGAATATCAGGTGTTCACCAAAATAAGAACCTTAACTACGTAGGCATTTTTACCAATAACTCAGAAGATTCAGCTGTTTTCACCAAACCAATAAGAGTTACTCCAATAAAAAAAAAAAATCTGCAGAAAGAACATTTTGTTTTGGCTAGGTTTATAGTTTTATAACCTTCTATGCCAAACACACCTCAAAATATCTAGCAGAGGCAAACGTAAAACCTAGACAAAAATATATGCTGACAACTCTAAAGGCATTTCTATTTTTATTTTACCAATAATTTTAAAGCCTGCTTGTTTAGTAAAGTTATACTTAAGTCAAATGAACTTGAAAATTGCTTAGACTTACTTAATTTATGAGTACTCTTTACTTATAAGCCAATTTGGCAGACATAACATATAAGTGTACATACACAGAAACAAAGATCCAATAGCTTTTACCTTATAACTCAAGCCATGAGATAGTAATACAAACTTACCAGCTTTACATGGTTACACTTTGTTTGCCGCAATAGGTAATCCAATGGAGGCTGTGAGCCAAAATTTTGGGTAAATTGGTTTTCATGGCTTTTTGATTTTTAAAGGCCAAACCTCCCCCAGATTCCAAAGAACACCAGGGCCAAAGAGCACCAAAGGAGAAAATCACATACAGCCAGGTCCAACCCTGCTTAAAACAGCAGCATAAAAGCCCGGATACATGCAACTCCATCCCACTTTACCATTCAACAGCAAACTCCAGATTCCAAACAATATTGCGGCCAAACAGTATTGCAACTGCAAGAGAAAATTCTAAGGAGGGCTTAGTACGAGACCTCAGAATCTCTGCAAAGGGCGTCCCTTTGGAGAGGTCAAAATCTGGAGTTGGATCCTCTGGGGAGTCCCCCTTGGGGGCTCAGTCTTAGAGTGTCAGCCGTCTCTGACCTTAGGTAGTACCAGTGCTGCTTTGTATGTCTTCCCTCCAGAAACTATGGCTTCCTAGGAGCTTTCCTTCTGTCCTGATGAAGGCCTCAACTTCTAGCATTTTTTTTAATAGGAAGTGAAGATACCTGTATTTTATTCACTTCTGACTTAATATTTCAACGGACCTTATCCTATTTAAGTAACCAATCTTAAGGAGTTCAGGAGTCATCCTTACATAATATTTTACAACACTAAAGAAATGTAATCTTTTTTTTTTAAGTTTCTATTTATTTATTTTGAAATGATGAAATATTTATTATACTTTAAGTTCTGGGATACGTGTACAGATCTACAGGTTTGTTACATAAGTATACACGTGCCACGGTAGTGGTTTGTTGCATCCATTGCCCTATCATCTACATTAGGTATTTCTCCTAATGCTATCCCTCCCCAATCTCCCCACCCCCTGCTATTCCTCCCCTAGCCCCCCACCGCCCAGGCTCTGGTGTGTGATGTTCCCCTCCCTGTGCCTGTGTGTTATCATTGTTCAACTCCCACTTATGAGTGAGAATATGCAGTGTCTGGTTTTCTGTTCTTGTGTCAGTTTGCTGAGAATGATGGTTTCCAGCTTCACCTATGTCCCTGTAAAGGATATGAACTCATCCTTTTTTATGGCTGCATAGTATTCCATGGTGTATATGTGCCACATTTTCATTATCCAGTCTGATGGGCATTTGGGTTGGTTTCATGTCTTTGCTATTGTGAACAGTGCTGCACTAAACATACGTGTGCATGTGTCTTTATAACAGAATCATTTATAATCCTCTGGGTTTATACCCAGTAATGGGATTGCTAGGTCAAATGGTATTTCTATTTCTAGATCCTTGAGGAATCGCCACACTATCTTCCACAATTGTGGGCCCAGATGGCCAGAGGCAGACATATGCTCTCTCTACTATTACTAATTAAACAAATGTAAGTTTGATTTGCTTATTAGCTTATAAAGTTTGCAGTACACTGAAGTTTATACCCTGAAATAAATAATAGTAAATGAAAAGCACAGAACAAAAGAGAACAGCTTGTAGCTTATAAAAGCACGAGCAAAAGCGGTAATGGGAAGCCTAAAGTTAGACCATCTGAGGGCACCCCATTAACAGCGGCACATCCACAGTGTGGTTGCAAGGCAGGAAAACACTGCCTTGGTCCCAACAACTCCTTTCCAACATGGGGTCTGCACAGGAGTCTTGTAAAGAGGGCTTGTGTAAGCACCCAGGAAAGGTCAGCAACCTCTGCTCACAAGATCCAGGAGGGTCTTTGCAGATGGGAGCTGCCAAGGCAGGAAGGCCTTAGGGGCGGACATGGCAGAACACCTCCTGCTCTGCCTGTGTTCTCAGAATATGGGGTAATCTTGGTTGCCCTATGTCCACAGTTCTCAGGAGATAAAAGCCCTTGATGCACTGCGTGTGGTCAGACCTAGTGGTGCACCACCTGCTGTGTTCTGGTGCAGCTGCAAATCAATAATGGTAAGTGGTAAAACTTGGCTTACTAGATTAGCTTCTCTTAGAAGAACCACCTGTTTGATTGTATTCTAATGATTTGCCCCCGGCTACCTTGCCCCACAATAGTTTCAAGGCCTCCTCCAATAACCCCCCTGCTGTCCACCCCTCAATGAGTGTGTGCACCTAATAAAAACCTGTGGAAACCAGAACTCAGCGCCAATGTGGTTCTTGCACTTTATGTTGGTCCCCTGGACCCACACTGTAACTCTATTTCTGTGTCTTTGTCTTTATTTCCTATCTTAATCTCTCGTCACTGCCGGGGCTCAGGGCACCCACAAACAGGGTTGGGGCTGGTACCCAACACACAATGGTTGAATTAATTTATACTCCCACTAACAGCGTAAAAGCATTCCTGTTTCTCCACATCCTCTCCAGCATCTGTTGTCTCCTGATTTTTTAATGATCACCATTCTAACTCGTGTGAGGTGGTATTTCAGTGTGGTTTTGATTTGCATTTCTCTAATGGCCAGTGATGATGAGCTTTTTTTCATGTTTGTTGGCTGCATAAATGTCTTCTTTTGAAAAGTGTCTGTTCATATCCTTTGCCCACTTTTTAATGGTTTTTTTTTTTCTTGTAAATTTGTTTAAGTTCTCTGTAGATTCTGGATAGTAGCCTTTTGTCAGATGGGTAGATTGCAAAAAATTTTTCCCATTCTGCTGGTTGCCAGTTCACTCTATTGATAGTTTCTTTTGCTGTGCAGAAGCTCTTAAGTTTAATTAGATCCCATTTGTCTATTTTGGCTTCTGTTGTCATTGCTCTTGGTGTTTTAGTCATGAAGTCCTTGCCCATGCCTATGTCCTGAATGGTATTGCCTAGGTTTTCTTCTGGAGTTTTTATAGTGTTAGGCCTCAGGTTTAAATCTTTAATCCGTCTAAAGTTAATTTTTGTATATAGTGTAAGGAAGGGATCCAGTTTCAGCTTTCTGCATATGGCTATCCAGTATTCCCAACACCATTTATTAAATAGGGCATCCTTTCCCCATTGTGTGTTTTTGTCAGATTTGTCAAAGATCAGATGGTTGTAGTTGTGTGGCATCTTTCTGAGGCCTCTGTTCTGTTCCATTGGTCTATATCTCTGTTTTGGTACCAGTACCATGCTGTTTTGATTAATGTAGCCTTGTAGTATAGTTTGAAGTCAGGCAGTGTGATGCCTGTAGCTTGTTTTTTTTTGCTTACTGCCAACTTTGGAAACTTTCATCTTTGCATAAAACCTCTATTTTGTCTACAGACTCAGAAATTTCTGCCCAGAAGTCATTAACAACTGCATTCAATTTGTGTAGTGCAAATTCTTTAAGCTGTGGTTCATCTTCATACAGAAGAGAAATAATTCCAGCAGCCGAGGTAATCAGGGCTGTGCCCTTCACTCGCCTGTCGGCTCACTCACCATTCCAGCCACGCTGTATATCTGTCAGTTCAGGGCTCACTCTCTCCACTGCACCTCCTCACTCCCCAGGTGTGCTGCTCTGACTTGTAGCGTTTTTATAATTTGATAAAGCCATGCTTTCCCGTGCTTCCCATTCCACTACAGTGATAGCCATGAACTTTAATGATAGGAACTGGAGGCTGGTGGGTTTTTTTTTTTTTTTTTTTTTTTTTTTTGTCCTTAGCCAGTAGAATAGATCAAATAGGAGAAAAGAGGTCAAAACACCTAAAAGACATTATCTTTTACCACTGTAGATTAATTTTATAGATAGCATAAGAAAAGAAGGTTTAAATCACCTATAAGACGTGTGAGTTTGCCCTGGATGAGCTGCTGCTGCCAACTGGGTTACACGTAGGGATCAGGGACTATACCCAGAAAAGATAGAAAAGAATCCTTCCCAATTCTGGGCAAGGCAGCTATCCCATTCACTCCTTGGCCTTCAGGTAACACCAGAGAGTGTCCCTAGCTAGTTGCTCTCAATTACCAAGGAGCTACTAAGTAATGGCCACTGAAGACTGAAAAAGGGAAATGACTCAGGTCATTCACCTGAACCAGGCAGTGGTGGTCAGGCACTTCCACATAGAAGCCTTTCAGTTTCACTGCAGGGCCAGAAACCTGCAGTTGCCTCTGTGCTTGGGTGCTGTCCACTGAGGGCTGGGAGTTGGAGAGAGAAAAAGAGAGGGAGAGGAAAGTGTTCCTGTATGTAACAGAGAGGAAAAGAGAAAAAGAAGAAAAATAAATCCCAAACTTTGGGCTTGTTACCTGGCTGGCTCACCAACATATGTCACCAGTGGATGATGTCTAAGTTCTTGGCATTTTGAACAAAGCATTTGACAAAATGCACAAAACAATGAAAGAAAAGTACAGATTTATTGAAATGAAAGCTCACTCCACAATGAGAGCAGGCTTGGGCAAATACCTCAAGCGGAGCTGGTTACAGAGTTTTCTGGGGTTTAAATACCCTGTAGAGGTTTCCCATTGGTTACTTGATCTTACACCCTATGTAAATGAAGTAGTGGCCCATTACCAGTCTGATTGTTTGCAGAAAGGCAGAGGCCAAAGTTATAAAGTTATGCTCCTATGAAAATGAAAACTTGGCCCATGACCAGTCTGACTGGTTGCAAGAGGGGACCAGTCAGAGGGACTTTTCATTTTCCATCTGCAGTGCAGAAAAGGTGGGATATTGCAAAGGGAGTAACATCTGATTCTTTTGTTACTTGGATGTGGAGAGGCGGGTTTTCCTTTTGATTCAGTTCTAGGAAATCAGCATGAATCGGCTCCAGACCCTATTCTCCTACCTCAAAACTTGGTTATATTGACATCTCTTGAGTGTATTTCTCTGGTGTTTCTGATGATTTCCTTAGAATTAATTGCTGGAAAGAAAATTCTTGGATCAAAATATTTGACTATTTTTACAGCTACTGATGTTTACTTTCAAACTGCTTTCTAGAGTGGTTTTTATCATTTTATTCATTTACCATCTCTATACAAGTTCACTTCACCTCATCCATGATTAATGGTGCAACAGCCTTGTGTTGGCACTGCTTTTAATTTTTGTCAGTATGATGTATTGACAATGGTGTTCCATAAATTTAATTGGCATTTTCTTTATCTACCAGGGTGTCTTAACCATTTTTCATACATTTACACTATTTTATATATTTTTAAATTTGTTTAATTTTTTCCATTAGTATGTTCATATTTTTCTTACTAATTTGTAAGTTATGTAATTTATCAGTCTTTTGTTGTTCTGTTTCCCAACCTCTATATCAGACAAAGAATCACCCGGGCCAGGCACAGTGCCTCATGCTTGTAATCCCAGCACTTTGGGAAGCCAAGATAGGAGAATTGCTTGAAGCCAGGAGCTTAAAATCAGCCTGGGCAACAAAGTAATAACCCCATCTCTGAAAAAAGAAAAAAAAAATAGCCTGGTGTAGAGGCATGCACCTGTAGTCCCAGCCGCTCAGGAAGGCTTGGGCCCAGGAGTTCAAAGCTGCAGTGAGCTATGATTGCACCACTGCACTCCAGCCTGGGCAACAGAGCAAGAACTGTCTCTAAATTAAAAAAAAAAATTACTCATATTCTCTACCCACATTCTTTTTATTAAGTTTTGTTCTATCTGGAATTTATTTGAGTGTATGTTTCTTTCTCAAATAATCAGTTGTCCTAGAATTATGTGTTTCTCATTTACTCGAAAGGGTGTCTACATAGAGATTTCCCCAGGTGCTGGGAGAGGGAAGGGAGGGAAACACTGTAAAGTCTGAGCTTTTTCAGGTGATTCCTCAAGACCCTGTTTAATCCTAACAATTTTCCTCATTAGTAAAAGTCAGCCCAAACTGGGGGCTTGTTAAGATCCTTACCAGCCACATCCATCTGAAATTAGGAATTTCAAAGTATCTTACAAATTTGGTGCCACATTTATCTTTTTAAAGTTTTAAGTACCTATAAAGAACACTCAAAAGTGATGTACGTGGGTGAGCTTGGGAGACCTGAAATAGGCTCTCTCTAAATGACTCAAAGTAATCTTCAAGCCATTCTGCAATACTGTCTTTAATGTATACTCACTTGTTGTATAAGCCAGGGGGTTTTTTTTCTCCTAATTTGTATCATTGCTATATGTATTATTGTACCAAACTATACTGTTTTAATTACTATAAATTTTAATACGTCTTAGTATCTGGATGTGGGAATTTTGAAAGCAGGACTTTGTGTTTTTCACCACTGTATCCTCAATACCAGAAGAGTATCTGGCATTCTAAGTGCACAATAAATATAGTTAAAATGAATGACAGTGTTGTCTCTAATTTCCTTTTATAGACCAGTTGGTTTCATGTGTAGACTCTGTACCACCAGCAGCAGAACCCCCTAGAAACCTAAAAATTAAATTCTTGGTCCTTGCCTACTGAATCAAAAACTGTGTGTAGGGTCCAGTAATCACTGTAACAAGCCAGCCAGGTGGTTCTGATATTCACTCACGTTTCAGAACCACTGATAAAGACTATAGTAGTCCTCCCTTATCCATGGGGAATACATTCCGAGACCTCTGGTGGATGCCTGAAACCACAGGTAATACCAAACTTTATATGTAGTATGTTTTTTCCTATACGTACATACCTGTGGTAAAGTTTAATTTATAAATTAGGCACAGTAGAGATTAACAACAATAATAATATAGAAGAATTATAATAATATACTATAATAAAAGTTATGTGAATGTGGTTTATCTCACTCTCAAAATATCTTACTGTACTGTACCTTGGGTATAAATGACAGCAAGAAAAAACTTGGAAGACTATTCTATTAGAACTGTGATAAAAAATGAAATGGGCCAGGTACAGTGGCTCACACCTATAATCCCAGCACTTTGGGAGGCTGAGGTGGGGTGATTGCTTGAGGCCAGGAGTTTGAGACCAGCCTAGCCAACATTTAACTCTGTCTCTACTGAAAATACAAAAGTTAGCTAAGCACAGTGGCTCTCACCTGTAATCCCAGCTATTTGGGAGGCTGAGGCACAAGAATTTGCTTGAACCCAGGAGGCAGGGGTTACAGGGAGCCAAGATCACACCACTGCACTCCAGCCTGGATGACAGGGCAAGACTGTCTCAAAAAATAAAAAGATGAAAATTTAAACAAGGACTATGAAAACTGTTTAAAAGATCTTAAATCTTGAAACACATCATATTGGTGAAGTCTTTACTGCAGGTGATATTTGTAGCAATGTAGACATAAAAGCTATCAGCCAGGAAGCACATCTTGTGATGAAAAACAAAGACCAAGACATGGTGGCACCTGAGATGTGCTTAGCATTCTTAGGGAAACTGCTTCCTAAGAACAGTGGGTCCTGTTAACTGCAAGATCTATTTTGCTAAGGTGAGTTTGGAGTTGGAGAAGAGAGGCTCAGAGAAGAAAGAAGAGGCCTGTTCCCTCATGCTGCTTCTAAGCAATGTTGAACAAGTATCTGAAGCTCCAGAGTACGAATAGTAAATTTTGGTGGTGTTCACCTGCTGCTAATTCTGCAGGCTTGCAGAAAATAAAAAAATCTCTGGACATTTGCCAGCCTCCACTGAAATTTCAAAGGATGGCTGCCCAGGTAGAGACTTGTTGCAGGTGTGGAGCCACCATAGAGAACCCCTCTATACCCCCACCCCCTCCCCAGTAGAGCAAGACCAAGCAGAGATGTGGGGCTGGACCTGCTGCAGAAAGTCCCAACCAGGGCAATGCATAATGGAGCTGTGGAAGCAAGGCCACTACTGAGAGTCCTCACTAGGGCCATGCATACTGGAGCCTTGGGAACAGAACCACTAACCAAGAGCTGTAGAATCACGGCATTATGCAGCACCTGCTGCGGAAAGCTGCAGGCACCAGACTCCATCCTCTAAGAGTAACCATGTGGGAGGCACCCAGCAATGCCATAGGGGTGGGGCTGCCTGAGGCTTTGGAGGCCCAATTCCTGCCCTACTGTGTCCAGGAGGAAGCACATGGAAGTAAAAGAAACTACTCTCTCGCTATAAGATTTGGCTAGGCATGGTGGCTCATGACTGTAATCCCAGCACTTTGGGAGGCTGAGGTGGGAGGATCACTTGAAGTCAGGAGTTTGAGACCAGCCTGGCCAACATGGTGAAACCCTATCTCTACTAAAAATACAAAAATTAGCTGGGTGTTGCTGGCACATGCCTGTAGTCCCAGCTACTCCAGAGGCTGAGGCAGCAGCAGCAGAATAGCTTGAACCCTGGAGGTGGAGGTTGCAGTGAGCCGACACAGCACCACTGCCCTCCAGCCTGGGCATTAGAGTGAGACTCCACCGCAAAAAAAATTAATATCTGCCTCCTGGGTTTCAGGCTTCCTTAGGGCCTGTTACTCCTTTCTTTTTGCTTATTTCACCCTTTTAAAATGGGAATATCTTGTCTTTTGCCTGTACCTCTGATGTATCTTGGAAGTAGATAACTTGTTTTGATTTTATAGGCTCATAGATGAGACTCTGGACTTTGGACTTTTGAGTTGATGCTGGTTGTTAAGACTTTGGAGTTACGAGGTTCTGTGAGAAAGTCGTGAGTTGGGGGAGACCAGGGATTTAACGCTATGGTTTGAATATTTGTCCCTCCCAAAATCATGTTGAAACTTAATCCCCAATGTGGCCTGTAAGAGGTGATTAGGTCATGAAGGTTCTGCTCTCATGAATCGATTAATTCATTCATGGATTAATACGTTAGTGGATTAGTGGTCTATCATAGGAGTGGGGTTGGCGGCTTTATAAGCGGAAGAAGAGAGAGACCTGAACTAGCATAATCACATGATAACTCACCATATGATACACTGCCTCAAGATTCCAGAGTCTCCACCAGCAAGAAGACCCTCACCAGATGTGGTTCCTCTATCTTGGACTTCTTAGCATCCAAAACTGTAAGAGTAAATCCCTAAGGCCAGGTGTGGCGACTCACACCTGCAATAATAGCACTTTGTGGGGCTAAGGCAGGAGTATTGCTGGAGCCAGGAGTTTGAGAACAGCCTGGGCAAAATAATAAGATCCTATCTCTACAAAAATGAAAGCATTAGCCAGGCATGGTGATGTGTGCCTGTGGTCCCGGCTACTTGGGAGGCTGAAGTGGAAGGATCACTTGAGTGATCAAGGTCAAGGCTGCAGTGAGCCATGTTTGCACCATTGAACTACAGCCCAGGCAACAGAACAAGACCCTGTGTCAAAAATAAACTCCTCTTTTAAAATAAATTACCCAGTTTCAGGTATTCAAAACAAAAAATGGATTAAGACAAGCTTGATCTACTCATTATAAAGTTTCTTTTCAGCCGGGCAAGGTGGCTCACTCCTGTAATCCCAGCACTTTGGGAGGCCGAGGTGGGCGGATCATGAGGTCGGGACTTCAAGACCAGCCTGGCCAACATTTAGTAGAAACCCCATCTCTACTAAAAATACAAAGATTAGCTGGGCAAGGTGGCAGGCACCTATAATCCCAGCTACTTGGGAGGCTGAGGCAGGAGAATCGCTTGAACCTGGGAGGCTGAAGTTGCAGTGGGCTAGATCATGCCGTTGCACTCCACCCTGGCAACAGAGGAAGACTCAGTCTAAAAAAAGTTTTAAAAGTTTCTTTTCAACCTTTAACCTGGTTGGACAGCCTGTTGTTCTAAGCCCCCCAAGTTTGTGATAATTTTTTATAGCAGCCATAGGAAACTAATACATAAGTGCTGTTGGCAAGATTCACGAAAGGATGTGAAAATTAGTGGCCAAAATCATGCTCAAAACCAGAATATATGCATACTCTCAAAGTATCTCCCCACAACTCACTAAGTACAAAAGAATAACTAGTAACATTACAGTGGAGAAACTAGGCAAATGTCACCTTAACTGCATGATCAAAGTTATTACCAGTAATAAGTCACACTGATGCTGGGCACGGTGGCTTACGCCTGCAATCCCAGCACTTTGGGAGGCCAAGGCAGGCGGATCACCTGAAGTTGGGAGTTTGAGACCAGCCTGACCAACATAGAGAAATCCCGTCTCCACTAAAAAAAACAACATTAGCCAGGCATGGTGGTGCATGCCTGTAATCCCCAGCTACTTGGGAGGCTGTGGCAGGAGAACTGCTTGAACTCGGGAGGCGGAGTTTGCGGTGAGCCGAGATTGCACCATTGCACTCCAGCCTGGGCAACAAGGCACATATTTCATTTATTTCTTGAAACTCCATCTCAAAAAAAAAAAAGTCATACTGACATCATGACTTACTGATATGCACTGAGAAGGACACCCCACTTCCAAAGGCCACAAAGATCCTACTAGGACCTTCGTGATGTCATTCTCAAGGATAGGGCAACCGATGTCCGGTACTCAAGAGGCCAAAATCCTAGGCCTTAGTAGGAGCTGTTTATAAATTATGGATACAAATCCCTTGTTAATATATCTATTATAAATATTTTCCCCAGCCTGTGGCTTGTCTGTTAATTTTCTTAAAGGTTTCTCTTAGTGACAGAATATTCTTCATTTTCATTAATTTATTGGTTTTATGGAAATATGATCAGCTTATTTTATGGCTAATGCTTTCTCCTGTTCAATAAATCTTTGCCTACCTAATGTTTGCAAAAATAATGTTCTAAAATTTAATCTAGAAGCTTTATGGTCCTGGATTTTATGTATATATCTATGATCCATCTCAAATGTTATTATTGTGCATTTTTTACAGAAGTCCTGGAGTATTATTAATAGTATCTCATTTCCATTTTATGGATAAAAGGGGGCAAGGTTCAGTACTTTATCTAAGGCCATACTTCTAAGGGTCAAACTCAAGTCTCATGATAGCACATTTTCTAATATATGCCATGAAGCTTTCAGTAAGCCCCCTCAAAACCAATGTCCTCATATTACACAGCATTTTTGAGACCGAGTCTCACTGCCACCCAGGCTCTAGTGCAGTGGCAAGATCACTAGAACTCCTGCACTCAAGTGATCTCCTGCCTCAGCCACCCAAAGCACTGGAATTACAGGTATGCACCACTGCCGCCAGCCTACACAGATATTTTTATACCACCTTTACTACCCTAAAATGAAACTCCTAGGAAATATAAACTACCTATATATACACACTTTAAAAAATCAATAAATCTCCTAACTTAATATGAAAAAGTCCTAAAAATAATGTAATTTATAACAAAAACAGTATATATTTCAGTATGTAAAGGCTTGGGCACGACTGCAGTTAGAACACATAGGGAGTAAAACACTTGCTTGATCCTATGCAGAATCACGATGAAAATGTGACAACTGCATTGCAAATGGATTCAAGTGTGTTATGTTGGTTACTCAAATAACAGAAGTTTTTTTAATTTTTATTTTTCAATTTTTGTGGGTACATAGTAGGTGTATATATGTATGGAATAAATATTTTGATACAGGCATACAATGCATTAAAATCACATCAGGTTAAACAGGTTTTTGTTTTTTTTGAGGTCTTGCTCTGCTGCTGGGGCTGGTCTCAAATGCCTGGGCTTGACTGACCCTCCTTCCTCAGCCTCCTAGCTAATGGGTGGAAATTCTGTCAACAATGTGGGGTGAGTTGGAAATTAAAAAAGAACTTTTTTGGTACAAAAGAATTGTTGAGCAATTGTTTACATACTTTACTGAGCATACCTCTCATCCACTGTTAGTGGGAGGATTAACTAGTTAAACATCTGGAAGGTCACAATATCTATCAAAACGACCAAGGCACATATTTCTTTTTTTTTTTTTTTTTTCAGACATAGTCCTGCTCTGTGACACAGGATGGAGTGTAGTGGTGCAATCTCAGCTCACTGCAACCTTCATCTCTCAGGTTCAAGTGATTTCTCTTGCCTCAGCCTCCTGAGTAGCTGGGACTACAGGTGCCTACCACTATGCTGGCTAATTATTTTTGTATTTTTAGTAGAAGTGAGTTTCACCATGTTGGCCAGGCTGGTCTGGAATTCCTGACCTCAAATGATCCACCCACCTCGGCCTCCAAAGTGCTGAGATTACAGGTGTGAGCCACCATGCCTGGCTAGGAAATTATCTTCTAAATATCTTGCATCCCTAAAGACAAGGATGCTGCATATGCAGTTTTGTTTATAATAGAAAAATAAAAGCTATTAAATGTCCACTAACAGAGAACTAATTAAATAATGATCTATTAAGATAATAACACATTGGGCAAGGGTAGGGGTAAGATCTTTATTTACTGATACAGAACAACGAGTGACTTGGATTAGTCTTAAAAAAATTAAAATGGACAACTGCATATATTATGCTACTATTTGTTAAAAAAAAAGTAAAGAGAGGGAATCAAGGATTGAGAAAATAAGCCACAGACTGGGAGAAAATATTTGCAAAAAACCTATTTGATAAAGGGCTGTTATACAAAATATATAAAATATATTAAATTCAATAATAAGAAAATGAGCAATTTAATTAAAAAATGGGCAAAACCCCTAACAGATACCTGACCAAAGCTATACAGATGGCAAACGTGAAAAGATGCTAACATCATATGTTATTGGTGAACTGCAGATTAAAACAATGAATACCATTACATACCTATTAGAACAGTTACAAACCATGTGTGGTGGCTGACCCCTGTAATCCCAGCATTTTGGGAGGCTGAGGCAGGCAGATAACACTTGAGGTCAGAAGTTCAACACCAACCTGCCCAACATGGTAAAACCCTGCCTCTATGAAAAATACAAAAATTAGCTGGGCATGGTGGCAGGCGCCTGTAATCCTGGCTACTTGGGAGGCTGAGGCACAAGAATTGGTTGAACCCAGGAGGCAGAACTGCAGTGAGCCGAGATCATGCCACTGCACTCCAACCTGGGCAATAGAGACTCAGTCTCAAAAAACAAACAAACAAACAAACAAAAAAACAACGAACCGTTAAAATCCAAAACACCAATACCACAAAATCCTGGCAAGGATGTGGAGCAACAGGAACTCTACTTCATATAAACAATTGGGAATTCAAAATGGTACAGCCACTTTGCAGATATTCTGGCAGTTTCTTACAAAGCTAAACATACTCTTACAATATAATCCAGCAATTTCACTCCTTAGTAATTTACCAAAATGAGCTGAAAACATATGTCCACACAAAAACTTAAGGCAAATATTTACAGCAGCTTTATTTATAAGCGACAAAAGATGGAAGCAACCAACGTGTTCTTCAGTCAATGAATGGGTAAACATAGTACATCCATACAATGGCACATTATTCAGCACTAAAAGGAAATGAGCTAACCAACCAGCCATGAAAAGACACGAGAGAACCTTAAGTGCATACCACTAAGTGAAAAAAGCCAACCTGAAAATACTACATACTTAATGATTGCAACTATATGACATTCTGGAATAGGAAAAGTATGGAGACAGTAAAAACATCAGTAGTTTGGGAGGCAGAGGTGGGTGGATCACGAGGTCAGGAGATCGAGACCATCTGGGCTAACAACGTGAAACCCCGTCTTTGCTAAAAATACAAAAACTTAGCTAGTTGTGGTGGCGTATGCCTGTAGTCCCAGCAACTCAGGAGGCTGAGGCAGGAGAATCGCTTGAACCCAGGAGGCGGAGGTTGCAGTGAGCCAAGATTGCACCACTGCACTCCAGCCTGGGCGACAGAGCCAGACTCCATCTCAAAAGAAAAAAAAAAAAATCAGTGGTTGCTATGGGTTAGCATGGAGGGAGGGATAGGCAGAACACAGAGCATTTTTAGAGAAGTGAAATAACTCTTTATGAAACTATAATGGATGCATGCATATCATTCTATATGTCAAAATCCATAGAATATACAAAATCAAGAGTGCACCCTAATGTAAACTGTGACTTTGGGTGATAATGTGTACAAGTAGGTTGCACCACTCTGGTGGAGGATGCTAACAGGCAGACTATGTGTCTCTTGGGGCAGGGGATATATGAGAACGTTCTACTTTCTACTCAATTTCACTATACATGCAAAACTGCTCTAAAAACAGTCTTAAGAGAAAGATATTTGCTTAATTATACTTATCTTTGTAAGAAAAACAACAAACATAAAATTGGTTGTCTATGACAGAATGAGGGGACAAGCAGGTGGCTGACTGGAAGACTTTTCACTGTTCAACATCTTGTACTTTTAGATTTTTAAGCCATAAGCTTGTATTATCAAGTCATAAAGATGAATGAAATTTTAAAAATAAGTAAGGCCAGGTGTGGTGGCTTACGCCTGTAATCACAGCACTTTGGGAGGCCAAGGTGGGAGGATCACGAGGTCCGGAGTTTGAGACCAGCCTGACCAACATGGTGAAACTCTGTCTCTACTAAAAATACAAAAAGTAGCCATGCATGGTGGCATGTGCTTGTATACCCAGCTACTCAGGAGGCTGAGGCAGGAGAATCGCTTGAACCCAGGAGGCAAAGGTTGCAGTGAGCCAAGATTGTGCCACTGCCCTCCAGCCTGGGCAACAGAGAGACTCTGTCTCAAATAAATAAATAAATAAAATAATAATTAAAAAGATTAAGCCCTCTGAAAATCCTCAGGAAATAATTTTTAAATGGTAAAAATGTTATATACAAAGCTATTTCACTGCCAAATTAATATTACTAATGGGAACTCACACCATGACAGGCACCACCATTAGCAGATTCTCTGATTTATAAAAAAAATATATATTAATATAAATATCACACAGATGGGGAACAGGTAAAAAAATTATGAACAGACCAATGAAATGTTGGGCAACCATTAAAATAAAGTTTATAGAAAGTCTAACATACTGCTACATTGTTATGTTAAAAAGCAGGGTATAGTACTCTAATATAGTACAATTATAATTCTTTTTAAAAGGGAAGCAAAAAGAGCTATGCAGAAAAGAAAGGCTAGAATAAATACACTAAGGTGACTATTTGCTGAAAGTATAAAATTTTAATTTTTTTCATTTCTCTAATTTCATCAATGTATTTCAATAAGCAAACATTAAGTTTAAAAAAAATAAATCTTTACTTTTTAAGAATGGTTTTGACAAATTTGGCATCTCACATTAATAGCAAGGTTTAATGGTAGGAAATTACCTGCATGTGACTTTTGTATTATAGAAACCAGAACTACACTTTTGATAAGATACATATTTGAGATTTAACTCTGACACTACCTGTTTGAGCAAGTCAAACTCTTTTTCCTTGATTATAGGATGTGAATAGTTAACTCCTACCTTTCTTGCAAGGATGCTTTTAGCATTAGAGGTGCTTGTTTACATTAAAGAGCCTAGCACTGCCTAATGCACCATCAAAAGTATCCTTTCTTTGCTTTTTTATGGCTTTTAATGAGCCAGTCTTTTCATTAGGCACTCCAACCCATCAACTTCCCCAAAACACCGTTCTCTCCTTCGACAAGTGGCTAGTTGTTAGTCAGTGGTATAGCTTGTTGGAACCTGGGATTTTAGTATCTTCAAACCTGATCTTCCCTTAAGAGACTACATTTGGTGCTCTGCTCCTAGAACTCAAAACAAGTAACAGTCACATCCTTATCTACATGCTTACATTCTCCTCTGTATTCCAGTCCTCTCTACTGTTCTATGCCTTCTCCTAATCATCTGCTGCCAACCCTAAACACACACAGAAGTCCCACAACTTGAGGTTTTATTTAGTTAATGTCAGAGAGGCTTTCCTTTTAATGCAAAAGTAAAACTTAGAGCTTAAAGTCAAATTAGACCTAGTAATAAAAAGTATCAAAACCTAAATGAAGATCTTGAGGGTATCCAGAAGTACACCTCAAAATGTCCACTTAAATCTCAATCAGTACTTTTTTTTTCTCTTATTGAATCTGAAATTTCTCAAGGATAAACCAGTCTAGATTATACCATCCTATTTAAACCTAGACATACAGTTTAAATAGACTTCTGTAGATTAATAATGAAATCATAACCCAATTACAAAATGTCCTTAAGAAATAATACATTATGGAACCAAACAACGATGCTGATTTGTCAATCAGATTTTAATATTTTAAATAAACGTTTAGAACAGCTAATTAATGGCAGTTAACTGTCACACAGAACTCATTTTATTTTCAACACAACCCTAGGAAATATCCCCATTTTTCTATTGGGTGGACAGGGAAACTGAGGCTCAGAGGGGATAAGGTTACGCCCATTGAGCAGCAGCTAAGGCATCAAACTCCAGATTAGGACACAACACTTCTTGTTCAAAATATAAAATATTCATACTAGCTGCAGATTGAGTCTTATAGTCCCAGGAATTTAGGAGGAAAAAAAAGATGCTTTCATACAAATCTTTCCATACTCATTATATTCCAAATTTTACTCTCCTGCATGGAGCTTCTGATGTCGAAGAAGTGCTGAACTGTGCCTAAAGGATTTCCCACATCCAACACATTCATGAGGTTTTTCTCCAGTATGAATTTTGTAATGCTCACTAAGGTGTGCTTGTTTGCGGAAAGTTTTTTCACACTCACTACACTTATAAAGTTTCTCTCCAGTGTGAGTCCTTTCATGTTCAACAAGGGAAGAGTTCTGAGTGAAGGCTTTACCACATTGACTGCATATGTAGGGCTTCTCTCCTGAATGAATTCTCTGATGCTGCATGAGGCATGCACTCTGATTAAAGGCTTTCCCACATTCATTACACTTAAAAGGTTTATCTCCAGAATGACTCCTCTGATGCCGAGTAAGGCATACGCTCTGACTGAAGGCTTTGCCACATTCTGTGCATTTATAAGGTTTCTCTCCAGTATGAATTCGCTGATGTTTAATAAGGGATGGGCTCTGACAAAAGGCTTTTCCACATTCACTGCATTTATAGGGTTTCTCTCCAGTATGAATTCTCAGATGCTGAACAAGAACTGCTTTTGTTTGAAAGGCTTTCTCACATTCATTACATTTATAAGGTTTCTCTCCCGTATGAATTCGCAGATGTTGAGTAAGATTTGACTGTTTGCGGAAACAAGTTCCACATTCAATGCATACATAGGGCTTCTCTCCTCTGTGAATCCTCTGGTGCTGGGTAAGAGATGATCTCTGAGTAAAGAACTTTCCACATTCACTACACTTTGAAGGTTTCTTCTTCATGTTAATGCTCCAATGTTTCATTTTTAGTGATATTTGGCTGGAATTCATGCTGCTTATAACACCAAATTCACACAGTAATACCGTTCTCCTAGGAAAGGTTACTGTTTGTGTGTGCTCACACACATGCATTGCTATCCTCTCCTTCATCCCTGAAGGATTTCCCTTCCTCTTCCTTGTTCAGCATGCTTTCTCAATTTCTCCAAAAGTGAACCCCTGATGATCAGCCTCTCTGAAGAAAGAGATTAAGTAATGACAGGTCTTAGGAATTCTATAAAATTCCCTATCATGATTGATTCTGAAACAATCAAATACTAAAAACTAACCCAGGTAACTTGGGATCATCCAGATTTGCATCCATCCACAGTCATAAATAACTGGAAAATGTGAAAGGAGTAAGTATCCTAGACTTGAGAAAATTAAGTTAGGGAAACTTATTGTCCACTTACAGTCTCTACTCAAAAAACAGAGGAATAATAATTCAATTTCCTTAGGTTGCCTACTAGTGATAATCAAAGAGTTTCCCTCCTAAGACTTCAAATGTGATCCAGGCTGTAACTTTCAATAGGCCTATCTCACCAATCCTTCCTTATTCAGTCACCTTTACAGGTGTTGCTTTGGATCTCTCTTTCTCTACAAAACATTCACCATCTATAGTTCTCTACCTAGGTCCAACTGGAAACATATGGGTTTGAAAACTAAAGTCCTGCCTACGGAAAGAGAGTAAGATATTGCTGTTTTCTTTCAGGAAAATTAGAGACGTGGTCCTCAAAGAAGAAGCTTTAATTGGACAGTAACTTGACTACAGCATCATGGTCCAGGAGCTAGCCCTCACCTTTGTAGCCAACGAAATACTTCAGAATCTGAAATATATTAATCAGCTTTATAAGGGGAATGATATAGAATATAAAGTGACTTTGCTTATTTACAAGGAAAAATTTTTATGCTCAATATAGAGCTGGTTAACACATTCTCTGGACTTTAGAAAACTGTCTGGGAACCAAATCATTGTCATCAGGGCACTCTTTGGGAAATAAAGAACTGGAGAAAGAATAAATTACTTAATTGATCATAATTAAATGCTCATCAAATTTTGAAACCCTGGTGCCCTAAATAAGCCACACAGAATTAAAGAATGAATATTCAGATGCTGCACATCAGAGCAACCTCTTCCCTAGGTAGTGCCGGATACTAACACATTCTTATTCTCTGAGGCCCATTTTTATCTTAGTTTTCTAATCATGTAAATTACACATATATAACCTCACTTTAAAATATTTAGATAATATAGAAGTATATAATATAGGCAAGGCATAGTGGCTTGCACCTATAATCTCAACACTTTGAGAGGCTGAGGCAGGGCTGGGTGTAGTGGCTCATGCCTGTAATCCAAACACTTTGGAGGCCAGGGTGGGCAGATCACCTGAGGTCGGGAGTTCAAGACCAGTCTGACCAACATGGTGAAACCCTGTCTTTAAAAATAAAAGAGAGAGAGAGGCTGAGGCAGGAGGATCGCTTGAGGCCAGGAGTTTAATATCGTTACTATCCTAGAGTAGTATCACCAACGACAAAAATTAGTGAGTGGGTAGACTTCAGGGAGATGTGGCAATGCACAAAGAAAGAGGGCAGGTCCTTCTAAGGACTAAGCATCAGGAGTAAATATTTCTTTATAGGAGATCAGCTTGGAGCCCAAAGGCTCCCCAAAGCCTACTGGAAAAGCCATTGATTTCAAAAGTCCTGCAAGCCTACACAGCAGAAGGCAGTAGGACCAGAAATGGATCCAGTCAAGAGATGTGGATTCTAGTCTCAGCTGTCACTGATTTATTCAGAAATCTGAAGCAGGTCACTCACTCTCATCCATTTCTTATTTGTTAAATAAAAGTGAAAATCTAGAAAATATTGAAAGCTTCCTCTAGTATCAACATTCTGCAGTGCTTTGATTGTATATACAGATGGGAAAAGAGCAAAAACCTCAAACCGAGCCCTTCCAGTTCATCTTTGAGTCTATTTATTCATTATTTGAAAAGTACTAAATGAGCTAGCAGTGAGGTGAGTGGGTCTTGTTCAGAACCAGCTGAATCAACAGCAGGGAAACTTACTGTCAGTTATCCTCCTACAATTAGAATTGGGGGAATTTCTGTAAAATAAGAGGATTGCCTTTGTGTGAGGAGTATCTGCTGCAACATGTTAAGGACCCTTCATAAGGAAAAGGTTTCAAGAACCCCTCCTAATGTAAAGAACACTTATTCGAAGGCAGAAACCTTGTTTCCTGTCTAATATATCCCAATCCACTCGCATATTTTAACTGACACTGAACAAACTGTTCAATTATTTTCAAACTTCTCTTTTTTTCCCCGTTTGATCAAATAAGCCACTGATTATTTTCAAGCTTGTCATCAACCTTTAATATTTAGCTCAAATGTAAATCTCGATACTTTCCTTGTGGGAAATTTTTCTTAACTTTTCCAAGGCAGCTTCTCCTCTACATTCTCAAAGAATTACTTTTCCAAAGCACCTTCTCTACATTCTCAAAGAATTACTTTTCCAAGGCACCTTCTCCTCTACATTCTCAAAGAATTACTTTTCCAAGCACCTTCTCCTCTACATTCTCAAAGAATATTACATGTTCCGACTGTAGGACTTTCTACTCTGATTATATTCTCTTCCTCCACCAAACTTACAAGTATGCCATGGGTTCTGGGGCTAGGACTTTTTTTTTTTTTTTTTTGAGACGGAGTTTCGCTCTTGTTACCCAGGCTGGAGTGCAATGGTGCGATCTCGGCTCACCGCAACCTCCGCCTCCTGGGTTCAGGCAATTCTCCTGCCTCAGCCTCCTGAGTAGCTGGGATTACAGGCACGTGCCACCATGCCCAGCTAATTTTTTGTATTTTTAGTAGAGACGGGGTTTCACCATGTTGACCAGGATGGTCTCGATCTCTTGACCTCGTGATCCACCCGCCTCGGCCTCCCAAAGTGCTGGGATTACAGGCTTGAGCCACCGCGCCCGGCTGGGGCTAGGACTTTTGAACAAGTTACCTAATCTTTTTTTGCTCCCGCTTTTCAACGGTTAAATGGAGATGATAACAGTAAGTACTTTACAGGGTTGTGGTGACGAATGAGTGGGTAACTCCATGGCAACTATTTAGAAGAACGCTAGCTGGTAAGCATTAAATAATGCCTGCTATTAAAGTATTATTATAGTGTCTACAAGTCTTCATACAGTACCTAATTTGTTGCTGTTAAAGAAAAATAAATAATGAAGGGAAGGTGATAACTCTTGCATATACTTATGTCAACCCGCATAACTTTGGAAACGGCAAGGCAGCAAACAGTATTCACTTCCGGAAATCAGAAAAGTAAAGTGCCCAAAAGTTCACTGACTTGCTCAAGTACGTACAAATCGAACCCAGGTCCCCCGACTCCCAGCCTAGGGCTCTTGAACAACCTCTCCTTTCTTCATGGCAAGCTTGCCCCAGGCCCCCAGCCTCTGCTCCAAAGGCCCTCTGGGATGGAAGACGCCCTGCGTCCCGAGGGAGGCGCTGGAATCTACCCACAGCAGCCGGGCACAGCAGAGACCGCTCACCGTGCGCTTCCTGCGGCGCTCCGCTCTTGCACCTAGCAACACTCAGGTCTCTGGACGCCGCCGGGCGGAATGGAGCAAGTCCCTGACGCACCACGCCGGCGTGACGTCAGCAGTCCGCGCCTCTGGCCAATAACGGCTACCGTCTCCTCTCTAGGAAGACGGGAGTGGCTTCCTCTCGGTGGTCCCTCCCCGCCGGAAAGCGGAGGATTTCGGTCCTGCGCCGGCAAAGACCGGCGCTAGAAACCGCTTGCAAGCCCACCTGACGGGCGTCTTCCAGCACAGGGAAACGGAATGGAAGTCAGGAGGGTCGACCGCAAGGAGCTCTTACTGTGCATCAGTCCATCCTGCAAGGCCGCTGCATTTAGCTTCCTATGTTACTGTCCGTTGGGGATTCTCAAGGCTTTCACAAAACTGGCTTCCACCTTCCTCACACATCTTCACCGCTAAGAAAACTGACCTTGTCACAGGAATCCCTGACATTTAAGTGACCCAAGATGTTTGTTCAAGTGGCCAAAAGAAGAGCTCTGCAGGCCTGGCGAGGTGGCTCACGCCTGTAATCCCAGCACTTTGGGAGGCTGAAGCAGGCGGTTCACCTGAGGTCAGGAGTTCGAGACCAGCCTGGCCAACGTGGCGAAACCATCTCTCCTAAAAATACAAAATTAGCTGGGCATGATGTATGCCTGTAGTCCCAGCTACTTGGTAGGCTGAGTCAGGAGAATCACCTGAACCTAGGACGTGAAGGTTGCAGTGAGCTGAGATCATGCCATCCATCCTGGGTGACAAGAGTGAGACTGTCAAAACAAACAAACAAACAAAAAAACCTCTCTGCTTTGGGCTTAAATCCCCAATTTTCGGTGTTTGAACTTTGCAACTTTACCTCTCTGTGCCTGCTTCCTCAATTATTGGATATAATAATGGTACCAAGTTTCATAGGGTTGTTGTGAGGATTAAATGAGGTTAATATGTGTGAATTAGTAAGAACGTCTAGTATTTTTAAAATCTTTGGTGAATGTTAGGACTATGATCTGTTTCTCAAATCCCAGCTTCAGTCCCTATTGTTCGGCCTTGGCTTCAGGGACTTTTCAAGGCCTGAAGGTAGCACACCCATCCGTTTCTACAAAACTTCACATCTTGCTGGCCCTAACTCAGGAAATATTTGCACACATGGGTTTATATTGATGGGTAGAGTCTACAGATGAAGGCATGAGCAGAGAGTACCTTATTCACTTCCAAGAATTCTTACTGATCTGCAAGCTCAGGACAATGGGGCTGTTTGCATACCATCGTATCCCTAGTGTGCAGCATATAGTAGTGAACACTTGCTGACTAAATGAGATGCAGCAGAGAAATTAACCATTCCAGACCAGGCACAGTGGCTCACACCTATAATACAAGCACTTTGGGAGGCCAAAGCAGGCAGATCACAAGGTCAGGAATTTGAGACCAGGCTGACCAGCATGGTGAAACTTCATCTCTACTAAAAATACAAAAATTAGCCAGGCATGGTGGCATGCACCTGTAATCTCAGCTACTCAGGAGGCAGAGGCAGGAGAATTGCTTGAACCCAGGAGGCAGATGTTGCAGTGAGCTGAGATTACGCCACTGCACTCCAACCTGGGCGACAGAGCGAGATTCCATCTAAAAAAAAAAAAACAAACTACCAATTCCAATCTGCAGTGAGCTAGGATCATGCCACTGCACTCCAGCCTGGGTAACAGAACCAGATGGCTGTTTTCCCAAAATGGAGTCCTTTTCGGACACAAATCAGGAATGATGGTGCCACAGACAGGTCATCACTATCTTTGGCTAAAAAGTGACCCTTTGTAAAACTGTCAGTTGACATGCCATGTATCAAGTTTCCTTGACTTTCTGGGTGTCACATTCTCAGCACTTGTTTGGAATCAGAGAGCAAGTTCTTCCCTCTAGCCCTAACATCCCACAAGCCACAAGCCAGAGAGCCTAGGTCTAATTATTCATTCCCCAAACATTAGGGTTCAAAGAATCTCCAAATCGGCAGGCTGTAGTGTGTGGAAGAGATTAAGTCTGGAGTGAGGTACCCTAGGTAGACAGGTAACTAGAAATAGTAATCTGGACTTTAATAGTTTGGGCTGAGCTTCTTTCAATGAGGTGGAAAATGAGTGGTAGGGATGGACACCAAAAACATTCCATAAAACTAAAATAACCTTAGCGCTTATGTGGCCAGTGGACAAAATAAATGAAACTAATGCCACATATCGTCAAGATTAGGTTTCTGCCTTATGTAGAAAGTAGGGGCCAAAATGTATAATCAACTTGTCACCCTCACACTCAGGGAAGTCTGAGATTCTGATAACAACGATCTTGTAACAAGTGAGTTCCTCACATCCTCAGGATGGGGAAAAATCGGAGCACTACGTTGCTGGGACAGATCCTAATGTGTGTGACAGATTATACTGTTTGCTGAGAACGACAGCAAGGAAAACCAAGCCGGCCCCCAAGTGGAAAACCACTCAGGGTGTTTTGAAGTAGTGGAAAATGTATGCATATCATATGATGGTTAAGCCAATTCTTTAAACACAGGACACATGACCCTGCCCCCATTGTTGCCTTGTGGAGAATGCCCATGTGCTGTGAGAAAACAGAGAACACCTGCTCGTTAATCACCTGTTTGACAGAGAATAAATATGTGGGTCAGAGTCTGTTCAAGGCTCTCAACTCAGAATGCTGTTAGCCCCCTGATCCCACTTTGCACTGTATCTCTGTATTTATTTCTTAATTCCTTCTGTGCCACTGGTTTGGGGTCTCCATGAGTACTAAGTGGTCAATTCTAGGGTGGATGCTGTGGCTCAGGCCTGTAATCTAAGCACTATGGGAATCCGAGGTAAGAGGATCACCTGAGGGCAGGAGTTTGAGACGAGCCTGGGTAACATAGCAAGAACCTCTCTGTGGGTTTTTGCTACAGATACAGATAGTAAAAGAAAATAAACTTTTTTTTCTTTTTTCTGGAGATGGAGTTTCGCTATTGTTACCCAGGCTGGAGTGCAATGGCACAACCTCGGCTCACCGCAACCTCCGCCTCCTGGGTTCAGGCAATTTTCCTGCCTCAGTCTCCTGAGTAGCTGGGACTACAGGCATGTGCCACCATGCCCAGCTAATGTTTTTTTTGTATTTTTAGTAGAGACGGGGTTTCACCATGTTGATCAGGATGGTCTCGATCTCTTGACCTCGTGATCCTCCCACCTCAGCCTCCCAAAGTGCTGGGATTACAGGCTTGAGCCACCGCGCCCGGCTGAAAATAAACTTTTTAAAAATTAGCCAGGCATGGTAGCTCCTGCCTGTAGACCCAAATACTTGGGAGGCTGAGGTGAGAGGATTGCTTAAGCCTGGGATGTCTAGGCTGCAGTGAGCTAGGATCATGCCACTGCACTCCAGCCTGGGTAACAGAACCATCTCAAAAAAAAAAAAAAAAAAAAAAAGTGGTCAGTTCTATAAAAAATAAAGAGACCTATGGAACAAAGGTATGATCAACAAAGAGAAAAGTGAATGAAGTGCAAGGACACTCTAGTTTAAACCTCATCTGACACTGGTTGTGTGGTCTTGAACAACCCAAACCATATCTTTTCTCTTTTGTTCTGAAGATCTGATGTGGCTTCATCCCTGCTGTGTCCTTCTGAAGTCATGAATTAAATTTCAGTGTACCAAGAAAAAGCAAAACAAATTCTTTATCATCCCAGAGCCCAAAAGCTCAGGAAGTGTTTCCACTTCGGAACTTTTAAATTTAAATTTTTTTTCAGAGAGAAAGTCTCACTCTCTGACACACAGGCTGAAGTGCAGTGGCGTGATCCTAGCTCACTGAAGCTCCAAAACACCTGGACTCAAGTGATATTTCCACCTCAGGTTCAGCGTCCAGAACAGCGAGGACTATAGGCATGCAGCACCATACCCGCCTTTTTTTTTTTTTTTTTTTTTTTTTTTTTTGGTAGAGACAAGGTCTTGCTATGTTTCACAGGATGCTCTCAAACTCCTGGCCTGAGTCAATCCTCCCACCTCAGACTTCTGAGTAGTTAAGATTACAGGTGTAGGCCACCATGCCTGGCCCACTTTGGGGTTTGCAAGCTCCAGATGCTCTCCTGCTAAGCCAGCATTGCTCTTCAGTTCCTGCTTATTATTTAATAGATATTCCAGTTGACACAGATATGCCTCTGAAGCTGCATGCATCTTCCTCGTCCTGTTGACCCTGACATCAATGTAATTGAAAGCATTTTGTTAAACTGTGATAGGCCTTTAAAATCTCTAATCAAAAAGTATGACTTTTTCTTATGGGATCCTGTTGAATACAACCACACACTCTGCATCTTAGGGAAAGTTTTAGAATTCTTGCTTCTGGCAGACATTTCATGGACACACATACTCACCCCACCTCCTTCCTGCTGTCAACTGGGGACCTAAGTCACAACCCACAGACTGGCACAGAAATGTCTGACTCTTCAGTGTAGTTCAACAAATACTTATTGAGTACCTTCTAAGTACCAGGCACTGTTGACACAAAGGCAAACAAATTTCACATTGTTGTTTTCCTAGCAAAGCTGAAAAAGGGAAAGATATGTGACCAAACCATTATAATGCAACATAATAAAATGATGAAAAATACAAGACTGAGTAGAAAATACATGAAGTTAGAGACAGCTCTGAGATGTTGCCTGAGCACATTCCTAAGTGACAAATGGGAGTTTTCCAGGCAAGCAGAAGCAGGGATGGGAACTGAGGCAATAGGAACAGTATGTGCAAAAATGTCCAAGTAGAGTCCAGAGGTGATATCGCAGAATCACAGAAATTTGAACTATGGAATAGAATATGCCAGGCAAGGAATGGCAGCTGAGAATGGTAATTCAGGCATTGGTCAGATTAGGGGCCTCACATGCCTCTTTAAAGGCCTAGTACTTTATTTTGAGAACAATAAAGCAGCCAGTTATGCTTACAACGATCAAGAAGAAATGTGAAAAATGGCCTAGTAGGGCAAGAAACTGCAAGACTATTAAATTTTTAAAAAGGGAGTCCAGGCACAGTGGCTCATGCCTATAATCTCAGCACTTTGGGAGGCTGAGGCAGGCATATTGCTTGAGCCCAGGAGTCCAAGCCAAGCCTGGGCAACATGGTAAAACCCAATTCTACAAAAAAAATACAAAAACTAGCCAAGCATAGTGGCACATACCTGTAATCCCAGCTACTTGGGAGGACTGCTTGAGCCTGGGAGGTGGGGGTTGCGCATGTCCCAGCTACTTGGGAGGGTGAAATGAGAGGATCACTTGAGCCTGGGAGGTGGGGGTTGTGCATGTCCCACCTACTTGGGAGGATGAAATGGGAGGATCACTTGAGCCTGGAAGGTGGGAGTTGCAGTGAGCAGAGACCATGCCACTGCATTCCAGCCTGGGCAACAGAGTAAGATCCTGTCTCAAAAAAATTAAAATTAAAATTAAGGGGACTGGGCTACAGCAATTGCAGTGGAGATGGCTTCCAGAAGTAGGAGATAACTTCAACAGGACACAGTGGTTGAATGGATATGAAGATTGAGTAAGAGGGAAAACTGAGGGTGAGGGCAATGCTTAGGCTTGGGGCCATGCTGGAGTGACTAGGCACATCGTTGGCCAACAACTGAGAGAAAATCAGGAGCACATAAATGCAAGTGTGAGAATATGGGGTCAGGGTAGTGGAAAGACCAATTATTTACCTTTCTGTTTCCCCAGAAAGTGAAAACATGCCAGATTTTCTCAGTCTGATAATCAAAAATTCAGGATCAAGTCTCCATTTGAGAAAATCTTTCCCACAAGAACTTACAGGTATCTTTTTTTTTTTTTTTTTTTTTTTTTTTTGAGAAAGTCTCACTCTGTCTCCCAGGCTGGAGTGCACTGGCAGTCTTGGCTGACTGCAGCCTCTGCCCAGGTTCAAGCGATTCTTGTGCCTCAGCCTCCTGAAAGGTTTAGTTTTAATTTCTTTCTTAAGACAATTCTCCCTATTCTTTCTGCTCTCCACTCATAATTCTCAAGATGGCGTACAAATATTGCTATAACTATATATCAGGAAGTTTGAAGAAAGGTTCTGTTGGGCAATGGTTGATATACTGATTCATAAAATATTTACTAAATGGCCAGGTACAGTGGCCCACACCTGTAATCCCAGCACTATGGGAGGCCGAGGCAGGTGGATCATGAGGTCAGATCGAGACCATCCTGGCCATGGTGAAACCCCATCTCTATAAAAAAAGAAAAAATTTGCTGAACATGTATTATGTGCCAGTAATTATACAGTGTTGTTATCTAGAAGGTATACATACAGACTTTGCTTTTGACAAAAGATTTTCACGAACATATTTAGAAAGCTTTTACAGTGTTACTTTTACTCATAATGTATTAATATCCTCAATTATGACTTCCCTTGTGGTAGGTTTTGAGAACATAATCTTCCTAGAAAGGGAAAAAGATATATATTTATACTATATTCCCATTAATGGTAATTCGTGACCCAAACCAATGCCTACAAGGCAATTGCTCTAGAAGAAAAAAAAAAATCAATGATAAGTTCCAAATAACCGAGTATTCCATAACCAACTTTAGTTGTTTTTAATAGTCATATTTTAAAAATGCTATAAGCTTCACAGTTTAGAAACTATTTTAAATACCAGTCAAAGGCAATCTTCTGGAGCTCAATTTCTGAGTAAGAGTGAAGAACATGAAAGGAATTTGGGAAATAATGGTAAAACCATGTCATTTCTCTCAAAAAGAATAAAATACTGTCACAGTTAGTAGTAAAATGTGCTATCCTGATTTTTCAGGGATTTGAAAAATATTCTTTTAGAACTCTTTCCAAAGCCATTCCATGACAAATGCCAACACTTTCTTAAGCAGTCCCAACATTCAGCCAACTGAAAATTGCATCTTCCTTCATAACTAATGCTTTCTCATAAAGACCAACAAACTAAGTCTCGTTTCGTTAAGATGCTGTTAGTATTAATGGGTGTCTCTCCTGTGGTCCCTGTGTATCAATAGCCTAGGCAAACTTACAATAGACAGGTGTACACCTTAGTACAGGCAGAGCTATGTAAGTGACTTGCTCAGTCACATGCAGACTTCCTGTTCTGAGGCTTATCACTCTAACACAGACCCATTTCTTTTTTTTTTTTTTTTTTTTTGAGACGGAGTTTCGCTCTTGTTACCCAGGCTGGAGTGCAATGGCGCGATCTCGGCTCACTGCAACCTCCGCCTCCTGGGTTCAGGCAATTCTCCTGCCTCAGCCTCCTGAGTAGCTGGGATTACAGACCCATTTCTTTCCTGGGTAACCATTATTCCTTTGAGATAGATATTGGGTCTTCCTGGTTCTCCGAACAGGTATGACTGCCTTCCCATAAACCAACACCATGAATTCTAACTTGATCCCCTATTTCATTCTTAGCTGAGTCACCTTAAAGCTTGGAAGAATCAGGAAGGATCTTCACCTGGATAATGAATCCTTTACTAGCAGATCTATAGAGGTCAACCCAGTTGTTGCTTAATATCTCATTTTTTAGATGAACGAATATGGATTTTTTTGGTTGTCAACTGTTACTGTCTCCTCTTCACAGTACCACTTCCACAGGCTGGGAGCCTCCCCCATGGTAGCATGGTCAGGGCTGCCTCAAATATCCAGAGGCTACTTACACTTAGCACTACATCAGAAGTGTGCCACTTCACACTGAGAGGCAGTGTTTAAGAAAAACATCTCAATCTGCCAGCCAACGAGAAGGTAACAAGTCAGAAGGTGGGGCAGGGTGTAGTAAAGGGAACAGAAGTGCTAACTTCACAAACGCCTCTTCAAGCTGTAAGAGTCACATGGGAAGACAGCAGCAATGTGCAGGCTTTATCTGAAAAGCAGGAACTTCTTTCTACCCTGTATTCCCAGATGTCCACCTGGAGTAGGCTTTGCATTCCCTCAGCTCCCACCTCCATTTCTGGAAATATTCTTCTCAGAGTGCAGTAGCCAAGTCTCCTTCATCCTTCCCTCCAGGAACCCTACCTGCCCCTCTACTCCCAGTCATGCTCACTACAGAAACTGTCATAACCTAAATGCCAGTATTATTCACCACTATGTAGTTTCTGATGTCTGAAAAGGACTGAACTATGTCTGAAGAACTTTCCACACTCAATGCACTCATAAGGCTTCTCACCAGTGTGAATTCTGTAATGTTCACTAAGGTGTGCGTACTTGCGGAAGGTTTTCTCACACTCACTACATTTATAGAGCTTCTCACCAGTGTGAGTTCTATGATGTTCAGTAAGAGATGAACTATGAGCAAAGGCTTTCCCACATTCTTTACATTTATAGGGCTTCTCTCCCGTATGAATTCTCATATGCTGAGTGAGGCAGGTGTTCTGATTAAAGCCCTTTCCACACTCATTGCATTTATAGGGTTTTTCTCCAGTGTGACTTCTCTGATGCCGAATAAGGCAAATGCTCTGAATGAAGGCTTTACCACATTCACTGCATTTGTAGGGTCTCTCCCCTGTGTGTATTCTCTGATGTTTAGTGAGTGGGGTGCTCTGAGTAAACGCTTTGCCACATTCCTTACATTTATATGGTTTTTCTCCAGTATGAATTCGCTGGTGTTTAATAAGAGATGGGCTCTGACAAAAGGCTTTGCCACATTCTTTACATTTATAGGGTTTCTCTCCAGTATGAATTCTCTGATGCTGAGAGAGGTTTGCCTTTGTTTGGAAAGTTTTCCCACATTCATCACACTTATGGGGTTTTTCCCCAGTGTGAATTCTCTGATGTTGTGTAAGATTTGAGTGTTTTCGAAAAGAAGAGCCACATTCATTGCATATGTAAGGCTTCTCACCTGTGTGAATTCTCTGATGATGAATAAGGTGTGTATTCTGATTGAATGCCTTCCCACAGCTATTACATTTATAAGGCTTCTCTCCAGTGTGAATTCTCTGGTGTTCAGTGAGATGTGAGTGATTGCGGAAGTAATTCCCACATTCATTACATTTATAAGGTTTCTCTCCAGTGTGAATTCTTTGATGCTGAGTAAGAAATGATCGACATCGAAATGTTTTCCCACAATGCTCACATCCATATGGTTTCACTCCAGTGTGAATTCTTTGATGTTGAACAAGGAATGAACTACGACTAAAGGCTTTCCCACATTTCTCACATGCGTAGGGTCTCTCTCCAGTATGAGTTCTCTGATGTTGGGTAAGGGATGAGCTCTGAGTAAAGGTTTTTCCACATTCATTACATTTCCACGATTTTTTCTGTGTGCAGAGAGTTGGACATTTACTTTGGTCTGAAATATCATTGCTGTGTATATTACTTGTTTCCCACTGATGCAGACTCTCTTCTGTAGAAACTCTGAGATGTGTAACAAGGCTTGAGGTCAAAAGCAAGCTTTTCTCTAAATTATATTCTTGACTGATAATTGTAGGGGGTGCTTCTTTGTGGATGAAAGTTATTGCCCCAAAACCTCCTTCCTGGAAAAGGCATGATCCAGGAATCTCTCTAGCAGAGTTTTCCTTCATGCCCTCACATGCATATTTTTCTTCAAATGTAGAATCCTGGTATTCATTCCCTTGGAAACTCTTTACTACTATGCCTGATGAGTCAGTTTTACAGACTTCTTGCTCTGGAACAGGCTTGTTCTTATTTACCCAGCCTGAAAGAAAACAGCAGAATGAATATCTCCTGTACAAGGTAGAGTGAAGGCCCCTGAAACTGTTCAGACCTTAACTTTTGCAGACTACAGTAATGGCCTATGAGGAAGGACCAATAACAGCAAGTGTGGCAAGTAAGTTAGAATTGCAACTGGTGGAAGAGATGTGCATCAGGGTAATGTGATCACCATTAATGAGGAACTCCCATAGAAGAGGCAGCTACAGACACCCAGAAGCAAGAGAATAAGACAATGGAGATAAACAAAAAACAACCAACCCACAGGCTAAGATTAGGGCAAGACAGGAAACATGAATGGTTTGTATCCAGAGTGGAGAATGGGAGAATGTAAACGGGAAAATGCTGGAAATAAGAATGATAAAATTATTGCTAGGGAAAAGCTGGCTCCAGAGATGTTCACCCACCCCTGCCCCCAATAACCCTGTAAGAGACAGTTATTTTATCTCCTGAGCCTCACCCAGCTTCTCTACTAAAATTTCCAAAGGCTTCCTGTTGGTTGGCTATTTCTCCCACTGCTTGTCTCTTGCTCACTCACCTGGACAAGTCTCTCTTGTAATCTCTCTCTCTTCAGCTCCTTGCATAGTCAACATCCACAGATCGATTTATCGCTTTGATTGGAAAACTCTTCAGGTTCGGAAATCTGAGAGCCCTGCTCATGGGGAAAAAAAGGTATGGGAGGAGGAAGGGAATATTACTGTCCCAGTAAACAGAACAAAAGAAAAGAGCTGTTGCCTAGGGACACTATCCAATAACACACACAATACCTCTCAGGATAACAATGTGGAAGCAACCGCAAATCAGCATTGGCTCACAGCCTCCTAGGTTCACAAACCACAAGTGTTAGCTGTCCCAAAAATGGTAACAGCAGACTAGCATACTATTTCAACACTTGATAAATAAATCAGAATGTTATTTATCACCTTTTTATAATGACAAAGATTAAATGAATAGGAATATTCACATCAATTAGTACACCCTGTTCATCACATAATAATCTATATGAAAAGTCAGTTAAATAGTTAGAAGCTGTAGATCAAAATGTCCTCATAGCAAGGCTTGTGCATTAAGTCTGATTTACCCACTTCTACCAAATGTCAAGGACCTGAGATAGTGTTATGGAATGCTATCTAGTTGATACAAACTAGAGACACACTGATTGTCCTTTCTTCAGGATGCCATATCAATTAAAAAGTTTTTCTTCAGGTATAGCTCAGTATCAGAGGACAGGCTGTAGTTAAAAAGAAACAAAAATAAATTTAATTGGGAAATAAGTTTTGACTTATAAAAAGGTTGCAAAAATACCAGTTTCCTTAAATGTTGCCTTTTAAAAATGTCAGTATCAAACTGTTTATTCAAAAACATCTCTCCATTTAACCTTGAAGTGAGAAGTAGAACAGGCAGCATTATTCAAGGAAAAAAGGAAGATGCAGAGATGATTTTACCTAAGTCAAGAACTTCAAAGACATGAAATAATAAAATAAGTCTGCTCAAGTATATAATACACTTGGTCTTGTGCACTTCTCAGTGAAGTCTGTGCCACTGCATTGAGTTTTAAAGGCTTAAGAAGATCCTTGGCTGGGAGTAGTGGCTCACATCTGCAATCCCAATACTTTGGGAGGCCGAGACAAGTGAATCAGGAATTCGAGACCAGCCTGGCCAACATGGGGAAACCCTGTCTCTATAAGAATACAAAAATTGGCCAGGCATGATGGTGGGTGCCTGTAATCCCAGCCACTTGGGAGGCTATGGTGGGAGAACTGCTTGAACCTGGGAGGCAGAGGTTGCAGTTAGCCAAGATTGTGCCATTGCACTCCAGCCTGGGTGACAGAGCGAGACTCTATTTAAAAAAAAAAAAAAAAAAAAAAAAAAAAAAAAAAAAAAAAGATCCTCTTTGAGTTTTCCTGATTCTCATTCACAGGAAGGACATAAAGGGACCTGTAAGGGACCTACTATACAAGCCTACAGAGACTTATGCAAGTCGATTGGGATTTGAGTGACTAATCAGTGCTAGACAACACTAGAAAAGGAAACCAGACACCCTGTCTGCCTCCAACTTGTGTCATAGCTGGACAAAGACATTAAATGTATGATTTCAAATATGGGAGTTACAAAACTGCAAACATAGGGTACTAATGAATGTAGAGCAGCGGGGCCCTATAGTCTGGGTCCCCTTTAGACATGTGAAAGGGAAAAATAGAGACAAAATAGAACACACAAAAGTAATCAAGTTCAGTATGTTGGAGGAATAGAGGAGACATAGTAATGCTCAAGTATTAAGCACCAGAAATGAGACATAAAGCTTGAGGCAAGCCAGTTCAAACAGAACCCTAAAAACCATTTTAAGGACTTTACATTAAAGTGAAGAGAAAAATATAATAGGGATTTGAAAAAGTTTGATAAAAGACATGACATGGTTAGATCTGCTGTTTAAAGGAAACACATTCCTCTGTCCACAGCACAGAGGGTATGTGTAAAGGTGGGGAGTGGGAGGGTAAGGTGAAGGTGAAGGCTAGAAGATCCCTTGTAAGGCTATTTCGGTAGTCCAGTATGGGGACTGGATTAAGAGAAAGAATCAACCAGAATGAATGAATATTGGTTGGAGGGGTGAGAGAGGGGGAAGTCAAGGATAATTAGCCAGTTTTGGATGATGACAGTCACCTTTAGTGACGAGTACACTGGTCTGGAAAGGAATAAGACATATTTAGTTTCAAATATCCAAATACAAAGTAGAACAGGGCATACATAGCTGAAAGAGAGGAGAGAGGTATGGTCTGAAGAGTTTTAGACATAAAAAAAAGTAATTGAAATCACAGGAATAACAGATAAAAACTTCAAAGCAATGTGGCTAAGAAAACTCCCAACAGTGAGTCTAAACAATTAAAAGATCTCTAATCCCAGCAACGTGAGGTAGCTCACACTTGTAATCCAAGCACTTTACGAGGCCAAGGTGGGACAATCAATTTAGGCCAGAAGTTTGAGACCAGCCTAGGCAACATAGCAAAACTGCATCTCTAAAAAAAACAAAAATTAGTTTAGTGTAGTGGTGTGTATCTATAGTCCTAGCTACTAAGGTGGGAGGATCACTTGAGCCCAGGAGTTTGAGACTGCAGTGAGCTATTAATATGATTGCCTCACTGCACTCCGGCCTGGGCAACAAAACAAGATCCCATCTAAAAATAATTAAATAAAAGATCTCTAAACCTCTAAGAAATGTAAATAAAAATAATTTAATATATGATAAAAGCAGCATTTCTAATCACACAAAGATAGATTATTCATAAATCAAGTTGGCACCATTGCTAACCTGGGGAAAAAAAAAAGTGCGACTACTACATCATGCCACACATGAAAATACACCCAAACCAATTAAAGGGTTAAATAAAAGAAATAACGCCAAAAAATAATAAAATATGACCAATAATTCATTGTAGGGTTAGCGCTTTCAAGCATGATACAAAATGGATAGGACAAAAATTGATAAATTTGACAACATAAAAACAATACTCTATATCCAAAATACAAAGAATATTAAAAGACAAACAAGCTTTAAAAAAGTATTTTTCAGTTATATATCAAGGGATAGACAGACCTAATAAACACTTCTTAAAAATGAGTAAGAAAAAAAGACGAACCGAGAGAAAAATGGAAAATACAAAAAATGCACCAAGAATTACAAAAGGCCAATAAACACATTAAAAGTTCCATCTTTGTGGTAAACAAAGAAATGGAAGCTGGAAGAATGAAAAATCATTTTTTACATCAAACTGGAAAATCTATTTTTAATGCTACACTCAAGATTCAGAAAGGTGTAAGGAAAGAGTTTCTAACACACTGGTGGGAATGCAAGTTGGTTCCATCTTTCTGGAGCTAATCTGACAATATACATCAGGTCTGAAGGTTGTAGTTTCAGTTATAGTGGGGATGTTATGATCAACATTTTGTGGATACAGCAATTCAGAACAGAATGCTCATTTTGTATATATGCCACCTGTAGTGTACCTCAGAGTCATCAGTATGCCGTAAGAAATGACTATATGCTGGCTGGGAATGTTGGCTCAAGCCTGTAATTCCAGCACTTTGAGAGGACAAGGTGGGCAGATCACAAGGTGAGGATATCAAGACCATCCTGGCCAACATGGTGAAACCCCATCTTTACTAAAAACAAAAAAATTAGCTGGGCATGGTGGCTACCTGGCTACTCAGCTACTCAGGAGGCTGAGGCAGGGTAATTGCTTGAACCCTGGAGGTGGAGGTTGCAGTGAGCCAAGACTGCACCACTGCACTCCAGCCTGGCAACAGAATGACACTCCATCTCAAAAAAAAGACTATATTCTTTGACTTAGTAATTCTACTAATGAACTTTCTCAGAAATATGTAACTTTCCAGAGAGAAGAGAAACAGAATTCTCCTGATACCTGTAAAAATATTTCCTGAAATGTACATGGAAATAAAAGTTTTTCTATTGGTAGACACTGAAGATTACCAAATTATGGTACTTCTAGTTGGTGAAAATTATTTAGACATAAAGATAAGTAAAAATGAAAATATGTGATTATTGGGGAAAATATTTATGCCATAAATAGAAAAACCCAGGATAGTAACACTTCAAGTATTAACATAATGTAAAACATATGTTTGTTAAAATATACATGTGACATGCCTGTGGTTCCAGCTACTCGGGAGGGTGAGATGGGAGGATCACTTGAGCCTGAGAGGCAGAGGTTGAAGTGAACTCTGATAGCACCACTGCACTCCAGCCTGAGTGACAGAGCAAGACTCTGTGTCAAAAATAAAGAAATAAAAATAAAGAAATAAAATAATAAATTGTGAATAATTTTCCCGAATATCCTCTATTATCTATATTTTGCTACACTTTTAAGAAAATGAACAAATCTGTAAGAACATATAGCAAATTATTTATTGTGATCATTTCTGAGGAATAAAATTATAGTAAACTTTTGCCTTAGGGCCTTTTTGCAATATTTGAAAATTTTCCCATAGGAATAAATAACTTCTGCAATCAAAGAAAAAGTCAAAAAGTATAATCGGAAATGGTACAGAGATTTATGTACAAAGATCAAACTATTACTACAACTGTAAGATAAACAGGCAAACAAACATTGATAGACTAGCAAAGATAGATTAGAAAAGTATTAAAATCATAATTTCAAAGAACATTCATGAGAAAATATATTACGTTAAAACAGGAAGATACAAAACACTAAAATAAAAACAATAAATATGCACACATATATTGGGACTAAGTAAGCACTCAATAAACAGAAACTATTGTTAATAAACAGATAAAACATACACATTTTAAAAAGACATAAGGAAAACCCACCAATATTAACACACTTATCTCTATGTCAGTTAATGGTTCACTTCAGTTTGTCCTTTATACTCTTCTATGTATTTTACTTCTCCTTCAATAAACACGTATTACTTTTATAGATAGAAAAAGTTACTTTTTAAAAACCCAGAAACAAAAACAAAAACAAAATGTCAGATCTAATGGCTATGGTATTGGCTTCCTACCCACAAGATGACAGTAGATTGGACTGGGAGTCAGGAAAGTCTGCTCTGCCAATAGCCCATGTGAATGGGCCTACATGACAGGCTATTCATCTGAAAAGGGTGACAAATTAGATAATATTTATGTGTCATTCCAGCTCTGATAATCTGTGAATCCTTGACGAGTTAATTCACATAAAGCATTCACATAAACCATATTTTATCACATAGATAAAAAGATATCTACTCGATGGCAGGCACTCAATAGGGGTTAGATGCCATTATGGTTGATACTAAAACTTGCAGACAAAGAAAGACATCTTGGTGATGACCACATCCTTCCAATCACGGATCATCTGAGCTGTCAGCAGTTTGTCTATGCCAAGGGTCAGCAAACCTTTTCTGTAATAGGGCAGAAGGTAAATTTGTTTAGGTTTAATGGGCTAAATGGGATACATAGTCTCTGTCTCAACTATTCAATTTTGCCTTTGTAATTTGAAAACATATATGTAAAATATATGTTTGTTAAAACATACATGTGACATGCTTGTGGTTCCAGCTACTTGGGAGACTGAGGTGGGAGGATCACTTGAGCCTGACAGCCAGAGGTTGCAGTGAGCTGTGATAGCACCAGTGCACTCCAACCTGGGTGACAGAGTGACAGCCTTCTGACACTATGTAAATGAATGAGCTTGCCTGTGTTTTAATAAAACAGTTTTACCAAAAAAAGTGGCAGACCAAATTTGGCCCATATTTGCTGACTTCCAGGTCTGTAAGTTGCCCAGAAAGTAATGTACCGGTGCTGCTACAAATGCCTATTGTGGAATAATCTAGCTGTTGGTGATTTTAAGATGCTAAAAACATCCCTCTGCAGATGTGGGGAAAGAATGGTATTACGGGGAAGGGTAAAAGGAAAGAGGCTCTTAATAGCCCTATCCTGCTAACCTAATAGAGAGCAGGCTTCCTCCCTCTACCTTGTAAGCTTTTTCCCTGATGCCAACTCTTTACCCCTCAATAATCAGCTAAAGGAGCCTAGGCAAGCTAGATGAGGTTTTTCGAGAATTTTAAACTATCTCTTCAATGAGACCCCATTAAAATGTACTCTCTGAAGTCCTTCTTGTCTGCATGTTGGCACCAAACAGTACACTCAACCAAACTGTGGCAGTACACTGTATCTAACTCTTATGCAACCTTGGGTCACTTAGCGATGTTACCTGGGACAATTTTCTACTCTCTCTGTACCTCAGTTCCCTCACTTAAAAAACGATACATAATACGTTGTTGTGAAGATTAAATTAGCACACATGCTTCAAACAGTACCTGGTATACAGAGGATGCTAAATGTTGTTTACAATATTACCACCAAAATCTGCTAAAGCATATATCCCCCTACACAAGACTGGAAGCATCTTTACATTTGGCAGTCTCCAACCTCACTCCTTCTGCAGCCTCGCCTCTGAATTCCGTGTAATACTTGGCCTGTAATGGATAGTACCCCTTCATTGGGAGACATTAAGGCTTGCATACATGCTATCACATACAAGCTGTCAACTGAGCCTTGTGAAGAAGCAAGGAACAGACTTCTAGTACTTTAGAGATCAAGAAACAGTCTCTGTTCCCTCCAGAATTGTAACTCAGGTCTCAAGACTTCCAATGAGTGCGCTTTACGCTATTTGCAATCTCCTATAAAAACAGGCTCTAAACAAGTTTCTGAGCTACAGGATCGGCCGGGTGAAGAAACTGGTATCAGAAACGAGAACGGTGATCCCCAAGATCTCGTTTCCTGACATGGGTCCCAGGTCTTTATAACCATCCATCATTCACTCACTCATTCATTCATTCACTCCGCCATTTTCCCAGGCTTCTCCTCTGTGCCAGGCATAGTGCTGGGTTTTGGGGTCTGCAGTGCTGAGCCTGCAGGCTGGGCTGGCCGAGCCGCCAGGAGTGCCCCAGGTCCAGGCGGCTCCCGTAGGCAGCAATTCGGGGAGGATCAAGGCCGGGGGGAACTCCCTCCAGCCCGCCGCCCCAGCCAAAGCTTGCCAGGGCCCCTCTTTTCCCTTCCCTGGGTCCCAACCCGCTCACTGTGAGATCCAAGTGCTCCCCGCGAAGCGGCGCGGGCGCTCCTAGAGGTGCATGGGACCCAGGACACCAGCCTTAACTTCAGAAACCGGAAGAGTGGTGGCGCGGCCGGTAGTGCGTCAACAGCGGGCTCGCGCATCCGTCCTCGGATTCTCTAGGAAGCGGGAGGAACATCTCTGTGGGACCCTAGAAGAAGGCGTTCCCTCCAAGTCCAGCCGGTGACTCCATCCTTGTTTCCATCCAAGCCCAGCGGCGTTCCTGACCCATTAACAACTATCTTGGTCTGAAACACAGTGGCTATCTCAACCCTCAGGAAAACTGTAGGGGGAGACGTTGGGGATGGAAAGGATGCCAGGTAGCAGTTGGAATGGGCCATCCCAACAAGAAACTAGTATATTCTGTCTGCTTAAAATAATCTCTGTTAAGAACCTTGAGTGATCCCCTGTTATGTAAGAATAAAGGACAAACTCCCAATCTAGGCCCATACAAACTGACCTCAATATCAACATCTCTTATTTGGCTATCATATACATTCTGCTGTAACGTTACTGAATTCCCATTGGACTCCTGAAATCCCTTGCCTGTTTCTGAATCTAGATCTTTTTCTCAGGATTTTCCCTTTGAAATATCTCCCTTCCTTTTACCTGCTCTCCCTGACCTCAGCTATCCAGTTTATCCTGGTTCTTCAAATCCCAGTGCCAATTCTCACTTGACCACCTAGGCTGTTGCCCTTATGGGTCTTTACACTTGCATATCACTATGAGTAATTCTAGCTCTAGCTAACCTTGTATTTAGTGGCCCTCTAAACGCATCAACTTGTACTTTTTTTTTTTCCCTGTATTTCAACCAGGTATTTTATTGGTCTGGCAACTGCAAAATATACAAATTTCTGAAAGGCATCTCCTGTTTGAAAGCTAGCACAGCTTTACATCCCAGATCATTAATTCAGACAAATACACAGAGCACAGAGAAGTCGTAAGTCACACATAGGAGGCTCCCAAACCAATTAACTAAACCCAATCTGTACAGCTTTCTATTTTTTAGGCTCCCTTATACATATTAAATAGTAAATAGCACATCTGCTATCAAAATAATTTAAAAAATTTCAAGTATTACAAACGAAAATATCATTGGTGTGGTTCCAAACAGTTCTTCTTCACTCCCAAAATGAAGAGCTTTGCCCATGGTCTCAGGACAGAATGAGAGGGAGAAGCTCACCCAAAAACAAATATGCCAAGTTAAAAATGTTGGCCCCAGTGATTTTCTTTGTGTGGTAGGGAGTTGGTAAGAATCAGTAGATGCCAAAAGTCCATGACTGTAGCTCATACCCACCCCCCACCCAATGTCCCCTCCAAAGGCAGGTCACTGGCTTGTTCTGCTTTCTGTAGTATCTCCCCTTCCTGTATGGATTCACAGAGAACATTCCCTGTATGTTCCCCCTCTCCCTATGTACGCCCTTCCCAAACTAAAGTCCTGTGTTAGGCCAAAGCTTTTGTATTTAGGTATTGATTTTAGGTAGTCAGAGGGGAGATGGGAACACAGCTTTATCAAGCCCCTATCTGTATCAAACTTCAGAGTCGATGTTCAAAGAATGAGGCCAGCGAGGGAAACACAAGAAACCACTCTCAAGAGCAAAGCAACAGGCCCTTCATGTCAAATAGAAAAATACAACCTAGCTACCCATGCCCATGCACCCACGCATACCCACCCCCACCTACACAGTCTCATGAGACACAACATCCAGGGAGAGAGAAAACTGTGAGTCTAGAGTTGCACAGGAATGCAGACAGAGACATCCTCTCCAGCAGAAGCCGACCAAAGGGAGTGTGATGGGCGAGGGGGACTTGAATCGTTCGGCGTGAAAATCCCCCACGTGGTTGTATGATATCTGAAGCACAGCCTCGGTTACTGCTCAATTCCAATCAGAAAAAAACATGCATTCTTTAAAAGCTCTTCTTGAAAAACAAACTGCAAAGGCTCCTCTCTCCACACCCAGTCTCAGGGGTCTCAATCCCCCACTCTCACCCAGAACCTGGCCCTTGAGCTGGGAGGAGGATCTCAGGGCCCATGGCAGAAAGCAGCAAGGAAAAGTGACCTTTGGCACCAGCTTTGAGACGTCTGAAAAGGGTCATTTGGACAAACTCTGCTGCTGAGTTTCCAAACGGTTTCATCTGGGCACAAGACACCCCCTGCCTCCTACCCCAGGGTTTGAGGCAATGCGAAGAAACCGACAGGCTGAGACAACAGGCCCCATGCTTTCCATCACCACACAAATGTCACAGATGCCATGAAGGCACAACCAGGACAAAGTCCACTCTTCCGACTTCCCTAAGGCCCTGGCACAGCACCAGGCACACAGCAGACACTCCGAGACAGCGTGCAGGCAGCTCTTGAAGCAAGTGACCAGGACTGAGGCCTTGCTTGGACCACTGTCCCCACCTGGGAAGCAGGGATGGTCATGCAAACCCTGGGGAAGGATGCCAGGTGTTCCACTCTGTGTCATCCGGCTCCCCACCTTCAGAGGCTCCAAGTTCCCCACAGGGCTAAACATCCCAACATCTATGTTCCTGAAAAGAAGGTGTGACTCTCAGGTCACCCTTCCACGATCAAAAAAGTGCAAAAGCCAGCAGCTCCAGGAGAGTGCTTCTCTGTTCCCTCCAAGTCCAGGTAAGAGGAGAGAGGGTCCCTGCAGCTTCCTGGGAGCAGGAGGCCCAGTTCTCATATTTCAGCAAAATACTTCCTTCTCCCCACGCAGCCAGCCTGCCCTTGGACATCTTCGGAGGGAGAACCAGGCCTGGAAGTGTGCGGATCTGCGGGAGACCAGGGTGTGGACCACCCAGTCAACTTGCGTCTCAGCTCAGGGACTTCTTGGAGATGAGGTCCCAACCCAACACCTGTCCAAGTCTGTTCCTTCCCATGAGGAGTCTTCCAGGACAAGATGCACCAAACAGCCACGTGGAAGATTTTAAACATCTCCTGACCTTCAGCAACTAGGAGCTTGCCTCCTTTAATTTTAGGATTCTGCCACCAATGTGGTCTTCCCAGCTCTGAACGCGCCAGGAGATTGTAGAAACAAAATAAAACAAGATGACACAGTGTCCCCAGCGGCCTCTTGTCAGGACCCCAACTTTCATCACCCTCCCCAGGCCTCTGAAGGTCTCTGAAGCTGGACATTCCTAGGAAACCCGGAGAGCGGAGGTGGGGGCCCCACGGCTCAAGGCAAAGCACCAGGGGCCTGCGTGGCTTTCTGGTGTCCGGTGGCTGAGGTGACACAGAGGGTGCTATTCATGTTTCTCTTCGGCCAAGTTTCCCCCCTGTTCCACCCCACCCTCTCTGGAAGAAGTCCTAGGGATGCATTTCGCCTCGGGCAGAGGGCAGGGCACAAGCTAAGCTGCAGAAATGGAAATGGAATGGAACCAACACGTCTGCTTCAGTGTTTCCTGGAGAAGTCTTCACTGCTCCGGAAGCCTTTCATGTTTTGTCCAGGCAGCTGTGTGGGCACCTCCGGCGGCAGGCAGCTGGGCAGGGCGGCCGAGGTGGAAGCCACGTGCTCCTCAAAGCTGTTGATGTGAGGCTTTTTGGTGGGCTCGGGGCTGGCTAGCAGGGTGACACTACTGCGTCTCTTGAGCGGGTTAGGTCCCTTCTTTGCATCCTCTGACCTCTCCCTGCGGGTGCTGACGGACTCCATATTCAGGTAGATGGATTCCACATGGCAGCCATAAGCGACAGGAGTCAGTTTCAGAACGGTGTGAAGGAGGCATTTCAGGTAGGGCATCTCCTCTGCGCTGCTATCCAGGAAGTAGCCCAGCAGGCAGCGCAGGACGGCCTGGTGGCAGATGACCAGCACATTCTCCTGTCGCTCCAGCTCCATGGTCACTGGCTCCAGGTGCTGGACCAGGTCCTGGTAGGACTCCCCGGTGGGGTACCAATAGTAGTACTTGTCCTGCTCCCGCAGCGTATACTCCTCGGGGTAGGTGTCCCTGATCTCTTCGTAGGTCAGCTCCTCACAGACACCTGCGTCAATCTCATTGAGCGCCTTCCACTGCTCATAGGGCAGCCGCAGCGCCTCAGCCGTCTGGATGGTGCTCTTGAGCTGGCTGGTCCATACGCGCAGGCCCTTCAGGTTCTGCTCCTCCACGAACTTGCTCAGGGCGCTGGCAAACTTCTCGCCACGGCTGGACAGGCCCGAGTCGCCTCCGATGCGGCCCTGGAGGTTGTGCTCGTTCTCGCCGTGCCAGCGCAGGTAGATGGTGCGCGGCTGCACGCGGACATTCATCAGGTAGTACACGATGCGGCTCTGGGTGTGGTCCTGCACCCGTTTCACCAGGAACCTCCGGCCCACATCAATCACCTTGATCAGTGATAAGTCCCTGTCGTATTTGTTGGGGTCGAGGGGCTGGTAACTGGCTTCGTAGCAACTGATCCACTTCATGAAGTCGTCCATGGCTTCTGCCGAGTTGCAGTCTTTGAAATCCCGGCTGGAGATGTTCACTTCCATGATATTGGAGGCCACAACAGTAGGGCCGTCGCACATGGACTCCACGAAAAACGCCTTAAAGTCATTTTCTTTGGTAAAATGAAGGATCATGTGTCTCCTCTCTCTGGTAGTATTGGTGGCGTCGAAAACCGCGATTTGTCCCCCTTCTTTTGCAAGGTAGCTTTTGACATCTCTCCAGGCAGCTAAGGCGCACTGCTTCCGGACTCGCATGGCCTCCTCGTTTTCGGGACGGAAGAAGCTGCAGGAGCTGTAGTGCTTCACAGCCGCCCGGCGGTACTCCCCGACGTTGAACACTTTTGTGGGGACGCCAATCCAGTTGAGGTAGCGAGTCACTTCTTGGAGATGTAGGTCTTGCCCTCGGCAGGAAGGCTCACCATGACGATGACCATGGGAGAGTTGGTCAGCTTTGGCCCACAGGCTTTCCTGAAGGGCATCTCACCGGGGGAGCTCCCCGCGGGGCCGGCCCGCGACACCCAGGCAGGACGACGTCCAGGCGGCAGCCCCGCGGCTCGGGGCGCCTGCGGGTGGCGGGGCCCAACTTGTACTTTTTACACAGGTATTCTTAGGAGGTTATACACAAGTAGCATCCCACCCAGAACTGTGAAAAACCAATCAGTTCATCTTTATACAACTCTACTCAGCTATATGGAGCTTATCATTATATTCCAATGTTTAGCACAATGATTGGTGGAGAAGGTGTTCAATAAATACTTGTTGAATTTGTTAATCAGAAACAAAGGTGAAAATCAGATTATTTGCATTTTTGATAAACTAAAAAATGAGGATGTCATAGACTAAGTCCGGAAAGCAAGCTCTCTGCACTTCTCAAAGGAAGTACCACTTAGCTGGCATATTCCCATTTCTTCAGCTCACTCTATCTAATCATTAACTCCCTTGGTAGAATGTTAACTGTATGAAGGTAGGGGCCTTCTCTGTTTTGTTCACACTGTATCTCTAGCACTGAGAGCACTGGCTGACATACTAGACATTAAATCGATATAAAGTTACAGGAAATAGTTATTCCACATAGATGTATATTGCTTGTTTGAGAGCTAAAACTGCTGGAAAATTATTTTTCTTCCCCCGGATTACCTAAAGTATACACTCCAGAGATGAATGTTGCTTCCTTGTAAAAAATAGAAAATTCTTCTAAATCATATTTATCTGACTCCCCAAAAGAGATTATATGAAGAATATGCCACAGGGAGATCTGCTGTTTTTCTGTGAAAGATGAAATTATTAGTAAGTTCACATTTGCTTATTCAATAGCCATTTCTCCCTTTCTTTCTAACATTCCATTGCCATCTTACAGACAAAGGTAACAGGCTTACAGAGGTTAACTCAACCGGTGTCACACAGTTTGTACATGACAGAATCAGGTCAGAAAGCTAGAACTTTGAATTCCAAGCCCGGTGTTCCCTGAAGGCTACAACAGAAAATCCTTTCCTTTTTCATCATTTCAGTTGTCCTTGTCTAAATTTTCTCCTTTTTTCTCACACCATCTCTAAGGGAGTCAGAACTACATACATGAATTTGAGATGCACTAGCCATCAGTTTAGCAAGGATATCACGGCAAGTACTGAAAGTTGCCCATAAAATATCTATTCTCCTCATCCTCCTTACGTAACCAAACTGAATTTTATTCAGAGTGGCACTGTGCCAAGATTTCTCAAGTTCTTTCTCAGCTAAAGCTGGCCATATGATACAAGTCTGTCCTAGAAAATATAAATGGAGGGCCAGGCATGGTGGCTTATACCTGTAATCCCAGTACTTCAGGAGGCCGAGGCAGGCAGCTCACCTGAGGTCAGGAGTTTGAGAGGGCATGGTTTTGGGCACCTGTAGTCCCAGTTACTTGGGAGGCTGAGGCAGGAGAATCACTTGAAACCAAAAGGCGGAGGTTACTGTGAGCAGAGAATGTGCCACTGTACTCCAGGCTGGGTGACAGAATAAGACTCCATCTCAAAAAAATAAAAAAGAAAAAAGAAAAAAGAAGGAAAAGAAAGAAAAAAGAAAATATAAATGGAGAGCTTATAAATGGGCCCTCCAGGAATGCTGCTTTTTTCCTAATTAAAAAGAACAGGCTTAATTAAAAATGTATTTTGTCCTTTGCACTTCTGCTACTGCTCTGTGGAACTCTGAGGCTGCCATGTTAAGAAGCCCATGCCTTGGGGAGAAATGACAGATACAGGCGAGGGGACGGAAGGCAGAAAACCACACTGCCATGTGTGTACCTATGCAACAATCTTACATGTTCTTCACATGTACCCCAAAACCTAAAATGCAATAAAAAAAAGAAGCCCATGCTTGAGGGGGGACAAGTGACCATGTGGAGCAGAAACGAGCTATCCCAGCTGAACCCCACCCCAACCCCAACCCTCACCAACCAGCCTGCCAGCAACAGGACATGAGAATGAGGTCATGCTGTCCTAAACAACCCACTCTGAGCCAGCCCAGATATAAAGCCACTGAGATGACCCACAGAATTATGAGAAGTTTGTTGTTTTAAGCCACTAAGTTTAGGAGTGGTTTGTTAAGAAGCAAAAGCTAACTGATATATGCCCATTCCTGAGGCAGTCATAGGCAAGGAGAACTGCATTACTCAACGTACAAATACTTTTTAAGTCTTCACTTGCAACAAATTTGCTAATGTTTCACTGGCAAAAACAAATCACATGCTGAGACCATGTTCAAGGGGTAGAGAAATAGACCCCACCACTTAAGGGGAAGAGCTGCAAGTGACATTCCAAAGAAAAGTGCATACAGATGGGGGAAGAATGTATAGCCGTTTTTGTAATCTGTCCAGGACATATGACTCGTTTTGGGGTAGGGAGAGAGAAAGGAGACACATGAAAAGGTAATTAAGGTGACCATCTATATTAGCTAATTGGCTTTATCCAGAGGCAAATCTCCTCAACTTTTATGACAGAGGTAGTTTTGCAACTTCAAGCAAGGCACCCACCAAAGCTAAGCTCCAATGTTTGCAATTCAAAGAGATGGCTTCTGGGTCCTCAAGAAAAACATCCCTTGGTCATGGAACTGAGAAAAGGCAGGTTGGCAAAAGTCATGCCTATTCTTCAAAAGGCTTTATATATATATTTCAAAGAATCGAGAAAATACCTATAAGGTTTCTAAGGTAAATGTCCTGAGAAAAAGGAGAGAAGGGAAATCGCTTCCCCTGTTTATATTAGGGAAAATAGAACCTCTTATTTTTAATTTGCATTTGCCTTTATGCATTCTACGTGAAAACACATTTTTTCTACATGAAAACACATTTTTTGTTTGTTTGTTTTGTTTTTTGTAATTTAAGACAAAATAATTTATTTTGGGAAATTTATTGCGAATAGATATTAAAAATAGGTTCAATGTATGTTTGTGTGTATATATGTGTGTATATGTACATACACATACTGATATACATATACACACATACATACATTTGTAACACAGTTCTGTATGAGAAATTCATTAAACAGAGTAGAGTCAACAGTTTGAGTCAGTCCATAACTTAGTAAAAAGTAATATTGATCTTTATAAAAATAATTTTAAAACTTTTTTCCTATTCTCTAGCAGAACTGCAAGGAACAATTTTTTTTAATTAAAAAAGAAAAACTTTTCTATTTGTGAAAAATATAATATCAATTTGAAAATTGTTGTCAGACCATGAAGGCAAATAAGAAGTAATATAAACTGTCTTCATTTATAGATGAGGAAGAAAGTGAGTCCAGAAAAGTTAACTAAAACTTTCTTAAAATTGTGCAGGCAGTTATAGTGGCAGAGCTGGGTTGTTAATGTGTTAGTCCTCACTTCCAGTTCAGTGGTTTGGGTTGTGTTTTTTGATTGTTTATTGCTCCTACTGTTTTCATCTCAGCCTTAATATTTCCTTTTATTCTTCATTTGAGCTAAGTATTATTTTAAATAAGGCCATCAACTTTATTTGAATCATAAGTCACACACACACACACACACACACACATACACACTCCTGCAGAACAATGTGGAAATTCTGAACACACTGGATATTTGACGACAATAGGAATGATTATTAAAGATGTGATAATAGAACTGTGATTACATTTTTAATAGGGTTTTGGAGAACAGGTAGCATTTGGTTAAATGAATAAGTTCTTCAGTGGTGATTTCTGAGATTTTGGTGCACCCATCATCCAAGCAGTGTACACTGTACCCAAAGTGTAGTCTTTTATACCTCACCCCTTCCCTCCCTTTCCCCCAAGTCCTCAAAGTCCATTGTATCATTTTTATGACTTTGCATCCCCACTACTTACCTCCACTTATGAGTGAGAACATACAATGTTTGGTTTTCCATTTCTGAATTACTTCACTTTGAATAATGGTCTCCAGTTCCACCCAGGTTGCTGCAAATGCCATTATTTCATTATTTCATTCCTTTTTATGTCCGAGTAGTATTCCATGGTATATATACCACATTTTCTTTTTCTTTTTTTCTTTTTTTTGAGACAGAGTCTTGCTCTGTCACCCAGACTGGAGTGCAATGGCGTGATCTTGGCTCACTGCAACCTCCGCCTCCCAGGTTCAAGTGATTATCCTGCCTCAGCCTCCTGACTAGCTGGGATTACAGGTGTGTGCCACCATGTCCAGCTAATTTTTTTACTTTTAGTAGAGATGGGGTTTCACCATGTTGGCCAGGCTGGTCTTGAACTCCTGACCTTAGGTGATCTGTTTGCCTCAGCCTCCCAAAGTGCTGAGATTACAGGCGTGAGCCACTGCCCCCAGCCTATATACCACATTTTCTTTATCCACTTGTTGATGGATGGCATTTGGCCTGGTTCCATATGTTTTCAGTTGTGAATTGTGCTGCTATAAACATGCATGTGCAAGTATCTTTTTCATATAATGACTTCTTTTCTTCTGGGTAGATATCCAGGAGTGGGATTCCTGGATGAAAAGGTAGATTTACTTTTGGTTCTTTAGAAATCTCCACACTGTTTCTGTAGTGGTTGTACTAGTTTATATTCCCATCAACAGTGTAAATGTGTTCTTTTTCTCCACATCCTTTTTTTTTTTTTTTTTTTTAAATTATGGCCATTCTTGCAGGAGTAAGGCAGTATCACATTGTGGTTTTGATTTACATTTTCCTGAGAATTAATGATGTTGAACATTTATCCATATGTTTGTTGGATATTTGTATCTCTTCTTTTGATAATTATCTACTCATGTCCTTAGCCCACTTCTGGATGGGATTGTTTTGTTCTTCCTGATTTGTTTGAGTTCCTTGTAGAGTCTGGATATTAGTTCTTTGTCAGATGTATACATTGCAAAGATTTTCTCCCACTCTGTGGGTTGTCTGTTAACTCTGCTGATTATTTCTTTTGCTGTGCAGAAGCTTTTAGTTTAATTAAGTCCCATCTATTTCTCTTTGTTTTTGTTGCATTTCCTTTTGGGTTCTTGCCTAAGCCAATGTCTAGAAGGGTTTTTCCAATGTTATCTTCTAGAATTTTTATGGTTTCATATTTAAGCCTTTGATCCACCTTGAGTTGATTTTTGTATATGGTGAGACATGAGGAGCCAGTTTTATTCTTCTACATGTGGCTTGCCAATTATGCCAGCACCATTTGTTGAATAGAGTTCTCTATTCGTTCCATTGGTCTATTTTTTTTTTTTTTTTTTTGAGACGGAGTTTCACTCTTGTTACCCAGGCTGGAGTGCAATGGAGCGATCTCGGCTCACCGCAACCTCCGCCTCCTGGGTTCAGGCAATTCTCCTGTCTCAGCCTCCCTAGTAGCTGGAATTACAGGCACGCACCACCATGCCCAGCTATTTTTTTTTTTTTTTTTTTTGTATTTTTAGTAGAGACAGGGTTTCACCATGTTGACCAGGATGGTCTCGATCTCTTGACCTCGTGATCCACCCGCCTCGGCCTCCCAAAGTGCTGGGATTACAGGCTTGAGCCACCACGCCCGGCTTTATATGTTTGTCTTTATACCAGTACTATGCTGTTTTGGTGACTAGGTCCTTATAGTATAGTTTTAAGTTGGGTAATGTAATGCCTCCAGATTTGTTTTTGTTTTTGTTTTGCTTGGTCTTGTTTGGCTATGCAGACTGTTTTTCATTCCATAGAAATTTTGGTATTGTTTTTCTAGTTCTGTGAAGATGAATGGTGGTATTTTTATAAAAATTGCATTGAATTTGTAGATTGCTTTTGGCAGTATGGTCATTTTCACAATATTGATTCTTCTCATCCATGAACATGGGATGTGTTTCCATTTGTTTGTGTCATCTATGATTTCTTTCTTTCTTTACTTGTCCTTTTTTTTTTTTTTTTTTTTTTTTTTTAGATGGAGTTTTGCTCTTGTTGCCCAGGCTGGAGTGCAATGGTACGATCTCGGCTCACTGCAACCTCTGCTTCCCGGGTTCAAGCAATTCTCCCACCTTACCCTTCTGAGTAGCTGGGATTACAGGCATACACCACCACACCTAATTTTTTGTATTTTTAGTAGAGACGGGATTTCTCCATGTTGGTCAGGCTGGTCTTGAACTCCTGACCTGAGGTGATCCACCTGCCTTGGCATCCCAAATTGCTGGGATTACAGGTATGAGCCACGACACCTGGCCATCATCTATGATTTCTTTCAGCAGTGTTTTGTAGTTTTCCTTGTAGAGGTCTTTCAGCTCCTTGGTTAAGTATATGCCTAAGTATTTTTTTTGTTGTTGTAGCTATTGTAAAAGAGGTTGATTTCTTGATTTGATTCTCAGGTTGGTCGTTGTTGGTATATAGCAGGGCTACTGATTTCTGTACATTAATAACAGGCAGCCCACAGCCCAAACGGCTGGTCTCACTCCCACCATAATCTGTCCCCCAAAAGGCTGTTCTGATTACTGGCATGAGTCAAGAGAAGACTTTTAAAGTAAAAATAGAGATTAGAGGTGTGGAAAGGATGACAGGAGTTGAAGAAAAAAGGAGAAATGGTAAGAGGAGAAACGCAGAAGGGAAGAAGAGAGGTGAGGGAAAGGAAATAATGCATAAGAAATGGGAAAAGGAAAAAGGGAAGCAGGGGGGAGCCCAGAAGGCTCTTTCCAAGCTCACTTTCAGCAGAAATACGAAAACTTTCCTTCAGGTCTCTACATCTTGAGTTCCCTGTAATACAGGACAGCCTCCTGAGCTCCACCTGGCTGTTTCAGAACCAAGCAGCACTCCTAAAGTTTGTGTTTCTAAGCCAAGCTGCTTTGTGGTGCAGCTTGGCTTAGAAACACAAGAACATGGATAAGGAGAGGTGTGAGCAGTCCCTGGAATTAAGCCATTCCCTGTCCCAAATTAAGAAGTCTTTATAACCCACCAGAGTCTCACGCAGAGGAAGAGGAACATTGCCATCCTTTGCAGTGTCTATGAATGCCAAATACTGTTGCCTCTCCCCTCTGCCCTTCCTGCCTGGCTGCCTGCTGACCTTTTGCAGCCACATTAGGAGTGTACATGTGCTATTGGTATGTAAGTATCACAAATGTCTAGAATATATGTTAGTATCACTTAAAGATGTTTTGTCTCCACCATTGGAAACAGGTGACATTTCTGTTTTCTGTATCTTTTGTTAGATTATGAAATCAAATCAGATATCAAGGAGTTGGTTCCAAAGCAGGAAGTATCAGAAGAAACAGAGATACACTGAGCCACTTCCAGAGCACTCCAGAATAATGATTTCCAAGAATGCAAGATTGGTGCACTCAAAAATTGGGAAGACAGCTTGAATATTCATCAGGGAGATCCTTCCAGGGAGATGCTAAGGATGAGGACTAGAAATGTAAAGCCAGCAGAAATCAAGGATGTAAAAATCTCCCCGGAGAAGAAAAGCCACAAAGGTAGAGAATTTGATAACTGTAATCTAGGCTCAAAAGGTATTTCATATTCGAAAATTAACAGTGCAAAGAACAAGGGGCCAGTTTCAGAAGTCAAAACACAAGTCACAACTTATGAAAAGCTTCAGAATGTAACCCCTCTGGCAGCCAGGTTTAGAGAAGCCCTAGTGGGGAAAGGAAGTATAAAGAGGCATCAGGGAAGCCAGGCAGGACCCACAGCAAGGAGAGGACAGAGAGTTTTCAGAGGTGTTGCCTTCAAAGACAGTAGTGCCCTTGACAAGGAAAGAGGGCAACAAAACTACCCAGGAGATAAACCTTTATCTGTAAAGAGTGTGGAAAAGCCTTTGGTCAGAGTGCAAACCTCATCAAAAGAGTGCACCAAAAGAATCCACACAGGTGAGAAACCTTTCCTATGTAATGAATGTGGAAAAGGCTTCAGTCAGAGATCACACCTCATACGACATCAGAAATCTTTTCAACGTGGTGAGTGTGGGAAAGCCTTCAGTTGGAGTTCATGCCTCACTGTTCATCGGAGGATCCACACAGGGGAGAAGCCATTTGAATGTAATGAATGTGGCAGAGCTTTTAGTTGTAGCTCATACCTTATCGTGCATCAGAGAATTCACATTGGGGAGAAATCCTACCACTGTAATAAGTATGGAAGAGCCTTTGGCCAGAGTTCCCATCTTATTCTCCATCAGGCAACTCATGCCCAGAAGAAACCTCAGCTGGCTACTTGGGTTAGGGCCCACTGTTAATGGGGCAGAGTTGAATGGTCATGTTATGTGCTTGCCTTCACCAAGGCCATCATCTCTTAAGTACCAGGAAGTGTGTGAGAGGTCGTGAACTGTTCACTGCCAGAAATCTGGGTCCACAAACTCACTTCTGCTTGTAAGGTGTTTTATTCACTTGACTTCTTTTTTGTATGTGTGCCTCCAGTCAGATTCAGAGTTCTAACAGGTAGATTCAAGGTCCTGTCTTCCAGTTTGGCAGGAACTGAGGAGATCTTCCTTTCTACAAAGTTAATTAAATTTTAATTCATAGAGAAATTCCATGTATCAAGAATCTCTTAACCTGATAATCTTGCAAGATCCCACCTGCTTTGAAGATTTATAATTTTTCCAATGTACAGCTTTAATGTGCTGTAGTTGGGGAGCTTAGAAGGTCCACTATGAGCAGCACTAAAATTTAGAATGTCATATTCTCATTCAAATATAGGCTGCCTTTAGGAATAACCAAAACGGTAAAGGATACATAGGATGATAGAATCATGAATCAAAAGAACCCGACCAGACCAGAACTGCAGACCAAAGTTAACAAGATGAAGTATCAAACCCTGTCCATAGGGCTAAGGAGTCTGAGCCTCTCAGAACAGAAGTGTTGTGTCGGAAATGTTGCAACTGTTGGCCGTGAGACATGCTAGAGGAGTGTCTTTAAAAATACCCTCCTCTCTCATCTTCAGTTGCTAGCTGCTCAGGGCTGAGGTCCTAGTCTTAGGGCCTGTTCTCTCCTCTCTAGACCATAGAGGTTGACTCTTCCTTAAAAGGAAGCAAAACAGATCATGTGTGTGTATAAAATTAAAAAGTAATATCCTAACTACCTGCCACTTACACAGAAAGAGATTCATTACCTTTAGACTAAAGGAAAAATATAATAATAGGAATGCAATATGTTTCAGTATGTGCAGTCATGTACCACATAATGATGTTTTGGTCAACAACAGACCACAAAGTAGATGGTAGTCAAATAAGATTGCAATGGAGCTGAGAAATTCCTGTGGCCTAGTTACTCTGTAGCTGTCATAATGTGGTAGCACAATGCATTACTCACGTGTTTGTGACCATGCTGGTGTAAACAAACAGACCATGCTGCCAGTTATATAAAAGGATAGCACTTGGAGTTACACACAGTGCATAATACTTAATAATAAACGACTGTGCTACTGGTTTACGTATTTACTATACTGTACTTTTAATTGTTGTTGCTAAATGTGCTCCTTCTACTTATTTTTTTTCAAAGTTTACTGTAAAACAGTATGCTGTGTTTGACCAGCAGCAGCCTCATATATCTTGCGTTTACCACATCTCTTGACTGCATCATTTCCTCTTGTGCTTGATTTAATCTCATGTTGTTTTTTGTTCATCATGTCCCTTAAGCATTCAAAACCTGTGGCTAATTTTGCCAGTAAGAGGCCTTGTTGAGTAATTGACCTGGAAACAAAATTAAAAGTGATTAAGAACTGTCGGCCGGGTGCGGTGGCTCAAGCCTGTAATCCCAGCACTTTGGGAGGCCGAGGCGGGTGGATCACGAGGTCGAGAGATCGAGACCATCCTGGTCAACATGGTGAAACCCCGTCTCTACTAAAAATACAAAAAACTAGCTGGGCATGGTGGCTCGTGCCTGTAATCCCAGCTACTCAGGAGGCTGAGGCAGGAGAATTGCCTGAACCCAGGAGGCGGAGGTTTCGGTGAGCGGAGATTGCGCCATTGCACTCCAGCCTGGGTAACAAGAGTGAAACTCTGTCACAAAAAAAAAAAAAAAAAAAAAAAAAAGAACTGTCAAGGTGGAAAATCAGTGATGGTTACTGCTCACCAGTCAGGCATGTCCCATTTTACCATAGCTACCATTCTAAAGAATAAGAGCAAAGTGATAAAGCTGTTAAAGGATCTGCTTCATTGAAGGCAATGAGACTAACAGAAATTTGAGAAGGGCCTATTATCAGATAGGAAGAAACTTCTAATGACCTATATTGAAGGCCAGATACAAAACATGTCCCTCTCAGCACCATGACAGTCACAGCTAAAGCAAAAAGCTTGTTTGCTATGTTGACAGAAAAGGCTGGACCTGACTATTGTTGAATTACTGCTAGCTCTGGGTGGTTTAATGATTCAAGAATTGTTATTCATTACACAATATAAAAGTGAGTGATAAGTCTACAAGTGCTGATGTGAAGGCAGCTGAAAAAATTTTGGAAACTCCAGATAAGCTGAACATGGAGGAAAATTACTTGCCAGAGCAAATATTTTTTTTCTTTTTTTCCCCAACTTCCTGCATGAAGCAAATCTTTAATATGGATCAAATCTCCCTATTCTGGAAAAAGATGTTTGAAGGGACTTTCATCCATAAGGAGGCCAAGTCAGTGCCAGGTTTCAAGGCTTTGAAGGACTGGATAAGTGTTTGGGGGCAATGCTGCTGGCCACAAATTGAAACCCTTTGTGATCTGGCACAGTAAGAACCCCAGCAGCTTCAAGCATATCAATAAGCACACACTGCCAGTGTACTACAGTAGCAATAAGAAGTCACAAGTAACCCAGCTTCTCTTCCAAGATGCCCTCCTGAATTGCTATGCCAGTGAAATAAAGAAGTACTGTTTGGAGAAAAACATACCTTTCAAGATTTTGCTTACTGTTGATAATGCTACTGCACATCCTCTTTTTATTGGTGATCTTTGTCCTAATATCAGACTGGTGTTTCTCCGTGTTAACATCACCTCTTTGATCCAGTGATCAGATCAAGGAGTTACGGCAGTTTTTAAGGCCCACTACTTAAGGAGGATGCTTCCCGGCTACGGCTGCTGTTGTCTGAGGGAGGACGCTGAGGAGACACTGATGCAATCCTGGGAGGATTACATCTACGGCTGCATCAAGAACCTCGCTTGGGCTTAGGGTGATGTCACCAATGAGTGTATGAATGGCATCTGGAAGAAGACACTCAAGGTTTGTTCATGACTTCAGAGGATTTGCCATCTCGACCACAGCCTTGTGGATTTTTGCAACCTGGTCATCCAGTTAAGTCAGGAACTGGTCTTGTCTGGGGTATGGATCTATAGTCCCCACCAATAGAGGGTCAGTTTTCGAGATTTTTAACAAGCGGGAAGGTTGACTTTCAAAATGTCTCCAGCTACTTATAGGTCAATGCCAGCATGAGATATATTTTATCTTTCAATCATTAGTAGGCAAAGGGGTGCTAGAAATCAGTCACTGGCTTGACTCCAGCAACAAGGAAAGCCTGAGGTGAATTGCAGTTGCAACGTCTGTCAGTTCAAGTTGCATAGCGTCATGGGGAGCTGGAGTTTCATAAACATGTTTTTAGTATAAGAATAAAAAATTTCAGCCGGGCGTGGTGGCTCAAGCCTGTAATCCCAGCACTTTGGGAGGCCGAGGCGGGTGGATCACGAGGTCGAGAGATCGAGACCATCCTGGTCAACATGGTGAAACCCCGTCTCTACTAAAAATACAAAAAATTAGCTGGGCATGGTGGCACGTGCCTGTAATCCCAGCTACTCAGGAGGCTGAGGCAGGAGAATTGCCTGAACCCAGGAGGCGGAGGTTGCGGTGAGCCGAGATCGCGCCATTGCACTCCAGCCTGGGTAACAAGAGCGAAACTGCGTCTCAAAAAAAAAAAAAAAAAAAAAGAATAAAAAATTTCCATCCAAAGTATAAGAAAAATCTTTATTTCTTGCCAAATCCCCATTACTTCTTTGGGCAAACACCAGGGCCCTTCCCCTTGTTAAAATAGCCTATTTTAACAAAGGCAAGGTGTAGGGGGTGCACATCAACCCAGACATTCATGAAATCAACTGCTAATCTTGTGTGTTTACACAATAAGCATCTGAAATGGGCTGTGTGACTCCTTGGTTTTGGTTTGCATGAGACTTAGCATCTGTGTGAAACTGCTAGTTGCCTTGGGCAGAGACCTGGCTTAAGGACTGCAGGCCTGAAAATGAAGGGAAGTTAATTTTTTATTATGACAAAAGTAGAGTAAAAGGGTTTTGCTTTGGACATAAGGGCAAAGCAGAGCTAAGTGGCAAAAGAACCAAAACACCTCTGCCTACAAGGAAACAGTGGTCAGGGAAGTGATCGCTGCAGCTGTTGGGTGTGGGCTACGTAGGTGGAGTATCGGGGAGACAGTAAATTGAATGGAGTGACGTCCACCCCTGGTGTGGGCTGTGGTGTCCAGAGTCCAGACTTAGCAGCCACTCACTGCCCACGTCCCAGTCCCTTTTCTACCACTTACTGCATACCTATGGGCAAACTTTTTAACCTCTCTGTGCCTCACTGTCCCTGTCTATAAAATGTTCGTATTAACAATCTACCTAAGGGATGCAGTGAGGATTAAATGAGTAAAACATATTCAGAAGAGCACTGCACAGAGTAACTACTATATAAAATAATTATTAATTTGCTTTCCTGCTCTGAGACATGGCCCAACAGTACCTTGTGTCTAGGGCAGGGCAGCAGGGGATAACCTGTACAGTCAGAGAAACTGAAACTACCAGGTTTCTCTGGGGGGGTGTGTGGGGGGGGAGCTCAGGGACTGGGTGAAATTAGTGTCTGCTGGAAAGTAGGAGGGGCCAAGGGTTTACTCTGACAGACACAAGCCTCCTCCCACTCATTTTAGAGGAGCTGCATCATTCAGGGAAGTGGCAGAGGTAGAAATTAGAGAGAAGGGAGAAATCCATGTCCTACCAGAGGCCAACCAGCTCTGGGTAGAGGCTGATCTCTGCCCCACAGACTTACTCTTTGACTCTCCACTTCTCAGCCTATGTACTGGTTATTCTTGTCTGCACCCCAGATCAATCATCTCCTTCTTTGCTCTGGGGCAGAGATCCCTGTGGGTGGCATCACCCTGGGTCCCTTACTTCTAGTTTCCTAGTTGGATGCACTGGCATCAGAGGGAGGCATGAGAAGGGGATGGGGTACTTCTGTCTGCTGCCATCGTTCTGGCAGTGGCTGGGTCCCTCTGTAACCACAGCTGCGTGGCTCCAGCTACACCATTTCCTCCCATGCCCCTTCAAGCTAGGAGTAGCAGAGGCTCTAGTTCTTGCTGGTATCTGGTGTCTCCCCTTCCCCTCTCCAAACCTCTATAAATCACCCTTTCATTAAACTCTCCTTTCTGCCAGGTTCCCAGCAGATTGACAACTGTTGGCAACTCAGGGATCTGGAGAGCTGCACTGTATATCTTATTGACTAGACCAGGCTGCACGACATTTTAAGCTAAGCACCGCTTAGCGATGGGGGAAGCACAGACCTGTTCTTTATTAACAAATCGTGCACACTGCAAAAGGAGCTAGTGCTAGGAAGGGTTTCAGACTCGCTTGACCTTCCATCTCACACAGCATGAACATCAGCAAGCACCCAGAGTGTCAGCGGCATGCCACTCTTCTAACAAGCCAAGACAGTACACTGTTCCCAGCATGCTCCATGCTTTCCAGACAAGTCCTTCTGGATACAACTCTTCCCATCAGGTTTTGGGAATCCTCACCCCAAAGGGTTGGCTTGAATGCCATTTTTTTCATGATCCACCCCAAATCAAAGACACATCCAGCCTCATCTGAACTTCCCTGCAATTATCTTCAGCTGTCCTGCCACTCACCATGTTCTGCCTTGTGATGGTCTTACTTCCCCTGATGGATTGTGTTCTTAAGAGAAGGATCAGGCCGGGCGCGGTGGCTCAAGCCTGTAATCCCAGCACTTTGGGAGGCCGAGGCGGGTGGATCACGAGGTCAAGAGATCAAGACCATCCTGGTCAACATGGTGAAACCCCGTCTCTACTAAAAATACAAAAAATTAGCTGGGCATGGTGGCGCGTGCCTGTAATCCCAGCTACTCAGGAGGCTGAGGCAGGAGAATTGCCTGAACCCAGGAGGCGGAGGTTGCGGTGAGCCGAGATCGCGCCATTGCACTCCAGCCTGGGTAACAAGAGTGAAACTCCGTCTCAAAAAAAAAAAAAAAAAAAAAAAAAAAGAGAAGGATCGGCTGGGCATGGTAGCTCATGCCTATAATCCCAGCACTTTGGGAGGACGAGGCAGGTGGATCACCTGAGGTCAGGAGTTCAAAACCAGTTTGGCCAATATGGTGAAAACCCATCTCTGCTAAAATACAAAAATTAGCCGGGCATGATGGCGGGTGCCTGTAATCCCAGCTACTCAGGAGGCTGAGACGGGAGAATCGCAGTGATCCGAGATCATGCCACTGCACTCCAGCCTGGGTGGCTGAGCGACCGTGTCTCAAAAAAAATAAATAAATAAATAAAAGAGAAAGACCAGGTCTCATTCCCTGTGGGCCCCATAGGTCACCTAGCAGCCTTTTACATAAAAGGTGCTCAGTAAATTGCTGAATGAATGGACAATGACTAGGGTGTCTTTGACCTGCTTTAGCTGAGCAAGGTAACCTGCTGTAGATACCAAAGTCTAACTGAGAAGAACCAGCTGGATTTCCCCACCTGCTTCCCACACAGTCTCCCCATCTCCTTTTCCTCCTCTTTGCCCATCTACCCTGAGTTCCCATAAGTTTCATTCTCCCAACGCCTCCCACCTCCTTCAATTAGTCCTAATTCTGACAATGGCTTCAAAGCTCTGGAATCACAGGTGGCAGAGAGAAGAGAGCTCAAAGCCCCTCATGTCCAACGCCTGTCCTGCACAGGTGTGGGAAATGATGTTCAGGTTCGCCCAGGGTTACCCTGATACAGGAAGCCCAGTACTGTGGGCAGGGCTTGGCCTTGGTTGGTACCACGCACACACCAGGGCTTTTGTCCTGAAACCTCTCACCTCCCCACGTGCATGCCAAGCCTGTCACTCCTAGTGACTGCACAGCCAGTCTCTCTCTCACTAGGGCCCAACTGGAGTCATTCCTTGTTTGCTTGGTCCCCTCCCTGGGCTGTCTGTCCCTCATCCACCTACTGCCAACCCATTCTCCCAGAGCTGGCCCACTAAAGCTTCACCCGTTTCCCCTCCCCGCTGATCTTGCTATCTCTGCACACACTTCAGCACCTTTCTCAGCTTGTCACCTAGTGTCCTGTACTCAATGGTGTGTGTTTACATGTGTATGTATCTTAGTCTCTCCCAAAACACTAGGGGGCCCTTACGGGAGCCTACCTTAACCTGAGAGCTAGGTTGATGACAAGGGCTCAGCTTGCTCTTAGGTGGATTTGGTGTTGGACCTGAAGCCCTGACCCATCAGCACTGGGCTCTGACCAGGGAAGTCGGCTGTTGATTCTTCCAGGCATGCTCCCAGGTACAGGGCACTAGGCAACCCTAGGGACCTTTCAGGACATGCTCTGCTTTTGACTGGTTGGGTCACCTCCGAGAAGCTGCAAAAAACCCTGAGTTGATTTCTTTGCTCTGGAAAGGTGGGAGCCCCAGCCGAAGGCGTTTCCATACTGGGTGCAACAATAGGGCTTCTGCCTGTGTTGCTCTACCAGTGACCCAGGAAGCACGAGCTGTGGCTGAAGGTCTTGCCACTCTCTGGGCACATGTGTGACTTCTCCCCTATGTGTACAACAAGGCTTGGTCCCTGACTGAAGGCTTTGCCACACATGCCACAGACATAGGGCTTCTCCCCCATGTGTATCCTCTGGTGCCAGCTCAGGTAGAAGCTCCACATGAAGGCCTTGACACACTAGCCACACCCACACGGCTTCTCCCAAGTATGGATTCTCTGATGCATGATGAAAGTGGAGCTCTGGCTGAAGGCCTTCCCACACACAGTACCTGCTTAGAGATTCCTGCTGGGGCAGCCAGGCTGGAGTTGCGGTGGACATCCTTTCTGAGTTCCTGGCAGTTCCAGCCTCTCTCCCCTGGAAGACATTTTTCTTTTGCTGAGGCCTGCCCTGTTCTCCTACTCCCCCCTTTCATGCATCCAGTCTTCTCTTCCAGATAATTCTCCTTTCATATTTGTTTTTTCCAGAATCAAATCTTCCTTTTCAACCTTGGTCTTGATATCTAAACAAGACATAGAAGACAAAAACAAATATAACAAAAGCAAATAAAAACAGAATCAGCTTTATATTCTAGATAGGAAACATGAGCGTGTAGTTGGATTTGAGGGAATTCAGTATGTAACACCCTTTTCTTAAGAGGCAATATAGCATTGAGACCAAGGGTGTGGTCACTTGGGCCAGACTGAGACCATATCCTGCCTTTGCCATGAACAGTTATGTGACCTTTCTATGCCTCAGTTTCCTACCTGTAAAATGGGTTAATACTAGTATCTATGTCATAGTGATGTTGTAAGAACTAAGTAAGTCAATGTACATGATGTGTTTAGGTGTTAGCTATTATTATAATTTCATATTCAATATTTGAACCAACTGAGAAAAAAGATGAGGAGACCAACATATCCCCTTTATTATGGAAAGGCTGATATTGGTGAATGTGGCACCCTTTGTTACTGAAAGATTTCATAAATGCAACTGATAATTAGAGATGGAATAGTTTCATTTATTAATTATTGCATTCACTGAACATTTATTATATGCAAGGCAGGTGGGGTTATGAATCCAAGAATTAGGCAGCATTAACTACCCAAGGACAGTGCTGGCTGCCATGGGTTTGCTCCTGAAACACCTGCAGCACACAGGGCCAGGGTCAAATGCATGGTTTCTGTGAAGAGGCCAGATCCCAAGGGAGAGGTGGGAGGAGGACTGGCTTTCCAAAACTCACTAGTCAAATAAAATCCCTTTTTATACTGTGGCAAGAGTGAGGATCACAGCAAGGACCCAAGTGTTACACGACATATTGGAGTAATTCACAAAGAGATGTCTGCTAATTGGCTGGGAGGGAAATGGCCTTTCCCAAGACATACAAACCTTGTTTGGCAGACTTGGGAATGGCCAGGCCCTGAAGACTGGGTTCTGAGAGGCACACTCTGCTGAGAGTATCAGAGACCCTATTTCTGAGGCATGGAGGTGAAGGCCCAGTGGAAGGTGGCATTACTTAGGCTGGCTGAGGCCCTCAATTCAGCCCTAGCAGCATTCTCCAGCAGTGGCCCTTGGGGCAGGAAACAGATGGATCCCAGGCTGCAGGTAGCCTTAGAGGGCTGAGGTCAGAGTAAGCTCCAGCCCTACTCTCAGGGTGGCTTTCTCTCAGACCTCATGGTCTTGTCACCAGGCTACTACTGAGACCTGGAAAAAAAATACTGGAGAGGCCGGGCGCGGTGGCTCAGGCCTGTAATCCCAGCACTTTGGGAGGCCGAGGTGGGTGGATCACGAGGTCAAGAGATCGAGACCATCCTGATCAACATGGTGAAACCCTGTCTGTACTAAAAATACAAAAAAAAAATTAGCTGGGCATGGTGGTGCGTGCCTGTAATCCCAGCTACTCAGGAGGCTGAGGCAGGAGAATTGCCTGAACCCAGGAGGCGGAGGTTGCGGTGAGCCGAGATTGCGCCATTGCACTCCAGCCTGGGTAACAAGAGCGAAACTCCTCCTCAAAAAAAAAAAAAAAAAAAAAAATACTGGAGAAAAATCCACTGGTGGCTTTGGAAGGGGAAGCTAAAGGAGGTCACAGTGCTGGCCCTACCTTCTCCCACTCCTTTCGCTGGTGGGCAGTGGAAAGAACCCATAGTAAGTAAAGGTAAACTTTCTGGGTGGGCCTCATGTTTAAAGGCAAAAAAGACTGAGGAGTCATCTCCAGGAGGGGGCCCTGGCCCCATGCAGCCCACAGAAGCATCCCTCCCAAACAGCATCCATTCTCTTCTTGGACAATGAGCTCAGCCTGGTTAATAACCACAGCGATGTCCAATGACTGAACTGTTTACAGCCCTGTCCTGTCCCAGTCTTCTTTGATGCATACCACCCAGTGAAGCTGGCAGGGCAGGAAATGCTGCTTCATTTACCAGGCGAGGACATCGACTTCTCTGAGGTGACCCAACGAGTCAGAAGCAGAGCAGGTCTTGGTGCTCAGCATTTGGTAGCAGCTGGGCAGTTGGACACTGAGTGAATAAGAGAGAGTGAAATTAACCTGGTGCATCTCTCACACCTAAGGCCACACCTCACCTGGGAACAAAGAATGGCTTATGACAAAATGAGTTGCAACCGTACCGTGGCAAACCCTGGTCCTTTCACCACACTCCTCCAGGGCCAGACATACTCCACCTCTCATCTTTGGTTGTGGCCCACCAAGCTAAGATGGGAAATGCTAGCCCTTAGCACTGGTGGGGGTGTTCCCAAGGCCAGAGCCACCAGCCTGGGGCTGCTCCTCCTTCAGGCTCACAGGACTCATCCTCATCTGTGTGCACTTCACTCTCATTTGAACCCAAGTGATGGAAGAGAGAAAACCCTTGGGTTCTTTGGGCTCAAGTGTCACCTAAAGGGACAGTAAATACTGTTAGCCACAGACCTGGCCCATTCCAGGAGGATCAGGGGCATCCTGGGACCAGGACCCTGTGAATTCAGTTCACGACCATGGGCACCTATTGTTTCAAAGGCCTAGCTTTGCCCACCAGGGCGGAAGGAAAGAAAGGTGCTCTGGCCCATCCCACCCTCTGGAAGCCATTCTGGCCACCACAGCTGTCTGGGACCAGAGACCATCCATCCTGCTCCTTCCTCACAGGGCTTGTATGGGGGTATCAGGAGTGGTCTAGACCCTTGCAGAGACACTTCCAGAGACAACTCCCCATAGCTTCTTCTGGCCCAAGGGGTCACAGAACTATGTGGCTCCTTCCTCAGCACAGTGGCCCCTTAGACTCTAAACAGATTCTCCCCGCTTGGGACCTGAGTTGTGACTTCGCATCTCACCTCCTTCAGACAAGGCCTCTGCTTATCATTTGCTAAGTGTCCACCACAGAACAAGGCTCTGGAAGCACGGCTGAGGCTCACGTGTAAGGCAGTCAGGTGCAAGCGTGCCCCAGGTTGCCCTGTGAAAGTAAAAATGTCTTCCAATCAGGTAAGGCTTGGTTTTCTTTTGTCCATGCCTACCCTGTCCTCTAGAAGGCCATAGCAGATCTGTGCAACCAGGCAGCCTTTTAATAGTTACAAAGCCATTTCTTACCCTTCATTTCACCCCAGCTTCACAATGGCAAGAGAGGACTCATGTCAGGGAGCTTAGGGATCTGTCCTGGGTTGGGAGGTGAGGAACAGGGCCAGCCTAGAATGCTCTCTTCCCCACCTGCCCTCAGGAGTATGGTCTGGTTTCTGCCCTGACCACCTGAGGCCAGAGAAAGCAGTGGGCAGCAGGAGGGTCCCAGAGGAAGCCGCCCTTTTCCTCCCTGGGTCTTCCCTGGACCGGGCTCCTCCTCCAGGCCACCACGTGTGACCCTGACTCCCACCCTGGCTGCCCACCTGCACCTCGCTGCTCTTCTCCTTGACCATTCCCGATTCTTTCCCTTCCCCTACCTCTGTAGCTGCAGCCTCCTTCTTCACCTCCCACATCTCAAGCTCTAGCCCCTCCTTCTCTTTCCTTCCCCAAACACACCTGGTTCCAGATTAAGACCTGTCCCTAGCCTCCAGGCTGCAGCCCCCAACCAGCCCCGACCCCACCCGAGGATAGAGCCCCTTCTGTTCTCCCTTTCTTGGACTGCCCACCTCTCCCTCAGCTCTCCGCTGGGCTCCCCGGACCCCCTACTTTTGAGTCCTGTGAAGGCAGATGGCCCTGGTACAAGCTTCCTGCCCAACCGCTCTAGGAAGCTGGGAGATGTCTTCATCTACATGTTTTTCCAGCTTGGTTCCTCCAGCTGGATGCCAGAGGAAAAGGAGCGGGAGGTGGGGCCAAGAACTGACTCAGTCGTTATCCACAAATAATTTCAAAGGGACCAATCTCAAAGGACTAGAAATTATGGGAGAACATGCCATCTTGAAGATGGAAGTCCTTGACTTGATATTAAATTTTAAGTACCCAAACAGCAAAGTTGAGTAAGACAAACAATAAACCTGGGAAAATATTTGCAACACATATGGCAGATAAGGATAATTTCTTTATAGTTTGTACAAATGGATTATTAAAAGGATCAACAGAAAAACTGCTAAAGAACACAAGTAAGCAAGTCACAGAAAATAAATACACATGGGCTTTTAAATATGAGATATGATACCCAGTTTCACTTATAATTGAATGCAAATTAAAATATGAGAGTATTTTTCATTTATGAGATCAGAAATAACACAAGAGTTTCACAGAGGCTTCAGGGGAATGGGCATTTTCATACACACATTGTTAACTACATTTCCAATTTCTATCAAAATATCAAATGCACCTACCATTTAATCTCATCAGTTTATCCAAGGACAGTGTGCAGGGATATTTGGCACAGTATTATTTGTAATAGCAAAAGGCAGAAAAGAACCTAGAGGCCCACCAACAGGGGAACTGGATGAATTACGGTGCATTCATACAATGGAATATCACAAAGCAGTGAAAAAAAGAATGAGGTAGATCTTACAGACTAATATAAAGCCATCTCCAAGACACTGAAAAAAGCAAGGTGTAGACTGTGTATCATAAGCTCTCATTTTTTTTTTTTTGTACGTGTGTTTCTTTAAGTGGGATATTTAAGATTGTAAATGTCGGGACTATCTTGAGGAAAGATCCTCAAGAAATTTAACAATAGCTACCACTGGGGTAGAGACTGGTTGTGTGGACTGGGAGGGAGTCTTACTCTTTGTATGCTTTTGTACCACTGACCTTTTTACTACAGGCAAGCACTGCTCTTTGAATTTAACAAACAACTCTTACACATGGAGAGGAGCCCCTGGGGGTGCACGGAGAAGGTACCTGGGAGAAAGTGGGAGAAAGTGGTACAGACTTGTACATCAGAGGTGTTCTAATCCTGACTGGGACTACTGGCTTTGCAAATGGGGATAAGAGAAATTCCCTCCTCAGGTGAGGATTGAGATAAAACACATTTGGCATTTAGTATGGTACCTGGCACACGGGAACCCCTCGACTAACAGCAGTGATGATTACAACCTTGCTATTGGTTCAGTGGGGGGGACTTGCCTTGAGGGAACCCTAGTCCTTGGAAGGAAAATACCAGAGATCCACAGGCATTCTGGAAAACCACACATGGCACAAGTGGAGAACCTAGTCACTGTCAAGGTATCCTGGGATAGCCAAGTAGCCTGCTAGGACTTGGGTTTCCTCCTCCCTTGTCTCCTGCCCTTCCCAGCAATCAGAGAGGCATTAGCCACTGTGAAGACAGGGTTGCTCCAGAGACTGCAAGGAAAGCAGTGCCTCTTAGACCTGGGCCTGGCCCCATTTGTCTCATCATAGGTCTCACCAGGATACAGAAGCCCAGCCTTCTGGCTTGGGAATTTGCTGCTTGATCTTCCGTGTCCCTTAAGGTCTGCTCATTTTATCTTCGAAACATTACATCTATTCCTTCTCCTCTGACCCCCTTCTAGTGGCTGGGTCAGAATCTCACGCTCTCTCTTAGCTCTGAAAAAAAAAAAGCTGCCAATATGGTCTTCAGGATGCCTTTCTCCCCTCACCAGCTCAGCCTCCAAACTCCAGCCAGAACAATGTCACAAACATATTCCTCTGCTGAACTCCTTCATCTGCTATTTGGTCTTGGTAACCATAAAATGCTAAAAATGGATAAAAATAAGGACCTTATTTCTCCAGATCCTTATTCCGTTATTCCCTACTACCCATTTCACACTTCACAAGAAAGTCTCATCACTCTGAACAAGCCATGATCTTTCTCTTTCTCCTCCAGATCATAAAAGTAATTCAGGCTCATTGTAGAAAATGCAGACAATGCAGAAAATTTAACTGCAGTTAACCCCCAATTTCTTTCCAGACTTTTCTGTGCATGTACATCTTAGAAAAATGTGCTCTCTGTACAGTGTTTTATTTTGTGCTTTGCATTATTTATTTAATATTACTATATGCATTTTATCATATCACGATTCCTTTAATTATGACCTTTAGTGGTTGCACAATATTTCATAGTATTATAACTTAATCATTCCCTTATTGCTACTTAGGTTAGTCACTTATTTTTTGTGAAATGAGTAACATGGACATGTATATAAATCATTGTACCAATATTCATTCTTAAGATAGCTTTCTAAAAGTGGTACTGCTGTATCAAAGGATAGCAACATTCTTTTAAAAATGGTTTAACCTTCCCCTAAAATAACAACAGATAAAAATGGTTAAAATGTGTAACAATGAGATAAAAGGAATAAATTTCTAGAAGATGGACAATGAATGATGTGGTAACTAAGAAAGCTGGGAGGAGGGAATAACAGCTTGGACTCTTGCTGAAGGCTACCCAATGGAAGAAGTCACTGATCCACCCTGCCCAACCCCAGAGACTTGGAATTTCGAAACCCCAGGTACAATGAAGGGTAGGAGGCAGAAGTGGAGCTAAAAATAAGAGCATTAGCCAGGCGCAGTGGCTCATGCCTGTAATCCTAGCACTTTGGGAAGCTGAGGTGGGTGGATCACCTGAGATCAGGAGTTCAAGACCAGCATGGCCATTATGGTGAAACCCCATCTTAAAAAAATAAAATAAAATAAGAGCACTAACTGGAAGTCTGTAATAACGCTTGACTTCCTTTCCCTCCCATTTCCATAAAACCATTTAACAGCATCTAAACCCCAGACAAAAATATCAGAGGATTTCTGCTAATTAAATATAAGAGCCCAAGGCAAAAGATTCTGTATTCTGGCATTTGGGATCTCCAGGGAAATAGTGGGCAAATCTCACTCCTACACACAGAGGTCTCAATTAGGCTTTTAATTCACAGACACACTCATGAGCACATACATGTATATAGGTGTGTGTCAGTAAGAATCACAACACTTTTGAGGAAAGTCTCTAATAAAACTAAACAAGGTAAGTAGAGGAAAAAAAGGACCAGTGGCAGGGGCATGAAGGGAATAAGATAATTCATGTAACAGAAGACACTTTTAAGAAAAGGCTCCTAGAAATTAAACTAGTTACTGTTAAAATTATTATGGTTATTTTCTATAATTTCTGAGAAAATAATCTTATTCATGTAACTGAAGACACCTTAATTATTCATTAGAAAATAATCAAGGTACTCTTCCCATAGTGGCAGAAGAGAAAGAAATGGAAATAAAGAATGCAGCTAATGATAAATCTACAAGGTCCAACATTTGATTAGCAGGAACTCCATAAAGAGTAAAAACAGAAGGAAAAAAAAAACATGGAAATGGGGAACAGTCATATAAATAATGAGAAAATTTCCAAGAGTAAGAGTACCTGAGTCTCTAGATTGAAAAATTCCACTGAGGATTAGGAAATTGAATACATCAAAGATAAAGAAGAGACTTTAAAAGCTTCCAGGCATAGGAGTGGGAAAACAGATCACTGTAATGTAAATACTATTTATTGACTGTCAAATAAATAATAATCAGATTGGAATCAGGCATCTCATTAGTAGCAGTAGATGCTGTAAGCCGGTGAAACTAGGGAAATTTTTCAACCTAGAATTCCAGAGCCAGTCAAACTACCTATCAAGTGTGAGATCAGAGAAAGATGTATAAACACTCAAAAACTTTGCCTTCCATATACTCTTTCCTGACAGAAGACTTGACATGTGCTATAGCAAAATGATCAAGTAAACAAAGAAAGAGGGAGACACAAAATTCAGAAAACAGTTCAGTCCCGTGTAACAACAGAACAACAGGCAGAAAGCGCATCAAAGACAGATTAGAGCAGGAGGCCGAAGGCGGACTATACAGAGAGAAAAGAAGGGAAGTCAACAGAATATTTAATTGGATAGAAAATTTGAAAATGACTGAGAGTGTGCTGAAAGCAAGGTGAAAAAGAAAGGCAACTAGAAACTTCAGTTAAAAAGGAAACATAAACACTGTAAGCTAAGATCTGCAGTCAACAATATTCACATGGTCATAATATTGTTCATGCTGTTTACTTTCAACTTTTGAAATAAATCAATAAACAAAGCATAAAATCCTAACTGGTTACAGAATAGAATTTAAGAATTATCAGACCTGACAATGAAAGAGACAACAATGTGGAAAAGGGAAGGAGAAAGAAACAGAAGGGTTCTTCCAACATATTACAAAATGGGGAATTGAGATATGGTTTATAGTTAATAAATTAGATATGTAAATATAATTTATTTTTTAAAATTCTTGCTCTTTATAGAAATACAGAAATTACTAAGAAAGAAACCCTTTTAATACCCCATAATCCTATTATCCAGAGTATAGTGGTTTGAATCTAAGCCTGTAATTAGCCATCTGTATGGCTGTAAGTCATTTAACCACTTATATTTTCTTATTTGCTTCAGGTAATTTATATACTTCTTAATAGTATATAGTATATATCACTGCAATAGTATATGAGAACTGTATTATATATACAATTTTTAATCCAAAATTTTCACTTTAAAGCAAAAAAGTAAATCTCTGGATACACAGCATGTACACTTGTATACATGTATTAATAAATATACTTCTGAATACGCCTTTGGCCATAAGGTAGTCAGGGGTTTCCCAGAGATGGAACTTGAACCAAATATTACAAGAAACTTAAGCTTGCAAAAGTAGAAGGGAATTGAGTGGGAAGTAGTGATGAGGTATTACAGGAACTAAGAAAAGTGTAAGCAAAGGCAGTAGTGATGAGGTATTACAGGAACTAAGAAAAGTGTGAGCAAAGGCACAGAGGAGACCAAGCATGTGCCTCTAGGCCGCAGTAAAAGGTGCCTGAAAGTGAAGAGATGAGCCTGGAAAGAGATTAAGAGCTCAGTAAATCATGTTAGGAATCCTGATATTTTTCCCACAACAGACATAACAGGACCAAGCAGACCATGTTTGCTTTGGCACTCCAGAATCTAGCATAATGTTCACCACAAAGTAAACACAAAATACTTTTCTAATCAATGAGTGATGCTCAGGAAGGCAGAAATGCCTTCTGGGCATTCAATCTGGGTGCCCCAGGTAGTGGGGAGAATGTCATTTGATGAGGGAAGGAATCCAAGAGAAAAACAATTTTAAAGGTTATGCATCTGAGCAATACTCCTAACCTCATTTAAAAAAGTCACTGGTGATTACGTAATGCATCCCCAGATTAGACTTAAGGCCCTAGATTTATGTATTAGCTTCAGAGAGCCTGCATGACCCCCAAGCGGGCACAATTTGATGTGCAACATACATTTCTTGGGGGAAGAGGTTTCACAATCTCCACTGGATTCCCAAAGGGGCTGCAACCCCAGAAAGGTTGCAGTATCTACACTGGATGAGCAAGTGGCGAGGTGACAGATGTGGGAGGAGGACCACTACCTAAGGGAGGGGATCCAGGGCAGATGAAGAATTGGCTTTGTCCAAAGACACCTCTTCATAAGCCTGGAGGAATTTATGGCTGTGTTTGAGTCTGCAACTTTGTGTGCGTTAGGAATTGAAGCCTTTCTCCTGCGCTCCCAGAGTACTGTACATGATTTCACCATCAGCTGTGCATCACTTGTGCTCCACTTAATACATATCTGTTGGTCTCATTTGAGGATGAGGACAGATTTTTCTGGCTCTACTCTTAACGACAATCACTAGGCCTGGAACAGAGCTCTTTTCTGGACAGCTAAGTCTGACAGCTCTCAGCAACTTGGGAAAATGGGGCTTCGGAGTTCCCAACCACTTCTAGCAAGACTACCCAAAAGAGATGGGAGATGAGCCCAAAGAATAGGAACCTAAGCAAATGGACAAAAGGTAGTCACTCCTCCCTTATTGTAAATCATAAAGAAAATGGCAGGCTGCAATTTATTTTGAGGGCTGGAATTAAGATGGAGAGATATTAGCTGGGGAAGGATCTGATCCATCTAGTAATCAATCCACTTGGCTCACATGATTTGCACAGAATCAGAGGCCCTGAACCTGGACGCAGGTTTATGGAAACTCAGACTTAGAGATGAAATCCAAGTAGAAATGTAAAAAGTCATAATATGTACCAAAAGTATGTTGTGTAAAACTTGGTTTGCTCATATAAATAAAACATTTGGTATATTCACTTAAATAGAAGTAAGTGGCAGAATCCTCTAACATCCAATGGTTGGCAGAGGCACTGATGGACACCTAGTCCAGTCAGTGTAAAGTAAGTGTCCTGTTTTGCTGAAAATACATAGAATGTTTTGCACATACAGATCTTTATACTGGAGCATCCCCACCCCTTCCACCTTTGATCACACACATTCTTGGCCTGCAGCCTTTACTTTTTGCTACAGTGGTTCATACCCTTTGCTGTACATTGTAATCCTCTCCAGAGTTTTAAAAAATACTGAGGTCTAGAAATGTAAACTTTAAAAAAGCGTCCAAGGTGATTTTAAAGTGAAGCCAAGGTTTAAAACTACTATTTTACTGCAAGGTTGGTTCAGTGAATCTCAAACCTAGTTTTGCATCATAATCTACGGGGTAGCTTTTCTGAACTACCTGTGAATGAAAATCACAATCATCTATAATTGAATATTCAATTATGAGGATAAACATATGTGATACTAGAATGGTTTAACTATCTTAATGGTCATAAATCCCAGCTGCAATTCTTTCAGCAAAGTAGCTTTGGTCTCTTGGTGGGTCAAGGTCACAGTTATCTCAAATCTTCAGACGTGCTTCCTGCTATTCTCAGCTTCCTGATAAGTCTGGGGAAAAAAATTAACTTGTTCCTACTCTCAGCAGAGACACATGGTGTTATATTTGGGTCTCTCCATTCCGTCAGGGAGACTGGAACAGTCACTGTTAGGATTGGTTAGGGCATGAGTATTTGATCCTACTTTGAATCCTTTTGACTTCCTGTATTTCTGTCTCTATGATTTAGAGTGAAACTGGAAAAATAAGTTGCATATGTTTTGACCAAAAAAATAGAGGAAGGAGGAAAAAGAGGAAATTAGTGAGCTTTCTTGTGTATGCCTTCTGTATGTGAAAATGCACTGTAGGCCAGGCATGCTGGCTCACACCTGTAATCCTGGCTCTGGGAGGCCGAGGCAGGTGGATTACGTGAGGTCAGGAGTTCAAGACCAGACTGGCCAACATACTACAACCTTGTCTCTACTAAAAATACAAAACAATTAGCCAGATGTGGTGGCACACACCTGCAGTCCCAGCTACTCTAGAGACTGAGGCAGGAGAATTACTTGAACCTGGAAGGCAGAGGTTGCAGTGAGCCAAGATCATGCCATTGCACTCCAGCCTAACCAACATAGCAAGACTCCAAGAAAAAAAAAAAGTTCTCTGTAAACTAGAAAACACTATGTGATTAATATTTGGTCTTGTAAAAATGTGATAATGAATGCATGGGACTTCTGTGTGAGAGCTGCATCAGGCTCAGCATTGACGATAAATGCTCTTGCATGCCCTAAGGCATTGGAACCAGGTGGAGGGACAGAGCCAGAAATCAGGAGACCCAAATTCTAGTCTTAGGTTTGCTGCTCTCTGGTCACAGTGCCTAAAGCACACCCCAAAATCTTTCACATCAGCATCCTCACCTGAAAAATGAGACTACATACTTTGTCTCCCCCACAGGTCTGCATGAGAATTACAGGTGTTTAGGGAAGTAGTGAGTCAGAACAGAGAGCCAGGATTCAGGTCCTGGACTTGGATATAAGGCTGTCACTTGTTACTTGGCCTTGCACTAAATTACCATTCTCAGGTAAACGGGCAACCGCCTTTCAGTGTTGTAAGGACCAAGGCAGTGATCTATGTGAAAGTGTGCGTTATGTGCCAGGTATCACGATCAATACATGAGGGTACACATACAACAAAGAACACAAGTTCTATATAAATACAAGACAATATTACATAACTCTACCTATTGCATAGTTTTATAAATCATTTTTCCAGGAGTAAAGGCTCAATGGTAACAAAGATATCTTACCTTAGCCAGTTTCTTCATCATTCTAAAAGTTTTCATATTCCAGTTCCTCTGAACTTCTCAAAAAAACAAATTCAGACCTTAGAAATCTTACTTCCACCTCCCCTCTCCCTTCACGTTCCCTCTTTTGTCCTCTCAGAATGAGAACTCTACCATTTCTTCTAAACACCATCCAGAATGTGAGAATGAAACCTAAACTGAGACCCCTGGATGGACTTGAGCAGAATAACAGCAGAGACAACTAGGGCATGCCTCTAGGCAAGCTTTATTCTTTGACTCCTTTATCCAGGAAGGGGGCTGTTAGTTGCATCTCACCCAAATGGAATGCGATGGGAATTAGGGGTTTGAGTAGTTTGGAGAAGGAGCTGTCGATCTTAGCAAATATATAGCTGGTGTGTGGTGTCCATCAATCCATGCAGACTAGGAAGTGGTCAGAACAGACTCAGAGGTCCCCAGAGCTTTACAACACCAAGGTTCAGGAGGTATAGACAGTAAGGAAAAAGGCCATTTCCTTTTTCTGTCCATTTTAGGTACAGTAGACAGTTTTTTTTTGACTGGCTTTTTAAAAATTACCTAGGAAATGGGAAACTTAAAAACGTTCATAAATAAATTGCTGAATTGCTACCCCAAGTAGTTTCCTTACCTAGTCACCGCTTAACCAAAAATACCAACACACAGGTCAACCAGAATTCAAACAGGCAAATAACCTGCCTGTTGCTCAAGCAACAATCAGAGTTTTAAAAAACAAAATTAGGCAAAAAAGACCTTCCCCAAACAGCATCATTACCACTTAGCTTTGTATGACCCATTCCTAAGAAAGCCACATTCCATTTCAGAAAATATGACTGCTTAAGGTACAGTTAAAGTCCAGGTGCTTACTTTTGTTTTCTTTAAATTAGCCTCTGAAATGCTTATCTTGTGTTTTGTGCTGCATTCCTGAAAACTGTAACTTTTAAGGACACAGGCCTCACTTTTATAGAGGAGGAAGAAACAGCAAGAGGTGTCTCATTTGGGATGCAGAAGGTTATAACCAATGCTAGAGGTCTTCCTCTTTCTTCCTTGTTATTCAACAAGATGGGTTCTGTGGTGTCGCATGAGGTGTGAGTTAGAAATGAAAGCTGCACCACACTTCTCACATTCATAGGGCTTCTCCCCAGTGTGGGTTCTCTGGTGCACCGTGAGGCTTGACCTCTGTCTGAAGGCCTTCCCACATTCATTACACGTGTAAGGTTTTTCTCCATTATGGATTCTCTGATGAATAAGTAGGTATGAGCTACATGTGAAGGCCTTCCCACATTCATTACACACGTAAGGAAGATCTCCACTGTGAATTCTCTGGTGGACAATAAGGCAAGAGAGCTGACTAAAGGCTTTCCCACATTCGCTGCAGTCGTAAGGTTTCTCTGCAGTGTGAATTCTCTGGTGCACAATAAGGTGTGAAAAACAACTAAAGGCTTTCCCACACTCTTTACATTCATATGGCTTCTCACCAGTATGGCTTCGCTGATGTACGATAAGATTTGCACTCTGGGTAAAGGCTTTGCCACAATCGTTACAGGCAAAGGGCTTCTCTCCAGTGTGGATCCTCTGGTGGACAATGAGGTTTGAGCTCCTAGTAAATGTTTTCCCACACTCATTACATTCATAGCATTTTTCTGTAATGTGGACTTTCTGGTGCCGAGCAAGTTGGGAGCTATAACTAAAGGCTTTCTCGCATTCACTGCACTTAAAAGTTTTTTCTAAGGAGTGAATTTTTTGATGTACAGTCAGATTTGAACTCTGAGTGAAGGCTTTTCCACATTTTGAGCAAACATAAGGTTTCTGTCCAGTGTGGATTCTCTGATGCACAACAAGATTTGCACTCTGAATAAAGGCTTTCCCACACTCATGACATTCAAAGGGTTTCTCCCCAGTGTGGATTCGCTGATGCACAACGAGGTTTGCACTCTGACTAAATCCTTTCCCACACACGCCACACGTAAAAGGCTTTTGCCCAAGCTGGGTTTTTGGATTTTTAACAGTTCCAGAATTAAGGCTGTATTTCCCCCCAGATTTCTTACATTTCTGATCTTCCTCTTCTTTGCAGCTTTTAGGCAAGTGACAGTCATTCACTATCACTTGTCTGAAATCTTTCTTTTCCCTCTTTATTCTCTGTCTCTTTAACATGCTGCCTTTTTCGCAAGCTTCTCCTAACTCAGGTCCTTGAGGATCAGCTTTCTGGATTCTTCCTGATATTATGAGGGGTTTTTCAGCTTCCTCACATATCTCAGTTTTTGGAACCAGTAACTGTAAGTTCTTGGTTTCAGCACCTGAAACAAGAAACAGAAAATACAAACGTTAGCTTTCTCTGACCTAGAAAAAGAATAGGATCATCAAGTCATAAAAGGAAGTGTGTGATTTCAGCACCTCCAGAAAATGGCTTCATCGCATCAAAAAATTCCATCACAAGTTACCTGTCCTCTGTGGGTTCTTCAGCTGGGGCTGTGCTTGCCCTGCTACCTACAGCAGAATCCACTGACTCATGGTCTTTCCAGCACTTCCACTTACCTTCATTAGACGCTTAACCCCACTGCCTCATGCCAGGGAGGCCCAATTCCCAGATAGCATTCCTCCTGGCTGTCTGATGACTGATCTTACAAGAAAGACCAGTTATGAAGAACACCAGCCTCTCCCTAGGCTTGCCTTCTTACCTTACCTTAGTGTGGATTTGCTTACAACCTACCAGTTAATTAGGGAGACTTGCTACCTGTAAGCATAAAGATCTGGCAACTGAGGCTTCTATGTCAAGGATGCTGGATATCAAAGAAAGGATAAGCATGGACAGAAAGGTTCACACTGGCTACCAAGACAGCCACAGCAGCCAAAAGCATATGAAACACTGCAAAGCCATGAAGCATACAGGTTAAGAACATGGATTCTAGAGCCAGACTGCCTGGTTTCAAATCTCTGCTCTGACACTAACTAGCTGCATGACTTTGGGCTACTTAACTCCTGTGTGTCTCAGTTTCCCGGTCTCCCAATCAGGGATACTTACGGTATCTATCTCATAAGGCCGTGAGTTGATTAATGGAACTACTCTATGTCAACTACTCAGACATTGCCTGGAACACAGGGCTCTGAATGTGTGCAGCAACTTTCAGGCTGACTGATGATGCTGTGACGGGCCAGAAGGAAAGATGAACCCTTAGGTGAGGGGAGTTGCTGTGGTGACAGACAGCTACACTAGGAGAATTAAAAAATAAACCGTACATAGTAAACTCTTACCCTTGTGTCATGGAGATAGCTTACTACTGTGTCAAGGAAAGCTGACCTTGCTGAGTTATAGCATAGCCTGGTCCACGATGCCAGAAAATACCTGGAGAACATCAAAACACCCTGAAGCTTTATGACACTGATTAGTCTCTGGATGCTTTCCATTGCTTCAGAACCTAACGGTGTCAAAAAGGAGTCCTTCTATCAGTAACACTGTAGTAGTTCTTTATGTTTGTCTCCTCTCTACCCTCACCATCCTTGACCTTGAAATGTGTACCCATGTAACGCAGGTTTGGCACAGTGAACCCTTAATAAGTGTCTGTCAATTAAACCAAGCTCAGGATATAAGGCAAGTGAAATAAAGGGTAACAGGGATGAGTAGCAAGCCTGCAGAGGAGGGAGGTATTCCTACTGGTGATGCCAGCTCAGAAATGAGCAGTGGTGCTGTGAGCTTCAGGTTATAACTGCTGCAACTGCACAGGGGAGAGTCTAGCACCCAGGAGAGGGAAATATCCTACTGGATGACCATCTAACCAGTGATATGAGTGGGTGGGACAAGGATGTTGGGTGGCTGGAGGCAGGAAAACAGCCTGGTTTGATTGCCTGGTTAAGACTATGGTAATCAGAAATTCTATCACAATCATTCAGACATGATGAGCAGTGTCAGAGAAAAGAAACACCCAAGTGGTGGATACAATAGAGCCCCAACTATGACAATAAAAATCTGAAATGCTGGCCGGGAGTGGTGGCTCATGCCTGTAATCCCTGCACTTTGGGAGACTGAGGAGGGCAGGTCATCTGAGGTTGCGAGTTTGAGACCAGCCTGGCCAACATAGTGAAACCTCATCTCTACTAAAAATACAAAATTAGCCAGGTGTGGTGGCACATGCGTGTAGTGCCAGCTACTTGGGAGGCTGAGACAGGAGAACTGTTGAACCCAGGAGGCAGAGGCTGCAGTGAGCTGAGATCATGCCACTGCACTCCAGCCTGGGCGACACAGAGCAAGACTGTCTCAAAAACAAAAAGAAACATCTGAAATGCTATACTACTTCTGGTTATTTCTATTCCTACTGTTCTGATTATGCCTCTTTTAAAAAATGTACTATTTTTCTCTCTCTAGTTTACTTGCTCTTTTATCTTCTGCTTTTTTTTTCCTATTACCTCTACCCACTACTGCCTCTTCATCTCTCTCCTCTCCTGTTTTTGTAATTTTTGTGTGTGAAATATTTTGAATTTTTCCATATACAGTTTCATGTATCTTCTCTTTTTCTTTTGCTGACTGCTTTGTTCTCTTTATGCTCTCTACTATTCTCTATCACCTACATCCCACTTTATTCTTCTCCCATCTAACGTCTCCTTCCTTGCTTCTTTTCACTTCCTCTTTTGCTTTAACTCCATCACTGATACCTGGGCCTCCCATCCCCCAACTGGGCATCTCTCCAAGAGAAAGAGAGCCCATGAAAACTTTAGTTCACAGCTGTACTGTCTCCTGGACCTTCACTCCTACCCTCTGTCCTGGGAGATTTAGAATGTTAGGCATAAAAAATGAAGATCAATGGGAATTACTAAACTGATTAGAGCCAATCATGGAAACAATTCCTTCTATCTGAATAATCTTATGTCAAAACCATTACAAAACCAGGTGCAACTGTAGTCTAGAAGGTTTTCATGCAAGTGATTCATCACTGAGTAAAGTAAGACCTAGGGTCTTGGCAAGCACCCAGAGTCTAAGAAAAGAGAATTAGGGTCTATCTGGTGCAGACAAGTACAAATTTCCTTGGGTGAAAAGATTAATAAGCAAATAATCTGAGCATATAACTTTGGCTTATTTGAAATGGTATTTTTCCTTTTTCTAAATCATGTAGGATTACATGTAGCTCTAGAGAAATTAAGTACAGAAATCATGAAAAACTAAACCAAAAACTAATTGTGACCAACTAGAACATAAGCATAGCCATAGTTTTGAAATCAATACTTTTCTTTCACTCTTTTTAAAAAGAGACCTGAAATGCTACATGAGCTTGACATTTTAGCTGGTGATTATATTCTGAGGTAAAAAGGGTAATTTGATTTACTAAATTTATAAGTCCAATTCATTAGATTTATAAAAGCTGTGTGTTTATCAAAATTTTACTTACATGATTCTAAGTGTGCCCAGTTAGGTGTTTGAAATGTTTTAAAGAACTAAAGATATAAAATTTGCAATTATGTTTTATATAAGGAAATTTGATAAGCAGGTAGAATTAAATGTTTAAATATTTTATTTTATTTTATTTATTTTTTTAGATGGAGCCTCACTCTGCTGCCCAGGCTGGAGTACACTGGTGCAATCTGGGCTTTCTGCAACCTCTGCCTCTTGGATTCAAGTGATTCTCCTGCTTCAGCTTCCAGAGTAGCTGGGACTACAGGTGCGCACCACCACGCCTGGCTAATTTCTGTATTTTTAGTAGAGAAAGGGTTTCACCACGTTGGGCTGACTGGTCTCGAACTCCTGACATCAGGTGATCAGCCTGCCCTGGCTTCCCAAAGTGCTGGGATTATAGGTGTGAGCCACTGTGCCTGGCTGAAATGTTTAAAAAAATTAAATCTGTAAAATTTGAAGCTTAATTGAACATGAACTAAAGAAAAAATACAAATATCCCAGCTACTCGGGAGGCTGAGGCAGAAAAATCACTTGAGCCCAGGAGGTGGAGGTTGCGGTGAGTCAAGATCACACCATTGCACTCCAGCCTCGCCAAGAAGGGCAACAGGAACAAAACTCCATCTTAAAAAAAAAAAGTTCTCACTTTTATACAAATATTTCTAGATGTATGGATGAAGTAAAAAAATATGCCTAATGGCTTAAAAATTGGTTTTTAAATGAATAAACTTTAATAAATTCAACATTAGTTAAAATATGAAAACTGCGGTTAAAACTTGCTCAGATATTAAAAACCCAGTAACATTACAATTTCCAAAGTCCTTTCAGGTATATTATACAATTTCATCATGAAGATGAAACTGTTCTTCTTCAATTGTGTGGGAGCCAAAAAATGGGTAAGGTTGTGTCTTACTCATTTCTGTATCTTCAGCACCTATCACTCTGCCTGGCACAAAGGAAGGAGGTCGCCAATAAATCCTATACTTAATGAATAAACACACCCAACTTGTAGAAAAGGAAATGAAGGTCCAGAGAGAGAAGGGACTTATTCAAGGTCAGAGTTACTACAGGCAGGGCAGCAACCCCACTAAGATGTCTCTCACACATGTAGCTCAGTGTTCCTGCCATTACCTACTGCCATCACTATGGAAATAGTGTTGGCAGTGTTCCTGCCATTGCTATGGAAATAGCTGGCAGCACAAAATGATAAGTCTTGGGTATGAACATGGTCTTGGAGTAAGAGGCAAAGTAGAAAACGGGAGGCCATCCCTGATGATGTCTAGCTGTTGAGATTAAGACTATGAATGGCTGATAAAGCAACGAGACAAAGTAAGTCACACGCAGGGGAATGCACCAGAGAGACTGGAACAGAAAGCAGAAGGTGGGGAACAGAAGCTGCTGAGAGTTTGGGAATAATTAAAGATGAGACAAGAAAATCTAGGCAGAGATCCTAGTTTTCCCCATAGGACTGGTTTAAGAAAGTGACTTGGTCCCCAGATGCCTGAGGAACTGGCTAGGGAGGAGAGTGGATTCAAAGTATTCAATCTCTGGCAGACTCATAAAAAGAATATGGCTTAGCAGTCATCTGATAAGTGCTTTGAAACACAGTACTCATGGCTTCTGCATTCTTGACCCTCACTTATATGTCACTCCTCCACAGGCAAGCTTCTGCCACTGCCACTGAGATATTTAGGACATAATACACTTTCCCGAGTCCTAAGTTAGAACAAGGTGATATGCCATCAGTAGCCTCCATGAAGACCAAGTTTTGAACGTCATTATGATTGACATAGCTGCTCAAAATCCTCTATAATTTGCACAAAGATCTATGAAAACAGAACATTTCCAGGGCATTTGCTCAAAATCACCACAAAAGTTGACTGTTCCTATCTTAGCTAGCTTCTCTTGCAGCCTCACCAACCTATGCTAACTACAAAGCATATAAAAGAATACATGTGACTACATATGTGCACAGAGATGAAACTCACTGAACAATAAATCTCACTGAAAAGTGAGTCTGGAATTCACCTATTGTATGGTAAATACATAATGGCAATAACTTAAGCATACCCTGAGAATGAGCCTGTATGGCACACACACCTGAATACAGTTTGGAATTCAAGCAAAGGATTCTAGAAGTGGCCAACCTGGAGATCCATTCCTTATCCATTCCTCACCCCTTTCAGTGGAATGTGAGTCCTCCATGGGATTGAGGCCCCTTGTTTTGGGCTAAAGTAAGGCTACTAGGTGGAGGTCATTGGGGGGAGGGTGTTAAGTGAAAATGCTAGATAAACTGCATGCCTTTTGCAAGTGGTTGCAGTTCTCTTGACCAGCCTGTGCCGCTGGGCCATGTGGTTCTCCTATGTCCAGCCAGCTGCCATTAGACTCTCTATCCTGTACATAAACATCTAGTAAAACTCCATGTCTTGTTTGCTGGCTCTGGGTCTCTTCTTCAGCCTCTTGAACATGGTGCCATATTGGTTTTGATAAGGTTTCAGCACAACACCTATGTTTGTCTGGTATCTTGAGCCTGTGTGCAAAATAAGCCACTTCCCATAACAAAGGCACAGGCATTTCATCATTCCCCTACCCAGCTTTCCTTGATACTTTCAATATCTCAGTACTCTGTTGCTCAACCATGGAGACTGGACGCACACCACAGTCTCTGAAAAGATTTTGAGAAACCTCAAAGACCAGATTCTGAATCAGGGAATTGAACCATACCTAGAAAGCTCATGGTCCCATGAGTCTCCAGTATCTCACTCTTGGCCAGAGTCCCCGGTAATGAGTAGCTGCCAAGGGGTGAAGCAGCAGGTGCCTCCTGAGTTGCTTTCAGGACTACCGCCATGTCCCAGAGTATGTTCTGACCCTAGAGACAAGCAGGCACATATTTAAGAGGGAACTGGTGGTAGAGGGTAGTATGATTAAAGTTTTGATAATAAGAACATAATTATCTATTTCTGGAGTCCATAAAGCAATTTTTAAAAACAGAAAAGGAAGCCAGGGTCTCCCCCAACCTCCAAGGTGAGCTGGGCAGAGAAGCCAGCTACTTTCTTCCTTATCATTTTGATTACACCTCACTGCTTGCTCCAGAATCTAAGTCTAGCTTGCCAGTGAGTATATGACAGGAGGGGAGAGCACATGGGGAGAATTTTCAGAGTGAACTTTTGTGGGATCTAAAGATCAAAGCAGCAAGGTTTTAATGATATTATTACAGAAAGCCTCTGGGGCACCTCTGCCCTCATCTGACTAGTAATGGTAAGTGGTACGTTTGAAACATTAAAGACAGCACAGTGTACAGCCTCATGACTCAAAGTGTGGTCCGAAGCTCAGCAGCAGTATCTGTATCACCTGGAAGCTTGCCAAAAAATGCAGAATCTCAGACCACCACCTAGATGTCCTCAATCAGAATCTCAATTTTAACTATTTAAACAAGAGCCCCTAGGTGATTTTTATGCACATTAAAGTTTTAGAAGCTCTGGTTAGCACTGTCAAAACCTGACTGAAATCACCTGAAAAGTTTTAAAAAATATGGATAACACAGGTCCCACCCCCAGATGCTTTTTTTTTTTTTTTTTTTTTTTTTTTTTTTTTTTTTTTTTTTTTGAGACAGGGTCTCACTCTGTTGCCCAGGCTGGAGTGCAGTGGCATGAATGTAGCTCACTGCAACCTATGCCTTCCGGGCTCAGTCTTCCAATCTCAGCCTCCTAAGTAGCAGAGACTACAAGCACATGCCATCATGTCAAGCTAATTTTTTAAATATCTGCATTGCAAAATACAAGGTTCTGCAATGTTGCCCAGGCTGGTCTTGAACTCCTGAGCTCAAGTGATCCTCCCGCGTTGGCCTCCCAAAGTGCTGGGATTACAGGTGTGAGCCACTGTGTCTGGCCTCGATTCTGATTTAATGGGAACAGAGTTCAGCATGGATATCAAGATTTTATAAAAAGCTCTCCAGGTTCTGTGTAGCAAAATTCAAGAACCCCTGGGTTATAAAAAGTACTGAATGTGACATCAATCAGAAGTGCAATTTCTATCCTATTAGAAAAGACTGCAAGCCAGAATAGTACCCAAGAAATAAGACCTCCATGTGTGGAAGTAGAGGGTCTGAGTCCCCTCTTAAAACTACTTGAGGTCTTCAGATCTCTCCTCTCATCTTCTTCCCAGGCCCCCATTTACCTTTTCTTCCTCTTCTGATCCATCAAGTCCTGTTTGAAGACCCTTCCCTGGGGCCCAGACTTCAATGTTCTCAGAGTGCACTTGTTGGCTGGATGCCTGACCTGGGAAGTTTTCTTCTTCTTCCTCTTCCTTTTTCACCTTCACTGGGCCCCATGGGGGTACGGCCATGGCTTCTCTCAATTCTGCAGTCATCTTCTCTGCTCAGCAGGGGAATTCCTGTAGCTGGGAGCTGCCCAGCTGAGGCCAAACCCCATCTAAGCTTTATGTTTCAAAAGCTTCTTCCTGAGTGTCTTCCCAGGGCCAAGGTGAGTATTGTCTACTGAGAAATCAGAAAACATTGTTAGCACCAAGGAGAAATTTGCCTGGATGCCACTTAGCACACCAGCAAATTTCACCAGTGCCTGGCCAGGGGCCACTGTAGGACATGGATTCCTCTATTCCTCCCTCATAGGATGAAGGAGTTGGACTGTAAATATGTAATTTCTTCCCATAATAACCACATTGCAAACAGCCTTATATAATGTTTATTGATGATTTTCCTGATTAAAAGTTAACATACTTTTATTGTAAAATCTTTAAAAATGCAGAAAATGATTTAAAAAAAGAATCTCAGTCTACCTCCAAAGAGATAACCACTACACATTTTAAGATTTAAAATATTTCTTTCAAAGGAAAATCTCCAACCATACTACCAATAATTATGATTTTATAAATTCTTGTTTTTGACTATGGGGATACATATTTTCACAATTATCATAACATTTTTAAAATAAGATCTTACAACAAAAAGATTTTTTATTGCCAAGGATACAAAATAATGTGAACAAAACGATCCCAAGAAGACTGGGAATCTTTATACCAACACGTTAGGAGAGGTAGTTATCTCTGGGTGGTGTAATTACAGGTAGTTTTAAGGTTCTTTTCATTTTCTTGTTTGATTTTTACATTTTCCATCGCTTCCAAATGTCCTGTGAGATAAAATATTACAATTAAGATTTTAAAAAAGATTACTTTCATATTGACATTCTTCATGCTCATTGTAAATGCTACACAATAATCTATGGTGTTGATAAATCTTCACTCCCACTGAAAAGGGATCAAGTAATACAGAAATACATAGAATTAAATATACAACCAATACACACTACATACATACACAGAGTAATTACACACTACATACATACACAGAGTAATTAGTTATCAGTCTAGATAGGAGTCCTAATCCATTTTCTCTATATTTACATACTTAGATGTATACCTTCACACATATTGTTTATTTTTCAAAAACATGCTTTAGATCATCACAGTTATATATTGTTCAGTAACCTGAATTGTTTTTAAATTCAATTTCTGTATTTTACAATAGTCTTAGCAGTCTTTCAATACAATACATATAGAACTACCTCATTCTGGCATAGCACTCTAAATTGTGGCTATCTTATTGTTTACTTAACCATGTCTTATTTATGAACCATTTATTTAATAAAAGCGTACACTTCCATTTTACTAATATTTGTTCAAAAACTTTTTTTTTTTTTTCCTGAATTATTCCTTTAGAATAATCAGAGAATTACTGGTTCAAGTATTTGCTGGTTGATATGTATTGTCAAATTGCTTTCCAAAAGCGCCATACCAATTCACACCCCCACTAATTAACAGTAACCCTAACCCAGCAGGGCTTTTTAAAATCTGTGAGCAAAATAACCTTACTATTTTGATTGCTTATGAAGAGATTGAAATTTTTCTATCCTCCTTTGAATGTTTTATTGGAAAAGGGTGTTAAATCTTATTTAAACCTCCACTGCTGCTATCATATTCTTTTCCCCATGTTAACTTACTGGTCACTTAATGCATACACCGAATTTATTGAATAATGCAATACTTTCATTCCTGTGACAAACCTTAATTCTGGAAGATTATTCTTTCCATGACTATCCCAATTCAATCTGGTAGGAAGGCCCTTAAGACTAGTTCCATCTTGTGTATGTGCAAGACTGCCTACTGTGAGTACTGTCTACTTCTGATCAGATTCAGCGGGGCCTCTGGTCCCAGACGGCATAGGGGCCTCTATCAAAGGCTTCCCTTTCAATGTCCTTTTCCTATTTTCAAATGTGGCAATCCATTCTCTCTACGTATAGGCCCCTTGCTGCCCTGTCCCTGCGACCTATCTGGCCCCTTGGCCGCTCTGTGTCCATCCTCTTCCGGGCCAGGTTCCAGGTGGCCGGCAGCCGAGATTCCGAGGCCGTGGGGAACTCAGCCACCCCAGGACAGAAAGGCTGGTGTCCCCGAGGGAAGAACGCAGGGGCCGCTCCTGCGGCCGTCGCCCCTGGGAGAGCCCCTCCTTCTACCTCGACGTTCGTGCCCACCCACTCCGACCCCACTCACCGTGCGCAACTGACAGGCCCGACCTGAGTTAACTCGCTCTGCAGCAGGAGTCTGGCGTACCGGGACTTCAGCTCCTACCGGCACAAGAACAATGACCGGACAGGAAGTGCCTCGGGATGGGCTTCCGGCTCCCCAAGTCGCCAGGCCGGCCTCTCTAGGAATCTCGGAGGTGTTTTCCTCTCGATGGGTGTCCAATGTCGCCCAGGACCAGAGATGAGGCAGAAGCGCTTAGACGGATTGTTCCGGTGGAAGCTCTAAGTGAGCCGCAGGGTGGGGTGCATCCCCAAGCAGGGATGGGACACTCAGGCGAGGCGCGCACCCAAGAGCCTGAAGCTACAAAACATTAATTTGTAGAAAGCCCTGATAATTTCCCCTCAAATGTTTTATTTCGAAAATATCTAAGAATACAAAAAAAGTTGACAGTATGGCACATTGAATACCTGTATTTTCCATCTAGACTCAACAATGAACATTGCTATGTTTGCCTGATCTCTCTATACATACTTAAAATCTTTTTTTTAAGTTGTAAACATCAGAACACTTCATTCCAAATACTTCAACATGCATCCCTTAAGATTAAGAATATTCTTCAAACTACCACCAGCATCACAGGTAAGAAAATTAACAATAATTCCCCAATACCATCGAATAACCAGTCATACTCAGATTTCCCAACTGTCCTAAAACATATATTTTAAAACTTTTTTTCAAATCAATTTCACATACTTCATTTGGGTATGTCTGTTTAGTTTTGGGTTTTTGTTGTCATTGTTGGTTTTTACTTTTTATTTTGAAATGACAGATTCACAGAAGTTGCAAAGATAGCACCCTTCACCCACTTTCCCCTCATGGTTACATCTTACATAATACCAAAAAGAAAATCAACATTGGTAAAATATGTGTGTATACTTTTGCCATTTTTAGCACCTGTAGATTTGTGTAACCACCACTACAATCAAGATACACAAGTGTTCCATCACCACAAAGATCTTTCTGGTGCTACCTCTTTATAGTTATATCCAACCCTCTCCCCATTTTCCCTCCCACCATTCCTAACCTGTGGCAACCATTAATCCATTTTTCATCTCTACAGTTTTAACATATTGAGAATGTTATATGAATGTTTTCATATAGAATATGGCCTTTTGTGATTATTTTCACTCAGCATTAATTCCCTTCAAAATTCGAGTTGTTATGGATATCAGTAAATCAGCCAATTTTATTGTAGAGTGACAAGTGTTTCATAGTGATACATAAACCACAATTTGTGTTAACCATCTAAGGAAGGATATATGGGTTGCCTACAGGTTTTGAGCATTAAAAATAAAGCTGCTATGAACATTCATATACAGGTTTTCGTGTGAACGTTAAGTTTTCATTTCTCTGGGATAAATGCTCAGGAGAGCAATTACTGAGGCATATGACATGTACATGTTTGGTTTTACAAGAAACTACCAAATTATATTCCAGACTGGCTATACCACTTTACATTCCCAGCAATGTATGAGACCCTGTTTCTCTGCATCCTTGCCAACAGTTATCGCCATAAAAAAATTTAGCTATTCGGATAGGAATGTGTTGATATCACATGATTTTACTTTGGATTTCCCTCATTCCTAATGATGTGAACATCTTTTTATTTGCTTATTTGCTATCTATACTTCAGTGAACTGTTTATGCCTTTTGCTTATTTTATAATTGTATTTACTTATTACTGTTATATTTTGAAAGTTCTTTATGTAGTTTACATACCACTCCTTTGTTGGATATGATTTGCAAATATTTTCTCCCAACATGTAATGTCTTTTATTCATGTAAAAAGGTCTTTTGCAGAGTAAATTATCTTAATTTTGATGAGATCCAATTTAACATTTGTTTTTTCCCTTTTAAGGAGCATGCTTTTGCTGTCATCTGAGCCTTCTTAGGTCAGTCCTAGATCCTGAAGTTGTTGGTTTATTGCCTATGGATATCCAATTGCTCCAACAGCATTTGCTGAAAAGGCTATACCTCCTCTATTTAATTGCTTCTGCCCCTGTCAAACATCAATTGGGCATTTGTGTGAGTCCATTTTTGACTCTTAGTATCTAACGGCTTAGTATTATCTTTTAAAAACAAGCCACCTCATCCATATTTTATACCTTTCATATGGAATTTTTCATACATACACGAAAGCAGAGAATGGTATAAACTCACAGTAGACTCACACAGCTTGAACAATTATCACTACCCTCTCGAAGAATCCAGGGCAGCTTTCTTATATAATATCCCACGTTCTGGATTTGTCTGCTGCTCATGGTGTCTTTTATTTGTTCCTCTCTCTCCTGTATTTCCTGTAACCTGGCAATGAGGTCCAAGAAGCTTAATTCAATTCAGGTTGAACATTTTTCAGCTTATTACATCACAGGGGGTGGCACATTATGTGGACTGCCTCAGTGTAAGCAACATTACATTTTGTTACTTAGTGAAGAGGTAGATGATAGCTTTCTCCATTGTTAAAGTACATATGTTTGTTGTAAATATTATACAAGGATGAAGAATTTTCATATTCATTATCTCATGAGAACTTTGTGAGGTAGATATTCTTCCTCCTGTTTAACAGATGAGGAATTCAAGGCTCCAAGAACTGAAGAGATTTTTTTTTCCCAAGGCAAGTGGCAAAACCTGACCCATCCAGGTCTTAGGCCCCTTCCAGTTTTCATTCTTGGCTACCTTTCATTCTTATTTATTTTGAGATGGAGTTTTGCTCTTGTTTCCCAGGTTGGAGTGAATGGCACCATCTCTGCTCACTGCAACCTCTGCCTCCTGGGTTCAAGTGATTCTCCTGCCTCAGCCTCCCGAGTAGGTAGGATTATAGCCACAAGCCACTACACCCAGCTAATTTTGTATTTTTGATATAGACAGGATTTCTCCATGTTGGTCGGGCTACTCTCGAACCTCAGGTGATCCATCCTGATCTCAGGTAATCTGCCCGCCTCAGCCTCCCAAAGCACTGGGATTACAGGAGTGAGCCATCATGCCCAGCCACTACCTTTCATTTTAATGAGGAACCAGCCCCCAAGGAACTGTGGGGTTAAATTAATAACATTTATTATAATAAAAACACCACTTTGACATTATTAAAAAACACAATCTTGGTTTCAGGTATTATTTATAGTCCAGCTGCAGAAACAGAACTTTGAGAATTAGAACATACCAACTCAAGAATATAGACTCAATTAAACCTACAAATGTACTTAAGGGCACAGAATGGTTCACAGGGGTTAATGGGCATTGACTACCCAAAAGTGGATTCTGCATTGGCTTAATCAGTGAAGAGCTTGGCTCCATGTGAAAAGTTTATGTTTCAGTAAATTTAGTGCTGGCACAGAAGCTTGTTTCATGAGTAACAGGCTATCATTTGACAGCAAAGATGAAATGCTGATTAGAATTGACAATGACTGTGGCAGGGATCATCAACTCAGCTGCTGAGTCAAAGACTTTTTTCCCTATGCCAGGGAAAACAGGGCAGCACTGTCCTTCCATTTTGACACTCTACATCTGTTAAATTTCAAATTCAAAAGCTGGAAAATAAATAGTTTTCCTTGGCATCACTGTTAATGGCTGGCCATAACATTTTTTTTCATACACACAAACTAGATATATAATCTATTAACTCCCTTAGATATTTTTAAAGGTAAATTAAGAAAAATTATTCTTACAGCACTAAATTCCAAATGGCTAGTCACCATATATCCTCTGATAAAAATGAGTATCTTTTAGGTTCATGGAACCCCCCTCATTCTAATATTGACTTAATATACAAACTTACATGATACCATGTTCTAAGCCAGGCGTCCCCAAACTTTTTATACAGAGGGCCAGTTCACTGTCCCTCAGACCGTTGGAGGGCTGCCACATACTGTGCTCCTCTCACTGACCACCAATGAAAGAGGTGCCCCTTCCTGAAGTGTGGCGGGGGGCCGGATAAATGGCCTCAGGGGGCTGCATGCGGCCCGCGGGCTGTAGTTTGGGGACGCCTGTTCTAAGCTTTGACTATACCTCTTTTATTCAACTTTATTGACAACTGAATGACTTCAAAAAGTACTTTCACAAAGATCCTTTCCCTTAACCCTCACAGTAACCCTGTGAGGTAGGTATCCTGTCAACATTTGAGTGACAGAGAAACTGAGCTTTAGAGGCTGACTTAGTAACATCACATGGCCATTACAGAAAGCCAGGAATCAAAGCTTGGTTCCGATTCCAAATCCAGTGCTCTTTTTAGGTTGTCCTCAACAGCAGACTCTCGTCCACCCAACTCCACGCCTGACGTCCTGGATCATAGAGTCTGTTCAGGTTTTCTATAGCAGTGATGCTATCTTTAAAATGCATACTGTACATATTTTCAAAAACAATGTCTACTTATTATTGTTATATTAATAAATTTATTTTATTTTAATAGAGATGGGGTCTCCCTATGTTGCCCAGACTTGTCTTGAACTCCTGGGCTCAAGTGATCCTCCCACCTCGGCCTCCCAAAGTGCTGGGACTATAGGCATGAGCCACTGCACCCAACCCATGTCTACTTTTTAATACAATTGTTGCTGTCATTTACAACTATGTTATTAGATTTGGATTATGTTTTTGTAGACTTTAAAGTTCAGATTATTTTTATTCAGATGGTGTTTCACTCTTGTTGCCCAGGCTGGAGTGCAATGGCGCAATCTCAGCTCACCACAACCTCCACCTCCTGGATTCCAGTGATTCTCTGTCTCAGCCTCCTAAGTAGCTGGGATTACAGCATGCCACCATGCCCAGCTAATTTTTGTATTTTTAGTAGAGATGAGGTTTCACCATGTTGGTCAGGCTGGTCTTGAAATTCTGACCTCAGGTGATCTACCTGCCTCGGCTTCCCAAAGTGCTGGGATTACTAATTTTCTTCTACATGCAACTCATTTGCATATTAAACAGTAAGTAATAAACTTTTTCTTTAGAAGAACTATCTATCTTTTGTCCAACAGTTACTTAAGTAGGCAGGGATTCTATTCCATTTTACATATGACACTAGATTTTCTGAATCTCAATCTTGGATTCATTGGTGTTTTGTAGCCAAGAGAATTCCTCAATGGTATGGATTTTCTGTTGAAGATGAAAGTTGGAAGTCTGAGAGAATTCTTCTTCAGACGCATCACATTCACAAGGTTTTTCATCTGTATGGATTTTCTGATGTACACTAAGGTTTTTTCTTTGCCTAAAAACTTTACTACAATCATTACACCCATAGGGTTTCTCCCCTGTGTGAATTCTCTGGTGACCAACTAAATTCCTCTTAGAAGTAAAAGATTTCCTACACTTCTCACACTCATAAGGTTTTTCCCCAGTGTGCATTCTCTGATGTACAACAAGGTTTTTATTCTGACTAAAGTCTTTTCCACACTCATTACATTTATAAGGTTTCTCTCCAGTGTGGATTCTTTGATGTACCATAAGATTTCTACTAGAGGTAAGGACTTTCCTACATATATGACATTCATAGGTTTTTTCTCCACTGTGAATTCTTTGATGTTCAATCAGGTTTCTGTTGTAGGTAAAACCTTTTCCACATTCATTACATGCATAGGGTTTCTCGCCAGTGTGGATCCTCTGATGGGCTATAAGGTTTGAGCGGTAACTGAAGATTTTCCCACAGTCATTGCATTTATAAGATTTTTCCCTCGTGTGAATTCTCTGATGTCCAATGAGGCTTTTCTTCAGAATGAAGCATTTGCCACACTCTTCACACTCATAGGGTTTCTCACCACTGTGGATTCTCTTGTGTTCAATGAGGTTTCTGTTTGAACTGAAAGCTCTTCCACACTCACTACATTCAAAGGGTTTTTCTCCAGTGTGGATTCTCCGATGTACAAGCAGGCTTGAATTGTAACTGAAAGCCTTCCCACAATCCTCACATTTGTAGGCTTTCTCTTGTGTATGGAGTTTCTGATGGACCATAAAACTTTTGCTCATAATAAAGGTTTTCCCACACTCTCTGCATTCATATGGCTTCTCCCCATTGTGGAGTCTCTCATGGTCAATGAGGTTTCTGTTCGAACCAAAGACCTTGCCACAGTCTTTACATTCATAGAGATTCTCTCCAGTGTGGAACCTTTGATGTAAAATGAGGCTCTTCTTCAGAATAAAAACTTTCCCACATTCATTACATTCATAGGGCTTCTCCCCATTGTGGAGTCTCTGGTGGTCAAAAAGGTAAGCACTCTGAGTGAAGGCTTTCCCACATTCAGTGCATTTATAAGGTTTCTCTCTGCTATGCATCCTCTTATGGTCAATGAAGTTTGACTTAGAACTGAAAATCTTCCCACACTTCTTACAACCAAACGTTTTCTTTTCTGTGTGGACTCTCTGATGTAATAGGAGGCTTTTACTTCTAATGAAAACTTTTCCACATTCTTTACACTTGTAAGGGTTCTCTGCACTGTGGAGTCGCTGATGGTCAATAAGGTAAGTGGTCTGAGCAAATGTCTTTCCACATTCATCACATTTATAGGGTTTTTCCCCAGAATGAATTCTCTGGTGCAGAATGAGGCTCTTCTTCAGAATGAAAGCTTTCTGACACTTATTACACTTATAAGGTTCTTCCCCTTTGTGGAGCCTCTGATGGTCAATGAGGTAAGCATTCTGAGAGAAAACTTTCCCACATTCATTACACTTATAGGGTCTCTCCCCTGAATGGCGCCTTAGATGTATAATTAGGCCCGAGTGCCTATAGAAACCCTTTCCACACTCCTTACACTTATAAGGTTTCTCCCCAGTGTGGATCCTCTGATGGTTTAGAAGGTAAGCACTTTGAGAAAATGCTTTCCCACATTCATTACATTTATAAGGTTTCTCCCCTGAATGGTTCCGTAAATGCATTAGAAGGCTTGAACGCTGAATAAAGCCTTTTCCACATTCCTTACATTTATGAGGTTTCTCACCAGTGTGGATTCTCCTATGGTTTATAAGATGGGAGATTTTATTAAAATGTTTACAACATATATCACATTTATAAAACTTCTTTCCTTCAGTACCTACTAAACTTTCAGAAATAGCTAAGCCGAAAGTCAAGCTTTCTCCAAATTCCTTCCACTTTTGGCCTTGCTTCTCTGGTGGAGTCCTTTTCTTCTTGTCTCGTTCACAAAGAGAAACTTTCTTCACTCTATCTGCCCTTTCCTTTGTTTCATTTTCCCACTGGCTTGCCAAAACTTGCCATTCACACTCTTCTTCAAAATCAAGAACCTGGGGAACACTTCCTTGAAGTCTTTTTGATGTTCCTTTCTGAGAGTCTGCTCTTTGAGAACTACTTGGCTTTGATGTCACCTCCTCATTCTCGGTCATGGTCTCCCATTCTGGTAAAAGGAATTAAAAATGCAAATGTTACCACATCCCTGTGTTTGGGAGAACAGGATCTTCAAATGACTTCAAAACATTCTAGGAAGGCACACTTTATATGCATACAAAAAGGAGAAACATTTCATTAAATGAAGGTACAAGGAAGAAAGCTACATGGACAAGATGTTGTAAATGGATTAACATACAACTCACTTTGGGACATTTTTAAGTGCTTGTCTTCAGGAAGCAGATGGAAAAATATAACTACAAATAATGCTGAGAAAACAGAAGCAAGGAAGAACCAGAGAGAAAACACAGGATCTTATGTAGGTCATTCATATCTAAGGAAGTTGGATAGAATAGCAAGAACCATTTGGATTAGAAGTAACTTTCTTTTTTATTTTATTCATGTTAGAAAGATGAAAAATTTAAGGGAAGGAAAGTATATGTAGGACTCTGAAAGGTAATTTTTAATTTTTGAAAGTCAAAGACATGAATACTTTTTAACTGGTTGAAAGCAATTAACCAACTGAAAAGAAATCCATTGAAAAGCAACTTAATTCTTAGAATTCATATATAACATCCTACTCCATTTAAAGTTAAGAAATGGAAATTTTAAAATTCATTAAAAAAAATCAGGTCTGTTATGAACTCCCTTAATTACACATAAAAGGTAAGAGAAGAAATACCGAAGGAAAAGGGAAAACACACAGAATAAAAGTATGAAAACTTCCGTAAAATGGTGAGGCTGAACTAATCTCCAAGGTTCCTTTCTACTCCAATGTTCTCAAATATTTTAAAAATATGAAATAATTTTTATGAAAATGTTTTGGAAGTTTACTGTCAAACTACCCAAGTGTGAGATAAATTATGAGCCAGTTCCCCCAAACTGTCTAATAAGTAAAGTTATGTGAATAACAGTAACATCATCTTCTATTTGAATATAACAATACTTTTCTTCTATCTAAATAGAAGACAAGAGTGCAGCCATTTTATTTCATTATAAATTTCTTTAAGTTTATGAAAGGTTGAGGATGGCAAAGATCCAATAAATATTAACTTGAACTACAGACATTCTTAGTCAGGCCCTCATATCTCATCTCAACTGCCCTTCTCTCTAGGACTCAGGCAGGACTGCCAATCACAGTACCCAACTACCTGGCTGCAGGGATGGGTATGTGTCTTAGGCCTATCCAATGCTGATACTTCACTTTCCTTATTCACAGTGAGGTTTCAAAGACAAGGAGAGGCCAAGGATGGTGGCTTATGCCTGTAATCCCGGCACTCTGGGAGGCCGAGGCAGGTGGATCACTTGAGGTCAGGAGTTTGAGACCAGCCTGACCAACATGGTGAAACCCTGTCTCTACTAAAAATGCAAAAATTAGCTGGATGTGGTGGTGCATACCTGTAATCCCAGCTACTCAGGAGGCTGAGGCAGGAGAATCACTTGAACCTGGGAGGTGGAGGTTGCAGTGAGCCGAGATCACACCACTGCATTCCAGCTTGGGTGACAGAGCAAGACTCCATCTCAACAAAACAAAACAAAACAAAACACAAAGATGAGGAGAATGCTAGTGGAGAGGAGGGCTGCTTCTATGTAATGAAGCAAGCGTTAAGGAAATGAACTGTTATAAGTGGTTAAACTGAGATGGAAAATGGTTAAGAAATTAGCAACTCTTGTTATCAGTAGCTAATTAGCTGGTTAAACTATTTGATATTTTAGTTTAGGAATCAGACTATTATGAGCCTATGATCTTTTTAAGACTTGGTAGAAAAATGTCAGAATGATGGAAGGAGCTTGTTACTTTCCATAATCTGTGGTGAATGAAGCCTGCAAGGAACAGACAGGCTTTCCTGCCTCTAACACTCCTCGCTTTCATCTGCTCCAATCCATGTGTACCTTTATTATCAACGACCTTTCCAATTGGTAAATTTGATCATGTCACTCACTTGCTCAAAACATCTAACTCTTCATTGCCTACAGGACAAAGCATAAAGCAGAGTCAAAGGGATATCTTCACACACCGCCTGTTTTTCTGGTATCAACTATTGTCAGTATCTCTTATGCCCCTAGACTCTAGCCACAGTGTACTACATGGAGCTGCCCAAACATGTCATTTCTTGCCTATCACTGCCCATGTCCTTTCCTCTTCCTGAATTGCTCTTCCTCTTTCCAACTCACCACCCAAGCCCAGACCTACATCCTTTAAAACTAAGCTCTAAAGTCGTCACTCTCTGAACATTAACACTAATTTAAAAAAAATAAAAAGGGGTCAGAGTGAGAACTTCTATCCTTGTCTTACCTGCTCTCGAAAAAATAAAAAAAATAAAAAAATAAAAATGAGTATAAATAATACTATGAATGGTATGGTGTCAATAAATTAAGGCAACTTATATGAAATAGGCAAATTCCTAAAAAGCCACAAACTGCTAAAACTGACTCAAGAAAACATGGAAAATCTGAGTAGGTCTACAACAGGGGAAAAAAAATTGAATCAGTAATTAAAAAAAAAATTACCCTCCCACACACAAAAAGCCCAAACTCAGGTTGCTTCACTGGAGAATTCTACCAAACCTTAAAAGAATACCAGTTCTTCACAAATTCTTCCAATAAATGGAAACATTTCCCAATTAATTCTATGAAGCCAGTATTGCCCTGATAGCAAAACCAGACAAAACCATCACAAAAAAGAAAACTATAGACTAATACAGCATATGAATACAAACATACAAATCCTCAACAAAATGCTAACTAAAGCTAGCAACACATAAAAAGAATTATACATCATGACCAAGTGAGATTTATCACAGGAAAATAATGTTGGTATAACACTAGGAAAACAATTATTGTAATACACCATATCAACAAAATGAAGAACAAAAACCACATCATCAAGACACTAGATAAAAACACTCCACAGTGATAAAAACACTCAACAAAGTAGAAATAGAAGGGGATTTCTGGCCAGGCACAGTGTCTCATGCTTTGGCAAGCCAAGGTAGGTAGATTTGAGACTAGGAGTTTGAGGCCAGGAGTTTGAGACCACCTTGGGGAACATGGTGAGACACTGACTCTACAGAAAAAATAAAATAAAAATAAAAACAAATAATTATTTGGGAATGTTGGTGTGTGCCTGTGGTCCTAGATATGTGGGAGGCTGAGGTAAGAGGATATACAAGGATTACTTCAGCCCAGGAAGTTGAGGATGTAGTGAGCCATGATCATGCTTCTGCACTCTACCCTGAGTGACAGAGTAAGATCCTGTTCAAAAAAATTAAAATAAATTATATTTCATGGTGAAAGATTAAATGTGTTCTCTCTAAGAACAAGAACAAAAAAAGGCTGTCTGCTCTTGCCACTTCTAGTCAACATGTACTGGAGGTTCTAGCCAGAGCAATTAGGCAAGAGAAATAAATAAAAGGCATCCAGATGGAAAGGAAGAAGTAAAATTATCTCTATTTGCAGATGAGAAAATCTTGCATATAAACAATCCTTAGAAATCACTAAAAAACTATTGGAACTAATAAGTACAGCGAGATTGCAGGATACAAGCTCAAGATACAAAAATCAGCCTGAGATGGTGGCACACACCTGTAGTCCCAGCTACTCAGTAGGCTGAGGCAGAGGACTGCTTGAACCAAGGAGCTCAAGGTCAGCCTGAGAAACATATAAACTCCCATCTCATAAAAAAATCAGTGATATTTCTATTCATTAGCACTAAGTAATCCACAAAGGAAATTAAGAAAACATTTATAATAGTTTCAGAAACAGTAAGATTAGGATAAATTTAACAAAAGAAGAACTTCTATTCTGAAAACTATAAAATATTATTGAAAGAAACTCAGGGCCTAAATAAATGGAAAGATACCTCAGGTTCAAAGATTAAAAGACCTAACATTGGTAAATGGCAATACTACTCAAATTGATCTACAGATTCATTGCAATATCTATAAAAATCTCAACTGGCTTCTTCAAAGATATTGACAGGCTGATATTAAAATTAAGATGGAAAGTCAAGAGACCTAGAGTAGCTAAAACAGTCTTGAAAAAGAACATAGTTAGAGGACTCACACCTTTTTATTTCAAAATGTACTATGAAGCCAAAATAGTAAGAGAGGATGATACTGACATAAGGATAGACATATAGATCAAAGGACTAGAACTAAGACTTTAGAAATAAACCCTCATATTTATGATCAACTGCTTTTTTAAAAGGGTGCCAAAACAATGCAATGGAGAAAGCAGTCTTTTAAACAAATGGTGCTTGGGATAAACGGTGCCACATGCAGAAGAATGAACATGGATCCTTACCTACTACTATATACAAAAATTAACTCAAAATGGATAAAAGACCTAAATGTAAGAGCTAAAACTTAAAAGAAAACAGACATAAATCTTCCTGGCCTTGGATTAGTGATAGTTTCTTATTATATGACACCAAAAGCAGAAGCAACAAAAGAAAAAAAAAACTGGAACTCATAAAAATTAATGACTTTTGTCCTTCAAAGGAAACCATCAAGAAAAGGAAAAGTCACCAGGCCAAGTGGCTCAAGCCTGTAATGCCAGCACTTGGGGAGGCTGAAGCAGGAAGATTGTTTGAGGCTAGGAGTTCAAGACCAGCTAGAGCAACACAGTGAGACTCTGTCTCTACAAAAAATTTAAAATTAGCCAGGCTGCTGGGGTGCACCTGTAATGCCAGCTACCCAGGAGGCTAAGGTGACAGGATTGCTTGGGCCCACGAGTTCAAGGCTGCAGTAAGCTATGATCGAACCACTACACTCCAGCCTGGACAACAGGGCAAGACCCCACAGAATGGAAGAAAATATTTGTAAATCATGTATTTGTTAAAGAACTTATATCTAGACTATATAAAGAATTCTTACAACTTAGTAATAAAATGACAAATAACCTAGTTAAAATATAGACAAAGAATCCAAATAGACAGTTTTCTCCAGAGATATATATACAGTCAGTAATAACATAAAAAGTTGCTCAGCATCATTAACCATCAGGGCAATGTACATTGAAACCACAGTGAGATATCATTTCAGACCCATTAGGATAGTTAAAATAAAAAGACAGGTAATAACAAGTGATAGGGATGATGTAGAAAAACTGGAACCTTTATATAATGCTGGTAGAAGTGTAAAACTGTGCAGCTGCTTTGGAAAACAGTCTGACAGTTTCTCAAATGACTAAAGACAGAGTTATCATAAGACCCAGCAATTCTACTCCTAGGTGTATACCCAAGAGAAAGGAAAACATATATCCACACAAAAATTGTACACAAATGTTCATAACAGCATTATTCATAATGGACCAAAAGTGGAAGTACCTAAGCATTCATCAGCTGATAAATGGAGATATATCCGTTCAATGGAATATTATTTGGCATTAAAAAGAAATAAAGAACTGATACCTGATACAACATGGATACGGCTTAAAAACACTACGTTAACTAAAAGAAACCAGTCACAAATGACCACATATTGCACAATTCCATTTATATGAAATGTTTCAAATACACAAATCTATAGAGGTAGACAGATTGGTGCCTGCTAGGGCTGGGTTGGAGGAACGAGTTATGTGAAATAAGGGTGGACTGCTGAAGGGTGCAAGGTTTCTTTTGGGGGTGATGAAAATGTTTTAAAATTGATTGCGGTGATGGTTGCACAACTTGGTGAATATACAACAAGCACTGAACTGTACATTGTAAATGGTGAATTTTATGGTATGTTAAATATACCTCAATAAAACTGTTATAAATCTTTCCCCCCTGGTGGAAGAACTGGGAACAATCCGCCTCCTCCTCCCACTGTCCCAATCCTTTCATCATTCCCAGGTTCCTATGGGCTCACATAACCTTATACATACTTTTATTATACAGCATGTGCCAAATTATATTGTAATTATAAGTGGAAATGTCTATCTCTCCAATTTGAATGTACTTTAAGGCAGGAGCTAAGCCTAACATGGAAGGTACTCAATATTTCTTAATACTTTCCTTCAAATTCTAGTCCAACCTCCTAAATAAACATACACAAATATTTTACATACTGAAGTAGTATGTTCAAGTTATCTGAGAGTCTGCTTTTCTATCACAGTTTATCAATGTATGAAAATTGAGTACCCAGAGTTATCATAATATTTGATAGTGTCATAATATATTATTAGGTCAAAACACCATTCTCTGCTTAGTACTTGATCTTAGGGAATTTGTTTTGCCTAACTTTTAACCATGATAGTTACCTGGTACTATTTTTAGACATATGACTTATATTCCCTCTTTCTGAACCTCAAATCAGAGGTTCTTTAATATATCCCCCTCAAACCTGAGTTACTAAGTCAATGAGAATAAACATTAGGCACCTGTTTGCCCAAAGCCCCAACAACATTGGAGGGAGATTTTTTTTTAACGTATTAAAGTTGGTTCAAGTTTCTCTTTCTTCAAAGAGCTAGAATAATCAAGCAATTACATTATTTTTTTAAAATGTAACTCTTAGACCTATCTGGAATTTATTTTAGTGTACAGCATGAGGTATGGGTCCATGGTGAGTGTTTTTAATAAAATTAGCCAATTAATCCATAAAGTCTATTTTAAAATTTTTCAAAAAGATTGATTATTGAGTAAATAGCTTTGGAACTACTGAAAGAAAGCCACTTGGGTTAAAAAAAAAAAGCTGGATGGTAGTGCATGCTTATAGTCATAGCGACTTGGGAAGCTGGGGTAGAATGTTTGCTTGAGGCCAGGAGTTTGAGGCCAGCCTGGGCAACGTGGTGAGACTGCCATCTCAGAAACAGCAAAACCCCTCTACAGGATGTCTATGTCATTCTACATATCAAGATAAATTGATAAATATCAAGATGGATTAAAGCTTAAATATCAAAATAAAATAATAAAAGTATCTTAAGAAAATACAGGTGGGTTTAAAAAATAATTTTATGAGGAAAAAGACCACTAAGACCATAAAGGAAAATTTTGCTAAGTTTAACAACATAAAATATTTTCTAAGGCTTAAAAGAATTAATAAATAATATTGAAAGGCAAACAAATGGGAAAAACATATGCAACAATTGACAACGCATTAGCAGTTCTATATACACAGGAAGTATAAGAATAGCAGTAAAACGACCAGTAAACATATGAAGAGATTTCAATCACAGCAATAATGAAAACATGAAAAATAAACAAACAAAAGATGGTATTCTTCACCTACCTAGCAAAGATTTAATTAAAACACTAACCAAATCATGATCCAGGGGAAATTGGCTCTTCTGTGTGCTCTTTCTGTGGGAGTTTAATTCAGGTATCACTGGTAGAAAGCAGTTTGGTAGTATGTATCAAAGTATAAAATCTACAGACTGTTTGACCCACCACTGCCACTGCTGAGATACTAAAGGATACAGTCTCAAAATATGAAAATATACAGTATAAATTACTAAAGACAGTAAAATAATAAAGTTGCTGGGTACAAAATTAACATATTAAAAAACAGTACTTTCATATATGTAAATGACAGTCAATTAGAAATCAGAAAAGACTGTAATTTCAAAGAATAAATATTACCAGAAATACGCAAGATCTAGGCGATTTTAAAACATGCCTAATACATACAAAGGCAGTACAGAAAAAAATGGAATGTTATGTAATGTTCTTGAATAGAAACATTCAGAATCATAAAGCTGTCATTGTAAAGCATGAATACTCTGCATGGAACATGGAATACTCTGCAGCCATTTAAACTGATACTGTCAATCTGTATTTCAGTCAAAATTAGTTCCTGTGGCTGATTATCCATTTCTGAATGTTGATTTCTTCAAACAGAATTCTATGCTTTTCTTCAAGTTCCAGTATAAATGCTACCTCCTTTATGGCCTTTCCTAATCCCCAGGAATGGAATTGATTGCTCTGTTTTCTGCATTTCCATCACACCAGGTTTATGCCACTCTTGTACCAATTATTTTACTCTGCCTTGTACATTTAATATTTCTATAATCATCTCCTGAACCATCATAAGATATTTAAGGGCAAAAATCACATCATTTTCACAGCTATACCACTATAGGTATTTGATGTTTGGTGGAAGCAAATATGGCTAATAAAAAATTTTGAAATATTCTTTTATTACTTATCAAAGAAATCTACTTTAGAATAGATATTGTAACTTTAAAAATATATTAGCAACAATTTAGAATTGTGAGATTCCTCAGTACAAATGAAAGCAGAGCAAAAGGAGTGTTCTTATACACCAATGATAAGAACAGAGAGGACAGGGATCACTATGGAAAGTAATTTGGCAATATGAAGCCAGAGCCTTAAAGCCATTCAAACGCTTATGCCCAGTAATTGTACTTCTAAAAATAATAAGACATTTTAGAAGACCTTAGGCACAGAGATAGATAATTATCACAGCAATTATCCAAAATAAGGAAATGGCTAACTGAATTATGGTACAAATCATATAGCCAATATAGAGAATAACTGCAAAGAGTTTGTAACATTCGAGAACACACACAAGGAAAGCAACCTATAAAACCGTATACAGATACACACACAAACACATACATTTGAACAATGTAAAAAATCTTTCAAACATATAGAAAAACCAGAAAGGTAATATATCAAAATGATGATAGTTGTCTGGACATAGCAATATTAAAGAAGGTTTTTTTTCTTCTTTGTAATATTCAGTATTTTCCAAAATAAGTATATGCTACCTTTATAATCAGAAAACAAATAAAGGCTGATGAAGTAAAGGTAAGCATCATAGAAAGAAGAGTCCTTACCTAGGGAGGTCACATTTCCATAATTCTCCAGCATCACATCCCAGTACAAGGCCCTCTGGATTGGGCCAAGGCATGCCCATTCCTCTGAAGTGAAGCATACTGATACCTCCTCAAACATCACCAACTCCTGAAATAACAGGTGTGTGTGAGATTACCAATGCCCAGGAGCTTGCCTGTTGAAAGGTTCCCTTCGCTTCTGGGGAAGGGATATACTATGAGACCAGGAGTGCACAACAGACATCAGGGAAACATAAGGAGATCACATATAAAGTCTATCTTTCGACAGCATAGACCTTGATTTAGAAATGGGAACTGACTGGACATTGAAGTACAAGGATGAGAGAGGGCACTTCAGTCATAGTGAGGTTGTGCAGATGGGAAGGGAAGAAGATGTTAACCTTACCTGGGGTTGGGCTGTTAGGAGCATAAGTGCCATTAATTGATTTCTTGGGTTCTCTTCCTGAGAAAGGGCAGAAGCTTCAGGGGCAGGACTATCTGAGGAAGGAGAAAAAGCTGCATGTGGGACCTACAAATTCTGAGCGACCCCCACTTGCAGAGCTGGAATAACACAAAGATAGCAATAAAAATGGATACAAGGTCAGAGGGGCCCAAGAAAGAAGGTGGGAACAGCAGAAACAGCAGAAAGGAACTGGCACCGTAAGAGATTCCTAGACAGGGTAGCAGAAGAAGCAACTCCCTGGAAGTAGGGGTTGAGCCACAGAAAGGGTCCTGGAACAGCCCAAAGCCCAGAGCACTGAGTAAATACCATTTTGAGGATCCTGGAAGTTGAATGCCACTGGATCAGTAGGATGCAGGCAAATTTCAGCTGCTATGTGGCTGCCAGGAAGTACAGGAGAAAGTGTTCCTGGAGTGCTCACTGCCTTCTGGAGAGGGCTCTGATCCTGGACAAGGACTGGAACCTGGAAATCGGTAAAACAAAATAAGCTGGCTCTTCTTGTTCCTCCAGAAAGTGGACTCACCTAAGCACTGTGGACCTCTTTCTGCCCACAATCTAGAACTGTGAGATCAGAGAGACCCACCTCAAGTATGGAGCTATCAAAACAGCAGTAAAACTTTGCACTGAGAACAATGGAGCTGCCCTCAAGCCCCACTCATGGCACTGGTGACCTCTCCCAGAGGAGACTGTACAACAGAATGGTAGGAACAGAAGCCAGACCTGGGTGTGGGTTAAGGAGGGAATGGGAAGTAATAAGGAGTAATTAAGAGCATGGATTTTAGCTTCAGACTTAGTTTTAGAACGGACTTCAGTCACATCTCTTCTACTTATTTACCATCTAAGTACTGACTTCTTTACCTAGTCCTCTGTGCTCAAATACAACTAACACTAAAATCCGCACCAAGACACGGTTTTGCGGCCAGCTAGATGCCTGCCTCAGTTTCCTTATATTGCAAACGAGGATGTATTAATTTGTAATGAAATATATAGCTCTAAAATTTTTCACTTTATGATTAAAAGAACAAGCCCATCCTTAATGCCACACCCAAATTTGAGTTATGATTCAGACGTCTTATACAGAAATGTTTCTAGTGAGCTATAGATGTACAAAAGAAATATCACACGATAGGCTACATAAAGATCCCAATCTAATGATCAAGGATATAAATCTTATCAGAAGCAAATATCTTAACCCAATCCCTTGGCTTGCAGAATCCCCAGGAGGGCACACAAGAGGAGGTCTTACCTGGAAAGTTTCATTCTTGTTATGCTACTGCCATTCTATTTATTTATTTATTTAAAGACAGGATCTTATTCTGTCACCCAGGCTGGAGTGCAATGGTGTGATCATAGCTCACTGCTGCCTCAACTTCCTGGGCTCAAGTGAACCTCCCACCTCAGCCTTCTAAGTAGTTGGGACAACAGGTACTCACCACTACACCTGGCTAAATTTTAAATCTTTTGCAGAGAAGAGGTTTTCCCATGTTGTGCAGGCTGGTCTTGAACTTGTGGCCTCAAGTGATCCTCCCACCTCAGCCTCCCAAAGTGTTGGGATTACAGGCATGAGCCACTGTGCCTGGCCTTTTATACTCTATGCTTACATCACCATTCCAAACAGAATTATAGAGACAACACACATGCTTCTGTTTAGGAAAAAAACTTAGCAACATTTATTCCTTAGGTTCTTGATCCAAACTCAGCATTAGCAAGCATTACACAGGTGACAAAACAGTCAATGTTTTTGTGCTGCTTCTAAGTTGGAACCAAAGACCTCAACATAAATCCATTTCTCTACAGACACATTCTATGGTCTGAATACTCATGAATCTGCTTTAATTATTGTTAGGGTTGCTAGTGTGCTATTAATTTTTAACGAAAATCACACCCTCTAGCCCAGCCTCAATTCTTTCCTTCCCTTCATCCCAATACCCACCTCCCCTCCCCACCTTTCTCACTTTTATTGCTGGTCCATCAAGGTCTTTCTGTAGCTCCTCTACCAGGGCCACAGCCTCCTCGCCACTCCCAGGGCGATGGAGCTGCACCCAGGTCCGAATCTCCCCAGGCAGGATGCTCAGAAACTGCTCCAGCACCAGCAGCTCCAGGATCTGTGCCTTGGTACGTGCTTCTGGTCTCAGCCACCGGCGACAGAGTTCTCTGAGCCGGCTCAGAGCCTCCTGGGGTCCAGATGTCTCATGGTAACGTAACTGTCTAAAGTGCAGGTGGGAGGTCTCCCAAACAGAGAAGCTGCTTCCCTGGAAGCTGGTTCCCCATTTCCAAGTATCATCCTTCCCTTTCACAAGGCCCTCTTGTCTCAAAGCATTGTGGGCCCAATTTTCTCTTGTCATTGTTGTTTTAGAAAAAGGCTCCTCTCCAGTCCAGGTCTCCTTAATCCTTGACTTCTTCCTTAGAGTTTGGAGAGTATCATCTACAAGACCTCAAGAAATCATTGTTAAAGTTAGCCCAGAGAAAGAGCTGAGCTTTCCAGGCCCCAGTCAGTTCCCAGTAATAAAGAGAACGTTTGTGAGTGCAAGGTTCCAGACTCTAGAGAGTGTTTCCTCTGACACCTCCCACTTAAGGCTCTGGGACGCAGACACTCATGTTACCCAGACTGCTGAAACCAAACACATGAACTTCCTTTGGTCTTTATTCATAGGATCTCTTCATCTAATTACAATAGACTCTCTACCACTCTAACAATGAGCATCCTGGCTGCTCCTGTATAACCTGGAATGAGTCCTTCACTTCTGAGCCTTAGTTTTTAACCTGTAAAATAGGGATAGTAACAATTACTAACTCATGGGGTTGTTATGAGAATCTGATGTCTAAATATATTTCGCGTTTTTGGACAGTGCCTGGTATATGGGTTTAAATGTTACTTATTACCCTTTGTAACTAGCACTCATTCCTATGTTCCACAGAGTTAACAAGTAATCATAGTCTTAATCATGACACATGAGATAAAATCCTATCCACCTCGATTAACAAAGAAAGGCTGTATTAAGTTCTGTGTAATTTTGCTCTACTTGTTTTTAATTCTCTGAAAATTGTTCATTCTGTTAATCAAAATATTTGGATAAATTTGCCTCTTGCTCTTATCTTTTCACACCTAGTCCCACAGGTGGATAAATCTGAGTAAGATTTTATTATACAGAACTTAGACCTGCTCTCTAGAAATCATCTACTCTTTAGAAACAACATGTATGTTTCTAATTATAAAACCAAAAATTTATAAAACCAGAAAACAATCACTGCTATTATTCGGAACTATGTCATTCTAGCCCTTTTTCTATGCACCAGTGTGGGTTAAAGATTGGATCCAAGTGTATTGCTCTGTAGCTTTTCTCACATATTATGTTGTGAACATATTAAATATTCTTCATTATTTTTAAGAGCTGTATGAGTCCACCTATACTTAATAGCCCCCTGTTGCTGGACATTTTATAGATATAATCTACAAATTACAGATTATAATAATTTCTATCTTCTATAATAGATTATTTCTAACTAATTATCACAGATTAATTCTGACTTTCCCCTATTATAAAAAAGGTCACAATGGCTATCCTTGCTAACAAATTTTTAGTTACATCTCTGCTTATTTCTTCAGGATAAATTCCTAGAATTGTTGGGCTGAGGAATACAAATATTTTTAAGCTTTTAAGGTTATAACAGTTATATCAGCATCAGTGACATACGAAAGCATCCTCATTATTTGAACACATAGACCCTTAAAGAGAGCTTGCTTATAACAACTGGGGGCAGGGGGTGCAGAAATATAAATAGAATTTCAATATAATGTGTAAGTATAAGTAATAGGAGAACATAAAACTACAGAAAGGATTAATGAAGGGTAATTTTTTATTTTTGAGATGGAGTCTCCCTCTGTCACCCAGGTGGGAGTGCAGTGGCATGATCTCAGCTCACTGCAACCTCTGCATCATGGGTTCAAGTTCTCCTGTCTCAGCCTCCTGGGTAGCTGGGACTACAGGCTTGTGCCACCATGCCCAGCTAATTTTTATATTTTTGGTAGAGAAGGGGTTTCACCATATTGCCTAGGCTGGTCTTGAACTCCTGACCTCAAGTGATCTGTCCACCTTGGTCTCCCAAAGTGCTGGGATTACAGACATGAGCTACCACACTTGGCCATGAAAGGTACCTTTAGATTGGACTTTTAAGGAAAAATAAAAGGATCACGGGACTATGAGGAAAGCCATTCCAGGAAGAAAGAAACTATTTTCAAAAGCAAGGGAGTGACACATAACTTTGTGAAGGAAAACCAGAGAATGAAAGCAAACTTTGGAGGCAAGATTGTAGGAGTACAGCAGAGAGGTAAACATAAGTTAAATTCTAAAGGCTCTTGAGAGGCAGTATTCTGAGGAGGTCATCGTGTCCTATAAGTGAAGCAGTTTTACTTCCATTTAAGCATTAAAGAGGTTTTACTTTACATTTTTTCTTATTTTTAAAAATAGGTAATATACTCACTTGCTCAAAATTTAAGATTATAAAATGCATACTGTGTAAAGTTTCCTTCTCCCTGTTAGCTTCTTATGTATCTTTCCAGTTATTTATGCATATGTGTGTACACATTTATTGTTTTCTATTTCCCTTTTTTCACAGATGGTGGTACACCATTAATGTGCTACATTTTCCTCTTCTCAATTAATAACATGTCTTAGAGGTCTTTCCTGTCAATACACAGCCCCTCTCCCCATTTTTATGGATGCATAGATGTATCATAATTATTCATGCCAGCACAGATGGAACGTTTGGTAGTTTTCAATCATTTCTTATTACCAACAACATTATCATGAATAATCTTGTGCATACATCAGTTTGGATGTGTGTAGTCACATATAAGAAAAGTTCTTTGAAACAGAATTGCTGAGTCAAAAGGTATGCATGTATAATTTTGGTATTTCCAATTTGACCTCATTAGGACTGTACCAGTTTATCATTTATGCCCCCATCAGAAACAGCTGTATGGGAGTGGCTTTCCTCACTCTCACCAATACAGTTGTTAAAGTTTGTGCTCTTTGCCAAATTTTTAACTTGCATTTTGAGTGAACTACTATATTGAGAGTCATTTGTATATTTTTTCAAGTAACTATTCATATATTTTGCCCGTGTTTCTATTAAGGTGTTGGGTCTTGTTAATTTGTACACACGTTTATCGCATAGGAAAATTAGTCTTTTGTTTACAATGGCAGGTGCCAATTTTTCCCAGTTTGTCAAGTGTCTTTGGGACCATATTATGTACCATGTGACTTTGCTTAAAGTGTTTTTTGCCATGCAGTCTTTTATAACTTCTGGCTATTATACCATAATTAGAAAGATCTTTTCCACTATGAGCATGAAGAGACTCTTAAGTGGTGTCATGACTCTATTAGTGGGGAATGGTCGGGGTAGGAGGACTGAATAACAAGAAAGGCCAGTTAGATTTTTGTAATAGTCTCAACACATGTCTAAGTTCTAAACGAAGTAGGAACTTACTTATCCCCTAGTAGGGATAAGGCAATTGAGAAAAACTTGGCAGTCCTTGGTAACTGATCTGGGGGTGATGGAAAGGAATTTTTAAAAAGAATTTTGAATCATTTTCTACAGCTAATGATCAGAACTCTATTTACACTTATTTTGCAGATAAAAATAACATAAAAATAACAAGTTATTAAATATACATTTTATTTGCTTCTCACAAAAGGTTTCAAGGCAGAAGTTAAAAAGAACAAAGGGATCAGAGGAACTAATCCACTCAAGGGCACTTAGCTAGTTGAGATGTGGGAACAAATTCTGATTTCAGGGATTTTAATTCCAAAAGTCCAAAACAATTCCATCTACGAAGAAACTTATGAAACCCAAACAACTGTTCTAAAACAACGATTTCCAAACACCAGTCCACGATAAAGCTTTAATCTGGCAAGCTGCAAAAAGAGAAAACCAGTAACAATCGTCACTGACAGGTTGCCAATGACGTGGGCAACATTTATTCTGAGTTTACGGTCTTAGCACTTTGTGTTAAAAGGCACTCCTGAAGTAAGGGTGGCATGGGTGGTTTCAAGTTTGATTTTTAAATACCATCATATTACAAAACTAAAAGATGACAATTGTTCCGTTCCTTAAAAAAAAAATCCGTCCTCAGGAGTCTGGGCGCCACCGGCATAGGGAAGCCTCAGAATGTTTCTGTGCATCAGCCTCAGGGGAGACTGAGGAAGAGCAGAAAGGCCTGAGCTGGAGGAGCAGGCTACTGAGGCAGCTATCCTCAAAGGGCCAGCGGGGTCCGTTAGACTGGAGCACCAGTCCGGACACGCACAGACTCGGAGCTGCTTCCTCCGTACCTTCCCCTGGCCGGCTGCCTGCCCCGCCCAGGCCAAGACATCAACCCCGAACACGGAGTTGGGGACGGACCGTGCGGGGTGGGGGGGTCAGGGCCCGGGAGGGACCACCGACGGCTGTGCAGTCCCAGCAAACTCAGGCCCGCGTCCCAGGCCGCCTTACTTGCATGCCCGCCCGCCCCCAAGCCCACCCCGCTCACCGGGGGCTCCCGCTGCGGCTCCAGCCTTGGGTACCACCGCCTCGGCGCCAGGCCGCTAGGAGATGACACTGGAACGGACCCTTGAAGCAGCCGAGGCACAGAATAACGGCCGAGCCGTGGATACTGCGACTTCCTGTTGCTCCCTGCCCTTCATCCGGGATCTCTAGGAAGACACATCTCTATGGTTCGTTTCTTTTCCTAGCGCGCGAGGTTAGAGGAGGAACGCGAGCCCTTGGAATAAGCCCTCCTTCCTTACATCAAGTAAGAACCGGTTGCTGTGTTTCGGACTGGAAGGGCGCAGAGATGAAAGACAGGACCGAGGGTCTCAGGATGCTTGTTGCCTCCAAAGAAATTTGGACATTTCTGTTTTAATTTGCATTTCAATTGAGTTTGACAGGGAGTAACCTCTCATCTGAATGACCTGGTAGGTGACTTTTCTGGTCTCTTCGTGAACCTATGCAGTTCCCACTATAAATAACATGGATTATAAATCATCCTTTTGTGAATTCGCTTACTGTGGTGTATCTCTTGCTCACATGATCACATACTGGAGCTATGATATTAAATAGTAATCAAGTTGAAGGTGCAAAGTCATGTGCAAATGGTGGGGATATCTCTACCCTGAAAGAGGTTATTCCAGCTGTCCATCACGCTGGGTAAAGTTAGATGTATATAAAGGAAATTGGAATTCTGATCCTCTCTTTGGTCTTCAGTCTCTTAGGTGTGGACTTCTGGAATTGACACCCCTATATGTGACTATGGCTGGAATAAGGCTCCAAAAGGCCAAGGGCCATGTCTGCATGGATCCCATGTATTTAGCACCTAGTACAAAGCTGAAGCCATATAGGTTGTAGATAAATGTTTATTGAATTAGCAAAGTTTATGTTATTCTATTTATGTCTTTTTTTTTTTTTTTTTTTTTTTTTTTTTTTTTTTTTTTTTTTTTTTTTTTTTTTTTGTGAGACAGAGTTTGCTCTTGTCGTCCAGGCTGGAGTGCAGTGGCGTGATCTTGGCTTACTGCAACCTCCACCTCCACCTTCAGAGTAGTTGAGATTACAGGCACACGCCACCATGCCTGGATAATTTCTTTTTTTTTTTTTTTTGTATTTTTAGTAGAAACAGGGTTTCACCATGTTAGCCAGGCTGGTCTTGAACTCCTTACCTCTGATGATCCACCCACCTCAGCCGTCCAAAGTGCTGGAATTACAGGCGTGAGCCACTGCACCAGGCTTATTCTGTTTATTTCTACATGTTCTCTCCTGGTGTTCATTAAATAACATACTTAAACTTCATCCTTGATTCATTCATTCATTCATTCAACTACTGAGTACTTACCACATGCCAGATACTGTTCTGGGCACTAGGGACATAAATAAAGAGGTAAAGTTCCTGTTCTCATAGAGTTTACAGTTCTAGTGTGGTAAACAGAAAACAAATATAAATATATGTCAGGTGGTGATAAATGCTAAGAAGTGTGAAAGCTGTTCATAAGAATTGGGCCATTCTTGTCATACCTAACTAAAACAAAGTCGAGAAATTAGCTGGGGGAAGCACTGAGGATACAAAATATTGCTCCAGGAACGTATTTTCTGCAAGCTTGACTGCTGAAACTGCTTATTGTAACCCAAACCAGTTTTATCTATAGCTTCTGAGATAACTTGCTGCAACTCCAGGACTAATTTTGCCCACTGCAGTTGCTCACCAATTAGAGCTTGCCAGCTCCCCACACCCTTACTAGTGCCAATGAACTTTCTCAAAGAGGAATATGTAACATTCCTCCTTTTTGTAAAACCTCTAACTTTCTCTTTGTTCTTCAGAGAGGGCATCACTTTCAGTTCAAGCCAGAGACTATGTCTCCAAGTTTGTAAACTGATATTGTGAATAAAACTTTCTTTTATACTAGCTAGCCATCCTGGTGGTCCTTTGGATGACAGTAAAAAAAAAAAAAGGATAAGGAGGACTGCGAAGCAAAGGAGACTGAGAAGCAGCAGCCAATCAAGTAGGAAGAGAACAAGGAAAGAGTACTTTCTGGATCTCAAAACATGAACGAGTAGATTTTGAAATATTGATCAATGTGATTGCTGTTCTCCCCATACTAAATTATAATTTTACTTGTAAACCAAGGCTCCCTTCTCCTCCCCTGCCCTACCTAGGTAGACAGAAGTTACACACTATGGGACTGGAAACAAAAGGGACAAAGACTATAGTGAGTTAGGCCATTAGAAGCCTTCAGTAAGATGAAAAATATTGTTGCCTTGCAAGTGTTTCTGCTGGGAAAGAAGAAAGGAATGGGAGGAGCCAAAATGACTAACTAGACTAAGGACCACTGACCAGAGCCTGTAATCATTCACACTACTACTAAGAAGTGGCCTGGAAGCATGTAACCAAAGAGTTGTCAGCTGGTAAGGACCACCAATTGCCAATGGCCACCCCAGACCCTCAGTTTTGTCATTCCGTTTGTGCCCTGGGATTCTGCCCATCTGACAGAGAACTTGAAGCATGCTCACCACTGCCCCAAGATGAAAGACCTGGTAACCTTGTGGAGTGATGGTGATAGGAAAGGAACACCCTATTTTTGACCAAGGTGGAATTACACAAAACTTGTTTAAAGTGGGCCAGAGATCTGGGACATACAACACACGGCCTCTGTTTTACATACACACACATTCCTGGTATTCAGAATTCCCAAATGTACAGGTGAAGAAAACCAAGCAAAGAAGAAATAAATGGATTTGAGATAGGCATATGAGAAGAGGCTGGAAGCAGAGGACTGACATTTCAAGATGGGATAAGATCTCAGAATACTGATCAACTAAAATGGAAATCCCAATCTCAATGGAAAGTTTGTATTTCTCATCTTTCTTAAAACCCCACTTTGGCCGGGCGCAGTGGCTCACACCTGTAATCCCAGCACTTTGGGAGGCCGAGGTGGGTGGATCACGAGGTCAACAGATCGAGACCATCCTGGTCAACGTGGTGAAACCCCGTCTCTACTAAAAATACAAAAAATTAGCTGGGCATGGTGGCACGTGCCTGTAATCCCAGCTACTCAGGAGGCTGAGGCAGGAGAATTGCCTGAACCCAGGAGGCGGAGGTTGCAGTGAGCCAAGATCACGCCATTGCACTCCAGCCTGGGTAACAAGAGTGAAACTCCGTCTCAAAAAAACAACAACAACAACAACAAAAAAAAACCCCACTTTGTCAAGAGTTGTTTTTAATGCAAATTGGAATGTGATTGACCTATGACCAAGGATTATATATATATAATATATATGGCTAAGAAATCTCAAGACATGCAATCTGGAGACCCAAGAGAGCTGAAGGTATAGTTGTAATCCAAGAACAATAGGCCTGGGAAGCAGAAAAACTGCTGGTGTAACTTTCAGTCTGAGGCCTAGGCTGAATCCAAATCCTTCTCAGATTCCTAGTCTGATGCAATATGATCTAAACCATATCATCCAAGTGTAAGTCTGTTCTCACACTGCTATAAGAAATGCCTGAAATTGAGTACTTTATAAAGAAAAGAGGTTTAATTGGCTCACAGTTCTGCAGACTGTACAGGAAGCATGGCAGCATCTGCTTCTGGGGGGGGCCTCAGGGAGCTCATGGGGGAAGGCAAAGTGGGAGCAGACATCTGTCGTGGCAGGAGAAGGACCAAGGGTGGGCAAGGGGAGGTGCTACACACTTCTAAACAACCAAGTCTCACTGGCTATCTCAAAACAGAACCAAGGGGTAAATCCACCCCTATGATCCAATCACCTCCCATCAGGCCCCACCTCCAACATTGGGAATTAGAATTTGACATGAGATTTGGGTGGGGACAGAGATCTAAATCATATCACCAAAGATGGGAGAAGACCAATGTCCCAGCCAGAAGACAGGCAGAGAGTAAATTCTCCCTTTCTCAGTCTTTTCCTTCTACTCAGGCTTCCAATGGCCTGGATGAGGCTCAGTCATGCTAAGGAGAGCAATAAGTCTACAGATTCAGATATTAATCTCATTCAGAAATACCTCCACAGACACTCAGAATAATGTTTAACCAAATATCTGGGCACACGATGGCCTAGTCAAGTTAACATGTAAAATTAACTATCACATATGGCTTCTTCCAAATACAGTTCAGGGCATTATTTTAAAAAGTTTTTCTAGGCACTGAAGGGCATCCATGGTGGTTAAATTGGGCCAGGGTCACTTAGAAGGATTAATTTCAGATCTGAATATCTGTCTTGGACAACCTTACCCCCTTATCTTTACATCCTCAGAGAGGGGTCACTGTAGGAATGAGGGAGTCACAGTGAAGGGAAAGTTAGAGAAGGGGAAAGGCCACCTGTGAAAGGCCAACCACACTGGGAGCAGAGAGGGGTAAATCCAGTCCAGACTGGAAAGCTTGAGGGAAGGCAGAAAAGACATATTCTTTGCTTTTTGGAAGACGGTATTAATCCCATTGCTTATCCTTTTACCCTCATCGGAGGCCTACCTGGAGAGGTGGGAAAAGGCACATAATCTTTGGTAGGAATAGAGGTATTGCAAAATCAGAGGACCTGAGCTTGGGGTGCTTGTGGCTTTGACAGGAGCTTTAGAATCTGAAAGGGTGAAGGGACTGTTATGGCCCTAGTAAGAAAGGAAAGGAAGTGGGATACTGGGGGATCTGCTTTGGTCTTTCTGTAGCCTTTCCCAAGGGCTAGATGAAAATGAAAACCTCAGGTTGTTCCGAATTGGTTTCTAGGCCAGCCCTCTATTACTAGGCTGGTGATGCTACAATTAATCAAAAGATCATTGACCCCTGATAGAGGTCTTTACTAGTGCCAAAATCTACCCAGCTGCACTTTCTGCATCCCACTCCCAACACATACACACAAACACACATGTACACCACATACACACTCAATTTTCAGCACTATGTAACTGGCAATCACAAAACATTTCAGTTGAATTAAGCCAGAGTTCAAATCAGAACGGTGAGGCAAAGCTAGAATATTAGAAAAAATTTATTTGCTATATGTTAGCCTCTTTCACATGGTTAATTTCATTTACTCCTTACATAAACCCTTTGAGATAGATAATATTATCACAGTTTTGATTATACTGAAACTAAGGATGAATAAGTTTAAGCAATTTGTTAAAATACCTTCCTAATAACCAGTAAGGCTTTGAAATCCAAGGCAAGTGCTGTTTCCACCACTATATTTAGGCTTTTGTACACCCAGAAGCAAGAAAATCATTCAGGAGACTGAGGCAAGACACAGGTAGAGAGAAAGGGGAGAAAAGTCAGGACAGCCAGCATGAAGAGTGTCTTCAGTCTCCTGAGTACTTTAGCTGTGGTCAGGTCTTGGACAATTCATGCTAATTTGAATGCAAATGAGCATTAATATGTTGTGTTCACTGGGAATCCATCCAAGGCTTTGATAATCGTTGGGAGTGGGAGGCAGGGAGACCTGCTATCTTGGTTTATACCCACCTGGACTTTTATATGGAAGGTTATGACTCTTCAATACACTCTGCTCTAGAGAGGCCCAAAAATGTTAATTCTAAAGTCAGTCTAGTATCTCCTAGCCTTAGAGGGGTCTGGGGGTGTCTGGGGAGCAGAACAAATATAACTGAGACCCTTCCCAGTCCAAGATATTCTGCAGATACTTTACTTTGGGTTATGGAAAAACAATAGAAGTAGTTACTACATAGGTAAAGGGCATATTTTAAAACACTAAAATTCTTTGATGTTAAAAGGATAGTAAAAGAAGTATCTGCTTATTATCTAAAACAGATGTTCTTTGTATTCTCTACCGCAGTCACCTCTGCCCATCTCTGATTTTCTTGCAGCTGTGGGAGAATGGATGTAGCCATCCTGACAGAATCCCATCTCAAGCACATACCATAACATCTTAGGCTATTTGGTTGAAGGCTTCCTCTACAAGTGTAGAATGCTGTTCAGCTAGGTCTGAGGCACAAACTGGAAGAAGTGGATGAGAATAACATCCCCTCAGGCAAACTTGAAAGAATGATAAATAAGAATTGGTACAGAAATGCCCCAACATCCTGTCCTTTGACATGAAAATTCTGAGCTATGTTCTACATGGGCCCTTAGAGGGCCGCTAGCAAAAATGAGCCTCAGTTGCCCACAGTGGAACCAGCTCAATAACTCATTCTTTGTTGGCTTTCAACTTTCCTTGTCTCACCCTCCCTGCTTACTCCCTCCTGCTCCTTGAGATCATCTAATCTACTCCACCTACATCCATGTCTCCAGGTCTGCTGTTGGAAAAACCTAAACTTATAATCAACCTTTTAAATTCAAACAAGGTTGGGAGCTTTGACAATGCCCAATTTTGTGAACACCCACGTATTAGTTTGATTGAAGACTAATTACCTTTTTCCAGAGGAGGCTCCAGAAGCCAATCCTTTACCTTCTTTCTAAGTAGATAGGCCTTTACACAGATACACACAATCAACAAGCTCTTTAGCACATCTTGTCTTCCTGAATCATACACTAATGAGGAAAATGGAGGATCCTACCCAGAGGAGAATTGTGAGCTCAAAGTTCTCACCACTATGGAAAGAGATGCAGACTCCACAGGCTAGACCAGATGGTGGAAAACTTGACCTCCTGGAGGCTGTGCCTTGATGCAGGGCAGTCCAGGAGCCAAAGCAACAAAAGTCAATGGATCTTTGTGCTAGTGTTCCACTGTAAATCCAACCCAGCTGCTCCCAGAATGTTTTTTATTTCTCTGCTTCCCACCACTATCCAGCTTCTTCACTCTCAATCTTCTGCCCCCTTCGTTAGTCCTTCTTATTACAACTTCTGTCCACTCATACTTTCTGCTTGCTGTGGCTCCTAATGACGTGGCTTCTCTTCATCCACAATTTCTGCTTCAGCTCCTGCTCTTACTTGCCTTATTTTTGCCCTACTTCCAATTTAGAATTTCCTTAGAAAGGGATTCCAATTGGTAGAGTCATTAAATATTGTCTCTGTTTGGGCAGAGCTTTGGCCTGAGGCCACACTCTGCAGGATAGTTAAAAGGAAACAACATATTCATGTCTAGTGATCATGACAGTAATTACTCTGCCTTCTCCCATATTTGACTTGAGATGTTTGCTAATCGTCTCTCCATAACATCTTTTCAGACAACTATGGAACCATACAGTGTTATGGTTGGAAACGAACCTACAGTTCATCATTTTACTAAAGATCTTACCTCTGTAAGACCACATCATTCTTTTTAAACTGGTCACTTGCCCTCCAGTTGCCCTTCTAACTTGGTTGTGATAGATTAGTAACTGTTTGTCCCTGATATCTTCTTTTACCCTCTCTGATAAACTTCTCCCCCATTTTTTTTCTACCCATGAAGAAAAAGTTGAGCTACTACCATTTCATTCTTGATCACAATATGTCACTCATCCTACACCCATAATCTGACTATTTTAATAAAAGGTCTCTTGATGATTCTGTTTCCACAAGACAAAAAATTGAGTAAAGTTGTTTTCTGCTTTCTTTTGATAGTAGATGAGAACAGAATAGACTTGACTATGAAGTGGAAAATTTTTAAAGGATCAAAGTTATCTGATGGAACATCAAGAGGATTCTTTCTTTTAAGAGAAATGGGGTCTCGCTCTGTCATAGTAGCACAATCATAGCTCAGTGCAGCCTTGAACTCCTGGGCTCCAGCGATCCTCCTGCCTCAGTCTCCCAAGCAGCTGGGACTACAGATGAATACCATCACGCCCCCAGCTAGTAAGAAACCAGAGACTAGAGATGCCTATGAAGACACTTTTGTGAAGTTAGAAGAATTACCCTTGAATGAAGAAAGGAGCTGACTAGAAGTAATTTATTGAATAACACATAAGGATTTTTTAAAACCTACAAAAGATAAATGTGAGAAAGATAAGGAGTTTGGGGAATCCTCCCATGTCCTCTAGTCTTACTATACATTAGGAGTTCTGATGGGACAGAAATTCTACCAATGTGATGAATGTGGCAAAGCTTTCAATCAAAGTGCATACCTCAATGGCCATCGGAAAATCTATACTGGAGTGAAACCTGTGAATAAATGAGTATTATATGATATTCAGGTAGAATTTTCCATCCAATGTATATTTTTATGTCAGACATTTTAATCTCTAGAAATCGAATTTAAATCTTTTAAATATCTTTTCTGTCTGGTAAACAAGTTCAATCTTTTCCCTTGATTTTTGCTTATATAATATATAGCTATAATAACTGCATTAATATCCTTGTTTGTTGATTCTTTGTATCAGTTTGAGGTCAGGTTTGAATAACTGATTTTTCTCATCAATAAAGGTTGTATTTTCCTGTTTGTTGATACGCTGAGTGATAACTGTATGGCAGACATTTTCCATTTTACATTGTTGGAGGAAGAATACTTTTTGTTCCTTTAACTATTCTAGGGCATAGGGGATGCAGTTAAGTTACATTAGGTCAGAGAACATATTTTGTATTATTTAAATCCTTCTGATGTATTAAGGTTTGTTTTTTCACCTAGTATATCATTTTTCCTGGAGAATGTTCCATGTGTACTTGAGAAGAAGATGTATTCTGCTATTCTTCAGTGGTATGTTCTAGGGCTGTATTGGGCCTGGTTGGTTAATAGGGCTCACATCCTCTATTTCCTTGTTGATATTCTTTCTGGTGTTCTATTATTGAAAGTTGGGTATTGAAGCCTCCAGCTATTATTGTTGGATTGTCTATTTCCCTGCTTCATCTCTTTCAGTGTTTAATGTATTTTGGGCGTATTTCAGTAGCTGAATACACATTTGTAATTGTTCTATCTTCCTGATAAATTGACCCCTGTATTGTTATAAAATGTCCCTTTTTTATCTGAAATAGTATCTTTTCTTTGGTTTTAGAGTCTAGTTCGTCTTGTCATATAACCACTCAAGCTTTCTTATGGTTATTATTTGCAAGATACATCTTTTTCCATCCTTTTACTTTTAATCAATTTGTGTCTTTGAAACTAAAGTGTGTCTCCTGTAAACAGCATATAATTGGATCTTGTTTTTTTTTTTTTATCCAGGCTGACAATCTCTGCTTTTTTATTGGATTGATTAATCCATTCACATTTAATTTTATTACTGATATGGGGTTTTAGCTCACATTTCACCTGGAAGAAGATATAATTGGATTTATGTCTGCCATTTTACTTTTTTTGTTCTCTCTTTTTATTATTATGAACTCATTCTTCTTTTTCTTTTCTTTTTTTTTTCTTTTTTTTTTCTGATAGGGCCTCACTCTGCCCCTAGGCTGGAGTGCAGTGACATGATAATGGCTCACTGAAGCCTTGAATTCCTGGGCTCAAGTGATCCTGCTGCCTCAGCCTCTCAGCTAGCTGGGACTATAGGCATGTGCCACTATGCCCAGCTAAGTTTTTAAACTTTTTTTTTGTTTGTTTAGATGGAGTCTCACACTGTTGCCTGGGCTGGAGTGCAGTGGCATGATCTTGGCCCACTGCAATCTCCACCTCCCAGGTTCAAGCGATTTTCCTGCCTCAGCCTCCTGAGTAGCTGGGATTACAGATGCCCACCACCACACCCAGCTAATTTTTTGTATTTTTAGTAGAGATGGAGTTTCACCATGTTGGACAGGCTGGTCTCGAAATTCTGACCTCATGATTTGCCTGCCTTGGACTCCCAAAGTGCTGGGATTACAGGTGTAAGCCACCATGCCTGGCCACTTTTAAAAATTTTTAGTAGAAATGAGGTCTCACTATGTTGCCCATGCTGATCTCAAACTCCTGAGCTCAAGCAATCCTCCCACTTTAGAATTATTTCTCTAATCCCCAATCCCCTAGCAATCACCACTCTACTTTCTGTCTTTATGAGTTTGCTTAGGTATCTCTTAGAATTAGAATTATAGCCTTTGTTTCTGTGTGACTGATTTCTTTACTAAATTTGTTTATCAGTTCAACTGCCTCAGCCTCCCAAAATGCTGGGATTACAGACATGAGTCTCCACACCCAACCTGTTTTTAATTTTTTGAGAAATTGCTATACAGTTTTCTGTAGCAGCTGTGCCATTTTACATCCTCACCAATGGTGCACAAAGGTACCAATTCTGCACATTCTCATCAATGCTTATGATTTTCTTGTTGTTGTTGTCATTGTGTTTTTGATAATAACTATCATAATGGTGTGAGATGACCTCATTGTGGTTTTGATTTGTACTTCTCTAATGATTAATGATGCTGCCATTTTTTCATATGATTGTTGGCCATTTGTATAACATCGAAGAAATGTCTATTTAAGTCTTTTGCTAATTTTTTGCGTTTTTTTGTTCTTGAATTGTAGGAGTTATTTATATAATCTGAATATCAACTACTTATCAAGTGTTTAATTGTATTTTCTCCCATTCCATAGATTGCCTTTTCAGTCTGGTTATGTCTTTTGGTGCACAGAAGTTTAAAATTTTGATGTAGTCTAGTTTATCTATTTTTACTTTTATTTTTATTTTTTCAAGACGGAGGCTCGCTCTGTTGCCCAGGCTGGAGTGCAGTAGCATAATCTCGGTTCACTGCAACCTCCACCTCCCAGGTTCAAGGGATTCTCCTGTCTTAGCCTCCCGAGTAGCTGGGAGTACAGGCACACGCCACCACATCCAGCTAATTTTTGTGTTTTTAGAGTAGAGATGGGGTTTTGCCATTTGGGGCCAGGCTGGTCTCAAACTTCTGACCTCAAGTGATCCAACCTCCTCAGCCTCCCAAAGTGCTGGGATTACAGGCATGAGCCACTGCACCTGGCTTTACTTTTATTGCCTGTGCTTTTGGTGTCATATCCAATAATTCATTGCCAAATCCACATTTAACTTTTAAAAAACAGCCAAACTGTTTACCACAGTTGTTACACTACTTTACATTTCTGCCTACAATGTTTGAAAGTTCCAGTTGCTCCACATACTTGCCAACATGTGATGTGGACTATCATTAATTTTCATCATTCTAATTGGGGTGTAGTGGTATCTCCCCGTGCTTTCAATTTGCATTACCCTAAAAACCAATGATGTTGAATATGTTTTCCAGTGCTTATCTGCCATCTTTTTTTTTTTTTTGAGACAGAGTTTCGCTCGTTACCCAGGCTGGAGTGCAATGGCGCGATCTCGGCTCACCGCAACCTCCGCCTCCTGGGTTCAAGCAATTCTCCTGCCTCAGACTCCCGAGTATCTGGGACTACAGGCGTGCACCACCATGCCCAGCTAATTTTTGTATTTTTAGTAGAGACGAGGTTTCACCATGTTGACCAGAATGGTCTCGATCTCTTGACCTCGTGATCCACCCGTCTCAGCCTCCCAAAGTGCTGGGATTACAGGCTTGAGCCACCACGCCCGACCGCTTATTTGCCATCTTAATGTCTTCTTCAGTGATGTGTCCATTCAGATCTTACACATTATTTTACTGAGTTCCTTATTGCTGAACTTTGATACTTTTGGATACAAATCCTTTATCAGCTTCCTTATTGTCGAAACTTGATACTTTTGAATACAAATCCTTTAACAGATATATGCTTTAGTGTTATTTTTCCCAGATTTGGGCTTGTTTTGTAATTTTCCTGACAGTACTTTTCAAAAAACAGATCTTTTACTTTTGATGACATACACTTTATCAAATTGTTATTTTGCGAATGATACCTTTGATGTCACATGTAATAAATGTTTGTCTAATGGAAGATGACACAAATTTCTCCTGGTTTATTCTAGAATCATTGTTTTAGGTTCCCTACTAAGGTATATTATTCATTATTGATTAATTTTAATACATTGGGAGATACTGATCAAAGTTAACATTTTTACATAGGGATACTCAATTATTCCAATATGATTTGTTGGAAAGAAACCATTTATTCACTTTGAACATTTGTCAAAAATCAGTTTCCCATGTATGTGTGGATCTGTTTCTGAAGTTTTTATTATTTTCTATTTATCTATTTTTCTATCACTATGCCACAACAACACTGTCTTGACTGCTGCAGTTCTACATAAGTCTTAAAATCAGGTTACCCCTCCAATTTTTAAAAACATTTTTCTGAATTGTTTTGGCTACTCTAAGTTCTTTGCATTTTCAAATAGACTTTAAAGACAACTTTTTAATTTTAAAACACATGCACAACTAATAGAATTTTGATTGAGATGGAGTTGAATCTAGTTCAATTTGTGGACAATTAACATATTAACCGTACTGCATACTCTAATCCATGAACAAGGCAGAAGTTAGGTCTTCTTTAATTTTTCCTACCAATGTTTTATAGTACTTCATACACAGATATTTTGCATTTTGTCATATTACTGCATTTCATATTTTAATGCTATTACAAATGGTATCATTATTGAAATTTTGATTTCAAATCATTCATTGCTAGTATATAAAAATAAAATGGATTTTTATAAAGTTAAGTGTCCTGCAACCTTCCTAAACTCACTTATTAGTTCTAGTAGCTTTTAAAATAGATAACTGGATTTCATACATAACTAGTCATGTTGTCTACAAAGAAGGGCAATTTTACTTTGTTCTTTCCAACCTATATGTCATTTGTTTATTTATTTAAACAAATGCCCTGACTAGAACCTGCAGTACACTGTTGAGTAGAAGAAGTGGTAAAAGTACTTCGTCTTGTTCCTGATCTCAGGCAGAAAGCTTAGTCTTTCACCATTAAGTGTGATACCAACTATAACATTTTTAAAGATACTTTTAAATCAGCCTTAGGATCTCTTTTACCCCTAATGTGTAGAGGGCTTTAAAATTTCTAAATCAAGGATGGATGTTGGATTTTTTCAAAAGCTTATTCTACACCATTACAGTGACCATGATTTTTCACTTTTAGCTTATTAATATGGTGAATTACATTGATCAATTTTCAAATATAAAGCCAACTTTGCATTTTTTGTATCATTTCCTTTGGTCGTGATTTATTATCCAACTATTTGATAGTGATTTATTAAAATTTCATATTGTTGGCTTTAATTTTATAAAATTTCATTTAGGATTTTTGCATTTCTGTTTGTGAAGGCTATTGGCCTGTACTTTTATTGTTAACACTTTTATTGTATTGGATCTGGGTAATGCTGAATGAGTTGGAAAATTTCCTCATATTCAATATTCTGCCAGAGCTTATATAAAGTTAGTACTATTTCTTCCTTAAACATTTGATAAAACTTACCAGTGAAGCCTCCTAGGTCTAGATTTAAAAAAAAAAATTTTAATTTCTCTGAGCACATAGTAAGTGTGTATATTTATGAGGTACAGGAGATACTTTGATACAAACATGCAATGTGTAATAATCACGTTGTGGAAAATGGGGTATCCATTCCCTCAAGTATTGATTCTTTGTGTTACAAAGATCAAATTATACTTTTAGTCATTTTAAAGTTGCAATTAAATTATTATTGACTGTAGACACTCTGTTATCAAATATTAGGGCTTATTCATTCTTCCTATTTTTTAATACCCAATAACCATCCCCACTATCCCCAAACCCCACTACCCTCCCCACCTTCTGGCAACCATCCTTTTACTCTCTATCCCCATGAGTTCAATTGCTTTTATTTAGATCCCACAAATAAGAACATATGATGTTCATCTTTCTGTGCCTGGCTTATTAACATAATGACCTCTGTTCCATCCACATTGTTGCAAATAACAGGATCTCATTCTTTTTTATAGCTGAATAGTATTCCACTGTATATAAGCACCACTTTTTCTATATCCATTCATCTGTTGATGGACGCTCAGGTTGCTTCCAAATCTTGGCCATGTGAACAGTGCTGCAATAAACATAGGAGTACGGATATCTCTTCAATTTGCTGATTTCCCTTGTTTTGGGTATACACCCAACAGTGGGATTGCTAGATCATATGGTAGCTTTATTTTCAGTTTTTGTTGGAACCTCCAAACTGTTCTCCACAGTGGTTGTGCTAATTCACATTCTGCCAACAGTGTATGAGGGTTCCCTTTTCTCCACATCCCCACCAACATTTGTTATCACCTGTCTTTTGAAAAAAGGCCATTTTAACTGGGCTGAGATGATATCGCATTGTAGTTTTTATTTGCATTTCTCTGATGATCAATGATGTTGGGCACCTTTTCATATGCCTTTTTGCCATTTGTATATCTTCTTTTGAGAAATGTCTACTGAAATCTTTTGCTTATTTAAAAATCAAATTATTAGTTTTATATAGAGTTGTTTGAGCTCATTATATATTCTGGTTATTAATCCCTTGTCAGATGGGTAGTTTGTAAATATTTTCTCCCACTCTATGGGTTGTTTCTTCACTTTGTTAATTGTTTTCTTTGCTGTGCAGAAGCTTTTTAACTTGATTTGATCCTGGGCCTAAATTTCTGTGTCTATGGGGAAGTGTTTTAATAATTTTTTATAGTTATAGTGCTATTCAGGTTATCTATTGTTTTTCTAAAATGAGTATTGGTAGTTTGTGTCTGTCAGGGACCTGGTCATTTGATCTAAATTTCAAAGTTAGTGGCAAAAATTTGTTTATAACTTCCCCCCATTATCCTTTAATTGGTGTAGAATCCATAGTGATGTCACTTCTTTTAATCCCAATATTGATACTTCGTGTCTCTTTTCCTTTTTTCCTGATCAGTCCTACTAGAAGCTTATACATTTTATTTATTTTCTAAAAACCACTTTTGGCTTGATTTTCTCTATTGTTTTCTATTTCAAAGGTTCCCATTTTAATCTTTATTATTTCATTTCTTCTGTTTACTTTGGCATTACTTTGCTCTTTTTATTCTAGTTTCTTAAACTTCACTCTTTCCTTCGTTTTCTCTAACATTGAGATAGGGTTTCACTATTTGCCCAGGCTGCATTTGAACTCCTGGGCTCAAGCAATTCTCCCACCTCAGCTTCCCAAGTAGATGAGATTGTAGGCATGCACCACCACACCTGGCTACTTTTTTTTTTGGGGGGGGGGTCTAGATACAGTCTATGATACTGTTTCTAATGTAGATATTTAGTGCTGTAATTTTCCTCAGTTAATGTTTTGACAAGATTCCATATATATATATATATATATATTTGAGATGGGGACTTGCTGTCACCCAGGTTGGAGTGCAGTGGTGTGATTATAGCTCACTGTAGTCTTGAACTCCTGGGCTCAATGATCCTTTCATGCCAGCCTCCTAAGTAACTAGGACTATAGGCATGCACCACAATGTCTAGCTACATTATTATTATTATTGTAGAGACAGGGTCTCACTATGTTACCCAGGCCAATCTTGTCCTGGCTTCAAACAATCCTCCAACCTTGGCCTCCCAAAGTGCTGGGATTACAGGTGTTAGCCGCTATGCCTGGCCATAACATTTTCTTTTCTTTCTTCTTTGTATTATTATTTTGAGACAGAATTTTGTTCTGTTGCCCAGGCTGGATTGCAGTGGTGTTATTACTGCTTACTGCAGCCTCAACTTCCCAGGCTTGAGTGACCATCCCACCTCAGCCTCTGGAGTAGCTGGGACTACTGGTATGTGCCACCACACCCATGTATATATATATATATGTCCTATTTTTTGTAGAGACAGCGTTTTGCCATGTTGCCCAGGCTGGTCACGAACTCCTGAGCTCAAGTGATTTGCCTGTCTCACCCTCCCAAAGTCCTGGGATTACAGGTGTAAGAAGTCACTGTGTCTGGTCCATAACTTTTTTGATCAGCTATAATTATTTGTTTTATAATGACTGCTTTAGAATTTACAGTGTATGTCTTTAGCTTATTAGTCTACCTTCAAGTGATATTATACTACTTCCTGTACAGCATTGGCATACAGCAGTGGTTCTCATTTTGGGGCAATATCGAGATATATATTTTTTAGATGGAGTTTCGCTCTTGTTACCCAGGCTGGAGTGCAATGGCACAATCTCGGCTCACCGCAACCTCTGCCTCCTGGGTTCAGGCAATTGTCCTGCCTCAGCCTCCTGAGTAGCTTGGATTACAGGCACGTGCCACCATGCCCAGCTAATTTTTTGTATTTTTAGTAGAGATTGGGTTTCACCATGTTGACCAACATGGTCTCGATCTCTTGACCTCGTGATTCACCCATCTCAGCCTCCCAAAGGGCTGGGATTACAGGCTTGAGCCACTGCGCTCAGCTCGAGAGATATTTTTAATTGTCAGGACTGGGGGTAAAAGTCACTGATGCTGCTAAACATCCTAGAATACCAGGTCAGCCCCTGCCACAAAAATTATCTGGTCTAAAATGTCAATAAGGTCAAGGTTGGGAAAAATCCATATTTCTATCAGGTGTCTTTTTTTTTTTTTTTTTTTAACTTAAAAGACTTTTTTTTTTTTTTTTGAGATGGAGTTTCGCTCTTGTTACCCAGGCTGGAGTGCAATGGCGCGATCTCGGCTCACTGCAACCTCCGCCTCCTGGGTTCAGGCAATTCTCCTGCCTCAGCCTCCTGAGTAGCTGGGATTACAGGCACGCGCCACCATGCCCAGCTAATTTTTTGTATTTTTAGTAGAGACGGGGTTTCACCATGTTGACCAGGATGGTCTCGATCTCTTGACCTCGTGATCCACCCGCCTCGGCCTCCCAAAGTGCTGGGATTACAGGCTTGAGCCACTGCGCCCGGCTAACTTAAAAGATTTTTAACATTTCTTGTAGTGCAGATCTGCGAGTGATCCATTATTTTAGCTTTTTAATGTCTGCAAATGTGTTCTGCCTTTGTTCTTGAACAATATTTTCACTGGTCTGGAATTCTAGTTTGGCTTACTCTGTTGTCCAGGCTGGACTGGAGTGGTGTGATCATGGCTCACTGCGGCCTTGACTTCCTGCATTCAAGTGATCATCCCACCTCAGCCTCCAGAGTAGCTGGGGCTACTAGTTTTTTCTTTCAGTACTTTAAACATTCTGCTCCACTATCTTCATGGTTGCATTGTATCCAGTGGGAAATCTGTTGTGATCCTTGTCTTCTCCATTCATAATGTCTTTGTTCTCTGGTCATTTTCTTTTTGAATGTTTTGAGCAGTTTAATTATACAGTAGTTTTCTTCAGATTTATGTTCTCTGGTCATTTTCTTTTTGAATGTTTTGAGCAGTTTAATTATACAGTAGTTTTCTTCAGATTTATTCTGTGGCTTACTGTTCTCCCCTACTGAAATAAGCCCTAATGCACAAAGCAATGTGGTGTTTTCAGTCCAGCTTACGAGAACAGACACTATTGCTGGCCATGTTTATATGCTTGGCATCATTCCCTCTAATCCTTTGGGATGGTTCTTTCTTTGGGCTCAGATAAATTTTCCTCATATGCCAATCAGTAGTCTGCTGAGTATCCTAGGGGACCCTTCACAGATCTCCAGAATTCTCTGTGCAGGTCCCTCTCCTCTAGAACTCTATCTTGTGAACTTCTATCTGCTTTGTTCTCCTTAGAGCCTCAACTTTCTATTCAACTCAGGAACTTCATCAGACAGCCACACCCGGGTCTCCCATCGCTGTGTATGTAGCAGTCTGGGAACTCTCTCAAAACAATAAGTCAGGACATTTGTAGGGCTTATCTCATTGGTTTCCCATCTATCAGACATCATTGTATTTTGTTGTTGATGCCCAATGTCTTAAAAGCCATTATTTCATTTATTTTATTTGGAATTATTTCAAGCAGCAGTGCAATTCTGATTCCTGTAAGTCTTCTATGACCAGAAATAAAAGACTGTCCTTCAGTTTTCTAAGGACATGTTTAAATGTCTAAGCATTTTCCCTTTTTTTTTTTTTTTTTTTTTTTTTTTTTTGAGATGAAGTTTTGCGGTTGACCAGGCTGGAGTGCAATGACGTGATCTTGGCTCACCCCAAGCCCCACCAACCAGGCTCAAGCGATTCTCCTGTCTCAGCCTCCTGAGTAACTGGGATTACAGGTGCATGCCACCATGCCTGGCTAATTTTTTTTTATTTTTAGTAGAGATGGGATTTCATATTGGTCAGGCTGGTCTTGAACTCCTGACCTCAGGTGATCTGCCCACCTCGGCCTCCCAAAGTGCTGGGATTACAGGTGTGAGCCACTGTGCCCAGTGTATTTTGCCTTTTTAAAATTAAATTTTTTTCTTAACCTAGGAATGATTTAGAAATACATTAATTTCCAAATGTATGATTTTAATTTGACTTCTATCCTAATTATATCACGTTCTATGGAGAGGGCATTATGATGCCCTGTTTGAAGCCCTCTTCAGATATTCTCCCCCTAACCACCTCACTAGAAGGGCAGGCCAAAAGCCCCCAAATATCAGCCTTCTCTGGGAACTATCCTCAGCTTTAATCTACCTCACCCACTTAAAGCCCAGAACAAATCCATAATCCTCCTTGCTGTCTTCCATTGCTGCTGGCTGACTTTTCTCTAATGTATACTTTCACTGAGGGTGTAGTCCTGTAAGCATCTGGGCTTCTTGTGGAGGCCTCAGTTCCAATTTTCCACCTCCTGCAAGCCCAAGGACTCAAATCATCTTCTTGCATGGCTGATAAAATTCAAGTTCATTGGATACCAATCCACCAAACTGCCTCTTGGCAACCAAAGACACCGTCCACACACTTACCTTTCTAACTTCCATTTCATCTTCATTTTTGGCTTTGAGGATTTATTTCACTTTCTTGAAAATACTTTAAAAGGATATTTAAATTTTATTCAGCATTTCTGTGTGTTTGTAGCCAAAGGGTTTTATGATTACCCAGCTTGCCATGTTGTTTTATCCACTTTTTTTTTTCCTTGATACAGAGTCTCACTCTATTACCCAGGTTGGAGTGCAGTGGTGCAATCTCTGCTCACTGCAACCTCTGCCTTCCGGGTTCAAGTGATTCTCCTGTCTCAGGCTCCCAAGTAACCAGGATTACAGGCATGCACCCCAACACCTGCCTAATTTTTGTATTTTTTTTAGTAAACAGGATTTCACCATGTTAGCCAGGTTGGTCTAGAACTCCTGACCTCAGGTGATCCACCTACCTTGGCCTCCTAAAGCACTGGGATTACAGGCATGAGCCACCATGCCCAACCTGTTCTACTTTTTAAAACATGCTAAATTCTGTGGTTAAACTAACTACAAATGTGACAACATTTTCTTTCTGACTCAGTTAATTGATTGCTAATTTGTCATATGATTGTACAAACTTTGGTATAAGTCTCAATAGTTTTGTAATTTGTCACAAATCTTCTGTGGGAACAGTTGTCTGTTCTTCCAAGGGAAAATGGATAATCATTATAAAAACAGTCATGTAAAGAGTCAAGGCTCCTGGGCTGGACACTGGCTCACATCTGTAATCTCAGTACTTTGGGAGGCCAAGGTGGGAGGGTTGCTTGAGGCTAGGAGCTCAAGATCAGCTTGGGCAAAGCAATATAGTGAGATTCCATCTCTACAAAACAAGAAAAAGAAAAAAGGAAAAAAATCTCAAGGCTCCTAATGGAAAATTTTCTCTGATACCCATTGCAAAGTTTTGTTTTATATCAATTTCAAGGCCCCACTATAGATATGCTGATTTGGTGGGCCTGGGAAATTTATCTGTAGATATAGAATTATCCCTTGTGAATCCCAAACTTGGAGTCCACTAGCTTTAGTTTCAGAGACTGGTTACAGCCTTGTATGTCTATAATCCATAGAGTCAAACTGTGCCATCTGGATTTGAAATAATCAAAGGGAGGAGTGGGAACTAGTCAGGTCCTGTATCTGTGCTGCATCAGAAAGGAGTCTGCCATCTCTTTTTTACCCTCTCAAGCCTATCTTCTGGAGCAGAAAGGGACCTTGGAGAACACGCCTGTTTTTTTTATATAGCCATCTGAGGTCTGCATTGCAGTAGGAGTACTATGTGGCCAGAGAGAGGGTATGACACATATCCCTTTCAAGAAATGAAAGAAGGAAAATTTCTAATGGTTAGAGAGTGCTTACTTATGTATTACTAGCGTGAAAATTACAAACTTCTTATAGTGTTTGAATGAGAAACAAGCCAGAATCACTTCTTTATTCTAAAAACAGACACTATGATGGTCAATATTAGGTGTCAACTTGACGGGATTCAGAGATGCCCAGATGGGTGGGGAAGCACTGTTTCTGTGAGTGTCTGTGAGGGTGATGACAGAAGAGGATGACGTTTGAGTCAGTGGACTGGGAGGGGAAGACTCACCCTCAATGTCAGTGGGCACCACCTTATCAGCTGCCAGCACAGCTAGAAGAAAGCAGGTTCAAGAAGAGGGATAAGAAGCTTGCAGAGTCTCCTGTCTCTTTCTTCCCATGCCAGGTGCTTTGCTTCCTCTCTTCCTGCCCTTGGACATTCTAGGTTCTTCCATCTTTGGACTCTGGGACTTGTACCAGCAACCTCCCAGGGAGTCTCATGCCTCTGGCCTCTGACTGAGGCTGCACTATTAGCTTCCTTGATTTTGAGTCTTTCAGACTTGGACTGAGCCATACTACCAGCTTCTCTCTTTTGTCAGCTTGCAGATGGCCTATGGTAGGACTTTGCTTTGAGCCAAGTCTCCCTAGTAAAATCCCTTATATATATATATTTCCGATTCATTCTGTCCCTCTGGAGAAAGAACCCTGACTAGTATAGCTATTTAAAGAAAAGAAGATTGACCTATTTTTCCCACTCTGAACAAAGAAAGGAATCAGAAAGAAAAAAATATGAGTGCTATTTATAAGAATAGTGATGTTTATTGAAGAAATTATCACTATTTCCTGTGAAAACAATCTCATGACTCCAGTTTTATAATATCAAAGGTGATTAAAGACAGTCTGGTGACGAAAAACAACCTGACAATATGGTGAACTTTTAAATTTTATATTGAATGGGAAAAAAAATCAGAAAAGGAAGTCTTGCTGAGGGTACAGAGCTGCAATAAAATTTAGTCTTAAGGGATTTAGATTCAACAGCTAATAATTACTACTGATTGCTCAGCTACTTAAAGCTGTTTTTTTATTTCAATTTTCTTCCAAGTAAGACCTAACATAGGACACACCATCTATAAAAAAGATTTCTATGTCAAGGGAGACACTTTCCTCTCTAAGCAGAATTCTGTCTTACATATTGCTCTCTAATAAAGGCTATATAAAATAAGATTTTCTTATTTTCCTCTCAACTAAAAAAAGCGTATGTGTTTTTATTCTACACAGGAGCAATTCTCTATAACCAGGATATCTGTGGCTAAAATTATTGCCTCTTTACATTCCTCAGGAATATTCAGGGTACTAAAACCCTAAGTGAATAAATGTGAGTAGACAAGAAAACAAATAACAAGAATGGGCAATACACAGTAGTTTAGTGATGTATATTTCAAAAGCATTGGATTGGGTTTATGTGGGTTTTTTGTTTTGTTCAGTTTTGTTTTTGAGACTGTCTTGCTCCATGGCCTAGGCTACTGTACAGAGTTGTGACCATAGCTCAGTTTAACAGTGAACTTCTGGGCTCAAATGATTCTCCCACCTCAGCCTCCTGAGTACCTAGGACTACAGGTGTATGCAATCATGCCTGATCAGAGCTGATTTTTTGATAGAAAAGAGAGAATAAATGGCAGTACAGAGAGGTACATAGTTGAGAGACACAAAAACTAGCAACTGAGGAATGCAGAGTAAGCACTGTCCTTGGGGAACAGCTAGGTTTCCATTAGAATAAGAATGTGACGGCCAGGCACGGTGGCTCAAGCCTGTAATCCCAGCACTTTGGGAGGCCGAGGCAGGTGGATCACAAGGTCAAGAGATCAAGACCATCCTGGTCAACATGGTGAAATCCCATCTCTACTAAAAATACAAAAAATTAGCTGGGCATGGTGGTGCGTGCCTGTAATCCCAGCTACTCAGGAGGCTGAGGCAGGAGAATTGCCTGAACCCAGGAGGCGGAGGTTGCGGTGAGCCGAGATTGCGCCATTGCACTCCAGCCTGGGTAACAAGAGCGAAACTCCGTCTCAAAAAAAAAAGAATGTGACATTCATTCAAGACCAGCCTGACCAACATGTTGAAACCCCATCTCTACTAAAAATACAAAAAATTAGCCAGGCGTGGTGGCAGGTGCCTATAATCCCAGCTACTCAGGAGGCTGAGGCAGGAGAATCACTTGAACCCAGGAGGCGGAGGTTGCAGTGAGCCAAGATCACACCATTGCATTCCAGCCTGAGTGCTAAGAGCAAAACTTCATCTCAAAAAAAAAAAAAAAAAAAAGGCTGGGTATAGAGGCTCACCCCTATAATCCCAGCACTTTGGGAGGCCGAGGTGGGCATATCACCTGAGGTCAGGAGTTCGAGACCAGCCTATCTCTAAAATACAAAATACAACTCTACTAAAAATATAAAAATTAGCTGGGTGTGGTGGCAAGCATCGGTAATCCCAGCTACTCAGGAGGCTGAAGCAGGAGACTTGCTTGAACCCAGGAAGTGGAGGTTGTAATGAGCTGAGATCATGCCACAGCACTCCAGCATGGGCAACAGAACGAGACTCCATCTCAAAAAAAACAAAAACAAAAACAAAACAAAACAAAACCAACCAACCAAACAAACAAAAAAAACCCGAAGAGACAGTTCCTGATTTCCAGAAGGTATAATGAAAGGGCTTGAAAGGATTGTAAGGGCTGCATGCCTAAACTCTTACTGAAGTAACAGTTGGTAGCCCTGGGAAACTCCTGAAGAAAGGTGGGTGATCAGTTCAAATTATAGCAGAATATTTATCTGAAAAGATGCAGGGACCTGTTGTCAAATGTTTACTCCTACAGCTCAAGGCAGGTATTAGCTTAGAATACGGTGAGGGCCTCCTCAAGGGACTATAATCCTCACCTGCCTGGGGCAAGAAATATAAAGCTCTCCTATATTCAGATCTCTGGGTATGAGATGGTATCAGATCCTTCCTAGAAGATATATTCTTTTGAAGATCACAAAGTCTTCTAAAACAAAAAAGAAAGCCTATCTAAAGAACGAGTTTTAGACACTATGACATGGTGATGAAAAAATGTTTTGGTCAGAGAATATCTGATCAGCAATATAGAAAGCATCAACAATTCCATTCAGGAATGATATATCAGGCTTATCACATGAATGCTGCAAATCTGTTCCAGGCCCTCCAAATCCTGTTTGGAATGACCATGTGAAGGATTATTACATCACAAATGATGTGCAAACCACTATCCTATCAAAATAGGCCAAAATCAGTAATTTTTTTTCACACAAATATACAATCTTCACCCTTCACTTCTTTCCAGTAACACTAAGAAAGAAATACATATGCCTTAAAACTAAATTATGAGGTATAGAGATAGGCCATAAACCTCATTCAGAAAACACTGATAGTATCTTCCCTATAAAACCATGGTCAACTAATTGTCAGATACAATAACCTTTCATTGAGACAGCTACCCGGGAGAACCCCAACTGGTCTCCCACTCACATACAGATCCACCATGGTGGGCAGAGGCACTTTGGTATAATGAAGCAAGCATCAATTTCAAAGTCAGATCTGAGCTCCAATACTGGCTCTGACAACTTACTAGCCAGTCACCCAACCTCACTGACACTCAACTTTCTTGTAATATATTATCAAAACATCTTATCAAAAATCATATTATATTATCATATTATCAAAAATTCCCCAAACAATAATTCACTATGTGCATAAGACAGATGGCACTGGGCTTAGGGATTCACTGTATACACAGGGGAATGGCTGAGTTAAAAATAGGGAGATTCTAAGTGTTCTCAGATTAAGTTCTCATTTTAAGTGCTTAGTTCTTAGACTTTGAGCTAAGCACTTAAAATGTTATAAATATTGGTGGAAGATGGGCTAAGACCTTCAAGAAGGGCTGGTCATAAAGAAAGGCAGAGGAAGATAGAAAACATCTGTTGTATTGATTGCTCAACACCCCTTGCTCCCTTCTTCAGGGCAAGATTTTTCTCAATGACAAAAGGAAGAAACCAGATGAGAAAGCCTCAGCTCCTTTTTCACTTCCTGAATTTGAAGGAGTTGTGCGAAGGTAAGAAGCAGCTGTTGCCACTGTCTTGCCACCATGAGGTTATGAAAAATGAAAGCCAATATGCTGAAAATTATGGAGTTAAAATAGAAGTTTGATGAGGTGCGGAGTTACCAAGCCAAACACGGCACTGCTTACCTCTAGATTTCCCCTTAAGCAATCAATCAATATTCTTAAGGTCTAGGCTGCTAGCACCTGATATTCTGTTCATTACATCTGAAAATATCCTAAGTACTACCTTACACAAAAATTCTCTTTAATCACTCTCCCTAAAGTGGATAGAAATGCTGCTTCAGTATCCTATACTTAAGATTTTATCATTGATCATTTGTCTGGCTTATCATATATTACATGCATTACTCATTCAATCCTCACAACAATCCTGTAAGGTAGGTAACTATTCCTTTTTTACACACAGGTCTAAGGCTCAGAGCAGTTAAGTGACTTGTCCAAAACTGACAAGATAGTACATGACAGAACTGGGGTTAGAACGTGGATCTCTCCAACCCCAAAGTTTGTACTTTTAGCCGTTAAGCTCTATCTACCATGTGAAGACAGTCTCCCACTAGTTTATGTTAATTGGTGACTGTATCTAAAGTTTTTGAGTCTACAATTGTTTCCATCTCATTTTTTTTCTGGTTGTTTAGACATATACTGAAAAGATGAAGCCTAGGTAGTTCTCCATCATCTTCAGATCCTTCCATAACGGTGGGAAAGGAGGGTTCAGTGAATTTTTGCTGTGTTCTTTTAACCTAATAGTGATATTACATATTTTGTTGACAACTCTAAAGTCAGCTTGCCTTAAAATTTAAAAAGACAAAGAATTGGTGTTTATAATTTTACTAAACAGGAAACATGCTCTAAAAGGAAGTGACTCACTCATGGTTCCACTGCTGCTAAATGCCAGTGTCAGAGTGCAATCCCAAGACTTCAGGCTCTATACACTATCCGCCTTTCATAACACTGCTGAGTGAAAATGGGCATGTCTTCATTGCATTTAAAAAATGTTGTACTTTTTTTCTTGAATATAAAATTAGTATATTTTCATGTAGAAAATCTAGAAAGCATAGAAAAGTATGCAGCAGAAAATAGAAACCATCTAAAATCCTATCACCCAGAGATGATCACTGTTAACGTTTTGGTTTACTTCCTTCCCATTTTTTCCTATGCATAAATATTTTCTAAAATTTTGGATTGTATGTTGTTGTTTTCTTTTCTTTTATCTTCCATCTTATCCAAATCATTTCCCCATGGCATTAAATCAATCATCTTTAAAAATGTTTACAAAGGCTGCAGAACCATCATATGGATATCCCATCATTCAGTTCAACCGTGTAATGTTGATAATCTAGTTTTCTTCTTTCAGTCATATATGATGCTGGCATGAACATCCCTTTCCTTAATCTTTGTTTACTTCTAATTATTTTCCCTGTATGATTCTTAGAAGTAGAGTTAAGGTTGATAATTTTTAGAAAAGCAGCAATCAGCCCTACTATGTACAGTATTTGTTATTTGTGAGGTTTCTTTCTCCTCATTATGTTTTCTCTGGTGTTGAATAAGCTGTGAGCTATACCGATAGGCTTTCCCACACTCACTACATTTATAGGGTTTCTCCTTAGTGTGAGTTCTCAAATGTAGAATAACTTGAGAAGTCTGCCTGAAGGTTTTCCCACATTCGTTACATTTATAGGGTTTCTCTCCAGTGTGAACTCTCTGATGATCAACAAGGTTTCGATTAGAAGTAAAAGCCTTCCCACACTCATTACATTTGTAAGGTTTTTCTCTACGATGAAGTCTCTGGTGTTCATTAAGGGTCTTCCTTAAGATGAAAGCTTTTCCACAGTCATCACATTCATAAGCCTTCTCCCCAGTGTGAATTCTCTGATGGTCCATAATCTTTGTATTTGAACCACATGTTTTCCCACATTCCTTACACTTATAAACCTTCTTTCCTCTGTGCATTCGCTGATGTTGAGTAAGGTTTGAACTACGGCTAAAGGCTTTCCCACACTCAATACAAGTGTAGGGCTTCTCTCCAGTGTGAACTCTGTGATGTGATATAAGGCCTGAACTCCGACTAAAGGCTTTCCCACACTCTTTACATTTGTAAGTTTTCTCCCCACTGTGGATTCCCTGGTGCCGAATAAGATGTGACTTTCCACTGAAAGATTTCCCACATTCACTGCATGTATAGGGCTTCAGTCCAGTGTGGATTCTCCGATGAACAACAAGGTTAGAGCTATGGCTGAAGGCTTTTCCACACTCCTTACACTTATAGGGTTTCTCTCCTGTGTGGATTCGCTCATGTACTGTGAGGTTTGCACTCTGACTAAAGGCTTTCCCACACTCAGTACATACATACTGTCTCTTTTCAGCCTGAACTCTCTCGTTCGTTGCAGGGTCACAGCATTGACTACTGTCTTTTTCAGATTCTTGGTCACTCCCTTCTGTGAGTACTTTATCATCTTTAACTGTCTTATGTTTGAAATTTCTTGTCTTTCCCTTCATTTTCTCCTGCTTGGAACATACCAGTGTCCTCTCTAGTCTTCTCTTTCCCTTCAGAGGAGCCTTCTAAATTTTGACTTCCTGGGCAACGTCTCTGTGGAATTCTCTTGAAAGTATATATGATTCTGATTTTTCAGGAATGATTCTTTGGAATTAACACCTCCTCAGTCCCAGTTTCACCATCTGACAGGAGAAATAGAAATTGCACATGTCACCTATTCTCTGTACTAGAAGAAGGAGAACTATCCAAGGAAAAGATGTGGAGACATATGGAAGGGTTAAATGTTCAAAGGCAGGGGAACTGATCAAAAAGATGAAAAAAATGAAGTTAAACTTAGAGGCCAATGTAAAGGCTTTGGAAAGCCAGGGGCTGAGGGGAGCCCAACAGGTCCAGCATCAGAAAAAGCAATGAATTGTATAAAATCCAGGTACTAGATCCAAGTCTATATCCTTGCATGTAAGCCCCATCTTGTTAAGTGGTAACACAATTCTTCCAATATCACATCATAGCCTAGTCAGTCACATCATAGCCTACTTTACAGGGGCCAGGCTGTAGCAGGATCCAGTTTTATATGCAAGTTTACTCTGTCTGCTTTTCACCATGCTGTCATTCTGACAGACTGAGACTACTTGGTGGGTGAATCTGAGAGGCTAAATTGGGAAAGAAGGTTAGTTAAAGCATGGCAGATTAAACTATGATAGGATCTTGCATGGCATAAAGTATTTAAGGATGGCAAAAGCATCAGAGTAGGGACAGCATAACCAAGAGATGCCAATACATGAAACCAAACATCAGCATAAGCAGGAATTTCCCAACTGGTTTGACATGAAACTCTGGACACACAGGTAACCAGAGCAGATCTTAGAAGGAGTTGGGCTGTAAGAGGAAACAAAAAGATAACTACATGATACTGACACATGACTAATTTTCCTTTTACTATGCTCCTTTATGGACTTGTCTATATGTATATTGTCAGACAATTAAATATATGGTAGATATTATTTTGTATTCTATTTCTTGGAGTTTATTTATTTTTTAGTTGATAAAAAAGTATATATATTTAGGGCATACATGTTTTGATAAATGTTTACACATGGAACAGGTAAATCAAGCTAATTAACATATCTATTATCTCACATACTTATCATTTTTTCATAGTAAGAACATTTAAAAATTCTATTGGTCATTTTCAAGTCAAGTATGTTGATATTAACTATAATTACCATGTTATGCGATAGATTTCCTCAATTTATTCCTCCTATCTAACAGAAATTTTGTGTCCTTTGACCAACAAACATCTCCCTAATGCCTGCCTCACTTATTTATTTATTTATTTTTTTGAGACAAAGTCTTGCTCTGTCACCCAAGCTAGAATGCAGTGGTGCAATCTCAGCTCACTACAGCCTCTGCCTCCCTGACTCAACCTCCTGAGTAACTGGGATTACAGGCATCTCCCACCATGCCTAACTAATTTTTGTATTTTTTAAGTAGAGATGGGTTCAAGGCCAGGCTGGTCTTGAACTCCTGACCTCAGGTGATGTGACTGCCTTGGCGTCCCAAAGTTCTAGGATTACAGGCGTGAGCCACTGCGCCTGGTCTCCACTTAATTTTTTATGCATGTTTTTCCACATTGCTATTTAATCTTCATATAATCACTGAATTTCTTATAATTTACCTACCATTTTGCTAGTGTTAGATACTTCTGTTGTTCCTTGAGGTTAACTACTATCAATAATGCTATCATAATCTCTTTATACACACAAAATTTTCTTCCTATTAAAATATAATTTTAGGAGAAAAGTTCCACAAATGAATTAGTTGGATCAGAAGGAGTGAAACTATTGTGCAGTGTTTCTTGTTGCTATTCAAAAAATTTTGATGGGCTGAGCACAGTGGCACATGTTTGTAATCCCAGCACTTTGGAAGGCTGAAGTGGGAGAATCGCTTGAGCCCAAAAGTTTGAGACCAGTCAGGGTCAGACAAGGAGACTATATCTCTACAAAAATTTTAAAATTAGCTAGGCATGGTGGTGTGCACCTGTAGTCCCAGCTACTCAGGAGGCTGAAGTGGGAGGATTGCTGGAGCCCAGGAGGTCCAGGCTGCAGTGAGCCCTGATTATGCTGCTGCACTCCAGCCTGGGTGATAGAGCAAGACTTTGTCTTAAAAAATTTTTTTAAAGTTTGACTAATTTTTGTCCCATAGCCTTTTGATAAATGGAGCCACTTTCTGGAGAAGGGAGATAGCAAATCGTGGTACTTGAGACTAGCAAAAAGATAACTGCACATATTCAAGTTCACATCTCAGAAGTGTGGGTGGCCACTGATTCCATACACAGGCACATGCACACAAACTCATGCCCAAAATATGAAGGGTAGGAAGAGACAATGGTGAGGGAGGGTGGATTCTTGGCAGGATCCTGGGCTAACTCATATCCAACTGCTGCTGCCTCTCCTAATCATATAGGATGAAGCAGGTGGAGAAAGCAGTGCAAAGCCAGTTCTGTGAGAACGTTGATCGTTTTTTCTGAATTTCTTTTCAATTTCTAATCTCTGCAACTTCTCTTTTATTCGTATATGTCTTAAACTCATAACTAATGAGCACTCTATTCTGTATATATCCCTGTTATGGGTCTAATACAGGGAAAATTTAAAGAAGCACTGTTATGGACTGAATGTTTGTGTCCCCCTAACATTTGTATGTTAAAGCTCTAACCCACAATGTGACTGTATTTGAAGATAGGGCCTCTAAGGAGAAAATTAAGGTTAAAAAAGGTCATGAGGGTGGACCCTGATCCAAAAGAATTAGTGTCCTTATAAAAAGAGACACAAGAAAGCTCTCTCAAATGCTTTCCCTCTCTCCACACACATACACACAAAGGCCATGAGAATACATAGCAAAAAGATGGCTAGCTCCAAGCCAGGATGAGAGCCCCCTACCAGAAACTGAAATGGCCAGGCACATGAATCTCAGACTTCTAGGCTCCAGAACTGTGAGAAAATAAGTTTCTGATGTTTGAGCCACTCAGTTTATGGCATTTTGTTATGGTAACCCAAGCAGACTAATAAAGCATGAAATATTATACTTCCCTATAAAGAGCTTACAATGGAGTAGTATGGCAAAAGAGTAAGAGAGCAAATTCAAATTTACGATTTACCCAAGCAGGAGATGAAGGGGACTAGGGGATGGAGGGAGCAATTACCAGGGTATGGAATGATGGAGAAAAGCATTTTTTTTCAGTATCTCCAGTAATGGCTATAAGCAAGAGAAAGGCATTTTAAAAAGCCAGAATTTTGGCTGAGCCCTGGATAATAAGCAGTGTTTTCTAAAAAAGAAAAAAAAAGGCACAGGGTTGGTATACATGAAAATAAATAGGAGATCATAATATTATATAAGCTTCAAGTAGGCAGGGATTTTGTCAATCCTGCTTACCCTGCATTCCTAATACTACAACAGTTCCAGGCACATGGTAAACACTCACTATTTTTTGTTGTTGAATGAACAAATGAAGAAAGAATCAAGCTGCCTCAAGTGATTCCAACCAGAATACTGAAATTACAAGATGAAAAATATGAATATAAACTGATGGTCAAAGGGAAACAATTTCTAAAGAGAAGAATGAAATCTATCCTTAATTTTCTTTTTCCATTCTATATTCTTTTTTCTACCTTGCTATTCTCCACTCTTGTTATTTTCCCTCTTTTTCTCACTTAACAATATAGTTTTTCAAGCATTGCTATGCACTTCCCCTAGGTCCTCCCCTACCACCTCCCAGAACATCCACATTTCTCTCAGCTTAATGAAATGGAAAACAGAGGAGAGGGGAAGCTGGGATAACCCATGGGGAGTAAATTGAGGGAAACAGAAAGTAAAGAATCCAAGAGGTGTCAAGTGGGGCAATCATATATCCTGGTTTTCCCAGCATAGTGCTAGTTTAAGCCTACTATCCCAGCATCACATTTAACAGTGGCCCCCTTAACTCACAAAAGTATTCCAGTTTGGACAATAAATTTTGCATTACCCTACCCAAAAGTGAAATGAGGAAAAGAACTCTTTAGGAATATTAGCCCAGATAGATTAGAGGAGGTTAAAAAGAAAAGAGGAAGGGAAATGAATTAGGATACAACACTAGGAATGCAGTATAGATGAACACTGGAGGGCCTGGCATGTTGTAGGTACCCAATAAATGTTTGTTGAATGAATGAACAAATAAATAAGATAGCAAGACCCTAATCCAAGACGAGAGAACAGAGAACAATGAAGTCTTGTTATTTTCAGGAACGCATCCACATGTATAACGCACATATCCATATATACTTTGAAAACAGAGGATGGACTGAAGGAAACAATTCAAGGTCATCAGATCCATGTATGACTACCAAGTGTGGTAGTGACACTAAGCAAGATGGAGACAGGCAAAAACATTTTAGACAAGGGGAAGAAGAATATATCACAAAGGCAAATTTAAGAATGATAAAACAGAAAGGATAGAGGGAGTCATGAAAATGTATAAGCTTACTGAGGGCTGGGCACAGAGGCTCACTTCTTTAATCGCAGCACTTTGGTAGGCTGAGGTGGGAGGACTGCCTGAGCCCACGTGTTTGATCAGCACGGGCAAAAAATGTTTAAAAAGTGAGCCAGGTGTGGTGGTACATGCCTGTGGTCCCAGCTGCTTGGGAGAGTGAGGGAGGTTGAGGCTGCAGAGAGCCATGATTATGACACCACACTCCAGCCTGGGAGACAGAACTTGTCTCAAAATAAAGAAATAAATTTTAAAAATAAAAACACATAAGCTTACTGAGAAAGGGATTTGGGTTAGAAGAGTGATATCATTTAGATGTTCCCTCCAAATCTCAAGATGAAACATAATCTTCAATGTTGGAGGTGGGCCTGGTGGGAGGTGACTGGATCATGGGGGTGGATTTCTCATGAATGGCTTATTGTATCACCATCCTCTTGGTCCTGTCCTTGTGACAGTGAGTGAGTTCTCAGGAGATCATGTTGTTTAAAAGTGTGTGGTATCTCCTCTCTTGCTCTCGCTCCTGTTCTCACCATGTTCTGCCTCCTCCCGCTTCACCTTCCACCATGAATAAAAGCTTCCTGAGGCCTCCCCAGAAACTGAACAGACGCTGGCACCATGCTTCCAGTACAACCTGCAGAACCATAAGCCAATTTAAACTCTTTACAATTTACCCAGTTGCAGGCATTTCTGTATAGCAACACAAGAATGGCCTAACACAAAAGGGCAGGTAGGGAGAAAGAGAAATGCATAGCAACGCACCATGAAAAAGCCCAGGGTAGTGATAGAGGAGCTGAGGAGGAAGCAGGACCAGACAGGAGATCAAAGAGGGCCAAATGAGGAGAATTTGATAAAAAAGAAAACTGTTTGCTGCCCTCTACCTGATTGGATGGCAAATTCCCTCAGAAATCCTGTTAGAATTCTCAGGTTCTAAGGAAGTAGGGTCTTGGCTGGAGAAGTTTGGTGGGAAACATGAGGCCACGGGCCAGTAAGACACTAAGGGAATCTAGGAAACTGTACACAAAAGCAAAATCTCAGACAGCCAGTGAATGCATGAGGACCAATAAGGCCTTGCAGATCTCTAAGTCACAGATCTCTGAGACTGGTAGGTATGTGTTCTATTCCTAGTACCACCATCCATTTCAGTCTGTGAAAAATCCACGAAGTGTAGAGTCTTACTCTGAGAGAGAGAGGGAGGCGGAGGGAGAGAGAGAAGGGGGTGGGGAAGGAGGGAGAGAGGAAAGAGAGACTTTACTTGGACGCTGTCTTCCTTTAATTCACTAGCATCACATGCCTGTGCCTCTGAGCAATGGTTACATGGTCCTTGGTTATTGATTAGGTGCAGTGGAGTAAGGAATAAGAGGAAATACCCAAAAATAAATTCAAGGGATGGATAAGTGAAATGTAAACATTGAAAGAAAAAGAATTAGAAGAAAATATCAAGGGACTACTTGATCTCAGGGAAAGGTCTAAGCCTCAAGTATAAAACAAAGGCTAACACCATATGAAAAAGCTCATATATCTAACACATAAAAATTTCTGTATTTCCAAAAACACCACAACAAATCAATAATATAGAGCTTGCCTTATACTAGAATTGCTTGAGTGTATGTCTGTGTCCCTCTTCACATGTATGCATTAAGCTCTATGCCCTTGGAGAGCGAAGCCCATGAGATTTGCCTGTGGATACCACACAGAGTCTGACGCAAAGAGGGCTCAGTCGGTGTTGTTTTATTTGAAATGGTAAATTAAATAGGTTTAAGATTCTATCTAATACCTGGAGTGCACATACGGATGCTGAGAGCCAAATCCTCACATCATTACCACCATCCCTTCTCTACATGTTTGTCCTTTTTGTGCTTCATATTGTCTGGGAAACACCATAACGGTGAATTTGCATTCTTGGCAATTCTGTCTCAACAGAGCCACCCCAGGGACTAAATTCCCTAAGAGATTGACCTGGTCCCACTATTCAGAGACTCTCAGTATGTCAGAGTGGGAAGAAACCTCCCAGTCTTCCCAGTCTTATATCCAAATGTACAGATGGAAAACTTGGAACTTAGAGGAAAGCTGGGACTCAAATCCAAGTCCCATGACATCCAATTTTGAGTTCTATTACATCACCCTTATTCCCATCTCAAACAAAGCTCTACTCCTCAAGGTCCAGAGGCCCCCTGCCCACTTCAGTGCTTTTCTCCTATTTGATAAATAACCACTGAGAAAAGCTCCCTTTTAACCTTGGTGCTCACAAGCAGGATTCCTGTGCCCAGATTAACTTCACAATCTAGGCCTCACCTTCCCAGGAGAGAACGGGGTGACTCACCCATATTCCTGTGCACAGCAGCCTCAATCCAAAGGATCCGCCCAGCACGGCTCTTGCCTGATCTCCTCCTTGGGTTCAGTGAAGAAGTTCCTAAGAGGGTCTGGAGTCACTGTAAACAGATATAAATGACTGAGTTCTCTGAGACCTGAATTCCAAATGAACGCTCAGGGCAGTGTCCCATCTTTGGGGAACTTCCCTTCCTACAGAACTGTGGGCAATAAGAAGGATCATTTCCAGTGTAAAGATGAGGGAATGAAGCTCACAGGGGCTGAACGACTTGTCCAAGCTCCCATACCTAGTGAGTGATGAAGAGCCTTCTGTGTTTACAGGGAATCCTAATTCCATCACACCACAGCCTCCCCTTTTCATCCACTCCATTGATATCTAAAAGCTTCCATATTCTCCTCTAACCGCAAAAGGCAGTGCAGTGGAGAACTTTGCAATCCAGCATTCCACAGAAAGTTTGCACAAGGGGGATGAGAGGGAAAACTCTGCTGAGTCAAGGGTCTTCAGGGAGACAGAAAGAAATAAAACTTTAAAGGACCACTAGAAAAAGAATGTTTCTTTTTCTGTTTACCCATTTCTTAGGATGAATAAGCCTCAAATATGTTTTGTGTTTCCCCCTCCAGATCCCCAGGCTCTGCTTCTAACCCTTCAAGCTTGTTCCATTTCTTCCCTAGCAGAATTTAGTTCTGCCCTGTACACAACCGTAACCCCAGGACCTAGCACACTACTGGGTTGGTGTTCAATAAATATTTGTTGAACGAATGAATCATTAACCTTGGGCGAGACTCCGCCCTCCTCTCTGGGCCCCAGGTTCCTCACTGGTACGGGAAGGGATACTGGACTGGTGATCTGAGTCACATACCCAGGGGCTGTGGAGTCCTCTGGGAGCCTGGGCGGGACCCGACCGCTATTACCCGACGGCCCGCTGCCTGGGAGTGCGGACGACCCCGTGCTGTCACTGCGGCCAGCCTGGTCCGAGGGAGCAGCTGCGAGGAGTCGGAGACCAGACCCAAGACAAAGGGGCAGCAATAACGAAAGAAGGCGGAGGCCCGCAACGACCCCTTGGTTGCCGCGCCATCTCAGCAGCGGGCAGCCGCAGAGGAGCCCTGGCCTCCCGGCCTGCGTCTCCCACACGCTCCCGGAACCCGGCCCAACCCCTCACGCCAGGCTGTGGAGGGCCCCTCACCGAAAGCGCCAGACCCACATCCTGAACAAAGCGCAGAAGGAACTGCGTCAGCGACTCCCAGCTAACTCCCACCTGCCCCTCCGGCCCTTCTAGGCTGCGTGGGGTTTTCACATCTCTGTGCCCGCGGGCTGGAGTCCCCTCGCCCCTCGGAAGCCCCGCGCGGTCCGCCGGCGCTCTGGCCCCGCCTCCCTCCCGGGCTTTGCCCAATCATTGGATGGGAGGGCTTGGCGAGTTCAGCCAATGTGAGGAGGGCGCTGGAAGGGGTGGAAGTGGGAGGGGGACTTGGTCAGGGCTGAAAGAGACCTAGCCTCTGGACGGCCAGGCTGCCAGCCTCAGGCTGAGACTCCCTGAAGTTACGCCCCCAGCTCCGGTTGCTGAGCAGAGAGATCATCTTTCCTTCCACAGATCTGCGTCATTCAGCCTCAAAGCCAGGATCAGCTATGGTTTAGTAGCAGCATATGAAGAGACGTTTCGGGTGCCTACTATGTCACTCACTGTTCCAGGCCCTGCTAATACAGTAGTGAAGAAAATGAACTGTCTGCCCCATTGGGTTTACATTCAAGTCAAGGGAGACAATGATAAATAAATATGCAGAACGTAGTAGTAAAGGGAGAGAGGGAGATGGTGGTGGGATTATTTTATAGATGACAGGGAGGGCAGAGACAGGAAGTGGGCAATTGAACTATGTGGCTATCTGGGGGGAAGAGTATTCCCATAGGCAGCAAAGGAGCAAAATTCTTTAATCAGGAGTGGGGTGGAGAGGGTGCACGTTTAGGACCTTGTAGACTATGGAAAGGGCTTTGGATTTGCTCTGTGTAACCGTTGGAGGGCTTGGGGACAGAGGAATGACATGATCTAGCTTTTTTTTTCCCTTGCCACATATTCAAAGGCTTGTTAGCTATGAGACATGAAAGAAGCCAAGAAACCTGTTCCTATAAATTCTGTGAATTCTTTGCTGTCTGTCTTTAGCCATTCTAACACAAACCTTGCATGAGTTTTGCTCTGTGACTTACATTTTTAGTTTGCATTGGCTGTCCTGTTGAGAACAGTCTGAAGGTGGGTAGGAGTAGAAGCAGAGAGATTAAGAGGCCATTACAATATTCCAGATGACGAATGACAGTGGCTTGGACAGGCTTAGAAGTGATGGAAGAGTGAGAAATAGTTCTGCATATATTTTGAAGGCATGGCCTGCATGAATTACTGAATTGAATGCTGGTTACTGGTGACTCCATGGTTATTGATCTGAGCAACTAGCATAGTCTTTTAGAAATGGAGTGGCTTGAAAGGAACAGGTTTAGGGAGAGGGATTAATAGTTTTGTTTTGGATCTGTTAAGTTAAAGATGTCAATTAGACATCAAAGAGGAAATGCCAAACAGGCAGTTGGAATAGGAGTCTGGAGTTCTGGAATTCAGCTAAAGATGTAAATTTGGAAGTTTTCAGAACAGGATGAGACAATCTAGGGAATAATCTATCTAAGAATGAGTCTGAGAATCAAGCTTTTGAAGTACTTCATCAATTGACAAATACTCAATATTTAATATTGTTGAATACTTAAATTATACCAGGAGCTTGCCTCTCCATTGGCTCATGTAGGTGGCACAACTCTGCTATATTTTATAGAGATTGAAAAAGAGATTTGGACCTAAGTCCTCCATAAGTCGACACCCTCAGTTGATATAGGGCGTAGAACTCAGGACACTCTGTTGAAGAGCACAAGACTATTGCCACTACATCAGGAAACAATTAAGAAGAATATTCATGTACATTAGTGCAGCTGTGATCTTCAACTTACTTAGTCTAAGCCTTTCACCTACACTTTCATTTGGGTGGGTGGGGTCATTCATTCTGACCCACATCTGGTCCCAGGCAGAAATGATTGCTCCTTAATATTCGAGTCCAGTCATTCTCAAATTTTAGAGAACATAAGAATCATTTGAATGTATGTTAAAAATAGATTCTAGCCTGCCTTTATCCAGCTTCTATTGCCCTTATCCACAATCATACTTTTTCCTACACAAATCTATTCATTTAGTCAAGTGTGATGTCACTGCTCAGAAATCAGGGTGTTTTTTGTGTCACAATTGCCTAAATACTCAGCAATTTCAATCTTTATTATGACATTTATCTGCCAAAGAAATTCTAACTCATTTGGGTAAATGAAATCAGCATCTAGTTGGTCGGGTCATTTTAAGTTTGTGGACTGGGCCATCTGACAGGGAAAAAACATTGTAATTTTAGTCAGTTGACAATTCTTAACCAGGTATCATTTCATGAATACCCATAGGCCAGAAAGGTGGGCCATCATACATTGCTCTCCTATTGTGTTTTCACGTAAAGCACTCATATGCCTTAAAAGGGAGTCTGCATCTCACCCTACTTGACATTCACCTGGGTAAAGAGACCCTGTGCATATATTAGTGGAGGACTGTCGTGGTTTGGTGAATAATAAATCTAAAATGTTCTACCCTGGATCAAGTACTTCCACCACTAGGTACTTCTGGAGCCAGCTGTAATCATAGCACCTTCCCTGTACCCAGCTGTGGCAAGTTCTACTGGTCCCCATCAGGGCAGAACATGACCTGATGTTAGGGATAGGGGATTTACTTTCAATTTTTTTTTAATAGTGCCATGTGGGTATTCACAATTGACAAATTCATACTCTGTCCCTAACCCCTAGAGGTTTTCAGGAATGCATGTCAACACCTTGACAGAAACTGTCTCCCAACATGGGACAATGCTCAATAACTTGTTAACATCCACCATCTCTTGAACTTTCCTACTGGATTTAGCAGCTGAACGACCAGGCTGGAGTTTACGACGAGGGTGTGGCTATGGAATATTTTCTTTGCATGTTTAAGAGATAAGTGAATAAGTATACCACTCCTAGCACCTTTACCACGTTTGACCACCTAAACTGTCTCCTGGGTTTGAATCGTTTGACTAAAAAAATATTAAATTGGAACTTCTATAATGCTGTTTACTGCTACCTTTTTTTGTGGATTCCCTCATGTACCAGAAACTATGTGTTGTATAACAGAAAATTTTTCTACTTCAGGAATATTTTTCAGAAATATGTGTAAAATATAGAAGCTCATGATTCCTTGACCTTCAAAAACCAAAAAGCTCTCTAACCCATGTGATTTATCTGATGTCAGACAAAGTCTCTGGTGAATGATGTTTGCTACAACTGAATGGTTTTTCACATATCTTAAGAATAGGTTGCTAGGGCGGGGTATGGTAGCTCACATCTGTAATCCCAGCACTTTGAGAGGCCAAAGGAGAATTGCTTGAGGCCAGGGGTTCAAGTCTATTCTAGGCAACACAGTAAGACCCGTCTCTATTAAAAAATTTTAAAGTTAGCCAGGTGTGGTGACATGTGCCTGTAGTCCTAACTACTCAGGAGGCTGGGGTGCAAAGAGCCTTTGAACCTAGGAAGTTGAGGTTGCAGTAAGCCATGATCACACCACGGCACTCCAGTCTGAGTGACAGAGTGAGACCTGTCACTTAAAAAAAAAAAAAAAGATTTTGTTTCCAATGTGGAGTAATGACTTGTTACTGAAGGGTTTTCCACATTCATTTCTTTCACAACCAAGCTATTTCCAATGAGGCAGAGAACTTGGAAGGAGGCTCTGCTGGATAACTAGCCTGGAGCTGAGCCAAAAAGAAAGCTAGATTTAAAAGCTGGCCCTGAGTGAAGAATTTTCAACCAGCTCAGCAAAATGTGAAGCTGCTTCTCTACTGTTATATAAATTTACAACTAACCTTCTAGCTTCAGATGTAAAGGGACAGTTTTAGCAGCACCTACTTGGAATATAAAGAGATACAAGGAAAATCCATTTTCCCGATTTATGGACAAATTAAGGACTGGAAAGCCCTCATCATTTACTAATGAGGAAAATAACAAATGTATTTGAAGGCAATGCAAAGCCTCAGCAACTTGAGGTAGTAAAAGAACATATGAAAAAAATTTCAAGAAATATGAAATTTAAAAAGGGAAACAAAATAAACTACCTCTGGTAATCCTGAAAGGAAAAAAAAAATGGAAAGGAAACCAAAGTGTAAAACATTATACAGTTGGCCCTCTGTATTCATGGGTTCTGCATCCACATATTCCGAGGATATGGAGGGCCGAGTGTAAGGGAGCATCAGAGGGCTTTGGTATCTGAGGAGGGGGGCATCCTGGAACCAATTCCCTGTGGATACTGAGGAATGACTATATATGGAAAAGGAGGTCTAACTACATATACAAAACAGAGGAAAATAATCTTACAGGATACTAAGTATAACCTTATGCCAATGTTTGACAGACTAGTAAATACGATTTCCAGATACGTATTAGAAAAATTTACACAGAAGTAGAAAACCTTTAGAACATAACCATTGAAAAAAACTGAAAGGATGCTAAAATAAGTACCTAAACCCTGCCACATCCAAACACCAGGAAAAAATTTATCTATCTATCTATCTAAATGTGTCATTTCTAGCTAGCCTTCAAGGAATAACTGCTATATTACACACACTTCCAGGGTAATAAAAGAAAAAAAATTCCAAATTCATTTTGCACAGCCAGCAAAACTTGGCAAACTCAATCTACTTCTGAATTAAAAAAAAAAAAAGATTTATCCCAGGAATACAAGGAAATTTCAATTATTTGGGAACTTTTTGATTTTTTATAACTTGATAGAACTTAGCAACCATTCCTAAAAAAAAACTTTAATATTTACTATAGTGTATATGTGTCAAGCACTGTTTTAAGTAGTGCATATTGACTAATTTAATCCTTGCAACCCTATGAAGTAGCTCCACTTTATAGATGGAAGAGCTGAGACACAGAAAGCTAGGTGATTTTCCCACAGTCATACACCTAACAAAGTGGTAGACATGCAGATTTTTTTCAAAGACATGGTCTCACTCTATTGCCTAGACTGGATTGCAGTGGTGTGATAACTCATTGGAGCCACAACCTCCAGGCTTAGGCAATCCTCCTTCCTCAGCCTCCTGAGTAGCTAGGACTAAAGGCATGCACCAATACACCCAACTACTATTTTATTTATTTATTTAGGGACAAGGTCTTGACATGTCTCCTAGGCTGGTCTTAAACTCCTGAACCGAAAAAGTGATCCTCCTGCTTTCACCTCCCAAAGCACTGGGATTACAGGTGTGACCCACCACATCTGACTGGACCCAGAATTTCTGGGAACAAAACATGTGCTTTTGTTGTTGTTGTTATTATTTTTTTTGGTGAAGTCTCACTCTTTTCCCCCAGGCTAGAGTGCAATGGCGCAATCTTGACTCACGGCAGTCTCCTGCTCCCAGGTTCAAGCAGTTCTCCTGTCTCAGCCTCCCAAGTAGCTGGGATTACAAGTGCTTGCCACTGCACCCAGTCAGTTTTTGTATTTTTAGTAGAGATGGGATTTTGCCATGTTGGCCAAGCTGGTCTCGATCTCCTGACCTCAATAATCCACCCGCAGCCTCCTGAAGTGCTGGGATTACAGGCATGTGCCACTGTGCCCAACCCAAATCTGTGCTCTTAATCACTATATTACCCTACTTCTTCTAGAAATATGATTAGAAGGAAATGGCCTAAATGCAACAGAATATTTATTGGTATCCAACAATGAATGCAAATGAAAATGTGAAATACTAAAAACATCCCTCCTGAGATTTAAGATATAGATGACCCTGCTATCCATACTACTGAACATTTTTGGAAGTTCTTGCTAATACACAACATAAGTGACATAAGAATGAAAATAAGGCTGGGTCACATGTGTAATCTCAACACTACTGTAGGCCAAGACAGGGGGATTGTTTGAGCCCAGGAGTTCAAGACCAGCCTTGGCAACATGGTGAAAACCCATCTCTACAAAAAATACAAAAAATTAGCTGGGCATGGTGGCATGCGCCTATAGTCCTGGCTACTCAGGAAGCTGAAGTGGGAGTATCACCTGATCCTGGAAAGTTGAGGCTGCAGTAAGCTGTGGTCGCATCACTGTACTCCAGCCTGGGCAAGAAATTGAGACCCTGTCTCCCAGAAAAAAAAAAAAAAAAGAAAATTAAAACCTAAAGGAGCCATTAACTTATTATATACCTAGAAAATGAAACTGAAAAACAACTAAAACTAAAAATAATTCAGCGACATAACAATTTGGATTTTAATTTTTTTTTAAGTTTATACTAGCAATAACCAATATAATTTGAGGTATGGCTTTCAAATGCAGCCAGTTTTCCTCTATCCAAAAGCCTGAGGCTTTTAAGGATGTCAAGGGAGTCAATGTTTAACAAAAACTACACCAGACTGGTGTAGTATTCCCATTTACTCTTTTTTCCCTACTATTCCCACCTTAGTTATGAAGAGTGCAGGTTCCCAACATCTAGAGGGTTAGTGTGGTAGGCGAAAAGCAGAGAAGAACCAGAAGGTAAAACTTCAGCACGTAATGGGCAGGATCTGTATATAGAAGACTTAACCAGAAACGTCCAACTCAGGGTGGAGAGCTGGACCCATGTGCTCACATAGGGTTGGGCTTGTCCATGGGATCTGGGAGCTTCCAAATTAAAACAATGAAAAGTCTCATTGGCATATCTTCCAAAAGGAAAACAGAAACACATACCACATATATAGTTGAAAACAAATTTAAAATATATATTCATGAGTGGCAAATTTTCAGTTGTGTCCTGAGTTCAATAATGTTTTCTGGACTCTTATTATTCTTTCTAAACTTGCCTGAGATGTCTCCCTTAGAATCACATCTAATCTTATTTTCTTACGCCTCAATTCTACCCTTTCTTCTATGTCAAGACATGCACCACACCTCACAAAATCTCCCCTCCAGATTACATAACTGACGTGGCTCCTCTAGCCTCTCCCCCAACTTGGTCACACTGCAGATCCTGTCAACCTGTTAAGATAAGTTTAGGGGATGGAAAAAGAAGTGGTGAACACCAGAGGCAAAGGTTCCCTAGATCTGGGCCATATTGCAAGGGTGGAAGGGAAAAGTTGTTAAAGCTCATGGACTGACCTGTGATGGCAGAAAGAGAGAAAATCTGCTGAGATTTATTTTCTTATGTCTTTGGGGAACAAAAGATGGTTCAGAAGACAATTATGATAATTAGAAGTACAGCTCTCAGCTTTAAATTAAGATGGCAGTTGTAGGTAGATAGGACTACTTAATAAGGAAAACAGACTATTGTGAATCTATTGTCTTGCCACAAGCCTCGCCATAGTGAATTCCAAATATCAGGGAATGCTGCCAGCTGGATTTTCAATCATCTGTACCACTGCTATGAAAGTCAAGTCCAGGTATCCCCAAACTACGGCCCGCGGGCCGCCCTGAGGCCATTTATCCGGCCCCCCGCCGCACTTCAGGAAGGGGCACCTCTTTCATTGGTGGTCAGTGAGAGGAGCACAGTATGTGGCGGCCCTCCAACGGTCTGAGGGAGAGTGAACTGGCCCCCTGTGTAAAAAGTTTAGGGATGCCTGGTTAAGTCCTCTGTGCAGTAAATTTCGACACAGTTCTTAATCTGTTAATTTAGGACGCAGAGTACAGTCAGCAAGTTCAGAACTAGAATTAGCATGGAGGGCAAAGTCCGTATCAGTGGGATATGACTGCCCAACTAAATACCTAGATATACACACATTCTCACAAACACACACACACACACACACACGTCTCTCTCCTTCATATACATACAAACATACACACACACACACACACACATGCACAAAACCATTTGCATTTTGAGGCTAAAGTAACAGTAGTAAGACTTCCAGGAGTACATGCAAAAGATATGAATGAGATCTCTGTATATGATATTCTATGATGAGATGGACTTCCATCTTTCAAAGCATTTAGTCCTGGCCAGGCACGGTGGCTCATGCCTGTAATCCCAGTGCTTTGGGAGGCCAAAAAGGGAGGATCATGAGGTCAAGAGATCAAGACCATCCTGGCCAAAATGGTGAAACCCCATCTCTACTAAAAATACAAAAATTAGCTGAGCGTGGTGGGGCACACCTGTAGTACCAGCTATTTGGGAGACTTAGGCAAGAGAATCACCTGAACCTGGGAGGTGGAGGTTGCAGTGAGCCAAGACTATACCCCTGCACTCCAACCCGGGCAACAAAGTGAGACTCCATCTCAAAAACAAACAAACAAAAAAAGAGGCATCTAGTCCAGCTGGGAAGGGGAGAAAGATTGTGCATACTTTAAGGATAACTCAGTATGAGAGTTGAGATTTTAAAAATTATTTATTTAACAACTGAGTGTACAAAATACTATCTATATTGGAAAGAAATACATACCTGACCTCAAAGAGCCTACAACAAGTTATTATAAAAGTATACAGACACACAAAATTTACAAGGCAATTTAACAACAGTTACATATTGTAGCACCAGTAAATTCAAAGCATTGAGGTCAAATCAAGAGAAGTTGAAGAAAAACAAAGAAGCATTTAAAGAAGAAAGTACTTAAGAGATGAGATGGATTTCAAAAATTGTGAGAGACAAAGATTAGAGAACAGAAGAAAATGTTTCCTAGATAAGGAATGAAAGCAATGAAAGGCTATAGATTAATGTTTAAAGAGTAGATGGGGAGGGCCACAGCCAAGAGGCAGGAAGGCATGAATCAGCCTTGTTGAATGACTTTGTATAAATGGTGAAATGGAGGAGGTAGGATAGAATATAGAAGATATTATCTCTCTCTTTGAAAAGCATGGAGTCTGATTTTGAGATGCATAACTAAGAAATGAAATAGATTTAAAAAGTTAAAATTTTAAAATAAAGAAAAAAAAGGAAACCCACAATTAAATGACATGTGTAGTCCTTATCTTCCTAACAGTGGGTAAGAACTGGAATAAGTTACTCCTACTCTCCTACCTTAGTGATCCAAGGATAAGCAAGTAGGGAGTCACTGTGACTACTGGCTCCAGGAAACCAATGTAAGCATCCTTCTTATAAAGAAAGCTTAACTCTAAGGTCCTTGCTCTCCGTCTCAGAGAACCATACCTTAAGAAACTGACCAACCCAGACCTGAGGGCTTCTCTCCAGTATGAGTTCGCTGGTGGTGATTAAAAGTGGAACGCTGACTAAAGGCCTTCCCACACTCACTACATTCGTAAGGTTTCTCTCCGGTGTGAACTCTCTGGTGCACAATAAGCTGTGAGCTGTCACTAAAAGCTTTCCCACAATCATTGCATTTATAAGGTTTTTCCCCAGTATGGGTTCTCTGATGTACCATAAGGCTGGAGCTATAACTGAATAACTTCCCACACTCATTACATTCATAAGGTTTCTCACCAGTGTGAATTCTCTGGTGTATAATAAGGTGTGAGTTTTGATTGAAGGATTTTCCACACTCATTGCATTTATAGGGCTTTTCACCTGTGTGAAGTCTCTGGTGCCGAATAAGACATTTACTCAGACCGAATGCCTTACCACACTCACTACATTCAAAAGGCTTTTCTCCAGTATGAATTCGCTCATGCTCAACAAGTTGAGAGTTCTGATTGAAGGCTTTCCCACATTCACTACATTTGTATGGCTTTTCTCCAGTGTGGAGGCTCTGATGTCGAATAAGACATTTACTCCGACTGAAGGCTTTACCACATTCATTACACTCATAAGGCTTCTCTCCAGTGTGGGTTCTCTGATGGTCAATGAGATTTCTATTGGAACAGAACGCTCTCCCACACTCATTACATTTGTAAGGTTTCTTACCAGTGTGCAGGACCTGATGTCGAACAAGACTTTTACTTCGAATGAATGCCTCTCCACACTCATTGCATTCATAAGGTTTCTCCCCAGTATGGATTCTCTGGTGGTCAATGAGTCGGGAACTCTGAGTAAAGGCTTTTGCACATTCATTACATTTATAGGGTTTCTCCCCATTATGGAGTCTTTGGTGTTGAACGAGATGGGAGCTGTGCCTATAGGCCTTTCCACACTCGCTGCATTCATAAGGTTTTTCCCCCGTGTGGGTTCTGAGATGAACAATGAGCTGAGAGGTTTGCCTGAAGGTCTTTCCACACTCGTTACACTCGTAGGGTTTCTCTCCAGTGTGGATTCTCTGATGGCCAATAAGGTGAGAGCTCCGATTGAAAGCTTTGCCACATTCATCACATTGATAGGATTTCTGTCCCTTTAAAATGTCTTCATTTTCAGCAGGACTGGAGGACAGACGTGGATGTTCCCCAACTTCCTTATATTTGTTGAATCTGTCCTTTGTGAATTTTTTCTTATCCTCATCTGTTATTTCCAAGAAATCATTTTCTAGTCTGCTCCCTTCTTCATCTGAGGTTTGTCCTTCTAACTCCTTGAAAGTATCTTCACAAACATTTCCAGTCTCTGTTCCCCCAGGAACCACCCCAAAGAGTTCCCCAGATGTCCTATTAGATGACTCTGATCCTTTAAAAATTTTCTGCTTTGGAGTCAACTCTGAACTCTCCAGCTTGTTCTCACCTGCTGCCAAAAGAAAGAAGGCAACAACTTTTACTCATTTCTTGTTCTGTTTAAGAAAGAGAATCATTAACAGCTTATGCAACTGAAAAAAAGTCACATTATGGTTAAGAAATGAGACAACACATTGAGAGCAAGAGCAAATGAGAAATATTAATAGCTCAATTTTTTTCCCTAGGGATAGGAAGGGGAAGATGGTCAGTGGAGATAGGTGTAGAAAGAGACTGAGCCTATGAGAACAGAAATGTCAACAGCATCTTAACAAAAGAAAAATAATAAAGAAGAAAATAAAATTTAAAAAAGAAAAAAGAGACTGAGTCAGCAGAATCAAGTCAGAAAGGCCATTGGAAAGCAAAAAACTGGATTGCAAAGCATGCTGTGATCTTACAGAAGTCACTCTCGTGCTATGTCTCCTTAGCAAAGTCATGAACGCGTAAGTTCCCTTCCAACCATAACTGCATGGTTCCATTGTTCTCAGAAAAGATGTTGGGAGAGAGGAGGCTAGAAAATACTTCAAGTCAAATGTAATAAAGAGACAGGGAAAAAATGATAGTGAGTTGACAGGAAATTTACATTATGGAGGTATGATAAGAAAAGTGTACAAAAAGAACAGATCTTTTATGTCAGGACAGTAACAAGACTGCCCTAAATTCATCAATCACAGGATCTGCCCTGCCAAGAAGCCCTTTCAGGAAACTGCTCTGCCGCAGCGTTTGCAGAGAGGGATGCTTAGACTGCTATACTTTGTGCCAAGTGACCCTGAACATCCCATGATAAGCTACAGGTGATTGGACCAGCACCAAGTACTAGACCCAAGGGCAGCTTATCTGTAGGTTGGTCTTTAGCCTCTGCTGTGGCCTGGGTCAAAGCTCCACCCAAGTGAGATGATGGGTAATGGCCATAGTAAAGGGAATCCGTCTCTAAGGAAATTTGGAACTGGAGGTAAGGCAAAATTAAGGCAATTATGAGTAGCAATGGAATCTGAAGTGATGAATGGAGAGAAGCCAAGCAATTAGGAGACACAGCAAGCAACAAGTGTAAGAGAACAGAAAGTATAATTAGGAAAGAGCTATGAAAAGAACAAAAGATTCACATTGAAGAAAATGGGCAGCAGGAGGAGGACAAGCAGAGAGAAAACAGATACACTGTGAGCAGCTGCATTACATTCACACTGGAACACAAGCATCAACATCCATTTGCTTTTGCTGCTCAGGCTCCCAGGGTCAAGGCTCTGCTTCCCACAGTCTGGTCTAGCTGATCAGTTTCTTCTGGGTTCCCATTCCTTTAAGCCAAGGCCCACAGTTCCTTACTTTAATAATAACTTGAGTGGCTCTCTATTCCTTACAACTAAGAAGCCCTATCAAAACCATACTATGTCAATTCATAATGAGGTGAAGAGAATGCTGATCACTGTTGAATCTCAGTGATGAATGCAGAAAGGGTCCCTACATTATTCATCTTAGTTTACATTTAGAAATTTTCATAGTAAAAAGTTTAAAAAGACAGGAAATATAGCAGAGAGAATGTGCAGCATGCAGACTCTAAGTGACTAGGAAACAGAATCCTTACCCAAGGAGGCCATGCTGTGGTCATTTTCCAGCATCATGTTCCAGTGCATTGCTCTCTGGCTGAGCGCAGGACATTTCTGTTTCTTCTGAGTATAGTCTACAGACAGGTCCTCAAACACCACAGAATCCTGGAATGACAAGCTCGGATCGCTCAGGAACATTCACAGCCTGAAGGGCAGAGTCATCAGGGGTACAGAGGACACAGGGTATGGGCTCTTTATGGGCAAAAGTGTGGGAGAGAGGAGCTGAGATGATACCTCAAAAAGGGCAAGTCCAGGGCAAGACAGAATCCATTACCTTCAGGGAAGCAATTAGGCAGGAGAGACACGGGAACAGTTTTAGATGGGGCAGAGTCCTGGTGGTGAGACCTCTAGCTATTCCTGGACCAGAGTCTTTGGGACGTGGTAAAAACAGAAAGAAACAAGCTCACCTGGGGCCTGACCATCCGAAGTACAGTTGCCTCTGCTTGGTCTCCTGAGTTTCCCACTTGAGGAAGGGTAGGAACTGGAGAAGCAGGTTGAGCTGAGGGAGGAAAAAAAGCTATGAGTGGGACAAGCCCTGCTTCCGGCTCCTGTAAGATCTATGTTCCCAGTAAGAACCCAGGCACCTCACACACACTGACTCTTACCAACTTCCATAACAAGGCCTTATCCCAAGTGTGCTGTGAATTTGCCCTGGAGGGCATAGTACAGGGTCCCAGGTCAAGCTGAGAACTGCGTGTTCCTCCAAGTCCCCACTCTCTTCAACCTTTTTCAAGGAAGCTATTCTGGCCACACTCTCTCCCATGGCTTCTCTAGCACCAGCCAGCCCTGATTTTCCCCTCACAGTTCTGGTTCCTCATGCCCTGGTTCCTCTTCCTGCTCCTGCACTTTCATTATCGACACTCCTTGCAACTCAGGCCCCTGTGCTTCCTTGTTCTTTCCGTCAGCAATCTCACCAACTCTCATCACTTTAACGGTGCTCTCACAGTTCTTACTTCTCTCCTAGACCCCTACCACACGCTTCCTGCTGTCTATGGGATGTTTCACTTGGGTGTCCTGCAACACCTTAAGTTCAGTATCTAGAATGGATGAATGTTCTAGGCTGAGGTGGGAGGCTAGCTTGAGGCTAGGAGTTTAAGACCAGCATGGGAATCATAAGGAGACCTTTTTTACTCCCTTCCTTCCATCCCTTTCTTCTTTCCTTTCCTCCCCTCTCCCTTCCCCTTCCCCTTTTTTCTCTTTCTTTTTCTCTTTCTTTTCTTTCTCTTTCAAAATTTTTTTCGTCTTCTCTTTTTTTCTCTCTCTCTTCTCTTTTTTCTCTCTCTTTCTTCCTCCCTTTCTCTCTTTCTCTCTTTCTGAGACAGAGTCTCACTCTGCTGGAGTACAGTGGCATGATCTTGGCTCACTGGAACGTCTGTCTCCCAGACTCAAGCAATTCTCCTGCCTCAGCCTCTGGAGTTGCTGGGATTACAAGCACCTGCTAAGTAGAGACGGGGTTTCACCATGTTGGCCAGGTTAGTCTGGAACTCCTGAACTCAAGTGATCTACCTGACTCCACCTCCCAAAGTGCTGGGATTACAAGTATGTAAGCCACTGCTCCCAGCAAAAAAACCCATTTCTATAAAAAGTTTTTGTTTTGTTTTGTTTTTCAAAAAAGAGCTGGTCATTGTGTCATGGCTATAGTTCTAGGAGGCCATGTTGGGAGGATTTCTTGAGCCCAGGAGTTCAAGGGTACAGTAAGCTATTATGATTGTGCCATTGCAGTCCAGCCTGGGTGACAGAGTAAGATCCTAGCTCTCCAAAACAAATAAATAAATAATATGAAATAAATTTAAAAAATGTTCTTATCACCTTTCTTTCGGACTTCTCAATTTCCCTCAATGATTCCATCATTGGCCAAAACACTGTAATTCCCCTTGCCTCTCCTTTCAAACTCAAGTCCCATGGTTCTATGCTTCCATGATAACATTTTTTACATTTATCCTTGCCCATTCCTTTCTTTGCACTTCAGGCATTAATCACCTCAATCTATTCTACTGCAGTAGCCTTTAACTAAGGCTCCTTCCCATTCAATCCACAATGCTCATCTGTGCCAGAGTAATCCTCCTGACATAGTATTTCTAACACATTATCCTTGGCTCCCAATATCTTCCTGCTCAAGCTCAAGGTCCTGTATAAACAAGGCCCAACTAGAGTCTTCCCTGACTCCACCTCAATCAGGGCTCAAGGAATCCCCAGCTTAGAGTCTTTGTTGTATCTTCTAATGGCATGCCTACTACTTTTCTCTCCTCTTCAAAATTCTTCCACATTTTTACTGCCCAATACACTGCTATCTCCTTCATGAAGCATTCATTACCAGTTCCAGCCCACAGTGATCTTGCTTTTTACCCAGTGATCACTTTTTACAATGCCCACATTGCTCATCTGTGACAGGATCAAATGCCTGAGGAACAGATATCATTCATGTGCATCTTATGAGGTTGCCTCTTCTTACACATGACTAACTCATCCTTCCACCTCGAAAAACAGCTCTTTGAAATCAGTGACAATAGATGTACTACATCTCTCTGGTCTCTGTCAGTGCCTTTCCTATGACATGTGCTTGATGAAAATTTACTAAACACATGAATGATTAGAGCATAAGCAAAAGGAATAAATAGGGTCACTAGGGAAGGAGGACAGACAGCAGAGCAATGAAGGATTCCATGGGGTAGGAGATAGGCAGATAAAGGAAAGGAGACTCCAGAGAAGAGAAAGGAGGCATGACTTAAGGCCAAAGTTGGGGAGATAAGTACCAAAGTCCCCATTGGCGAAGTGGTGTGTCCTTGAGTCATAAGGAGGCTGCAGGTGGGCTCCAGGGTCTGAGCCCCCACTGAGGGGTGATGCAGGAGGAGATTCCTTTGTTGCAGCCAGAGCTGTTGTCTCCTCCAAATGCATTTCCTGCTCCTGTGCTGGGGCAGAAACCTAGAGACGGGGAAATACAATTGGGTTCAAAAGAGCGTCCTTGAAAGTACTGAACCTCAAACCTCTAAGTAGCCCTCTCCAGCAAGAAAGCTAGGAAAAAGAAGAGCCAGAGTGTCCTTCCAGCCCACCACTACAGCCTACTGGGGGAAAAAAACTGAAAGCAGAACCTAAAGCTCCCAATTCTACTCACCATACCTCTGTTGACCCTCTTGCTAGGAGCTTGAAAACCAGATTCTATAACCATTTACACTCTGTGTCCGGTCTTCAGACACATATTTTCTTATGAAGAACCATTTAAAAAGGGAGCCAGGAGAGCAATTCAGTACATTATCTAGTGCATTAGCTGACAGAAAGGAACAGTCAGAAGTACAAACAATAGGCTGGAGGTGGTGACTCACACCCGTAATCCCAGCACTTTGAGAGGCTGAGGCGGGTGGATCACCTGAGGTCAGGAGTTTGAGACCAGCCTGGCCAACATGGCAAAACCCTGTCTCTACTAAAAATACAAAAAATTAGTCGGGTGTGGTGACATGCACCTGTAGTCCCAACTACTGAAGAGGTTGAGGCAGGAGAATCACTTGAACCTGGGAAGTGGAAGTTGCAGTGAGCCAAGATTGCGCCACTGCACTCCAGCCTGGGTAACAGAGTGAGACTCCATCTTAAAAAAAAAAAAAGTACAAAGGATATTTTTAAAAAAGATAGGTATGTGTATGTTCATGTGCACAAATAATGCTACTGACGCTAACAGCTGAGGCAATATCCGTAACAGTGGGTGGCAAACCTCGAGAGCTTTTCCAATTTCTCTGAGGAAAAAGTGTCTCCTCTTCAGAGAAGCTTTCCCTAAACACACTGACAAAGCAGTCAGACTCAATTAACCCATTGTAATTTCTATATTACATGTATTAATCTTTAAGTAATTTTACTTAGGTCTTTATTGCCTTTGTCTCTCCAACAAAATGTTATATTACATGTATTAATCTTTAAGTAATTTTACTTAGGTCTTTATTGTCTATGTCTCTCCAACAGAATGTAACATTTTAAGGATAAGAACTTCTGATCACTAGCTCCAAAACAACATATATCCCTACATTGGTGTTCAATTAATATCTGCTGACTTCCTCTTGATATTTTACTAAAAGATTTAAGGTTATCTGCAAACTCAGTTTTCAATATATATTACCCCTCCCCAATAATTTATATTTAAAAAGGCAAATAAGATCAGATAACACTAACTTGTAGAGACCTTGAGAATACCTCAGAGCATAGACATCTAACCCTTGCTTATTGTCATCAAACCAGCTCCTCAAAATCTCATGGTTACTGCTTTTACCAGTATGTGGGGCAGAAAGCCTAAAATGTTATCTAAATAAGGCACACTTTAAAGTTCACTTGCTCTGGTATGTACATAGCACAGCATGAAGTAAAAATAACCTCCCCTTCAATAAACTACACAGGATTTGCCCTATTAGGTTGCATCTGCTGAGATGTTAAGGGACTCTCTCCTTTCATATTCATCTCACCAGTGTAGTGCTAGAACCAGCAGGCTCCCTAGATTCTGTAGTTCCCAAGCTCTCCCACTGAAAGGTTTTTTGAAACTGAAAGACTCCCTAAAATGGGAGTCACAGCTCTTCAATACAGGAGCTTTGGGTATTGGCAGAAGATAGAACTTACTGCACTGTGATCAGTCAACTTTGTAATTCACTAATAATTAAATCCTAGCAACGTTCCTGTTCATTATCTAGGACTTTGATATGGTTTGGATTTGTGTCCCTGCCCAAATCTCATGTCGAATAGGAGGAGAGGCCTGGTGGGAAGTGATGGGATCACAGTGGTGGGGGGCAGATTTCTCCCTTGCTATTCTTGTAATAGTGAGTTCTCAAGAGATCTGATTGTTTAAAAGTGTGTGGTACTTCCCTCTGTGTGCTCTCTCTCCTGCCACAATGTGAAGAAGTTCCTTGCTTCCTCTTCACCTTCCACTATGATTGTAAGTTTCCTGAGGCCTCCCAGTCATGCTTGCTGTTAAGCCTGCAGAACTGTGAGTCAATTAATCCTCTTCTCTTCATAAATTATCCAGTCTCAGGTAGTTCTTTATAATGGTGTGAAAGCAGACTAATACAGAAAATTGGTACCAGGAAAGTAGGGCACTGATATAAAGATACCTGGAAATGTGGAAGCAACTTTGGAACTGGGTAATAGGCAGAGGTTGGAACAGTTTGGAGGGCTCAGAAGAAGACCAGAAGATGTGGGAAAGTTTGGAACTTCCTAGAGACTTGATGAATGGCTTTGAATAAAATGCTGATAGTGATATGGACAATGAAGTCGAGGCTGACGTGGTCTCAGATGGAGATGTGAAACTTACTGGGAACTGGAGCAAAGGTCATTCTTACTATGCTCTAGGAAAGAGACCAACAGCATTTTGCCCCTTCTCTAGAGATCTGTGGAACTTTGAACTTGAGATAGATGATTCAGGGTATCTGGCAGAAGAAACTTCTAAACAGCAAAGCATTCAAGAAGTGACCTGGCTGTTTCTAAAAAGTGTCCACCATACTTGTGAACAAAGAGATCTGAAACTGGAACTTATATTTAAGAGGAAAGTAGAGCATAAAAGTTTGGAAAATTTGCAGCCTGGCCACATGGTAGAAAAGAAAAGCCCATTTTCTGGGGAGAAATTCAAGCCTGCTGCAGAAATTTGAGTAAGTAAAGAGGATTCAAATGTTAATAGCCAAGACAACGGGGAAAATGTCTCCAAGGCATTTTGGAGACATTCACAGCAACCCCTCCCATCACAGGCCTGGAGGACTAGGAAGAAATAATGGTTTCATAGGCCAGGCCCAGGGTCTAGCTGCTCTGTGCAGCCTCAGGACATGGTGCCCTGTGTCCCAGTCAGTCCAGCTTCAGCCATGGCTAAAAGAGGCCAAGGTATAGCTCGGGCTGTGGCCTCACAGGGTGCAAGCCCCAAGCCTTGGCACCTTTCACATGGTGTTGGGCCTGTGGGTGTGTAGAACACAAGAGCTGAGGTTTGGGAACCTCCTCCTAGATTTCAGAGGAGGTAAGGAAACACCTGGATGTCCAGGCAGAATTCTGCTGCAGGGTCACAGCTGTTATGGAGAACCTCTACTAAGGCAGTGTGGAGGGGAAATGTAAGGTTGGAGCCCACACACAGAGTCCCACTGAGGTATTGCCTAGTGGAGCTGTGAGAAGAGGGCCACCATCCTCCAGACCTCAGAATGGTAAATCCACCAAAAGCTTGCACCCAGGTGTAGGCACTCAATGTCAGCTGGTGAATGCAGCCATGGGGGCTATACCCTGCAGAGGCACAGGGGCTGAGATGAACAAGGCCGTGGGAACCAATCTTTTCCATCAGTATGACCTGGATGTGAGACATGGAGTCAAAAGAGATTATTTTCAGAGCTTTAAGACTTAATGATTGTCCTACTTGGTTTTGGACTTGCATGGGCCATGTAGCCCCTTTGTTTTAGCCAATTTCTCCCATTTGGAATGGGAGCATTTACCAAATGCCTGTACCACCACTGTATCTTAGAAGTAGAAGTAACTAACTAGTTTTTGATTTTACAGACTCATAGGTGAAAGGAACTTACCCATGTCTCAGATGAGACTTTGGACTGTGGACTTTTGAGTTAATGCTGAAATGAGTTAAGAATGAGGAACTGTTAAGAAGGGTAATTGTATTTTACAATGTAAGAGGGACATGAGATTTGGGAGCAACCAGGGACAGAGTAACAGTGGTTTAGATTTGTGTCCCCACCCAAATCTCATGTCAAATTGGAGGAGGGGCTTGGTGGGAGATGACTGGATCATAGGGTGGATTTCCCTCTTGCTGTTCTTGTGATAGTGAGTTTTCATTTAAAATGATCATTTGAAAATGTATGTCATTTCCCCCTGCATTCTCTTATGCCACAATGTGAAGAATGCCTTTGCTTCCTCTTTGCCTTCCGCCATGATTGTAAGTTTCCTAAGGCCTCCCAGTCATGCTTCCTGTTAAGCCTGAGAAACTGTGGGCCAATTAAACCTTTTTTCTTCATAATTACTTGGTTTCCGGTAGTTCTTTATAGCAGTATGGAAACAGACTAATAGAGTCATAGGTTTCCTTTTCTTGAAGACGTGAAAACCTCATTCTAATATGGCATTCCATAGTAAAACCCTAGATAAAAGCTGTTGGCTTAGAAACTAGGGAGATGGAAAATCCTGGTCTTCACATTTGATGATAATCAGCAAAAACCACACTTCAAGTAAATATTTTCGGCAAGGGAATGCTTACTACATGTGCTCACTTGTCAAATGGAGATAATGATTACTGCACTGCTTGTTTTGTAACTCTGATGGTAGATGAAAAAAGATACAGCATTCTAAAAAAAGGTAAAAAAAAAAAAAAGAAAGAAAGAAAGAAAAAAGAAAGTAAAAGAAAAAAAAAAGATATAGCATTCTGCAAGTTGCATGACTCTGCTGCCCAGCAGGGATCACTCTACAACCCTTTTCCAGACACAATGTACACACATGTACATGCTCCTTCTGCAACAATAAAGTGGCTTACTGCTGATAAGCAAAACGACTCCAATTTACCTGGACCCTCCTTAATCTCCTCTTGGCAAACTTCCATGGAAAAGTCTGTTTATTCGTTTAGCCACTCTATAAACATTTTCTGAATCCCTGCTTACGAAAGAAAGTCCTGCCTTAGTGCCTTCATGTCAGAAAACATAACACTGACAGTAGCGGGAGAGTAAGAAATGGACTCCAAGGACCCTACTCCCAGGTTGGAGCCTGAGCATTCAGCTGCCTCACCTGTCAACTGCTAGGCATTTTCTTGGGTTGTGATTCAACAGTCACGCTTTTCTGAGGCTACATGGATAAAGCATTAAAAGTTTTAATAGAGGAAGCATTCACTTCTTCTTTTTTATTTTTTTTTAGACAGAGTTTTGCTCTTATTGCCCAGGCTGGAGTGCAATGGCACAATTGTGGCTCACTGCAACCTTTGCCCTCTGCCTCCCAGGTTCAAGTGATTCTCCTGCTTCAGCCTCCCAAGTACCTGGGATTACAGGCATGCACCACCACACCTAGTTAATTTTTGTATTTAGTAGAGGTGGGGTTTCTCCATGTTGGTCAGGCTGGTCTCCAACTCCTGACCTCTGGTGATCCACCCATCTCAGCCTCCCAGAGTGCTAGGATTACAGGCGTGAGCCACTGTGCCTGGCCAGGAAGCATTCACTTCTTAAGCAAAACCAAGTAGGAAATAGGGAAATTTTCCTTCTGCCACCCTCACTAAATCGTTCTCTAAATATGTCTTCAGCCACCTGTCATTGCCATGGCTGGCCCAGCTGCTCTTTAGGCCCTTGTGATGGTTGATGTATTCATATGAGCTTACTTGTTTACACAAAGAAAATGATGGTTGATAATGACAAATTGCACTGCTGATAATCCTGGAAAAATGTCTAGCCCCAGGACCCTGATCAACTAGAACTGATTTCCTAGTGATAGATACATCATTCAATGCTTTAAAACAAAAAACAAAAACAAAAAAAAACATTGAATAGGCTGAGCATGGTGGCTCACACCTGTTAATTCCAGCACTTTGGGAGGATGTGGCAGGTGGCTCACTAGAGCTCAGGAGTTTAAGACCAGCCTGGACAACATGCCAAAACCCTGTCTCCACTAAAAATACAAAATTAACAGATGTGGTGGCTCACATCTATGGTCCCAGCTACTAGGGGAGCTGAGATGGGAGGATCACTTGAGCCCAGGAGGTAGAGGTTGAAGTGAGCCAAGATTATGCCACTGCACTCCAGCCTGGGCGATAGAGTGAGACTCTCTCAGTTAAAAAAAAGCATTGAATAAAATGATACATTGGGTACTTGGGAAATTTTCTATTCTGGTTTCCCCTGGTAAAGTGCAAAGGGGTAAAGTAGAGAGGACCTCTAGTCCACCCTGCTCACATTACAGGGGAACAATTTGAAACTCATTAGGAGGAACTAACTTATCCAAGGTGTGATGATCTTTTGATGTGTCAACTTTGTACTAATCAAACATCAATCCAGGTGTTGCTGTAAACAATTTTTAAAATATGATTAAAGCATATAAGTTTACTTTAAATAAGGGAGATTATACTAGATAATGGTTGAATGCATGAGCCTGACTCAATCAGTGGTAAGCCCTTAAAAGCAGAGCTAAAGGTTCCATGAAGAAGAAATACCAGGCTAGGTGTGGTAGCTGATACCTGTAATCCCAGTGCTTTGGGAGGCCAAGGCAAGAAGGATCGCCTGTGGCTAGGAGTTCAACAACAAGCCTGGGCAGCACAGCAAGACCACATGTTTACAAAAAGAAAAGAAAAGAGAAAAGAAAGAAGAAGAAGGAAGGAAGGAAGGAAGGAAAGAAACCTGGTATAGTGGCACATGACTGTGTTACCAGCTACTCAGGAGAATAAGGTGAGAGGATCAGTTGAGCCCAGGAGGCTGTGCTTGCAGTGAGCCAAGTTCATGCCACTGCATTCTGTCCTGGGCAACAAAGCAAGACCCTGTCTCAAAAAATAAATAAATAAATAAATATATAAAATAAAAAAGAGAAGGAAGAAAGGAGAGGAGAAGAAGAAGGATGAAGAAAGAGAAATAGAAGGAGGAGGAAGTAGTGAAGGAGGAGGAAGAGGAAGAGGTAGAAGAGGAGGAAAAAGAGGAAGAGGAGAAAAAGGAGAAAGAAGAAAGAAATTCCACCTGTACACTGCAACTTCAGCTTGTGCCACTGTTTCAGGCTGCCCTTGTTGATGACTTGCCTATGGGTTTCAGACTTGCCTAGCCAGCCTCACAATTACATAAGATACTTTCTAGCAATAAATCTCTCTCTCTATTTTTTTTTCTTTTTAAGATGGGGTCTTGCTGTTACCCAGGTTGGAGTGTAGTGGCATGATCTTGGCTTACTGCAACCTCTGCCTCCTGGGTTCAAGTGATTCTCCTGCCTCAGCCTCCCCAGTAGCTGGGATTACAGGCACACACCACCAAGCCTGGCTAATTTTTGTATTTTTAGTAGAGACAGGGTTTTGCCATATTAGCCAGGCTGGTCTCAAACTCCTGACCTCAAGTGATCCACCCACTTTGGCCTCCCAAAGTGCTGGGATTAAAGGCATGTGTTACTGCACCTAGCCAGCAGCAATAAATCTCTTCACACATGCATGGGCACACACACACACACACACACACACACACACACACACACACCCCTCTCTCTCCTATTGATTCTGCCTCTCTGGCTGAACCCTGACTGAAACACATGGTCACAGAGCTACTTAGCTCTATGGTCCTAGAAACCAGATTTTCCAATGTGTCTTACTGCTCGCTTTTCCCAACTATTCCTCTAGTTTAAATTACCTTGGCATTACATTTGCGAGAACTCCAGGTAATAGGGAAAATTTAAATTAGAATTAAAGATGCAAAAAGATCCCAGTTAGGTTTGGAGAGCTAGCAAAACGAACAAATAATTACAACGCCCAAAAATGTCACCTTTCAAAAAATCAGAGACAGAAAAAGAGAAAATTGACTGAGAAGTCCAAGGAAGTGAGTAATGAGAATGTCTCAAATGAAGACCCATATTATCAGCATACCCAAAAGCCCATCTTCCCCTTATCATTCTATTCTAACGAGCATGCAAATCCCCTACCTGCCAGGATTACCGTGTAAATCTCCAGGATGAAGCTAGGCTCAGAACGCAGTATTTCACAAGTCAAATCACAGAGCTTAGCTGGGATGTGCATTTGTGTTTATGGCTTGGAGCACAAAACTATTTCCCCTCTATCCACAGGTCAAGTTCAGGGACCCTAACGGCAAACTAGCCTAGGGCCTGGGAAGTGGAGAATGCCTATGCCTAGGCTAGCCCAAGCATTAGAGAGTGGTTCAGGACACATTCTAGACTCAACTGCTTACCTCCTCTGGTCCACTGAGGTGTCTCTGGAAATCCTCCACCACAGCCACAGCCTCATCACCACTCTCAGGGTGATGTAGCTGCACCCAGGTCCGGAGCTCCCCAGGGAGGATGCTCAGGAACTGCTCCAGCACCAGCAGCTCCAGGATCTGCTCCTTGGTGTGGACCTCTGGCATGAGCCACCAGCGGCAGAGCTCCCGGAGCCGGCTCAATGCTTCCTGTGGCCCAGACATCTCGTGGTAACATAATTGCCTGAAGTGTAGCCGGAAGATTTCACAGACAGGAGGATGGCTCTTTTGGAGACTGCTGCCCTGACCCCAGGTCTGGCTCACTGGCTCCTGCTTCATAGTCAGGCGCCCTTCCTGCTTCTGGAAAGCAGTACTCCTGAGGATGAGGCCTACATTTCCTCTGCCTTCAGTGGTCATTGTGACCCCAAAGAGAAGCTTGTTCCAGTTGCAATTGATCCAATTAAAACGATGATTTACAGTTCAGATCTCAGGAGCTATTTTTCAGGGTTGGGGAAAGGCTTGATGGCAGTGTTGCCTACAGAAACAAGAGAGAAATCAGAGTTCTTGGAGTGTTCAGCCCTAGGATGATGACATCTTCCACTGAGTTAAAAAACAGAGCTCCAGGAAAAAAAGAACACAACCTCCAAATGATGCCTTTCTTAAAGTTTCAGTGGCTCCCATTACCTACAGAATAAAATCTAAATGTCTATGCCTTGCAGTCACAGCCCTTCACAATCTGGCCTTATCCCCTTCACAACCAGCCACACCCCCTACCTCTTGCCCCAATTACCCATGCTAGAAAGACAGTAATAGGGAAATGCAGGATATCTCAAAGGGTGCAAGAGAAAATACTAAGTTATTTAACTCCTATTTAATGTATGTTTTATAATGTGCATTATAATTTGTATAGTAGTTCTTGTGTTTAAATTACAAATAAACCATGAGTACGTGATCAAACTTCTACTGATAGAAATGCAAAATAAATAAAGTTTGGAGCTAAAGCTGTAGAGACCCAGCTAGAAGCCACATACACTTTTTGTTGAAATTTTTCTTATTCCTTTCAACTTGAGACGACCTTGTCTGTCAAGACAATGAACAAATGCCATTTTCTCATGGCTTTCCTGATTGCCCCATCAGGAAGAGTGCTGGTAGCTTCCTGTTGTGTACCTCTCACTATAACCCTTTATTTTAACTGGTTTATGCACAACTCACTACTCTCACCCTCCAAACTGCTGGATGGCCACAAAAGGAAAGGAATCAGGTGGCATCAGAATATACCAGACCTTTTTTTCACTCAATGCACCTCCCCTAGAAAGCTTTCTCTGATCACGCTAGGTTTAGAGGGGTGGTTATTGTCTTAGTGATCCCAAACTACGTTTTTCATTCAAACCTCTAGTAGAGCACGTCTCACACTATAATCGTTTGTGGTTTACATGACTGTCTCCTCTCTTTCTGGGAGTATATAAAGGGCAGAACTGACTTCCAGTCATCTTGGTACATGTGTGTACATGGCACACAGAGGCACATAATTGGGAAACGAATGAATATGATACATTTAGCTGATACTGAAGTGGAGGAAAACTTTGAACGATTGAAAATCAGCACCTTAGTGGTACCTAGGGCATCTGTGTTGCACTTCTAATTCACCAAGCGTCCCAGATCCCTGGGTCTCAAATCTCTTTAAAAAGACAAAGAAGTACCTTAAAATAATCTGTAAACTCTGCTCTAAGATACCACACAGGTAGAAAGTTCAGGCCATTCTCCTACTTCCCGGACTGTTCCAAATGCTCAGCACTTTAAAATCTCAACTGGATTTTTGCATTTCAAAGTCACGCTCCACGTTTGCGATTCCGAGCCTGGGTCTGACCCAAATCTGACGGTTCATAGTTTCCCGCTGCAAGAGCTGGGAAAACAGCGATCTACCTTTCGTGTTAAACCAGGCTTCAGCAGCGCCGCTCACCTGGCCACGTCTGCCCTGTTCATCGCTGTACCCGCAGATATCCGGCTCCGTGCCACGCACGGATGGTCAGGGGTATGGGACAAAGAAGCGGCTCTATCTACATCGGGCGGCTTCTGAGAGTCTCCGGGACCGCGCCACCTGCCACGGGGAAGAAGCGCGGTCCCGGCCGGCGTCGGCAACCCAAGCTGCGGCCGCGCCTCCCTCCGCGTCCCGGCCCACTCGCGGTGGCACTCGGCAACGAAGCCGGAGACCTCTACTGCCAGTTCAAGCAAAAACAATGGCCGAGCCGGAAGCAAGAGAGGCCTCGACTTCCGGCCCCTCCGGGATACCGGAAGTCTCGTTTGCGAAGGTGGGCGCGCGCGTCCCCTCACCCGGGAGAGCTGGCAGGGCCTCCTTCCCGGCAGTGCCCGGCCACCTGCCGCGGGGCGGGGGCGGTGACTCGCCAGGGCTCAGGCCGCTCACATCCCGCTCTCAGGCCATAGTCGGGAGACCCAGCCGCGCTTCAGCTCTGCCCCATCTCCTCCAGGTGACCTTGGGAAACATACCCAACTTCCAAGCCTGTTTTCTCATCCGAAAAACTGCAGAGCATAGCGCGTACCTCACAGGGCTGGGAGCACCCAATAAGGTAACACACAGACACTGCCTAGCAAAAGGCCTGGCATATCCTGAGCAATCAGTTATACCATCTGTGATGCCCAATCTGAAGTCTCAGTCAAGGGAGCAGCAAGCATTTCCATCTTAAAAATCAAGAAGCGTGTCTAGAAATTGTGGTATTTGGGCCCATAAATGTGGTTAATATTTACTAAGACAGCACCAGCATTCTGATGTCCATGTAGAGATCCCTAGGGAGACCAAGGAGCAGATAAAGTGAGAAGGCGTGGGAGCAGCTTGTAACCTAGGAGGCAGTTGTCTAGCCTCTGGGTGTCGGGTGGTACCCAGGTGAACTTCACTTTGAAGAATGGTTTGGATACAGAAGTCCTCTATGAACAGGTCCTTGCTACTGACGTGACTGAGCAGGCCCTGCATGTTAATGACCATGGGTGAAGGCCAGAGGGCATGATGAACTTAACTATGTATTTTCATTATAGCCCAGGAGGTAGGTCCTTTACAGGTCCCAAAGTAAACAGTCTCCTGGGCTGTCTAGAAACGGCAGTATTTCACAGGCCCTGGGCCTAACCCTGGTCCTGCATATGTTCCTCATATATCTGCATGGGCCAAGATAGAAACAGACACCAGAAGTCCTGCTCCAGAGTTCCCACAAGCTTAAAAGTAATCTCTTGGAGCAGTCTTTGTCCATTGATCCTAATGGGTGGCTTCCTGTTATCAAGGTCCCCTTCTACATTTGGAAATCTCACAAGGAGGTTTTGGCGATTTAAAACCAGAAATCCCAGCCTCTGCCTGACATTGATGCTAGATATTGCCTACTGGCAAATCAAGTCTTCAGAAGCTTAGGATTCTTGAGGAGGAAATCTCTCAAGGCCAGGCTAAATACTCTCAGACCTGATTTTCAGGTTTCCTTGACCATGTGTTGTCCTGAAGTCCTGGCTTCCTAGTGTAAGAAACACATGGATTTTAAAGTCAAAATTGAGGTTTTTTATTATTCAGAGCTGTTTCTTGCTCAGGTTGTTGGCGTTCATTGGATGTGAAGACCAGGCCCATCTGAGCAATGTGTTAAGACTTCAGAGGCACTTCTGTGACCAGCACTGTGGGCCTGGCCTGATCTACCATGACTGGGTTGGGTCCCAGTGGGCAAGACACTCCATGATGCCTCAGTATAGCACCTTGGGACACCTACACTTGGGCCAAAGACAACTCCAGAAGGCCTTTGGGAATTCTGTACTCCAACTCAATCTCTCTTGAAAACCATCATTCAAGCTTTGGGATGAGAGCCAACAATTAGGTAACTCAAGTTCTATATGCCTGAAACGAAACTTACCATCTGTCCACAACCCTCAAGCTCAAACTTTGTTCCCATCACTGTAAAAAGTATTATCATTCACCCAGGGAACCCTGGGCGTCATCCCGTAAGCTGGGTGACCACGGGCAAGTTACTTGGCCTCTCTGTGCATAGCTCCCTTATCTGGAGAATGGGGATAGTAATATATTTGAATTATAGAGTTTTTGTGAGGATTGGATGAGATAAAATACATAAAGCATTTAGAATGGTGCCTGACACATTGTAAGTATTATAGGTGTTTTCTAATATTGTGTTTACCCTCCTTGTTTTCTCTCAGCTCATCCCCTGTATCCATATTATTGCTAAGGTCTGCCACGTTTGCCCTATATGTATGTAATAATAATAAAAGAAAATAACTACAGCAATTACTGTGCTGCCCTGCATCATCACTATCACTTCCCATGTTAAATCTTGCTTGGAGTTAGGGCAGCTATGAGAAGTGTGTCCCCAGGAACTTCCTGGATTTAAGACCACAAAGAGGCTGGGCATAGTGGCTCATACCTGTAATCCCAACACTTTGGGAGGCCAAGGTGGGTGGATCACCAGAAGCCAGGGGTTTTAGACCAGCCTGGGCAATATGGTGAAACACTATCTCTACAAAAATTTAAAATGTAGCCAAGCATGGTGGCATGTACCTGTAGTCCCACCTATTCCAGCGGCTGAGGTGGGAGGATCACTTGAGCCCAGGAGTTTGAGGCTGCAGTGAGTGAACAGTGTTTGTGCCATTGCACTCCACCTTGGGACAGAACAAGACCCTGTCTAAAAAAAAAAAAAAAAAAAAAACCATGAAGAGTAGAGTACAGGAGGTCTGGAGAGTCTCTGCCCCCAAACTGCTCAGACCTTCTGACATCATCTATGTGGATAGTCCCTTTTAACTAGCCAGAACACTCCTACACACCCTAAAAAGAAGGTGGGGCCCAAGACACATGGGGTAGGGGTACTTGTTGTGATATGTGCAGAAAACCCCAGCCACTGTGAATGGGAGTGAATGGGGCCCAAGCTCTAACTAAGAGAATGGTGAGATTCTCCTTTCACCTCAAAAACTCCTTCTTATCCTTCAAAGCACTGACAAGAAGCCCTTTCTCCAAGAAGCCTTTTCTGCCCCTCACTTCGATTAGGTGTAGCTTCCTTTTTGCTCCTGTGGTGGCCTGCCATGCTATGCTATTGCCATAACCAATAGGTTATGGTCCTAATTTGTCATACTCCATTAACACTATCTACTTACTGGCTTCCCTGCTGTACTGTAAGCCCCATCTTGGCTGATACTATATCTCTCTGGTTCACAGTTGAGTCCCCTGACACAAACTCTTGGCTGTTCCCTTAGCTGGATGTGAGCACCGTATGGTCAGGCCACCATTGTTTTCATGGCATCCAACACAAAGTCCACTCTAGCCTCTAAGAAACATGTCCTTGATCCAGGTTGCTGTGGAAAGCTTTTAACAGAGAATAATCTGATCAGTGTGGGTTGTAGAAAGTTGCCTGTGGTGACCAGCTATATTGAGGGGCTTGGAGGGAACAAGACATGGACATCCCTTACAGCTGCTTATCTGCTTTGCACTCCCAGTGCTTCTACAGCAGTATCATAGGATCATTAGTTTGCAGATGAGGATCCTGAGGCTTGGCAAACAGCCTAGTAGCTGAGTAACATTTTACTGGCTGAGAAGGGTAAGTTAGGCTTTGATTTCTGGTCTTTAGAGCATTTCTCCCTCTCTTCTTTCTATTGCAAGATGCTTTCTCTGACCTCCATTCATCCGATATTTTAATTCCTTTCAGGTTTCTTCCTGCCAGTGGTATGCCAGAACCTGTTATGAGAGCAGGGAGGGTCGGCAGTGATCACCAAACATAGCCTTGGATGTGACTTGGTGAAATGAAGGGTTTTCTGGATGCTAGGGTCTCAGGGACTACCTCAGGGAGCTGATCTCAGGTGAGTGAACCACCAAACCCCACAGGCCTCTGAGCTTCCTAGAGGGAAATGGAGTTGATCTCAGGTGAATGAACCACCGAACTCCACAGGACTCTGAGCTTCCTAGAGAGAAATGGAACTGATCTCAGGTGAGTGAACCACCAAACCCCACAGGCCTCTGAGCTTCCTAGAGGGAAATGGAGTTGATCTCAGGTGAATGAACCACCAAACTCCACAGGACTCTGAGCTTCCTAGAGGGAAATGGAAACTTGTTTCAAGTGTGCACAGACCACAGAGCGGGTGGTGATGTGGTTTGGGTTTTGTCCCTGCCCAAATCTCATGTCGAATTGGAGGAGGGGCCCAGTGAGAGGTGTTTGGATCATGGGGGCAGATTTCCCCCATTGCTGTTCTAAGGATAGTGAATGACTTCTCATGAGATGTGATCATTTTAAAGCACGTGACACTTCCCCCTTCCCCCCCCTCCCCTGCCACTATATAAAGAACGTGCTTGCTTCCCCTTCGCATTCTGCCATGATTGTAAATTTCCTGAGACCTCGCAGTCATGCTTCCTGTTAAGCTGGCAGAACTATGAGCTGATTAAATCTCTTTTCCTCATAAATTACCCATCTTAGGTAGTTCTTCATAGCAGTGTGAGAATGGACTAATACAAGTTGCTTCTGATGATGTTCTTTAGTTCAGGACTTGTCCCAGGCAACTGCTGGTGGGCAAGCCATCTGGGACCCCAGTGTGGGAGCTGTGGCCCCAGACTGCCCCTACTTGCCATTGGCACTGGTTTGGATTCTCCCTTATGACATAAATGGATAGACAGGCCTATGACCTACGGGGGACCCAGTGCATTAGCGATGGCATTTGGGACCCCACAGGCCTCTGCCTCCTAACACAGTACTGCCCCTGTTCTAAGTGCTTCCTGGGGGTTCTACACCATTGTTCTGGGGATGGGGCAAGGAGGGTTGAACCATCCTACACCTGTACTCTGTCCAGACTAAATCCCTGTCCTGGGGTCTGTTGTCCTTTTCCCAGTCTCCCCACCGGCCCTACAGCTTGGCCGCTGGCCCTTCCTGCTGCAGATCTGCAAAGAGAAAGGAGCATTTTCTGGCTAGCCTACCCACAGCTCCCAGACACCAAAGTTGCTAGCATGCACTCAGGGAGGATCCTTAGAGTTGCTAATCCAGTCACTACCTTCCTGTTTTATAGATGGGGAAACAGGATCTCGGAGAGATAGGAACCCAGGTCTCTGAGCTTGATTCTCTGAAAACATGTTCTTTTTTCTTGGAAATAATAAGCTTGATATCATAGGTTGTAATCCAGCAGTTTCTGGGTTTTCTCAGACCTCAGATTTGAAATCCAGATTCTTCCAAAAGGATCTCAGACATAGACTGGAATTTCTTTCCAGCCTGTAAATACAGCAGAATCTAGCTCTGCCACTTACCAGCTGGGATTGTGACCTTGGGCAAGTTATGTATATACTGTGTCTTAAGTTACTTTATTTGTGAAATGGAAAAAATATCTATGCCTGCTACCCTCTCAGAGTTGGGAGGATTGAGTGAGGTAAGGTGAGAGCTTTGTTTGACACATCCTATTTGGACATCTATGCAAAAAACTGTTTGAATTCCAGGGAGAAGGCAGTAAGCCCTGGACCTTGGAAATGTCAAGGGCAAGGGCAGGTAGAGACCAGTGACTAATAAAGTCGGTATGCGATACCCTGCATAAGAGAAGTTCAGAGATCCAAAGAAGGGATTAATCCTGAAAGGAACTAGAAGCAGCTTAAAAGGGAATAGCACTGAGTTGTGCCTTGAGGAAGAGGGAAGAGCATTTCTGGCAGAAGGAACAACATGATCAAATTGCTAGGTGGGCGTGGGAGTCATTATTTCAGTACAGGTTGTGTCCTGTTATAGGCTGTAGGAAATTAACAAAAAAAAGTGATTCAGTCTCTATTTAGTTGCATACAATTTGTGTGCCCTTAAGCCACCATAATGTCCCATAGTGATCCTGTTCTTCCATCAATTTGGGAAATAGGTAATACTTGCATTCATTATTTCTTAGTTGAGCAATGGACAACAGCCAAGGAGAAGCTGATGCCCTAGTGAAGTTTTAAATTCCCTTCACTTATGAGGCATCCAGGATGCCACCATATGCCCTTGGAGCTCTTCTGTGGCTAAGCCCATATGTTCTAATAGTACCTAGAAGTATCTAATAGTATCTAGAAAACTTGCTGTGATGATCAAAATGTTCTATACCTGCCCAGTAACACCGGTGCTCCACACACATATGTTTCTACAAATTAAGTATGCAGAACTCCCAAAGTGAGGAGATGTTTCATCTTCCCTCAGTATAGGCATTCTGGAGGGCCAGGCTGGTTTTCCCCAATTAGAGGTGGGCAGGAATATTGTTTCCTTTTTCCTTCTGCTAGCAAGGCCTGGCATATGGCTTGCCCGAGGGTTGTTCACCAGAAATGAGCTGAGCCTGTTCCCCTTTCATCCTAATTCCCTGTCATTTCTGCCTTCTTTCACCCAAGAAGTTGTCAGAACTTGGAAAGATGTGGTAAACATGAAGAAAATTCTGTGATATTTCTCTAAGTATTGTTTGGGGTTAGAAGAGACTTGATTTTTCAGTCATTGTCATCAAGCTCACTGAGAGGGATGAAAAATAAGGTTTGGAGAGTAAAGCTCTAACAGAAACTACTCTGTGAAAAGGTCAGTTGTGTGTTGGAATTTGGCTTGTTTCCTCTTTGCTTCTTGGACTAGGATAAATGCTACAACGCTTCTCTGAAAGAAATGCCTCCAGTGACTTTATGTATCTTTTCTTTCAGGACTTTTCTAGACCTATCACTAGCATTCTGTTTCACCTGACTAATCCTAATCATCCAACCTGTTCCAAACAATTCTGCTCTGCTGTGATGTCCTCCAGTCTCAAAACCCGTAGCAAATACCAACCTCTAAAAATTTCTGCAAGCACTGTTTGGAAAACAAACATGTCATAGCTGGCTTCTGTCTGTGGCTTTGGATTTCTTCCTCCAGTTTACATTATACCAAGCAATTTCTAGAGTGTCAGCTTCATTAGTTCAGCCTGTTATTACATACACATATTTGTATTAGGGTTCTCCAGAGAAACATCATATATAGAATGTTTACATATTATAATATAATATTGTTTACAAGACAATATGTAATATAAGGTTATTTAATATGTTAAAAAATAAAAATATAATTATATATGATATATGTAAAATAAAAATATATGTACCGGGCAAGCCCTCACTTAAAGTCATTATTAGGTTCTTGGAAACTGTGACTTTAAGTGAAATGACATACAACCACCAATTTTATCATAAGCTAATTGATATAAATGAGTTAAGTTCCTATGGTGTATTTCTGGCCACAAAAACATCATCAATATTTTAAATAAAGACCCAAAACATTGCTAATATTGAACACTGAAATAAATGCGAGCTATACATACATTAAAAAAAAGACTATTATTTGAGTGGGATGCAGTGGCATGCACCTGTAATCTCAGCTACTCTGGAGGCTGAGGCAGGAGGATCACTTGAGCCCATAAGTCTGCAGTGCACTATGATTGTCCCTATGAATAGCCACTACACTCCAGCCTGAGCAACACAGCAAGACCTCATCTATAGAATTTTTTTTTTTGAGACAGAGTCTTGCTCTGTTGCCCAGGCTGGGGTGCAGTGGCACAGTCGCAGCTCACGCAACCGCCACCTCACAGGTGCAAGCAGTTCTCCTGTGTCAGCCTTCTGAGTAGCTGGACTACCAAGATTTGCTATCATACCTGGCTAATTTTTTGTATTTTTAGTAGATACGGGGTTTCACTGTGTTAGCCAGGATGGTCTCTATCTCCTGACCTTGTGATCTGCCCATCTTGGCCTCCTAAAGTGCTGGATTACAAGTGTGAGTCACTGTACCAGGCCAAATTTTTTTTTAATAAAAAAAATTATTTGGTAAGAGATGCCTTATCAAAGACTTTCTCCTATACATTAGCGCTGTGCATTTGGCCACTTCTAGGTCTAAGAGAATCTGGGAGACCATTTTAGATTTCCAACCTCTAAAGCAGCTTTGTCCAATAAAAGTTTCTGTGATGATGAAAATGTTCTATACCTGCTCCACTAGAATAGCGTGTAGTCTCATGTGGTGGCAACACTTGAAACCTAGCTAGTGTGACTGAAAAGCTGAATTTCTGATATTGTTCAACTTAATTTGAATTTAACTAGCCATATGTGGCTAGTGGCCACCATATTGTACAGCCAAACTTTTTTGGACACAGGATCTTGTTCTGTTGCCCAGGCTGGAGTGCAGCGGCATGATCGTGGTTCATTGCAGCCGCGACCTCCCCAGCCCAAATAATCCTCCCACCTCAGCTTCCCAAGTAACTGAGATTACAGGCATGTGCCACCACGCCTGGCTAATTTAAAAAAAAATTGTGGAATGTAGTCTCACATGTTGCTCAGCCTGGTTTTGAACTCCTGGGTTCAAGCAATCCTCCCACTTGAGCCTCCCAAAGTGCTGGGATTACAGGCATGAGCCACCACACCCAGCTACAACAGCCACACTTTTGAAATGAAGGAAGTCCAGGAGAAAGACAGTTAGAAAAGATGTTGGGTTAGCCAAGCTACGGTGCTTGTCACAGGACCACTCTTAATTTATTGCACTTCTCTTCTGTCTTGACTTCAGTAATAACATACATTCTCAGTTCTACTTCTTTGACACAACTTTTCTAGTATATAGCATCAAACATCTGGGCTCTCAAAATGGGCTGAGCTCTTCCTTCATCCACCTTTTAAATGTTGGTGTTCCCCAGGTTTCCCTGACCTTTTCACTTCACTTTTAACACTCTCCCTCTCTAGATGCACTCACCTATTCCTTGCTTCACCCACTTCTCATTAGCTGATTACTTCCACATCTGTATATCTGCTTCAGTGAACTCCATTTATCTCCCTACTTGTCTCTCCTGAGATGTCTCACAGACACTTCAAGGTCAACACATCGCAAGATGTATAGATACTGATGGAACAAATATTCATTTTGTGCTAACTGAATGCTAGGCAGTGAGCTAGATGCAAGTAGGCTAGACACGAGCCCTTTGGGTGTTTGCAGTTTAGCAGGTGCAATAAGCTGGTTTTCTCTACTATACTGGCTTCAAGCTGTCTTCTGGTTCTATTCATTCTCACCCAAGTGCAAAGTTGGTTGTTGTTGCTGTGCTTTTACTTTTACTAAACCATCCTTCTAGATCAGAGGTTTTCAACCTCTTTGGTCAAAAACTCTTGACACTCCTAAAAATTATTCAAGACTGCAAAGAACTTCGTGGTGTTGACTTATAAATAAGATAGACATTTAAAAATATCCATTAATTCACTCAAATGCAATAATAAGTGCATTACATGTTAATATTTACATTATTTACAACTTTTTTCACATTTGAGATATGCTGCTTATAATTCTCTGGGAAAGCAGTATTGGACTCCGTGTTTAAGTTCTAAAATGTGAAAACCACTGATCTACCAAACAAAATCCTTATTTGAAGAATCAGTCCCACCACTGTCCATCTAGAAGGCCTTCCCTTACACCCCATGCGCTGTTAGGGTCTCTCCTCCTCTTCCTGTTCTTCCAGCCATCTGTGTTATGTGAGATGCATTGCTGTGTGGTACAGGGGGTGGTACCTGCCCCCACCATGGGTCCATCAGCTCCTTGTGGCCTGGGACATCAACTAACAGCTCCCTTTGTCCAGTACTTATCCCAAGGCCCCCCCTTTTTTAAATCAGAGTTTAATAAATGCTTATAATTTGTTCATTGCCAATTCAGAATTAGTGTGTCATGGCATTAAATTAACCTAAGACTATTTTAAAATTAAAGTCATAAGACTTCATAGTTTGACTCTAGAAGGGTAAGAAAAAAAGCGAGGAAACATTATTTTGCTCTTTTTTTAAAAAAAATGTTTACAATATTTTAAAATGAAAATAATGATATTTTCCAGAACCAAAGATTAGTTAGAAGAGTGGTACTGTTTTCTTTTTTGTAACTCTCTTTAGAGACTGGTTAATGGAAGTTGGCTGGACTGTTAAATTTTCTTCTGCATTTAATTTGTTGGGATTTGGCAAATACGTAGCCTCTATACACTCATATGAGAATGAGAATAAAAGAGGCAAAGAAAATCTTAGTTCTTGAAGAAAATGGTTTGTGAAATTATTGTGAAAATAGATTGGGCTTCACGGAGCACCTGAAGGGGTTTCAGGAGTCTCCAGATCACACTTTGAGAACTGCTTGCTCTCCAGAACACCAGGGCCACGTTTTTATTTTAGGCTTCGAGATGACCTAGACTATTGTAAAAATGGTTTGTCACATAGGGTGGTTTGGTTGGGCTGTGCCTACCTTAGGTCATAGATGAATTCTCCCCTGCTGGTTGACCAAGGGCAGGCTGCAGGCAGCTGTCAAATGAAGACCCTCAACAGATGGCTCCTGGCCATAGGAGTGTGCACTTGAATTGTAAGTAGTGGTCTTGGGCCACTGATACAAACTCATGAGCTGGTGATGACGGTGCGTGCACATACGGGAAGCTGGGCACACTCCACATCTGTGTTCTACCTCCTTGCTTTGTTCGAAAAGTCCTCACAAAGATCCTCCCTCCTCAGGATTCCTAATTTCTTTTGTGGTCCTCAGGTTTCTCCCCAGTCCCAGATCAAATCTCCTCTTATATTATTTTCTTTCCACTCTAATGTTATTATTATTTTTTTTTATGGAGTCTCGCACTGTCGCCCAGGCTGTAGTGCAGTGGCGCGATCTTGGCTCACTGCTGTCTCCGCCTCCTGGGTTTATGTGCAGTTTTAAGAAACTTATTTAGATGTCAGAACTAAATATTGTTTTTTTCTCCTTGCATTCCTGCTGTACCAATGCCAAATTCTCCTTGAACTGCCTCTAACTGAACTGGTAAGGGGAACCTACATGGCAGGACAGAGGGAAGAAATTAAGTCAATTAACATTTCAACTGATTATCCTCCAAACAGGGAGTTGCAGACTTCATCTCCCTGCCCCCATAAACCTATTCCTCCTGGGTTCCCCAGTCTGATGGGTGGCCCCAGTGTCTTTCCACCCACACAGTGGCAAGAAGGAGAATACAAGTCAGATCTCCATTCAGTCAGTCAGTCAGTCAGTCAGTCATCCTCTCATTTTGCATAAGAACACTTTCTATGTGCTGGGGATAGAGTGGTAATGAAGAAAACACAGGCCTTGTTCTCATACAGCTTATCTTTCAGTGGAAGAGACACACAATAAACAATTTCCATTATTAAAGACACTGTGAAGAAAAACAGATTATAAGATGAGAGATGGCTGATGCCAGCATTTACGTGTTCACCAGTACACTCTACCAGTCTCTGTAGCCACTGGCACATTGCCTGGCACCAGTGGTCATATATTGAATGAAAAGAACAAGAAAACAGATTAGCGTGTACAAGTAAGGGTTAGTGAATGGGGCTCTGTGGCTGATCTGCGTTTGCTCCTTCACTCTTTACAAGCTGTTCTTTTCCAACCTCCCTTCCACAGAAAACCTCCAGGTTTCTAAAATGGGATTCCAACTTAATGATATATGTAATTTTCAAAATCATAAAAAAGGGAAAGGGTTCATCGTTTTGCATTAACTTCTAGGTCCAGGAGTGGTCAAGATGTGAGAACTTGTTGAATTTTGGAAACTAATCTATCATCATTGTGGTGGTTAATTTTACTTGTCAACTTGACTAGGCCAGAGGGTGCCCACATATCTGGTTAAACATTACTTCCGGATGTGTCTGTGAGAGATTACCATATGAACTGGTGAACTAAATAAAGCAGATGACCCTCCCCAGTGTGGGTGGGCATGATACATTGAGGGCCTCAACAGAAAGAACAAAAAGGCACAGGAAGTTTGAGTTCTTGCTTTGCTTGACTCCTTGGGTTGAGATGTTGTTCTTCTCCCTCCATTGGAACTCCTGGTACTCAGACCTTCAGATTCAAACTGGAATCCACACCATCAGCTCGCTGATTTTCTGGCCTTCAAACTATGCCACCAACTTACCTGAGTCTCTGAAGCACCCCCGTGTGGAGTCAAGAGAGGGAACAAAGAAAATTAGGTTTTGGATTTGTAGAAATGCCTAAAGTCAGCCTGCTCCAACCAGGCGCAGTGGCTCACGCCTGCAATCCCAGCACTTTGGGAGGCCGAGGTGGGTGAATCATGAAGTCAAGAGATCAAGACCATCCTGGCCAGCATGGTGAAACTCGTCTGTACTAAAAATACAAAAATTAGCTGGGCATGGTGGTGCATGCCTGTAGTCTCAGCTACTTGGAAGACTGAAGCAGGAGAATAGCTTGAACCTGGGAGGCAGAGGTTTCACTGAGCTGAGATCATGCCACTGCACTCCAGCCTGGCAACAGAACGAAACTCCATATAAAAAAAAATAAGTTAGCCTGCTCCAGGGCTTGGAGGGCACTACAGAGTCACTGGTGCTGCTGTTAAATCTAGTGCCGATGACAAGTTATGAGAAAGTGTATTTATGTTGCCTTATCTGTTACACTGATCAACATAGCTGCCCAAAGGATACTGTGGATGGAGGGATCGGCTGCCAACTACTCTCCTGATGGAAGTACCAAGTACATTGGCCCGAGTCTGGAGTGCTGTCCAATAGCCCACTGTCCAGTCCCTGGCCTTACCATTACTCAAAAAGAATGAGAAATAGACCAGAAGTCAACAGCACCCTCCTTTTTCCAGCTTGCCCCTTGGGTGGGCATTAGCTCATCCAGATAATTTGATTTGGCAGATACCATGTATATTTATATCATTTATTTGCCACCTAAGTTGTACTTACTATTGTAGAAATGTGAGAAAATAGAAATAATTAAAATAATTAAAAGAAATAATTAAAAGAAGAAAATAAAAAGAAATTATATTTCAAAGAAGCACACACACACTTTTTTTTTTTCCGTACAAAATCAGATGGTGGGAGAAATGAAGTTCTGCAGGGCATTTAGGTCAGATCTTCCTGTCACTTTGCTGTAGAGTAGCGTTTACTGCAGGGAGAGAGTTCAGCCTGGCATGTCACCTCATACTATCCAGTAAACCCTGCCACTCACAGAACACAATTCTGGTCACACTGGGTGACAGGAGACTTGTAGTCAGTCTCATCTGCAGAAGGGGTTACTAGCCATGTATAGAACTTTTTAACGTCTACGGAGTTATGATTTTTAGAATAACCCTAAACAGGCCAGGCACAGTGGCTCACACCTGTAATCCCAGCACTTTGAGAGGCCAAGGTGGGCGGATTACCTAAGGTCAAGGGTTTGAGACCAGTCTGGCCAAGAAGGTGAAACCCCATCTCTACTAAAAATAGAAAAATTAGCTGGGTGTGGTGGTGCATGCTTGTAATCCCAGCTACTTGGGAGACCAAGGCAGGAGAATTGCTTGAACCTGGGAGGCGGAGGTTGCAATGAGCCGAGATTACGCCACTGTACTCCAGCCCGGGTGACAGAGCAAGACTCCGTTTCAAAAAATATGGAATAACCTAAATGTAATCCTAATGTTATGCACCTTCCTGTCATCTGCCATCTTGGTGTGCACCCCTGAACAGGTTTGACCAGCTCCTTAGAACCATACTAAAATATTTTACTGTTTGAGGAGAGAACACAAAGTAAAATTTAATCCCATTTATCAAAGTAATACGTATAGATTGTGAAAAAATAATTCAGAAATATAGATGGTAGAAGCACTCGTTCTACTTTTGCATTTAAAGTTCTTTGTTGTTTTGGATTTGCCTAGTATGTTTCCAAGGAGGGGGGTGGATTGGTCTCACATTCGTCTATTTCTTTTTGTAAATCCGCTTGCCTTCTATATTTTGAAACTGTGCTGATAGGTTCAGGGTACATAAAAGTTTACGACAAATCATTCGATAGTTACTGAGCATTTACTGTACACCTGGCACTGTCCAGGGTCCTGAAAACAGAATCACGAACAGGATAGAAGCGCCATCTAGTGGAGATGAAACAAGTAACTATAAGAGAAAATCTCAAGAAATGAACGGTCTGCAGAGAAATGAATTGAACTATTTGAAGGAGAATACTTAGTGTTCTCCCAGACCCCCATTTGTTCTCACTCTCTCCGAGATAGGGTCTCACTCTGTCACCCAGGCTGGAGTGCTGTGGTGCGATCATAGCTCACTGCGTCTTCGACCTCCTGGGCTCAAGCTGTCTTCCCTTCTCAGCCTTCTTAATAGTTAGGACTACCGGCGTGCACCACCACATCCAGCTGATTTTTGTACTGTGTTGCCCAGACTGGTCTCAAACTCCTGGCCTCAAGTAATCCTCCCGCCTCAGCCTCCCGAAGTGCTGGATTACAGGCATGAGCCACGAGGCCCAGCCTCTCAGTTCTCTGTTTTCAACATAATTCAACATTTCAAAGTTTAATATTAGTAGTCTCTGCCATCAGAAGTCTATTTATACAGGTAACAAATAAGTTGGAAGGCAATTGCAGTAATTCTTATGCTTCTGAATTAACAAGTATTGAAAAATTTCACCCTCCTTTCTTAGGAGGTTCCATTTAAACTAAAAATTGAAATTTAAAAGACTGCTATGCCCCTGAAGGTGTGACAGAGGAGCATTTCAGGCAGAGGGAAAAGTTGCTGCAAAGGCTCAAGGTGTAACTGATTGGGCTGGTCAGGTGATAGAAAGGAGGCCACTGTGCCTGGATGAGAGTGCCAGTGTCAGAGGTGCAGTCAGAGTTAGGCAGAGGCCTGCCCTCTGAAGACCATGTTGGCCAGGTTAACCCATTTGAGGTTGTCAGGAGGCCAATTAGGGCACCATTGCAGGATTACATTGGAGAGAAAATGGTGGCCAGGACCCGGGGTGAGGTGCTGTGGAGACTGAAAGAAATGAGTGGATTTACAATGTATTTTAGAAGAAGAATAAACTGGACTTGCTTATGTTTTAGATGTGAGAGAGTGGAGAATTAAGAGTAACTTCTGCTTGGGTGCAGTGGCTCACTTCTGGAATCCCAGCACTTTGGGAGGCTGAGGCAGATGGATCAGTTGAGGTTAGGAGTTTGAGACCAGCCTGGCCAACCCGTTGAAACCCCATCTCTACTAAAAATATAAAATTAGCCAAGCATTGTGGTGCATGCCTATAATCTCAGTGACTTGGAAAGCTGAGGCAGGGGAATCACTTCAGCTTGAGAGAGAGAGGTTGCAGTGAGCCGAGATTGCACCATTGCACTCTAGCCTGGGCAACAAGAGCAAAGCTCTGTCTCAAAAAGAAAAAAAAAGAGTAACTTTTAGGTTTCCTGACTTGGATATTGTTCAACAACTTAGGGATTGATTGCTCATTTTTTATCAATTTGAAATATTCCATTCTATCCCCATTAAATGCTTAGCCTTAGAGTCTGTTTTGTTTCATATTAATAATTCTACAGAGCTTTTTTTTCTTGTTAGAACTTTCTTGGTATACCCTTTTTCTTTCTCTTCTTTTCTTTTCAACCTTTTTTATTGTTTGGTTTTATTATAGGTAAGTCTCTTGTAAAAAGTCTCCCCCCTTCTTCTTTGTCTCCCTCCTTCCCTTTAATAAGGAAACACTACATTTGCATACATTGTGATTAATGGATAGACTTGGACTTTGTAACACTATATTAGTGTCTTTTTTCTTTTCTTTTCTTTTCTTTTTTTTTCTTTGAGATGCAGTTTTGCTCTCACTGCCCCAGCTAAAGTACAATGGCACGATGTCAGCTGACTGCAACCTCTGCCTGCCAGGCTCAAGTGATTCTCCTGCCTCAGCCTCCCAAGTAGCTGGGATTACAGGCATGCACCACCATGCCTGGCTAATTTTGTGTTTTTAGTAGAGACGGGGTTTCTCTACGTTGGTCAGGCTGACCTTGAACTCTCAACCACAGATGATCCGCCCGACTCAGTGTGCTAAAGTGCTGGGATTATAGGCATGAGCCACCGCACCCGGCTCTATATTAGTGTCTTTTATGCCTCATGCTTTCTCTCCTATATTCCTCCTTGTCTGCTCTTTGGTGCAGTAAAAATTGAGTGGAACAGCCAGAAACAGAGAGACTTAGTAGGCTTATACTCGTAGGCATACTGGGTCTTTCTAGAGCCTCCTTCCTCTTTTCTGGGCCCACCTCATATGCAGAGGGTTCTAGTTTAGGACAGCATGATAGCTCCCTCTTCATGGCCTCTACCCACTCCCAGTTGAAAGCATTGTTTCTCATTCTTTCAAAGACTGTTCCTTTTGAATGTTTTTTTTGTTTTGTTTTGTTTTTTTTCTGAGACAGAGTCTCACTCTACTGCCCAGGCTGGAGTGCAGTGGTGCAATTGAGGCTCACTGCAACCTCTGCCTCCCAGGTTCAAGTGATTCTCCTGCCTTAGCCTCCCAAGTAGCTGGGATTACAGGTGCACACCACCACATTCAGCTAATTTTTGTATTTTTAGTAGAGACGGGGTTTTGCCATGTTGGCCAGGCTGGTCTCAAATTCCTGTCCTTAGGTGATCCGCCTGCCTCAGTCTCCCAAAGTGTTGGAATTACAGGTGTGAGCCACCATGCCTGGGCTTGAATATTCTTATCTCCATCCCTTGCTCCCATTTAATTATTGGGTCTTCCAGTCTGGTAGAGAATCACTCCTTTTGCCCTGTATTAGAAATGAAATATTCTGACCAAGGATCCAGAAAGACCGACTCCTGCTCTGCTAATCCCACCTCTTCCATGCTGAATTCCCAAAGGAGATCCATGCAAGTAACAGTAGTAGCCTGTTAGGAAATGGAATTTACCGATTGTATCTCATCATTAAGTGAGTTGGCACCCTAATTCAAGCCCTCTGCTGAAGATGAGTTTGATGACATGGTTTAGCTCTTGGATGACCACAATTTATGTACAAACTGGGAAATTTTGTAGAATAAAAATGAGTGAATGAAAGGGTCTGCCATTAATCATCATACCAAGAAACCATGAAGATCAGTATATGCTGATCAGACTCAAGTAAGACTTCTACTGCCCTTTGGAGGCTGCAACCAAATCTCAGGCTATTACCCTGTGGCCTGTCTCATAGTAGAAGAACAAAGTCACAAAAAGAGAGGGCAATGAGCCCAGCTTTAAAACTAACATTTATCATGTCCACCAAATAAGGTTGGCTAGGTGATGTCTGGGACTCTGACTCACCCAGTTAGCAATGGCCCCTCTTTTGCTGGGGAACTTTAGAAAGGGGGTGGGAAGGGCAGTTGGCAAAGTAATCTTTCTCATCAGGAAGAGAAGACAAGAGTTTTCCTCCCCTTACAGTTCTCTACCGTGAGAGCTCCTGTCTTGGCTTTCCCTCATCATCTGCTAGCCTCCTCTTGTTTGCTACCCAATAGTTGGATTTTTTGTAGTTGGTTTGCTGATCCCATCTCCTTGGTGTGCTCTCAATTAATTATCCTCCATTCATTCTATCTTCTCTGCACTGAGTCTCAGAATGGTCTCTGACCTACTCTCTCAAAGGGCCCCACTAGTGTTTTAGTCACTTTCCTGTATGCCTCTTGTATATGCCTTTTCTGTTCTTGGGTGAGAACAGAACTTAGAGCAAGATGTTGATTCTGGTTCAGAATATGATGATAAATTCACTGACATCAATATCAGGAGAAAACAGGTGTTGGAATCTGAAGCAGTCTGTGAAATGAAAAACAATTTAGAGATTTGTGGAGATCCTTTAGGAAAAAACATAAATACCAAGAGATCTCATGTGAAAACAACTAAGGATTAAAAACAAAATACCTACAGAAGTTAGGAAGAACAGAAATAGAAGGGGTTTGGACAAAGATTCATTTCCAACTCCAACTTAATTAAACATCACAAGGTTTCCATAGAAGGGAAAGCCGTAAATATGATGAACGTGGTAGAGTTCCCTCTGCATATAGCTTTTCATTATTGACAGAGAATTCACAGTGGGGTAAAGTTCTGTCAATGTGAGTGCGGGTAGGCCTTCACTCTGAGCTCTATCCCTTATGGCCCACCAAAGGAAACATTTTGGGGCTAGATCCCCCTGAAGGATTTGCCTAACTGTGGAAAATCTTTCAGCCAGATTTCAGATATTAGGCAACATCACCAAGTGCATACTGAAGAAAAATCCTATGTATGTAATGAGGATGGGAAGGTTTTAACCTGGAGCTCAGCCTTTGCTGCCCATCAAAGAGTCTACATTAGGGAGTGTTCAACAGGGCCAGAGGCCTCATGGTGCAACTCAGGGCAGGGCTGGAGAAGCCCTTTGAAGGGCACTGAGTATGAGAAAGGCTGAAGTGGGCACCAGAGACTGTGCATGTATCAGCGACCACACTGGGAAGAAACCTGTGAATGTGGGGTATGTGGGAAAACCTCACCTGAAGCCAAAACCTGACAAGGCAACTGCACCCAGGAAAACCCTAAGGAAGCAGCGGGTCAGTGCTTTGCCATTTGCCCTGCAGGCTTCTCCCCACTGCGGCTTCAGTGATATGAGAGGAGACCTCTGACCCAGATGAAGCCTTCCCCATACTCGCTGCACTGAGTGCTTCTTCCCAAGGGCATTTGCTGGTGGGCATCAAGAGCAGAACTCAAAGTGAGTGAACATTATTCCATCTTCACTACACACATAGGATTTCACTCCACTGCATGATTTCTGACATTTCCTAAGGCCTGAAATCCACCCTAAAGACTTCTTATAGGCCGGGTGCGGTGGCTCACGCCTGTAATCCCAGCACTTTGGGAGGGCGAGGCGGGTGGATCACGAGGTCAAGAGATCGAGACCATCCTGGTCAACAAGGTGAAACCCCGTCTCTACTAAAAATACAAAAATTAGCTGGGCATGGTGGTGCGTGCCTGTAGTCCCAGCTACTTGGGAGGCTGAGGCAGGTGAATCGCTTGAACCCAGGAGGCAGAGGTTGCAGTGAGCCAAGATCACGCCATTGCACTCCAGCCTAGGTAACAGGAGCGAAACTCCATCTAAAAAAAAAAAAAAAGGCCGGGCGCGGTGGCTCAAGCCTGTAATCCCAGCACTTTGGGAGGCCGAGGCGGGTGGATCACAAGGTCGAGAGATCGAGACCAACCTGGTCAACATGGTGAAACCCCGTCTCTACTAAAAATACTAAAAATCAGCTGGGCATGGTGGCGCGTGCCTATAATCCCAGCTACTCAGGAGGCTGAGGCAGGAGAATTGCCTGAACCCAGGAGGCGGAGGTTGCGGTGAGCCGAGATCGTGCCATTGCACTCCAGCCTGGGTAACAAGAGCGAAACTCCGTCTCAAAAAAAAAAAAAAAAAAAAAAAAAAAAAAAAAAAAATACTTCCTATAGCCAAAACAGATATAGCCTTCCCCTCTGAGTGACTCCATTCGTGGGTGAGCATTAAAATTGAGAAGCACTGCTCTAAATTTGTTTTGGCCCTGTGAAGCACTGCTCAAATTTCGTTTTGGCCCTTTCCACAGGGCCAAAACAAATTTAGAGCAGTGCTTCTCAATTTTAATGCATGGAAGGACCATTTGGGGAGCTGTGCAAAAATCCAATGCCTGAGCTCCACCTAAGAAATCTGATTTGATCAGTTTTAAATGGGGTAGAGGGTTGCATTAAAAAAAAAAACAACTCCCCCTCTCTGCAGTCCAGGCATGGCCAGTGTGGGTGCAGCACCCCAGCCCTGGAAGTGCCTGGGTGGAGCAGGCTGCCTGGCACAGAGGAGCCAAGTAGAACCCTGGTGGTGGGCGAGGGAGCAGGCTGGAGCCATGATGGCAGAGCTGCAGGGTCCTTCATGATGAGAGATTTGGGGGCACTTCTATCTCCTCTGTGTATTTGATAGTTTGGGTAGTGAAGACATGGCTGACTATCAAAATCTTTCTCCAAGACCTTCCCAGGGGAATCAAGGACTCCATCTGGGGTATTTGTACCATGTCCAGCTAGATGCTCCAATCTAGCAAAAGAGAGGAGCAGCGTGGAAGAAGGGCAATCAGGGTCCTGGCCCAGAGAATACCCCAGGGTATAGGGTGGGGACAAAAGAGGGAGCCATCAAGTATTGGTAGAATTTTCCAGTGTTGTGCTTGGGGTGGTGGAGTGTTCTGGTTCAGTCTACCCTTGCTTTATCAAGTGTGTATTCCTGGGCTTCAGTCAGTAACAGCATGAATTACTTATAATGCATCACTATGTGGAGATGCTAGGTCGTGGCTGGAATTTTTCCTCACATCAATCTCCAGAGCTTTTTGGGTGCTCCCCTTGTTTGTGCCTAGAGAAGTTGTGAATGCCATTTGGTTCCATGATATAGCTGACCTGGCATTTGAGGCATCAGGGAGGAAGCCCCACCCATTCCCTAGTGTTCACAAAATAACTGTTGACACACTATCCAGTCTTTTGCTGCAGGCTCTTTTCCCCATGCAGGGAATATCTGCGAGCCTCTTTCCCACCCATTTGTTGGTCAGCTGGTTATTCTCTTGCATTTCTCTCTTCTCAACTCACTCTACTGCTTTGAATATGGTTGGTTCAGTAAAGGAATTGAAATGCACCCACAGTTGTCTAACATAGAGAGGAACTGGCTTTACTCCTTTGGGTTTGGTTTGCCCTTGGCTTTTCTCACAGCAATGCACTCCTCATATATTATCCATGGCTGCCTTTTCTCTATCCTCATTCCTTTATGCATCATCAGTGCAATAAGGCAAAGATCCCTGGCAAGGCATACCTCTTCTCCTCGATGGTCTTCTTAAGCAACAGACTCTTCCACAAGACAGTCTTACCTGCAGTCTACCTTGAGCAGCTCAACTGCTGCAGAGAAGTTCCCTTCACCACATCTATCTCCACCCAAACTGAAGGCGACTGCAGGCCTGAGTGACCTGCCATCCAGGGAATGGGTGGGATTGAAAGGAGGCTGTGGCAGCTCTTTCCCCACTTCACTTCCCCCTGGCAGGGAAGGCACGATTCATTCTGCCAAGGGCCCTCTGAAATCTTTTTTTTTTTCTTTTCTGAGATGGAATCTCACTTTGTCACCCAGGCTGGAGTGCAGTGGCATGATATTGGCTTACTGCAACCTCTGCCTCCCGGGTTCAAGCAATTCTTCTGCCTCAGCCTCCTGAGTAGCTGGGATTACAGGCACGTACTACCACACCCAGCTAATTTTTGTATTTTTAGTAGAGACAGAGTTTCACCATGTTGGCCAGGATGGTCTCAATCTTTTGACCTTGTGATCCGTCTGCCTTGGCCTCCCAAAGTGCCGGGATTACAGGCGTGAGTCACCATGCTCAGCCAGGAATTGGAATCTTTATCTCTGGTGCACATAAGGCGGAATCTTCTTGACACCAGCGTGTGGATTTTTAACACCACCAAGAGTCTGAAAGGACCACAATTTTTTTTCTGCAGCTATTTTTCTAGCATTTGCCAGTTCCTGTGGCTGGACTGATTTGAATACTTTGTTTTTCTCCCTGTGCCATTTACCCTCTCACCTTTCCTTCCTGCCTTCTACCACCCTTGGGTGAATGAAATTTGTAATTCTAGCTGTCGCATTTTGTGGATTTGTTATTTTTGTTGTTTTTCTGTGAAGCACAAACATTGGATGTGGGAGGTAAAGGAGTGTCCCAGTTGCTGCTGGTCACTCCCTTTATAACTATCATGCTCTTGTTTCTTGTAACTCAAGTTAGAAGTCAGGTTTTGGTCTCTCTTGCTCCACTGCAAAAAAAAAAAAAAAAAAAAAAAAAAATCTGAAGAAATGGGACAGGAAGAAAGACCTTGCAGCCAGATCTTCAGATCTTCTGAGTTTTGAGGAGTGATTTTCTTTCTTCCCCTTGAAAGACAAAAAGCTATTTTCACTGGTACATTTAAACCTCCCCAGATAGGGAGAGGTACCAATTCTAGACAAGTGCCATTGCAACACAATGCTCAGACAGCCTGAACTTTTGAACTCTGTTGCGGGGTGTAGGGTAGAAATTCACTGTTGGACACTGCCGTAGCAGTTTCATATTTCAAAGCAATATTGGGTGCTACAAAGAAGAACTGAAGGGGTAAATTTATTAAACTCATTAAACTTGTGATTGCTTTGTTTTCCTGTCCTTTTAAGAGATTAAATGTGAGGGAAAGATGTCAAAATACTTGTACAATTTCAAAATGTCACAATTAAACGTGAGCTGATTACATGTGTGCACACGCACACACACACACACACACACACACACAATTTTCCCAGTGTTTCTAAGCACAGCTAAGGTTGAACTACTAATTTAGAGGTCTCCAGAGTGGTTCTCCAAGCATGGTGCCCCAAATGGCTGTATCACCTGAGAACCAGTGATAAATGCAAATTCTCAGGTTCCTCCCTAGACCTACTCAATCATAAATGTGAAAGTGGGGTCCAGTGACCAGGATTTTAATAAGCTCTCCAGATAAGACTAATGTGTTTCCAAACCATGTCATAAAGGCAAAAGAAACATACAGGATGCAACTTGAAGGTCCTTTTTGTGGATTCCTATAATAACCTACATGTGTTATTGAACCCTGATATTTAGGTTTGTATACCTGATGTGCAGTAAGCCAAACACTGACATATCAGCACTTAGGAGAAAGATTTATTTAATTTGACCAAAGCAGGTGGGTAAGAGAAACACTCTCTTACTTCATAACCAAGTCTTAGGTCAAAGAGTTCCCTTTGAACATAACTAGGGGCTTTTAAGAGTAAGGTAGGTATGCAGGAGGTGGAATGTCTGACAATCAAAGCTGTTTGGTTCTCTTGGTCTGATCAAACTTCTAGATGCCATCAAGGAGGTCTGCATCACCTATGATTCATTGTGATTTATTTACTTGTTTATTTTTAGAGATGGGGTTTCACTCTGTCACACAGACTGGAGAGCAGTGGTGGAACATTAACTTACTGCAGTCTGCAACTCCTGGGCTCAAGTGATCCTCCTGAGTTGCTGGAACTACAGCACACCTAGCTAATTTTTTGATGTTTTTTTTTATAGGGAGGGTCTTTCTCTGCTGCCCAGGCTGGCCTCAAACTCCTGGGCTCAATCAATCCTCTTGTGTTGTCAGCCACCCAGAGTGCTGGGATTACAGGCGAGAGCCACATGCCTGGCCTCTTTGTTCTTTAAAAGAAAAACAAGGCAGGAGAATTGCTTGAACCCAAGAGGCAGAGGTTGTAGTGAGCTGAAATGGTGCCACTGCACTCCAGCCTGGGTGACAAGGCGAGATTCCGAAAAAAGAAAACTGTAGCCAGAAGCAAGAGCACAATCTGTGGTCTTCTCATCTCACCTTCTAGAAACTCCAATGCTTCTTCGACTCAGAGAGTTGCCTAATTTCGAGGTGCTCACTGATGCACATCAGCTGAATGCAGCCTTTACCCTCTATTTTGTTCACTTTAGTTTGCTTTCTTGAAGTGACATTAGACTTGGTGCCAGAAGGAACTTGGAACATAATTCTGTTCAGCATTCTTTGGATAACAAGAAGCTCAATATAGTTCCCTGCATCCCTGATGAACCATCACTCTTTCATAAACTATAAATGGATAGTAAAGGGGTATAACTGCAGCTGACACAGAAACAGGTGTAATAACCTACCATGGGCTAGCATCACTGACTCCATTTTAGCTGTAAACTCCAACCTGGCTTCCCCTCCTTATCACAGCTCCTTTGGATGCATAAATGAGTCATGCTGCACTTAGAAGCATTGAAGGTACTGTTCTTAACACTTATAGCCATTGTACCACATCCCGTTTGGCATACCTCCCGCGTATTGTAAGAAGAAAGTTTCTCTTTGATCATTGCGTAGAAGGAGCCCGATCACCCCCATTTCCCTTTGATCATTGTATGGAAACCACCTGTGCCCACAGCCCCTTCTTCTAACCTGCTTTTCTGCTTCTGTGAAATTCTGCTGCAGCTAGGTAACCTCTCCCCTACCTAAATCAAGGTATAAAAGATAATCAAGTGCCTTCCTTGTGACCGAGAGAATTTTGAGCATTAGCTGTCTCTCAGTCGCCAGCTAATTAATAAAGGACTCATAATTTGGAACTCAGAGTGTTGCGCATTCCTTCTAACTTGCTTGGTTACTACACAGGGAGCTACCAGAAGCTGTAGACAAGCAACACTGAGGTAAGGAATTCCAGGTTTTCCAGAAAGCAGAAAAGGAAAACCAAGCTAGGGTATAGTAGCTCATGCCTGTAATCCCAGCAGTCAGGGAGGAGGTGGCAGGAGGATTGCTTGAGCCCAGCTTGGGCCACATAATGAGAACACCCTATCCTCCACAAAAAGAAAAAGGAAGAAAAGGAAAACCAGATTAAAATGAAGCAGTGACTGACAGTCCAATTTTAAAATGCAAGTTAGACATATATCATTGTTAATTTTACCCTAAACATGTCTTTAACAAATACGAAAAAGGTAGCTATTGTTATGTAAATAGAAGCTATTTTTATGACTAAATCACATGTTCTTCTCACTTCTCTGCTCTCCATGCCGAAAAAAGGTCACTTATAAAGGTCATACCTATGAACAGATCTTGGACTCATAATCACCTCAGAGAACCATTATTGGTTTAAATTTGACAATGCTGAATTTTACCTGAGCCCTGTGATCCTGGTTAACAGTGAAGATTAAGAAATTTCCTCACCCTTCCCCATGTGACTTATGTAAGAGTCCCAGATCCCTCCGGTTTACCTATGACAAGGCCAGACACAGACCCTCCAAATTCCCATTCTTTGCCCCATGAGTGATTAGCTAAACTACTTGTCCCCAGTGATCAAGTGGAACAGAATCCTTGAGCCAAACTTTCCTCAGGCTTCTCTCTTTCCTATGGGCCCCATTCTGCTGACTCCACACCTAAGCAAATATAAATAGTGAAATAACCCCCCTTATCAGCTTTGCCTGGGAATTGGCAGACTACAGAAAATACCTTCCTGTCAGACCCCACTGGTTATTTCTGTTCACTTGTCCAACTTCCCCTCCAAAGATTCTGCTCATCTCTGTTTGCCTCCTCCTTTTGCTATGCAAGAAAAACTTCTTCCATTTGATTTGGATACATTTGCATATCTTATGTCACAGTGTGGAGTGTGTTGGGGTGTGGACTTAATCAGATGCTTAGAAAGAGGAATTGATTAGCTTCTAGCCAGGGTCTCAAACTGAATCAAGGCAGCATTTTAAAAAGCATTTGCTGGCCAGGCACAGTGCCTCATGCCTAAGATCCCAGCACATTGGGAGGCCAAGGTAGGTGGATCACAAGGTCAAGAGATCAAGACCATCTCGGCCAACGTGGTGAAGTCCTGTGTCTACTAAAAAAACACAAAAATTAGCTGGGCATGGTGGCACACACCTGTAGTCCCAGCTACTCAGGAAGCTGAGGCAGGAGAATCACTTGAACCCAGGAAGTAGAGGTTGCAGTGAGCTGAGATCACACCACTGCAGCCTGGTGACAGAGTGAGATTCCCTCTAAAAAACAAATGCGTTTTTTTTTTTTTTTGTATTATATTTATGTTACAAGCAGTACCTTCAGCAGAACCAGTAGCATGCTTATGCTGGGAGTATCAATGATATGTGTATTTGTTAATGGCTGCCAGTGTTGAAATGATACTCTGATGTGACCCCCACTTCAGGGATATGGACCGCTATGAGTGTTGGGGCAGGAATGGAGCAATGAAGCAAATAGCCTAATTATCAAACTGTAACTGGGGACAGGTGCCCATTTCTGGTCCCTGTCATCTAAGAGGAATGTTGATAGAAGAAAGTTTAACCAAAAGAGACGTAGCAGGGCTGGACAGGACACATGAGAAAAAACTTTTGATATCTTGCAATTTCATTACAGTGTGTCTAATTGCAGATTTATATTTATTCATCCTGTTTAGGACTTATTGGGCTTTCTAAATCTAAGGATTTTGGTTTTTCAATAATTTTGGGAAATTAACAGCTATTCTTTCTTTGAATACATGTGGTTAATTTTTTTTTCTTTTCTGGAACTGCCTAACTAACAGCTGTAGGTGAAACTTTGTAATTACTTTCTCTATGTCTCTTAGACTCATTTATATTTTCTTTTTGTGTGTGTGAACCTATGGTTCTATTGAAACTTTCATACTTTAAATCTCTACGTCTCTGTGCAGGACAGTTTTCAGGTCATCTAATATTCAAAATTACTTGAAATAGAAGTCCTGCCCACAACTGTTGATTGGTCTGGAAAGGGGCACACAACCTCAACTGGCCAACTGAAGTCTCTTCCTGATATTGTTTTGAATTAGAAGTAGGGACAAAGCTATTAGATGGTGTTTTCTTTGTTGTTTTTTTGTTTTGTTTTGTTTTTTGTTTTTTGTTTTTTCCCAAGACAGAGTCTTGCTCTGTTGCCCAGGCTGGAGTACAGTGGCAGATCTCAGCTCATGGCAACCTCTGTCTCCTGGGGTCAAGTGATTCTTCTACCTTTGTAGCTGGGATTACAGGCGCACACCACCATGCCCAGCTAATTTTTGTATTTTTAGTAGAGACAGGGTTTCACCATGCTGGCCAGGCTGCTCTTGAACTCCTGACCTCGTGATCTGCCTGCCTCGGCCTCCCGAAGTGCTGGGATTACAGGCATGAGCCACCGCTCCCGGCTGGATGTGTTCGAACAGACTTTCTAGTCTCTTGTTTCAGGGATTTCTAAGATCCAGCTGCGTCTCTGCTGATCAACTGTTTATGTAAGATACTTCCCCTTTCACTCTAACTAGTTTGATCTGTGACTCTTATGTATGATGAAGAGCGTCCTAACTAATGCATAGGATTATTTCAAAATTTCCAAGTGCCATTGTAGAGAGGGATTGAGTAACTGCAGCCTTTGAGAGATTTTTTAAAACTTTGTATATTCATTACCTGTGTGTTGCTATATAACAGATTATCTCCAAACTTACGGCCTCAATCACAAACGTTTCTTGTGTCACCATTTCTGTGGGTCAGGTATTCGGGAGTAGCTTAGCTGATTTGTTCTTGCTCAAGGTCTGTCCTGAGATTTTAGCTGTGATGTTAACTGAGGCTGTCATCATCTTAAGGCTTGATTAGCATTGGAGGAGCGACTCCCAAGATGGTTCACTAATGTGACTGTTGAAGAGGCACCCGAGTTCCTCACTAGTTCTTGGCAGGAGTCCTCAGTCTCTTGCCATGTGGGTCTTCCATGACGCTGCTTAAGTGTTCTCAAGGCATGGCAGCTAGCACCCTTTAATACAATTGATCTCAGAAAGAGAGGACAAAGGAAGCCATAGACATTTTTATAACCTATCTTGGAAGTGACCCATCATCACTTCTGCCTTATTCTATTTGTTAAAAGCAAGTCACTAAGTCCAGCTCCATCTCTCAAAGGGAGAAGTAGCAAAGAATTGTGGACATATAGTTGACCCTTGAACAACATAGGGGTTAGGAACACTGATCCCCATGAAGTAGAGAATCTGCATATAACATTTGCCTCCCCCAAAATTTAACTACTAATCATCTACTGTTGATCAGAAACCTTGCAGATAACATAAATTGTTGATTAACATATATTTTGTATGACATGTATTATAGACAGTATTCTTACAATACAGTAGATTATGAAAAGAAAATGTTAATAAGAAAACTGGGCAGGTGTAGTGGCACATGCCTGTTATCCCAGCACTTTGGGAGTCCCAGGCAGGAGGATTGTTTGAGGACAGTTCAAGATTAGCCTTTGGAACATAGTGAGACTCCATCTCTACGAAAAAAAAAATTTTTTTTTAATTAGCTGGGCAGACCAGGTACAGTGGCTCATGCCTGTAATCCCAGCCCTTTGGGAGACCAAGGTGGGCACATCACGAGGTCAGGAGTTCGAGACCAGCCTGACCAACATGGTGAAACCCTGTCTCTAATAAAAATATAAAAATTAACCAGGCATGGTGGTGCATGCCTGTAATCCCAGCTACTCAGGAGGCTGAGGTAGAAGAATCACTTGACCTCAGGAGGCGGAGGTTGCAGTGAGCTGAGATCACACCGCTGCACTCCAGGCTAGGTGACAGAGTGAGACTCTGTCTCAAATAATAATAATAATAATAATAATAATAATAATAATAATAAGCTGGGCATGGTGGCATACACCTGAGATCCTAGCTACTTTGGAGGTTGAGGCAAGAAGAACCCTTGAGCCCAGGAGTTTGAGGCTGGAGTGAGCTGTGATCATACCACAGCCTATAGCAACAGAGTGAGATCCTATCTCAATTTAAATAAAAATCTTCTTACACCTGTAATCCCAGCACTTTGGGAGGTCAAGGTGGGAGGATGACTTGAGCTCAGGAGTTCTAGAGCAGCCTGAGCAATATGAAGAGATTCCATCTCTACAAAGGATTTAAAAATTTGGCACTTGTGATGGTGTACATTTGTGGCCCCTGCTACTCTGAAGGCTGAGATGGGAGGGCTGCTTTAGCCAGGGAAGGTGAGGCTGAAGTGAGCTATGATTGGGCCACTGTACTCTAGCCTGGGTGACAGAGCAAGACCCTGTCTTTTAAAAAAAAAATCGTAAGGAAGAGAAAATATATTTACTATTTATTAGTGAAAGTGGATCATCATATAGACCTTCATCCTCACTGTCTTCATATTGCGTAGGCTGAGGAGGAAGAGAAAGAGTAGGGGCTGGTTTTGCTGTCTCAGAGGTGGCAGAGGCAGAAGAAAATTCATGTATAAGTTGACCCAGGGCATTCAAATCCATGTTGTTCAAGGGTCAACTGTATTCAAAAAACACCATGCCATTCCTCTGTGAGTTATAAAGGTCATGTTAGCCCCACTGCTCCATCCAGACCACTATTTCACCTGAATTTACAAGCTTCCTTCTTGGGAAGATCTTGATCTCAGTCTTTAGCACCCACTACTACTCATGTCAAGAACTACACCCATGTTTGCCAGTCACGAAACCTGCATGTTGGCCATGGCTAAGGCTGGAAGGCCTGAGGATTGTAACATTTCCTCCAGACCACAGACAAACCTCAGATGGGTTGCCCCAGACCTCATTACTTACCTACATCCTTCACATGATGGCAGTAGATGGTATTTGCACACGTCACAAGAGTCCCTCGTTTACAGCAATTATACTGTTCAGCAGGGAGACACCCAGCCCTTGTGACTACCCAGCCACTTGATTTCTGTCTACTGTCTCCAGCCTGTCTCCTGATTTGGAAGGAACAGTTGAGGCATTCCGACTCTGTATTTAAGTGTTCTCTGCCACTGTCCACTGATTGATGACTACACATAAAGTGTTAACTGGATACTCAATGGTACACATCATCCTACTAACAACTCCCCAGTCCTTTCTTTTTTTTCTGAGACTGAGTCTCGCTCTGTTGCCCAGGCTGGAGTGCAGTGGCACAATCTTGGCTCACTGCAACCTCTGCCTCCTGGATTCAAGCTATTCTGCCTCAGCCTCCCAAGTAGCTGGGATTACAGGTGCCCACTACCATGCCTGGCTAATTTTTGTATTTTTAGTAGAGATGGAGTTTTGCCACAGTGGCCAGGCTGGTCTTGAACTCCTGACTTTGTGATCCGTCCGCCTCGTTCTCCCAAAGTGATGGGATTACAGGCTTGAGTCACCACACCTGGCTCCCCTAGTTCTTTCATCTTGCCTTTTATAAGTCTGCATCCAACTTGTTGGATTACAGGCGTGAGCCACAGTGCACCGTGCCCTGCCGCTGCCCCTATTTTCATCCCTGGCTTTGGATCCCTTTCCTCCCCGAAGGGAGAAAGGCCTCCAGGGCAGCCCCGCAGACCCGATGGGAGGGGTGTAGGAAAATAGGCTAAAGCCAATGGAGGTCTGGAGCGCGCCTGGGCATCCAAGCGTGGAAGGGAAGTGACCAGCGGCAGGAGGTGAGGATGCTGTACAAGCGGAACCACCCGCCGCCCCGGGGCCAGGGAGCAGCTGAGACGTTGGCCTTTCCAGTTTCCTAGAGAGGGCGCTGAGGCCCCCGGGGCGGCGACGCGCCTGCGCTACTGGGACCGCTGGGAGGTAGGCGCGCGTCGGGCGGCTGCCGTGGCGGCTTAGGTATCGGTTGTCTCTTGGCGGCGAGAGTAGGTGAGCGGCCGGGTGGGGCGCGGGGTGAGGGTGGGGAGTGGGGCGGCTGTGTGGGCGAGAGTGGAGGGCGAGGCTCGGCCTGGAAGCTGCTCCCGGGGCGGGGGTCTGGCCGTGGATCCCGCCCCCGCCACGTTGAGGGCGTACCTCTCCGCCCCCGAGGGTTCAGGACAGAGAATCTGCAAGAGTCCTGGTTTTTTCCGGCTTTATCCTTTTACCCAATTATGCGAATAAAGCGTGTTTGTTAGAGACAATTAGGTAACACGGGAAAGTGGAAGAAAAGTGAAAGTAGTCACGGTCCAGAAATCTTAGTCTCCAGGTCTCCTGACATTTAAAACGTCTGGCATAATTAGACTTTTCCCTTTTTCTTGTGTTATTTCATTTCGTAGCACCTGTCGCGGTCTAACATGACATATATTTGTTGATCTTCCCATAAGCTCCTTGCCAGGGGAGTGCTTTTTGTCTGCTTTATTGACTACTGTTACCTTAGAGTGTGGGACATAGTAGGTGCTCCTAGTAGGTATTTGTTAAATTAATGAAAGAAGGAATATCCAAACTGGGAGATTAGAATTGACAGTTTTTAATGTCTTTTGAAGAATTGACAGTTTTTAATGTCTTTTTTTTTTTTTTTTTTTTAAGAGCCCATTGCCAAGTTAAGAATGTAAGAGTGACCTGTGAGCGTGGAACATTTCCTTGCAGAGTTGGAGCCCTCACAGCCTGGGCTGCATTTAATGCCTTGTGTCGTTCACTGTTTCAGACTTCATGTGTACTCCTTTGTTATGTTTAATCTCTTAAGTCAGTGGTCTTCATTCATTTTCTCAGCTTTCTGTATTTCAGACCCCATGGGAGTGGGGAAGGTGGATTGAGATCTTTCTAACTTACTAAGTGGGGTGTGTGCATAACACCAGCCCTATTGGCTGTGGAATGGATCTGCTGGCTGTGGGGAATCTTTGCATTGCAGGAGGCTGGATCTTGTGCTCTGTTTCTCTCTTCTTGCTGTAGATAAACACTGTACCTCTTGAGGCCTGATGTCGTTGGCGTCTGTTCTCAGAGACCTCAAACCATGTGCTGTTCCTTCCTTCGATGGCTCCTTAATCTTGGCTACACAGCCTGACCACCTGGTGAATAATGAAACATCATGGGGATGCATAAGGATTTAGTATGTTCCTTTTAGGTGCTGTATAGTATTTGATTTTATAAAAATGCTACTTTTATTTAGCCATATTGATGGACAAGTAGGTTAAATCCAGTATAAGGTTATTACAAAGAATATTCTAGTGAATGCCTTTGTAAATGTCTGAATACCGGTGCAAGTGTTTTTTTCAGAGCAGATTCTTACAAGTTTAATTTCTGAAGCATAAGGAATGTGTCTTTTTGGTTTTACTGTGGACTTTCAAACTATCCTTCCTGTTGGCTGTTACATTTCCACTTCTATCAGTGGTTTGTGTTTGGTGTTCTTTTCTTTTGGACAGAGGTTTTTCATATTGATGTATTCAAATATATTCACTGTTTTCATATTGTTGTCTTAAGAAATTCTTGCTTACACCAGGGTTCTTAGAGTCTTTATGGATTTTTTTTTTTTTTTTTTTGAGACGAGTTTCGCTCTTGTTACCCAGGCTGGAGTGCAATGGCGCCATCTCAGCTCACCGCAACCTCCGCCTCCTGGGTTCAGGCAATTCTCCTGCCTCAGCCTCCTGAGTAGCTGGGATTACAGGCATGATGTGCCACCATGCCCAGCTAATTTTTTGTATTTTTAGTAGAGACGGGCTTTCACTATGTTGACCAGGATGGTCTTGATCTCTTGACCTCGTGATCCACCCGCCTCGGCCTCCCAAAGTGCTGGGATTACAGGCTTGAGCCATCGCGCCCGGCTCTTTATGGATTTTTTTTTTAGCTTTGTTTAAGTTTCTTTAACTAGAATTTATTTTTTATGTGATTTTATTTGCTATTTTTATTTGCCTAGCCAGTTGTCCCAACACAATGCATTGATTAGTTTACTCTTTCCCACTGACTTGTCATGCTACTGTTACCAATTCTCAAGCATAGTTATTTGACTTCAGTGGGTCCTTTACCTGCCTGGTGGTGTTCATGCCAATAAAATGAGACCAGGTTCCATTAAGCAGAGCAGAAACTTTGTTGATGAAGGAATGGAGAAGGGAAGCTCATGCTCAAAGCACCTTCCTATGGGTGTGGTGAAGGGGGATTTTTAAGATCTCTTAGGACATGTAGGGCAGGGATTCCTGGAAAGAGGTGGCCCAATAGGAAGAACTGGAGTGTGCTCAGTCTCGTTCTTTTGTACCCAGCACTGTAAGTGCCTAGCAAAGTGCATGTCTACCTTCTAGGTGGAGATTTTTATTTTTTATTTTTTAATTTTTATTTATTTATTTATTGGAGACAGAGTCTTGCTCTGTCACCCGTGCTGGAGTGCAGTGACGCAATCTTGGCTCACTGCAACCTCTGCTTCCAGGGTTCAAGCAATTCTCCTTTGTCAGCCTCCCAAGTAACTGGGACTACAGGTGCGTGCTACCATGCCTGGCTGATTTTTATATTTTCAGTAGAGATGGGGTTTTGCCATGTTGGCCAGGCTGGTCTTGAACTCCTGACCTCATGATACACCCACCTTGCCCTCCCAGAGTGCCGGAATTACAAGTGTGAGCCTGGCCTAGGAGGAGATTTTAATATGGTAATGAAGCAAGGATTCAGGCCTGAGTAGTACTGCTGAGCTAAGTTCTCTTATTTGTGGTTACTGATATCTGACTTTTTTTTTTTTTTTTTGAGACGGAGTTTCGCTCTTGTTACCCAGGCTGGAGTGCAATGGCGCGATCTCAGCTCACCGCAACCTCCGCCTCCTGGGTTCGGGCAATTCTCCTGCCTCAGCCTCCTGAGTAGCTGGGATTACAGGCGTGAGCCACCACGCCCGGCCTTCTGGGACTCTTTAAAAAAAGATCGTGCTGCTGTAAGTAGACAGGGCCTCCAGGGATTGTAGGAATTTAATCAACATGAGCAATCAGCCTGTTTTACAGCTTCCTACCCTGCAGTCTATTTCTTCCTAAACCCTGTGTGGATTGCAGTCACCTAGTTAGTTAAAACTACCTCCTGGCTGGGCATTGTGGCTCACACCTATAATCCCAGCAGTTTGGGAGGCTGAGGCGGGTGGATCACAAGGTCAGGAGTTCAAGACCAGCCTCACCAACATGGCAAAACCCCGTCTCTCCTAAAAAGACAACAATTAGCCAAGTGTGGTGACATGCACCTGTAATCCCAGCTACTCCAGAGGCTGAGGAGAATAGCTTGAACCTGGGAGGCAGAGGTTGCAGTGAGCCAAGATCAAGCCACTGCACTCTAGCCTGGGTGACAGGCGAGACTACGTCTCAAACAAAAACAAAAACAAAACCCAGCTCCTGACAGACCCCAGCAACTTATAGGTGAACCTGAGTGAACTGTCTTCGTTACCATGCTAAAGTCTCCACCTGGGGAGTAGCTACATAACACGTGACCTATGTGCTGGCATAGTGACTTACTGCGTCTGCACCTCTGGAACCCCTCCTATACATGTGATGATGTAGCCTTTCCACTCTCCATTGACCCATAAAACTCTCCTATTACTTTTCCTTAGAGAGACACTGCTTTGAAAAATACTACCAGTGTTCTCCGTACACCAAGTAGTAAAACTCCTATTGATCAAAACTTGCGTTCTCAGAGTCATTACTCACCAGGTGAATGAACCCTGTTTTTTGGGTTTTGTTTTGTTTTTAGGCAACACTGTGGTGATACAATCTCTGTCATACATCAAACATAAAATTAGCTGGGCATGGTGATACGTGCCTGTAATCCCAGCTACTTAGGAGGCTGAGGCTGGAGAATCACTTGAACCCAGGAGGTGGAGGTTGCAGTGAGTGGAGATCACACCACTGCACTCCAGCCTGGGCAACAAAGGAAGACTCCATCTCCATAGAAACAAAAAACCAAAACTTTTATATATGTATAAGCTTGTGTCAGGATTCTGTACTTTTTCCTTTTATCTATGGTTTGCATGTTTCTTCGGTAATATATGCTGTTTTAGGTACTACAGCTTTATATTAAGCCTTATTGTCTGGTAGAACAAAACTTTCTACATATCAAAAGTTTTCTTATTTTACTTATTCATTTGGATTTTAGAATATACTTTTCAAGCTCTAAGAAAAATTACATTGTGGTTAGATTTTGTTGACTTTGAAGAAGTGTGTTTTCTCATACAAAATGTGTATCTGTTCTGTCTTTTGGCAGAGTTTTCTATTCCTCCACTAAGGTCTTGTACATTTTTTATTAGCTTTATTTCTGAGTACTTTATATTTTTGTTGCTATTGTATTAATTCATTTTCTGATTGGTTGTTGCTATTGTGTTGGAAAGTTATTGAGTATATGTTGAATATATATTCAATCTCCTTAATGTCCCATCATGTTCTGTTTTTTTGGTTCATTCTGTTTAATTTTTTAGGTGATTTTTCATATCATTCTTGAGTATATTTGCTTTGCATATTTCTTGTCTAAAAGTTTTCTGCATATTTTTTTCTTGTCTAGTTGCATTGTCTAGGATTACATTGTATGATTGTTCCCATTTTTAATTGCAAAGCTTTTTGTGTCATTACCATTTAGTGTCAGGTCTGTTGTAGATTTCTTTGGTCTATTCTTCATGTCAGTTTAAGGATGTCATTATTCCTGGATTGTTAAGAGTGTGCACAAAAAGGAGATATAGTTATTTAATTTTAAGAGAATACCAATACTGTAAATAGCTTTATGCCAATAAATGTGAAAAGCTAGATGAATACCTGGATTGTTTCTTCCCTTTTACTGTTACATATAATGCTGCTGTGAATATTCGTGTACGAGTTTTTGCATGGGCATCTTTTTTTTTTTTTTTGAGATTGAGTCTCGCTCTGTTGTCCAGGCTGGAGTGCAGTGGCACGATCTCAGCTCACTGTAACCTCCACCTTCTGGGTTCAAGCAATTCTCCTGCCTTAGCCTCCCAAGTGACTGGGATTACAGGTGTATGCCACCATGCCCAGCTAATTTTTGTATTTTTAGTAGAGACAGGGTTTCACCATGTTTGTCAGGCTGGTTTCAAAACTCCTGACCTCGCGATCTGCCCACCTCGGCCTCCCAAATTGCTGGGATTGCAGGCGTGAGCCACGCACCTGGCCTATTTTCTTTTTTCTTGGCTATATATGTAGGAGTAGAATTGCTAGGCCAATTAGTAAATGTGTGTTTAACTTTGTGAGGAACTGTCCAACTGTTTTCATATGTGTATGCATCAATTTACATTTCCATTAGCAGTAGATAAAGTTTCAATATCTACATACTCTCACTGATTTTTTTTTTTTTGAGACAGGATCTTGCTCTGTCCCTCAGGCTGGAGTGCAGTGGTGTGATCTCAGCTTACTGTAGCCTAAACCTTTCGGGCCCAGGCGATCTTCCCACCTCAGCCTCCTAGGTAGCTGGGACCAGAGGCGTGTGCCACCAGGCCTGGCTAATTTTTTATATTTTTTCTAGAGATAGGGTTTTGCATTGTTGCCTAGACTGGTCTTGAACTCCTGGGCTCAAGCAATCCACTCATCTCGGCCTCCCACGATTGCTTGTTATTATTGGTTTCGTTCTAGCCACCTTACTGGGTGTGAAGTACTTTCTTACTGCTCTGTTAATCTGCATTCCCTGATGACTATCCTGTGTACTTAATAGACATTTTAACACTTTTCTTTGGAGAAATGTCAGTTCAGACCCTTTGTCCATTTTTATTTTTGAGATGAAGTCTCATTCTGTCATCACTAGGCTAGAGTGCAGTGGCGTGATCTCAGTTCACCGCAACCTCCACCTCATAGGTTCAAGTGATTCTAACTGCCTCAGCCTCCTGAGAAGCTGGGACCACAGGTGTCTGCCACCACACCTGGCTAGTTTTTGTATTATTAGTAGAGACAGGGTTTTGCCATGTTGGCCAGGCTGGTCTCAAACTCCTGACCTCAGGTGATCTGCCTGCCTCGGCCTCTCAAAGTGCTGGGATTACAAGCGTGAGTGCCCTGGCCCCATTTTAAAATTTGTTATTTTTTTTTTCTTTTTATTATTGAGTTGTAATACATAAAGAATATAAATGTATATTCTCTCTATATGAAGAATGTAAATATATTTATTCTTTATATATTCCAGATACAAGTCTTTATCAGATATATGATTTGCCAATGTTTTCTTCCAGTCTGTAGATGCTTTTTCACTTTCTTATTTTCTTTTATGCACTAGAGGTTTTCCTTTTGATGAATTTATTTATTTTTTCCATGTTTCATATGATTTTGGTGTGCATGTGGCAAGAATCCATTGCCAAATGGAATGTCACAAAGACATATACCTAGAGTGTTAGTTGTTGGTGGTGTGTGTTTTTTTTTTTAATAGAATCTCGCCCTGTCACCCAGGCTGGAGTGCAATGGCAGGATCTCTGCTCACTGCCACCTCCGCCTCCTGGGTTCAAGCAATTCTCCTGCCTCAGCCTCCCAAGTAGCTGGGATTACAGGTGCCTACCACCACACTGAGCTAATTTTTTTGTATTTGTAGTAGAGATGGGGTTTCACCATTTTGGCCAGGCTGGTCTCTAACTCCTGACCTCAGGCGATTCGGCCGCCTCAGCCTCCCAAAGTGCTGGGATTATAGGTGTGAGTCATAGCGCCCAGTGAGTTTTAGATCTTATATGTAGTTCTTTGATCTTTTAGAAGTAATTTTTATAGATAGAGTGAGGTAGAGCACCATCTTCATTCTTTTGCATATAGATGATACCCATGTGTTGAAAAGATCATTCTTTCCACTTTGAACGATCTTGGCACCATTGTAAAATAATGACTATAGATGTAAGTTTATTTCTGAACTCTTAATTCTAATCCCTTGAATTATATGCCTGTTCTTATGCCAGGAATACAATAACCTGAAGACTGTTGTTCTGTAGGAAGTTTTGAAATTGAAAAGTTTGAGTCCTTCAACTTATTCTTCCTTTTTAAGAAGAATTATGACTGTATGGGTCTCTTGAATTTTAACATAAAATTTAGGATCAGCTTTTGACTTCTAAAAAGATGCCCCCTGGGAATCAGTTAGGGATTTGGTTGAATCTAGAAATCAGTTTTGGAAATATTCATAGGACTTGTGTTTGAAGAACACAGAATTAAAATGTTTTGGCCAGTGTACGAACTCATTGACATAACTTGGGAAATCCAGAGAGGAAGGTAGTAAGAACATACATTTTAAACACTGAACTTAAGGTGTTACAGGACACCCAAGGGAAACATCCCATAGACAGCAGGAAGCGTGTGGTAGGGGTCTAGGAGAGAAGTAAGAACTGTGAGAGCACCGTTAAAGTGATGAGAGTTGGTGAGATTGCTGACGGAAAGAACAAGGAAGCACAGGGGCCTGAGTTGCAAGAAGTGCCCATAATGAGAGTGCAGGAGCAGGAAGAGGAACCAGGGCATGAGGAACCAGAACTGTGAGGGGAAAATCAGGGCTGGCTGGTGCTAGAGAAGCCATGGGAGAGAGTGTGGCCAGAATAGCTTCCTTGAAAAAGGTTGAAGAGAGTGGGGACTTGGAGGAACACCCAGTTCTCAGCTTGACCTGGCACCCTGTACTATGCCCTCCAGGGCAAATTCACAGCACACTTGGGATAAGGCCTTGTTATGGAAGTTGGTAAGAGTCAGTGTGTGTGAGGTGCCTGGGTTCTTACTGGGAACATAGATCTTACAGGAGCCGGAAGCAGGGCTTGTCCCACTCATAGCTTTTTTTCCTCCCTCAGCTCAACTTGCTTCTCCAGTTCCTACCCTTCCTCAAGTGGGAAACTCAGGAGACCAAGCAGAGGCAACTGTACTTCGGATGGTCAGGCCCCAGGTGAGCTTGGTTCTTTCTGTTTTTACCACGTCCCGAAGACTCTGGTCCAGGAATGGCTAGAGGTCTCACCACCAGGACTCTGCCCCATCTAAAACTGTTCCTGTGTCTCTCCTGCCTAATTGCTTCCCTGAAGGTAATGGATTCTGTCTTGCCCTGGACTTGCCCTTTTTGAGGTATCATCTCAGCTCCTCTCTCCCACACTTTTGTCCATGAAGAGCCCATACTCTGTGCCCTCTGTACGCCTGATGACTCTGCCCTTCAGGCTGTGAATGTTCTTGAGTGATTGGAGCTTGTCATTCCAGGATACTGTGGTGTTTGAGGACCTGTTTGTGAACTATACTCAGAAGAAATGAAATGTCCCACACTCAGCCAGAGAGCAATGCACTGGAACATGATGCCAGAAAATGACCACAGCATGGCTTCCTTGGGTAATGATTCTGTTTCCTAGTCACTTAGAGTCTATATGCTGTGCATTCTCTTTGTTATATTCCTTGTCTTTTTAAACTTTTTACTATGAAAATTTCCAAACATAGATAAACTAAAGTAAGTTATGTAAGAGTCAGTATGTGTGGAGCTGCCTGAGACCACTTGAATAGGGACCCTCTCTGCACCCATCATTCAGCTTGAACAATGATCAGCATTCTCTTTACCTCATTATTGATTGACATAAGGTGGTTTAGGTAGAGTGTTTTTAGTTGTAAGGAAGAGAGAGCCGCTCAAGTTATTGTAACTAAGAAGCTGTGAATCATAGGCTTAAAGGAATGGGAACCCAGAATAAACTGATCAGCTAGACCAGACTGTGGGAAGCAGTGCCTTGACCCAGGGCAGCCTGGGAGCCAGAGCAACAAAAGCAAATGGATGTCGATGCCTGTGTTCTGGTGTGAATGTAAAGCAGCTGCTCACGGTGTATCTCTCTATTTGTTTTCTCTCTGCTTGTCCTCCTCCTCCTGCCCATTTTCTTCACTGTGAATCTTTTGTCCTTTTCATAGCTCTTTCGTAATTGTACTTCCTGTCCCCTTATATTTGTTGCTTGCTGTGTCTCCTAATGGCTTGGCTTCTCTCCATGCATCACTTCACAGCTTCTATTGCTACTCTTAATTGCCTTAATTTTGCCCTATCTCCAGTTCCAAATTTCCTTAGAGACGGATTCCCATTGCTATAGCCATTATGCATCATCTCATTGGGGCAGAGCTTTGGCCCAGGCCACAGCAGAGGCCAAAGACCAACCTAAAGATAAGCTGCCCTTGGGTCTAGTACTTGGTGCTGGTCCAATCAACTGTAGCTCATCATGGATGTTCAGGGTCACTTGCCACAAAGCATGGCTGCCTAAGTGTTCCTCTCTGAAAGACTGGAGCAGAGCAATTTCCTGGAAGGGCTTCTTGGCAGGGCAGGTGCTGTAATTGACACATTTAGGGCAGTAGACAACTATGGAAAGGGTGGGCTTTAGGAATCATTGACCCAGATAGCTTTAGGTTTCCATAGGCTAACTGGTATGATGGTTATGGCCCTGATTCAGATGTGATTGAAAGGAACCCACATTTTGGTGTTTTTCCATGGCCATGATTACTCTGCCTTCTCCCAGATTTTGTATTCAGAATTCCAGAGACAAATATTTACCTGTTGAGTTACTTTATATTCCAAAGAATCAAAGACTTTTGTTTGTTTGTTTGTTTGTTTGTTTTTGAGACAGAATCTTGCACTGTCACCAGGCTGGAGTGCAATGGTGTGATCTCGGCTCACTGCAACCTCCACCTGCTGAGTCAAGCAATTCTCCTGCCTCAGCCTTCCGAGTAGCTGGGATTACAGGCACGCACCACCACGCCCAGCTAATTTTTGTATTTTTAGTAGAGACAGGGTTTCAGTATGTTGGCCAGGATGCTTTCAATCTCTTGACCTCGTGATCTGCCCACCTCGACCTCCCAAAGTGTTAGGATTACAGGCGTAAGCCACTGCACCTGGCCTGTCATTTTAATTTGTATTTATTTTTCTTTTTTTTTTTAAGATGGGGTTTTACTCTTTGTTGCCCAGGGTGGGGTGCAGTGGCATGATCTCGGCTCACTGCAACCTCTGCCTCCCAGATTCAAGTGATTCTCCTGTCTCAGCCTCCTGAGTAGCTGGGATTACAGGCCACCACACCTGGCTAATTTTTGTATTTTTAGTAGAGATGGGGTTTCACCATGTTGGTTAGGCTGGTCTTGAACTCCTGACTTCAGGTGATCCGCCCGACTCAGCTTCCGAAAATGCTGGGATTATAGGTGTGAGCCACCGTGCCCGGCCATAATTTATATTTCAAATTATTGAGATCCCTGTTACTTTTGCTGAGAGTATGCAGCTGGCTCCTATCAGGCCAGTGCTCTGAGGGCTAGTGGCATCCCCACTTCTAGAACTCTGCTGTCTCCTTCAATACTGCTGTCCAGCTTTTCTGAACCGATAGCTTCTCCAAATCTTTGTACTGTCCTTTCATACCAGATCTCTCCTTTTTGTACACTTTCCTAATCATACCCTCATAGTAGAAATTTCTCAATTCATTCCCATCTTTTCCTTGTCTCTTTCTTTTATTTGACCTGAGGTATTTGCTAGCCTTCCTTCTTCCAACATGTTTTCTGAGAACCATGGAACCGTAGAATGTCATGGTTGGAAAGCTACTCAAAGTTCACCATTTTACATGCATGAGACACAGCATGAGAGTGACTTCTGTAAGATCACAGCATGCTTTGCAGTCTAGTCTGTTGCTTTCCAATGGCCCTTCTGACTTGGCTGTGCTGCCTCAATATCTTTTTTCCACCCTCCTCCACTGACCATCTTTTTTTTCCTTGTTTTTCTATCCTGAAGATCCAATTGAGCTATTTCTTATTTTATTCTTGTTCTCAATGTGTCATCTCATTTCTTAACCATAATGTGACTTTTTTTCAGGTACATAAGCTCTTTATGATTCTGTTTCTTTAACAGGAAAAGAAATGAGTAAAAGTTTTCTTATTTCTTTTGGCAGCAAGTAGAAACATGATGGAGTGTTCGGAGTTGACTCTGAAGCAGGAAATTTTTAAAGGATCAGAGTCATCTAATAGGACATCAGGGGGACTCTTTGGGGTGGTTCCTGGGGGAACAGAGACTGGAGATGTTTCTGAAGATACTTTGAAAGAGTTAGAAGGACAACTGTCAAATGAAGAAAGGAACAGACTAGAAAATGATTTCTTGGAAATAACAGATAAGGATAAGAAAAAATCCACAAAAGACAGATATGAGGAATATAAGGAAGTTGGGGAACATCCACATCTATCTTCCAGTCCTCCTGAACATGAAGGAGTTTTAAAGGGACAGAAATCCTATCAGTGTGATGAATGTGGCAAAGCTTTTTATTGGAGTTCACACCTCATTGGTCATCAGAGAATCCACACTGGAGAGAAACCCTATGAGTGTAACGAGTGTGGGAAGACCTTCAGGCAAACCTCTCAGCTCATTGTTCATCTCAGAACCCACACAGGGGAAAAACCCTATGAATGCAGCGAGTGTGGAAAGGCCTATAGGCACAGCTCCCATCTCATTCAACACCAGAGACTCCATAATGGGGAGAAACCCTATAAATGTAATGAATGTGCAAAAGCTTTTAATCAGAGCTCCAAACTCTTTGACCACCAGAGAATCCATACTGGGGAGAAACCTTATGAGTGTAAGGAGTGTGGGGCAGTCTTTAGTCGGAGTAAGAATCTTGTTCGACATCAGGTCCTTCACACTGGTAAGAAACCTTACAAATGTAGTGAGTGTGGGAAAGCGTTCTGTTCCAATAGAAATCTCATTGACCATCAGAGAACCCACAGTGGGGAGAAGACTTATGAGTGTAATGAATGTGGTAAAGCCTTCAGTCGGAGTAAATGTCTTATTCGACATCAGAGCCTTCACACTGGGGAAAAGCCATACAACTGTAGTGAATGTGGGAAAGCCTTCAATCAGATCTCTCAGCTCATTGACCATGAGCGAATTCATACTGGAGAAAAACCATTTAAATGTAGTGAGTGTGGTAAGGCATTCAGTCTGAGTAAATGTCTTGTTCGGCACCAGAGACTTCACACAGGTGAAAAGCCCTATAAATGCAATGAGTGTGGAAAATCCTTCAATCAAAACTCGTACCTCATTATACACCAGAGAACTCACACTGGTGAGAAACCCTATGAATGTAATGAGTGTGGGAAGGTCTTCAGTTATAATTCTAGTCTTACGGTACATCAGAGAACCCATACTGGGGAAAAACCTTATAAATGCAATGATTGTGGGAAAGCTTTTAGTGACAGCTCACAGCTTACCGTGCACCAAAGAGTTCACACCAGAGAGAAACCTTATGAATGTATTGAGTGTGGGAAAGCCTTTAGTCAGCGTTCCACTTTTAACCACCACCAGCGAACTCATACCGGAGAGAAGCTCTCAGGGCTGAGTCGGTCATCTTCTTAAGGCATGGTTCTCTGAGACAGAGAGCAAGGACCTTTTGAGTTAAGCTTTCTTTATAAGAGGGATGCTCATCATGGTCTCTGGAGACCACTTATCACAGTGGACCATACCCTACTTGCTTTTCCTTGGGTCACTAAGGTGGGAGAGTAGGTGTAACTTAGTCTGATCCTTACTTAGTAGTAGGAAATTAAGGATTACATGTCATTTGCTTGTAGCTTTCCTTCTTTCTCTTAAAAAACTATTTTAAAATCCATCTTATTAGTATGCATTCCACAATCAGATTCTGCATTTCTGAAGAACAGCAGTTATATTATCTTTATTTTAATGCAGTTCCTCCACTGAACCATTTACGTAAAGTCATTTTTTAAGTCAGTCTACTATATTATTCATTCCTGCTCCTTGCCGTCTCCTTCCACAGCTACTTTTAAAATTTGTACTGTAAGCTACATCTGTCTTCATGTTTGTGTTTTCTGGCTAGGAAACTTTTCTTTTTGTTTGCTAATTACTTCCTTCACAATAGTCAAGATTTATACCATCTCTGAAAGACTTTCTTCTTCACATAGTTGTTTCTTTTATACTTCTATTGATTTAGCCTTAATGCTTTAAATTAGCTGGTGCTACAATATATAACTGTTACATGTTTTTGTAAATTGTTCTCAACTTACAATGTGTTATGCGTATCACATACATCCAAAGTATACTCACATATAGTTGTGTATGTGTAGACCTTTTCTTTTCCCTTTTCTTTTCTTTTCTTGTCAGAGTCTTGCTCTTGTTGTCCAGGCTGGAGTGCAATGGCACAATCTCAGCTCACTGCAACCCCTGCCTCTTGGGTTCAAGCAATTCTCCTGCCTCAGCTTCCCAAGTAGCTGGGATTATAGGCACGTCCAGCTAATTTTTTGTTTTTTGTTTTTTTTTAGTAGAGATGGGCATTCTCCTTGTTGGTCACGCTGGTCTCGAACTCCTGACCTCAGGTGATCTGCCCGCTTTGGCCTCCCAGATGCTAGGATTACAGGCATGAGCCACTGCACCCGGCCACATATGTGTATACTTTCATACCAGCTTGTAAGCTCCTGAGATCAGGTATGGTATCTATTTCTTTTAATATATACATAATAGCTTGAGTATGCTAGTTCTTAAATAAGTTTCAAAATTCAAATTGTGTCATCATTAACGTGGGCATAGTCTCCCCTCTCCCTCATATCACATCCACTGGAGTAGAAGCTTCTAAAGAAGGAAGTGGCATCTCATCATAGTATGTCACATATAAAGGCTCATTGATATCTTCTACTTAAAGCCTTGGAAGTCTTACTACTGGTACTTCAGTCTTAAGGAGCTAATGGATTTGTGTGTGAATTAGTGTCTGTTTATCTAGGTATTGGGTTGGGCAGTGACATCCTACTGATAACATAATTCGATCTGCACACTTACTCTAATTCTGAACTATCTGACTGCATCCTGCTTCCTAAATAAAACTTATAGTCGGCTGGGCGCAATGGCTCACCTGTAATCCCAGCACTTTGTGAAGTCCAGGCGGGTGGATCACTTGATGTTAGGAGTTCGACACCAGCCTGGCCAACATGGTGAAACCCTGTCTCTACTAAAAATACAAAAAGTAGCTGGGTGTGGTAGTGTGTGCCTGTAATCCCAGCTGCTCGGGAGGCTGAGGCAGGAGAATCACTTGCACCTGGGAAGCAGAGGTTGCAATGAACTGAGATTGTGCCACTGCATTCCAGCCTGGGTGACAGAGTGAGACTGCATCTCAAAAATAAAAAAAAAAATAAACAAACAAAAAACGTACAGTCAGTTTACTGCCAGAAGACTTGACTTTCATTGCTGTGATATAGATGATTGAAAATTTCAGCTAGCAGTGTTCCTGGATGATTCGAATTCACAGTAATGAGGTTTTTGGTAAAACAGTAGTATCAAACTAATCTATTTCCCATATCATCTAGTCCTGTCTCACTACAACTGCTACCTTAATTTCAAGATGAGAACTGTGCCTTAATTATTATCTTCCAGACCATCTTCCACTCAGCAAAGACGTAAGAACCAAGAAATAATTCTCAGAGTACTTTCTTTCTTTCTGCAGTCATGTGTCAGTCCATGAGCTTGAACCACTTTTCCTTCCACCCCTGCAATCATGGCCCAGTGCTGGTGGACCTTTGGCTCTAATGTTCACCCGCTTTTCTTTCCATCTCTCTGACCCCTTAACAGGCTGACAGGATCCGCAGAATGGCAAAGGTGGAGGACAGGCTAGAGGGGCAATGTCAGGCATGTAACCTGGAGGGGTGATTTTGTAGCTGTGGTGCATGTTTCAGACAATGCAGAAGAAAGGTAAAAATGTTGAGGATCAAGAAAATCAGAATTAAATGTGATTCTGGGGGAGGTATCTCAGACAAAGTTAGAAAGGATTACTGGGGGCCTAAAGTTTTTCAGGGTCTTTAGAAATTACTGAATTCGGCTGGGCACAGTGGCTCATGCCTGTAATCCCAGCACTTTTGGAGGCCAAGGCAGGCAGATCACTTGAGGCCAGGAGTTTGACCAACCTGGCCAACATGGCAAAACCCTGTCTCTACTAAAAATACAAAAATTAGCTGGGTGTGGTGGTGCACACCTGTAGTCCTAGCTACTCAGGAGGCTGAGGCAAGAGAATCACTTGAACCTGGGAGGCAGAGGTTGCAGTGAGCTGAGGTCACTGTACTCCCAGCTGAGCAGCAGAGCAAGACTCTGTCTCAAAAGCAACAACAACAAAACTGAACTCATGACACAACTGGAATTCTGCCATTTGTAAATACGTATTTTAAGTGTTTTCAGCTTTTTTTTTTTTTTGCATTTGTTTCCATTTTCTTTTAAAAGATATGCAGATAGGACTTTTTCTTCTTTAAGTGTTTTATTTTGGGAGCACCCAGATTTTAGGGAAGAGCCTCACTATATGAGCACATGAGTTGCACATTTCTGGTTCTCTGCCCTGAGTTGGATTGCCAGTCATGTGTTCAGAAGAACCATCCTGCCTTTTGGATGCTGCAATTTTACCTTCTTGTTCTTGTCTGCTCATTCCCTCCCATACTAAGCCTCTGGAGTATGGGAATGTGCACCATTCCTAACTATATTAACTCACTACCATCCATCTGGTGTAGGTGCTCAGTACAAGTAAATCCTGAAAAAGCCTCAGGCTCTTGGATGGAGGAAAATCGGCTGCATTTGAAAGCCATACTTCAATTTCTGTTGGTCATTGCTAGTATAAACTTTAATTATTGATTTAAACAAATTGTATCTGGATCCAGTTATATTGATAAATTATTTTTAGGTTTAATAGTTTGTTAGAGGGCCAGGCTTGGTGGCTCAGCCTGTAATCCCAGCACTTTGGGAGGCCGAGGCGGGTGGATCACGAGGTCAAGAGATCGAGACCATCCTGGTCAACGTGGTGAGACCCCGTCTCTACTAAAAATACAAAAAATCAGCTGGGCATGGTGGCGCATTCCTGTAGTAGCAGCTATTCAGCAGGCGGAGGCAGGAGAATTGCCTGAACCCAGGAGGCGGAGGTTGCGGTGAGCTGAGATCGCGCCATTGCACTCCAGCCTGGGCAACAAGAGCGAAACTTCGTCTCAAAAAAAAAAAAAAATAGTTTGTTAGAGTCGTTTTCTAGCTTTTTAAGGTTATAATAAATAAGGATTTATTTGTCTTTTGATGTCACTTATGTTGTGCATTAGCAAGAACTTCGAAAAATGTGGAAGAGTAGATGTCTCTCGCTTAACTCTTGGGGGAATGTTTTTAGTATTTCAAAGTTTCATATGGTGCATTGTTGGATTTTGATGTTCTGCTGTATTTAGGAAGTTTCCTTCTAATCTTATTTCTACAAGAAGCTGTGTAGTTTAGTGGTTAAGAGCACAGATTTTGTTCCCAGTGCTCTAGGTTCAAATCCAGAGTCCACCACTTTGTTAGGTGTGTGACCCTGTGCAAATCACTTAGCTTCCTTGTATTTTGGTTCCTCCATCTATAAAATAGAGTTACCTCATAGGGTTGTGAGGGATACATTATTTACTATGTGTAAGGTAACAATGCTGGGCACAGTGCATGGTTTCCCAATTATTATTGTACTTAAGAGTTTTGGAGTTTTTTGTTGTTGTTGTTGTTGTTTTGTTTTGTTTTGTTTTTGTTTTAGAGACAAAGTCTCCCTCTGTTGCTCAGGCTGGAGTGTAGTGATGCAACCATAGTTCACCTCAGCCTTGAACTCCTGGGCTCAAGGGATCCTCCTGCCTCAACCTACCCTATAGTTAGGAATACAGGCCTGTGCCACTACACCTAAGTTTTTGTTTTTATTTTTATTTTTTGTAGAGATTGGGGTCTTGCTGTTTTGCTCAGGCTAGTCTTGTGGTCCTGGCCTCAAGTAATCATCCTGCCTTAGTTTCCGTAAGTATTGGGAATACAGGTGTGAGCCACAGTGCCTGGCCTATACAAAGTTTTTATTAGGATTAGTTGCTATATTCTATCAAGTTTTAAAAATGCATTGTTGTAATTTTATAAATTATGTTCTTTTTTCTTTTTGTAATTCATTTTCTTGACAAGTTTGCAAATATTTGCAATTTCCTTATACTTTTCAAGTAAAATCTGTTTGTTCAAAGTGAGTTTTGTTTTCTTTATATTTTTGGGGTTTTTTTTTTTGAGACAGAGTTTCACTCTGTTGCCCAGGCTGGAGTACAGGTGGTGCAGTCTCGGCTTACTGTAACCTCTGCCTCCCAGGTTCAAGCAATTCTCCTCCCTCAGCCTCCTTAGTAGCTGGTATTACAGTGCCCACCACCATACCTGGCTAATTTTTGTATTCTTAGTAGAGACGGGCTTCACCATGTTGGTCAGGCTGGTCTTGAACTGGCCTTGTGATCCACCTGCCTCGGCCTCCCAAAGTGTTGGGATTACAGGCGTGAGCCCCTGTGCCTGGCCTTATAGTGAGTTTTTATTAAGTACAGAAGTAGATTCAATTTGGTAATGCTTTGCTAGCTTTGCAAAATAATTTTGAAAAAGTTGTGTTTCTCTTTTATTACTATGAAGAGTTTGTATAACATGGGAATTGTTCATGAAGTCTTGCTTAAAGTAACTAGGCCTAATTCTTTGGGTGAGGGGATTGGGAGGGATATATCTTTAGCAACTGTTTTAGTCAGTTTGAGCTGTTATAACAAAATACCATAGAGCAGGCATCCCCAAACTACGGCCGGCGGGCTGCATGCGGCCCCCTGAGGCCATTTATCCGGCCCCGCTCCACACTTCAGGAAGGGGCACCTCTTTCATTGGTGGTCAGTGAGAGGAGTACAGTATGTGGCGGCCCTCCAACGGTCTGAGTGACAGTGAACTGGGCCCCTGTGTAAAAAGTTTGGGGATGCCTGCCATAGAGGATGGCTTAAACAACAGACGTTTATTCCTGACAGTTCTATAGGCTTTAAAGTTGAACATCAAGATGCCAGAATGGTTGAATGCTGGTGAAGGCTCTCTTCCTGGTTTGCAGATGGCCCCCTTTTTCCTGTGTCCTCACATTTCAGGGAGCAAGAGCACTGGTGCCTCTTCGAAACCTTTTAAGGGCATTAGTGAGAATGAGGGCCCCATTCTCATGATCTACTCCAATCCTAGCTATTTTCCAAAGGTCCTCATCCCCAAATATCATAGCATTTGGGGTTAGGGCTTCAACGTAATTATTCATTCCATAATATTCCACTCCTAGCCACTCTCTTCATGTCCTTACATGCAAAGTAAGTTCATTCCATCCTAACAGCCTCCGGAGTTTGAATTCATTCTAGTATCAGCTAACAGTTAAAATCCAAAATCTTATCTAAATATCTGAATCAGATATGGGTGAGACCCAAGGTATAATTTATCCTGAGGCAAAATTCCTCTCCAGCTATGAACTTGTGAAATCAGACAAGTTACGTGCTTCCAAAATACAGTGATGGGATAGGCATGGATGAGGTATTACAATTCCAAAAGTGAGACATTGGAAGGAAGAAAAGGATGATGAGGCTGGGTGTGATGGCTCATGCCTTTAATCCCAGCACTTTGGGAGGCTGAAGTGGGAGGATTGCTTGAGTCCAGGAGTTTGAGACCAGCCTGGGCAACATAGGGAGATCTCATTTCTATAAAAATAATTAGCCGGGCATGGTGGCTCGATCATGGGAGTTTGAGGCCACAGTGAGTTGTGATCATATTGCACTCCAGCCTGGAGGGGGTTAAGGATGGTCTCATGCAAGTCTAAAATTTATCAAGACAAATTTCATGAGATCTTAGGCTCATGAATAATCCTCTTTAGTCCTATACTGCCCTCTCCAGGACCCCCTGGGTGGTGGTCCTGACTCTACAGATATGCCAGGAAGGGTTCACTCCCCCATGGCTTTTGTTGGAGACCATCTGGCCTGTGGAAACTGAGGCAGTATCCCTGATGATCTCTGAATAGCCAAGAGAAGAGTCATTCTTTTCTTGTTTGGAATGGTGGACATTCACAGCCAGCCTCATTCCTGTCTTTAAGACTTTGGATACAATCATATCAAAGCTAAGGGCTTCAACATACAAATTTGGGGGATACAGTTCAGTCCATAGCAATACTTCCATTCTCCTGACCTGCAACATGTCCAGTTACTTCTAAAAGTAGTTGTCATCTACTATATTAATAACATGCTCATTGCCAGCCTATTAAACAAGTTGACTACTCCATACATAAGGTCATAGGTAATATGACATGCAGGCTGAGTTGTCAGCCCTGATAAGGTCCAGGGACTTGCCCAACAAGTTCAGTCCCTGGAGCTACCTGGTCCAGTAACTAGGGGAGTATTCCTGATAAAGTCAAAAATTGTCGTTGGCAGCCCCCACCTACAAGAAAGAAGCTCCATAGCTGGTCTGTTTGGCTATTGGAGACAACATGTATCACATTTGAGTATTAGTTGGCCTCCTTTAGTTAAAAGTACCCACAACACAACCACCTCTGAACGGTGCCCTCAACAACAGCAGATTCTAGGGGCCTATCATTCATTAACATGGGCTTGCCATTAATGTAGGCCCATGGAACTACGGGTCTCACTGACTCCTATCCATACAGATCGGAGACTGTGGCAACAAGAGGCTGCTATCAGGGTGCACCAGGCCCTTGGGTTTTGGTCGTATAAATTGCCCAAGATTTTTGCCATATATAGTCCCTTTGAATGGCAGCTGCTAGCCTGCTATTGGGTTCTAATGGAAACAGAACACTTGACCACTAAAGCACTGTATGTGACCTTAAGACCTGAGCTGCCCATCTCATGCAGGTATTGTTAAAGAAAAATAAAAATGGAAGCTACAGTTTGGAAATACCCCAAGGCTGACCACCTGCAACTGTGTAACCAAAACTAATCATTCTGATTTCCCTGAAATGCTGTTCTCTAATCATAAATGAAATGCGACATGTAAGCTTTACATCCTTGCCAGCATGATTCACTGAAATTAAACCAATCAGCTATAGACCAATGAGCTTAAACAGCCCAACTTTCCCTAAAAAGAATGTGTAACAGCCAATTATAAAACGTCAAAATATTCCCCTCTTTATACATTATAAACTATGTTGTAACTTCTGTAAGAAGAGTTTCTTACCACTTGATTTGAGTCTTCTAGATTGTGGTCTGTACTTCTTGTTTGAACAATAAACTTTTAATTTTTTCTTAACTTTATCTGATTTTATTTTTTTTTTTCACAGTGCTCACTAATCCTACTAATAAAACATGACAAGTTCAGCCAAGTACCATCATTAAATGAAAATGTTACATATAAGATGGAGCCTGATTGGGATCCCAGGGGGGTCTGCCAACTCCATAAAGTAACTGTCTTGCCAGAGCAGGCTGAACAGCCCATAGGGGATGTTCCCTTACTGTGTGCACCCCATGGTTCAAAGATGTTTTGGCCGATGGTATGAGTTGGCTTACTGAGGGATTTTTGAAACTCAAAGCTGATAAACGCTAATGGTCTGCTGTGGCCATCTATCTTGCTATGGATTGAGTGGTTTTGTTGCCTCCAAAACACTTGTTAAAACCTAATCCCCAGCTGGGCGCAGTGCTGCATGCTTGTAGTCCCAGCTACTCAGGAAGCTGAGGTGGGAGAATTGCAAAGGCCATGTAGCAGCAAGCGAGTATTAACAGGTTTTAGGCCTTTTAAGGCTTGTGCAAGGATGGGATATTGATGCTGGGCAGGATATGGGTGGTTAGGTTTTAAAGGGATGATGAGGGGCAAGTGGCTTGTAGCAAGGGATGGGGAGGTGGTATTTCATACCTTAGGGTTAAGGTAGGACAATATAAGGGGAGCTGTTGAGGGAGGTATGTGTTCAGGAAGGAGGGCGGCAATGAAGTGGGGCTGTAGTCCAGGAATGGTTACAGAGGCAAACAATCTTGTTAAGATATTCATGGCTTAAGGGGGAACTGGTCAGGTGAGGATGATTAGGAAAGGATGTGGAAAGGGGTGCTGGCCTAATTGATACCAGACTTGGGGAGTTTTGAGAGGCCTGGAAGCCTTGCCATTAATTCCTACAACCGTTACGGAGGCCAAGGAGGCAGGTCCTTGAAAAGAAGGCAGTGTGGAGCAGGTGGCCTCCGTATTAAGAAGGGGATGGACTTACCTTCCACCATAAGAGTTACCTGAAGCTTGGTGTCCCTGATGATCTAAGGGGCCTCTGAGATGTTTGGGCAGCATCAGTCTTCAGCCACTAGGCCGAGGAAATCTGGGAAGGAGTCAGCCAGGCAGCCTTGGATTTGAGCTCCAGGAGCTCTGGGAATGGTGATGTGAGTCAGACAGTCCAACTTCCAGTGGGGGCCTGCACAGATGGGGCACAGCTTAGGACTAATCTCGGGTTACGGGCATTCCTTGGCCTAGTGGCCATTTTTCTGACACTTGAAATAAGGTCCTGGAGGGGCGGCTGGACGTTGTGATCTGGACATTCTGAAGTCCTTTTGGGCTGGTGGAGCAGCAGGGGTTTGTCTTACGGCAGAGGCAAGCATCTGTAGTTCTGAGATGTGCTGCCACTGGGCAGCCTCTTCCCTATTAATGAACACCTTGAAGGCAAGGTTAATTAGGTCCTGTTGTGGGGTTTGAGGGCCAGATTCTAACTTTTGGAGCTTTTTTCTAATGTCAGGGGCTGATTGAGTGATAAAATGCATAAGAATAAGGCGTCCTTCTGGTCCTTCAGGGTTTAATGTATATCACCTGAGAGTGGAAGCTAGACGGGCCATAAACTGAGCTGGATTCTCAGCCTTGTTTTGAGTGGTCTCTTTTAGTTTGTCATAGTTGATGGCTTTATATGCAGCCTGCTGAAGCTCCTCAACAAGACAAGAAATCATGTAGTCTCGCCTGTCTATACCAGGGGACCCTGCCTCGTAGTCCCATTGAGGGTCTTCACAGGGGACTGCTCTGGCACCTTCCTGAAAGTCAGGCTCAAAACGCTGGCAATCTTCAGCATTAAGACTGAGCCAGGGTCCAAACCTGCTCCCATTTTTCAGGAGTGAGAGTAGAAGTGAGGACGACATTTAAGCCACCCCAGGTGAGATTATAAGACTGGGATAAGTATTGAAACTCTTGTATATATTTGGTGGGGTCTGATGGGAAAGAGCTTAGGCGCTGACTGATTTGGGCAAGGTCAGACACAAAGGGATGTGCACCCAGACTGTTCCCTCGGCTGCAGCCACTTCTTGAGGGGGAAATTGTTGGACATGGGTGGGGGAATTAGCCATGGACTAAATTGTAAGCCAGATCAGATATGAGGTAAGGTGGCGATAGGAGGGGCATAAGGAGGCGGGTTGTGGACAGAAGAGTTAGGCTCTGGGGGAGGATTAGGACCTGGTTCGGACACGCAGGGAGGAGAGAGATCAGAAGGACTGATGAACAAGGAGGATTCAGTGTCAGCGGCGGGGGGTGAAGGAGTGGAAGGAAGGGAGAGGGGGAGAATTTGGAATGAGTCGCACTGGGAACAGTTCAGGCAGGGAGCAGGGACTGAAGTGTAAAAAATGCCTGGACGTATGGCACCTCAGACCTTTCGCCCATTTTATGACAAAAATTGTCTAAGTCTCACAAAATAGAAAACTTGAAAATGCCATTATCGGGCCACTGGGAACCATTGTCTAATTTATATTGGGGCCAGGTTGTATTACAGAAAAAAATGAGACATTTAGACTTCAGATCAGATGAAAGTTGAAGGGGTTTCAGGTTTTTGAGGACACAGGCCAGGAGAGAAGAGGGAGGGATGGATAAAGGAGAGGAGTTTGAGAGAAGATAGAGCCAAGGAGGAGAGCAACCACTAGGATCCTCAGCGGGCATCTTCAGCTGGGGTCCTGGGCTGTACAGCTGGCAAATGGCCAAGGCAGGCATCCCTGCTGTTGACCAGACACCAAGGGAAGACTGTCTTCCCGAGAAAAGTCCATGACTAATGTTGGATTTTTGATACACGAATAGGAGGGACCCCCTTTCAGAATATTTGTCTCTATTTCAGAAAGTGTTATTTCAGAACATCTGTCTCTATTTCAGAAAGGAAAGGTTTGAAAACAATGGAGATTGCTTTGTTATACCAGAGCAAGTTTAAACAGAAACACCATGCTCTTGAGTTTGTTGAGAGTCCGCTTTTAATGGCTGGCATCCAAGAGTCAGCTGGAGCTCAAACCTCTTGGCCCAGAACAAAGTGCAATCAACATTATATCAGTTTACGGTCAGGGAGTGGTAAGCAGATTATTACAGAAGCAGAAGGAGCAGGTTAGGGAAAGGGGGTAGGTGCCTAACAACAAAATTCTATTTAAAGTTGTTTTTTACTCAGGACGTGGGGTAGGCAGTTACACAGTTGCAGGTGCAGGATGTATGGACCAGTGAGCCCTGTTTCTCAGAAAATTGGTTACAAAGATGCCAGGTGTCTCAGACCACAAGCTCTCGGCACAGAATGCCCTACGTAGCTCAGGGTGGGCAAAATGGAGTTGGCAGGATTGTTCAAAATGTATTCATCACAGCCAAGCTAGGGTATTTCAGCTTACCCAATCCGAAGATAAAGAAAGGGGTTCTAAGGCCAGTCTGAGGTACTGAAGTTACGGGAAGGCTCTTCAAGAAGGGAGAGCAGGGGTAGGGGACAGATCTCCCTGTGGAGTTTCCCTATCCTGGGTTTCGGCACCAAAATGCTAAGCACGGATCCAATTGAAGAGACAACCTAACCAGGCTTTGTGTGAGCAACAAGGCTGTTTATTCACTCGGGTGCAAGTGGGCTGAGTCCAAAAAGGGAGTCAGCGTGGAGGTGTGGGGCAGAGCAGGTTTTACAGGCTAGGGTAGCAAGTGGAAAGTTACAGCTCGGAGTTCGTCGTTGTTGACTCAGAAGATTGATCAATTAGCTGAAGCAGGATCCCATTGTTTTTCTTGTGGGTTTCCCATTGCTTCAGACCTTCTACCACCAGGAAGCTATCTGAAGGCATATGTGTCAGTTACAGAGTTCCTAATAGGTTGGCAGTAGTGCTGCCATATTTGGGGGACCTAACATGTAATATATTTTGAATGGCCATAATTACACATAATTTAACTGTTTAAATATTTGTTTTATGTTTTTCTTCTAGGAGAGAACACTATTCCAGTGGATCACAGTAATCACCATCCTCAGATACACTGCTGTATTTTATTTTCATCCTAATATTCCAATCCCCCTCCCCCAAACTACAGAGAAGGAGTTGAGTTTGAGGCCAGAAAAGGGGTGAAAATCCTACCTGCCAATTTGTTTGCCCACAGCTGATTCTCAGTTTTAACATCTTGTCTCTTTTCTCAAGTCACATTCCTGATCCCCATCCCAGCACCCCAATTTTTTCTTCCCTATTTCAAAATAAGAGGGAAAAAAGTTAAGGGGGAAATTTCCCTCTTCTATTTGAAAGGCAGAATCCTGATGCACTTTAAATTCCAAAACAAAGAAGCAAATGAACATAAAATCCTTTAGTATGTGCTTTTTACATGTAGCAGGGAATCAAGGTAAAGGAATAATTATCTACTCCCAGTTTCTCAAATGTTGGAATCATCTGGGGATTTTAAAATCTAGGCTTGTTAGTGTCTCACCCACGAAGATTTGGATTAAATTTATATGACTTTTAAAAAGGTCTAAGGAGGATTCTAATCTGCAGCAAAGGTAAGAAGCACTAATTTGAATGCACTGTTCTTTGCTGCTCCAATTGTGGTCCAGGAACTGCAACATGGGTACACCTGGGAGTTTGTTAAAAATATTTGTTGGTCCCTCTCCAGACCTCCTGAATTTGAATCTACAGTTCAGCCAGATCCCAAGTGATTTGTATTCATATGCACATGAAAATTGGAGAATCTTACCTAGGGCTTTTACCAAGTAAATGGCCCCAATTTGAAAGAGTACAGTGTTCAGGAAGTACAGCTAGCAAGAATATGCCTCCTACCAGAAAAGTGAAGAAACCTCATGGTTATAGGCTCGAGTGCCATGGCACTCAGAGAAATCAGGTGTTAGCAGAACTTTGAGATTCAAGAAGCTGTATAGGACTTAAATTCAGAGCTGCAGTCCCAGTGGCTGCTCCCCAAACTTTACAAGTGCTGTTGAAGCCAATCTGGTTGATCTGTTTGATCACACTAAATGTGCTATCAGTGCTAACCACCTATCACATTGGGAAACATCCAGTAAGTACATCTCAAACACACAGAACCTGCTCCAACTCTTCTATGATGGGAAAATTTTGTTCTCAGACAAAACTCAAAAACTTCTCGCCACTATGGGTGGTTCTGAATGTTCTGAATCACTCAAGAACATTGTATCAAGTGGAAATGAATGGACACATTAGTCATTGACATACAGTTTCTATTTTCCTTTTTGCATATGTTGGGTATTTTCCAGTTGCCCCTCCATATTCAGTTTCAGTCCTCAACCCTGCTGTGACACTCGGGAGACTGAGTTTCCTGGATTGTCCTCTGGCTTCCAGTTGGGTTGGGCCAATGGGAAGCTCTGGCAGGAGATCAGAAGAGACTTGGGTTCAGTTTATTTATTACCCCCAGTACCTTTGTGCTGAACTATGGCTTGGATGTAGCCCTCAACTGAAAGCCACAGTTTCTCTCAGGTGGCCTGCTCCTAGGGGTGAGAATAGCTTCTAAATGTGGCTAGCCATGGGATGCACCAGCCCATGTTGCATCTCCTTAACCCTGTCCACGTTATGTAAATCGCCCCTTGTGAACTCTCCCCACTTACCTTGTTTGAATGTGCCATCTGTTTATCACCTCATCACCATCTCCCTTGTTTTCAGGTTCTATTCTGTTTCTGTCTTTGATGATGAGAGTATTAAAAAGGGGTGGATCAGATGAGTAAAGCAAAACCTCAGGTCACAGATGGGCATCATCAATGCCCATCTGAAAGATCAATTGGCAACATGTTGCAGCTGCCCCTGGGAAGCACAGACCAGAGGACTACCAGCAGCTTGCAGCATGTCCCCCACTGGCAGCAGATGGTCTTACGGCATTGGCTCTGCATCCTCAAGCTTGTCTGGCACCGGCAATAGATGACATTTGCCCTACAATCTCTCCATGTTGATTCACCTCCTCTTCAAGCAGCCTCTCCACCCCAACTTAACTTCTCCCAGATTCCACGTATTATTGGCAATGGCATCATTGTTCACTCACCAGGCGAGCCTAGTTAGAATTCACCCACAGGAGAAAACAAGTGAAGGCTGCGAGAAGCTAAAATATGGTGCACCTCTGGGCTGCCTATGAACAAGTATCCCTGGGCATGGTGATGATGGGGATGAGGTCGTCTTGGAAAGGCAGGAGTCCAGGCACCTAACTTCCCGTAGGATTTGGTTCCCCTCTTTGAAGGGGACACAGGGGAAGAACAAGCAGCTCCCTTGACCCCTTCTCCTGGCCAGAACCAGTCCGCTAGATATTGCTGGCCCTATTTTCACCCCTAGCTTTGGATCCCTTTCTTCCTTGGAGGGAAAGAGGCCTTCAGGGCAGCCCCGCAGACACTACAGGAGGGATGTAAGAAAACAGGCGCGGCTGGGCATCCCAGAGGAAGGGAAGTGTCCGGCGGAGGGAGGTGAGGGATGTTGAACAAGCCTCGCCTCCCACCGCACCCGGGCCGGGGAGAAGCAGAGACGTTGGCCCTCCCAGTTTCCTAGAGAGGCCGCGGAGGGCCCGGGGCGGCGACGCGCGTGCGCGACTCCAGCCGCCGGGAGGTAGGCGCGGAACGGGCGGCTGCGGTGGCGGCGGGTGGACCGATTGTCGCTTGGCGGCGGGAGTCGGTGAGCGGCCTGGCGGGGCGCGGGGGTCGGAGTTGGGGTGGGGGTGGCGGCATTGCGGGCGCGGGGCTCCCCGAAGGCCGCGGCACCCTCGGGCCTGCCCGGGCGGCGGGCGGGCCCCGGCCTGGAGGCTGCGCGGGTGGCTGGGGTCTGGCCGTGGATCCCGCCCCCGCCACGCTGAGGGCGTAACGGGAATCTCTCTGCCTCGCGGGCGTCCGGGCTAGAGAATCTGGAGCCCGTGTTTCTCCGGGCTTTCTCTTCTCACCCAATTAGGCAAATAAAGCGTATTTATCATTGACGATTAGATAACACGGGAAAGTAGAAGAAAAGTAAAAGTAGCCGCAGTCCTGAAATCTGTCTCCAGGCCTCCTGACATTTAAAATGTCTGTGCATAATTATGCACACTGACATTCATAAATGTATATATTTTATTATGAATTGAGAGCGTGCTGTTGCTTTTTAAAAAACTTGTGAGGAAACAATCTAGTGCAAAAATACACATAACATTTACCATACAATATGTAAACATTTACCATTTAACCATTTGGAAGTGTATAATTCAGTGAAATTAAGTACATTCATATTGCTGCTTTTTAAAAATTGTAATCTCCTGAATTTGTAGAATGCATTTGTTCTTATTTTGGCTAAAATTAGAGATAGCATTATGACACCACTAAAACATTTTTTTGCAAGGGTAATTATGACATCATGTTTGCAGTTTATTTTCTGTAGGACACATTTACATGAAGCTCTAAATGGTGAAGTGACATTTGTGCAGATAAACCGCAAAATCTTGTTTGTTAGGGTGATTATCTTTCACAATGAGATAAACTGTATAAAATGCAGTTTTAAAACAAAGGCAGGGCTCTAACCTACAGCGATTGTAGCACACTCTGACTGGCACAGGCCTAAAAGATCAGAGAATTGTCTCCTTCCGAATTTAAAAGTGGTGGCCAGGAAAGAATGTTATTCTGTTTCAAACTGCTTGGCAGTGCAAAACTAAAAACTCACCATTTTGCAAGGAAGTGCCAGGGAGTGGTTTGAGCAGTGATTTGATTAAGGCGTTTCAGAGAATCTCCATGTGTTTTATATGTGCGTCTGTGCAGATTCAGGGACCAAAGAATTAGGCTGCTCTTTTATGTTTTCTTAATAAAACGCAGATACATTTTGGTTTAAAAAAAAAAAAAGTCTTACTGTAAGCTGAAAAGATGAGCCATGTTTCGAAGATAAGCCTCAATATGCACTTAAAAAGGAACTGACAAAACCATGAAAAGTGGCAAGTATTCCACCGTAAGTTTTCTGTGGGGTATCCAGTAAGAATTAGTGCGGTAAACAGTCATGAAGCTCCCTTAACCCCTTCTCCTGGCCAGAACCAGTCCGCTAGATATTGCTGGATATTTACTCTCGCTAGAGAGTAAGCTATAGTAAAAGGTAACACTGTATTTTGCAATTTTCAATATTTTGTATTAGAAACAATGTGAAAGAGGTATTATATTTTGTATTAGAAACAATGTGAAAAAGTATATTCCTGTGACTTTCAGAGAATCGTAGGTGTTCTGTAAGATTGAATTTATGAGTTTATTTTTTTCTTCCTAATCTTAAATTTTTTTTCTTTTCTTTTATTTTACTATGTAGCACCTGTCACTGTTTAGCATACCACGTATCTGTCTCCTCATAGGTGCCTCACGGGAGTGATGGAACATATAGTAAGTAGGTTGTCAATATAAGCCAAACTGACAAAAGAAGGAATGCAAATTGGTAGATAAAATTGACAGTTAATGTCTTTTTTTTCTTTCTTTCTTTCTTTTTGGAGACAGAGTCTTGCTCTGTCACCAGGCTGGAGTACAGTGCTGTGATCTTGTTGTAACTGAGCGAGCGCGAAATCACCACTGAGGCAAAGACTAGGCCAAATTGCAGGGTCTTTATTGCTGGTGGCTACGGAGGACTCAAGTCTCTCCAACCCGTGGCCCCGAAAGGAGGGTGTCAAGACCTTTTATGCCCGTAAACCACCTCCTGGGCGGGGGTTAGGGTGAGGGGCTTTGAACATTCCAAGGGCCAGTGGACTTTGGACATTCCGATTGTTACTTAAGTGGTTCACAGAATTCAAGATAAGTGTTAGTTTACACATTGTCTGGGTAGGGTGGGAAATTACAGACCTTAGTTACATATTGCAAGTCTTAGTTTTTCTTAAAATGGCGCAGGGGCCAAAGTGGCGTTGGTTTGGACTGCTTGCCTGTCACCTTAGGGTTACAGAGAGCAGTTTCAATGGAAAGCTGAGGTATGGTTGAGGTATTGCAGTTTACAGGGGCAATTTGCATGTCACAATCTTGGCTTACTGTAATCTCCACCTTCTGGATTCAAGTGATTCTTCTGCCTCAGCCTCCTGAGTAGCTGGGACTACAGGCATGTGCCACCATCCCCAGCTATTTTTTTGTATTTTAGTAGAGATGGGGTTTTACCATGTTGGCCAGGATGGCCTCGATGTACTGACCTTGTGATCCACCCGTTTCAGCCTCCCAAATTGCTGGGATTACAGGTACGAGCCACCGTAATCTGAGCTGTAATGCCAGGTACTTGGGAGGCTGAGGCAAGAGAAATCGCTTGAACCTGAGAGGCAGAGTTTGCAGTGAGTCGAGATTGTACCATTGTACTGCAGCCTGGGCAATAAGAATGAAACTCCATCTCAAAAAATATATATGTGTGTGTTTGTGTGTGTGTGTGTGTGTGTGTGTGTGTGTATACCTAAAATGGAAATACATCAGATAAAAATGACTGAATGACTGGAACTTCTCAATTTAAGACAAACCGCCCCCCTCTTTTTTTTGAGATGGAGGCTGGAGTGAAGTGGCACAATCTTGTATCTTGGGTCACTGCAACCTCTATCCTCACCCCCACCTCCCTGTTCAAGGAGTTCTCTCACCTCAGCCTTTTGAGTAGCTGGGATTACAGGTGCGTACCACCACGAGCTGCTAATTTTTGTATTTTTAGTAGATGGGGTTTCACTATGTTGGCCAAGCTGGTGTAGAACTCCTGACCTTAGGTGATCCACCTGCCTCGGCCTCCCAAAGTGCTAAGGTTACAGACATGAGCGGAGCTCAGCCAACAAACATTTTATTTTGAATAATTGTAGACTTACAAAGAATTATAAACATTTTAGAGTTCTCTTGCACCTTTTACCTATTTTGCCTAAAGTTGCTATCTTGCATTGTAGTACATTCATCAAAATTAAAAAGTTTACAGGCTGGGCGCGATGGCTCACACCAGTAATTCTCAGCACTTTGGGAGGCCAAGGTGAGCGGATCACCTGAGGTTGGGAGTGCGAGACCAGCCTAATATGGAAAAACCCCATCTCTAAAAAAAAAAAATAAATAAATCTACATTGGTATAGTACTATTAATTAAACTGCAGACTTTTAAAAGTTTATCTTTTTTTTTTTTTTTAATTAATGTTCTTTTTCCATTCTAGGATCCAATCTAGAATTCCTCATTACAGTTAGTCATCATGTTTACTTGGTCTGCTTCAATCTGTGACAGTTACTTAGTCTTTCAAAACACTTTTGAAGTGTTTTATATTTGTATTTTTGTGAAGTCTCTCAGTTTGGTGGCATCTCATGTTTTCTGTCAAGTCAATCAGTTGTATTATTGTATGCTTTGGGTACTTTTTTATTCTTTGCTCTAGAATGCAGTGCTATTGTTATTTTATTGCTGAAATTATTCTAGCCTTGACTATTGGGAGCTGTGTCCCTTTGCCATGCCTTTATTTTTAAAAATTTTATTTATTTTTACTGTCTTTCCCTTTGTAATCAGTAATTATTTGGGGGAAGATAGTTTGCTACTTTGCATATGAGATACTGTTTCACTTTGAACTTTGGTCTACTAAGTAGCATTGATGGATCTTGCCTGCAGGAATGGCTACTTGGTGTTGACTTTCTCTTTCCCTCATTCCTTCTAGGCATTCATTGGATACTTACATGCTCTTCTCCTTCATTCAGAGTATTCATTGGAATACTTTGTGAAAAAGAGCTGTCCCTTCTCCCCTGTTACTTACTCAGTTACATTATTGTGTACTTTGGATACTTCTTTTACTCTTTGCCCTAGAATGCAGTACTATTGTTATTTTATTGCTGTAATTATTCTAACTTTGACTATTGGGATCTGTGTCCCTTTGACATGCCTCTTTTTTTTTTTTTTCCCCTAGTTTTCTGGCACCCAAAACCCTGATATTTTCCCTTTCCCAGCCTGGCATCAGTCACTTCTTCAAGTGTCCCTGTGTTTGGTTTGTTTTTTTAATTGGAAAATAGTATTTAGAAATGAAATTTTGGGCATTCCTGGTATGAGTTTCTTTCTTAATTGGTAAATGAGTATAAATATTATTTTAAGGTTTTAAATACATACTGAAAGCATATATATATATATATATATGTATATATATATATATGTATGTATATATATATATTTATTTTATTTTTTTTTTGAGCTGGAATTTCACTCTTGTTGCCCAGGCTGGAGTGCAAAGGCCCAATCTCGGCTCACTGCAACCTCCACCTCCTGGGTTCAAGTGCTTATCCTGCCTTAGCCTCCCAAGTAGCTGGGATTACAGGCATGCGCTGTCATGCCCAGCTAATTTTGCATTTTTGGTAGAGACAGTGTTTCCCTGCCTTGGTCAGGCTGATCTCAAACTCCCGACCTCAGGTGATCTGATCGCCTGGGCTTCCCAAAGTGCTGGGATTACAGGAATGAGCCACTGTGCCTGGCCTGCATTTTTTCTTAAATTGTGATTATCTTAACTTAAGTTGTGATTATCTTAACTTATCTTGTTTGCTTAGTATCAGTTTATGTATCTTCTATACACTTACACTGGTAGGAAAACACAAAAGAGGCTAGCTAATGGGAACATTAAAAGAAAAACAAATTACATTGGCTATGAGGTGAAGAAACAATGTAACAGAAGGAAGAAAATCTCCTTGAAAGATGTCAAGATCTTGAAAGTTGTCAAGATCTTGAAAGTTTCCTTGTTCTTTTCAAAGCCATTTTCTTTGTGGGAATGAAACTGGGTTAGGGTATAAAGCTCTGGGAGGAGAGTTCCAAGTGTAAGATTCAGCTCAGGTTCCTTCTCAGTCCTGAGTGTAATTGTGATACAATCTCGGTAAGAAGAGAAATGAAGCATTTCTTCCATCCTCAAAAGCTAGTTGGGACTTGGGAGGAAGCCTACGGCATTAAGATGCCTGAATTTCATTGGCAGGCTCAGCTACCTGCTGGGTAGCTATGTTCACTATGCTCTGGGTTTTTTCATTCAGAGTTTGAGAGGCCCATGATGTCTTGGCTTTATTCATGTTCATGATTGCAGAGGCTGGGCTAACCTTTCTTTGACTCAAGGACTAGAATCCTCACTATATTCGCAGGCGTTTGCCCTGACTTTTCGGTTTGTCAGTTTTCTCATTACCTCCTTACAAATACTTTACTGACAGGCAAGGTGGCATGCACCTGTAATCCCAGCTACTCAGGTGGCTGAGGCAGAAGAATTGTGTGAGCCTAGGAGTTCAAGACCAAGCCTGGGCAATATAGTAAAACACTTGTTCCCTCCACCCCCACAAATAAATCTGGAAACTGCCTAGTGTGGAAAAAAAAATGTCACTGACCTTTTTGGACATTTATACAGCAGCTGCTTTAGAACAGTCTTGCTTGGAGACTTATTTTTGGTGCTAATTTTACTGTGGGTATAAATTTCCTGAGATTGGTCAGTGCCATTTATATTTTTCACTTGGTACATTTCTTGAAAGTATTTCTCAGGCCAAGCATAGAGGCTCATGCCTGTAATCCCTGCACTTTGGGAGGCCCAGGCAGGCAGATCACTTGAGGTCAGAAGTTCAAGACCCGCCTGGCCAACATGTTGAAACCCTGTCTCTACTAATATTACAAAAATTAGCTGGGTATGGTGGCACATCCCTGTAGTCTCAGCTACTCCGGAGGCTGAAGCAGGAGAATTGCTTCAACCCTGGAGGCAGAGGTTGCAATGAGCCAAGATCACACCATTGTACTCCAGCCTGGAAGACAAGAGTGAAACTCTGTCTCAAGAAAAAAAAAAAAAAGTATTTCTCTCTGGCCTCAGTTTCTTTCTCTTTATACTAATTGCCAGATTTATCTTCACCTTTAGCAGCATTTTGGTTCTTTCTCTTTTGTCTGTTCTGCAAGTTTGGCTGTGAATGTCTCTCTTCTTTTTCTGTTTTTTGTTTGTTTGTTTTTTTGTTTTGTTTTGTTTTGTTTTTTCAGCTTCCTCCTGATCAGGTGTTTCTTCTTCCCTTTTGTGCTTTTGGAATGCACCGAGATTGGAGACTGCTTCTCCTGGTCCTGAAGCTCCTACTGCTTTTTAGCCTTCTTTTGCTGTTGTGTGTCTTTGGGTCTTTTATAGACCTTCAGTTATTTATTTTATCTCTTCTTTCATTTCCGTCCCCCCTTTGAATACTTGCTCCACTCCCCTTTCTCACAGCAAGGCATCAGTTCTCTGCCAGAGCTTTAGCAGCTTCCTCAGCATGTGCGATCACTAATGTAGCTCTTTTCTTGCCTCTTCTTGGCCCTTGGAGTAGGGCTGTAGTCTCTTTGTTTTTGCTAGGTGATTGGATGCCTTCTAGTGCGAGTCTTCTTCACATCTTAGTTTACTGTCATTTGTTTTGACGACATTAACAATATTTACTGAGAGCAGAGGAGAGTGGGTAGGTATTGGTTTAGAGCAAATGTAGAAGGTAGTGGCTGTTTTAATATCATAAGTGTAACTCCTTTTACATTTGCTTCACAGTGGTGGGAGATGGAGGGGGTCAACATTTTCAGAAGATATGACCTTTATCTGTGACTTCGTGTGCAGAATAATGGGGCCACTTTGCAACAAGTTCTAAGACCTGTTGTCCATCTCACACTTTTTGTAGACTCTCCAGCTTTTGTCTCAGGAGTCTTCAGTTTGTCAGCTCAGTGGCTGTTTTGGGGCATTTTGGAGCCTGGGGTAGATTGATGGCTGTTACTGATGGATCTTTCCCACCAGTAATGTCTGGGTACTTTTATAACTAGATAAAGAAGGTTTTAGGGACAAGAAGATGGCTGATGAGATTGCTCTCTAGACTGAACCAAGAGACCTATTATGGAAATCTTAGATGCAGGTGATCCGGACAGAGTTAGCCGATCCTGTGTCTGTGGAACATTAATGGCAGCACTGCTTGTATTTCTTTTTCTTCAACTTTTATTTTTTTTATTCCGCTTGTTGCTGGCTCCTACTTTGTTTCTGTTTTCTTTCTGGATAGGTTTTCTTTCTGTCACTGTCGTTTTGCTTTTGCTTTTGTTTTGCATGTTGTATTCTGGTAGCATTTTGCTCTTCTTGTTCTCTGCCCCACTTGCCTGTTGTTTTGTTTCTTACATGTGTTCACCTGGATTTCTCCTTCCTTTTGTAGTTGCTTGAGCTGAAGCCTCTGTACTCAAGTTCCCCCTCAATAATGTGCTGGCCCTTCCCCTGTGCGCCTGCCCTTTTCAGTTCTAGGAGTTGATACTCAATTGCTTTGCTTCTTAAACAGAATTATTGATCACTTTGCTGATTAAAATGTAATGGGTAACAATTTAGGCAACATAGACAAATAAGAAATGAGAGCCCTCTCATCCCACCTCCCAGTGGAAATCATGGCTAAAAACACTTTGGTAGAGAGGCTTAGGAGCATTTATGTGCATATGTAAACTGTGCTTTACTTTTCATTTGCTTTAAAATGTAAATGACAGTATAACTGTGCTTTCTATATCTTGCTTTTCAATGTACTTTTTTTTTTTTTTAAGAAATAAAAGAAAAAAATATTGTTGCAACCCAGCAAGCATGAAATCACCACTGAGACAAAGACTAGGCCAAATTGCAGGACCTTTATTGCCGGCGGCCACAGAGGACTCGCTTCTCTCTAATCCGTGGCCCCGAAAGGAGAGTGTCAAGACCTTTTATGCCCGTAAACCACCTCCTGGGTGGGGGTGGGGGCGAGGGGCTTCAGACATTCCGAGGGCGAGTGGACTTTGGACATTTCAATTGTTACTTAAGTGGTTCACAGAAGTCAATATAAGTGTTAGTTTACACATGTCTGGGTAGGGTGGGAAATTACAGACCTTAGTTACATATTACAAGTCTTAGTTTTTCTTAAAATGGTGCAGGGGCCAAAATGGCATTGGTTTGGACTGCTTGCCTGTCACATTAGAGTTACAGAGAGCAGTTTCAACAGAAAGCTGAGGTATAGTCGAGGTATGCAGTTTATGGGGGCAATTTCCATGTCACAATATAAAGTTGCTTTTAAGTACGATTCTCTAGCTTCCTACCCCTACCACCAGTAAGAATTTTTGTGAATCCTTCCAGGCTTTTAAAATTTCTTTCAGTAGCACAGGTACATCTCACAGACATGCGTGCGCGCGCACACACACACACACACACACACAATTGTACTTTTAAAATAATTTTTAGGATTGCTTTTAAACTTGCACATATTTTTGTTATTGTTGGGAAAAGCAGTCATGCACAGTCTCTCACTCCTTACTTGACTGTGTAGGCGTGTCCTTGGAAGTCAGGCATTGTGGCTCATGCCTGTAATCCCAGTGCTTTGGGAGACCAAGTCAGGAGGATCTCTTGAAGCCAGGAATTTGAGATTGGCCTGGGCAACACAGTGAGACCCTGTCTGTTTAAAAAAAGAAAAAAAAAAAAAAAAAGGCAGGGTGAGGGTGACACATGTCTGTAGTCTCAGCTACTCAGGAGGCTGAGGTGGGATCACTCAAACCCAGGTGTTTGAGGCTGCAGTGAACTACGATCATGCTACCGCACTCCAGCCTGGATGACAGAGTGAGAAAAAGAGTGACCTTGTGCCTGAAACATTTTCTTGCAAAACAGAGTCCTCACAACCTTTGCTGGGTTTAACATCTTATGAAGGACTATCTTGTTTTTCTGCACTTGATGTACTCATATACTCCTTTGTTCTTTTTTTTTTTTTTTTTTTTTTTTGAGACGGAGTTTTGCTCTGTCACCCAGGCTGGAGTACAGTGGCATGATCTCAGTTGCGCAACCTCTACCTCCTGGGTTTAAGTCATTCTCCTGCCTCAGCTTCCTGAGTAGCTGAGATTACAACTGCATGTCTCCATACCTGGCTAATTTTTGTATTTTTAGTAGAAACGGGGGTTTCTCCTTGTTGGCCAGGCTGGTCTCAAACTCCTGACCTCAGGTAATCCTCCCACCTTAGCCTTCCAAAGTGCTGGGATTACAGGCGTGAGCTATCATGCCAGACCTTTTTTTTTCTATTTAAGTGCATAAATCTGCAGCCCTCATTCATGCCCGTAGCTTTCTGCATTTCAGACCCCACAGGGGATGGGTTAAGGTCTTTCTACTGCAATATGAAGTGTGTATACACATACCACCTGTGTAGACTGTGGAGTGGTTCTGCTGGCCACAAGAGGGACCAACATATTGCAAGGTACTGGATCTTGTGTACTCTGTCTTCATAAGTAAACACTGTACCCTTTGTAAGGGTTATCACAGAGTTTTGAGGACTGTATAAAAACATTGAATGCCAGTTTATTCAGCTCCTGGGCGAGACTCTATGGTCTGGGGAAAGGAGGTCAGAGAAGTTGCGCTGACTTCCTGGGTCGGGGGGTTTTTATGGCTAGGAGGATCGAGCAACAGCAGGACGCCCTGATTGGGTCCAGGGGAGCGGGATTGAGACAGGGCAGGCGGCTATTGGTTAGCAGGTTGTTGGGCTGGTTTTCCGGTGCAAGAGCCGGCCAGGGTTGCATCAGCCGGAGCCGGCTAGGGTTGCATCAGCCGGAGCCTTCCAGGGAAGCCATGCGGCGGAGCTAGGTGCCACATGCAGAGCCTGGTGCCGGGTGCAGAGTCAGGTGCTGAGTGCAGAGGTGGGTGTGTCCGGCCACTGGGCGATTCAACCGGCCTTACATTCTGACCCTTTTGATGATATAGGACTCCACTTCTTTCTGGCTACTTCCTGCTGAATAGGGGCAGAGTGAGGGAGGAGGGTCAGTTGGCTGGTGCCTCGGTTGGGAGTCGGACATGGGGTGAAAGAGCATCTGGATTACAGCCACCCTGGAAATTTCCTTCATGTGGGCCTGTAAAACCTTGAGGAAAAAAGGGGCTAGCATTACCAGAAAACAAACTACGATAATGGAAGTGATAATAGGGGTTAACCAGGTTAGCATGGGGGATTGCTACCAGTTGTGAGGCGAGACTGTTGCATTCTGCTTCTTGCGGAGGTCTTGGAGGCGATAGTGTTAACATTTTCTTCTAAAAGGCCTGTTTCATTAATATAAAAGCACTGCTCCTGAAGAAACAGACAGGTACCTCCCTTTTCTGCTATTAGCAGGTCAAGGGCCCATCAGTTCTGCAGAGTTACCTGGGCCAGCGACATGATTTTGTCACTGGAGGGAGGCCAGGGAGGCAGCCGATGCTTCGATAGCCACGCGAAGCTTGTCCTCTAGTTGAGTGGCTGAGGTGACGCTGTAGCCTAGAGCGCTGCTACCCAGCCCGGCCGCCACTAGAGAGGATGCTAGAGAGAGCAGTGTAACAGATAAAAGGGACGATTGAGGTCTGGCAGATTAAGTGGGGGTGCGGTGGACAGAGCTGTTTGGAGGGTTTTAAAAGCCTGTTTTACAACCTCAGGATGGGAGAGAGGTCTTGTGGGGGTGTTCTTAGCTGCCACGTACAGAGGTTTAGCTGGAGAGGCAAAGTTAGGTATCCAGTGGTGGAAGAATTCTACAAATTTTAAAAAGGAGAGAATCTGGTCGGCAGTCTTCTGGGGCTGCAGTGAAAGAAATGCTTTCTGGCGGTCTGTTGTTAGGCTTTTAGTTTTAGGGGTAAGGCAAATGCCCAAGTAGACCACCAAGGTGACTGATAACTGTGCTTTGGAGGGAGATACTTGGTATCCCTGAGATCCAAGAAAGTTAAGGAAAGTGGCAATATGCTGTCGAGATAGGGACAGGGAGGGGCTACACAGTCACAGGTCGTCCACATACTGGAGAAGGAGACTGGGTTGAAGGGGGCAGGAGCCAAGGTCGGGTGCCAAGGCTTGTCCAAAAATGTGAGGGCTGTCTCGGAACCCCTGAAGCGGGACTGTCCAGGTAAGCTGTTGTGACAGGTTGGTGTCAGGATCAGTCCAGGTGAAGGCAAAGAGAAAGTAGGACTCAGGGTGAAGGGAAATGGTAAAGAAGGCATCCTTGAAGTCAAGAATTACAAATGAGAGGGAGTGGAGGGAATGTTTGACAATAGGGTGTATGGGTTGGGGACTACAGGGTGGGAGGTACCACCGCCTCTTTAATAAGGCACAGGTCCTGAACCAGGCGGTAGTTGCCGGACGGCATTTGGATCAGCAAGATAGGAGTGTCACAAGGGGAACTGGTGGGAATAAGTAGTTCCTGGGCTAGCAGGCGGGTGATGATAGGCTTCAGGCCTTGATGGTGGGCCTTCGAGATGGGGAACTGAGGACGTAAAGGAAAGTGGGTAGGATCTTTGAGAAGTATCTTAACCAGCCTTTTCCTTTCGGCCATTAAAAACTTTAAATGCTGTATTTACCAGGTCTCATATGGGAATTTGGGGGCCCTCCTCAGCTTTTTTAAGTTTCTTTCTAATGTCAGCCGCTGACTGAGAGATGAAATGGATAGCTAGAATTGTAGCCCCCGCCAAAGAGGCTGGGTCCAGCTGGGTATGAAGGATCATAGCATTAGTTAATTGGTCAAGGAAGGCGGCTGGGTTTTCAGTGGGACCCTGAGTTATTTCCCTTAACTTATCATAATTAACTACTGTTTGGGCTGCACTTTGCATGCCTGCTAGGAGGCACTGTAGCATTTGGTCTCGGCGGCGGCAGCCATCTTGACCAGTTTGATAGTTCCTTTTAGGGTCGGCCTCGGGGACCGCTGCCGCACCTACTGGCATTTGACTGTTTGTGAGATGTACCTGATCAGTGTGTGCCTGGGCCGCCATAAGGATGTGGTCATGCTCATCTGGAGTAAGGGTGGAAGACAGAATTACATAGGTATCATGCCAGGTGAGGTCGTAAGCCTGGGTGAGGTAGCGGAATTCTTTGGTGTAAGCAGTAGGATTGGTGGAGAATGACCCTTGGCGTTTCTCAATGGCTGATAGATAAGAGAGGGAGAAGGGAACATGCACTCGAGCAACACCTTCCGCTCTGGCGACCTCACGAAGAGGACAAAGGAGGGAGGTTTTATTGTTAGGAGCACAGCGGGAGCGAGTGTGAGCACTAACAGGAGAGGCTAGGTTGGGACCAGGAAGAGGAGGAGCCGGAGGGGGTTGAGGTTCCGCTTATGGCGGAGGATTTGTGGGTCAGGCAGGTGGAGAGGATAGTTCTTCGGGTGAGTCCGGGTCAGAAAAGGAGGAGGAGGTTGGTAGAGGGGCCTAGGGCAGTGAGGGAGTTTCCTTGGCCAGGAGCACCTGAGCAGTGGTGCAAGAGGAACAGAGAGTGGGACGGGAGTGAAGATACCAGAAAGCCTGAAGGTAGGGAACCTCCGACCATTTACCATTTTTTTGACAGAAATTGTCCAAATCAGTTAGAATGCTAAAATGGAAAGTTCCCTCTGGTGGCCACTTGGACTGGTTGTCCAGAGGATACTGGGGCCAGGCCACAGTGGAGAGGAAAAACAGCTTTTTCTTTTTTTATGCAGAGGCCCAGCTTGGGTAAATTTTGGACTAGACATCCCAATGGCAACGTGGGGTCTAGGCAGGACTCCTGATTACCTATAGTCCCCTCTCTGTTGCGGGATAGTCAGGAGTGAGGAACGGTGTCCGGGACCTCAATGCCTGACTACTGAAGGTTACGGGGAAGGACAGGAGTATAGGGACGTCTCCACAATATTTGTGTCTTCCGGAACGGGCAAGCAGGGGCACCCGGTCATCTCCGCGAGACCCACAGCTCGAGATGGGAAGGAGTCCCTGACGCGGCTGCAATTACAGACAGCGTCTCCTCGGATCAAAGCAAACAGAGGATGGGGTTACGGGCAATAGGAGTCTTACCGAGTGATGGCTGCAGACGATTGGAGAGGCGGCGGCTCCCTGGTTCGGCTTATGGTAGAGGAGTCAGTTTCCCCCAGGAGGGGTCTTGAACTCCTCCCGGGTTTTCGGCACCCCTTGTAAGGGGTATTGCCGAGTTTAAAATGAAGAAACAGGCCAGTTTCTTCATTAATAAAAAAACTGAATGCCAGTTTATTCAGCTCCCAGGCGAGGTTTTATGGTCCAGGGAAAGGGGGCCAGAGAAGTCACACTGACTTCCTGGGCGGGGGCGGGGAGGGGTTTTTATGGCTAGGAGGACCGAGCAACAGCAGGGCACCCTGATTGGGTCCAGGGGAGTGGGATTGAGATGGGGCAGGCTGCAATTGGTTGGTGGGTTGTGGGGTGGGTTTTTCCTGTGTGAGAGCCGGCCAGCCAAAGCCTTCCAGGGGAGCCATGCGGCAGAGCTAGGTGCCTCGTGCAGAGCCTGGTGCCGGGTGCAGACTCAGGTGCTGAGTGCAGAGGTGGGTGTGTCCCGCCTCCCAGCGAGGCAACCAGCCTTACACCCTTGAGCTTGGTGTGGGTGGTATCTGTTCTCAGTGATCTCAAGTACACTGTCTCTTCCTTGGGTGACACCTAGTTGCCTTGTAACATTGGCTACAGAGCCTTATCACCTGGCATACAGTGAAGCAGTTATGTTGATGTATAACAATACTAGTACATTCCTTTTAGGTGTGTGAATATTTCATCCTATAAAATGCTTTTTTTAAAGAGACAGACTCTCACTGCCTTCCCCAAATGCTGGAATTACAGGCATGAGCCACTGTACCTGGACAAATGCTACACTTTATAACCGCCCAAGGGGTTCACCTTGCCCACTGCCTAGGCAGAGCCGATTCATCAAGACAGGAGAATTGGAATAGAGAAAGAGTAATTCATGAAGAGCTGGCTGTGTGGGAGACCAAAGCTTTATTATTACTCAAATCAGTCTCCCCCAGCATTTGGGGGGCAAAGTTAAGGATAACTTGGTGAGTGGGGGGAAACTAGTGAGCCAGGACTACAGATTGGTCAGAGATGAAATCACAGGGAGTCAGAGCTGTCTTCTTCCACTGAGTCAGTTCCTGGGTGGGGGCCACAAGATCAGATGAGCCGGTTTATTGATCTGGGTTATACCAGCTAATCCATCAAGTGCAGGATCTGCAATATATCTCAGGTACTGATATTAGGAGCAGTTCAGAGACAGTCAGAATCTTGTAGCCTCTAGCTGCATGACTCCTAAACCATAATTTCAAATCTTGTGGCTAATGTTAGTCCTGCAAAGGCAATCTAATTCCCAAGTGAGGAGGAGGTCTGCTTTGGGAACAGGTCTGTTGTTACCGTCTTTGTTTAAACTATAAACTGTAAATTTCTCCCAACAGCTTGGAGGTTAGAAGCAAAATGGAGTCAGTTAAGTTAGATCTCTTTCACTGTCTCAGTCATAATTCTGCAAATGGCAGTTTCAGTCCCTCCCTTTGGGTTTTATAACACCTTAATAAAATGTAAGCTATGAAGACGGGAAAAGGCCTTTGATTGCTGTGGCTTCTTCCTGCTGACAGGGGACATAATGGGAATGGGAGTGAGCCCCAAGGTGAGAAGAGAAGAACCACTTTGCAACTGTCTGAATTTACTCATGCAGGCCTGGCTGGGCATTCATGGCTTGCATGGCAAAACATTAGTATTTTCATCTATAATTTTACTACAGTGTTTAAGTGAAACAGACTACTATAAAGTAAATAAAGAGTCCTAGGATGAGGAGTACAATTCCCAATTTTAAAAGCAAACATTGGCCCAGCACAGTGGCTCATGCCTGTAATCCCAGCACTTTGGGAGGCCAAGACGGGCAAATCGCAAGGTCAGGAGTTCAAGACCAGCCTGGCCAACATAGTGAAACCCCCATCTCTACTAAAAATACAAAAAATTAGCCAGGCGTGCTGGTGGGCACCTGTACTCCCACCTACTCTGGAGGCTGAGGCAGGAGAATCGCTTCAACCTAGGAGGCATAGGCTGCAGTGAGCTGAGATCACACCATTGCACTCCAGCCTGGGCAACAGTGCAAGACTCCGTCTTTAAAAAAATAAAAATAAAAAAGGCAAAGATTTGAAAGCATTAATTTGGGGACTTCTAACCAACAGAGAATTTAGCGTTTAGTCTAAGCTGCAGGAAAAAATTTGAAGAACAGCTAACAACATTGTACTATAGGTTTTCTTTTGAAGCATAATTTTTCTCTCTCCAGTCCCCATTTCTATTAAAAACAAATCATGATAGAACTGATTTGTTTACAAAATAAACTTTAGTCTTACTGTACTTGGCCTGATTATTTGCATAATTTCAGCATGAAATTATTTTTCACTTAAGCTTTTTAAGTTAGCTTTGATAGAACTCTGTTCCATAAAGAATTTCAGCTAAGACTTTTTAAAAGCAGAGCCCAGCGATGGGCTTGTATTCTCAAATACCTATGAATTGGGCAAATTCCTTTCCTTTTGAGGTCCCAAGATAACCTGGGGTTCCTGAGCCTGTTAGGAAGTGACATTCTTTACTTACCACAGATCAGGAACCTTGTACAGGGACTCTGTGGCCAGGGTATGAGGCCAGATTCCCCAACAGGCTTTAATTGGCTCTGTAAGTCAACTTTGATTCTTTAGAGGAAGCATGACATTCCAGTTAAAGCCTTGGTAAAATAACCAATTTCTCTATTGTGTCCTGTAGCAAAAACAAAACAAAACCAAAAAAACCCCCACCAGATTCTTATTGCACTTATGCAATTAACTATAGTGCCATAAGTTGAGAATATTCACAAATAGTTTCCAAATTCTGGAGAAATCAGCTAGAGAGGAACAAATGTGCTCCAAATTTTGTTCACAGGAGAGTATTTTACTTATTAAAAGTTGCAAATAGTTCTAAAGAAATAAATTCTCTTGACTTGGAAAACAAAAGGTTTAACAATGTTTAACACATTAGTTCTCCATATTTTTCTCCTCTATTCCAAAAGCACAATTTTAAAAGTTATCTGATATCTGCACTCAGAGTCCCATATCTGATAATAAATTACCTTTTGAAAAGGACCAAAGCAGGACAAAATGTCTGTGGATGACAGAAGTCTATAGCCACTATTAAAGCTACAATTGACTATGAATTTTGGTTACTTCTGTGACAACAACAATTTTACATAACAATTGTAATTATTAACAATGTACACTAAATTATGTCAACATTTTAAGTTTCCCATTATTTTGGAATATATACTAATAACATATTTATACAAATACAGTCCAAAGTAAGCCAAACGCCTTTCACTCTTCTATTTGGAATTTGTTTTCTCTATTCTAATGTCACAGTCTCCAGAGTTATTAATCAGAATCCTGCATTTAAGAGCGCCTGTTAAATTGTGTAGCTGATTAGCTTTGTGCAGTGGCAGTATCGTAGCCAATTAGGTTTATCCGAGGTGCGATTATTGCTAATTGAAAACTTTTCCCAATACCCCTCTGTGATGACTTGCAATACAGTCGGCACTGGCAATTTTTGACAGTCTCTACAGAGACTGATTAAAAAAAAAAAAAAATTGCGTAGCTGATTATAAAACTATCTTTTAAAGAGGACCAAAATGAGACAACAATTGTCTGTGGATGACAAAAACATTTTAGGGCAGCCACAGTTAAAGACATAATTGACAAGGAAATTTGTTACCTCTGTGGCACACAGTGTGTTAACAAAATATAATTGTTACTGATAACATATACTAAGTCATATTAAAATTATAGGGGTTTAGCCGGGCGCCGTGGCTCAAGCCTGTAATCCCAGCACTTTGGGAGGCCGAGGTGGGTGGATCACGAGGTCAAGAGATCGAGACCATCCTGGTCAACATGGTGAAACCCCGTCTCTACTAAAAATACTAAAAATTAGCTGGGCATGGTGGCGCGTGCCTGTAATCCCAGCTACTCAGGAGGCTGAGGCAGGAGAATTGCCTGAACCCAGGAGGCGGAGGTTGCGGTGAGCCGAGATCGCGCCATTGCACTCCAGCCTGGGCAGCAAGAGCGAAACAACGTCTCAAAAAAAAAAAAAAAAAAAAATTATAGGGGTTTTACATAATTTTGGAAGATATACCAATAACACACAAATATAGACCAAAGAAAGTCAAACACCATTTTATTATTTGACAATGCTTCCTATATGGTTTTTGTACCAAATAAGCCAAATGTCATTTTTGGACTTTAGAGGACCTAATATCTAAAATATTAGGTTAGAAAGAAACAGAACTTATAATTCGATTTTGGAAAGTTTGTCAAGTAGCAAAAGTTTAAAACACTGGATATCACAAAATAGAATTCCAGGTCACCATAAGTCATTCATTTGGCCAAAATGATAACTCTGAAAAAAATTTTTTTTAAAAGAAAAGCTTTTATTCTGATAGAGGAGACTTAGCTTTTCAAAGAAGACCCAATGAAGATAGCATGAGGCCAACTGAATCTCTCTTCTCTCCTCTTTTTCTCTGCTGTTTACCCAAAGGAGAAAACAAAACCCTTTTATTATTTTTTAGTGTTACTTAAAAATCATCTTCAAAAGACAAAACCAACTTTGATATTTGCATTAGTACATCTCTAAATGTTAAAGCTAGTTTTGTTGTTGTTGTTGTTGTTGTTGTTGTTGTTTTGAGACAAAGCCTTGCTCTGTAGCCCAGGCGGGAGTGCAATGGCATGATCTTGGCTCACCATAACCTCTGCTTCCCAGGTTCAAGAGATTCTCCTGCCTCAGCCTCTGGAGCAGCTGGGATTACAGGCTTGCGTCACTGCATCTTGCTAAGTTTTTGTATTTTTAGTAGAAATGGGGTTTCACCATGCTGCCCAGGCTGGTCTCAGACTCCTGACCTCAGGCAGTCTGCCTGCCTCGGGCTCCCAAAGTGCTGGGATTACAGGCCTCAGCCACTGTGTGCCTGGCCAAGTAAGCAATCGTGTACTTAGAGTGGAGCCTAGGACATGAGACAGAAATGAAGATAAGGTCTGACTCTGTTTAGCATAGCCATCGGGCATAGCTGTCCATGTGTCCCAAGGCCTTATCTATAATCTAATGCTCCAAAGTAGGTAAATTGAACAATTCTCAGAAGTCAAAGAGTTTGACTTTAAAGCATTTGGCAAATCTGATATCTGACCTTAATTTAGGCCAAATGTCTACATTTTCAAAATAGTTTATTTTGCCAGTCTTTAAAACTGTCTTTATTTCCAAAAGATTACTAAAATCATATGAACAAAAAGGCCTTAAAGTTTCTATTTATCTGACAGAATATTTGATTTAAGTGCTTACCTTCCTAGGCCAATTAATAAGAGTTCTTTTATATATAAACATACAATACATATAAATACAGACAGACAAAAGATTCAGCACTTGTAAGATTTTTTTGATTTGCCTGTTTCTTAATTGGATTGCTGGCTTCAGGGTTGAACACTTGGAGGAACAGGGCCAGGAAAGCATTCCTTTCTAGGGCAAAATAAGCAGCTGAAGGCAAAGACAGAGCCCCAAAATTAAGGGTGTCTTTTTATACTTGGACACTGGATCCTGGATCCCCAAAAGGAGGAGGAAAATGCTGTGGGAGAAAACAGTGCAGTGCTTTTTCTTTTTTTTTCGGAGATGGAATCTCATTGCAACATCCAGGCTTTCAATGGCATGATCTCAGCTCACTGCGACCTCCACTTCCCAGGTTCAAGTGATTCTCCTACCTAAGCGTCCCGAGTAGCTGGGACTACAGGCACACGCCACCATGCCTGACTACTTTTTGCATTTTCCTAGAGATGGTGTTTCACCACATTGGCCAGCCTGGTCTCCAACTCCTGACCTCCAGTGGTCCACCCACCTCAGCCTCCCAAACTGCTGAGATTATAGGCATGAGCCACCATGCCCAGCTGACAGTGCAGTGCTTCTACCCTGCATTTTATTGCAAGGCAACCCAAAGCCAATTGGCCCGTTTTGTAATCAGCCCATCTCTCATCTCCCAGTGGGGGGTGGGGATGTTTCCTTATTTTCCAGGTGGCCAAGAACATGCTTCTCTGATCCAAGTATGCAAAGGAGTCGAGTATCCCTCCATAACTACCATTAGCTATTCCTTAAAACACATTTCCTACCTAGTTATTATACACCAAAGCTCTCTGATAATGCGAAGTAATTTCTGTACCCCAAAACTCAAAACTATCAGATAACACAATGTAAAACAGAACAGAGCCTTTGATTTTGAAAGGGATTTATCTACTTTTAATTCCTGTGGTTTCATGAGGAAAGCAGAGATGTTTTTTGTTTTGTTTTTGTTTTCCCCAAACGGGGTCTCTGGTGCCTCCTCTGTTTTTCCCAATGAGATTCAGGCTACCAGAAGTTACCTTAGGGCCTCTCATGTGTGCATCAAGAGAGGCAAGACAGGCCGGGCTCAGTGGCTCATGCCTGTAATCCCAGCACTTTGGGAGGCTGAGGCAGGCGAATTACCTGAGGTCAGTAGTTCGAGACCAGCCTGGCCAACATGGCGAAACCCTGTCTCTACGGAAAATACAAAAATTAGCTGGGTATGATGGCAGGCACCTGTAATCCCAAATACTTGGGAGACTGAGGCAGGAGAATTGCTTGAACCTGGGAGGCGAAGGTTGTGGTGAGCTGAGACCACACCACTGCACTCTAGCCACTTGGGTGATAGAGCGAGACTTCATCTCAAAAAAAAGTAAAATAATTCAGTCTACTGAGAAGAGAAAACCTTTTTCTAGAAAAACAAGTTCCAAGAAGAGAAAAACATGAAGGCTTTTTATATATACCTATAGCTTGCTTATTCACTTTTAATTAAGCTTTTAACCATAGCACTCTTTTAAAAAATACTGAAACAGACTGGATGGAAGAGAAACAGAAACCTTCGGAAAAGAACAAAGAGGAAGTCTATTTCCTTTGCATGCAAAATGGTGAGGTAAGGTTTATTTCCTCTTAGGCTAATGGTAAAAAATAAGTCAGCATTTTGAAGAACTGGAAGATGTGGACAGATTTCTAATAATGCAAGTCTTGCTAGTTACCTTCTTTTTCTCCAGGAAGCCCTTCAGGATAACCCACTCATTTTTCTTGGGAGGGTAGGATACCCATTTTCTGTGTCATCATCATAAACCCCTTGTTATATATATTCATTTTAATTACAAAAAAAGTTATATTGCCCAACTTTAGCCATGCCAAGTGGCCAATATTTTTGGCTTTTGAATTCTATCACACCATATGAAATTAATCTGTTTTAACTAAGGTTTATAACTTAACCATGGACATATAGGTGTCTCAAAGAGATGGTAAGCAGTTTCTTTCTTTCTTTCTTTTTTTTTTTTTACAGATTTAGAATCTCCTTCAGGGTAGTTTAGAGAAAGGAAAATTTGAGATAGGAAATCAGAAGCTATCCTTGGGCGGGAAGTGGGAGGTGATCCTCAATAAATGGCAAAGTCACATAAATAAAAAACCAGAAGGGAATCATTCTGGAAGCCAAGAATAGAACCTTGGCTGCCGTTATCAAAAAGCAAAGCCTTAGCTACTGAGTGAGGGCAGTGAGCAGTTTCTGTTGCTCAATTTCAAGCTTGCAAAGGCTTTTTAACTGCTCAAGATAATTTTTGGGGCTAACTAGGACATGAACCTCAAAATTCCTGTCCTCTGGAAGGCAGAAACCAAGAGAAACTATCCCTGCATGGTCACAAAGTTAAGCTCTCAAGGACACAAACAAGACAAAGGCCAGGCATACTGGCTCACACCTGTAATCCTAACACTTTGGGAGACATATGCGGGTGCATCGTCTGAGCTCAGGAGTTCGAGACCTGGGCAACAGGGCGAAACCCCGTCTCTACTAAAATACAAAAACTTCGCTGGGCGTGGCAGTGTGTTCCTGTAATCCCAGCTAGTTGGGAGGCTGAGGAAGGGAATTGCTAGAACCTGGGAGGTGGAGGTTGCAGTGGGCCGAGATTGTGCCACTGCACTCCAGCTTGGGCAACAGAGCAAGACTCTGTCTCTTAAAAAAAGGCTGGGTTCACACCTGTAATCCCAGCACTTGGGAGGCCAAGGCAGGAGGATCACAAGGTCATAATTTCTAATCTTGTGGCTAATGTTAGTCCTGCAAAGGCAATCTAGTCCCCAGGCAAGGAGGAGATCTGCTTTGGGAAAGGGTTGTTACTGTCTTTGTTTAAACTATAAACAAAGTTTCTCCCAAAGTTAGTTCAGCCAATGCCCATGAATGAACAAGGCCAGCTTGGAGATTAGAAGCAAGATGGAGTCAGTTAATTTAGATCTCTTTCACACCCTCAGTCATAATTTTGCAAAGGCAGTTTCACTTTTCTTTAGGCCTATTGTTGGGCAAGTAGGTTGTTTTCAATGTTGTGTTACACAGTGCTCTGGTGTACACCCATGTAAATGTCTATATACCATGCATCTATTTTTCCAGGGTAGATTCTTGTTTTATTTTATTTTTTAAATAGAAAAGAAGTCTTGCTGTGTTGCCCAAGCTGGTCTCGAATTCCTGGGCTCAAGTGATCCTCCCATATTAACCTCCTAAAGTGGTGGGATTACAGGTGTGAGCCACCACACCTGGCTCTCAGGGTAGATTCTTAGAAGGGAAATTCCTGGGGCGTAAAGAATGTGCTTTTTTAGTATAAATCTTTAATTAGAATTTATTCTCTCAGTGTGTGGTTTTACTTGTTATTTTAATTTGGCTAGTCAGTTATCCCAATGCAATTCATTGAATAATCTAATCTTTCCTACTGATTTGTATTGTTACCTCCATCATAGACCAAATATATATTTATTCATAAGCTCTTGTCAGGATTCTGTATATACTGTTTCTTTTCTTTCTTTCTTTTTTTTTTTTTTTTTTGAGACAGAGTCCCACTCTGTCGCCCATTCTGGAGTGCAGTGGCGCAATCTCAGTTCACTGCAACCTTCGCCTCCCAGGTTCAAGAAATTCTCCTGCCTTAGCCTCCTGAGTAGCTGGGACTACGGGTGCGTGCCACCATGCCCAGCTAATTTTTTTATTTTTAGTAGAGACGGGGTTTCACCATATTGGCCAGGCTGGTCTCAAACTCCTGACCTCAGGTGATCTGCCCGCCTTGGCCTCCCAAATTGCTGGGATTACAGACATGAGCTACCATGCCCAGCTGTACTGTTTCTTTTATTTACTATTTGCATATTCCTTCAGTAATACTCAGTGTTTTCATTAATGTAGCTTTATAGTAAGCCTTAATGTCAAGTAGAACAAATCTTTTCACCTCTAAAAAGTTATCTTGGCTATTCTTGGCCTCTTACTCATTTGCTTGAATTTTAGAATATGCTTATCAAGCCCTAAGAAGAGATACTGGAATTTGTTTGGGATTTTATTAACCACACATTACTTTAGGAAGAATTGGCATCTTAAAAAGATTTGTCTTCCAATACTTAAGATTTATTCAGATATATTATGTTTTTTTGGCAAGGTTTTCTGTTTCTCTTTTAAGATCTTGTACATTTTTTATTAGCTTTACTTTTCGGTGTTTTATTTTGTTGTGTTGATGAATTTTCTGATTGTTTGTTGCTCAGTTTGGTAGAGCAGCTCACAAAACTCAAGGAAACACATTTCTTAATATATTGTAAAGGATATTTTAAAGGATACAATAAACAACTAGATGAAGAGATACGTAGAGGGAGGTCTGGCAGTGTTCTAGGTACAGGAGCGTTTGTTCCTGTGGAGTTGGGATGTGTCACTATCCTGGCACATGGATGAGTTCTTGTTCCTTCCTGCAAGCCTCCACGAGTGCAGTTGTCCCTAGTTCTCTATACCTCATCCTCTTGGACCCTTTATGGAGACTTCATTGGGTAAGCACAATTGAAGTGTGGCCAACCATGTAAAATGTGACTGGACAAAAAGTTTGATCTCATACTGATAGACTGAGTGGGGACACTCAGTGAGGCTGTCAGTTCAAATTCTTCTTGTTCTCTCTGTACAGAATTCCTACCTACTGAATATGAGGCAGGACTTCTGAAATGGAGGTCTTATGACTTACGATCAGATAAGATAGGTCAGAGAATTTATGACCAGCACCAAGACAGAAAAGGGGGAAAGGTTACCATATATTTTAGTTTCTATGGCCTGCCTTGGGGAGAAAAAGGAGCCAGTGAGAGGAGGGCAGGAAAAGGTCAGAGAGAAATGTTCTATTTTCTGAGCCCTGCTTTTGAGGCCTAAAATGCCCCAATATTATAGCAAAAGGCTATCTTATCTTTATCACTCTGAAGTTCCAAAGCTGCTTCAGGAACCAAGGACAAAGGCCAAATAATTTAACAAAAGATATGCTTATTGTGTTAGTCACGCAGGAAATCACAAGGGCTATGGGAGTTATGAGCCATGAGCCATGGATAAGGACCAACGTGTATGTATATCATATCACAGGTATCAAACCTAAGAACTAGTTGCCTCATCCTAGATCCTAAAGGTTTTCTCCTATGTAGTTTTGTTTGTTTGCTTTTTGAGGTGGAGTCTCACTCTGTTGCCCAGACTGGAGTGCAGCGGCACGATCTCGGCTCACTGCAACCTCCGCCTCCTGGATTCAAGCAATTCTCCTGCCTCAGCCACCACAGTAGCTGGCACTACAGTTGTGTGCCACTATGCCCAGCTAGGTTTTGTATTTTTAGTAGAGACAGGGTTTCACCATGTTGGCCAGGATGATCTCAATCTCCTGACCTCATGATCCTCCCACCTCGGCCTCCCAAAGTGCTGGGATTACAGGTGTGAGCCACCAAGCCCAGCCTCTTATGTTGTTTTCTAAAAATTGTATAGTTTTATGGCTTATATTTAAGTCTGTGATCCATTTTGAATTCAAGTGTATAAGAGGCGAGGTTTCAGTCAGGCTTCCTTATTTTGCCTATGAATGTCCAGTTGCTGTGGCAACATTTGGGGGAAAGACTACCATTCCTCTTTTGAACTGCTTTTGTATCTTTATCAAAAATTGATTGGAGGTTGGGCTCAGTGGCTCATGCCTATAATCTCAGCTACTTAGGAGGCCGATGTGGGAGGATCAATTGCTTGAGGCCAGGAGTTTTAGGTAACATGGGCCCCATCTCTAAAAATAATTTTTAAGTTATCTGGGTGTGGCGTCACATGCCTTTAGTCTCAGCTACTCAGGAGGCTGAGGCAAGAGGATCGGTTGAGCCTAGGAATTTGAGGCTACAGTGAGCCATGATCACACCACTGCACTCCAGCCTGGGCAGCAGCAAGAGACCTTGCCTTAAAAAAGAAATAAAAATCAGTTGGGTATATCACAGGTGTGGACTCCTACATAGTGATGTGATAGGTAGCACAAGCTCCCTCCCCAGGTATGAAGAAACAAACATCCTTCAGAGCTCAAAATATACTCCAGATAGTCTCTTTTTTGAGATGCAGTCTCGCTCTGTTGCCCAGGCTGGAGTGCAGAGTGCAGTGGCACAATCTCGGGTCACTGCAAACCTCTGCCTCGCAAGCTCAAGCAATTGTGTGCCTCAGCCTCCCGAGTAGCTGGGATTACAGGCACATGCCACCATGCCCAGCTAATTTTTTTGTATTTTTTGTAGAGTTGGAGTTTTGCCATGTTGGTCAGGCTGGTCTCGAACTCCTAACCCACCTTGGCTGCCCAAAGTGCTATCTCCTAAAAGTGGCTTGAACACTTAGACACCACATTTTATGATGAATTATAAAAAGAAATATAACAATTGAGTGGGAAGCTGGATTAGGGTAGTTTTCAAATTATAATTTGTAACCCATTGTTGGGTCATAAAGTCAACTAGGGGATTCTCAGTCAGCATTTTATTTTGTTTTTGAATTGCTCATTTGAGATATTTAAAAATATTATAATAGGAAAATCACATTTAATATTAAACAGATTAGTTGGGCATACTTGTGAGGTTCTGTTTCTGATTTCTCTGCTTTATTCCATTGATGTATGTGTCTCTTCCTCCACCAATACTACACAGTCTTCATTACTGTAGCAATAAGTCTTGAAATCAGGTAGACTGTTTTCAGGCTGATCCCTCCCACTTTATTCTTGTCGTAATTGTTTTTTGTTTGTTTGTTGGCATACTTGTTTGTTTTGAGACAGAGTCTTGTCTTGCTCAGGCCGGAGTGCGGATCATATGATCTTGGCTCACTGCAACCTCTGCCTCCCAGGTTCAGGAGATTCTTGTGCCTCAGCCTCCCGAATAGCTGGGATTACAGGCACACACCACAATGCCCAGCTAAGTTTTTGTATTTTTAGTAGAGATGGGGTTTCACCATGTTGACCATGGTGGTCTTGATCTCTTGACCTCGTGATCCACCCACCTCGGCCTCCCAAAGTGCTGGGATTACAGGCATGAGCCACCACGCCCGGCCCAATTTTAGCTATTCTAATTACATTGCCTTTTCACATAAATTTTAGAATAATCTTGTGTATTCATCTACAAAAAGATCTTGTTGGGATTTTGGTAGGAATTGCATTAGACCTATAGATCAATTTGGAGAGAATTTACATATTTACTGTGTCACATCTTCCAGTACGTGAATATGGTGTGTCTGTTCATTTATTTAGATCTCTGACTTTTTTCATCAGCCCTTTGTGTTTTTTTACAAAGTTTTAATGTAGGATATTTTCTTACCTTACTCCAATAGGGGACAACCTAACTCTGGTCTGCTTGATACTGGCATGTACATCTGTGCGAATGCTCTTCTCATACATACAAAGATGATCCCAACCACCAGGATCCAACTGCAGCATGTATAATGGACATCATTCTTTCATCCCCTCCTGCACAGAAATGCTGATTATTTCAGTCACTTGCCAAAGACTTCTGATGGCTCAGCAAATGGCATTGTTCACTGCAGTGCTGAGAAGATACTTCTGAGGACCCATATCTAAGGTGAACTTGGCTTGTGCTCTTCTGGGTAGTTCCTGAACAGGAGTGATGCCTCCAGGCAGGTGGCATGCTGTGTATCCAGCTCAGGCCCAGTCTTCAAGGGAGCGAGGGCGGCTTCAGACAGTAAAGAAGGAAGAAGAGGATGAAAGCTATATTCCAGTGCAGACTGCCAGGCCACAGACACTCAACCGCCCCGGCCAGGAGCTGTTCCGCCAGCTCTTCAGACAGCTTCGCTACCATGAGTCTTCTGGGCCCCTAGAAACTCTGAGCCGGCTCCGGGAACTCTGTCGCTGGTGGCTGAGGCCTGATGTTCTCTCCAAGGCACAGATCCTGGAGCTGCTGGTGCTGGAACAGTTCCTGAGCATCCTGCCTGGGGAGCTCCGGGTCTGGGTGCAGCTCCATAACCCTGAGAGTGGTGAGGAGGCTGTGGCCTTGCTGGAGGAGCTGCAGAGGGACCTTGATGGGGCATCACATAGGGTGAGTGTGAGCAAGTGTGTGGTGCCCAGGGAACTCTGCCTGCTGGTTAGCCAGCTTGTCTGGGGATGAGTTTGGCCCTCTAAACTGTCAGTATAGAGGAATGCAGGGGAAGTCTTCCCTTCTTCCCATGGTTCCTGAGCAGCTGAGAACGGGACCCTGAGCCGTGGATCCTTTAGGATATACTCAAAGGAATATCAGCTCCAGATAGGGTCAGCAAGTCTCTGTAAATAACTTCTGGGCACTGTGGCTCACACATGTATTCCCAGCACTTTAGAGGCTGAAGTGGGAAGACTGCTTGAGCCCAGGAGTTTAAGCCAGCCTGGACAACATAGGGAGACCCCCTACTGTCTCTATAAATAATTTAAAAATTTGGCCAGGCATGGTGGCTCACACCTGTAATCCAAGCCCTTAGAGTCCAAGGTGGGTAGATTGCTTGAGCGCAGGAATTCATGACCACCCTGGGCAACATGGCAAACCCTGTTTCTACAAAAATTAGCTGGACATGGTGACATGTGACTGTAGTCCCAGCTACTTGAGGGACTGAGGTGGGAGGATCACTTTAACCCAGGAGATCAAGGCTGCAGTGAGCTGTGATTGCATCACTGCACTCCAGCCTGGGCGACACAGCAAGACCCTGTCTCAAAAACAAACAAAAAAGGCCAGTAACTAGTCTTTGGACACAGTGGCTTACAATATACAAAGTCCATCTCCACATACCATCTAATTTTAGTTGAGACTAGCCATAGCCCTGTAAAGTGGCAGGGGTTGGGACAGCACTTAGGGTCAGGGCTCTTCGCTTCTCAGTGGGAGAGTACATATTAAAACTCAGAAGAGCACTCTGTAGTCACCATGTAGCTTTCTTCTCAGTAAGCTTTTTTTTTTTTTTTTTTTTTTTTTTAAGGGATGCAGCACCATATATTTTTAGTAGAGACGTGATTTCATCATTTTGGCCAGGCAGATCTCAAACTCCTGACCTCAGGTGATCCACCTGCCTCACCCTCCCAAAAAGCTGAGATTACAGGCGTGAACCACTGTGCCCAGCACTTCTCAGTAAGCTTTTGGGGATCTGTTCTATGTGTGTGAGATGGGAGGCAGGGAAGATGGACATGAGTGCTGAGGGGCAGCGCTGAGCTGAGAAATAGGAAGACCTTGATTTTAGGCATCATTCCACAACCTCAATGTCCATGACCACATCATACCTTTCAGAGCCTCTGTTCATTGAGAAGCAAATTCAGAAATGGTCTAATCATGACAATTTGTTCAGTAAATATTTGAGTGCTTATCATGTGCTTGGCCCTGGCAGAATTGGCAGTCCCAGGCCTGGCAGTGGGGTGGCAGCAGGTCAGTTCAAGTGTGTTCTTCCTGCTCCTCCTGCTGCACACAGGGGAGCTAAACTATATTTTCAGTTTTTTAAAAAAGCATTTATCATTTTTTTAGCCTTCTTTAAAATTTTATTTACATAAAAATATATGATTCTCACGCCTGTAGTCCTAACACTTTGGGATGCCAAGATGGGTGGATCACTTGAGGTCAGGAGTTCGAGACCAGGCTGGCCAGTATGGTGAAACTCCGTTTCTACTAAAATGCAGATATTAGCCGGGTGTGGTGACATGTGCCTATAGTCCCAGCTACTCAGGAGGCTGAGGCAGGAAATTTGCTTGAACCTGGAAGGCAGAGGCTGCAGTGAGCTGAGAGCGCACCATCGCACTCCAGGCAGGGCAATAGAACGAGACTGTCTTAAAAAAAAAAAAAATACATATATATATATATATATATATATATATATATATATATATATATATCACACACAATCTGCATACATAATTCACGTAGAAATGAAAGTTGTGGTTGGGTGTGGTGGCTCATGCCTATAGTCCCAGCACTTTGGGAGGCCAAGGTAGGTGGATCACGAGGTCAAGAGATCAAGACCATCTTGGCCAACATGGTGAAACCCAGTCTCTACTAAAAATACAAAAAATTAGCTGGGCATGGTGGCATTCACCTGTATTCCTAGCACTTGGGAGGCTGAGGTAGGAGAATTGCTTGAACTCTGTCTAAAAAATAAAATTCTGAAACAAATTTGACATACTTGTCTCTAAAACTTTATTATAAAAATTAAGTAAAGTATCAGGACAGGGTCTACCAGCAGTAAATGTTAATAAATAAAACACAGGGTATAACTATTAGAGAATATTTTTGCCCAACATGGGGTGCTATTCTAAAAAATTTTAAAGAACATTTGTTATTTTCACCAAAGCACATGTTCAGAAGGACCCGATAATTTATAAAAGGCAGTAAGCCGCACAGTAGTTACGAAGTCGCGGCTCGTTTATATTCAACTCATCTACAGCTAGTTGTAATTTTTTAAATCCATGAAAACATTTCCACATGAGCAGAAAAGGCCTACCTGGTTGAAAGCACTTAGAAGACAATGGGGGCTGGGAGAAAGCCCCCCAAATTTGAAAAATGAAAAGAAATGCTTTAAGATACAATGTAAAGTTAGAGAATCATTCTGTGGTTCAGCAAAATCATCACAGGGTGAAAAATCTCACGATAGAGACTGTCTCGACCACAGGACCAGAAACATCTCAAATTGTGGTTTCTTATACTCATCTTTATATGAGGGACATCCTTGCCTCTGATACCAGAGTTATCTGAAATCTCAGGGCAAACACCTCCTCTTTGTTGGTCTCTACTTAGATGGACACTGCCATTTTTTACGCTGGAGACTTTTTCTTCTATGGCTTTATGGCCGACTCTCATGATTGGCATTGCCTCTCTATCAGTATTATTATTAAAGGCAAATTTACAATTTGGGAGCTAGCCTGCCTCTTTGAGATCACTTTGTATAATCAGTGCCTAGAGCAGTGCTTGATAGTAGATATTACTTGACTGTATCTCTGCTGTGAACCATCATGAATTTAATTCTCAGGAACTAGTTCCTTCTCTCTCATTTCTAAGTTGCAGGCCTTGGGTGGGAACTGAGGGGTAGTGGGAAGGTGGCACTGTGTCATCTGAGGCCCGACAAGAGTGCTGTACTGACTTACCATGTGCTTCCTTGTGTTGAGCTGGAGTCTGTCTCTACCTGGACTTTCCCATGGCTCTCATTAGAGCCCGAGGAGGCTGCGGTGGTTGGAGGTACCCCCTGGGCTTTCTTCTTGCCCTTTTCTCCTGTCTGGAAGTAATGAAGGACCTGGCTTACCTACCCCTCGGTCTTTGTCCTTTGGAGATCGGCCATGTGGCCTCTTCTCCAAGTTTGCTTTCTGATTCCCAGAAAGGTCCTCTCACAACATTTTCTTCTTGCCAGGACCCGGGCCCTGCCCAGAGCCCAGATGTGCATTGGATGGGTACAGGAGCCCTGCGATCTGCACAGATATGGTCTCTTGCTTCACCTCTCAGGAGCGGCTCTGCTCTGGGGGACCACCTGGAGCCTCCCTATGAAATAGAAGCACGTGACTTCCTGGCTGGGCAATCCGGTACTTGCTGCCTGGCCTTAAGACCCCAGCCTTATGCCACACCTTTTGCATTTCCTGTAGTGTTGTCTTTTCACATCTGTCCTCTCATGAGAATCTTCTTCTGTCCTGGCTCTTAGTTCTGTGTCCTCCATCCATTCTATGACCCGTATGTGGCTCACTCCTCCCCCACTACACCCCTTCCCACTACCCCTTTCCTGGCCCCCGTAGACTGAGGAGGACATGTGAGTTGGGTATTTAACAACATTCTGTACCTGCTCATGGGTCCAGGAGTCCTCTATTGGTGGGAAGAGTGGGCTTCTCAGTGGGCTATCCAGAGCTGAGCCACACTCTCATGGTTTTTTCTCCTTCAGATCCTCCTGCTGCCCAGATGCCTGCCCTTTTCCAGAGAGAGGGGTGCCCAGGAGACCAGGTAACAGCAACCAGGTCCCTGACAGCCCAGCTCCAGGTGAGCCACGGGACGTTCATTCCTTCCTGATGTCTCCACATCACTGCCTAATGAGATAGTGCAGCTCCCCCATTCTGGGTTTCTCTGTCTAGTAACCTCACATCCAAAGACCCATGTCCCAGAGACCAGATAATCCCCCTTGAGCCCAGAGCTCTTCTGCTGGGTGATGGTTTTCCCTTTCGTCTTTGCCAGGTCCATCCTGTACTCACACAGAGCCAGTTTATTCCCCTTCCTTCCCCTTCCACCTCAAAGCTGGGAGCTGTGGACCAGCTCTAGGGCACAGTGTTTTTGCAGGAGAATATGACTTTCAAGGATGTGGAGGTGACCTTCTCCCAGGACGAGTGGGGGTTGCTGGACTCAGCTCAGAGAAACCTGTACAGGGATGTGATGCTGGAGAATTACAGGAACATGGTCTTCCTGGGTAAGTAATTAATAGCCTTATGCTTATATCCATCTTTATTTCTGCCTTCTTGGGTTGTTTTCTGCTGTGTAGAAAGGGACCTGACCTGGTTTTAGATCCTGGCTCTGTAATTACTAACCAGATGACTTAATCCAGCACCTTGGTATCCTCTTTTGAAAAATGGGGAGAATAATGCCTGCCATTCTAGATTGTTATAAAGATTAAAGGTGGCTGGATGTGGTGGCTCACACCTGTAATTCCAGCACTTTGGGAGGGCCAGGTGGGAAGATAGCTTGAGCTCAGAGTTTGAGACCAGTCTGGGCAACATAGTAAAACCCTGTCTCTACAAAAAATACAAAAATCCAAGCATGTGGTGCTCACGCTTGGCATCCCAGCTACTTGGGAGGCTGAGGCTGGAGAATTGCTTGAACCCAGGAGGTCAGAGCTGCAGTGAGCCAAGATGAAGCCACTGTACTCCAGCCCGGGTAAGAGAGTGAGACCCTATTTGAAAACAAGCAAACAAAAACAATGGATTAAAGGTAATATGTTTTAAGTTCCTAGTCCATTTAGGCATTCAAAAAATGTTGGCTGATGCAACCAATTAAGTAGCCATGTTCTCACCTCCAGAAAATTCTAGGAATCTTTTTTGCTGCAAACTTCTCTCAACCTCTTCTATCTCTGTCTGCTTAGGGCTATTTGAAATAACGGGTTCCTTGGCCAGCTTTCGCTGCCTGCCTTCCTGGCCTTTCCCACCTCCCCACCAGGACTTCATGCCCAGAGGTCCTAGAGAGTAGTTCTTTGTCATCCATCTCCCTTCCCATCTCCCATTCCCTTCTCTTCTGCAGTGGGACCATTCACCAAACCGGCTCTGATCTCCTGGTTGGAAGCAAGGGAGCCGTGGGGCCTGAACCTGCAGGTAGCTCAGCCTAAGGGGAATCCAGGTGCTGCCCCTACAGGTGAGTTCCAGAGAACTGGCCAGGTCCTGCTCCTCTTGCTTTTACTTTTCTCTTTCTTATTTTCTGTTGTTTGCTAGAAGGAAGATCTTTAACAGTGTTGCTAAGGGTATTTGGGCCACTCTTCCATTCCATCCTGGCTGGCTTCTAAGAGGTCATTCATTTCTGGCCATTCTGTTTTCCCATCCCCCTTCCCCAGCAGCCCTCTCAATAATAGTTCTTGCCTGCTGGAGGGCTTCACTGTTCCCCTCTTCCACACACTGGTGCTCCTCCTCAGCCCTGTGCCCTCACTCCTGGCCTGCACTCCTGCTGAATCCCCTGTACTCACCCCTTCCTGCTCTTAGGAGCCCTCATCCCACTCCTGTTCTTTCTTTTTTTGATCCTTCCTTCTGTAATAGGCTGATCTCTAGCCCTTTCAGCCAGGTGCTCCTTGGAGCCCCAGCCCTTGGCTTTTGGGTACCTTTCTATAATGCCATGATTCTTCTCCTACTCTGGCTGTTTAACACTTTTTAATCCTTTTTATTTCCTGCTGGATGTGATGTCTGCATATCTCTACCTGCCCTGCCCATCTTGCTTTTCTCCTCCCTTCCCTGTTATCTGGGATAATCTTCCATGTTTTGCCTTATGTTTGACTATTTTGTAAAGGTATTGGCAGTCAGGCAAAAGCCTCACCACCCAGGCATTTTATTGCCCTTTGGTGCTTTCTGCAGTTCCAAGTATGGAAAAAGAGTACATTCTCTCCTGTTTTATTTTTTGTCAGGAGGCGACCTTCAAATTAAAACAAAGAAATTCATCTTAAATCAGGAACCTTTGGAAGGAGCAGAAACCTTAGCTGTGCCATCAGAATGTCCTGCAGCAAGTGTTTCTGAGGGAATTGGGCTCAGAGAATCTTTTCAACAGAAGAGCAGGCTGAAGGATCAATGTGAAAACCCCATACAAGTGAGAGTCAAGAAAGAAGAGACTGATTTCAGTCACAGGACAGGAAAAGACTCTGAAGTATCAGGAGGTAATAGTCTTGACTTAAAACATGTTACATATTTGAGAGTTTCTGGAAGAAAGCAGTCCCTTAAACATGGCTGTGGCAAACACTTTAGAATGAGTTCACACCACTATGACTATAAGAAATACGGGAAGGGGCTCAGACACATGATTGGGGGCTTCAGCATACATCAGAGAATTCATACTGGACTGAAAGGGAGCAAAAAGGATTTGTGTGGAAAAGACTTCAGCCTTAGCTCTCATCACCAGCATGGGCAGAGTCTTCACACAGTGGGAGTGTCTTTTAAGTGCAGTGACTGTGGAAGGACTTTCAGTCATAGCTCCCATCTTGCATATCATCAGAGACTTCACAGTCAAGAGAAAGCATTTAAATGTAGAGTGTGTGGGAAAGCCTTCCGGTGGAGTTCCAACTGTGCACGGCATGAGAAAATTCACACTGGAGTGAAGCCTTATAAATGCGATTTATGTGAGAAAGCTTTCCGACGTCTGTCAGCCTACCGTCTGCACCAGGAAACACATGCTAAGAAGAAATTTCTTGAATTGAATCAGTATAGGGCAGCTCTTACCTACAGCTCAGGGTTTGATCATCATTTGGGAGACCAAAGCGGGGAGAAACTCTTTGACTGCAGCCAGTGCAGGAAATCCTTCCACTGTAAATCATATGTTCTTGAACATCAAAGGATTCACACCCAGGAGAAGCCCTATAAATGTAACAAATGTAGGAAAACCTTTAGGTGGAGATCAAACTTTACTCGTCATATGAGGTTGCATGAGGAGGAAAAATTCTACAAACAAGATGAATGTCGTGAAGACTTCAGGCAAGCCCCTGACCACAGTCAGCCCCAGGGTGCCCCCACTGTGGAGAAAACATTTTTGTGTCAGCAGTGTGGGAAAACTTTTACTAGAAAGAAAACTCTCATTGACCACCAGAGAATTCACACAGGTGAGAAACCATACCAGTGTGGCGAATGTGGGAAGGACTTTGCCTATAGGTCAGCCTTTATTGTTCATAAGAAGAAGCATGCCATGAAAGGAAAATCTGAAGGTGGGCCATCTTTTAGTCAGGACAGAGTGTTCCAGGTTCCTCAGAGCAGTCACACCAGAGACGAGCCCTACCAATGCAGCCAGTGTGGCAAGGCCTTCCGCAATCACTCATTCCTCCTCATCCATCAGAGAGTTCACACTGGAGAAAAGCCGTATAAGTGCAGGGAGTGTGGGAAAGCCTTCAGGTGGAGTTCCAATCTCTACCGACATCAGAGGATTCACTCTCTTCAAAAACAATATGATTGCCATGAAAGTGAAAATACTCCAGGTGTGGAGCCAAAAATCCTCACTGGTGAGAAACGTTTTTGGTGTCAAGAATGTGGGAAAACTTTTACACGTAAAAGAACTCTTTTAGATCATAAGGGAATACACAGTGGAGAGAAGCGCTATAAATGTAATCTGTGTGGGAAATCATATGATAGAAACTATCGCCTTGTTAACCATCAGAGGATCCACACTAAAGAGAGACCTTTCAAATGTCAGTGGTGTGGGAAAGAGTTCATTGGAAGACAGACCCTTTCCAGTCACCAGAGTAAACACACCAGAGCAGCACAGGCTGAACGTAGCCCGCCTGGGCTCTCTTCCTCTCGGGACACAAAGTTGAGATTGCAGAAATTAAAACCAAGTGAAGAAATGCCTCTCGAAGACTGTGAAGAAGCTTGCGACCAGAGCTCCAGGCTTGATGAACTCCAGGACATAACCGCTGGGAAAAAGTGCCACAAATGTAGCATATGTGGGAAAACTTTTAGCAAGAGTTCACAACTCATTAGCCACAAGAGATTTCATACTCGAGAGAGACCCTTCAAATGCAACAAGTGTGGGAAGACCTTCAGATGGTCTTCAAATCTGGCTCGGCATATGAAAAACCATATTAGAGATTAGCTTGGGTCTGACAGTGACCGCGGGAGTGAGTTCTCAGCCCCCTCCTAGAGAACCCTTAATTTTAGGCAGTGTGGGGAAACCTTCACAAAGGGCCCAGCCCTTTCTATTTTGGAAGCTAGTGACGGAATCCCAAGGATTTAAAAGCTCGGGGAGTCTTCAGCCTGCCTGCTGGGATGTGACGCTGGGGAAGCACAGCAGCATGTTCTTTGGAGCCCTTCTGGAGACTTGGGCCCCTAGGAGTGGCCTCTGTACCATAGCCTGCAGCTCCCCCAGTGAGGTCTCCTTCTGCAACTCTAAAGAGAAAAACCATTGCCCTTTGTGGTTGGATAAAATGTCTGTGGCATCATGGGCTGTGGCTTCTGGAAAGGGGCCAGTGGGATCCTAGATTTATCTTCAAGTTTGGCGTATGGCCATGCCTATTCTGTTGACTAAAAACAGCAGCATCAAGAACTCCTAGTCTTCCCAAATGCCCCCTGGGGAGTTCTGGCTGGGGCTTTAGCCTTTCTAGCTGGCTTTTGGATATCTTCCAGGGGGTTAGAGTGGTCTCAGTGGCTGGTGGAGTACAGCAAGATGCTGGGCTCAAGCGCTTGGGGTGTGGAGCTCTATCAGTATCCTGTTGCCATTCCCATCCCACAGGCCTGCACAGGCAGCAGCGGTCCATCTGTTTAACAGAAATGTGCTGATCACCTCCTCTACACCAGGCACTGGTGTATTTGCTGGACACCCAGCAGAGACCAGAACAGCTGAAAATCCTGCCGTCTTGGATCTTTATCATTGACAAACAAATGGGATATGCAGTATTCCGGATAGTGATAGGTGTGTGGTAGACAAAGTGAATCAGAGAAGAGTGAGAGGGCGTGCTGGATTGGGAAGTCAATTGTGATTTTAAATAGTCCGATTAGGGAGGACCTCAACTAGAAAGTGAAATTTAAGCAAAGACCTGAAGGAGGCGAGGGAGCAAGCCAGGTAGCTCTCTAGGGAGAGTTGCAGGCAGAGAAGATTGGGTCTTGTCTGATGTCCTTAGGATAGCAAGGAGGCCCCTGGGATGGTGTGCAGGGAGCCAGCTGGAAGGGGAGGAGAGGGGTCAGGGAGCAATGTAAGCATCATCGTTCATTACGGGGGCTTGAGCTGCCTCAGAGGGAGGCAGAGAGCTTTTGGACAGTTTCGAGTTGAGGAGTGATACGATCTGAATCTGAATTATATTTTACAGGGGTTAACCACAGATCCAAAGACTCAGTAAAATGGAATGGCTAAAGGGCTTCTCATGAAGTTATCCTTGCTGCTAGTTCCCATAAATCAGACTCCTCCTCACTCCATTTCTGAATTTTCTGTAGAATCCTCCGCCTCAGCAGATGTAAACGCTTAGCATTGTTGTGTGCACATCTCTAGCCTCTGCACAGGCCCCCTCTCACCTTCACATACCCTCTCTCACCCTCACATACCCCCTCTCACCTTCACATACCCCCTCTTACCCTCACATACCCCCTCTCATCTTCACATACCCCTCTCCATGTATGAGATCTGGTGCTGGCATCAGATTCAACCCAAAGGAACCAGTGCATGTGTCTGCTGCCCTCAGGAGAAAAGGTGGTCTGTTCTGGGAGGAGCTCCCTCACTGGCCCACCTACTTACCTTGAAGCAAAAAGCAAGAATCAATTACTTAAAGGCAAAGGATTGATATTTCTAAAGTATGTGAGTAATCATTGCTTCTGATTATTGATGTCAGATGATAAATGTAAGGATAAAATGTCTTAATGTCTTAATAGTAGAGCAGTGTCCCCGACTGCATTTTACTGTAATTAGTAGGGGCCCATTCATGGAGCTGGTCATTTCTTACAATGAGGAGAAACCAACCTGGAAGACGTCTTTTTCAGTAGAGTACAGAGTAATCTTATCCTCTCTGGATTGCCATGAGCAGGTGAGAATGAAGGCTCTGATATGGTGTAGTGGTATCATGGGATGGCTGGGACAGGGCAGACTTCTCCTGTTGGTGTTCTGATGCCTGTTCAGCTTTGTCCTCAGGAAGGTTTGGTCATCTTGGTTCTGCCATCCTCTTGCCTTCCTATGGCAGCAGCTGCTCATGGCAGTGAAGATGTCCCTTCACTGTCCCCAAACTGACAGTAGAAGTGGCTGGGCAGAGGCCAGAGTTACAGGAAGGATGTTGGCATCATCAGATCTGGGTTCCAGGCATGGTGTGCCTTTTCTTGGCGGTAATGATCTTGGGCAAGTTATTGAACCTCTGCATCACTCTGTGTGAAGTTAGAGTGCTTGTCTGTGCTACCTGACTCCTGAGATTGGTAAAAGAGGGCTTGGTTTACCAGGGCTCTCCGTTAGATGGTTGACCTCTAGGACCAGGACCCTCACAGAGGTGCAGCTCCCATGTCAGTTGGTGTTATAACCATGGCAATGTCCCTTTATGTCCACATTTATAGCACCCCCTATGCCTATCTCTGCCCCCTTTGACACGGAGCACCTTGTAAAGTTCCTGCCCTGGTATAGGGATATTTTTCCTGTTTTTTTTTGTTTTGTTTTGTTTTGTTTTTTTCTTTTCAGACAGGGTTGCCCAGCTGGAGTGCAGTGGCAGGATCACAGCTTACTGGAGCCTTGACCTCCCAGGCTCAGGTGTCACCTGAGCCTCCTGAGTAGCTGGGACTACAGGTGTTTGCCACCATGCCAGCTATTTTTAAGTATTTTTCTGTGGAGACAAAAGTTTAATTTTTTTTCCTTATTGCCCAGATTGGTCTCAAAATTCCTGGACTCAAGCAGTCCTCCCACCTCTGCCTCCCAAAGTGCTGGGATTATAGGCATGAGCCACTGTGCCTGACCTATTGTCATTTTTATAGAATGAAATGTGCTTATTTTTAAACATTCTAATCAAATTTTAAAATGTGCAAAGATGAAGGGAAAAACAAATTATTTTATCCTGAAGTAAGCCATTTATATTTGGGATTATACTGATGCCATTTGTCCAGTAACCTGAGTTTTCAAATAATTTTAGTTCCATAAGTACTATGTGATAATTATATAAATATTAATAAATTCAGATTAGCTGAAAGGGAAAAAAGTAAAAGCCTGACTACTTGGTGCTAACTACTAAAGACGTTGGCAGAATCAGTGTTGGATTTGGCTTTCCTGTCCCTTCCCCACCCCAACCCCCTGGTGTGTTCCGCCTTGTTCTGCCTCCCTTCACCTGGAGTGCCACACCCCTGTCTGTGCCAGTCCAGCTCTTCATTCTTCAAGGCCTGACCTTGTCTGACCCTCATGCCTCTAAGCCCCTGGCCCCACCTCTCTTGATGCCTGTGCCAGGTGGTGTTTGTGTTTTGGGTTATGCCCATCACCATAGCCAGACCAAGCACTCTGGAAACCAGGGTTGGGTGCTTATTTATCTGTTTGCCATGCAGAAGAGATCTTGCACAGAATTTCCTGTTAAGGAATCAGGAACTGAATTTAGTTTGGCTAAGTCAGGGTTGGGGTTTTTTAAAGAGGCTGTGGAGTGAAATGTTGACTGGAAGCCACCCACAGGCACACACCTGCTGGTTAGGAACCTGGCTGTGGGTGGTTCTGAGCTTTATGGCTCTTGTTGACAAGTTTCTGATTGCCCTAGTCTGAGCACCAGGTCTCATCTTGTATCTCATCCTAGCCTGGAGAATATTCAGGTTCTTTCCAACCTTACCCACCTTTTCCCCACTCTCTTGGAGGAACTGAAGTTGGGGTTGAGGAGAGCCAGATGGGCTGAAGTAGGTCTCTGAAGGTCTTTCTGTCACCTGTTCAGTGAGGTGTGACCCACCCCTGCTGCCCCACCCCAGCCTAAGGCTGACCAAGATTCCCACCAGAGGCATGTGCAGAGGACAAAGCATGGGTAATGTAAAATAATACAGACCATCTCACACTCATCAAGCTGGCACATTTTTGAAAGCCCAGTGTGTAACCGTGTGGAACAATGATAATTCACACCGCTTTTGAAGTAGAAATTGTGAGAAATACTGTGTAAGGCGATTTGCAAAATCTTGTAAGGTTGTGTGCACTTAACCACCCCGCAGCTGTACTCCTGGATACATCCTAGAGGAGCGCCATGTGAACAGAGAAATGAGTGTAAGACTATTCATGGAAGTATTGTTTAGGTAGCAAGATTGGGAAAAGCCAGCATTTCATCAGCAGAAGAATGGATAAATAAATGGGTTGGTTTTGGTCCTTGGAAAGTGAATATGAAAGAGTTATGTCTCAACACAGATATGAAAAATTATGCAGAGAAGGTTGCAGAAGTTACATATAAGTTACTGTTTGTGTAAAGTTAAGCATACTGTGTATCTGTGGGCACGTTACTTCAACTAACTTGTTTTTCACTTTTTCTGTAAAATGGGATAGTAGTGGCAATCTCACAGTGTGATTGGGGGTGGGGGGCAGTCAGTGAAGTAATGCATGTGAAATGCTTAGAATAGTGTCTGGCATGTAAGCATTGTGGACATATAGAAAGTGTTATTGTTTTGCACAGTGATCTATTTTCTGTGGATTCAATTAATATGAATTGAGCATAAAATCACATATTGGAATGATGTGTGCAAGTCACCATTCTGCCGTCCTAAGGCAGGAGAAGCTGATGGATTTGGGGAGGGTACATAGGAGCTTCAGTTGTGTTTTCTTTCTTTTTAAAAAGTGATGCAGATGCATCAGAATGTTAAGATTTTAACAGGCTAGTGTGGTGGATTCTTTTTAACTGTTTGCTTAAAGTATTTCAAAGTAAAGATATTCCTTAAGCACCGTCTCTTGACATCTTATGATTTTATAGAAATCCCTGCCAGGTACATGATGTTACTTAGAGTGAGCCACCTCATCTTTCAAAGCTTCCATTTCCTCACCTGCAAAAATTCGGAGTATCAGAGGTGTGTGAACCAGAGCAACTCCATCTTGAACAGAGGCTGGGTAAAATAAGGCTGAGACCTACTGGGCTGCATTCTGAGGAGGTTAGGCATTCCAGGTCACAGGATGAGATATAGGAGGTCAGCACAAGATACAGGTCATAAAGACTTTGCCAATAAAACAGCATGTGGTAAAGAAGCTGGCCAAACCCACCAAAACCAAGATGGAAATGAAAGTGACCTCTGGTTGTCTTCACTGCTCGTTATACTGTAATTAGAATGCATTAGCATGCCAAAAGACACTCCCACCAGCACTGTGACAGTTTACAAATGCCATGGCAACATCAGGAAGTTACCCTATATGGTCTTAGAAAGGAGAGGAATCCTCAGTTCTGGTAATGGCTCACACCTTTCCTGGAAAACTCATGAATAATCTACCCCTTGTTTAGCATATAATCAAGAAAAAACCGTAAAAATAGGCAACCAGCAGCCCTTGGGGCTGCTTTGCCTATGGAATAGCTATTCTTTATTTCTTTTCTTTCTTAATAAACTTACTTTCTCTTTGTGGACTCGCCGGAACTATTTTGAGCGAGGTCCAAGACTGGATCAGGACCACTTTCTGGTTAACAGGACCAATACAAATGGCTGTTAGTAAAGGAGTGGTTAAGTAACTAGTATGTCTATGAAGGAATATCAGGCAACAATTTTTTTTAAAAATGAGGATGTTCTCCATATACTGAGACACAGTCACCAAGACATGGCACTTTACAGGAAATTATAAGCTCCTCATTGCCTAAATCTCCTTGATTTTGCTTAGTAAGGTAAGCCAGAAGCTATAAACTCATAATTTTAATGAAGAAATGGAATCCAGAGGATGGAGATGCTTGTCAGTCATTCACTTTATTAGATAGATGGGGAAAAGGGGAATAAATATTTGCATGCCAGTTACCACACCTTTTAAAGTCGATGCTAATCCTGCTAAGAACAGCAAGGAGATTTTATATCAGCCAGGTTTTAGTTGCCAGAAACCACACCAGTTATTTTAGCAGAGAACTTACAAAGAAGTGTCCTATATTTAAGTAGCTGAAAAGAAGAAAATGCCAAGGTGTCTTGGAGGTAGCAACTGTTAAGTAGCCTCCACCCCAGAACTGGGGGAGCTGGAATAGCATCTCCCCACGTTTGATGTTTGTCTGCTAACAGTTTTCAAGCTTTCCCCCTTAACGTGCTCGCATCTGGACAAGCTGATAAAACCCAGGCACTTCCTCTTTGCACTGGAGGGGAAGTTCAAACTGTGCAAACCCTTGCTGTCACAAATGCACTGAGCTCTCCTAACCACAAGAAAACCCAGAGCCACTTGCCCCTCCTTTCATTAAAGCCCAACTGACTGGCTTGGGTGCCCACTTCGCTGCCCCTAAAAAGCCTCATGAATAGTAAACTTTTTCATCATCTCCTGGTGTCTGCAGTGTCATTAGTTTCAACATCTGAACCAGTTTTGGGTGATGGTAGTTTGTTGATCCCACCTCACATGGGGCAAAGTGCAAAGCAGGAACACAGAGACGTGGCTAAAATTGTTGAAAGGCAGGATATTGGAAGAGAGGCCTTGTGGAGCTGAACTTTATACCTATGGAGGAGGGGTGGGTTGCTGGACTGACGTAGTGTCTGAGCTCAGGGAGGGTCCCTGTGGCCTTTGGATCTGTGCTTCTGTGGAGAGGTCCCAGCTACTGATGCTGGGGCAGGGAGTAGAAGGGAGGGTCACAATGAGACTTCGAATGTTGGTTAACCACCTTTCACCTGAAGAACATGTAATGGCCTTCCCTGAGGTATATGTCTTCCAAAAGTCCACTGACGTTGCTCAGGACCTATTCCCACCACCCCTTTTGGCTTTTTATTTTTTTATTTTTTTGAGGCAGGGTCTCACTGTCACCCAGGCTGGAGTGCAGTGACATGATCTCAGCTCACCGCAACCTCTACTTTCCCAGGCTCAAGTGATTCTCCAGCCTCAGCCTCCTGAGTGGCTGGGACTACAAGCACACGCCACCAAGCCCAGCTAATTTTTATATTTTTGTAGAGACAAGGTTTGGCCATGTTGCCCAGGCTGGTCTTGAACTCCTGGCCTCAAGTGACCCACCTGCCTCAGCCTCCCAAAGTGCTGGGATTACAGGTGTGTGAGCCACCATGCCTGGATTCTTTTTTAAAAATTATTTTTTAATTTTTTATAGAGATGGAGTTTAAACTTTGTAATGGGGCTGGTCTTAAACTTCCAACTTCAGGGGATCCTCCCACCTCAGCCTCCCAAGATGGTGGGATTACAAGTGTGAGTCATGGCTCCCAGCCCCTTCTTTGCTTTTAAACTTACTGCAAACTACAGTTTGATTTATGTTTCAGTAAGGCTTCAAAGAGTGACATGCAGGCTGGATGCAGTGGCTCATGCCTGTAATCCCAGCACTTTGGGAGGCCGAGGCAGGTAGATCACAAGATCGGGACTTCAAGACCAGCCAGCCTGGCCAACATGGTGAAACCCTGTCTCTACTAAAAATAAAAATTAGTTGGGTGTGGCAGCACATGCCTGTAATCCTGGCTACTGGGGAGGCTAAGGCAGGAGAATCGCTTGAACGCAGAAGACAGAAGTTGCAGTGAGCCAATATCGTGTTGGGTGACGGAGCAAGACTCCCTCTCAAGAAAACAACGAAGTGCAAAGTGTGACTGAGGAGATGTAGTACCCTCCAAATTGCATAATTCTGCCAATTTTTACAGGCAGAAACCTGGGGAATCTGTAGAGATGGATCTTAAGGGTGTCACAGGCATTACAATGAGAGCAACTCTATGTTGAATAAGAGCTAGGTAAAAGTGTCAGAGGTGTTCAAATCAGAGTGACTCCATTTTGAGTAAAGGCTAGGAGAAAGAGGCTGAGACTTGCTGGGCTGCATTCTCAGGCATTCCTAGCCTCTAGATGTGTATGGTTAAGGGAACAAATTAATACTGTTTCTTAAACAGACCCAGGCTTGGGAGTGTCCAGATATCCTGATCGCTGGAGAACAAAGACATTCCTAATTTTCCTTTAAAAATAATAATGATTCTTGAAAAATAATTAAGTGTTGGAAACAGATGCTCAGTGCTGCAAAGAAAAAGCACTGAAACAAAGTATCTCTCAGTAAGGCAATTTTACTTTCTGCAGAAAGGGTGCTCCTGATAGCCACCTTCCACCAGAGCACAATGAACAAAGGAAAAGCAGACATATTTATCCCTTTGGGATCATCCTTACTGCTGTCTGATCTCCGTTCGTTGGAGCCAGACCTCACAATCTGAAACTGAACCTGATTGGGTAATAACTTAAAGCTTTCTTGAATAGGTAAAGGCAATGGAGAACAAAAGGAAAAGAGGAAGTCCAAGTAAGGAAGGGACAGAAAGTTGCTTGTGAAAGGACTTAGAAAAGTAATACATAAATATCTTGGTTAAGGTACAAGGATATAGAATGTGCTACTTGCCTGTGAGCATGTCTAGCACAATTATCTAGGTTAAGGTACAAGGATACTGAATGTACTATGTGCCTGTGAGCATGTCTAACAGCTATGCAGGATAGGGCTTAACGAAGAGGTATTAGCAAAAAGTAAGAAGTTTTGAAGAAAGTCTAAAACAAATTATTATTTCTAACACATGATTTATGCTTTAACAAGAAAGTAAACTTTGAAGAGGATCTTTTCTACTTCCCACATTAAGAAAATCCTTTATCACAAACACTTGTAGCTAAGAAAATCCTTTATTACAAATGCTTGTAGCAGAGTACATCTCCCCATATATACAAGCATTGTACCTAGGGTGGACGCGTTCCTCCTCTTACTTTCAGGAATGTTGTACTCTGTCTATGGAGTAGCTGTCCTTTCACCACCTTTCTTAATAAACTTGCTTTTGCTTTACGCTGAGGATTCACCCTGAATTCTTTCTTGCATAAGATCCCTGAAGCCTCTCTTGGGGTCTGGATTGGACCCCTTTCCTGTAAAATATTTCTGGTGAACACAGAAGGGACAAAAACCCTGACCCAATGGCTACCTTTGGGTAAGCGTTGGGGTCCTATAACATATTTCTGGTAAACCACGAAAAGGATGATACTGAAGAACCGCCCCCCCCCGCCCCCCCCACCGACCCCAAGGAAATAGACTGCAACACTGATTGGATGACTTTGGGCAAGTGATGGAGTACCCAAGTAAAAAATGGGATTGGGTCAGAGGCCCAACTTCGAGGGGTTAGACTTTCTTCTAAATCAGAGTGGGTTAAAGGCCCCTCTTAATAAAAGGCAAGGACAATTGACCTCAGGTTAGAGGCTACTCCATCCTACTCTGTCTTTGGAGTAACTGTCCTTTCACCACTTTACTTTCTTAAACTTGCATTTGCTTTGCACTGTGGACTGGCCCTGAATTCTTTCTTGCATGAAATCCAAGAACCCTCTCTTGGGGTCTGGATCGGGACCACTTTCCTGTAAGAAAAGGAGGCTGAGACCTATGGGGCTACATTCCAGATGATTAAGGCATTTTAAGTCACAGGATGAGACAGGAGGTCAGCACAAGATCCAGGTCATAAAGACTTTGCTGATAAAACAGTTTGCAGTAAAGAAGCTGGCCAAACCCCACCAAAACCAAGATGGTGATGAGAATGACCTCTGGTCATCATCACTGCTACATTCCCACCAGCGCCATGACAGTTTACAGATATCATGGCAACATCAGAAGTTACCCTAAGTGGTCTAAAAAGGGGAGGCATGAATAATCCACTCCCTTTTTAGCTTATTATCAAGAAATAACCGTAAAAATGGGTAACCGCTAGTCCTTGGGGCTGCTCTGTCTATGGAGTAGTTATTCTTTTAGTTATTCCTTTATTTTCTTAATAAACTTGCTTTCTCCTTATGGACTCACCCTAAATTATTTCTTATGTGAGCTCCAAGAACCCTCTCTTGGGGTTTGGATCAGGACCCCTTTTCTGTAACAAGGGTACAGGATCATCATGGATGGAATATGAAGTCAGATAAAACTGAATTCGTTGATATGGGATAAGTAAGCAGAGATTTGTGGTTCATGTTTTTTTTTTTGTTTGTTTTTTGAGAAGGAGTCTTGCTCTGTCACCCAGGCTGGAGTGCAATAGTGAGATCTTGGCTCACTGCAACCTCACTGCAAGTCTCCTGCCTCAGCCTCCTGAGTAGCTGGGATTACAAGCGTACGCCACTATGCCCGGCTCATTTTTGTATTTTTAGTAGAGATGAGGTTTCAGCATGTTTGTCAGGCTGGTCTCAAACTCCTGACCTCATGATCTGCCTGCCTTATCCTCCCAAAGTCCTGGGATTACAGGTATGAGCCACTGCACCCACCTGTGGTTCATTGTTATAACTTGAGAAGCTGAGAATGGCTCTGTATGTTTTCTTGTGGGTTATTGAGATATGGACCCACTGTAATCCCAGTTTGGGAGGCTGAGGTGGGAGGACTGCTTGAGGCCAGGAGTCTGAGACTGGTTGAGCAATATAGTGAGAACTCATCTCAAAAAGATAAAAAATTATATATGTGTGTGTATGTGTGTGTGTGTGTGTGTGTATATATATATATATATATATACATATATATATATATATATATATCTCCATCCAAACATAACCTGCACTAAACGAGTTGAAATGCCAGAACTTCCTTGATTTACTGTAGGGAAAGATATGTAAATGCTTAAGGAGATAAAAATGCATGAGTGTATTTATCATGTAAATACCTGCTCACACACCCAGGGAGGGTCCAGAGGACAATCCTTTCATCAAGACTATGAGAAATAAATTCATGTAGAGAGTGCCAGATATTCTACACGGGCCACTTTACAGTTCGAAATGTGATCTGAAGTGCAGTGGGGCTGATGGAATCCTGAGGCAGGGACCATATGGTAACAGTCACCAAAGACACAATTGGTGTGGTGACTGCAATGGACAGTGCAGCCAAAGCAGGACCTTGAATGGTCTGACCCAAGGAGATCCATGATGTTGGCCTGCTGACCGTAATGTCCTGAGAACTAAAATGGATGGGCTGTCTACTAAAGTTTTACTTGATCTGAATAAGTGGGAAAGCTCCAGGTCTGGTGAACAGAGAAGTCTGACCTAAATTACCAACACAGAGTTATAATCCCTCAATCAATTCCAAGTCTTGATCTAGTTCACAGACCCAGAACTTCTCAAATAAAGGATAGGCCAAGTCCCTTCGAGGCAGGACCCTGCTGCACTAGAATAATTTATACTTTTCATCTTTCTAGACTTCCCCAAAGGCACCCCAGGCCATTTATCAGAATGTGCATTTGGAAGGGCAAATAATTAGACTTTTCTGAGATAATCAGCCTCTAGTTCTGAATTAGCAGTAATTACAGGAGACTCAAAATGCCACCATTGTTCCTCAAAGTATGAGTGTATGGAGGCCAGGCGATCAATGGACCTTTTGGCTTAGATTCCTCTCACAGTAGGTCTAGAAGATTCCTGAACCCATCCTATCGTCATTTCCCTGGTTCTAGAATGCATAATTCGAATAGACAGAGTCAACAATGTGCAGAATCCCACACCGGTTCCCTGAGCCATACGGTGAAAGTAATTCTGGTAGAAAAGGCCAAGTAGAAGCCACTAGAGCTGCCTCATTCACAAACATAGTAAAGCAAACTAATACCACATTCCTGGAGAGATTGTCGAGATTAGTGCCGCCATCCAAAACTTGGAACCACATCCCCACTCAGCTCGCCTACTCAACCTGTGCAGAAGACAGGTGGATCTTGGAGAATGACAAGTGGATGATTGTAAACTTAATTGACTAGCGACTCCAAGGGCAGGTGCTGTTCCCACATGTGGTTTCGGTGCTGAGCAAACAACACATCTGACAACTGGTGTGCAGTTGTTGCTGAGCCAGGACCAGGTTCATTCTGTTCTCACACAGTAGATTGATCACTGGGACACGAGTTTTGCAAAAGAGCAAATTATTCACAAGGCCGTCCAGTGAGGAGGTGGGAGAATGGCTGTCAAATCCACCTCACCAGAGATGAGGCTTAGGGAGATGTATAGCTTAGGGAAGTAGGGTGGTCGACAGCATGGGAAAAGATGATTGTCAGTGGGGAAAATGCAGTCATAATCGGGGTTCACAGGACATATGTATAGAAAATGGTGGTGTTAACATGATCTAAGGGCAGAGTTTTTGGCCCTCTGATGTCAAAAGGCTACCTCTTAGGCATTTGCAAAGGCCCAGTTTAAGTGTTGGCAGTCTTAACCATTTGAACTGGATAGGAGCTGACCCAAGTTCCTGAAAAATAACTCAAGTGATTGTTACGGTGACTTATAAATGTTATCTATAAGGCAGCACGTGAAGGTTGAGTGACAGTGTTCAGTAGCACGGCCTTCAGCTACTGTGGTCTTCAGCTTCATGGGGACAAAAGATAACAAAGAGCAAGCAACCAAAAGCAAGCAGGGCAGGCGAAGTGTGGTGCACCTGATCCGATGATCCCCTCTGCTGCCCAGTGACCCATCTGGTGAATGGTTCTTTCTCTACATCAGGCCATCAGGAACAATTTGCTTTCAGCCAGATACACCTTTCCCACCCTATCTCAAGGCTACCTCAACTCTGCAGCCTGGCTCATGATCTGGTTCCCCGTTCTTCTGAGAACTTTTACACCCTCAGGGCAACACACTGGTCCATTATATTGATGACGACACGGTCACTGGACCTGGTGTGCGGGAAGCAGCAACTGCTCTAGGCATGTTGGGAGATACATAAAATGACTGTGTGGGAAATAAAGCCACGACGTGGCCAAGGGCAAGTCAAGTTTCCAAAACTTCTTTCTCTCTCTCTTTTTTCTTTTTTTGAGATGCAGTCTCACTCTGTAGCCCGAGCTGGAGTGCAGTGATGCGATCTTGGCTTACTGCAACCTCTGCCTCCCGGGTACAAGTAAATCTTCTTGCTCAGCCTCCTGGGACTATGGGCACCTGCCACCACACCCACACGGGGCTTTTTTGGCGGGGTAGAGGCTGTATTTTACCGTGTTAGCCAGGCTGGTCTCAAACTCCTGACCTCAAGTGATCCTCTCACCTTGGCCTTCCAAAGTGCTGGGATTACAGGCATGAGCCACTGAGCTCGGCCTCTTTTCTCTCTCTTTCCAATAGTTATGTTCTAGATGTTTAAAGGGGGCACAAGAGACAATTTCATATGTGACTTTCTGGATCACATGATAATTCTACATTTAACATTTTTGGGAAATGCCAAACTGTTTTCCAAAGGGGCTGCCTCGGAGTCTCCGCTCTAGTTCTCAGCCCCCGGCAGCCACTCATTCTCTCAGTGGGGCCTCAGGGCTGCCTTCCAAGGTCCGGGGCTGCCTTGAGACCTGATCAGAACCGGCTATTTTGCCAGATCTAGCGCCTGTGTGCCATAGCTGACCCAGAGTTAGAACCTAAGCAACGCCATCTTAAACCCTGCACCATGCAACCACCAAGAAAAACCGTTTCTCCAGAAATAAGTTGTAACTGCTGCCCCGTTTCCTTTGTGATAACTGCTTGCTGCCCCATTTTCCTTGCGAACTGCTGACCTTGGCTTCTGTGAAATATAGCTAGCTTGCTCTGCATAATGCTGATTGCAAAAAAGAACCCCGTGCCCCACCAGGATGTGGGTTTTTTGCTTAAATCCCTTGCTCCCCCTGAGCTCAGGGCCACGGGTTGGAGAGACACTAGTCCTCCGTGGTCGCCGGCAATAAATGACCCTCTGAATAGGCTTACTTTTGTCTCATTGGTGATTCTGTACTCGCTGAGTTACAACACCTGATATTCAAGGTCATTAGGAATTTCAAGACCCTGACAGCAGAGCAAGAGAGCAGGCGGAGGCCCTTCTAAGTGTGGGACCCCGCAGGGCTGCCCAAGCTGCCTGTCTGTGAAGCCAGCCCTGCCTGATGCAGATGCTTTTGCCATGGTGAGAGGTAACGTGCATTCATGGTTCTCTGCTTTCCCACTCTCTGTCTCCAGGTCCGACTTCTCCAAGGGCAGGATCTAGAATTTGTTCCCTGAATCTTCTCCCATCTCCCTCCCTGGGCGTTTTGCTCATAACCCCACCAGACCCCCCAAGAATGGCCTGACATGGGCTCTGGGAATAGAACATGGGTTCTGAGAATGGCTCTCTGAGATTTCATTGAGTTGTCTGTCCTGTTTTCTTTCCTCAACAAAATGTCCATATCCTTAACCTCCTCTTCTGTCTCAGCGGGAAAGATGAAAAGAATGATGAGGCTTAGGACAGGCTTGGTGGCTCACGGCTGTAATCCCAGCACTTTGGGAGGCCAAGGTGGGCAGATCACCTGAGGTCGGGAGTTTGAGACAAGCCTGAAAGGGATGAAACCCCACCTCTAGTAAAAATAAAAAAATTAGCCAGGCGTTGTAGCCGGCACCTGTAATCCCAGCTATCTGGGAGGCTGAGACAGGAGAATCACTTGAACCTGGGAGACGGAGTTTGTGGTGAGCTGAGATCATGCCACTGCACACCAGCCTGAGCGACAGAGTGGAAAAAAAAAAAATGATGAGTCTTAGCATCCCAGGAAGCTTTGGGTGGTGAGAGATGGAGAATATCACTTTCCTCCCTGTGATACTTCAGTTTCCAGTCTCCTTGTTAGAATGCTGCAAAGCTGGCCTGCTGAGGTCTTCTGTGATCTCCTGTGCTTCCTGAATTTCCACCTGAAAACGAGCCTGCTGCAGGGATGAATCCATGAGCAGAATTTTAATGAAAAGGAAGCAGACACAAAGGAATCCATGGTGTGTGACTCCACCAACTTAAAGTGAAAGACACACACAACAAAGAACAGGCACGATGCTGCTTTGCCAGCTGGTTCCCTGTTGGGCTCTGCCACCCAGGGATGTAAGAGGGAAGCTGGGATGCTGGAGGGCCTGAGTGTGAGGATTAATTTTAGGTGTCAACTTGGCTGAGCCACAAGGTGCCCAGGTATTTGGTCAAACGTTATGCTGGGTGTTTCTGTCAGGTGGCTTTGGGTGAGATTAACATTTAAAGTTGTGGACTTGGAGGAAAGCAGATTGCCCGCTATCATGTGGGTGGGCTTCATCCAATCACCTGAAGAGAACAAAAAGTCTGGCTTCCCTGGCAGGAGAGAATTCTTCCACAGACTCTTCCTTTGGAGTTCATGCGCACCATCCGCCGGTCCTGCTCCACAGCAGGTGCCACTGGACTCTCACTGGAATATGTATTCTGGGTCTCCAGCCTGCTGCTCCACCCTGAAGAATTGGGACTTGCCAGCCTCTGTAATTCTATGAGCTAATTCCTTATCATAAATCTCTCTCTCTCCCTCCAAACACACAACACACACACACACACACACACACACACACACACACACACAGAGAGAGAGAGAGAGAGAGAGAGAGAGAGAGACAAATGAGTGTAGATGTGTTCCAATAAAACTTCATTTAGGGACATTGAATCTTAAATTTCAAGGGTTGGGCACAGTGGCTCATGCCTGTAATCTCAGCACTTTGGGAGGTGGAGGCAGCTGGATCACTTGAAGCCAGGAGTTCAAGACCAGCCTGGTCAACATGGCAAAACCTCATCTCCACTACACACACACACACACACACACACACACACAAACACACACACACACAAGAAAGAAAAGAAAAAAAAAAAGTAGCCACGTGTGGTGGCTCATGGCTGTAATCAGCTGGGAGGCTGAGGTGGGAGAATCGCTTGAACATGGGAGGCAGAGGTTGCTGTGAGATGAGACAGCACCTGAGCAACAGAGCAAGACCCTGTCTCAAATAAATAAATAAATAATAAATTTTACATAATCTTCATGTATACTCATTCATTTACATATTGTCTGTGGTTGTTTTCACCCTTCAGGTCAGAAGTAGCCCATGACCTTTACACAGTGTTTACCACTGTTATAGACATCTTTTTGTGTGTATGTGTGCTTTTTTATTGTACTTTAGGTTCTGGGGTACATGTGCAGATCATGCAGGATTGTTGCATAGGTACACACATGGCAAGGTGGTTTGCTGCCTCCATCGCCCGTCACCTGTATCTAGCATTTCTCCCCATGTTATCCCTCCCCAACCTCCCTACCCCCAACATCTTTAAATATAGTTTACTTTCATGTGTTTTTATATTTTATATAAATGACATAATATTGTCTGTCTTGCATTTTTTTGCTCAAAATTATGTTTGTCAGTTTTATGCATGTCATTCATTGCATGTGGTGATGCTGTATTTTCATTATATTGTGGTATTCTGTGTATGATGATATCACTGTGGAGCTCCAGCTCACTCTTTTTTTTTTTTTTTTGAGATGGAGTCTCACTCTTTCACTCAAACTGGAGTATAGTGGTACCATCTCAGCTCACTGCAACCTCCGCCTTCCAGGTTCAGGCAATTCTCCTGTCTCAGCCTCCTAAATAGCTGGAATTACAGACATGTACCACCACACCCTGCTAATTTTTGTATTTTTAGTAGAGACAAGGTTTCACCATGTTGGCCAGGCTGGTCTTGAACTCCTGACCTCAGGTAATCCACCAGCCTTGGCCTTCCAAAGTGCTGAGATTACAGGCTGAGCCACTGCGCTCAGCCAACCAGCCCACTCTCTATGGACAGTGGGCTCTGCCTAGCTTTTGCCTGGCTCACTGGGGATGGCCTATGTCCCGCTCTATGAAATAATGCCAAATTGCAGCAGGCCTTTGAGTTCCTTTTAGCAACGCTTGATTGGGTCAGATCTCTCCATGTTCCCTAATATCACAGGCTTGCTATGAAAAGCGACGCCTGGAATCTTGTCTTTGTGAGCAGCACCAGGGTTGTCTCCTTCAAAGACTGTCTCTTAAGAGCCACAGCTCACAATGGCCTTGGCTGAGATGCATGGAGTGCCTGGTTTTTTCAGACTTGCCAGGTACTGTTTGTGTGTGGCAGGCCAGTCAGGGGTCACCTTCATCAGCAACACTCTGGGTCCTTCCGGCTCTCCTTGCACACTGGCCAGCTCCAGCCAGAGACTGCCTTTCCCACAGGACTTTGTTAAAAGTGGCCAAGAATGAGCCAACAAAACCACCATTCTGGATTCTCATCGTTTTCCTAGATTTGGTTACATTGTGATCCACCCTCAAAGCTAAAGCAGGCTGCAACCTGGCCAAACATTTCACATGAGGTGTCAGCCTCCCGTCTCGAGGACAGGGATCCTGCTAAACATTCCACACCGCCCAGCACTGTCCCAACAGCAAGGAATTATCCAGTCCCACATCTCAAGAGTGCCAAGGTCAAGGAACACAGCTTTATTTATTTATTTATTTATTTTGCGACAGAGTCTTGCCCTGTCGCCCTGGCTAAGGTGCAGTGGTGCTGTCCTAACTCACTGCAGCCTCCAACTCCCGGCCTCAAGTCACCCTCCCACCTTAGCCTCCTGAATAACTAGTGCTACAGCTGTGTAACACCATTCCCAGCTAATTGTTTCAAAAAACTTTTTTTGTAGAGACGGGAGTCTTGCTGGACTGGTCTTGAACTCCTGAACTCAAGTGATCCTTCTGTCTCAGCCTCCCATGGAATTACAGGCATGAGCCACAGTGCCAGCCAGAAGCCGTGCTTTAGAAAGACATTCCTGTAGTCCAGGTCTGCTTGTGGTAAACTGTTTATCTTGAAAGTCTTCATAGTTCCCTAATTGTTGACTAATTAGCTGAATGTACAAATCCGAGGTGTCTGATTTTTTTCCAGTATGTTAAATATATTATTCCATTAAACTTTATCATTTTTAATTTCAAGTCATCAGTTAGGCATGTTCTCTAGCAGTTTTCAAGGTTTGTCTTCAGTGTTTCATGGTTTTGCTACAGTGTGGATGTTTTCAATTATCCTCTGTGGGATTCAGTGGCCTCCCTCACTCTGATAATTCCTATCTTCCATCAATTTTGGGGAATTCTCAGCTTTATCTCTTGGATGTAGCCACCCCTTTCCCTTGGTGATCCCCTAAAGCCTTGTCTGTGCTCTGTTGGAACTTTTCCTTAAGGAAGATTGCACTTTGGATCTTGATCGAGTTCACTTGGCCTCTCTGCTACTTGCAGTGTGTGTGTGTGTGTGTGTATGTGTGTGTGTGTGTGTGTGTGTGTGTGTGTGTGTGATGAAGTTTTGCTCTGTTGCCCAGGCTGCAGTGGCGCGATCTCAGCTCACTGCAACCTGGAGGTTACACCTGGCCTGCTACCTGCATCTTATCTGATGTTTAATCTGTCCATTGAGTTTTTATTTCTAATGATATTGTTCATCTCCAAAATAGGAAAAGCACATGTTAGCACAAAGAATGGAACACTGGATATTGTTTTCTTTTTTCTTTTTTTTTCTTTTTTGAGACGGAGTTTCGCTCTTGTTACCCAGGCTGGAGTGCAATGGCGCGATCTCAGCTCACCGCAACCTCCGCCTCCTGGGTTCAGGCAATTCTCCTGCCTCAGCCTCCTGAGTAGCTGGGATTACAGGCACGTGCCACCATGCCCAGCTAATTTTTTGTATTTTTAGTAGAGACGGGGTTTCACCATGTTGACCAGGATGGTCTCGATCTCTTGACCTCGTGATCCACCCGCCTCGGCCTCCCAAAGTGCTGGGATTACAGGCTTGAGCCACCGCGCCCGGCCCTGGATATTGTTTTCTAAGAAATTTATTTGAAAGAATTATATCTATGGAAAATGATAGACATTTCAAAAAAAATCTCTGAATTTTAGATGTTGAGACATTTCAAAGATCAAACCAGTGGGTCTGAGAGAAGGAAGGAAGGCAGTGAAGGGAGGAAGAAGGACCACGAGGAGTCGTGGTGGAAGACTGGGAGTCCCTTCTCTACCCCACAGCCCTCTGCTTCATTCTCCTGCAGCTGCCCCTGACCTTTGTGATATTGAGGTCCCAGCCAATCACAGCACTCACTCCTGCTCTCCCAACAGCCTCCAAGGCAAATCTCTGGAGACTTCACCCACTGAGCTTCTCCCCTGGGGTTCTCTAAGCACTGAATTGATTGAATTGGTGGACAAAAGGCCGTTTACTATCAGCATAACTACATACTTCACTTTCACAAGTTGGCATGCCTTGAGGGTGAGAGCAATTATTTTAGTCATATGAGCTTCGATTTCTGGGAGATTTAAGTCAATTCACTTTTTGAGAGTGCTCTATATTTTAAGGGTGAATTGACACGTGTTATTTCATTTTATTTTATTTATTTTTGAGACAAGTTCTCGCTGTCACTCAGGCTGCAGTGCAGTGGCACGATCTTGGCTCACTGCAGCCTCCGCCTCCCAGGTTCAAGCGATTCTTGTACCTCAGTCTCCCTAGTAGCTGAGACTACTGGCGTGTGCCACCACACCCAGCTAAGTTTTGTATTTTTGGTTTCACTGTATTGGCCAGGCTGGTCTTGAACTCCTGACCTGAAGTGATCCACCTGCTTTGGTCTCCCAAAGTTCTGGGGTTACAAGCATGAGCCACTATGCTCTGACAAAATTTTTTATTTTAAAAAAGTTATGAAAATGATGAAAACATTTCATTTATAAAATAAATGTAGGCTGGAGTGGTATACATTTATAAAATAAATGTAGTCAGTCATGGTGGCACATGCCTGTAATCCGAGGTACTCAGGAGGCTGAGGCAGGAGAATTGCTTGAACCTGAGAGGCGGAGGTTGCAGTGAGCTGAGACTGTGCCACTGCACTCCAGCCTGGGTGACAGAGGAAGGATCCATTTCAAATAATAATAATAATAAATAAAATGAATATAGGAAATTTAGGAAGTCTGAGTTATGAGAAATATAATTTTGGTCTTGAATAAGCCAAAATATTGTACTAACATTTTTTTAAATGATAAATTAATAATTAAAGAGTGAATCGTGCTAAGGTTTTCCTTTCTTTGGAAGTTGATGTCTTTTTTTATGTCATAGAGAGTTTAAAGTGTTATTAGGGAAATACACTTTCTAGTGTCCTGTCCATAAAAAGAAACATAGTTTAATAACCCTTTTCTTTAGACAATTTAGACTTTATCTGAACTAAAAATTCCTAGAATATATAGATAACAGCTCAATGTAATTTTTGTTAAGTCAAGTTTTCAAAAGAGGAAAAAAGAGAGGAAGTAGCATAGAAAAAAATGAGAGGGAGCTGGCTTTAGACAAATCATCATTTTTCTCTGCAAAAAGAGGGATGAAAGATTAAACATTTATACAATACATACAAGAGAGTGTCCCATATCTGGTTTCAACATAATTTCAGTTTGTGATAATTCTATCAAGCCATATGACTTTTTAAAAGCCAGAATGTATTAATCTCCAAAGTATGGAAAGGAATGATGCCTCCCTTGTGAAACAAAATGATCTGTCATTTAGGCAAACCAGACAAAGACTTTCCCCATGAGGGTTCTTTCATTCTTGGTATCCAGAGTCTTCTTAAGATGTTTAGCCAAATGCTGATGTTTGTACAATAGAATGATTTGCCAGCCAACATGTTTGTTTACCTGACATAGCGACAGTTTTGGACTTGAAGCCTTCCATAAAATGTGGAAATGTCAGCATCTAAAGATGAGTGCTTGGGCGCAGTGGCTCAGGCCTGTAATCTCAGCATTTTGTGAGGCTGAGTTGGGTAGATCACTTGAGGTCAGGAGTTTGAGACCAGCCTGGCCAACATGGTGAAACCCGTTCTACTAAAAATACAGAAATTAGCCAGGCATGGTGGCGCACGCCTGTAATCCCAGCTACTCAGGAGGCTGAGGCAGGAGAAAATCGCTTGGACCCGGGAGGCAGAGGTTGCAGTGAGCCGAGATCAGACCACCGCACTCTAGCCTGGGCGACAGAGTGAGACTCCATCTTAAAAAAAAAAAAAAAAAAAAAAAAACAACCCAAAAAACAATAAAAAACAAAAAACAGATGCTCCTGAGAAAAAAGATGCTCCGATTTCATATTAGTGATAACTTAAGAATATTTTAGAGAGGCATTTTTTGAGTTCAAATCATACCAGTTGAAGACAGTAGAGCATTGGACATGGAGAATTTTGCTTTGTTTTTCTTTTGTCTAAATCGGAGTTTCCCCAAAGAAGTCACTATAATTCCAAATTATCCTTGGGAAAATTGTGCCAGTTAGAAAGTTATGCACAGGCATTAGCGTTAGAAAAAATGTAAAGGGAGCCAGTGTTTGGCTTGAAAGAAAAGACTCTATGGGAACTTCAGCGTGTCCACAGGTTGGTGCTTGTGTGACATTGCGTCTTGGAGCCAACCAAAGACTAATCAGTATTCAGGGTTGTCCAAGGCTTGGAAGACAAAGCCCTCAGAACACACTGATCACGAGCTGGATGCCATGGTGGGAGCAATAAGCTCTCAAGCTTGCCAGTATTCACAGCAAGGGGATTTCCAAGATCAAGTGGGGGAAGGTAATGGAATGAGTTACAACTTCCTGGGGAAACTGCCCCTGTGTGAACCCAACTGGAGAGGCCACGGGGAGGAGGGGAGAAACACAACCAGCCTCACCAAGCGCAGTGCTGGAGCAGGCCAGATGAGCCAGGGAGGGTCCCCTTCACCTTAGTAATGGCCTCATGCTGAGGACAGGCCTGCCGCAGTCTGGGAAGGCCCAAGGCTACTAGCGCCAGCGGGAAGGCTGCTGGGGGAATGTCTAGGGGCTGGGAAGGAATTCATTTCTCACTCAGCTCCAGCAGCGCTGTGGGCTGCCCCACGTTGGGTGGGCGCCACCAGGCAGGTAAGGAGAGGAAAAAGCCTGCTTGGGTGACCTGGGGCTAGCCCAGGAGGACGACCGTTCCCTCTTCTGCCAGCACCGTGGCCTGGCTCCATGGGACACACAGCAGCTGCTGGGTCCACAGGCTAGGGAACCTGGTGAGGATTCAAGGTGTGCCTGGGCTGGGCGGTCCCAGTGAGCAGTGGTGACATGGCGGGGCAGCATCTAATTCTCAGGGACATCAAGGTGTGAAGAGGGTGTGAGGCCCAGCAAGCCAGACCCAGGGGAGTAGGGAGCAGATCGAGAGATGTTCCCAATCCAGGAAGCCCTGGCTTCCATCATGCTGAACACAAACCTACCCTCTCAGAGGACATCGCCCCTTGTTTGTAAATTCATGTTCTAGAAAATCCCCGATGCTGTTTTTGGAGCCATGTGACAGGACTGCCAGAAATCAGGCAGGGAAAGCAATGGCAGGCACACTTCCAGGTTGGGGGCGTCAGGCGCTGTGACAGAGAGAGGACGGGGCAGGGGCCAGTGGGGAGCTTCCCTGCAGGGTTCTGAGATCGCCAGGCAGAAGCTAGGCTGGGATAGGGTGGGAAACGCTTTACACAATAAAGATTAGATTGCTAGGAGCCCCAGCCTTCTAATGCTCTCCCTGTCCGCTGAAGCTCCCTCCACAGACTCCTCCACCCCAGAACCTTCCAATAGGTAAGCTTCAAACCCTTCCTACCTGTCCAGTTCCTTAGCTCCTGGCCAGCCCCTCACTGTTGAGCCCCTCAAGCCCCTGTTTCCAACCACCCTGACTCTGGGGATCCCTGCAAGTTGTGCTAACTCCCCCAAAACCTTGTGGCCACCAGGGGATGCTGGGAAATCGTCTCTGCCTGAGCAAATCAGAACTTCCTGTGGGACACAGGTGTCAGGACCCGCTTCTGGCTGAGCTAGTTGATATTCTGGGTAGCGCACATTGAAGTTCCTCAGGATTGACAGTCATTGTGTCCATTCTAAAGAAGGTAAAGGAATTTGATTGAAAGAAAGTAGGAAGAGTCACCCAGACTTGCAGGCTGCCTCCTGTGCTGATCCTGAGAACGTGCTCACATGGCATATGTGTTTCCTTTTGTGGCCATTTGTAAGAATAGGAAATGACCTATTCTTACAATTGACTGCAGGTGTGCTGCTTGATACAACACCTTTTATTTATTCATTTATTTATTTAGAGACGAGTTCTTCCTCTGACTTCCAGGCTGGAGGGAGCATAGTGCTGCAATTTCGGCTCGCTGCAGCCTTGACTGCCCTGGGCTTAAGTGACTCTCCCACCTCAGCCTTCCGAGTAGCTAGGACCACAGGTGCATGCCACCACCTGCAGCTAATTTATTTCTATTATTATTATTATTTAAAGAGTTGCATTCTCCCTATGTTGCCCAAGCTGGTCTGGAATTGCTGGGCTCAAGTGATCCTCCCACCTCCCAACTTGTTGGGATTACAGATATGAACCACCAAACCCAGCCACAACACCCATTTCCTCTCATACCAATGAAGTCCCTAAGTCAGCAAGCATGGCTTGGTACTCCGCTTAGGGTCTCATAAGATCAACATCAAGATTTTGTCTACCTTCGGCTTATATCGGAGCTCTGGGAAAATCCACTTCCAGGCTCATTTTGTTGACACAGTTTCCATTAAGCCCTTTCCATTGTCAAGCCAGCAACAGTGGGTTGAGTCCTTCTCATGCTTAGAATCTCTCTCACTTCTCCTGCTGCATCTCTGTGGTGCCTGTCAGAGAAAGCTCTCTGCTTTTTAGGGCTTAAGTGTTTAGATTGGACCACTTGGGTAATCCAGCATAATACTCCTAGTTTAAGGTCCATAATTTTAATGACATCTGCAGAATACCCTTTTGCCATATAATGAAACACAGTTATGGGTTCCAAGGATTAGGGCAGGGCCATCTCTTTGGGGGACCATTCTGCTGACCACACATGGTCATGTTTATGTAAAATTTGCAAGAGTGATTTTTCTGGTGTTCTTTTGTATCAGATTCTCCATGCTTCTCTTAATTGAAGACTATGTTTTTCAAGCTATGGTTCATTATTGTTGTTACAAAATGAATTTGAATGGCAATCATCATTTTATTAAGGAATATAGTAAATTTAATTACACTAAAAAAGTGGAAAATATCAGAGACTATTGTACATAACTATTTACATTCCACGAAATTGTTAGTACACACACATCTCTGAACTAGGTCAAGACATAAGTATACTTAGTATACTTGGTTAAAATTAAAATATTTTGAAAAGACCATTTAAGGAAATGATCCTAGAATTCACCTGGAGCCTCCAGTTAGGCCTGTCCTTGTCCCAGGAAGGCTTAAAGCTCCGGGAGGAGAGCGAGCGAGTCCCCTGGTGAGAGGTTCGGGTGAGGGAAGCCCTGCCCCGGCAGTTCCCTCTGACCCTCCACCCAGCACATGGAGAATGGAAGACTCACCCATGTTGTCTCACTTTTTTACCTTTTAGGTATGTCTAGAAGTCAGTTTGGACAGGGACAGAAACCTCTAGACATGTTTTTCTGGGTGAATGAGATAAGTGGAGAAATCACCTACCCGCTGCAGAAGGCAGATGCACCTGCGGTTTCTCCCGAGAGCCCACAAGAGAAGCCCCCATCTCAGCCCAGGAGTGCACAGGGGGCCCCTGGCAGTCCCCAGGGCCCGCCTGCACAGAGGCCTGCCCCTGCACCTCCACCTAAGGCTTCTCCGAAAGACTCGGGCGCAAGAAACCCCCACTCATCTGCGCCGACCTGGGGCCAGGCCAATGCCGGAGGAGGGAGGAGCCCCCACCATTCTCAGCAATCCCTGTCACCATCTCATCACCAGGAGGGACTCTGCCCATACTAGGGCCCCTGGGACCAGCCCCTCAGCCACCGGTCTCCACCTTTCCTGTCAGCCCTTCTGCCCCCTAGGCCTTCAGCTGCAAGCTGAAAAATGTCCCTACTAAGAATAACTGGTTTCGTTTTGAATCTTAAGAGAATTTGGCCACAGTCTTTAAGCACCTTCCTGAGCCACCTGTGGACAGAGCGGCCCCACCTGTACACCAGGCTCTGCAGGCCCCACCTGCCTTCCCTGAAAGCACAGGCCTCACCCCAGGGGTCTCACAGAAATGCCCAGTGCTTTCAAGTCCAATACAATTTTACTTCGATTTTGACATAACGATCTCTAGAGCTTCCTTTCCCTTCCTTTAAAATAGCAAGCTGTCCTGGTATTTCACAATTAATTCTTTGGGCTTCTGACGTTGGTGTCAAAGCAATATGCTTAGTTTCCAGCCAGCGCCTGAGGACCTCCTTGGGTGGGGATGGAAACAAGCCAGGATGACTGGGATCTGCAGGCCTAGGGTCCCCAGGCTTGGGGACAGCTCTCAGGGCAGGGAGGAGCTGGGGTCCTGCATGGAGCTCCCTTCTGAGGTAGCCTGAGGCTGGAGGAAGCCAGCAGGGGACACCACCCTTTTCGGCAGAGTCACCCAGCTCTGTGCTTTCTCTGGGCACTGCCTCTCGGCCCTCCAGGCATGGAGTGACTCAGGCAATGTGGGAAGTGGCCCCCTCACAGACCTGGCCCTCTGGATCAGGCTGGCTGAGAGCTGCAGGAAGCCCCAGGGGTGCAGGAATGTGTCCTGGAGGAAGGACAGGCTTGGCCTGGGCACACGGAGTGACCTGGTTTGAGGAGGAGCTGCTGGAGAAGTTACTGGTGTCCCTGAACAGGTGCCAGGTGGCTCCAAGTTGTACCAGAGCAGCTCCAGGTGACATGTGTCATCAGGATGGACTATGAGTACCCCAGGAACACCAGAGAGGAGTGGCGCACGCAGAGCAACATCAGCTCAGAAGCTGAAGCGCAGCCTGGCCGGCACCTCGGCGCCTTAGCCGGACTCGCAGCACGTTCTCGGCTTTGCCAGTGGGACACTGTGCCCAGTCACATGGAGCTTGAGGTGCTGGGTGTCAAGGAAGTGGACTTCCAAGGGCAAGGAAGAGCAGAGCTACCCAAAAGAGGAGACCCTGGTGCTCCCGGCTCATGGGTGTCTAACCACGGAGTCCTGGTGGAGAAACACCTCCCCTGCCCCTCAGCAGGCTGTACCAGCCCAGACCTGGAATCATCACACCTAGGTGCCTCCCAGGTCTCATCTGATTCTTGGTCGGACCCAGGCCTCCAGGGCCCTTCATCCTAGGTGGGGCAGGTCAGAGGTCAAAGGTTAGGGTGGCTCTGTGTCTCTTTCTGACTAGGGCTTCCAAGTTATTCCAGGAAATGGGCCCATGGAGGAACCTGACCCTTCTGAGAGTTCTCTGAGCTGGGTGCACAGGCCTGGGGTCCAGTCTCAAGTCGGCCACTATGTCCTGTGACTGCAACAGGATTCTACCTATCTTGGCCTCATTCTCCCTCCCTGCACAGTATGGGAGTGAGCGAGCCAGTCTGTCAAGCCTGCAACCTACAGTTTGTGACAAAACACTGGGAACAAGAGATGGCATGGAGGTCAGGCACAGGCTGGGGTCAGCTGTCCTGAGCCTGGCTGCTTCTGAGGGTGGCAGAGGCCCTGCCCATCAGCTCCACAGGGGAGTGGGAGGACTGGTGTGCACTCCCTGTGCCCCTTGTAGAGCGACCTTAATGAAGTCCTTGGTGTCACTGCTGGTGGTGCTCCAGGACATCCATCTGTGCATGGCAACACAGCCAGCAAACAATGGAGAGCAGGCCAGGCTGGAAGGCAGAGGGAGGGTCGGAGCCTGCAAGGTCATCTGGACCCTGGGCCTTGGAGGGAAAGGTTGCCAGGGCAGGGGCTGTGGGTCTCTTGGGCAAGTGACTGAGACCAGGGCCTCCAATTCTAGAGCCCCAGCAAGTGTCATAGAGGCGCCCAGAGAGATACAAGCCCGGCCTGCCGCAGGAATCTGAGTTCACCCTGAGGTGGGGATCAGGGCTCAGTGTACACTAGCAGAGTCCCCAGGGCAACAAATCCCCTGCACGAGCCACCCAGAGCCCTTTTGAGACAGCATGGCTCGGTACTCTGCCCTGGGGCCTGGCAGGGGCCCTTCTCCTGACAGAGGATATATGAAAATAACTGGGCAGCAGTTTCCACCCATTTCTAAGACAGTTATCAGTTTGAGCTCTCAGCGTCTCTAATCTGGAAAGGCAACTGGCAGTGGGAGTGGCCCCTCTCACGTGGGCTTGGTGCGGTGTTGGATGACAAGGGCCTTGCAGTTAATAAAATCGTAACAGCTGGGCGCGGTGGCTCACGCCTGTAATCCTAGCACTTTGGGAGGCTGAGGTGGGTGGATCACCTGAGGTCAGGAGTTCAAAAACAGCCTGGCCAACATGGGGAGACCTTGTCTCTACAAAATACAAAAATAAATTAGCAGGCTGGGCGTGGTGGCTCAAGCCTGTAATCCCAGCACTTTGGGAGGCCGAGGCAGGTGGATCACGAGGTCAAGAGATTGAGACCATCCTGGTCAACATGGTGAAACCCCATCTCTACTAAAAATACAAAAAATTAGCTGGGCATGGTGGCACGTGCCTGTAATCCCAGCTACTCAGGAAGCTGAGGCAGGAGAATTGCCTGAACCCAGGAGGCGGAGGTCGCGGTGAGCCGAGATCGCGCCATTGCACTCCAGCCTTGGTAACAAGAGCGAAACTCCGTCTCAAAATAAATAAATAAATAAATAAATAAATAAATAAAATAAAATAAAATAAAATAAAATCGTAACTTCACCCCAGGGTAGGATATGTGTGTGTGTGTGTGGCAGAGAGAGGGTAGGGGAGATGGAAGTGAGATGAGTAGGGATCTGTGAGTGATCTTATTCTTCCACTTTCTGAAAGATGAGGAGACTGAGGGTCAGAGTGGAGAGACCCTTTAGTCACACAACTGTGAAGAAAGGGGCTACTTGGTCATGGAATGCACATTCTGTCCCCAGTGGTAAGAGGAGTGGGAATTGGAGGGGATCTTGGGAAGTGTCCTTGGGGATCATAGACCATAGAGACAAAAGCTGTCAGGCCTGGGCAGGGAGGGTGCCCAGGCCACACATTCAGCAGCCTTCTTTCTGGGGGTTTGTTTTGAGGCCCCACTCAGGTGAGCTAAACTTGCTGCATTGTGGCTCTGATAGGGTAATGTTTTGAGTAAAGCCCAAATCTCAGGTTTTCATGTCTCCCAGGCAGAATTCGTGTTAGGGGGTGGCGTCCTGTTTGGGGCAGAGATGAGGGAAGGGTGAGGGGGTTCTAGGTCTGTATTAGTCCATTTTCATGCTGCTGATAAAGACATATCCAAGATTAGGTAATTTATAAAGAGAAGGACGTTTATTGGACTCAGTTCCACGTGGCTGGGGAGGCCTCACAATCATGGCGGAAGGGAAAAGGCATGCCTTACATGGTGGCAGGCAAAGAGAGAAAGAGAGCCAAGTGAAAAGGGCTCAGATCTTGTGAGACTTACTCACTACCTTTATAAAAACATCAGATCTTGTGAGACTTACTCACTACCACAGAGCAGTATGGGGGAAACTGCTCCCGTGAGGCAATTCTTTCCCACCTGGCCCCTCTCACAACACATGGGGATTATGGGAGTTCATTCAAGATGAGATTTGGTTGGGGACACAGCCAGACCATATCAAGGTCATCTGAGGGTTGTGCCCTAAGGAGGTGATTCCTGGGGAAGAACTGAGTGTCCTGAGGCTGCCAGGTCTGGAGGAGGAGACACGGGGTCCGGCAGGGGCTACCCCGCAGGGACCATGGGGCTGGTGGGGGCTCAGTGGGGAGCCCCAGGAGCATATTTCAGTTCCATTTGGAAGAGGTTTTGTTTGTTCAGAGCTCCACCCCACCTTGTGAGCTGCCTGTTAAGTGAGCAAGCTCTCCATCACTGCAGACGTGCAAACAGAGCTTGGGCAAGCCCTGCTAGGGCCTCCCAGGCTGCAGATGGCCACAGGTCCTACAGATCACACACTCCTACCAGGGCTGGGGGTGGCCTGAGCTAAGCACCCTCCCATCCAAGGGCAGCCAGGTGCTGTCCCCCCACCCCACAGCTGCTGAGTATGTGTTTTCAGGTGTGGCTAAAGGATGGGGCTTTCAGGGAGAGACCCAGTCCTCTGCCCCTGGCCACACTATCTGCTCCCTCACCATCTCTAGTGCCTTCTGACTCAAAGACTGCTCACACATCTGCTCTTTCCCAGCTCCGCGCCTCTCCCCCAGCCACTCACGTGGCTTATCCTGTGAAATACTCCCTCTTGCTCTCCTTTGCAGGCTTGGAGCCAAAGACAAGTCCCCTTGGGTCGGAGCTCCATGCAATGCAGTTGCAGAGTTTGTGTGCCTGGCTCTGAGGGCCGAGGTGGGGCACAGGAGGAGCCACTGGCTCCTGAGGCATGGGAAGGGCATCCTGGAAGGCAGGAATAGCCTGAGCAAAGCTATGGAGGCCGGAAACTGAAACAGAGCAGGTCAGAGTGCTGGCTGGCCCAGCAGGCCCAGCTGCAGATATAGGCAGGAAGATGTGAGGTGGGAGTGGGAGGGCTTTAAGAGACCCATTGAGGAGCTGCGACTGTTTCTTCTGTCCTGGGGAGCCACAGAGGGTCTTTGAGCAGGGAATGCAGTTCTGAAGGTGTGAAGGGTGAGCAGGGGAGCGCTCTGTGGTCTGGGGCTGAGATGGTGTAGATATCTGCAGGGACAACCATTGCACAGGTAGATAGAGTGGGGGAGAGAGGACGGGACGCTGGGGCAGGGCTGATATGGAGGCCTGGAGTGCTGGGCAAGAAGCAGGATGCAGAGGGCTGGGGAGAGTCTCCTTGGCTTCTGTCACTACCCTTTCCTTGAACAGGCCTTCTGGCAGCTCCTTTGACACTGGGGCTCTGGTGGAGGAAAATATTGGTGTGGTTAGAACTTGATCTAGTCCTGGTCCTCCAAACACCTGTAGCCTACTGCAAGACCACAGGCCTTGGAGTGATCTTTGCTGTGGGTGGGGGCTTTGCTAGGAAGCTGGTGTTCGGGTGCCTAATGGTGGTCAGAGAGGGGCCCTGGAACAGTGGGCCAGGAACCAAACGCAAGCACCCTCAGCTTGGAACTGGGTCTTGCTCCCCAGGAAAATAAACTCAGCATGGCAGGGAAGCTTACTTCCTGGTGGTCTGCTAGAAACTGAAGGTGCCCATGACCCTCCCATGACCCTTCCCCTGTGTGGCTTCCATTGCCTGCTGCGCCAAGCCAAGAGAAGACATTTAGAGGACCCTCGACAAAGGATGTTAAGGCCCTCCAGAGGGAGTGACTCCCCTTTGATCTCCAGGGCCCCTGTTCCTGCTCTGTGCCAGGTCCCTGTGGGCTAGAGGTTGCTTTAGTGATGGCCTGATGCTGAACCATGCTCCCTGGGCCTGTGTGTCCCCAACGGTGACCTACACAGATGGGAGCCTGGGGTGAGGGGAGGGGAACCCATAAACCCGGGTTACTCGGATACCAACCTCATGAACAAAGGCAAGTGGCCCTCGGGACCTGTCACAGCTCTCAGGCACACTGAGTGTGTGAGAAATAAGGCCAGAGACATCCTCATGTGCTCAGCTTGGTGGTCGTCGAGGCCCTGAGACGTACTATGGTGACTTATTCACTTCCCAAGTGATGGAATTATCCATATTCTAACTCTGGTGAGGCCTCTGATAGCCAGAAAATTCTTTCTGTCTTACCACTGCCTTGCCTGCTTTGGCTTAAGCCAATATTGGGGCAGCTGGCCAACCATTCAGGATGAGGGACATTCTAACCTTGGGCTGTTAGGGGGAAGATGGCTTCATGGACATCCAACTTCTCTGCCGTCCCATTGCGGAGCTCACCTTTCCTCAAGGAAGTGGTTCTGGTCAGAACAGAGGGTTCCAGCCAACCCAGGTGAGGGCTTGGGACAGAGGTCCCCAGTGAGCGCCAGACCTGGATGGGCTGGCCCTACAGATCAGGCAGTGGGGAGGGCCCTGGGCTGGGACACACCAGATGGCCCTGGCTGGCTCCTCTTATAATAACCCTTGGCCCTGGGTTTGAGGGACATGGGAAGTACACACAACCCTGGCTCCATCCAGTCCCTGTCACATGTGTGACGTCGCCTTGCTGGTCTGGTACACAGGGCCCTCTGCGTGGTTTCCCTGAACATGTGGCCTCCATCCTGTGGTGACCTCCCTGCCTGGGCTGTGCTGCGTGTGCAGTCATTACTGAGCACAGCATCGAGTTCTGAAGCCAGTAGGCCTTGATTTGGGGCCTGGCTTCTTCACTTCCTGGCAAGTGAAGCTGAAGATGGGGATGGGTGGGTAGTCCCTGTTCTGTGTCCACCCTGGAGGCTGCAGCAAAGACTCCATGGAAAAAGGAGTACATAAGGGGAGCCCAACCCTGGCTGAGGAGGGAAACAGATTCCTAGGGCTGGGGGCTTGCTGTACGCAGCCCTGCGGTGCTGAGACCACCTGGCCAAGAGGGCCATTGCTCATCCCTCCCTGTGCTGCTGAGAGGCTCTGTGGGCTCAGCGTGGGAGGCAAGGTGTCTGGAGCCCAGCCCTCAAGGTCCCCTGCCATCTGGGCAGAATGAGTGGGTCTTGCCCTGACCCTCATAAATGGGGGGGGCTACCTGCTTCTCCAACCAAGGAGACTAGCTGGCAGGGGCAGCTCCTCCCTGTGCCCAGTGCCTATGCCATCTCCTGTTCCAGGCCCACATTGGGGAGGGGCCAGGTGAGGCAGCCTCAGGATGGGACATGGGTGTTGCCCCAATGTTGCATGAAATGGGAGATGAGGGGGTGGCCAGATAAGCTGTGCCTCGAACCATGTGGAGCCAGACATCAATCTGTGGGCTGGAGAGTGTGACTGTGCACTGCTTCTGACTGGGAAGGGACTGGGAGACACACCCAGAGCAGAGTACTCTAGGGTCATTCTAGGGACAGTGGGCCACTAGGGTGAGAACTGCAGGGCTCAGTTCCTAATGGCCACTGGCTCCATTCCACACGTATGCACATCATCTCCCTCGATTTCACAGCAGAGCTCATGTGCCACAGACACCCTCATTTCAGCAGCCAGGCCACAAGTGTTGCCCACCTGTGCCTGTAGCACTCAGGTGGCTGAGGTGGGAGGATTGCTTGAGCCCTGGAGGCAGAGGTTGCAGGGAGGTGAGATTGCACCACTGCACTCCAGCCTGGGTGACAGGAGATCTCATCTCAAAACAAAACAACAACAAAAAATCCTGCACTTCTGGGTGGGGATAAAAGTGAGGCACCAGGGCTGGTACCTACACAGATTATCCCTGCCTCCCAATCACACTGCCCCTCCTGAGGCGTGTCTGCTGTCCTGCTGACCTACAAGTCTCTGGCTCATGCAGGCTGTGAACAGTTCTAGGCCAGTGCCCATGCTAGTGACAAATGAGAAAGTAAGAAATACCAACCACTTCCCCCTCCTGAGGATTATAAGGGTGAAAATCTGACTGCCCTTTCAGTTTGAGCAGCACCCTATGCTGAGCCATTTTCTCCCAAATGAGGACTTTTTTTTGAGACAGGGTCTCACTCTGTCACGCAGGCTGGAATACAGTGGCACAATCACAGCTCACTGCAGCCTGGACATCCTGGCTCAAGTGATCCTCCTGCCTCAGCCTCCCTAGTAGCTGGGATTACAGGCATGTGTCACCATGCCTGGCTAATTTTTCTTATTTTTAATAAAGATGGGTCTCACTATGTTGCTCAGGCTGATGGTGGGCACTTTGGGGCAGAGGTGTGCAAACGTTGCTCTGAGAATGACACTCCTAGGCACCTTTGTGGTCCCAGTGTGCCCGTGCCCTGGCTGGAGCAGAGGGAGAATGAGGCTTCCTGAGCAGATTAGCTGGTGGGAGGTGTGAGGGGCAAGGCCTGCCAGGATTCCCAGGGGAACAGTGGGAGCAGAGCTGCAGGGTGCTGCCCTGACCCAATCTGCACAGCAGTTCTGTGGGAGCAAGTTGAGCCCTCCCGCTGCTGTTCTGTTCATTCCTATCCTGCCAGACCTGACATGCCTGGCAACCCAGGGGTCATCTAAGGTCCCTGTATGTCTCTGCTGTGATCCTGCCTTTCTCCCAGATGGAGCAGTGCTGCTCTGAGGGCCTGCGTGGTGGTGACTCTTTCCTTGGTGCTGACCTCATAGTGGGCTTGCCAGAGCTGGGGGTGCTTCTGCCTGCTCAGATCCGTCCAGTCCCTGGGACACCAGGATTCTAATCTCACCTCTCCTGCCTGCAGCTGGCAGAGGGCCTTGGACAAGTTCTCTTCCCTAGTTTGGGCCTCAGTCCTCCCATATGTAATATCTGTCAGCTTAGGGAAAAACATCCCTAAAATGCTCCATAACAGTTCCCCATGAGGAAAATGTTTTTTGTTTTGTTTTTGAGATGGAGTCCCGCTGTGTTGCCCAGGCTGGAGTGCAATGGCATGATCTCACTGCAACATCTGCCTCCTGGGTTCAAGTGATTCTCTCCTCCCAAGTAGTTGGGATTACAGGTGTGGCCCACTGCGCCTGGCCTGAGGGAAGGGTTTTTAGCAGCCAAGAGAACCAGCTTGTAGTAGCTGAGACTTGGGGAAAGTAGGGTCCCACAGCACCTATGCAGGTCTCATCTGCCTGGGGCACTGGCTGCTCCATTTCTTTTTTCTTGTGCTTGCCCAACTGCTATGGAATAAGGGGTACCCAGGCTGGGGCCGAGGACTACTCATGTGAGCAGTCTGGCTTCCTGGGACAGACTTGCTCAGGGTGGCAAGAACCTCCAAGAACATGCCTTGGTGCCTCCTTTTATAGGTGGGAAGACTGAGGCCAAGTGAGGGGTGGGCCTTGCACCCAGGGCCACTCAGCATCTGCAGCCACTGGGACTCCATATCAGGGTCATGTTTTAACCACGGGTTGGAACCTGTTGTAACCCTGCCATGTCAGAGGGCCCACTATTGGGGTCTTTGGCCAGGTGGCACAGGTAGGGGGCGTGGTCTTGGAACAGGGTGGGCACTTCATGGTTAGGCAGTTGCCAGGCCTCACTGGATGCCTCTGTGGCTCCTGGCCTGTGGGTGGGAAGCTGCCAGGATCATGGTTCCCTACAGAGGAGCCTGCAGCCTTGGGGCCCATCAGTCTCCATGGGACTCATTTGATCTGCTTGGTTTACTCCAGGGAAGCCTGGGCAGAATTCTCCAGGGAAGCTGGGGGTGGGGCAGCAGGCTCCATGAAAGAGGCCAAGTTAGTAAGGGGACGCAGGGGCATCAGGTTGCTGGGACAGTGACCTGAGCTGGAGGGGTTAGCTCCAGGGACCTCTGTCTGGGATGTACACTTACTCCCTGGAGATGCCAAAGGTGAGCTGGTCTTGGAGATACCTCTGGTCCCTCTTGTCCCACCTGCCCACTTCTGAAAGCCCAACACCCTCTCATTAGCTCAGGGAGGCTGCCTGGAGGTGGAGTCCTTTAAGAGAAGGAGGAAGCAGGGCCTGGGAAGAACCTGTCCCGGGGACACATACGCCTTCCTGCCAGGATAGCCTGGGCAGGGGAGGGCAGGCCTGTTTCTTCCTTGGGACAGGTCGAGCCCTGAGCTGGAGCTCAGGCCCCTTTGGAGACCACTTCTCACCTGAGGCTTTGTAGAAACAGTAAGAGGGGTCTGCTCCTGTGCCAGCTTTCAGTGGGGGACAGAATTTTCTCTTTCACGTTAGAGTGGGAGAGGAAGTCAAATAGGCATATGCAAGGACCAATTTCTTCGAATTTCCTGTTATACTGGAATACTTCTAAAACTACTAATAGTTGGGTAACAAGAAAAAAATTATCTGGTTGATGTAGGTATTATTTATTATGTAACAATTAGTTCTGAGACAAAATCCAATTCAAAACATATTACTGAGGATTCTATATTAGTATATTTTAGAAATGCTATAACACAAACCTGATTTTCCAATACATTTTCTTACATAACATTTAAGGAATTTTTCACTATCATTATTTGGCTCTGGAAAATCTTTACAGGAGACATTTGTTACACTAGAAAACAAAATTGAAGTATAGTTGTTATGCATGGTTACAAGGGATGATACGCACAAACTATAATAATTACAAATCAGTGCTTCTTTTGAATACACATTTTAATGTAAACTTTTAAAATAATCAGTGTTTTAGACAAATATAAAACATACTTCAAGAACTGATTTTAACATCTCCTTTACTTTCTAATGCTCTTTAGAAAAAAATTCCTTTCTGATTCATTCAGCAGCAAGAGCCCAAAAATGGTGTTCCAAACCAGGATTCGCCTTGTCCTCTTCCGAAATGATCTGAAGAGGTTTTGGATTGGTTACAGATATTGCCCAAAGGAATCTTAGGGTAAATCTGAGCTAAAAACACTGAATCCAGAGATCAGGTCTCTCGGCCATGCCAGAGTCACCATCAACCACTTGGGGTTAAATTGCATTGCTATGAATGGAAGGTGACTCTGAGGGGCTTTAACCATGCTGGGGCCAATGAAAGGATTTCAAACATCAGTAAGAACAGTAAGATCGTGGCTGAGAAGGGTGACAAGAAATCCTGGAGGGTGTGAACCATTTTATACCTGATTCTATTTCCTAGAGCTCTTTGGGAAACAAGCAAGAATTTTCCTGGATGGTGTTGGCCATGAAACAAATAAGTCACCTCATTAAATGATTCAAAAACATTTCCCACTGGTTTCATACTACCAACAGTTGAAATATTTTAATGGATAGGAGAAATTACAGGTTTAAAATTAAATTCTCTGTCACTGAAGATGTTTTAATAAACTGGTTATCAGATTGCTTATGACAGTGTCAGTACCATATATTCAACTGCTTTTAGTCCTTCTAGTCTTTCTCTTGGCAAAATTTGTGGTTATCTACTTTTTGCTACCTATCAATCACCTGTTTTGGACATTAACTGTCAATTACTGGCTGCAAAATATATGTGTGTGTATATATACATGAGATGTAACTATACAGATGCATGTTGAATTGTAGACATGAGTTCTATTATTTCAGAGCTATACTCTGACTATGAGACCTGTTTGTATTTATACACATATACCTGTCCAGCCCCAACCCAACATTCATTCATATAAAAATATATGACTACTGTAGAATCTTTCATTTACCTATCACTAAAAATATGTTATTTCATTCTAACATCTTTTTATCTAGCCTTGCCAATCAACATCGTTAAGACTGGAATATAAAATATTTTTATTATTTATTTAAAATTATTATTATTATTTTTTGAGACAGGGTCTTGCTCTGTTGCTCAGGCTGGAGGGCAGTGGCTCACTGTAGCCTTAGCATCCTGGGCTCAAGTGATCCTCCTATCTTAGCCTCCCTAAGTAGCTGGGACCACAGGCATGAACCACCAAGCCTGGATTATAAAACCTTTTTAAAATACATTTCCTAGCAGAAATTAATTTATTTTAAAAGTCTACTTTTAAAGCAGCAGTTAGAAACTTTGTTCTTTTAATATGTAAATAATACTGTTATATCAAATTGTGGATTTAAATATTTTTAATTTAAGTCCCTTTCTTATCTCTTAAAAAAATAAAACAGATTTCTGGGTTACTTAATGGCTTCTCCATTCTTCCAATTCCAAGGAATACAAAGGTCTCCATCTTGCATAACAGAGTAAAAATGTGAAACGCAGAGGTGCATCCCATGTAGGTAAGGCAATGATTGTTCTAGAAGTCTCTTACAACAATCCACCATTTGTATACTAGAAATGCTGGGCTCTTTATATAACTTCTCCAGAGAAAATTTCTTTGTTGATGCCTCTATCAATTCATTTTCAATAACCTTTAACCTATTATATAGAGAATAAAAATATTGCCATAAGCTATAACCAAATAAATTAACACACAATGTAAATATAGTCTTACATACCGGGGCTATAACTGCACTCACAGCACTGAAAATGCCATCCACAAAGGCCAAATTAAACATTTGGAAGGCATGCCAAAAGCCATCATGCATTAAATCTTTTGGGTTACTGCCATGTGGATCTCTAAAAGTATTTGTTAATCTTTTTAGCAGTAAAGGGCTAAAAATAACATAAAATTTAAAAAGCTCTTATATTGCCTTACCTAGAAGCTGCTAGTGACTGAAGAAAGCAGAAAACGAAGAATATAAAACCTCTAGCTTTAGGAGCCACCTAAAGTTTTACCCTTAGGCAATAATGCCATCTAAAGATTTCCCAGATAAACAGCAGATTACAGCAAACCAGGATCCTGAGGAGGACAGGTTCTCTTCACTCTGACTCTCCTATTTCACCAGCCCCCTGTCTGTTCCCTCCCCTCTGCCTGAGGTTACAACTCTCCTATTCCATCAGGGGCTTCAGTTCAGGTCTACAAAGTATACAACTCTAGGCAGAACTCAGTGTCTCAAATAGTTTTTCCCACAGGTGGCAAGTGCCTAGGGATACAGTGATTTGGTAAGTGAATTCAATGTGCTACATCTAGACCAATACATGAGTTACTCAGCAAGTCCATTTAACAAAGTGAGTCAAGCAAAACTGCCATGGTCATGTCCCTGAACCAGCCTATTTTAAATACTTCATTGGTTTAAGATGTCCAAATAGCTTATATTTAATCACCCTTAAACTCTGCATAGAAAAGTAGGTATTATAAAATTTCCATAAACTAGACAGTCAAAAACAGAAATGGTCATAGCAGTTAGTTATCCTGGCCTATAATACTGAATCCCTTTCTCTAACAATACCCCGCTCACTTCTCAAGTGCTGTTTGCTTTTTTTCTAAGATTACTCCCCTACGCAGTGCTGCTTAGAGAAAGGCAGACAGTAGTCAGGGCTGACGGTTCTGAAAATGCTCCCGCTAGGCCTGCTTCTAATCTCTCCAGGATTAGACAGAAGAACTCCTAAACTTCTATCAATAGCAGGGGATGAGTAACTTTTTCTGTAAAGGGATTTTTCACTTGTCAAGAAAAGAGATACTAACAACTAGGCTTAGAAATGAAAAGCCTTGCAGTGTGACCATGTTGCTGCATAGTTCTCCAACAGTACATCTTTAAAATCTGGGCAAGACTCTCACTCTCATTCCTTTCAGGAGAAGCCTACAGTCTCATCCCTGGGTTTCCCAGACTCATGGGTCACAAGCTTTATATCAGGAGAATTCATCAGTTCTTCTGGGGTACAATCTTAGAGAAGCATCTGATCCTGACAAGGCAGCCCCTGGTAAGGTTCCCCAGGGGCTGTCCTCTCAAAAGGAAAATAATGTGTACCAGCCTCTCCTCATCCTTGGTTACCTCTACAGTCTGCAGGAGATTAATTTTTTTTTTTTTTCTCCTGAGACAGAGTCTCACTCTGTCACCCAGGCTGGAGTGCAGGGGCACGATCTTGGCTCACTGCAACCTCTGTCTCCCAGATTCAAGCGAGTCTCCTGCCTCAGCCTCCCAAGTAGCTGGCATTACATACATGCACTACCATGCCAGATATTTTTGTATTTTTAGTAGGGATGGGGTTTCGCCATGTTGGCCACACTGGTCTTCAACTCCTGACCTCAGGTGATCTGCCCACCTTTGCCCCGACAAAGTGTTGGGATTACAGGTGTCAACCACTGTGCCTAGTTTAGGAAATATTTAAAATACTGTTTTTTTTTTTTTTTTTTTTGAGATGGAGTTTCGCTCCTGTTACCCAGGCTGGAGTGCAATGGCGCGATCTCGGCTCACCACAACTTCCGCCTCCTGGGTTCAGGCAAATCTCCTGCCTTAGCCTCCTGAGTAGCTGGGATTACAGGCACGTGCCACCATGCCCAGCTAATTTTTTTTATTTTTAGTAGAGACGGGGTTTCACCATGTTGACCAGGATGGTCTCGATTTCTTGACCTCGTAATCCACTCGCCTCGGCCTCCCAAAGTGCTGGGATTACAGGCTTGAGCCACCACGCCCAGCCCAAAATACTTTTAAAAATTATTTTTTTATTTTCCTTATAATTTCTTTGCTTTATTATATTAATACTTGAGAGAGAGAGAGAGAGAAGAGACAGGCTGAGAACACACAAGAGAAACACTGTAACACGGGTGTCTGTGTGAGTACAGGGATTGTGGAACAGGCCTGGAACCAGAACAGAACTTCTGTTCTCTTGGTGAGAAGTTTTCTTTTAATGTTAAAAAATAGGCCACACATTTCCTAGGGGGAAATGAACCTCCTTTCTCTTAACAAAAGTTATATTAAAATGTATTTATCACTTATTTATATTATTTTTACAGATAGGGTCTTACTCTGTTGCCCAGGTTGGAGTGAAGTCATTGCAGCCTTGACTTCCTAGGCTTAAGCGAAGCTCCCACCTCAACTTCCTGAGTAGCTAGGACCACAGATGCACACCAATATACTTAGCTAATTTTAAACTTGTCTGTAGAGACAGAGTTTCCCCTGTTGCCCCGGTGGGTCTTGACCTCCTGGCCTCAACAACCTCAGTCTCCCAGAGTACTAAGATTACAGGTGTGAGCCACTGCACCCAGCCTATTTTCTAATATATATATATATTTTAAAACACTAAGTTTAACAATTCTACCTTTAACATCAGAATGTGAGTTCCACAAGGGTATTTGTCCTGTTTGCCTGTATCAGCACTAGTGACTTTTTACAGTGCTTGGTAGGCATGTAAGTACTCATTAAATATTAGTTGAATGAATAAATGAACATTTTTTAAATGGTTGTTTTTCATTTTTCTTTTTGAGACAGAGTCTCACTCTGTCATCCAGGTTGGAGTGCAGTGGCACGATCTCTGCTCACTACAACCTCCGCCTCCTGGATTCAAGCAATTCTCCTACCTCAGCCTCCTGAGTAGCTGTGACTACAGGTGCCCGCCACCATGCCAGGCTAATTTGTGTATTTTTAGTAAAGATGGGGTTTCACTATGTTGGCCAAGCTGGTCTCAAACTCCTGACCTCAGGTGATCCACCCACCTCAGCCTCCCAAAGTGCTGGGATTACAGGTGTGAGTCACTGTGCCTGGCCTTGAGGTAGGGCCTTGCTGTTGCTCAGGCTGGAGTACAGGGGCGTGACCGTGGTTCACTGGAGCCTTGACCACCCAGGCTTAAGCAAACCTTCTGCTTCAGCTTCCCAAGTAGCTGAAACTACAGGTGCACAACACCATACCCAGCTAATTTTTAACTTTTTTGTAGAGATGAGGTCTCACCATATTGCCCAGGCTGGTCTTCAACTCCAGGGCTCAAGTGATCCTCCTGCCTCAGTCTCCCAAAGTGCTGGGATTACAGGTGTGAGCCACCATGCCTGGTCTTCAGTCACTGTTTCTATTACATGCAAGTATCAGAACTACTTAAACATTCTTTTATTACTGTACATTTTGATTGTTTCCAACTTATCGAAGTGATTTTAAAATCTGAAATGTATGATATAGAGTAAAAGGAAACATCTGAGTGGGTTACTATAAAAACATAAAGGAGTGTCCCTGCTAGAGAGAGGTGGTTGACACTTAGGCACAGGTTACCCTGGGTTATTACTGCCCTACAGAAAAACTATGAACTAGCTTATCATCAGCCTCCAAAGGACTAGGCGTTCCACAGGCAGCAAACGCTGTCCACATGCCAGCCAGGCAATGCAAAGAGACAGGAGCTACAAGTCACACAGTCTTGGGATGGGCATGTGGGTTGTACATACTAGCTTAGAATAGTGTGGGGTTTTTTTCCCCCCTTTTTTAACTGTTCAGCAAGCTGAGGGTTCTGCAGAGCTACTCAGAGGACCCTGTGAGTATGGGTGGCCTCTAGTTCCTTTTCTCTTGAACTAGAACAGCTGAGAGCTTTAATCTTACCAGTTGATGCAAAAGTAATTGCAGTTTTTGCCTTTTTTTAATGAACTGAAACTTAAGAATCTACCTTATAAGTTAAAAAGTATCTGAAAACCACTCTTAGGAACATGCTTCATCAAAGGAGAGAAGTTAGTCTTCATCACTACCCTGCAAATATAAAGAAAGTGTCTTACTAAGGCAGGGACAGCAGAGTAAAGGAAGGGGAGCCTCCAAAGCGGAGGAGAGGCTCCTGGGCCCAGAGTCAGGGGCACCACGGTGATGACTGAGCAGGAAGGCTGGAACCAGTAAGAGCTTCCTCTTCTTGGGCACTAAATATAGGGATGAGGACTCTGGGGCCCAGAGCCAGAAAGAGGCTAAGGAAGCAGGTGAAAGGTCAATGGGTATTTGCTGAAGGATCCCTGTGCGCCAGGCACCCAACCCAGCTGGGCCTGGCACTGGAGGGCACAACATAGATTGAATTCTGCCCTCAGTGGGTTTACCTTCTGTTGGGCGGGAGAGAGAGAGAGAATACGTTAAGGAGGAAACAGCAAATTTGCCGAGGTGGATAGAGAAAGGCACGCCAGCTGAGGTGGAGAGGAAAGTACAGCAGAGGGTAGGGGTTCCACACTGCAAGTTGTGTGGCCGGAGAAAGCGGAATGTGAGCAGGGCCTGAGGAAGCTGAGATTTCTGAGGAAGGAGCGCCCCAGGCTGGTGGAAAGCACACAGGCCCAGGCGTGGATACACACCCAGAGTGCTCGAGGAGGGTAAAAAGGCTGGAGCAGAATGAGTGAGAGTCGAGTCCCAGTAGCTGAGCTGAGAGAAGCAGGGGAGTGGGCAGAGGGCCTTGTGGGCACCAGGCAGAGGGGTGACAGCTCCAACTAGCTTCCCACTTCTGCTCTGAGAACAGTTCGGATCGAGGAGGTGCTGAGTGTGGAAGCCTGAAGACCAGACAAGGGGCCATCAAAAAATGATGGAGGCTCAGACTAGGTACGGCAGGAAAGGAAAGAAGCGGTGAGTTTTTTCCAGGTGTGCTCTGAAAGGTGGACTGGGGTTGGGGGTGAGATGGGAGATGAATCAAGATGACTCATGGGTTTTTATTCGCCTGAGCAACTGACAGGATGGAACATTCAGAAATTGACCCATTTGAATTTTCTTTCTTTTCACTTTCCTTTCTCACAGTCTAACAGCATTACTCCAAAGCGATACAAGGGCCATAGAGAAAAAGTGGAAAAGCAGCCGATAGGTTACAGCAAACAAAATAATCAGTCCTAATGATGAACAGTTGGCTAGAATTGCCTCGAGGGTTAAAGCAGATGTAAAATTTAGAAAAGAAATAGCAGTAACAAATACCTAACAACCAATCAAGAGGTAGGGTGTGATAGGATCTGGCCTACTGAGTTGTCCTCAGTTCCATAAGGAAAAAAAAGGGATGCTGCTCCTTCATTTATTTTATACATAAAATTATCCCACTATCTCGTGCTAAAAGGATGGCTTTCACGGTTAGTTGCCATCTCTTCTCTCTCCTTACTTATTTATTTTTCAGAGATGGAGTCTCACTCTGTCGCCCAGGTTGGAGTGCAGTGGCCTGATCTCGGCTCATTGCAACCTCCGCCTCCTGACAAGTGTTTCTCCTGCCTCAGCCTCCTGAGTAGCTGGGATTACAGGTGTGTGCCAGCATGCCCAGCTAAGTTTTATATTTTTAGTGGAGATAGGGTTTTGCATGTTGGCCAGGCTGGTCTCAAACTCCTGGCCTCAAGTGATCCTCCTGCCTCGGCCTTCCAAAGTGCTGGGATTACAGGTGTGAGCCACCACACCCAGCCTCTCTATATTTAAAATTCCTGGCTTTTTAAATGAACACTTTGTGGAAACTGAGCCTCACAAAAACAGTAAGGCAGAAGAACTGCTTTCACCAGCACCCTGCTAAAAAACCTGTTCCCATAACCCTGTCCTCTTGTCTCCTTGAAACGTCCCTCCATGGACATGTGCAATGGCATCCTCTTCAGCTTCCATCCTGTTGCCTGCTATTGCCTTCCCTTGTCCCCTGTGCTCCCAGGGTGTCAGCTTTAGCTCTTCCCACTTGACTGTGCTCCCGTGACCACTGACAAACTTACATCACTCACATCTCCTACTAGAAATAATTCCAGGAGGCAGAGAGCATGTCTGAGTCTTTCTATCAAAGGTACTGATCTCAGCTTTGGGTACATAACAGTCATAGTAAATGCTGGCTAAGTAAATGACCTCATTTCTTCACAGGTGATACATAAAATATTATCAAGCAATATCTTACCACCTACAAAATAGTAAACTGTTCTCTATAACAGGACTCCTTCAAAGATACAAACAACATAAAACAACACTGCTTAGGAACTAAAATGATACATGTATTTTTTTGAGACAGGATTTTATTATGCCACCCAGGCTTGAGTGCAGGGATGCTATCACAGCTCGCTGCAGCCTTGACCACCTAGGCTCAATCAATCCTCCTACCTAGCTGGGATACAGGCATGTGCCACTATGCCTGGCTAATTTTTCCCCTCCACCATATTGTCCAGGGTTTCACCATGTTGCCTAGCCTGGTCTTGAACTCCTGGGCTCAAGTGATCCTCTCATCTCGGCCTCCCAAAGTGCTGAGATTACAGGCTTGAGCCACTGTGCTTGGCCTAAAATGATTTTTTACTTTAAGTTTTCTTCTCCACTTAACTAAAATGCAGATAAAGTTTTCTTTATATCAGTGGTTAAAAGGTTTAGTTATTATTTATTATTTTTTAAGAGACGGAGTCTAACTCTTTCGCCCAGGCTGGAGCGTAGTGGCGTGATCTTGGCTCACTGCAATCTCCCCGCCTCCTGGGTTCTAGCAATTCTCCTGCCTCAGCCTCCCAAGTAGCTGGGACTACAGGCACATGCTGCCAGCCTGGCTATTTTTTTTTTTTTTAATATATTTTAGTAGAGAGAGGGTTTCATCGTACTGCCAAGGCTGGTCTCAAACTCCTGAGCTCAGGCAATCCACCCACCTTGGCCCCCCAAAGTGCCAGGATTACAGGCGTGAGCCACTGCGCCCAGCCTTTTTTTTTCTTTTTTTGAGACTGAATCTCGCTCGGTGATCCAGGCTAGAGTGCAGTGGTGTGATCTCGGCTCGCTGCAACCTCCGCCTCCTGGGTTCAAGCCATTCTCCTGTCTCAGCCTCCAGAGTAGCTGGGACTACAGGTGACTGCCACAACACCTGGATAATTTTTTGTATTTTTAGTAGAGATGGTGTTTCACTGTGTTGGCCAAGCTGATCTCAAACTCCTGACTTCAAGTGATCTGCCTACCTTGGCCTCCTAAAATGTTGGGATTACAGGCGTGAGCCAATGCACCTGGCCTAAGATATTTTTTCCTTTAAGGTTTCTTCTCAACTTAATTAAGATACAGATAAAGTTCTTTTTATATCAATAGTTAAAAAAAATTTAAACAATAAAGATTGCTGTTAATGAAGTAATAATCAGTATTTTTCCTTGTTGCCAGCCTTTTCCATCTGGAAAATTCCTTGCTGATATTCTTATTTTTCATTCTGTTCCTGAATTGACTTTTATATTAAGAAGCTGTCCTTCTCAAACTGAGGTCCATGGTGGTAACATAATTTAGGTTATTATACTTATAAAACATGTAATCTCTTGCAGGTAGGGAATATGTAAATATGAAATATCTACAAATTAGTCAATTTCCTAAGCTTCACACAGTTTCCAAGTCCCATATTTATGAGTTCCAAATATCTGTCAGTTAGACTGAATGAAGTGACTTTACAGAGGACTGGCAGTACTTACTCTTCCTTTCTTTTCATGTTCTCTCTTGCCTGCTGAGCTTTGGTGAGAATAAACCACTGGAGATTTGCTGGATCGCAGAGTGCTGGAATATTAAAATGCCCGAGTTCATGCAAGCTTGGAGCATATCTGTCACTGCAATAAAATATACATTAAAGGAAAAACTGTTGACCCTCTCCTCTCCCCTACCCGGGAGAATTTTTATTAGTCTTTGGGAAAATTAAAAATAAAAATCAAGAAAAGCCACCTCGAAAATACGGCAAACACTGATTAAAGCTTTGCTGCCCCCGAAGACACACTTCTTCAGTATTGTGACATACTTGCAAGCCCTCTGATCTTTCTTATCTATCACATGCCAGGGGTGACCTGCTGCACCGTGAGGTTGTGAGAGTTAAAGACAGAATGCATGTAAATATCCAGCATAGTTCTTGGCAAACAGCCGAGAACACACACCACAAATGTTGGCTACCAATTTAATATTAGCTTAATCTTATGTTTTCCACTGGATTGACTTTGCCCAGTAAATCCATTCAGCAATATATTCAAAGAATGTTCTAGACATTGAATCCTTCAGTCCTCCCATGCCGGTGTTTCTAGCATGTAGAAGAGGGTTGCTAACACAAGTAGTGGCATTCTTTTAGTTCCTAAGAACTACACATCAAAATACAAAACAATTTAATGCATTTACACACACAACCCACCTAAGGGAAGGAATCGAATAATTCATCTTAGATATTTACCTGTTAAGGATCATTTGTAAACCACGCAAACTTCGAGGGTGAAAAAGTATTCTATTTTTCAACAGTCTATTATAAAACACATCAAGAAGAGAGTAATATTCTTCAAGCGTCAATACTGGCTGTAATTCTTCAATATAAACAACTTGTATGCCACCTAAAAGATAGCTTATTTGGTCTTCTAAAAGCATCAGCCTCCTCTGAAGGTCAAAATAACTTGGCAATCTTTCAAAAAGCTACAGTATTAAAAAAAGGAAATAAATAATTAATTTTATGTTACCATAATAATTTGATTTTAGAATTCCAATAAATGGCATTAAGACATTTTAACAAGAAAATTACTTTCATAGAAGGAAAGTTCAAGTAAGAGATTAAAAAAAAAGACAATGTAATGCTGGAAATATTAATATTCAAAACAAGCCACTGTAAATCTTTTTTAAAAAATTTATTTATTTTACTTTAGGTGAAATGTAAATCAAAACCACACTGAGATATCAGCTCATGCCAGTTAGAATGGTGATCATTAAAAAATCTGGAGACAACAGATGCTGGAGAGGATGTGGAGAAACAGGAACACTCTTACACAGTTGGTGGGAGTGTAAATTAGTTCAACCATTGTGGAAGACAGTCTGGCGATTTCTCAAGGATCTAGAAATAGAAATTCCATTTGACCCAGCAATCCCATTACTAGGTATATGCCCAAAGAACTATAAATCGTTCTACTATAAAGACACATGCACACGTATGTTCACTGAAGCCATTGTAAATCTTTGGGATTTTTAGATGGAAATTTGTGAGGTTCCAAAAAAATAACAATATGCTCCAAATAATGTAAGTCTTAATCCTAGGCACTAATATTTAAATATTTAGATAAGAATCTTAAATTGGTTTAGAATTATTAAATGGTATGATAAAGGTTTCAGAAATAAAGTGTATGTATTTCAACTCAGTGTATTCCTTGAAAATTTACTTTAAAGCAACTATATGCAATTAAATGCAATAAATACGACTGTGCACCTACCATGTATGTAAGCACTGAGCTGGGCACTTGAAGTGTACAGAATATAAGAGTTTGTTCCTGTTTGGCTGGGACTCACAGTTGGGGTACAAGGACACAAAAATCCAAATTTAGCATACTAAATGCCACAACGGGGTGAGTGGATACAGAGGAGGTTCAGGCAAAGGTTTCTAAGGGAGTCTAATTAGACCAATCTTAAACAGTAAGTAGGATTTAGAAATGGCACATGAATGTGGGGGATGTTTTGGGGGAAGAAAAAAGAGCATGTGCAAATATGGAACCAAGAAAGGAACAGCCATGTTTGGAAACAATAAGGAACTTGGTTTGGCTGGCATGTGACCTGCTGCGAGTGAGTGAAAGAGAAGGGCTGAGGGAGGATGTAAAGGCTGGATCAGGGCAGGACCACTAAGGACTTAAGATTTCCTATTAAAAGCCAGGGCCTTTTAGAATAGCTATGTAAAAATTCTACAAATTATTTATAATCTACTTTTAACATCTTGTGGAAAGTAATTTTACTCCCTATTTTTCAATTTTTCTCTCTACGGGTTTTACTCATGTACATATGGTAACTACATTTTAAAAACTTTTTGAGATAACTGTAGATTCATATACTTTCACTCAACCATACATATTATACAATTATTGCATAAGATGTATGCAATTATTGTATAATACCACAACCAGGAAATTGACATTGATACAATTCATTAATCTTACTCAGAGTTCATCAGTTTTACTTGCATGCATTTGTGTGTGTATTTAATTTTCACATGGTATTCACTGTATTTTATGTATATATAATATATAATTTTGACTGTGACACTGCCATAGTCAACACACACACGAGTTCCATTACAGGGATCCCTTTTATAGCACTAACACCTCTGCTCCCCTGCTCTCTACCTCCTGGCAACCACTAATCTGTTATTCTTTTCTATGATTTTATTATTCCAAGGATGTTATGTAAATAGAATCATACAGTTTGTAACTTTTTGAGACTTCTTCACTCAGTGCAATGCCCTTGAGATCCATGCAGTTGCTGTGTGTATCAATAGCTCATTCCTTTTCATTGCTGAGTAGGATCCTATGGAATGGATGTACCAGTTTGTTTAGCTATTCACACACTGAAGGACATTTGTTTTTTTTCCTAGTTTTTGGCTACCATGAACATTCATGTACAGGTGTTTGTGTGAACATAATTTTTCACTTCTCTGCTGTAAATGCCCAAGGGAAACTGCTGGGTCACATTTGGTTTTGTAAGAAACCATTATAGTCTTTTTTTCAGAATTCCTGTACCACTTTATATTCCCATCAGCAATGTATGAGTGACCCATATTTTTCTGCATTCTCACCAGCATGCAACTGCTTTTCATTTTAGCCATCCTGATAAGTGTGTAATGATAATGCACTATAGTTTTAAATTGCATTTCCCTAATGGCTAATGATAAATTGTTTGTTTGTTTTTTCGAGATGGAGTCTTGCTCTGTTGGTAGGCTGGAGTGCAGTGATGCGATATTGGCTCACTGCAACCTCTGCTTCCTGGATTCAAGTGAATCCCCTGCCTCAGCCTCTTTTTTTTTTTTGAGATGGAGTTTTGCTCTTGTTATCCAGGCTGGAGTGCAATGGCATGATCTCGGCTCACTGCAACCTCCGCCTCCTAGGTTCAAGCAATTCTGCCTCAGCCTCTTGAGTAGCTGGGACTACAGGCGTGCACCACCACACTGGCTTTTTTTTTTTTTTTTTTTTTTTTTTTTTTTTTTTAATTTTAGTAGTGACAGGGTTTCACTATATTGGTCAGGATGGTCTCAATGTCCTGACCTCTTGATTTACCTGCCTCGGCCTCTGAAGATGCTGGGATTACAGGTGTAAGCCACTGCGCCTGGCTAATAAATCTGTTTTTATGTGCTTACATGTCATGTGTACATTCTCTTTGGTGACATGTCTTTTCATGTCACTTTTTTTGGCTGGATTGTTTTAGTTGTCCTTTTTAGTTGGATTTTTAACTGCTAAATTTTGAGAGTTTTAGATTGCCCTTTTTCAGTTGGATTTTTTTTTTCCTGCTGAGATTTGAGAGTTTTAAAATATATTTATTCTAGATATAATGTCTTTGTCAGATATGTGGTTTTCTAATATTTTCTACCAAATAAAGATTAGATTTGAATAGACATTTCACTAAAGATGGTAGGTGGATGGCAAATAAGCACATGCAAAGATGTTCACTATTATTTATTATTAGAGAAATGCAAATTAAACCTACGATGAGATTGTACCACAATCTCATCGTAGGTTTAATTTGCAATAGACTGAATAAAATTACAAAGATGATCATAGTAAGTGTTGGCAGTTTTTTAAAAAGTTAAAATACCATATGATTCAGCCATTCTATTCTAGGTATTAACCCAAGAGAGAGGAAATATATGTCCACATATTTGTACACAAATGTTCATAGCAGCTTTATTTATAATAGTCCCAAAGTGCTAAAACCCTATATCCATCAACAGATGAATGAATGAAACAACTGTAGTATATTTATACAATAAAATAGTACATAGTAATAAAAAGGAATAAACTCCCAATACATGCAACAGCATGGATGAATCTCAAAATAAGTGAGTGAAAGAAACCAGACCCAAAAGTTTGCGTGTCCTATGATTCCACTTACATAAAACTCCAAAACTAATCCATAGTGACAGAAAACAGACCAGTGGTTGCTTGGAGAGTGGGGTGGTGGGAGGGAAGGGAGAGCTTACAAAGGGCCATATGCTCACATATATGACCAGGGTTGGATATGTTTGTTATCTTAACTGTAATAATGTCTTCATGGGCATACATATATGCCAAAACTTACCAAATAACACAAAAGAAACATGTGCAGTTAACTAAATGTCAGTTATACCTCAATAAATCTGCTAGAAACAAGTAAAACAAAACAGCAGAATATAAGCTTTCAGGCTGTGCTTCAGAAGAGAAGGCAACACTACCAGATAAAAACTGCCTTAAATACCAGTCTTTCCTTTTAAGTATTTTAAGTACATGATACTTAAGCATCTAATCTGAAAACAGCTGACACTATGATTAAAAACATCTTTTTTAAGTTCACTGACATTATAGCATTGTTGGAAATGAAAGTCTATGAGTGATAAGGAGTTTTTAATTTCAAGGCCCTTTCTTACCTTTGTCCAGTGATGATGGACATCCATTGTTCCTAGCATCACATGGCCCATTGCACTCATGCCTGAACGGTCTGTAAATATTATTGTACACCCTGATGATAAAACACAAAACCTTTGGTCACGGTGAAGGAGCTTCATTCTTTCAGCATTGTGCAAATAATTAAATTTAGTGTATAAACTCAGGATTCAATTCAGTAGAAGTTTAAAGGCTAACTTTATGCCACTGCTTTATTCAAAGAACAGATTTAAAAGTTCAGCCGTGATAAAGTTACTTGGTTTTCCATTAAAATTTATAGATGTACATAGCAGCTAAGTGATATTTTAAAAGAAAGTGGGAAATGTTTACCTTTTGCTTTTTTAAGTGTTTCCAAATTCTGCTGTGCTAAGCGGCCTAAACTATGTAACTGGCTACAGCGGTGGGCAATGCCCCAGCTCCTCTGCCACCTAGACCAACAGAGCACACAGGAATGTTAATAAATGGCACCCGAAGAAGGACCGAACACTCAGCACAACTGCCAGAGTCCTTGGGAAGTCAATGAGTTTCTTTCTGAAGCAGGCACATAACACATTTTGATTGATCATATGTTTCTAAGCTAGCTACCTTTTAAAGAATCAATCAAATGGAAAATGGATTGTTTACCAGAGGGCAGAAATATTACTACTATGTTCAGGTGCCCAAGATTTAAAATAAGCAAATATACAATGTTTCTATTTAAAAATAAGATGATGAAAAGGGAAACCTTTGAAAAAAATATTTTTCTTTATTACATTGTTACAATGATGATGGTTTTGTTTTGCACTCAAGTTCCAACTAGGAATTCCAGTTAGGTTTATCAGGTTCTCTTTTTGTTTTTGAGACTAGGTCTTGCTCTGTCACTCAGGCAGGAGTGCAGTGGTGTAATCATGGATCACTGCCGCTTTGACCTCCTCTACTCAAGCTATCTGCCTACCTCAGCCTCACAAGTAGCTGGGACTACAAGCATGCGCCACCATGGCTGGCTACTTTAAAAAAATTTCTTATAAAGACAGGGTTTCACCATGTTGTTCAGGCTGGTCTTGAACTCCTGGGTTGGGTCAAGCTATCTGCCCGCCTTGGCCTCCCAGTGTTGGGATTACAGGCGTGAGCCACAGCGTCTGACTTCTGCTTCTTTTTATCTCATTCTAGAGAAAGGGATTTTGATGAAATCATGTAATCTGCTCATTTTATAAACTAATATTAAACCTCAGTGACACATGGAACCTGACAATAACATGATGACAGAGGCCCTGCTGTGTAACTGTGAAGACTACTGGTCTCAAGTGATGTCAGAAAACCCACCTTGGAATTCTAATTCTGTGGTTTACCAGCTCTGTGACCTTGAACAAGCTGCTTTCAGCCTTCCTAAGGTTTTCACTTTCATGCATGCAGAGTGAGGTTTCCTGCTGCACAGGTAGTAGACATCAAATGAGGTAATGTGTGTGAAGGAGTCAGGCATTCAAAATGGGCTCCCAAGAAACTTAGGTTCTTCTTTTACCCTAATACTGATTTTGATGAATGTCATTTCTGATCAAATGAAAACTTGCTTAAAAATTGTTTTTTCTTTAAACTACAATTTAAAAAGTAATATAATTTCAAAGAATATTAATTTTTGATTATTTGAAATTAAAAAATATAAGTGATAAAGGTAGTAAATGCTATTTTCATTAAAAATGGTTTATATAGGCTGTTTAGAATGAAAAACAATGTAATTAGTTAATGTTTCTGTTTGCTGGAGTTTTGGCTAATTTTTTTTTAGCAAGTAAAAAAGCCCTCATGCCCATGGTCCTCAAATGTTATGGTCTCAGGACCCTTTTACTCCTTAAAAATGGAACACTCCAAAGAGCTTTTTTTGTTTTTTTGAGACAGAGTCTCACTCTGTCACCCAGGCTGTAGTGCAGTGGCTTGACCTCAGCTCACTGCAACCTCTGCCTTTCAGGTTCAAGCGATTCTTCTGCCTCAGCCTCCTAAGTAGCTGGGATTATAGGCGTGTGCTACCACACCTGGCTAATCTTTGTACTTTTAGTAGAGACAGGGTTCTATCATGTTAGTCAGGCTGGTCTCGAACACCTGACCTCATGATCCACCTGCCTCAGCCTCCCAAAGTGCTGGGATTACAGGCGTGGGCCACCGTACCCAGCTGGGTTACATCTATTGACATTTACCATCATATAAATTAAAGCTGAGAAATTTCTCCATAATACTGTAAAATAATTCTTTTTATGTTTAAGAAATCCTTTCATTTTCCTTGCCCCAGTCTGCTCTGACAGATCTTTTAAAATTACTATTAGAAAAAGTTATTTGCATGCACCTTGATTTATTTACCTTAAAAACTTTAAGAAATGATCTTACTATTTTGTTTTTGGTTAGAAAAGTTTATGCTAATAGACTACGGAATGGGAAGAACCCCCTATAATAAAAATTGAATCTGAAAATGATTAGGGTGATGATAAAATAACAGATATATGCATACATTCAAACATTCCACACATGAAAGCCTAAAAGAATGCTTTGAAATTCTGAATTATCTTATAAAATGATTATTTGGCTATACAAGAACAGAACATGTAAATACCATCTGTACTCTGTAAACACAGGGAAAAAAGATGTTATTATGGTACACAAATAGTCATTTGGTTTAATATAAGAAAAAAAGTTCTAATAATGAGAACTGAAAACAACAAAACAGGCTATAGCAAAAAGTAACAAAGATGTTTAAACATGAAAACTGGATGATGATTTTTCTGAGTTCTAGAGATGGGAAGTCCATGACTGAATCACCTGATTCCTCCTATTCTTTCCTTACAGTTTTAAGAACTGTTAAATCTATTTTGCAATAAATTTCAGCATGGTTCTTTATATAACTGTAATTTCCAAGTTTATGAATACTTATTGAAAAAGTTCTGCTATATAATATAGAACCAAGAATACAACATCCATTTTCTCTTTCCTCTCCTCTTTTTAAACTCAAATACCAATCTTTTAAAACACTTATTATTATTATTATTATTATTATTGTTATTTAGAGATGGGGTCTTGCTATGTTGTCCAGGCTGGTCTCAAACTCCTGGCTTCAAGTGATCCTCCCACGTTGGTCTCCCAAAGTGCTAGAATTACAGGTATGAGTCCCTGTGTCTGGCCTTAATATCTTACAAGATGGGGGAATAATTACTTTTTATATATTACCTGTATATGGAAGAGGGTATTTTTCTTACAAACTTATTATGTAAAAGTTTATTATACTAAAAAGTTTATTATGCTAAAAACTTAAACCTTACTTAAGTAACATACATATAATTTGAGATGAAGTCATGCTCTATCACCCAGGCTAGAGTGCAGTGATGCAATTATAGCTCATTGCAGCCTCAAACTCCTGGGCTTAAGTGATCCTCTTGCCTCAGCCTCCCAAGTAGCTGAGACTACAGGTACATGCCACAGTGCCTAGCTAATGTTTTAAGTTTTTGTAGAGATGGGGCCTCCTTATGTTGCCCAGGCTAGTCTTGAACTCCTGGGCTCAAGTGATCCTCCCACCTCAGCCTCCCAAAGTGCTGGGATTACTGGTAAGAGCCACTGTGCTCAGCCTTACTTCAATATTTAAAACAAGAAATTAGTAAGAGTTTTCTTACATAGATGAAAATTTCATTATGTTCATAAAGATAATTGAAGAGTACTCAGTTATCAGAATAACTAAAGTTAAAGATGCAAATATTTAGCTGCTGAAAAGCTTATCTGTAGGTAATTCATATTCATTTTAATTTTTAAATTAGGTAATCTCTTCTTTATTACCTGATATCTGAGAGCTGCAACTGATGAGACAGTTCATCTTTTAAACGATCTAGTTCTTTTCTAAGTGGCAAACTATTCTTCAGCTTTTTAACAGCACTTTTCCCATTGTTATCTAACCAGGATCTAGAAAGAAAAAGGAGAGATATATATACTTTGCAATACTAACTATAATATAAATATTTATACTATTAAAAGACACATGCATGCACTTGAATGTTCACAATATTAAAGATTTGGAATCAACCTAAATTACAATCAATCACAGATTGGGTAAAGAAAATGTGGTACATATATGCCATGAAATACTATGCAGCCATAAAAAAGAATGAGTTCATGTATTTCATGGGAACATGGATGGAGCTCGAGGCTATTATCCTTGGCAAACTAATACAGGAACAGAAAACCAAATACTGCATGTTCTCACCTATAAATGGAGCTAAATGATGAGACCACGTGGACACAAGTACGGGAACAAGAGACACTGGGGTTCACTTGAGGGTAGAGGATGGGAGGAGGGAGAGGATCAGTAAAAATAACTGTTAGGTACTAGGGTTAGTACCTAGGTAATGAAATAAACAGTACAACAAACCCCTATGATGGGAGTTTATTTATATAACACACCTGCACATGTACCCCTGAAAATAAAAGTTAAAAAAAAAATTGTGGCCAAGTGCAATGGCTCATGCCTGTGATCCTAGCACTTTGGGAGGCTGAGGTAGGTGGATCATGAGGTCAAGAGATCAAGACCATCCTGGCCAACATGGTGAAACCCTGTCTCTACTATAAATACCAAAACTAGCTGGGTGTGGTGGCGTGTGCCTGTAGTCCCAGCTACTCAGGATGCTGAGGCAGGAGAATCACTTGGACTGGGGAGGTGGAGGTTGCAGTGAGTTGAGATGGTGCCATTGCACTCCAGTCTGGGCAACAGGGTGAGACACCACCTCAAAAAAAAAAAAAATTGTACTCAGAAAAAAAAAAAAACGACACATACATTATCTTAAAGCAGAGCCAGTGTTAAACTGAGTTTTCAATCAAACCTTTACTTCTATGTATTCTTTCTTGGAATACCTACTTTTAAAGTAAGTTGCTTGGCGAACTGCCAACACCTGTCAAATCATATTCTAGCTATCACAACTTCCTTCACATATTAAAAAATTAAATTTTAGTTACATCAAACCAGTCACTAGATTTTATAGAGATAGAATAATTTTTTAAAAATTAAAAATACTTCAAAGCATGTTTATTACAACCTTCAGTAGGCTACACTACATCTTCACCGACATCAGTCATACACACAGGGGAGTGTAGAACTAATACTAATTATGAAGCAAGTGTGAGCAAATATAATGGAGCTAAACAGGTGTAAAAGTCAAACTTGACAGACATATCCGATGGGACTAGTGACAATTAAGAGGCAATGGGTCCTGATGAAGGAACATGAAGATTACTTTGTGGATTCTTGCTGGGTGGACTCCAGTTTCCCCTTTATTTTAGTCTTGGATATTACTACCCTGAGCTCCCAATGCTGATTCCCTCATCCCTGTAACCTAGTCCCTCCACTGGTCAGACTTTGCCAATCTAATCATTTGTCACAGTCTTCTTCCAGGTGGGTCTCTTCACTGTCCTGGTGCTCACTGACTCCTCCATTCCTTTCTACCCAACCAAGTGTCCAGTTTTAGTCTCATCTCAACTATATTAACTCTGTAATAAGCTCAGCAGAAAGATGTTCTCTAAACCTGTATTTCTTAGAATGTTTACCTCAATTGTCTTACAAGAATAAATAAATATTAAAAATGCTTTTAGGATTAGGAAGAATAGCTTTCAGAAAAGAGCTGAAGGCCTGTGTGGCCTTCTAGAGAGCAGCACTGCCTCTGTAGAAACTGTCTCTCACTTGGTGCTATAATCATCACGACACAGGGGTGCTTGTTACTGCTCGGGGTCACTGGCTCCCCAAGGGGAGTCCAGAGAAATGAGTTACCTGGATGGAGTCCTGGGAGGGTGAAGAGCTGTTGTAGGAGTTGGGGGTGGAGGGTAGAATGGCAAAGTGACTCTGGGCTGAGGGGAACATTTCAGATTCCAAAACGAAGTGGTGGGGGTGGGCCCTAGGCATTACTATGCAAGAGAAAACTCCAGGAAAACCAGAGGTTCCCTTTCTTCTTCTTCTTATTTTTTTTAATAGAGACTGGGTCTCATTTTATTGCTGGGCTCAAACTTTTGGGCTCAAGTGATCCTCCTGCCTCAGCCTGCCAAAATGCTGGGACTACAGGCATGAGCCACCGTGCCTGGCCATTTTTTCTTTAACAAAAATTTTTTTTGGCCAGGTGTAGTGGCTCACGCCTGTAATCTCAGCACTTTGGGAGGCTGAGGTGGATGGATCATGAGGTCAGGAGAGTTAGACTATCCTGGCTAACACGGTAAAACCCTGTCTTTGCTAAACATACAAAAAAGTTAGCCAGGCATGGTGGCACATGCCTGTAGTCCCAGCCACTTGGGAGGCTGAGGCAGGAGAATCACCTGAACCCAGGAAGGAGAGGTTTCAGTGAGCTGATGTCACACCACTGCACTCCAACCTGGGTGACAGAGCGAGGCTCCATCTCAAAAAACAAACAAAAATTCATGGGCCATGCTAATCTTCTCTGTTTGGTTCTAATTTTTTTGCAATGGGGGTCTCACTATGTTGCCGAGGCTGGTGTGATCACAGCTCACTGAACCTCGACCTCCTGGGCTCAAGTGATCCTCTAGCCTTAGCCTGGGGTGATCGACCTCCTGGGCTCAAGTGATTCTCTAGCCTTAGCCTCTCTACTAGCTGGGGCTACAAGCATGGGCTACCACGGCCGCCTAATTTTTTAAAGTTATTATTTGTAGAGACGAGGTCTTGCTATGTTGCCCAAACTGCTCTTGAACTCCTGGGCTCAAGTGATTGACCCCACCTGGACCTCCCAAAGTGCTGGCATTACAGACATGACCCACTGTGCCTGGCCTCATTCCATTTTTAGTATATATACTGCTGGAGCGAGCACTAGGTTTCTTAGTAGTCACTTTAAATGTTTTAGATGTTGTGATCTAAAGTATTTAAAAATTATCAAGTTTAGAGTATTGAAACTGACAAATCATTATGCAAGGAAGATAAAGTCTCTGTTTTAAAGGAAGACAGATCTAACAAGGAATATACAAATAAGCAATTAGAATAGAATATAAGAACTACCATGAGAAAAGAAGAAGTAATGATTCCTGGAAGATTCTATACAACAGGTAATATGTGATCTGGAACCTGAGAGATACATCAGATCTTTCCAGGCAGGTGAGAGAGAATGTTATGTCAATCATATTAGTACGTAAGGATCTAAGAGATGAACCCATATGCCCAGATGACAGGATGCTTAGAGGGAGAGAAGGGCATAGAGGAGACTGCAGAGGCACTGGGGGTGAAGTGTGCACATTGAGAAAGGGAATTGGAAGCTTATCATTTAGGTGAAAGTGTTCAATTTTTTTTAAATCCATTGACTTTGTGTAGCCATTAATAATCCTTCCTATACCCTCTTTAAGAATATTGGTAAAAATTTTGTCACTTCTGCATGGTGTGTAATCAAGTAGGTAAAAATACCTTAATTTACATTACTACTGTTGATATGGCATTATAATTTTCCAACTTTTCCTCACTGATTAATACATGTTACTTAACTTACTTTAAATCATGTAAGAGAAAGCATGATTTACTGACATACGAATTATTAAATGACACACAATGTTTGATTTGGGGCCCAAATGTTTTACAACATGGATTCAAATATGATCTTATAATTATACAGTCATGAAGTGATTTTTGGAATTCTTACATTTAATGTATAAAAATCACTGGTCTAGCTTAACAATACTTGTGTTTTGTTTCTAAACACTGAAGTAAAAACAAAGGCTCTAAACATGGTTGTTAATATATACAGATATAAAGATAAAGATACCTGTTTCCTGGCTTTGGCCACTGAGAGGATTAGTAGCAACTGAGCACATGTAGCACTGAGATGTTGGTGTTTACACACCATTCCCTACTAGAAAGAACCAGAGCTTCCTGGCAAAACTGCTGAATCAAACTTTGGGGCAGGAACAGTTCAGACAATCCTGGAACAACTTGTGAACCAGAAAGTAAGGGAGTACTCAAGGGAAGACGGGGACATAGGCACCACCCTGAAGAGATGATGAAACGAGGAAATCAGCATGTGGCAACCAGCAGAGTAATATGTGATTCAAGCAAGAATCATCAACGAATATTAAAACAAGCAAGGGAGTAAAAATCTAATGAGTAAAAGGTTATTTACGTAGCCCTAAGTATCTCCTTAAAATAATTAGAGAAAAAAACCTGTAACTTTCTGGAAGAAATTAGTATCATGGGTAATGGGTTACACATACATCACATGCCTCCTAAGTAATCCACTGAAAACAACACACCACTTCTGGGGTATGCCTGCAAAAAACTGAAAAATCTGACTCTAATTATGAGGAAACATCAGATAAACAAATGGAAAGGCATTCTACAAAATAACTGGCTTGTATTCATCAAGGTAATGAAAGACAAGAAAACACTGAGGAACTGTTCCAGATTAAAGAAGATTAAAGAGATTTGACAATCAAATATGGCTCTTGATTTGGGATTTTCTTCTCCTAATAAAGGGCAGTGCTTAGAAAATGAGTGACATTTGAATAACATCTAGGGGTTAGCTAATACTATTTTCATAAGTGTTAATTTCTTGATTATTATTATTTTCTTTTTTTCTAAGGGTTTAGAAAAGCAACTTTTAAAAAGTTATTTTCTTATATAAGAAAATGTTTTTTATTTTTAAAAAGCACAACCTAGGTATTTAAAGGGCTATTGTGGCTGCAACTTACTCAAATGGTTCAGGGAAAAATGTGTGTGTGTGCATGCATATATATATATATATATATATATATATATATATATACACACACACACACATACATACACACACACATATATAGTTTCTATAGTTAAAATGAATATAAAAGGCTGGGTGCAGTGGCTTACTCCTGTAATCCCAGCACTTTGGGAGGCTGAGGCAGACGGATCACAAGGTCAGATCAAGACCATCCTGGTCAACATGGTGAAACACTGTCTCTACTAAAAATACAAAAATTAGCTGGGCATGGTGGTATGTGCCTGTAATCCCAGCTACTCGGGAGGCTGAGGCAGGAGAACCGCTTGAACCAGGGAGTCAAAGGTTGCAGTGAGCCATGATCACGCCATTGCACTCCAGCTAGATGACAGAGCAAGACTCTGTCTCAAAAAAAAAAAAAAGTATATAATATATAGAGAGAATGATAAAGCAAATGTGGTACAAAATTAACATTTAAGGAATCTGGGTGGAAGTTATATGGCACTTCTTTATATTATTTCTGCAAATTTTCTCTATTTTAGAGACAGGGACTTGCTCTGTTGCCCAGGCTGGAGTGCAACAGCACAATCATAGTGTCATGGGATCCTTGGGGTGTCACTTTTCCATTTGGAAACCTCTGTGGTCGGTGGTGTCTTTGTCCAAGTTTTGCTTGTGCCCACTGGGCTCATTCTGCCCACCTGGCCTGGCAGTCTACACTCAGCTTACACTATTGGCCCAGATTCCACATCTGCCAAGGGCCAGCCAGGTGCAGAGTGGCAAGGGGTGTGTGAACGAACACAAGGTCCAGCCACTGCGCACAGCCAGGTGTGCTGGCTGCAGCAGAGTGAGCAACTCCATATGCTGGCACAGGTGCTAGCTCCATGCAAGACTGAAGCTAGACCAGGTGTACCATATGCAGCTACTACTGTGGGAACCAAGGGACATGGTGGTGCCCAGAAGCTTGAAGGCACTGGAACTGCAGAGCCCCAAAGAGAGTGTCACAGTCCAGATTTAGGGAGCCCCTAGGTCTGGGCTCCTTGAAGGGCTGTAGTTTTTCTCTTCTGTTGCCCACAATGTGGTAAGCAGGAGGTGTGTTTCAGCCCTGTTTGTGTAACAGCTGTTTAAGTCCTGCCATTAGGTGGTCCTAAGTTCTTGTCCCACGTCCAGGAAGAATGAGGTACGTGGACAACTGGAGGGCAAGCAAGTTGGAGAGGAGCTTCCTTGAGCGACAGAACAGTTCTCAGGAGACCTGAAGTCAGTAGCTCCTTTCTGCAGGCAGGTCATCCCCATGAATGTCCAACTCTCAGCAGAGAGGAGACCCACAGTGGGTAGCGCCTTTCTGCAGGTAGGTTGTCTCAACATAATGGAGAACTGAAGTGGGTAACTCCTTCCCACAGCTGGTAGTCCTGATGTCTGAGTGTGGGTGAGTTCTAGGTTTTTATGGGCTCCGAAAGGAGCTTTTTCCTGGTGGGTCTGGTAAAAGCATCATCTGATTGGCTGAATGGTCATCAATGAAGTCCTCACTCTGGGCCAAGGACTTTACCTAGAACTGGCAGCCCAAACCCGAAGCTTCAGGCTGTTTCTCGCTTGAAGGTGGGGTTTCATCGGGGACCTCCTGCCATCAACATGCCATCCATGGTGCCTAGGGTGTTTGTGCTGAGGGGTGCCTGCAGGCCTGGACCAATGCTGCCCTTAGCCACCCTCACCATGACTCCTTCCCATGCTTGTCAGCGCCCAAAGTCCGGAGGGGACCAAGACAGCAGGGGACTGGCGTGTCAGCACCACTCTGAGTGTGCACGCACATGGCCAGGTCACGATAGTGCCCAGCCTCTGCTGCAAGTTTGCTCTGCACCTGAGCGGGCACTGAGAGTGGGGAGAGGCCAGGGAGTAGGAGCAGACACTTCTGAGCCAGTGGAGGTGGGGGTTCCCAGGACCCTGAGAGACCAGAGATGTCCCAGTTGAGAGCAGGTGGCTGGGCAACTGCAGCTGTGCTGGGGAGCACGGGGCTCCCACCCCAACAATTCAGTAGGGGGTGGGGCTCCTGACTGTTCCCAGCCAACACCAGCTCTGCAGAGCACACAGCCCCCGTCAGGTCTCTCCTTCTGCAGCCAGTGTCTTGGCAGTGGCCACTCCAGGTGGGCCACTGCTGCCATCAATAGCTCACTGTAACTTTGAACTCCTGGGCTCAAGCAATCCTCCTACTCAGTCTCGGGAGTAGAAAGAACCACAGGTGTTGCTAATTTTTAAGTGTGTTTGTGTGTGTATGTGTGTGTGTGTGTGTGTGTGTGTGTTTTGCAGGGTCTGGCTCTGTTGCCCAGGCTGAAGTGCAGTGGTGCAATCTCAGCTCACTGCAACCTTTGCCTCCTGGCTCAAGCCATTCTCCTGTCTCAACCTCCTGAGTAGCTGGGATTATAGGTGTGAGCCACTCTGTCTGGCCCTATTCCTGCAAATTTTATGTAGGTCTGAAATTATGTCAAAATTAAAATTAAAAAACAGCTTAAAAAAAGAAAGTATAAGTTGCTGGTTAGTTATTGTAAACATTTCTCTAGAGAAAAAAAAACTGTAGAGAATGTCTTTATTCTAGATTATGGGAAAAACAAAACTGAAAATAAAATCAGCAAAAAGATTTTCTTTTTAGTTTTGGTGCTTATGTACAAAGAACACCATCATGTGCTTCTGGATTTTGATCAAATCAATGCAACTAACTGGTCAGGTGAAGGTAATCAGAGACAAATTTTCAGAATTATTTTTTATGCTCATTAACGTTTTCAGGATCAGTAGTTCCTGTATTATCTTTAAAACAATTTAAATGCCGGGCACGGTGGTGCATGCCTGTAGTCCCAGCTACTCAGGAGGCTGAGGTGGGAAGATCACTTGAGCCCAGGAGTTCTGGGCTGTAGTGCGCTTTGCCAATCGGGTGTCCTCACTAAGTTTGGCGTCAATATAGTGACCTCCCAGGAGTGGGGGACCACCAGGTTGCCTAAGGAGGGGTGAACTGGCCCAGGTCAGAAACGGAGCAGGTCAAAACTCTTGTGCTGATCAGTAGTGGGATCACACCTGTGAATAGCCACTGCACTCCAGCCTGGGCAACATAGCGAGACCCTGTCTCTTAAAAAAAAAAAAAAAACAATTTAAGTAAGTATATGGATTTTTTTTTTTTTTTTAGAGTAAAAACACTCTGCACAAAAGTATTTAAAGTAAACTAAGAGTCTCTTCTCAGCTCATACTCATCTGGACATTTTCTCAACCACGTTCTCCAATCTTCTGTAAATATGACCAGAGACTTGATATCCTTGTAGTTTCTTTTCTTTTTTTGAAACAGGGTCTCCCTGTGTCGCCCAGGCTGGAGTGCAGTGACATGATTTCGGCTCACTGCAACCTCTGCCTCCCAAGTTTAAGCGATTCTCCTGCTTCAGCCTCCCAGGTAGCTGGGATTACAGGCGCCTGCCACTATGCCCGGCTAATTTTTCTATTTCTAGTACAGACAGGGTTTCACGATGTTAGGCTGGTCTCGAATTCCTGACCTCAGGTGATCTGACCACCTCAGCCTCCCAAAGTGCTGGGATTACAGGCGTGAGCCACCGTGCCCGGCCTGTAGTTTATTTTCTACTTACATTAGATAGAGCTGGTTTCTTTTGTTGGCAACCAAAAACTCTTGACTAATAAAATTCCCTTGGACTTTTTTTTGCTTCTTTTGAGACACAGTCTCACACTGCTGCTCAGGCTGAAGTTCAGTGGAGTGATCTCAGCTCACTGCAACCTCTGCCTCCTGGGTTCAAGCGATTTTCCTGCCTCAGCCTCCCAAGTAGACATGCGCCACCATGCCTGGCTAATTTTGTATTTTTAGTAGAGACAGGGTTTCTCCATGTTGGTCAGGCTGGTCTCAAATTCCTGACCTCAGGTGATCTGCCTGCCTTGGCCTCCCAAAGTGCCTGGATTACAGGGGTGAACCACTGTGCCCAGCCTTCCTTAGATTTTCTTACTGACAATCGTAAATAGTGCAAGTATATCTCTGCCTTTCCAATATTTATATCTCCCATTTCTGTTTATTATGCATTGGACAGATTCTCCAGGACAAATACATTATAGAGGTGATAGCAGGCATTCCAGCTGGCTTGTTTCTCCACAGTTCTGAGCTCATCTGCTTTCTATCTTTCAAAAATTCCCAAAAATGTGTCTATTATTAGTATTTTCTTATTTATCAAGTTCCACGAAATTTAATAAATCAGTGAGTATTTGCAGGCTACCAACTGGGATCTCCTCTAAATAATGTATGTGCTATTAAGGGGAGTAATGTGATCAAAGCCTTTGGTAAAGTTGGGAACATAGAGGGGAGGTAGAATCCAGGTTGCAGGGAAGAGAAACTGGTGGCAGAAAGATCCTTAGCAAGTTATTCCAATAGTCTAGTGAAAAATGAATGTGGCAATGAGGATTCCCATTAAACAACTTTGAATGATCTTTTCCCAAATGAAGCAAAAACTATGAAAAATGGAAGTAAGCCAAGAGCTATATTTACTTCAGACTCTTTCTGAGCTCCCGAATGTCCTGTGATTGGCTGTAATACTTGTTCAGTATTCCTTTTTGAGCCAATCACAGCCTGTTTGTATAATAATTTGTCTCCACATGTCTTATGTATCCCATTATTCTATTACCCCATGAGGGAAAGATGAGTCCTTTATTATCTAGTATGTACTTAACTGAATGTCACCACAGTAAGATCACTAGACGGTATGCAATTTGACTACTCAAATTAAATTATAAGGTAAAGAGAAGAGAGTACCTTCCTGACCAATGTGGAAACACATGGTTACCTTGTCTAACCATACTTTCGGTCAGAGATAAAGTTCTAAATTACTCTCTAAATGAGAATACTCTATTGGATTTTAAAAGAATCATTATTGCCTGAATTTGCCACATAAACCATTTTAATTCTTAGCTTAAATTTTATAATCACAGACATTTAAAAATTCTGAGCCTCGCCTTTTGTGGCCATCACCTAAGCGGGAGCTGCCAAAATGAAGTTCAATCCCTTTGTGACTTCCAACCAAAGAATCACAAAAGGCATTTCAATGCACCTTTCCACATTCGCAGGAAGATTATGTCCTCCCCTCTTTCCAAAGAGCTGAGACAGAAGTACAACGTGCGATCCATGCCCATCGGAAAGGATGATGAAGTTCAGGTTGTACGAGGACACTATAAAGGCCAGCAGATGGGCAAAGTAGTCCAGGTTTACAGGAAGAAATAGGTAATCTACATTGAACGGGTGCAGCGGGAAAAGGCTAATGGCACAACTGTCCATGCAGGCATTCACCCCAGCAAGGTGGTTATCACTAGGCTAAAACTGGACAAAGACCGCAAAAAGATCCTTGAACGGAAAGCCAAATCTTGCCAAGTAGGAAAGGAAAAGGGCAAATACAAGGAAGAAACAATCGAGAAGATGCAGGAATAAAGTAATCTTGTATACAAGCTTTGATTAAAACTTCAAACGAGGAAAAAAAAATTCAGAGCCTCTGTTTTCAATGGTGAGAAGTTCAATTAATTACTATTGAGGTAGAATAGAGAAATCACATATTTATTCAATAGTAAAATACCAAGTAAGCTAGACTGTTTAACCTCTACTAAGCAAGAACTTTTTAAAAATGCTAGTTTTATTTAAAATGAAATTACCTATGAACAAGTAAGTATTAGTAATCACAAATATATTTTTCTCAATCTTTTTTTTTAAAGACAGGGTCTTACTTTGTTGCCCAGGTTACAGTGCAGTGGTGTGATCATGTCTGGCTAGTAAGCTTGGCTAATTTAAAAGTTTTTTTCTTTTTCTTTCTCTCTTTTTTTACTTTTTATTTTTATTTTTATTTTTATTTAGAGACAGGGTCTTACTATGTTGCCCATGCTTGTCTTGACCTCCTAAGCTCAAGTGATCCTCCCAACTTGGCCTTCCAAAGTGCTGGGACTATAGGCATAAGCCACTGCACTCAGCCCTTTAGTCATTTTCAAGTGTACAGTTCAGTGGTCTTAAGTACATTCACATTGTTGTGCAACTATCACCACCAGCAATCTTCAGAACTCTTCATTTTGCACACCTCAACTCTGTATCCATTAAACACTAACACCCCTTCCCCTCCCTCCAGCCCCTGGCAACCACCATTCTATTTTCTGTCTCTATGAATTTGAATACTTCTTGTACTTCACGTAAGTAGAATCATATACTATTTGTCGTTTTGTGACTGGTTTATTTCATGCAGCATGAAGGTTCATGTGTTGTAGTCATGTGTTGTAGCCTGTGGTAGAATTTCTTCCTTTTTAAGGCTAACATTCCACTGTTAGAATATATCAAATTTTGCTGTAGTTTTAATTTGCATTTCCCTAATGATTAATGATGTTGAGTATCTTTTCATGGGCTTATAGGCCATTTATATACCTTCTTTGAAGAAATGTCTATTCAAGTCCTTTGCCCATTTTTGAATTGGGTTGTTGGCTGGTTGTTGAGTTTTAAGAGTTGTCTATCTATTCTGGATATTAATTCCTTTATCAGATATATGAGTTGCAAATATTTTCTCCCATTCTGTGAACTGCCATTTTACTCTGTTGATAGTCTTTTAGTGCAGAAACTTTAAAAATGTTAATGAAGTCCAATTTGTCTATTTTTCTTTTGTTGCCTGTGCTTTAGGTTTTATATCCTAGAAATCACTGGCAAATCCAATGTAATGAATCTTTTGCCCTAGGTTTTCCTCTTAAGAGTTTTATAGTTTAGGTATTACATTTAGGTCAAAGATCCATTCTGAGTTATTTTTAGTACATGGTACAAAGTTGGTGTCCCAACTTCATTCTTTCGCGTGTGGCCTGTTTTCCCAGTACCTTTTATTGAAAATATTTTTTCCCCCATTTGGTGGTCTTGGCATCCTTGTTGAAAATCAGTTGACCATAAATGCAAGGATTTATTGCTGTATTCTCTATTCTATTCCATTAGCCTATATGTTTGTGTATTTTTCTTTTTATAGAGATGGGGTCTCACTATGGTGCCCAGGCTAGTCTCAAACTCCTGGACTCATGTAATCCTCCTGCTTCCGTCTCCCAAAGTACTGGGATTACAAAAGTGAGCCACACCATGCCTGGCCTATATGCCAGTATCACAATGCTTTGTTTACTATAGCTTTGTAGTAAGTTTTGAAATGAGGAAATGTGAATTCTCCAGCTTTGCTCTTTTCAGGATTGTTTTGGCTATTTGAGGTCCCCTGAGATTCTAATTTTAGAATGTGGCTTCTATTTGTGTAAAAAAATGTCATTGGAATTTTGATAGGGATTGCATTAAATCTGTACATTGCTTTGGGTATTGACATCTTAATAATATTATCTTCTGACCCATGATCATAGAATGCCTTTCCATTTATTTGTATCATCTCTAATTTCTTTCAGAAATATTTTATAGTTTTCATTGTACTACAAGTCTTTCATCTCTTCAGCCAGTTCCTAAGCATTTAGTCCTTTGTGATGCTATTGTATATGGAATTGTTTTTGTAATTCCCTTTTTGGATACATTGCTAGTATACAGAAATACAACTGATTTTTGTGTATTGATTTTGTATCTTGCTAATTTGCTTATTAGTTCTAATACATTCTTCAGTGGAATCTTCAGAATTTTCTATGTATAAGACCATTATCTGTGAACAGATAATTTTACCTTGTCCTTTCCAATTACATGACTTTAATTTCTTTTTCTTGCCTAACTGCTCTGGCAAAGACTTCCAGCAGTATGTTGAATAGAAGTGCTGAAAGTAGGCATCCTTGCCTACTTCCTTATGCTACATAAAAAACTTAACTCTTTTACTATTGAGAATGATGTTTGCTGTGGGTTTTCATATATAGCTTTTATTATGTTGATGTAGTTTCCTTTATTTCTAGTTTGTTGAATGTCTTTAGGATGAAAGGATGTTAAAGTTTGTCAAATGCTTTTTTCTGCATTATGATCATTCTGTATGATTTAAATGATGATGTGGGTTTTCTCCATTCTGTTAATGTGTTATCATACGGATTGATTTTGTATATTGAGCCATCCTTGTACTCTAGGAATACATCCCACTTGGTTATGGTATAGGATCCTTTTAATATGCTGCTGAATTCACTTTTCTAGGATTTTGTTGAAGCTTTTTGCATTAACATTCATAAAGGATATTGATTTGTGGTTTTCTTTTCTTTAAGTGTCTTTGTCTGTCTTTGGTATCAGGGTAATGCTGGTCTCACAGAATGAGTTAGGGATTCAGTTTCTTTTTGAAAAGTTTGCAAAGTATGGCTGTTAAATGTCTGGTAGAATTTGCCAGTGAAGCCATCCAGTTCAGGTCTTTCCTTTGTTGGAAAATTTAAAATTACTGACTCAGTCTCATTATTTTCTATTTCTTTGTGGTTTAGTTTTGGTAGATTTTGTGTTTCTAGAAGTTTCTCCATTTTATCTAGGTTACCCAACTTGTTGGTGTACAACTGCCCATGGTACTCTTTCATAATTGTTATTTCTGTGGAATTGGTACTAATGTTCCTACTTTCATTTTTGATTTTAGTAATTTGAGTCTTCTTTCTTTCTTAGTCCATCTAGCTAAAGGTTTGTCAATTTTGTTGATCTTTTCAAAGAACCAATTTTTGGTTTTGTTTTTATTATTTTTCTATTATCTATTTTTTAAATCTAATATCTATTTTGATTATCTGCTCTAATCTTTATTATTTCCCTCCTTCTACTAGTTTTGCATTTATTCTTCTTTCTCTAATCCCATAAGGTGTGAAGTTAGATTGCTGATTTGAGATCTTTCTTGTTTTTTAAATGTGTTTATAGCTATACATTTCCCCCTTAGCATTGCTTTGCTGAATTTTCTGTGTCCCATAAGTTTTGGTACTTTGTGTTTTTATTTTCATTCATCTGTATTTGCTTTTTTTCCTCAAAATTGTTAATCAAACATTTTAAATAAAATTTTCAGGCTACATTCAGTAATTTAATATTCATATGATTTGTAAAAATCAAATCAGTGTAATTGGTATATCCATCACCTTAAGTATTTCTTTGTTATGCTAGAACATTCCAATTATTCTCTTCTAGCTATTCTGAAATACATGACTGATGATTGTAAAATATAGTCACCTTACTGATCTATCAGACAGATCTTATTTTTTTCTGAGATGAAGTCTGCTGTCTCCCAGACTGGAGTGCAGTGGCACAATCTTGTCTCACTGCAACCCGACTCCTTGTTTCAAGCGATTCTCTTGCCTCAGCCTCCTGAGCAGCTGGGATTACAGGCACCTGCCACCATGCCTGGCTACTTTTTTTGTATTTTTAGTAGAGATGGTGTTTCACCATGTTGGCCAGGCTGATCTCAAACTCCTGACCTCAGGTGATCCGCCCTCCTTGGCCTCCCAAAGTGCTGGGATTATAGGCGTGAGCCACGGTGCCTGGCAGATCTTATTTTTTTCTTTCAAACTGTGTATCTGGACCCATTAATCAGCCTCTCTTCATATCCCCCTGAAGATCTTCCCCTCCTTTTTCTTCTAAGAGTCTTAGTACTTTATGTTTTACATTTAAGTCTATGATCTGTTTTGAGTTAAAATTCTTAATTTTTTTTAACTTTTATTTTAGGTCTGGGGCACATGGGCAGGTTAACATAGGCAAACTTGTTAACATAGGCAAACTCATGGCATGGGGGTCTCATGTACAGACCATTTCATCACCCAGGTACTAAGCATAGTACCTGATGGTTATTGTTCCTGATCCTCTCCCTCCTCCCACTCTCCTCCTCTCCTCCCTAGATATAATTTTGACTTTTATTTTAGATTTGGGAGTACACGTGCAGGTTTGTTACATGGGTATATTGCAACATGTTGGGGTTTGGTGTATGACTGATCCTCACTCAGGTATTGAGTGTAGCACCTGACAGTTACTGTTTCAACCCCTTCCCCCCTCTCCTTTCCCACTCTAGTTGTCCCCAATGTCTGTTGTTTTCCTTGTTGTGCCCACTGGTTCTCATTAATTTGTTCCCACTTATGGCCTCCAGCTCCATAACTATGTTCCTGCAAAGGACACAATCTCATTTCTTTTTATGGCCACATAGTGTTCCATTATATATATGTACCATATTTTCTTTAACCAGTCCCAGTCCACTGATACGCATTAGGTTGATTCCATGTCTTTGCTATTGTGAACAGTGCTGCAATGAAGATATGGTAGCATGTGTACTTATGGTAGAATGATTTGTATTTCTATGGGTATACACCCTGTCGTAAGATTGCTCAGTTGAATGGTAGTTGTTTGAGAAATTGCCACACTACTTTTCACAATGGTTTAACTAATATACACTCCTACCAACACTGAATAAGCATTCCCTTTTCTCTGCAACCTGACTACAGTATCTGCTATTTTTTTTTTTTTTTTTTTTTTTTTTTTTTTTTTTTTTTTTTTTGAGACAGAGCCTTACTCTGTCACCCAGACTGTGAGTGCAATGGCGCCATCTTGGCTCATTGCAACCTCTGCATGCCTCCTCCCTGCAGGCCCAGGCTCAAGCAATCCTCTTGCCTCAGCCTCCCCAACAGCTGGGACCATAGGTGAATATCACCAAGCCTGGTTATTTTTTTGGAATTTTGGTAGAGACAGGGTCTTGTCATGTTGACTAGGCTGGTCTTAAACTCTACTGAGTTCAAGCAATCTCCCCACTTTGGCCTCCCAAAGTGCTGGGATTACAGGTATGAGCAACTGTGCCTGGCCTGACTTTTTAACACTAGCCATTCTAACTGGTGTGAGATGGTAACTCATTGTGGTTTTAATTTGCATTTTTCTTATGATTAGTGATACTGAGCATTTTTTCAGAAATCTGTTGGCTGCATGTACATCTTCTTTTGAAAAGTGCCTGTTCATGTCTTTGCCCACTTTTTAATGGGGCTATTTTTTGCTTGTAAAAATTTTTTTTGGTGGGGAGGGACAGAGTCTATCACTCAGGCTGCAGTGCAGTGGCATGATCTTGGCTCATTGCAACCTTCACTTCCTGGGTTCAAGTGATTCTTGTGCCTCAGCCTCCCCTGAGCTGGGATTACAGGCATGTGCCACCATGCCCAGTTAATTTTTGTATTTTTAGTAGAGTTGGGGTTTCACCATGTTGGCCAGGCTGGTCTCAAACTGTGGACCTCAGGTGATGTGCCCACCTCAGCCTCCCAAAGTGCTGGGATTACAGGTGTGAACCGCCATGTCCAACAGTTTGTAAATCTTAAGTTCTTGACAGATTCTGGGTATCAGACCTTTGTAAGATGTATAGTTTGCAAGTATTTTCTCTCATTCTGTAGGCTGTTTGCTCTATTGATACATTGTTTCTTTTGCTGTGCAAAAGCTCATTTAATTAGATCACATTTGTCAATTTTTGCTTTTGTTGCAATTGCTTTTGGTGTCTTCAGCATGAAATCTTGTCCAGCCCCTATGTCCAGAATGGTATTTTATATATTCCCTTATGATTTATTTTTATTTTCAATTTTCATAGGTACATAGTAGGTATATATATTTACGTGGTACATGACACCTTCTTTGATCTGCTGGTTAAGAGTGCTTTAATTTCCACAATTTTGTTAAATTTCCAGTTTTACTTCTGTTGTTGATTTCTAACTTCATTCCAATGTGGTCAGAGAAGATGCTTTGTGTGATATTTTTCTTTTAAAATCTATTGAGACTTAGTTTGCAGCCTAAAATACGGTCCACCCTAGAAAATGTTCTATATAGACTTGAGAAGAATGTGTATGCTGTTCTTGTTAGGTAGAGTGTCTTATACATGTCTGTTAGATCCAGCTGGTTAAATTGTGCTATGCAAGTCCTCTGTTTCCTTACTTATTCTTGTTTGATTTTTCTAAACACTATTGAGAGTGGAGTATTAAAGTGTACAGCCATTACTGTAGAACTTTCAATTTCTCTCTTCAATTCAGTCCACTTTTGCTTCATATATTTTGAGGATCAGTTATTTGGTAGATAAATATTTATAGCTGCTATCTCTTGTTGCTGTATGGAGGCTTTTATTAAGATGTGATGTCCTTCTTTATCTCTTATAATCTTTTTTGATTTAATGTCTATTATGTCTGATTTTAGTATAACTTTCTTTTGGTTAATATTTGCACAGAATACTATCCTTTTCCATCCTTTCATTTTCAACTCTGTATCTAAAATGAGTCTCCTGTAGACAGCATATAGTTGAATCATGTTTTTTAAATTCACTCTGCCAATATTTGTCTTTTGGAAAGTTTAATCCATTTATATTTAAAGTAATTACTTGACAGAAGGGACTTAATTTTGTCATGTTGCTATTTATTTCCATGTGCCTTATAGCTTTTTTTTGTCCCTTGTTTCTTGCATTACTACCTTCTTGTTATTTAGTTGATTTTTTTTTTTTTGTGGTGAATAATTTAAATTCCTTTCTTATTTCCTTTGGTGTATATCCTTTCGATATTTTCTTGTGGTTCTTGTGGGGGATAACATTTAACAACCTAAAGTTATAACACCCTAATCTGAATTTATACTAGCTTAAATTCAATAACAAAAACTTTGCTCTTTTAATAGTTCTCCCCACCCCTTTCAGTTGTTATCACAAAATTATCTTTATACATTGTCCAAAAACATAAACTAATAATCTTTTAATAAATATATTTTTTAGAAATAGTGATAGATTTTTAAAAATAGCTTCACTGAAATATAATTCATACACCACCTCTACTAAAAAAAAAAAATACAAAAATTAGCCAGGTGTAATGGCACATGTCTGTAGTCCCAGCTATTTGTGTGACTGAGGCAGAACTGTCTATGTAGTTGACTGTGATCAGCCTCTTTGACTTAGCATGTTTTCAAGGTTCATCCATGTTGTAGTATCTATAGTACTTCATTCCTTTTTTTGGTTAAATAATATTCCTTTGTATGGATATGCCACTTTTAAAACATTCATTTATCAGTTGGTAGACAATTGGGTTATTTGTTCTGACTATTATGAATAATGTTGCTATAAGCATATTTTTGTGTGGATGTCTGTTTTCACTTCTCTTGGGTGTATACCTAGGAGTGGAATTCTTGGGTCACATAACTCTGTTTAACATTATACAGTATTGCCAAACTGTGTTCCATAGCAGCTGCACCATTTTGTATTCCCATTAGCAATGAAGGAGAGTTCCAATTTTCCTATCTGCTCACCAACACTTGTTATTCTCTTTTAGAACATAGCCATCCTAGGGTATGAAGTGGTACCTGGTTGTGGTTGTTTAGTTGACCTTGGCCTGTGCTACAGTTTAAATATTTGTCCCCTCCAAATGTGACGTTGAAATTTAATCCCCAGTATTGGAGGGAGGGCCTGGTGGGAGGTTTTGGGTCATGGAGGCAGATCTCTCATGAATGGCTTTATGTCATCCTCATGGTAATGAGTGACTTCTCACTATTAGTTTCCAAAAAATCTGACTGTTGAAAATAGCCTGGCGCCTCCTCCCCTCTTGCCACATGATGCTTGTTCTTCTTTCCCTTCTACCATGACTGGAAGCTTTCTGAAGTCCTTAACAGAAGCAGATGCTGATGCCATACTTCTTGTACAGCCTGCAGAACCATGAGCTAAACAAATCTATTTTCTTTATAAATTACCCAGCCTCTAGTATTCCTTTATATTATAGCAATGCAAAATGGACAAAGACAGGTTGGTTAAAAATGATTTCATTATATCTACAGCAAATATATATATATATATATATATATATATAAATATACATATTGCATGTATTGTTATAAGATCCAAGTAAAAAGAAAAACCCTGATAATAAAATGAAGTCAAAAGAACATTAAAAGGTACATAAAAATGAATGCCAGGATGCCATGTACAAGGACTAATGTTGGACTGTGCAATCATTTGGTTTAGTTTCTAGTGTCATGATGCTTTTGAAATAAAATAGTAACTCAAGCAAGGCTGTTTTCCATGGATTTAAGAGAACAATAACAAAAAAAGCGTCATGATCTAAATTACAAAAAAGTTGAAATTGCATAAATTTTACACTCCTAGGCCTCAAACTCTGTAAAACAAAGTAAGGATTTTAGACCAATAATGGCCTTTATTTTCACTGACCTGAAGCTAACAGAGCAATGGTTTTTTGTTTTGTTTTGTTTTGTTCTGAGAGACAGGGTCTCACTCTGTCACCCAGGCTGGAGTGCAGTGGTGTGATCATAGATCACTGCAGCCTTGACCTTCTGGGATCAGGTTATCCTCTTGCCTTAGCCTCCTGAGTACTAAGAGTACAGGCACATGCTGTCACACCTGGTTAACTTTTTCATTTTTATTTTTCTAGAGACAGGGTCTTACTATGTTGCCCAAGCTGGTCTTAAACTCCTGGCCTCAAGCAATTCTCCTGCCTTGGCCTCCCAAAGTGCTGGGATTACAGTCTGGAGCCACTGTACCTGGCACCAAAAGCTTTTTCTGCTTCTCTGATGGCAACCCATGGTGAGAAATACTTCACATAGTGAACCAGCATATGCGCACACACTTGTATTTACGTGTATGAAACTAAACCAAGTATTTTGAGAAATAATACTTAAACTTAGTAGTAGAAATATGTTCACAATATATAGTTAAAATTAAAAAAAAGTAACAAAGCAAAGCAAAATAACTTTGCTGGTCCTGAGTCACTAAAGGGTGCATTATAACTTGTAATTAAAAAAACAATGACTTAGCTTATAAACAAGGGGAAGAGTAAATAAATTGCATGATATGAGTTAAATCATGGCTATCAAATCCCAAACATTCTATGAAATAGTTCCAATGTGTAGGTGTCCAATATGGTATTTCATGGCCATAAAAATTGATTCTAAGTTTAGATACTGAAAGTGAAATATAAATATATTTGAGCTAAGGTCAAATGGAGAAAATGGAACTCTGACATTCACTGCTATCTTTGTAGCTGTAATAATAGTAATACAATGGTTTTTTAAATAGTTCAATGACATGCTTGTTCAGTGAGATAGACATTTCATATGGAATTGTTTTGTTTATATAAAATGGATCTGGTTAGCTCCTCTCAAATACAAGCTATTTTTTTTTTTTTTTGAGACGGAGTTTCGCTCTTGTTACCCAGGCTGGAATGCAATGGCGTGATCTCGGCTCACCGCAACCTCCACCTCCCAGGTTCAGGCAATTCTCCTGCCTCAGCCTCCTGCTATTTTTTTTTTTAATATATCTAAGAATATACCCAAAATGTAGAACTACAAAAATTAACAACACAGAACAGAATTTCCTAATTTTTAAAAAACTGGAACATTCCTTTTATAATTGTATATAATTTTCAAAAATGACTTAGGTATTAACATTTTCTTTTCTTTTCTTTTTTTAGACAGAGTCTCGTTCTGTCACCCAGTATAGAGTACAGTGGCACAATCTTGGTTTACTGCAGTCTCTGCCTCCAGGGTTCAAGCAGTTTGCCTGCCTCAGTCACCCAAATAGCTGGGACTACAGGCATGCGCCATTACGCCTGGCTAATTTTTGTATTTTTTTTTTTTTTTTTTTTTTTAGTAGAGATGGGGTTTCACCATGTTGGCCAGGCTAGCGTTGAACTCCGGACCTCAAGTGATCTGCCCACCTCAGCTTCCCAAAGTACTGAGATTACAGGTGTAAGCCACCACACCCGGCCTAAAACTTTTATTTTATCATCTATATGGTATACAACAAGGGAATGTTGAAGTAAGATAAAACACAATTTGCTCAGAAATTCAAAATTATAAAGCATGACCTAAAATATACATTAAAATGTAATTAATGAGTATAAACAAAGATTAAGTAGAGTTTTTATGAACTAATAAATCTCTCATTTTGTTTTTTAAAAAATCCTCTATCCTGGGCAACCAAATAAGACCCTGTTTCAAAAAATATTAAAAAATAAAAATAAGGCTGGGCATGGTGGCTCACACCTGTAATCCCAGGACTTTAGGAGGCCAAGGTGGGTAGATCACAAGGTCAGGAGATCGAGACCATCCTGGCTAACATGGTGAAATCCCATCTGTACTAAAAATACAAAAAATTAGTTGGGCACAGTAGCATGCACTTATAGTCCCAGCTACTTGGGAGGCTGAGGCAGGAGAATCGTTTGAACCTGGGAGGCAGAGGTTGCAGTGAGCCAAGATGGTACCACTGCACTCCAGCCTGGGTGACAGAGGGAGATTCCATCTCAAACAACAACAACAACAACAACAACAACAAGCAAAATAAAAAAACTCAACTGATTTATTGTTATGATTTCTTATTTTAATTTAAAAATGCTAAGACAATTTTACCCTGTACTTCTTAGCAAAACCAAAAACAGATAAAATTATTTTGAAAGTTAAAAGTCTATACTAAATAATACTGTAATTATATTTTCTTGTTTCACACAGTGTTCAGAAACATTAAAACCATCTTAACTTGCTTTCAAGATTTAATTTAAAAGAAAATTTTAATCCAATGAATGCAATTTGTAAATCAGGAGATCAGTTTTATATAAATTTGAGGAACTGTCACTTTATTCTCCTTCTGAACTATGTAATTCAGCATGTGTTCCTTATGATTTTTCTCTATAGTCTATATATGTAATGAAGATGAATGAAACAATACAAGAATAAAACTTAAACTCCATATGGCCAAAATGACCATGGTGGCTAACAGGTTTTAGTAGACTTACAGGCACCCTGAATCTCCCTAATAGGCAGTCACTTGATTCACTTGATTTGAAAGCTCTGAAATGGTTCAACAATTTTACAATTATTTGTAAAGTAATTACAGATACTTAAAAAATCAGTACAGTGGTCGCTTGCTATACATGAGGCATTAGTTCCAAGCCCACCCATGGGTACCCAAATCTGTGCATACTCAGGTCTTGTAATTGGCTCTGCCAAACTTGCCTATACCAAAAGTTGGCCTTCCCTATATATACGTTTCACATCTTGCTAATAGCATATTTTCTTTTATTATTATTTATTATTATTTCAATAGTTTTGGGGGTGCAAATATGATATTTTCAATATGCTTTTGGTTGAAAAGAAATCCCTGTGAGAATGGACCTGCACAGTTCAAACACATAGTCTTCATGGGTCAATTGTAATTGAAATGACAAATTGATAAGAGATACCATCTGGCTTTTATGATATAATCTCCTGGAACCCTTACTAGGAAAAACGACCATATACCAAAACGTTGAACAAACCCTCAGCACAGGTTCATTCAAACTGGGCAATGACCATGCTTGGGGAAAGGTCAAGGGGCTCTGGTCCTATGTGAATATGCTAGAATTCGGAAACCAGGTTATGTTAGGGAAATAAGAAACATGAAATCTTTCAGATGAGTACACATGTTATAATGCTACATCAGCACTGTAAGATATGCTGGTAAAGGCATTTAGCCTATGCTGCAATTCACTCTACTCTAAGGGCCCAATGAGCAGTATTACTTGTCTTGTCTTGTCTTTGTTCAGTATAGTGCTCTTCTACCCAGCCTGGACTTTTTGCTCTAAAATTACGCATTCTTAAGCTAAACTCAAACTCCATGAGGTGTGATGACCTGGTTCAGGTAAATTAATAAGATGTCAATGCTTAAGAAATACAATCTGGCTGGGCATGGTGGCTCATGTCTGTAACCCCAGCACTTTGGGAGACTAAGGCAGGAGGATTACTTGAGCTCAGGAGTTTGGGATCAGCCTAGGCAACACAGTGAGACCTCGTCTCTACTAAAAATTAAAAAATTAGCCAGGTATGGTGTCACATGCCTGCAGTCCCAGCTACTCCAAAGGCTGAGGTGGGAGGATCACTTGAGCCCAGGAGTTTTGAGGCTGCAGTGAGCTGTGATCATGCCATTGCACTCTAGCCTGACAGAGTGAGACCCTGTCTCAAAAAAATAAAAATAAAAAGAAATTAAAAAAGAAATACAATCTAAGGGCTTTCAATATAGGCATTAAAAACAAACAAACAAAAATACCTATTTACTGTAATGCTATGTCACTATTTCACTTTATGAAGCTAAATAAGGCTCTAACTGTTTAATAATGGGGTTTACTTTAATTTCTGTAAAGATAAAGCAGGTATTGACAACAGGACTGGATAATAATCATCAACGAATTCGAAAGTTAAATTTCTACTGTCTTCAATTTCTAAAACAGTGGTCTATTTTTAAACATAAGTTGTTATCCTCTTAAAAGGTTGACAAGTCAAAGTGAGTTGTTTTTTGAGCTTGTCATCATAACTGTCAAAATGAGCGCTTGAATTTAAAACAAAGCTGACTTTCAAGGAAATCAAGAATTCATAGCAACGTAACTTACCTATGCACAGAAAATTTCCTTAAGACAATGTATCTTTCACTAAAAATAGCAGATTTTTTAAGTTAACATTAATGAAATTAACAGAGGCACTTTAAGAAAAAATAGCCCTCTAAATTCATTGCTAAGTCACTTCTATTACTACCCTATGTGTTATGTCACTCAGCATTTCCATATTAAAGCCTGAGTTCTTTATACTGAGCCTCTAGCACATCATATTCAGTTATTCAACAGTTCTTCAGTTCAATGAAAATACCGGATGGGTTCTATGAATCTATGAAGTAGATTATTAGACACAGAGATTACCAACACATATTCTCTACTCTTAAGAACTCATATAGTATAATGTAATACAAGAAAGTCTACTTTTACTAACGACTGAGGAGTTTTATTGGATGAATGACATACAAATAAAAAAATTATAAATACTGAGCTTAGACAAGGAATCCAGTTGAATACCACTTTATCTTGTTGAGTTGGCTTTCTATAGTTTCAATCTGTTTTCATTACTTTGCCAAGTATCTAAATCCAGATCTAGGTCCTTGGGGCACTCTTTTCATGATGGCTGTACATACAGCTCCAGATAAAAACTGTGCTCTACGAAATATTCAACTGAACTACAGATCAACTGCTTCTCGGAAATCCTTTAATACATTATTCTTAAACCCTTTAGCTAGAGTAAAGTCCAACAACTGATATTTTTGCAGTTTTGGCTTGACTTTTTCAATCTCATTTTTTTCTATACCATTTAGGCTAGTAATCCCCAACTTTTTGTTCATCTAGACACAGTGCAAGATGAGTACAACAATATCCTCCTATGGGTGTAAGCAGTTTTGTGTGCTGTATCCCACATAAAACTTGAATGCAAGGTTGAGAACCTCTCTTCCAGTCTGTGCTCAGAGAAACCAACTCCCACCATAGCTTCTGTGTGCAATTAACCTTAAATTATCTCTCTTGTTTTTCTATACCAAATTTTCTTTTTTTTTTTTTTTTTTTTTTTTTTTTTTTTTTTTTTGAGACGGAGTTTCGCTCTTGTTACCCAGGCTGGAGTGCAATGGCGCGATCTCGGCTCACCGCAACCTCCGCCTCCTGGGTTCAGGCAATTCTCCTGCCTCAGCCTCCTGAGTAGCTGGGATTACAGGCACGCGCCACCATGCCCAGCTAATTTTTTTGTATTTTTTTTTAGTAGAGACGGGGTTTCACCATGTTGACCAGGATGGTCTCGATCTCTCGACCTCGTGATCCACCCGCCTCGGCCTCCCAAAGTGCTGGGATTACAGGCTTGAGCCACCGCGCCCGGCCCTCTATACCAAATTTTCAATTCAGCAACCTCTATGCCACCACGACTCTGCCATTTATTTATTTATTTATTTATTTATTGGAGATAGGGTCTTACTTTGTCACCTAGGCTGGAGTGCAGTGGCATGATCATAGTTCACCACAGCCTCAAACTCCTGGGTTCAAGGGATCTTTCCACCTCAGCCTTCCAGGTAGCTGGAACTACAGATGTATACAACCATACCTGGCTGATTTTTGTATTTTTGGTAGAGATGGGGTCTCACTATGTGGCTCAGGCTAGACTTGAACTCCTGACCTCAAGCAGTCCTTCCACTTTAGCCTCCCAAAATGCTGCTGGGATTATAGGCACAACCCACTGTACTGGGCTCTTCTTCATTTTTTATCCTACTTCTTACTGTGCCATTACTTCTGGGCCATCATTAAATGATCATTCCCAAACCCACATTTCCATCTCAGTTTTGTTTACAGAAGAGAATCTGAACAATTAAAGTAAACATACTTAGGGAAGTGATTTATCCATCAGTTATACATATAGACAAATACCATAGACTACCATATGTAGGTACATACATACATGTCTTCAGACACATACTTCTGTCCTTTTCTGTACTGAACACTGCTACCTCCCTACCTTTTCAGCCTTATTTGGAATCTAGCTAGGTAACAAGGGGAAGAATCCCTTAATATAGACAATCCACAAAGCAGATATTATGCCAGTGGATAATTAAGGATCATTTACTATGCCATAATGAGAGAATCCTCTTATAAGCCACTGGACTTTTTAGATACAATCAGAGGAAGAGAATGTGCTGGGTCTTTATGAAATCCAAAAATGACTTAAAAAACATTAAAGGTGACTTTACAAGTAAGGTATGCCAAATAACAGAAAACATTTTACACATGGTTTTTATCATCAAAAAAATTACTCTTTAAAGAAGTTATCCTAGATGATATTTAATAATGTTGTCACTACATATTTTTCTTACGTATAGATTATTACACTAAAGTACATTACTATTGAACTGCAAAAGAGTAAAAAATATTTGTATAGTCTTAGGTATAGCCTTTCTCCATGTACTGGGGTAACTTGAATAGAATTTTAAAAACTTAGACAAAACAATCTCCTGCATGTGTTTGGTATCAAAAGACCACAATTTTAAACATGGTTGGAAGTATTTTGGCAACTTTAAGAAACATGAAATATCTTTCTCATAATGGTTACTGGATTAACTAGATTGATAGTATTATTTTTCCCGGAAAATCAGGCTTTAATTTTAAACATGAACTACACTTTTTATTTATTAAAAAAAATGTTTTTGCCATCCAAATAAATCAGTGTCATAAACACCAACTACAAATAAGAGTTTAATTAAATAGAAAGTTTTACATACGTGAGAGTTGTTTCCATTCTTGAGACTTGTTCAAGGTCTTCATCAGGGTCCCTGAATCCAGTAAAGTAGTAATAAGACTTGTTCCATTTGATGGGCCTGTCAGGCCTCCTTTTAGCTTCTTTGAGAGGCTGGGTATGCACATTAGTATTCAAGCTTTGGATATGTTCAACAGATAAACTGCAGGAGTTGAGAATATATAATACTGTGCTTAGCAGATCTCTGGTGTGCAAAGTAAATTTGACTGCTCGAAATCCTAGAGAATATAATTCCCCCAAACAATTAATACAGGTGATTATTTGCTTTATTTCAACATTTATACAATCAAAATCTTTTAAAACATTCCATTACTGATTTAAATTTGTCCTATTGGCAAACCACCTGTAAATGGAAAACGACTTTCCTTCTCCAAAACTATACCACACTATTTTTACCTTCATGAATTCCTTCAATCGCTCCATTTTCTAGTTTGGCCACAGTGACCAAACCCATCCCAGCCCAAGGAGGGGATTCAGATTATTCTCAATTCTGTTGATAAATCTGGTCTGTTAAGAGACAGAAAAGCTCTCCTATAAGCAGGTGTCCACCAAACACAGTTTCTAGTGGAGAGAGGACAGAGAATATAGGTATGCACTGTGACAGTGGGTTAGATAAGAGGGGCCATATAATCTAGTCTCAGTGGTCACAGAAACCGATCTTGAATTTTCTCTGATTGAAGCAGATGGTCCTCATACTTGCTCACTTAACTAGGTAGTAACCCAATATTTTCAGGGGTGATTTAAAATTCTAATTGTTTAAAAGTTACTGATTTTGATGTTGAGTAATCATTGGGCTAAGGTAAGTAATCTAAATTGTTAAGTCATCAATAGAAAATCCACTGGTTTGGTTTTTTTTTCCTTTCTTTTCTGGGTGTTAGGCATGGTTCCAGTTGAGTTTACGTACCTTTTCAATCAACACCACTACCAACTATGCCATTGTCATTTCTCTTATCAAAAGTGAAGAAACATAGATTAAGAATGAAGCCAGGGCGTAAATCTGTGTTGACACTAAGCCAAATATTTTCTCTATTACCACATGCTGACTTCTTGCTTCTTAAAACACATTTTTAATTAGTTTTGGAAATTATACATGTATAAGTACAAGCTTATTATAAAATTAGAGATACATACAGTAAAAGCAAAAGTCTCATGTTAACAGGCATATAACTTTAAATCTTTACTTGAGGTAATCAATATTAACAGGTACATATTCTAAGATGGTAGCCACTAGCACATGGGGCAATTTAAAATTAAATTGACTGATATGAAGTAAAAATTCAAAATTAAGTTCTTTGGCCACATTGGTCACATTTCAAGAGCTCAATAAGCACATGGGGCTAGGGCCTGCCATATTAGATGATGCAGATATGGAACACTTCCCTCATCACAGAAAGTTCTCTTGGACAGCACTGTTCTTTGACCTTTCCCATCTATGTGCTTGTGTGTATCATGTATGATATATATGCACGTGTGTTTATATGAACACATACACAGTTTGAATTATTTCTTAATATATATATTAAGTGGATTCTAGATACATTACCTTGAAACATGCTTTCGTCACTTAAACTGGGTGACCCTTCCATATCTGTATGTATAGATCAACCTCATTCTTTTTAGCAGCTGCATACTAGTCTTTATTTTCTTGTCTTTGTGGATGACAGACACCACAATTTAAATCATTCTGAGAGATAACACATTCTGCTTGCCACACCGACTTATGAGATTCAGAACATGCTGATGAAGAAAGAACTTTCTTTTTTAGTTCAATAATTTGGGTAAACTGAGAACTACCAGCAAGGGAATTATTCTAGTCAGTGAAGGACGAAAGGAAAATCCAAATTGCTACATTGGAGATTAAGAAAAAATAGCTTGTTTTCAGAAGTGCAAAGTAAAGGAGTAAATCTATTTCTATCTCAATTTATCAGCTTCATTATTTAATCCAACATAAGAGCTGCTATACAGTGAGGACTATCTGTACCACACTGCAAATATCCTTTACTGGTTCCTCGGGATACATTCCACAAAGAATTTTGTGGCTTTGGGAAGAGAATTCCAAGCTGCAGTTTGCACTAATTTATACACCTGTCAATAATGTGGGAAAATGCATTTTTACCATCTATGGGTATTACCAGCAAGAAAAAAAAATTAATAGGCAAAAAATAGTAACTAATTATCTAAGTGTGCATTCAAATACTGAGGCTAAAGATTTATTTTTTATTTTTTAGACAGGGTCTCACTCTGTCACCCAGGCTGGAGGGCAATGGTGCCTGCCATCTTGGCTCACTGCCACCTTTATCTCCTGGGCTCAGGTGATTCTCCTACCTTAGCCTCCTGAGTAGCTGGGACTATAGGCACATGCCACCATGCCTGGTTAATTTTTTGTATTTTTTAGTAGAGATGGAGTTTTGCCATGTTTCCCGGGCTGGTCTGGAACTCCTAGACTCAAGCAATTTGCCTGCCTTGGTCTCTCAGAGTGCTGGGATTATAGGCATGAGCCACCATGTATGGCCTAAAGATTTTATTATACTTAACTGACCATTTATATTTATTATTTCCTGAACTGTGTATTCATCATCTTGGCCCATTTTTGCAATGGAGCTACTCTGGTTTCTCTTCAATCTGTAAAAACTCTTTATATATGAGCATTATCTTTTTGTCATATATGCTATATATTTTCTCCCATTTCTAGTTTAATGTTTTCTATAACTTTTACATTTTTGTTTTTAAAGACAGTCTTGGCCAGGGACAGTGGCTCACACCTGTAATCCCAGCACTTTGGGAGGCCCAGGTAGGTGGAACACAAGGTCATGAGATAGAGTCAATCCTGGCCAACATGGTGAAACCCCATCTCTACTAAAAATACAAAGATTAGCTGGGTGTGGTGGCACGTACCTCTAGTCCCCGCTACTCGGGAGGCTGAGGCAGGAGAACTGCTTGAACCTGGAAGGTGGAGGTAGCAGTGAGCTCAGATCACACTATTGCACTCCAGCTTGGTGACAGAGCGACACTCCAGCTCAAAAAACAAACAAACAAACAAACAAACAAACAAACAAAAAAAGACAGTCTCTCTATGTTGTCCAGGCTAGCCTCAAACTCCTGGACTCAAGTGAATCTCCCATTTCCATCTTCTGAGTAGCTGGGAGTACAGGCTTGTGTCACCATGCCCAGCTATAAGCATTTTTTGTGTAAAAAAATCATTAAAAGTTAACCATTAACTGAAAGTAAAAGATTCTGTTTTTACTCAGCCAGAGCTGGCTACAGCTATTTGTCTTAGTGTTAATTCACAGAAAGTTCTTAGTAAATCTTTAACTTGTTTTAAAATGTATTCTAATAACAGCATTTATTTCCTCATGAACCACCAAAAAGATATGGAGCAGAAGAAATAATTTCAGACTTTAAGGATTTCAATGTATTAATAATGCCAAAGACTCATAAAATTTCATATTGAAAATCATTAGTAAATATTTAACCTTATCACCATCTTAATTACTGAAAGCTGATTAATGATTTCTAATGTTCTAGAAATAAAAATTTTTTAAAAACCTACTTGATTTTAATTTTATAATCAGGTAAAAATGTTACAGAAGTAAAAATGCTTTTAATCTTTGTCAGAGGGCCAATCTTTGTTATAAAGGCAAAAGGAAAAATGATTAACTGCAATATTTTAAAAGAAGAATAAATAAATAATGCGGTATACAAGTAAAAACACTGGACTAGGGATAAGGAAACATTAGTTCCAGTACTGGTTGTGTCCCTAATTTGCTGTGTGAAACTGTCTAAGTTTTCCACTAAGCTTTCGAATTCAGTTTACTCTTTAACTCCATGTATATTCAATATTTAAGACAAATCCAGCTGACGGTGATATAGAAGTAGTAGTTGTAGCTGTAGGAATGAGCTTGACTCCCTCAACCACATACAAATAAAAACAGATTGATGATAATATTTTTATTTTAAAAACTATAAAGGATGTAATCTGCCTCTAAAAATTCCATCTGTCCTCCTGAAGAAATCAAGAAACCTAAGTAGACCACTACATATAAGGAAGGTTTTATTGAATTCCTAGCCTAATCTTGATCCTGAGTTAACAGGAGCATATATCTATTTAAAATATTTATGAATATTTGGTTTTATACAAGTAACAATGCATCTCAGTTGCTTATGAGACTCTCATGGCTACAAATAGCACATTCATAATGGATTTAAACTTTCAAACAGAACTGTGTCACTCAGAGTGATCAACATGCTTATTATTCATTATTTACAGCATTCTTCAGTACAGCTGTTCCTTCACAAAAGGGCTACGAGTTGACTTTCTGATTTTAAGTATTGAAGAATAGGACTATTTTAATAAAAACCGTAAGGCAGAGGTAGATGGAGAAACTGCCAAAAAAAAAAAAAAAGAATCTGTGACTCCTGATCTCCCATATTCAACTATGAGAGAATAAAAGGTAGGAGACCGTATATTATCAAATACTAGTCCCTGCAGAGACTGGGTGAGGAGTTGTCTTCAACAAAAACATCCTACTTCAGCACTCTTCAGATCAAGCTCTTCCTCCTTCCATTTGAGGTCCTGAGAGCCGTGGGAGAGTAAGGTGTATGGCAGGGATCTTTCATGTGAGTGGCCTCTACACAGTTCTCCAACTCTTTCATTTTAATAAATGAAGACCCAAAACTTAAGGTCACACAGCTAGGTCACTGGCAGAGCTAGAAACAGATTTTAGATTCCAAAGACCTATCAAATTCTGAGTTTTATAATAGTTTGTTTCAAAAAAAAAATTACAGTGTGTCCTCTGTTTTACCTTAACTCATAGAAAGCACTCAGCAAATATTTAAATTGTCGTAAGTTCATTCTAAAAATATAGTTATTTCCTCAAGCATCATCAAAAGCATGTATAATTACAGAAATGATAGGCCTTTAGTGATCTTTACCTCAATATTTGTCCTTAATTTTAAATATGGGAAAGTAGTGACAAAAGGTAGTGAAAAAAAGGTTGTCTGCTAAGATCAACTGGATTTTAGAAGTAGCATTAAGTTGAAGTTAAAAGACGGGGTTCAAGATCTATATTCTTTCTCTCTGGTCTTGGGAAAGGCACTAAACAAAACTAAGTTACAATTGGGTAAATACTGCCAGCCTCAGAGTATTTGGAGGACTAAATAAGAGAATGCAAGCTATGGTTTTTAGAAATACATATTGTTATGGACATGTTTAACACTTAAAGTAACACCGAACTAGAAAAGGGACAAATAGGAACACTTTAGTTTTATACACGAAAAAGTTTAAACATGCAAAAAAATCGTTGGTTCAAACATAATATAGCTAGGAATAGAATCTAATTCTAAGAAAACAATCAATTAAATGCTATTATTTTTCTATGACTAAAGTTTTGATCCAAAGGCATTCTGACAATGTCAAAATTAATGAATACATTTAACATGAAGCTTGCAAGGGACACAGCAGAAATAAAAAACGTACCGGAAGTACCAAAAGGTTCCTGGCCATCAGAGGAACTCTGGTCTGTTTCTCTTACATAAAATGTGAGCTGAGTTGGTTTCAAAGACTTGAAGCCTGGTTTCTGGAGGTTTTCTAAGTAGACACTTAACCTCTTAAGAGAATTTTCATTGACTTCCTGGAAAAAATCATTAAGGGCATTTACACACAAAATAGAATAAGAAAATATCATAAACTAATCTGACCTTTTAAATACATTATTGAGTATTAAATAATTTAGTACTTTTAAATGTTGGGATTTCATAGCTCTTTGGTAAAAGATAAAATTGGATCTACATCTCACAACATGTAATAAAATGAACTCCATATGGATAAGATGTAAAAAGATGTAACCACATAATAGAAGAAAACATGGTTGAATTCCTTTATAACCTAAATTTAGAAAATGCCAATGATTAAATATCCCAAAGTAATAAACGTTTGTTTAATTTATTATAATATGATGTTCTTAGCCATTATGAGTCCTGTAGGCAAGTGTGGTACATTTATTGCCACTCTAAGACTAAATTGTCATCATTATTTTTTGATAAATATTTCTATTTTTGCTAAAAAGCAACAAAAGAAGGCTAAACATAGTGGTTCACGTCTACAATCCCAGAACTCTTTGGGAGGCTGACGTGGGCAGATCGCCTGAACTCAGGATTCTGAGAACACCCCAGGCAAAATGGTGAAACCCCAACTCTACAAAAAATACAAAAATTAGTTGGGCATGGTGATATGTGCTTGTAGTCCCAGCTACTCAGGAGGCTGAGGTAGGAGGATCACTTGAGCCCAGGAGTTTGAAGCTGTAGTGAGCCCCTTGATGGTGCCACTGCACTCCCCACCTGAGTGACAAAGCAAAACTCTGTCTCCAAAAAATTGAAATAAATAAATAAATGATTACATATAGGAAGTGAATAGGAATTGGGTAACAGAAATAGGAATACAGGAGCAACTTCTCATTAAACTTGGTATTTAGTTTTAATTTTTTTTTCTTTGAAACCAACAAAGGTTTTGCAGATTTTAAAAGTAAATCAAAGAGGATTTAAAAAGAAAAAAACGCTGTGCATCGCTGTGAAACCCTGGACTTTTGAGTCTGATGCTATGAATAGATGGGACTTTAAGCCAGTCTTCCTTAGAAAAGGGCAAGGGTTTTCTATAATAGCGGGAAGAAGACTGAATTGAACATGTGGTGACAAGAAGAATGAAAAGGACTTCATGGAGCTTGTAGTTCAGTGAGGGGAGAAAAATAAACAACAAACCTAATAAATAAGGAAATAGGGTACATGGAAAGGAAAAAAACAAAACAAAACAGAAGTACTGCAGGGTAAAGAGGAGGGGGAATGCTAGAGAAGGAAAGCAGAGATTGCAATTAAAAATAGGGTAGTTGGCCGGGCGTGGTGGCTCATGCCTGTAATCCCAGTACTTTGGGAGGTGGGCGGATCACAAGGTTAAGAGATCGAGATCATCCTGGCTAACAGGGTGAAACCCCCGTCTCTACTAAAATACAAAAATTAGCTGGGTGTGGTGGTGCGTGCCTGTAGTTCCAGCTACTCAGGAGGCTGAGGCAGAAGAATTGCTTGAACCAGGGAGGCGGAGGTTGCAGTGAGCTAAGATCATGCCACTGCACTCCAGCCTGGCGCCTGGCGACAGAGTGAGACTCTGTCTCAAAAAATAAAAATAAAATAAAATAAAATAGGGAGGTTTAAACAAAACAAAACAAACACAAGTAAAGTAGGATAGTCTGGGAGAGCCTCACTGAAAGGTGACACTTCAGTGAGAAAGTAAAGGACAAGCCATATCTGGGATATCTGGAAAAAGGATGCTCCAAGCAGAGGGAGCAGCTAGGGCAAAAGCTCAAAACAGAGGAGGAGTCAATAAATACAAGTTTAAAGAGAACATGAAAATGTAAACTTATCAGAACCATTAAGCTCTAGACACATTGCGTCAGGGGTCCCCAAAACCACTCTCAAGTTCAATGATTTAATAGAAGGATTCATAGAACTCAGACAAGCTGTTTTACTCACCATTGTGGTTTATTACAACGAAAGAATGCAGATTAAAATTAACAAAGGGAAAAGGTATAGATAGAGAGCAGAATCAGGAGAGACAGGTGCAAGCTTCTAGTTGTCACTTCACGGTGGAGTTTCATAGACAGTGCTTAATCCCCTCAGCAAAGGTGTGTGACAATACGTGAGAAGTGTTGCCAACCAGGCAATTTCATCCAAGTCTGGATGTTCAGAATTTTACTGGGGGTCAGTAAGGTAAGCATTTAGTGCTTATGTAAGTCACTTTAGCTTTTCAGTCTCAGCTCGCCAAATCCCCCAGGTCAAAAGAATACAGTGCAGCCCAGGGCCTTAGACACAGGAAAACAGGTATTCACTATAAATCATATTGTTAGCATAAACTATCTGGCATGGTCCAAGGCCTCAGGCAAGCCAGAAACAGTCCTATCAGGTAGGACATTCCAAGGACTCAGAGCTCATCTCCCAGGGGCCAAAGGTTAGCACTGAGGTCAGACCTTTCTTTAGAATGTGCAAGGTTTAAGCAATCCAAGCTCGCTGAGTTAACCCTTTACCACACATAGAAGTTTTTGTTGTTTGTTTTTTAAATTTAAGAGATGAGGTCTCACTATTGCCCAGGCTCGAATTCCTGGGCTCAAGTAATCCTCTTGCCTCAGTATCCCTAGTAGCTGGGACTACAGGTGTGCCATCATGTCCTGCTGCATACAGAAGTCTTAATTTTAAAAAATGCATTGGTAGAAGAACATTAAAGTATTACTAAGCTTGATTTTTCCATACATGTTGAATATTAACATGTCAAATTATTAATGCATCCCCAAGGTAATGAGTATTTTTCTGTTGATTCAAGTTACTGATTACTTAGAAAAGTTCTGACTTTGAGTAACCAACATATGTATCAAATATCATAATCAGAATATTTCCTAGAAGCAAAAAAGCAAAATAGATTTATTTTCCATTGCAAGTAGAAAAATATAACAATGTTCTAATTTTCAAGATTTTAAGTTAGTTTTCATATTAAACTAGATATCAGTGTTAATGAAAATAAAAGGAACCAATTAAGTAATTCCAAAGCACATGGCTTTGTAATATATAGTAGTCCCTTGGTATCCATGGGGAATTGGTTCCAGGACTTCCTGTGGACACCAAAATCCACAAATGCTCAAGTGTCTCATATAAAATAGGGTAGTATTTGCAAATAACCTATGTATATCCTCCCATATACTTCAAATCATTTCCAGATTACTTATAATACCTAAAATAATGTAAGTGCTATGGAAGTAGTTGTTATCCTGTGTTGTTCAGGGAATAATGACAAGAAGGAGAAGTCTGTTCATGTGTAGTACAGATGTTTTTTTTCCCCTAATATTTTCAGCCTGAGGTTGGTTAAATCCATGGATGCAAAACCCATGGATATGAAGGGCTGACTGTATTTTCTAATGTTAAAATATATTGACTGTTTTAACTACATCTACCATAAGTCATTTTTCATTTCAGTTTGTATTCCTGGAGCACACATTAACTGATGTTGTAGGGAAGTGGTCCAGCAGCATGCATCATAAGGAAAAATCACTAGGGCACTGAAAACTCTTCCATGTATCATCCTTAAAAAAAAACAAAAAACAAAAAAAAAAAAGAGATTGATCATGATAAGAGAGGTCTCAGGTTTTCTTTCAAACCCTCAATTGTATTTCAAAAATTAGTACCAAAAACATGATTACTAGTACTCTAAAGAGTTCAAATGACAGCTTTATTGCCTGTACAAAACAATGACAGCTTTCACAAAAAAAGCTATATTTTCAATTTTCAGTATCTACATTTCAAATTAGTTCAAAGCATTGATCATATCACCACAACAGAATAATCCAAATTTATAAAATTCTATGTATTCTACTGTATCAAAGGTAAATAAACTAAACAGAAATGTACACTAATGGTTAAAAAATAAATAGATGTTTACCCTTTCTATGGGGTGCTGTCCAAAGAAATCTGGATGTACTGCAAAGTAGAACGGCCTCAAGGCATTGACTGCTTCAGCTCCTGATAAAGCTCTTGAATAGGGAAACCAGTGTGGCAGTATCTTCTCTAGACATAACCTTTTAAAAAGATGCAGACAGGTTATTCATTGAGGCACTCATACACACACAAATCCTCCATGTATAAAGTCAGAATAAAACTAAAAAGTACTAGGCACAGCAAAAACAAGATAGATTTTTTGTGGTTTTCTGAAATCTATTAGTTTTACAAGTGGTGAGTGCCACATGGTTTCTAAAACCATGGTTATACATTTTTCTGGTGGAATATGAGAAATATTAAATCTTCCCCTCAATACTCCACTTTGAAATTCAGCTAACTTCATTGCAAATAACAATTTTCTTTATAATTTTCTTATTCAGATAAAAAAAACTTAATATCTAATAGTGTATTCCTTTCCTCTTCCCTTTCTTTTTCTTTCCTCTTTTTGTTTCTTTTTTCCTCTCTTCCTTTCTCCCTCCCCTTCTCCCTCTTTCCCTCCCTCCAACCTCTCTCCCCCTGTCTTCCATCTCCTTCCTTCCTTACTCCCTCCCTCCCTCTCTTCCTTCCTTCTTTCCTTCCTCCTTTTCTTCCTTCCTTCCTTCTCTCTCTCTCTCTCTCTCTCTCTCTCTTTCTGACAGAGTCTTGCTTGTCACCTAGGCTGGAGTGCAGCGGTGCAATCAGGAATCGCTGCAGCCTTGACCTCTGGGACTCAAATGATCCACCCACCTAACCTTCAAGCAGCTGGGACTACAGATGCATGCTACCACACCCAATTAGTTTTTTGCTGATCTCAAACTGCTGGCCTTAAGGAGTCCTCCCACCTTGCCATCCAAAAGCAATGGAATTACAGTCATAAGCCACCATGACTGGCTCAATTTTTTTCTTTCTAGCAGCAAACATTTTGATAATTATTATACTTCAAAAGAGATACAGATGTCTATTAGTTCATTCCCTCATTATTAGCACACTAAAATTATACTAGTTGGATAACTTGATATTCTTTTTTTTTCAGACACCGTCTCACTCTGTCGCCCAGGCTACAGTGCAATGGTGTGATCTCAGCTCACTGCAACCTCTGCCTCCTGGGTTCAAGCAATTCTCCTGCCTCAGCCTCCTGAGTAGCTGGGATTACAGGCGTGTGCCACCATGCCTGGCTAATTTTTTTATTTTTAGTAGAGACAGGTTTCACCATGGTCTGGTGAAACTTGAACTCCTGATCTCATGATCTGCCTGTCTCGGACTCCCAAAGTGCTGGGATTACAGGCGTGAGCCACTGTACCCAGCCTATTTGCAGTTTTTTGAAAGCACTTCCACGACACCTATTTTAAAACGTTGTAATTTACCTTTTCCATCCTAAGCTGCTTCTTTTTTTTTTTTTTGACACAGAATCTCACTCTGTCGCCCAGGCTGGAGTGCAGTGGCGAGATCTTGGCTAAACCTCCACCTTCTTCGTTCAAGCAATTCTCCTGCCTCACCCTCAGAAGGAGCTGGGATTACAGATGTGTGTCACTAGGCCCAGCTAATTGTTGTATTTTTAGTAGAGATGGGGTTTTCCCATGTCGGCCCGACTGTTCTTGAACTCCTGACCTCAGAAGATCTGCCCACCTCCCAAAGTGCTGGGATTACAGGCATGAGCCACTGCACCTGGTCCAACCAAAGCTTTTTATAATGAAGTCTCTAGACATTGTACATGCTTTTGTTCTCATACATCTGAACCTTTTATAAAGTCAGTATATGGATTTGTACATGAAGGAATAGAACAGGAGTTTAAAGCAAAGGAAACAATCAGCCAAGATTAATAAACATGAGCTAGTCTAAGTAAACCACAGTGGCAACTCCGGTTATCCCTCTGAGCTTCTGTTCTGATTTCCCAACGTCTGACATATACTTAGCTCTCCTGCCAGCTGCTCAAATTTTACATATCTAAAAAAAAGGAGTACAGGTCATTATTATCTTTCTAAACTCAGCCTGGTTACAGAAGACTAGGGAGCAGTTAACAACTCAATCCAGGATTATCTTATTTTTGTTATTGTGGTACCACGTTTCTCAATGTGGCAAAGCACAAAACCCACATTAGTTCACTACCCTCATTCACTTTCAGTTAGTACAGTCTTCTCACTTTACAATGTTCAATGAAATAATTCCTTCTTTCTACTTTCTCTGCTATCAATTATTATCACTATAAAATGGACAGTACAGTCTTATAATTAGTCTACTCTGCTGTCCCTTTCTCTGACCATACTGGGTATCACCAACAGATTAACTTTCCTAAAATCCTACCATCACTGTATTCCTTACTCAAATAGCTTTGGTGGTGCCCTAATTCCTGAAGAATACAGTAAATCCACTCCTTAGTCTGGTATTAGAAGCCCTCTTTGATTGTTTCCCCATCAATCTTTCCAACTTGATCTCCAATTAAGGATTTGACTGGATTCTGTAAGGAAGATTTCCTTATAGAAACCCTCAGTTCCAGCTCCCAAGAATCTTCCTCATTCTTCCCTTTTTGTCCTACATAATTTCTAAGCCCTAATGCACCCTCCCTGACCTGCATTTTTACCTATCTAAACGGTACTGTCACTGAACAATTAACTGCACACCTCCATGTGCCAGGAGGCATTATACCTATTCCCCAGAATCTTTCCTTTTGTATTCTCATTAGTCTCCCCCTCTTTTAAACTCTAAAGAAAAGAAACTGTGTGCCGAAGTGAACTGAAACGTAAGACCAAAAAGTGAATTGTGTTAAGAGGAAACTTGATCTGTTTTTAGGCTTTTCACACCTAACTATTCTGAAAGAGTATTATTTTTACCTTCCACTCTGAATGTACTCTTGGAGGACCTGTCTGCTCACGTAAATTTTCTTTCCTTTTTTGTTCTAGCTTTTGACCATAAATTCAGAAGTAGAAAAATAATAACACACTGAAATTAACCAAATGCATAACAGACCTCCCCCCACCAATACTAATTACAGATTGGACCACGATGCTTACCTCCTCATAGGTCTCAGGTGGCAAAACATTTCTGAATATATATGGACGTCAACTTCCAGGCATCCATTAATTGCTTAAAAGTTAAGCAGATACCACAAATGAACAAGTGGAATTTGAAATGTAAAACACATTATGATTTATATTATCACCCCAAAATATGAAATACTTTGTTATTAATCTTATAAAACATATATAAGATCTAGATAAGGAAAACTACAAAACTCAAGATGAAGGAAATAGGAAGGCTAAATAAATGCAGAGATACTCCATGTTCACGGATAGGAAGACTCAATATTGTCAAGATGTCATTCGTCCCAACTTGATCTATAGATCCAACGAAATTCCAATCAAAATCCCAGCAAGTTAATTTGTGGATATGACAAATGGATTCTAAAGTTTATAAGGAGAGGCAAAAGACACAGACAGTAGCCAACTTAATAAGGAAGGAGAACAAAGGTGGGAAAACTGACACTACTTTATTTCAAGACTTACTCTAAAGCTAAAGTAATCAAGACAGTGTGGTGTTGGTGAAAGAATGAATAGATCCACAGAACAGAATAGAGAGCCCAGAAATAAATTCATACGAATAAAGTCAACTAACCTTTGGCAAAGGAACAAAGGTAATCCAGTGTAGCAAAGACAGTTTGTTCAACAAATGACACTAAAACAACTGGACATCCACATGCAAAAAAATTAACCCCGATAGAGACCTTATGTTTTTCATAAAAATGAGCTCAAAATGGGTCATAGACCTAAATATAAAATGCCATAAAACTCCTAGAAGATAACAAAAGAGAAAATCTAGATGACCTTGGGGAAAGAGATGACTATTTGGATGTAACACCAAAGGCACCATCCAGCTTAAGTAATAAGCTGGACTTCGTTAAAACTGAAAACTTCTGCTCTGTGAAAAACAACGTCAAGAGAATGAGAAGACAAGCTGCACACTTGGAAGAAAATATTTGCAAAAGACACATCTGAAAACAAACTGTTAACCAAAGTATACGAAGAACTTCTGAAGCTTAACAATGAGAAAACAAGGAACCCAATTAAAAATGGTCAAAAAACCTTAACATTTTGACATACAGAGGGCAAATAAGCATATGAAATGCAGTTTAATATCATGTATCATCAGACAATTGCAAATTAAAACAACAATGAGATGCCACTGCACATCTATTAGAATGGCCAAAATCCAAAACACTGACAACAACGCCTGCTGGTAAGGATGTACAGCCACAGCAACTCTCATTCACTGCTAGTGGAAAGTGGGCAGTTTCTTATGAAAGTAAACATACTATTACAATACTCTCCAGCAACAGCAGTCCTTTGTAATTTACAAAACAAACTGAAAACAATGTCTACACAAAAACCTGTGTACAGGTGTTTACAGAGGCTTTATTCATAACTGCTAAAACTTGGAAGCAAACAAGATGTCCTTTAGTTTAGTAAATGGATAAACTGTGATACATCCAGACAACTGAATATTATTCAGGATTAAGAAAGAAGTCAGGGAGGAAACTTAACTGCATCCTACTAAGTTAAAGAAGTTGGCTGGGTACAGTGGCTCACATCTGTAATCCTAGCACTTTGGGAGGCTGAGGTGGGGGTATCACCTGAGGTCAGGAGTTCAAGAACAGTCTGGCCAACATTGTAAAACCTTGTCTCTACTAAAAATACAAAAATTTGCCAGGTATGGTGGTGGGCGCCTGTAATCCCAGCTACTATCGAGGCTGAGGCAGTAGAACTGCTTGCACCCAGGAGGCAGAGGTTGCAGCAAGCCGAGATTACGCCATTGTACTCTAAGTTTGGGCAACATGAGCAAAAACTCCATCTCAGAAAAAAAAAAAAAAAGAAGAAGTGAATCTGAAAAGAGTGCAATCTCTATGATTCCAAGTATATGAACTAAGCAGTCTACGAAAGGCAAAAAGTCTGAAGACAGTATAAAAAGATCTTTGGTTGCCATGGGTTAATTGGTAGGGAGGGAGGAACAGGCAGAGAGCAGAAGATTTTTAGGACAGTGAAACTATTCTGTATGAATACTACAATGGTGGAAGCATCAATTGCCAACATTTGTCAAAATCCTTAGAATGTATATTGAGTGAATGAATCCTAACGTAAAAAATGGATTTTGGGTGATAAGGATATGTCAGTGTAGACTGACTGTAATAAATATACCATTCTGGTGTGGATGTTGATAGTTAGGGAGGTTATGTGTCAGCAGGGATGGGAGTATATGAAACTCTCTTTACTTTCTGCCTAATTTTGTTGTGAACCTAAATTGCTCTGAAAATTAAAGTCTATTTTTAAAATGAGCTATAGAGATAAAAGTGGGGGAAAGGATTTGTATCATATGAACTTTTCCAACTTTTCTAGCAAGACATTGGAGTATACTGTGGTCTCCCTATCAACTGACCAAGTGATTTTTAAATCCTATGAGCAGTACCTTATTAAAGTCTTGCAAGTCTATTTTATTCACATAACCACCAGGTAAAAAATTATTTTCTCTCCTATGTAATTGAGCTCTGAGCTTTTTCTGTTATCCATTATTCCATTCTTGTAGAGATCTGTTGAGCAGCACATTCTCATCAAACAAATCACCACATGGCTAAAGTCCTATTCTGTAAAATCTTAAGCACTGTGTGTGTGTGTGTGTGTGTGTGTATGTGTGTGTGTGTGTGTGTGTATGTGTACATATATACATATATACATATGAAGCAGCCAATATATGTGAAACAAAGTAACCTAATGAAACATAACTGTCATTAATAGAATGAGAGAAAATTTGAAATGAAAAATCAGAAATTTTTTTTAAAAAGTGCATTCTCAAACAAAAACAAATACTTCATTTCTAGGTTGAATGATATGGCAAAAGTTTCTTAGAAACAGAATGTGTTTATAGATATCCATTTAAATATTTAAAAGGTGTGCCAGGTGCAGTGGATCACACCTGTAATCCCAGCACTTTGGGAGGCTGAGGCAGGAGGATCACCTGAGGTCAGGGGTTCGAGACCAGCCTGGCAAACACAGCAAAACCCCGTCTCTACTAAAAATAGAAAAATTAGCCAGGTGTGGTGGCAGGAGCCTGTAATCCAAGCTAATTGGGAGGCCAAGGCAGCAGAATCACTTGAACCCAGGAGACAGAGGTTGCAGTGAGCCAAGATCATGCCACTGCACCCCAGCCTGGACAACAGAGCAAGACTGTCTCAAAAATAAATAAAAATAAAAGAAAATAAATATTAAAAAGGCAATTTTATGAAATCATGCACATTGATATTTTGTTTGAGACAAATACACAGGTTAACAAAATACTTCTACCACTTCAAAGAGTTCTGAGATCAAATGGAGATACAATGAGGGAAAAAAAAACAAAAAACCATTTGGGGCCAGGCCCAGTGGCTCAGGTCTATAACCCCAGCACTTTGGGAGGCCGAGGTGGGCAGATCACCTGAGGTCAGCAGTTTGAGACCAGCCTGGCCAACAAGGAGAGAAACCCTGTCTCTAACAAAAACACAAAAATTAGCTGGCCATGGTGGTATGTGCCTGTAGTTCCAGCTCCTCGGGAGGCTGAGGCAGGAGAATGGCTTCAACCTGGGAGGCAGGTGTTGCAGTGAGCCAAGATCACACCATTGCACTCCATCCTGGACAACAGAGATTCTGTCTCAAAAAACAAAACAAAACATAACAAAATTTGGACTATTTGAAGTTTCAATGTTACCTGTGAGGAACTGAATTCTCACCAAACTTCATCATAAGGTAAACAAAATAATCTAGATGTAGTTAAGATGCACAAGTGCAAGCCCTGAAGCTTGCAAAGAAAAAAAAGACTAGAAAAATACGCAATCTGTAACAGTGGCTGTCTCTAGGTGGTAGGATATTAAATGTTTAATTTCGTTTCTTATTTCCTAGATTATTTATAACAAACATGCGAAATATATTCTTTAAAAAAAATCAGGCTGGACATGGTGGCTCACGCCTGTAATTCAGGCACTTTGGAGGCCAAGGTGGGTGGATCACCTGAGGTCATGAGTTCAAGACCAACCTGACCAACATGGTGAAACCTCGTCTTAAAAAAAAAAAAATCATCTGCATATGATGGTTCTCACTTGTAATCTCTGTAATTCAGGAGACTGCAGCAGGTGTATTGCTTGAGGCCAGGAGTTCAAGACCAGCCTCTGGGCAACATACTGAGACCCTGTCTCTAAAAAAACAAAAAAGTAGCTGCTGGTGGTGTGTGTTTGTAGCCTCAGCTACTCAGGAAGCTGAGGTGAGGATGGCTTGACTCTGGGAAGTGGAGACTACAGTGAGCTGCAGTTGTGCCACTGTACTCCAGTCTGGGAGTGAGACCAGTGTCCAAAAAAAAAAAAAAAAAAAAAAAAAAAAAGAAAGAAAGAAAGAAAAAGAAGTGGGGCCTTTGAGAGGTAATAAAGTCAGTAGTGCTCTTATAAAAAGTCCTGTTCTCTGATCAGAGCTATCAAAAAAAGGCAAATTACAAAAAAGGAAAATGAAAAAAGCCCCAGAGAGCTGCCTTGCCCCCTACCATGTGAAGTTACAGCAAGACAACAAATCTGCAGACTTCTTGATGTTGGATTTCCCAGACTCCAGAACTGCGAGAAGTAAGTTTCTGTTGTTTTTAAGCTATCTGGTTTATGATAGTTTGACACAGCAGCTGAACAGACTAAGATTGTATCCTTAATGACTTTTAATCATGGAGGATAAAGTTTGTTGTGCGTAAGATGGAATTATGTAGCATATCTGAGAAACATTTCTAAGGCTGGGTATGGTGGCTCATGCCTGTAATCCTAGCCCTTTGGAAGGCCAAGATGGGCAGATCACTTGAGGCCAGGAGTTCAAGACCAGCCTGGCCAACATGGCAAAACCCCGTCTGCTAAAAATACAAAATTAGCTGGGTATGGTGATGCATGCCTGTAATCCCAGCTACTTGGGAGCGGCATGAGAATTGCCTGAGCCTGGGAGGTGGAAGCTGCAGTGAGTCGAGATTGCACCACTGCACTCCAGCCTGGGCAATGGAGTGAGACTTTTTTTTTTTTTAAGCATTTCCATTAAAAAGAATAAAAAATAAAATTACATTTCTGCAAAGTACTAAGTTTTCAGTTATTCAGTTATCCAGAAAAATTAATTCATCTACTATTTACTTTGTAATCATAGAGTATAAGTAAACTACTACTGAGCAATGACTAATAATGGACATTAGTGCTTGGACATGTGACAACAGATTTTCCCAACAAAAATAAAATGCCAAATACAATTCTAAACATTAAATCATGGTTTCCAGATTTCAAAAGAGAGCATAAAAAAAAAATTACAGGTTGAGAATTAGGTGTTTTCTACCTGCTTATTTTGTGAGTAAGCTATTTCCTAAAAAGTATTACACTGCAATACAGTAATAGAATTAGAATTTAGGCCTTTTCCTGTCTAAAATGGTAGCCAGCCACTAGCCATATGTAGCTACTGAGCGCTTGAAATGTGGTTAGTCTAACGTATCCACTGGATTTAAATGATTTAGTACAAAGAATGAAAAGTATCTCAGCAATAATTTTGTATATTGGTTATGTGTTGAAATGATAATTTATTAATTTCAATTTTACTTTTTAAAAAGTAAAACAATGCCGAGCACAGTGGCTCATGCCTATAATCCCAGCATTTTGGAAGGCTGCGGCTGGCGGACCACTTGTGGTCAGGAGTTCGAGACCACCCTGGCCAACATGGTGAAACCCCATCTCTACTAAAAATTCAAAAAAATTAGTTGAACATGGTGGTGCACGCCTGTAATCCCAGCTAGTTGTGAGGCTGAGGCAGGAGAATCTCTTGAACCTGATAGGTGGAGGTTGCAGTGAGCTGAGAATACGCCATTGTACTCTAGCCTGGGTGGCTGAGCGAGACTCTGTTTCAAAAAATAAAAAAGTAAAACATCTAGTTTTAATTGTCTTTAGCAATATACTACTAGAAAATTTCAAATTATATCTGAGGCTTCCATTCTATTTTTATTGGACTGTGCTGATCTAAACACTTCAAGTTAATGTAACTCTTAAAGTAGGTAATTTGCACAATGGATAGGAAAGGGAGGCTTAGGGAGCTTGAGATCTGTATTCAAATCTTGACATCTTCAGTGAGTGTGTGAGCAAGGGCAAGTTACATTACCTTCTGGAGTCTGTTTCCCCATCTCTTAAATAACACAAATGGTTAAGAAGTCTGTTGTACTGCCAAAACATACATATATACAGACATACATACATACACACATACATACATTTATTCCATTCATTCATTCATTCATTCATTCATTCATTCAATTGGAGACACAGTCTTGCTCTGTCGCCCATGTTGTAGTACAGTGGCATGATCTCCGCTCACTGCAACCTCTGCCTCCCAGGTTCAAGTGATTCTCCTGACTCAGCTTCCTGAGTAGCCGGGATTACTATTGCCTGCCACCACGCCCAGCTAATTTTTGCATATTTAGCGGAGATGGGGTTTCCCCATATTTGCTAGGCTGGTCTCAAACTCCTGACCTCAGGTGATCCACCCATCTTGGCCTCCCAAAATGGTGGGATTACAAGTTCGAGACACTGTGTCTGGCCCCAAAACATTTATTTAATGTGAATTAGCTTATGTACAATTGGTCAATAGGGGAAAGATATTATACATGCATTTCCCCCCAACATATTACTGATTTGAAGTGATCAGAGGTGGGTTTTCCACAGTTAAAAAAAGGCTTTAGTGATATGTAAAAACCTTAAGGAAAAAAATAAAATGTCCCAGGTGTTCTTTCTTCTGGTTTAAGATGATGTTTAGTGGCTTCATGTCTGGCTACATTTTCCACTTCATCAAACCATCTGGTAATGTGTAGGATAAATAAAAAAGCTAGAGATTTCCAAGTCTTTTAAAAAAAAAATGTGATTGATAAATCAGGCTACTCCTAGATTAGAATGTTAATTTTGATAAAACTAGTCTAAACTAGATTTACTTGTACTAGTATGTTTATTAGGGTTATGGTTTTTGTTAGTGCTCTTATAAAATTTTGTTAAGTTTTGAGTGGTGTGTGTTTTTTCTCCATAGACTGTTACTTGACTTATTGTTTGGCAGAATATCAGGATTTCCAAAAATGCAAGTATGGCATTACAGCAGAAACATCTGGATATATATAAACATACTGTCCCCATTCCAAACTGCCTTTTAATTCTGAATTTTAAGTTTTCATTAACTGAGAGAATACTTTGAGCTAACACAATGCTACTCTGCTAGACAGGAGTACAGTTTAGTCAATGAAATTAGTGAATATTTTACTGAATTTTGTCTTTATTTAAAAAATTACAATTCTAGTACTAGTAATAAAGAATATAAAATTAAATACAAATGAGAAAACGATATCTGTATTGCTATTTGGTCTGTATCTGATGCTCACTGGAAAGATGAAATGCTAGAAATATTCAATAAGACTTTTCTAAAAGGTGAAATCTAATTTAGAACCTAATGATGTTTTAGTTCTCTGGATATGGAATCCCACATCTGACTTTGTGTACCTGTTTTTGGGGGTACATTACTTATGAAAGTAGGGGCTATCTTTTTCATAGGATTCTTGTGAAGCTTAAGTGAAATAATATGTATAAGGGATTTAGCCACATTTGGTAAAGAGAAAATTCATAAAAACGACAACTATTATTATGTCAGAGTGTATTAAAAATGGCATAATTCTTTTTTACACCTAATGTCGGATCACACGTAAAACAATCAGTTAAATACATTTTATCTGAAAACAAATTTTGAAAAACTTTGTTGAAAAACATAGAATTATCACAATAAGGAGTCAATGTCTGAAAGTCTTAAAAAGTACAAGGTAGTAGGCAATTTTGCCAAGGCTACATACAGTTCAAAAAGTACAAATGAATAATCTAATTTCATAAAATTTTCTCTAGAAAAATACTTTTAATTCATCAGAATTAACAAATAGCTGATTATTTTTACTATTTGAAAACAAAGTTAGCACTTGCTAATAAATAAAAACACAAGTTTTGATGGAAGTAGCATTTCTCTCTTCAAAATAAAAACCTAAAGTGAGTATAATAAAGTCATATTGTGCTGTGGGAATTGCCTTTTTTATGAATTAATACTTTTAAAGACAAGTGTTCCTGGGGCATGGAGAAACAACAAGAGCAATAGAGAAATGACAGGGAATGTGACTTTTCCTTTTTCCAGCAATTCTCTCCCACAATGGTAGCTAGTTCCTATTTCTAGAGGAAAATGCTATGTACATAAAATATATTCAGTTAATAATTCTGCGATCCATTCAACAAAATTATGGCTCTAAGATGATCACTTCCTATACAAATCATTGGAGAAAATTAAAAATATATTTTCTGGTTCTGTTTAAGAATGAACAACCAATGTTTCCCTTTGGAGTCCTATGAGCTTTTTTTTGAGAATGGGCTCTGAAAACTAAGTGACAGATCAAGATCCAGTTTTAGAAAACAGGAAAGGGATACGGTAGGAAACAGAGAAAGACACAACTCCTAGGGCAGTGGTTCTCAAAGCAGCAACAGCATGAGTGAGAAATGCAAATTATCAGGTCCCACCCTAGTTTTGCAGAATCAGAACTGGTGGGATTCAGGAATCTATTTTAATACATTTTGGGGGATTCTGATGCGAACTCAAGTTTGAGAACCACTCTATTAGGGAATCCTGATTCTATTACCACAGAGGATTCTGGGGCATCTGTTAATGTTTACCCTTTATTTAAAAATAATTTAATATGAACTTGGATCTTTATATACCCAATTTATGCTAAAAATCAAAGGAGGATTTCAAGTTTTTGCTTGAATTAGTTGTTTCCTGCATGATTTATGTAATTTTCAGATTAAAAAATTAAAATTCTAAGTAAAGACAATGTTAGAGTCCAGCAAGTTGGCAGGCATGGCTGCTTACCTCTTCATAAAGCCCAGATTTTGGGTTAGTTTTCAACCCTGTAAGTCCAGAACCCAATTTTATCACTTCAAGGCAGAAATATGAGGGCCTTGGGAAAGCTAAATCAGAAGGCCTGACTGATAACTAGAAAGTCAACTTTTAAATTTACTTTGAGATTATAACTCCTAAGATGACTAGAAGATTCAAATCTAATGTTCTTCTTTCAGGGCTAGCTACACAGAAAATCAAATTACTATCGGCTGACTGCAGACACATTGCTTCAGAGTAGAGTTGGGTGCTCTCATTTAGACACTAGCTCTGAAAGCCTGGGGCATCAGCAGCAACTGCAGGCTCCTAGTCTTCAGGCAAATTCTTACATAGGTGGTTCCTGCCCATAGGGCACTTAGCCCATTATACTTCCATTTGGAAAATGCTATAAAACAACTAAAGAGGTGCACTGTCTTATCAGACTTGGGAGGCACACTGAGTCCTTAACTCACCCATTCATTACCACTTATGGGCCAGGTCCTGTGTAAAGCATAGGGACTAGAAAACTATTAAGACAATTCTAACACTCAAAAGACTTGTAGAGGGAGGGGAGAGTGTAAAACTATATATTACTTCATAACTATAAAACAATGCAGTAATGCAATAATACAAATATACACAGAATATGAGAAACTCCCAGATGCTACACTTAGAATGGGGCGGAGGACGCTCAGGAAAGTCTTCTTTAAGATGATGCCTTTTCCGGATGGGGGCAAAAGACCGGGAAAGACACAATTTATTTACCATTGTAATGATTACTTTGTAATGACTGTAAATGTAAACCATTGTAAATGATTACTTCAATGTACTTAATAGTGATACTAGTTTTCATAAAATGAAAATTTCTAATTTTACCTAAAATCTGTGCTAAGTGAGGCATTAAATCTTCTGTGCAGTTTCAAACCGAATTTGGTGGAAAGATACGTGAATCGGTGAAAAATCCAAATTATGAAAGAGTACAAAACGGTTTTGTTTTGCTTAAATTACTTTCGACTAACACAGAAAGAATAAAAGTGTGTGCCAAACAGAGCTCTCAGGATTGAGCTTTGACCATTTGGCACAATTTTTACTTGAAAGTAATTTATTTGAACAGTGACTTCCCTTACTGACTATCTCGTAAGGTTTCTGAAAGCAGTTTGTTACACCAAGGAGGGATAAAAGCGGTAATTTTCATGGTTTTTCAGTTTAATATGTACTTCTTGGAGTAGGGGGAAAAGGCAAAGAAAAAGAGCAAAAGCAGGAAATACTATTAGATAAATTAGCCTAGATTCTGTGGCTTCCTTTTCTAAATCTCTTGCTATGAGATTTAGTTCGTAACAATTTCCTGTAAATAAAGACCTCCGTAAAATGTTAACTCGCAAACAATAAAACCTAAATCGTCTTTGCATTCTCATTTTCAAAGGGAGTGAAAATATAGATGCGATGCGGCTACTGCGGCCCCTGGCACTCTGCCTCAATTCAAAAGTTAGCACGTTGCGCTAAGGTGGCTCTGAGCACTCCCCTCAGACCCCGCTTCCCCCCGAGAGGAGCAAGAATGCACCACCGGAGTCCCTCCCCTCCTACTCCTTACAGTTCCAGCACCGGTCCGACGCGAGGGCTTTGTCCGACCTGTTCCACCTCCCACCCAGTGCACCAGGAGGGAGGACAGTCGCTCCTCCCGCAGGGCTGTGCGGGCGCGCATGCGCACCGGGGCGCCAGCCGGCCAACCAGCGCGCGCCTCACCGCCCGGCGTTCCCACCTGCCCTCGCCCCAGTGGACGACAAGTTCTGACGGGCTCCTAGCCTCAGTGCTCTCTGAGCCTCCCCTAACGCTGAATTCTCAGCTGGGCTCGCACAGCTCCACCCGCCCCCAACACTCTCCTCGCTCCGGCGACGGCAGAACGCTCAAGGCAAGCCCGGGCAGGGGGACGGGCTGCAGCGTGCCAGGCCTTCCCCTTACAGCGCCTGCGCGCATTCAACCTTCGGTAGTGCCCTGCCCCTAGCTAACGTCAGCACCCTGGTGACGGCTCCACCTTCCTCGCGCGCTCTGAGGCCCCCGCTCCTCCGCGTTCTTACCGGCTGCCCTGAGGGTTCTCGGCGTGCTCGGCTGAAAGCTTTAGGAGGCGCTAGCTGGCGCTCCAAGTAGGCCGGAGCGAATCGGAAAATGATTGGCCAGCAGGTGGTGGGTCCTGACTCAAGGCCGGCAGGGAACGGAGAAGGGCAGCCGAGCACGCGCTGGATCCTGGGGAAGAAAGGGACAGCGGGCGCTGGAGGACGCGCGCACGCGCCGTATGGTCCCTCGCCCCGGGCGCCCTGGGGGCAAGCGAGGCTCTGCGGGACTCCTGGAGCTGGTGCCGGGGGTCAACTCTCAGTGGAGAGCCTTGGATTTTAGATGTCTCATTTAAGTATCCCTTTTGGTTTTCATTGTATAAATATAGCTAACTTTTAAACATTTATTTTCCGGCCTACGTTGACTTTGGCCCTCTCAACACATTTTTAAACGTTAAGCATTGTCTAGTCAGCATTAGCGTTTTACTGTTTTAATTTTGTTCCTGTAACTTTGATTTTACCCCCCAGAAACTGCCACAGATAAAATCAAGCAAATAGAATTGATAACTAAGATCGCCTGGTGGCCGTCAAGCAGACCATCCTTAGGCAAAAACTTCTTACTTGGGGAATTTAGAAGTAACTAAACTTCCCTGTTATCTAAAGCAAGCATCTGGTACCAGGCTTCTTCCCCCCAAATTTAAAAGTAACTAGAATTTCTAAATTAACTAGAATCTCCAGAATGCACGCGTGTTAAAACTCATTATGCACCTCTTGCTATCTGCTCCATGCCCCAATCATCCCCCGCCCCCGCCATCCAGATAGCTATCACCCACATACTTGGCACAAAAGTTACACGTGCGCCACTAGTACAGAGTTCTCAGAAAATTCCCCCACATATTTCGCCTCTCCACAAGGTGGCAAATGGAGATTTGGGAACAATTCCAGTTCATGCCCCTTTTTCAATGTCTGATCTTTGTCAAATTCAATCCAAGTTGGGTTTAGGCAGGATCCCTCTAAGTTCATTCAAGAATGTTGGGCTTAAAAAAAAAAAATGTTGGGCTTTATTGCCTTTGATTCAACCTGGCAAAACAGATTTGTAGGTATTAATTATTTGCTGTTCCCACGAAGAAAAATAACGCATATGGTCTTTAGCTCAAGCTTGGGCGGACAAAGCTCAGCTGGCAACCCTAATAATGGAGGTGGGGCAGAAGCTGTCCATGACACAGAACCCAACTGGCAATACCAGGCTGCCAATGCCAGCCCAAACAGAGATGGGCAGACAAGATTATATGATAACTGGTTTGTTAGAAGGAATAAGACTGTAATAAAACCTGTTAATTTTTCTGAATTATGAGAGATCACTCAGGAGCCAAGAACCCTGCCCTTTTGTCCAAGCTACGCTGATGGAGACCATACATAAATATACAAATTTAGACCCTGAAAGTCCTGAGGGCCAATCCTTTCTGGCCATATATTTTATAAGTCAGGCCTCCCCGGACATCAGACAAAAACTCCAAAAATGAGAGCAAGGCCCATAAACTCCCTTTCGTACTTTATTAAAAGCAGCCTTTAAGGTTTTCAATAACCAGGAGGAAACATCAAAAAGAAAAAAAAAAAAGGCTCAATTAGAGGAGGAAAAATGCTGTCACCAAGCTAATTACAATGAGACAGCTAATGCTCATTCTTTTTCATTAGCCAATAACCCCAAGGCTCATCCCCATAACACTAACAGAACGGGGAGGCCTGTCATTAATGCAGGAATCAAGGACACTGAAGGTGAGAATGTCCCAAACCTCCAGGTTACAAGCCATCTCTAGGACCCTGTCCTCACTGCAAACAGGACCCGTCCTCACTGCAAATTGGAAGAGTCCCTCCCTCCCTCGTGAAGGTGGGCCACCTCTTCCTTCTAGGCTATGACAGTCACAACCTCACCAACCTACCTGACAAGGGGGTCCTGCAGAACGAGGGTGAGGGCAAGGGCAAGGGCAAGCACCTCTAAATCTATTCCTGGATTATGATCAAGTCTCTGAAATGTCAGTCATCCATCCTCTAGATCAGGCGTCCCCAAACTACGGCCCCGCGTGCCGCATGCGGCCCCCTGCCGCACTTCAGGAAGGGGCACCTCTTTCATTGGTGGTCAGTGAGAGGAGCACAGTATGTGGTGGCCCTCCAATGGTATGAGGGACAGTGAACTGGCCCCTGTGTAAAAAGTTTGGGGACGCCTGCTCTAGATGACTGATGGGGCCTTGAAGCCATCCAGGCCCCTGTATTTTCCATCGCTATGGATCAGCACAGGGTAAATCTGATTGTGGCTGAATATGAGTAACAGATGGTGTTACTCATAGATACAAGGGCCAGTTATTCAGCTTTAAACATTTACTATGGCCCAATATGCCAGTCCTCCATTTTCCTCATGGGCATTGATGGAAAACCCCAATGAGGCTGTTTCACACAGCCACTTCCTGGTAAAATGAAAGGCTATTCCTTTACTCCTTTTTAGCCAAGCTGCCCTGTTCCATTATTAGGTTGTGACTTACAAAATTACAGGCTAATTTACAGCTAAGGCCCCACCATCTAGCTGTATTAACACTTCACCCAAAGAGCTCCTGCAGCTTCTCCCAGATAGTAATCTACTTCAGTATGTGGATGATTTACTAAACTGTAGTCCTAACAAGGCTGTTCCAGACCAAAATACAGTATTAGTACTAAACAAACTTGCTAATTGTGAGTACAAAGTATCTCCTTCTAAAGCACAAATATCCACACAAATTGGTTCAATTTTGGGGTCTTACTGTAATTCCCCAGTGAAAAAGCCTTTGCAGTGCTTGTAAAGATCTTAAACACGACACCTGTAGCAACTAAACAGCTTCAGTCATTTTTGGGTAAGGCTGGGTTTTGCAGAATATGGATTCCTTCCTTTGGGTTCATAGCAAAGCCTTTATATGAAGCCCTCAAGGGAACTAAGGAATAGCCTGTATTCTGGACTAATGATATGAGGCATGCCCTAAACACTTTAAAACAGGCTTTAATCTCGGCCCTGACCTCCGCCCTACCAGATCTGACTAAGCCTTTCTTTTTGTATGTACACAAACAAAAGGGAATAACTGGGAGTCTTTGCCCAAGATTAAGGGGCCTTCTAAGGGCCAAGTGCCCTATAGCATGTTTTTAAAGAAACTTTAGACCTAGTATCCCAGGGATGGCTTAAGAGCCTTAGCAGCAGTGGCCTCTTAGACAAAGAAGTCTTAAAAATGTATTACCTGCCCCTCCTGGACTCTTACGGTTTTGTGGCACTGCTATTAATTATTTAAACCCTTTTCAAGCTTTGGCCCTATCCCACCTTGATAATTCTCTTCATTATGATGATAGTACTCTGGGTATAATAGCTATGACCCAAATCACTGTCTTAAACATAACTTCCAATCTAGAATCTCATTCTAGAAGAAAAAGGGCCTTAGGACTTACTGTTGGAGTAGTGGGAATTATTACAACTCTTGCTCCTTGGGGAAATTGTACTTATCTTGAAATCACACTATGGGAACTTACTGCCTCCCTCGAAATAGCTTAGCAAAAACTAGCACAAGTTTGTCAGCACTAGAAAAGTCTTTAGACTCGCTAGCAGGAAAGGTTTTTTGATAATAGAAAAGCTCTAGATTACCTCCTAGCTGAACAAGGAGGAGTCTGTTATTAACAAAATTTTTGTGCTGTCATTAACAGAATCTGTTGCACCTACATTAATGTGTCTGAAGAAGTGGAAACTGATGTCCAAGAAAATTTCAAACAAACCACATGGCTACACACACTTTCTCAAAGTAACCCAAACTAGGGCAAAAATCACCTGGCTTCTCCGATTCCTTGGACCTTTATTCCTCATCATTCTTCTTCTAATATTGGTCCCTGGCTCTTTAATGCTCTGATTAAGCTTCTATTTTCCAGAATACAATGATTCACCTGCAGATGATTATGTAATCCCAATACCAGCCTGCAACAGCAAATTCCACTTATATGGAGTCTCTTAATGGAATCCAGTGTCTCCCTGTCCCCAATAAGCTTTTCATGAGCTTCATGACAGACGGCAAGAAAGGGAAAAACACAACTTATCTCCTCAATGCTCCCTTTCAGCAGGAAGTAGCCAGACAGACTTGATAACCCCCTTCACTGTGCCGTTTTCCCTTTCCTGAAACCCGAATAGGCAGCAGGTACACAGGAGCATGGAGGGGATAGAAAGGGTCAAAGATGTGACCAAGATATCTATCAGAGGGAAAATGAGGAGAGTAAAGATCACCTGGTGGCCATCAAGCAGACTATCTGCAGGCAAAATTCCTTACCTGAGGAATTTAGAAGTAATCAGACTTCCTCATTATCAAAAGCTGGCATCTGGTACCAGGCTTCTTTCCCCCGAATTTGTAAGTAACTAGAGTTTCTATACATCTCCAAATGCAGGCATGTCAAAACTCATTGTGAAACCCTTGCTAACATCAAGGCACCAAAATATCTACAAATATAATCATTTATCGTTACCTACATGGCTAATATGGTCCAAATTACCCTTAAGCTCCTGCTTTAAGGTCTACAAATACTCCTAAGGAAAAATCCACTGAGGTGAGCTCAGTTCTCTCTTGCTGAAGCACCCTTCTGCATCTTTCTGCAGCATTCTTTCTATCTAATGAAACTTCCTTTTCAAACCTATACTGTTGTCAGTAAATTCTTCTTACTTCCTTTTCAAACCTATACTGTTGTTAGTAAATTCTTACTACCCAAGAGCCTACACTTTTTGTTGCTGGGGCTCTGACACCTCATCCAGCAATTAACGCTCCTTTCCCTTTTCTATCATTTGGCACTGCTGATACGCAAAAATGCCTTTATTTGTTCCAGCAGTAAGCCTCTTATCATTAGAAACCAGTCTAGTCACTTGTGATCCATTCCATCCAATCCCATGTTTCCTAAAAGCTTAATTTATCATCCCTTCCCTCCTGCATCTTCATCCTAATACATCTTTGCCACCAGCATCTCAGCAGTCGCTTATTTCTCTAATTCCTGTCTTAGGGTTTCAGTTATTATTTGTAGAAATGACTAACTACAAATTGCCCCGTTTCTATTCTCCCCTTGCTTTCAAAGGTGCCTCAAAACGATCTCTAAACCTAATTCATTTCCTAGGTGCTCCACTGAATTAATGGCAGGTTATAGTCACCCAGCTCCTCCATACTAAAGAACTGGGTATCTTTCTGGACGTCTCTTGCTTCACTTCCCCATATCCCATTTGTGATAATATGCATTCCACATTTCATCCATAGTAATCAGGCATTCTGGCAAGAGCTAGGATTTAACTTTCCTAGTATTGTGATGTTGCAGACTTATTTCAATGATGCTGCTATTTACCATATTTTGAGAACTCTCTTAAGAAATACTTTTGGTCCAGCCAGGCATGGTAGTCCATGCCTATAATCCCAGCACTTTGGGAGGCCAAGGCGGGCAGATCACTTGAGTCCAGGAGTTCAAGACCAGCCTGGGCAACATAGCAAAACCCCATCTCAAAAAAAAAAAAAAAAAAAAAAAACACAAAAAAAACAAAAAAACCCAAAACCCACAAAAATTAGCCGGGCATGGTGGCGCATACCTGTAGTCTCAGCTACATGGGAAGCTGAGATGCGAGAATCACTTGAGCCCAGGAGGTTGAGTTGGCAGTAAACCATGACCATGCCACTGCACTCCAACCTGGGCACAGAGTAAGACACCTTCTCAAGGAAAAAAAAGGAAAGAAAGAAAGAAATACTTTCAGCCCGCTTAGTCACAACTTGTTACCTTATTCATACTTTTTTCTCTAAACAATTTTAAATTATGGTTTAAAGTATCAAATTAAAGATGAAGACTACCTCCTTGGAGAATTTGCTACAGATTCTCAATATGACTTGTAAAGAGGAGTTTTAACTTCCTAAACTGGTTTGAAAGGAATAATCTTTGTTCAACTAATTAAGTTCTGGGTATATTTGTTTAAAATAATTGCTTTTAGTCATATCTACTGTAATGTACATAAATTTTCAAAACTCATCTAGTATTCTAAGATACACTAAAGGAAAACCATTTTGAGGGTAATTTAAACTTTTTTGGTATAATTCAGAAAGCATTCTGAATTTTGGTGTTCATTTTCACTATTATTCTCTATTACAGATGTAGTATAGCTTTAGAGACTAGACTGAGAACATCTAAACCTATTTTACACCTCTAAATGTTTTTCTGAAAACTTCAGTTACCTGCTTGCATATTTTCCCAGTTATGTTTCCCACTTATTAAATGCTGCACAGTATTCAGTTTTGGATTTCAGAATAAATAGGGATTTATCATGCTTAGTTTCTCTGAAAGTCAAAAAGTAACCTGAAAAGTCACTTTTCAGTGTGAATAAAATAACTGAAAATTAAATATCATAACAATTTTTAGTGCTTTAAAACTATTAACTTGCTGTAAGTCAATAAAGTCAAAAAGCTGAATATAGTGAAACTTCTTTATTTTTATTGCGTTTTATTTTCAACAATGATTACTTGAACTTAAAAAAAAAAAAAAAGAAGACTTTATTAACTAATGGTTACTAAAAAGCCAAACCTTTCCAGCCCACTTCATATTCTCATTTAACCATTTCAGGGCAGAACAATGTTCTAAACTATAAACCTGTTCCTTATTAACATTGACAGTCATGTGTTTGATGAAAAGTTTTGGATCCGATATACGAGCAGCCATAATTAACCTTTCTACTGCGGCTTGATAATCATCATTCCTCTGAGACTGGTTGTTTTCACACCTATAAAATGAATACCTCATAAAGTCAGAAACTCTTTAAACAGATATGCTATATGGTTTCTTCAAAAGATAGTCATTTACATTTATTGGTACTAAGCTATGACAGTCTTTTTACTATATTCCTCTAAAAGTGGCTTTCAAACTTTTTTGATCATGACCCACAGTAAGAAAGGCATTTTGCCCAGGGCTGGTGGTATAATCCCAGCGCCTGGAGGCTCAGGTTGGGGGGATCGCTTGAGGTTAGGAGTTCAAGATCAGCCTGAGCAACATAGCGACACCTTCATCTCTACAAAAAATTTAAAAACTAGCTGGGTATGATGACGTGGGCCTGTAGTCTCAGCTGCTCAGGAGGTTGAGGTGGGAGGACGGCTTGAGCCCTGGAAGTTAAGGCTGCAGTTAGCTATGATTGCACCACTGCACTCCAGCCTAAGTGACAGAGCAAGACTCTTAAAAAAAAAGACATATTATGACCCAGTATATACCTTCATACATAAACAATAAAACAAGACTTACCCTGATGACAAAAACCCTGATTTAAAAAATAATGCTGGTTGTAACACCCTAAATTGATTTCACCATACAAATAGTCTGCAACCCAGTTTGAAGAATACTGATCTAGAACACAGCTAATTACCTATATCTTTGTATTCTGAAAGTTAATAACTGCATAATTATTCATGAGAACGCATAAATTACTAAATGTAATCCAGTTTAGAATTAACATTCACATGTTAGTTTTACTTTGACACTAATTTTAGTTATAAGCAAATACTTAATATGTAGCTAACGTTTGGTGATAAATTGTATAGCTATAGGGCCTTTATTACATTTCTGGTTATTTTCTTCAATCCTGATTTAAAGTGCTTTCTTAAGTGCTAGAATTAATTTTTCTAACGAGTATTCTACCAGCTCTATCTGCAATCAATTGTGACTGCACTGACTTTCATAAAATTCACAACTTATGTCGGTTTTTCTTCCGGGGCAGGGAGTGGGAACTATTTAAAATAGAGATGTGGCTGTTACATTAAGCATGACTTTTTTCTTTGTGTTCACTGCTTCCTACTCTTGGTACCTATGCGATCCAGAGTGACAGGTGTAAGGACTTGCACTTGAGACAGGAACCAGTGGTTACAAGAAGGAAAGACTGGTCAGGTGCCTTCTAGTACATTCTTGCTTAGAAAGAGGTACCCAGGAATCTGGTAGGTGGTACAGATGCCAATCATGTGCAGTTTTAAAAGTCTAAAGATGAACAACATTCTCATAGAGGTAAATGTAACAAGGCAGGGCTCAGCATGATTATAACAATAGAGAAAATATATTGGCTTGGACAAAATCAAAGATTCATTAGGCATGTCACTAGTTATGCACTACAGTTCCAATACCTTCCAAATTCAAAAAATAAATAAAGAAGTTATATGTGTGTGGGGAATAGAAAGCTATGAGGAAAAACATGACCTAATTAGGATGATGAGGAGCTTAGATGCTTTAGCCACCATAGTGGTGGTAAATAAGGAAGCCCTCGGGGGGTGGGAGAAGACATCTATAAGAAAAAAGGAGAATTTTAGTTTTTTTTTTTGAAGGTAGAAAAAAAAAACTTAATTCCTAATTCTCCTCCCCTTAAGTGTGGGTTGGACCAAAAGAATCACCTACACCAAACAAAGGAGAGCAGAAGTGACAGGATGTAACTTTGGATAGTAGGTTGCTGGATGACAACTCTCCATAGGTCTTTCGAGTTTGTGAAGTTTTGCAAGAGTCACTGCCTACCCTTTGTTCTTAACTACAAGGATTATACAGTGAATGACCTTGAAAGATAAAGATAGTTTCTTCTTCTGGAGCAAAAAGCAGGTATGCTCACAGTCTTAGAAGATGGAGATAGTACCTCCCTGCAAAGCAAAGGGCAGGCATGCTTATTACTCATAAAAGATTTGGGTCTCCTAAGCTGGGCACTCCTCTCCTGTTAACAGAACTCATGGCATATGTAGGTATCCATGTGGGCCCACTTATGGGATGTAGGAGCAAGAGGAAATGATGCAAATATGTAGATAATCATGCTGTTTGCTGTACCACAAGTAATAAAATCCTCTGTTTTGAACACAGGAGTCTTATGTCTTATGCTACTATCTAGGAAACTGTGATAGGTTAGCTTGTAGCTTGCAGTTAGGGTAAAATTTCAAACTCTTTGCAGTTTTTGCTTGATATAGGTCAAAAAAGACCTTGTAGCTTCCTCCTTGCTTTGTCTTTCTTGGATCACTCATTCTGGGAGAAATTAGCTGTCAGTAATGTCATTTAACACTTAACCAACCTATGGAGAGGCCCATGTGGTGAACTGAGGCTTCCACCCAACAAGTAGGGAAGGATCCTCCAGCTCCAGCAAGCTATCACGTAGGTGACTGAAGTTTCTGACAACATCCTGACTCCAACTATGTTGAAAAACTCTGAGTCATATGAAAATCCCTGAGCCAGTACCATCCAGCTAAACCTCTCTGAAATTTCTGACCAACAGATTCTAAGATACTATTTGCTGTTTTAAGCCATTGGGGCCAGGGATAATTTATTCCACAGCAATAGATAACTAATGTAATTTTCAACCAGAGGATCTGGTTTGTCACATCAGTAAACTGAAGCAAAATTCTTGTCAAAAATCTCTAAAACAGGATTCCTAGGAGATCTTTATATTGCAAGTTTCCTGGATAAAGCTGACAAGAAATCATATGGCATACCACCATTTAGGCACACCATCTACTATATGCTTAAATTCTAGGACTCCAAACAAAATTATGTGAAAGGGTATCACTCTGGTACAATACCTACTTTATAATATTTATGCATATATAGCATTGTAAAATGTAGAAACCAGGCTGATGGCTTTATTTTCAATGGTATTCATAACTGAACCTAATAAATGATCATGTATTTCCCTTTTTGATCCTAGTTCTTTGATCTTTTGAGTTGACCAGAGATAAAGATTTTTATAGGTAATGATCTCTAAACACAAGAAAGGTTGGTACCTAAAAAGGATCCATCTCTTTGAACATCTTTGAATGTCTGTATCTTTGAAGTTGCTAAAGTGTTTGCCGAATGCTACTAATTTGTTTGGTTTTAAGCCTCAAACAGGTCTAATCCTTTCTCAACTTAAATGATAACAGAGTTTGCAATACACACACACACACACACACACACACACACACACACACACACAGAGTACATATAAAAATATACACATAAATATATATGTATATATAAAAATACATAAAACATTTGCATCCTAGGGTGGGTGTGGGAAGCCATGATCTACATTCAGAATGCAGTTAAAGTTATGTCAACCAACCTTTTCAAAACTATCTGTAGTATCTGTGTAGAAGTTCCAGGACTCTGAATACTACTAGCATTAGATACCATGAAGATTTCAATTGCTAAAAGCATTTCAATTTCAGATAAATAAGATGGAATTAGAAGAAGTTTTCGGTATAAATTTCCTTCCAGTCGTGGGTAGCAACCCAAGGAAAGAGCACCTGAAAAATCAAATAATAGGTCAAACTTTACTAAAACCCAATAGGAAAAAACTAGATTTCTGAAATACCTACAGGTGATAATTACTTACACAGAATCAATCTTCATATTAGAAGCAGATTAACAAATTACATGATAGTGAGAGCTTCTACTTGTATATCTGACATTATTCTTTGTAAAGTGCTTTTGAAACATTAAATAAAAAGTGAGAAGGGCTGGGCATGGTGACTCATGCCTGAAATCCCAGTACTTTGGGAGGCTGAGGTGGGCAGATCACAAAGTCAAGAGATTGAGACTATCCTGGCCAACATGGTGAAACCCCATCTCTACCAAAAATACAAAAATTAGCTGGGCGTGCTGGTGCGTGCCTGTGGCCCCAGCTACTTGGGAGGCTGAGGCAGAACTGCTTGAACGTGGGGGATGGAGGCTGCAGTGAGCTGAGACTGCACCATTGCACTCCAGCCTGGGCAACAAGAGCAAAACTCTGTTTCAGGGAAAAAAAAAAAAAAAGTTTTGTTAGGATAAGTTTCTTGAAGAAATCTTTCTAATGTGGGTAATAGCTAATGTTTGAATACCTACTATGATGTGCCAGGTACATGTGCTAAACACACAGGTTTTACCCCATTTTAACCTGACAATCTGCTACCTTTGAAATTAGGTACAATTACTCCCATGTTATAGATGAGGGGCTTTGGTAAGGACTCAGGCTCTCCAAGCCTTTATGGGGTGCCCACTTTCTAGCTCCAGATTTCGGATTCCTAACCACTAGGTATTCCTACCTCCCTAGGTCACTGCAAGGAGCAACAAACTGTTAACTCATTAATTTTACTAGTTTTGGGTAAGTATAATTTACATACATTCTTATTTAAATTTTCTTAACAGAATTTAAAAATAGAAAATAACGGATTAAGTAGAAATCTACTAATACGATTTTTTTCACTCAAAATGAAATGTGAAAAGAAAAATACATTTGATTCTGGGGGTGGGAAGTAATGGAAAGACATACTAATAACATCTCTCTCCTGATTTTTCAGTTCTGAGAGAAAAGTAGTATTTTTAGGACAAGGGAGAACAAACCAGGAACATGGGGAAGGCAACTTTGCTGTCCCTGGACAATCTCCTCCTGATTAGTCTGGCATGAAAGCAAGGCAAAGCCATCAAGAAAGTAACAGACAACTCACAAGATGGACAAAATATTTGTAATTCATATATCTGAAAAGGGATTTGTATACAGAGTGTATATAAATGCATATGTACACATGTATATATGTATGAATACAGTCTTACAACCAAAAGAACCCAATCAAAAAAGGGCAAAGGATTTCATAGACACTCTTAAAAGAAAATATACAAATGACCGATGACTGTATGAAAAGGTCCTCAACATCATTAGTCATTAAGGATATGAAAATCAAAACCATAATGATATATTACTTAACATCCACTAGGAGGAAGGCTAAAATAAAAAACACAGTAACAACTGTTGATGAAGATATAAAGAAACAGGAAATCCCATACATGGCTGATGGGAGTATAAATATAAAATGGTGCAGCTTCTTCGGGAAACAGTTTGGGAGTTTGGCAAAAAGCTAAATATAGATTTATTTAGTCAGCAATTCTCCCAAAAGAAATGAATGCGTATATACCCATAAAAAATTTATGTAAATATTCAAAGTAGCACAATTCACAATAGCCAAAAAGTAAAAACAACTCAAATGTCCATCAACCAAAGAATAAACAAATTCTATTCTATAGAATATTGTTTAGCAATAAAAAGGAATATATTACTGATACATGCTACAACATTGAAATTTGAAAATCCTAGTCTAAGAAGCCAGTCACAGCTAGGCGTGGTGGCTCACTCATGTAATCGCAGCACTTTGGGAGGTTGAGGCAGGAGGATCACCTGAGCTCAGGAGTTTGAGACCAGACTGGCTAACATAGTAAAACCCTGTCTCTACTAAAAATACAAAATTAGCTAGGCATGGTGGTGCGTGCCTGTAATCCCAGCTACTCGGGAGGCTGAAGCAGGAGAATCTCTTGAACCTGGAAGGCGGAGGTTGCAATGAGTGGAGATTGCGCCACTGCACTCCAGCCTGGGTGACAGAGTGAGACTGGGTCTTCAAAAAAAAAAAAAAAAAAAAAAGCCAGTCACTAAAAGCCATGTATTGTATGATTCCATTACATGATCTGTCTAGAATGGGCAAATTCATGGAGACAGAGAATAAATTAGTTGCTGTAGGACTAGGGTGGAAGAGGAGACAACTAGGGAATGGAGAAGAAATGCTTATAAAAGTTTCTTTTTCTGGAGGTGTTAAAGATGTTTTAAACTTAAATGGTGGTGATGGCTGCATGACTATGTGACTATACAAAAACAAATGTATTATATACTTTAAGTGAATGAATTTCATTATATGTGAAATTATCTCAATAAAGCCATAAAAAATACTAAAAGAAAAAAAGTTGTAAAAAAGTCAAAACAAAGGCACTCAAAACAAAGGCACTGGCACCAAGTCTTAACAGTGTCTTGAAGAAAGCCAGCCTTAAGTCCCAAATAAAGTACTACTAGACATTATTAGATGCCATTGAAAGGCTCTTCTTGCAAGTGTTAAGCATCTCTGGGCATTTCACAATGTTGTGAATTAGCTGGGCATGGTGGCACATGCCTGTAATCCCAGCTACTTGGGAGGCTGAGGCAGGATAATTGTGTTTGAACCACGGAGTTGGAGGTTGCAGCGAGCCAAGATCATGCCACTGCACTCCAGTGTGGCAACAGAGCAAGACTCCGTCTCAAAAAAAGAAAAAAAAGTTCCAAGACAAAGGTAGTGTATTTTACATAGACATTAATTGCTTTAACATACTGCTAAAAAAATCTTTAAAAGTAATTCTTACTAGGACTGAATAAAGTGAATTTGCAGGAGTGAGGAATGACAGCTAATGGATACGAGGTTTCTTTCTGGTGTGAAGAAAATATTCTAAAACTGATTATGGTGATGGTTAAACAACTCTGTAAATACAGTAAAACCATTGACTTGTATACATTAAATGGGTAAGTTATATGGCATTTGAATTATACTTCTATAAAGTTGTTAAAATTTTTTAAAATAAATGATTGTTAGGATCCTTTAATATAAAATTTTATTTCCAACTACAAAATAGAAATATGTATAGAAATCTCATTTAAATGTCTGAGCTTATACTTGTTCCTGTGGCATATAAACACCTTCTGATGGTATCTCCCCCAAGTTGCACAGTTATATAAAAAATAAATTATTCTCATTAATTTCAATTCTAGAAACGAAAATCACACACATACACATATATGTGGGTGTGTATGGTTTCTAGAAGTCTGAAGGTAAATAGTAAAGAGTTGAAACATAACCACAAAACTGAAATTAGGTATTATGAACAAACAGTTTTATCTTTCCTCTAAATTGTGGATCACCCTTTTTAAGAAACTCAGCTTAAAACTTCTTTTGATTATAACCTACAAGAAACACATTTTACATAATGACCCAGCATACATATGTGCATATATGCAACTAAAGTGAAAATTTTATCAAACAATTAATCTTACTACTATAATGTGCCCTAATATTTTCTTTCCCATTTCATTGGGGAAAAAAAGTTACCACGTGCTAAACTGATCACAGCTGGTTGTCTGAAAAACAGGTAGCAGTGGCTAGGATGTTTGAAACATCTGATACAGGGTGACACAGAGTGGGCACACAAATATTTGTTATATACATGAAAGTGGTAGAAATGGTAATTGAAGACAAATCACTCATGAAGGTAAAAAAACAATTCTTTTCTAGCTCTAGAATCTACATGGAATTACTTTCTAATTAAAATACCTGCAAAGTGGCTTGGACTAGAGAAAACACTAGTTTTCCAGGCTTGTTTGTTAGAGAACAACAGCTGTAAATAGATTAACAAAGTTCTATTACTAGAAGCCATGTGAAAAACATACCATGTTTCATTGTATGGCAGCCTTTGTGCTTCTGATGTGATCTGCTATTGAATATTCTTAGTTATAACAATTAGGGATATAGCAGAGATAAATGAAAACACAGATATTCTTTAAACTTCATTCTACCCAATTGTTTTACTCCTGTATTATTTATAAGGTATGCCAAACTGGTTCAATCCTGTCATTTGTTCCCTTTGCTTGCCCTCTAGTGGAAAAGCTAGTGTGCAAGAAATAAAGATTAAAAATTGGAAAGACTGGAAACAAGGAAAACAATTGGAAACAAGAGAAACAATAGGTTTCAAAAGACAGCACAGATCTGTTGAGACCACCATATTTGAATATGTATTAATGCTCTTTTAATATATAAAAATATCTAATCTTAAATATTATAAATTCTGTCAGATAATAAAATTATAAACCAATATATCAAAACATTTTAAAAGTAACTTACTTTTGTAGTGGGCTCTGGCTTTGAGCCATAAACAACTCCTTCCTAAAGAAGTAATTAATCTTCTAAGAAAGGAAAAATCAATAGGTATGCTCTTTGAAATCATGAATTCTGCCACAGAGGATGACATACCAAGACTGTTGCTTTCTATACAGGAATCTAGAAGCTTATTAAAAAGAACACTATATTGTGAGACTTCCACAGTTTCTGAAATGAAAAAAAATGATATAATAAAATTGATTTATCTTAGTATCTCAAACTTTCATCTTATACTCCTTTTTCTTTCTCCTCTCCTTGACCTTTTCTTACCCATTATAGGAGTCACAGTCACTAAAATACAATCATCTTATATATTCTCTTTATTTTTCTTCTCCTTTTCCGAGACAGGGTCTCGCTTTGTCGGCCAGGCTGGAGTGCAGTGGCATGATGCTGGCTCACTGCAATCTTCACCTCCTGGGCTCAAGTCATCCTCTAGCCTTAGTCTCCTAAGTAAGTTGGGTCTACAGGTGCACACCACAAGGCCTGGCTAATTTTTATATTTTTTGTAGAGACAGGGTTTCACCATGTTGCCCAGACTAGTTTCAAATTCCTGGGCTAAAGTGAACTGCCTGCCTTGGCCTCCCAAAGTGCTGGGATTACAGCCATAAGCCACCATGCCCAACCTATCTTACATATTCTCTAAGTAAGAAACAAAAAAGCATTAGACAAAAGCAATACCATTAACTTCCTTTGCAATGGAGAAGATAAAAAGAAGTTTGACAAAAATTTCAGAGGTTGCATTAAGACCTCTGTATTTGATCCCCACATGTGACTGTATCCGTAGTGTCTTGAATAATTTCTTGATTCTGTTTGCATTATATACAGTTCAGACCTTAGCCTTATATATCCCTTGACTAAAAATAAATCATCCCCTAATAAATATTTACTCTCAAATTTAAAACAATCCTTTAATAGGTTTTCTATTCCTTTAGTCACTCTTTTTTTTTTTTTTTTGAGACGGAGTTTCGCTCTTGTTACCCAGGCTGGAGTGCAATGGCGCGATCTCGGCTCACCGCAACCTCCGCCTCCTGGGTTCAAGCAATTCTCCTGCCTCAGCCTCCTGAGTAGCTGGGATTACAGGCACGTGCCACCATGCCCAGCTAATTTTTTGTATTTTTAGTAGAGACGGGGTTTCACCGTGTTGACCAGGATGGTCTCGATCTCTCGACCTCGTGATCCACCAGCCTCGGCCTCCCAAAGTGCTGGGATTAAAGGCTTGAGCCACCGTGCCCGGCTCCCTTTAGTCACTCTTAAAAGAAAGAGAAGTCATCTTAGAGACTTTTTTTTGTATTCCCTATATTCAATCAGTTAGGTTTTTGAGCCAGACTGTAGTTCTTTATAGTTTTAGAATCTTTTAGTTATCCAGGCCTTATCAGGAAATCAAGCTCTCTACTTTTAGTATTTCCCTAAACACTATTGCCAGAGGAACTTCCCTGAAACACCAACTTCATTATCTCACTCCCTAGACCCAAAACTCTAGTGACCCCTTTTTATTATACACAAGAGAAGAAAACTCCTTTAGGTCTTCCAAAATCTGGCACAACTATCTGTCTAATCTCCCTATTACTAGTTTGTTTTATTACCAAGTAATTGTATATTAAGAGATTGCTAGATAGCAGCCATTAGGCCAGGAATACCAAGGTAAAGAAAATATTACCACCTTGATTGAGCTCACTCTGTAGAAGGAGAAACAGATAAGAATGCTAATTACAATACAGGAGCATAGGGGAATTAAGTGGAAAAATGAAAATTTATAAATAATATGATGAAAGTACTGAGGGGAGGCCCTGAAGTTAATGTTTTCATCATCCTCTGAACCTATCACACAGCTCATTCTTGACCCAAAGCTTTTGCTCATGGATACCCAACATTCAAGAGTACTGCCTACCATTGCCTGCACTGGTATTTTTTTGAGCTTGGCATCTGTTTCATTTCCTCCATTTCATTCTGGTTTACCTGTGTTCCTAGTTAATGTAAACTAAGTTCTGTATTTATTCAGTGATAAGAGAAAAAGCTTGCTCGGGGCATTTAAACATATTGTTTACCGATGACTTGACAGAAGTAGGAAAAAAGGAATGAAAAAAATGCTTGTCTTAGGAAGTGCTGGCATACAACCCAAACGTAAGCATCTCTGATTTTTTCAAACCATCAGGAAAACACATTCAATTTGCAGAGAACACATTGTACAGAAAACTACTTCATTAAAAAATATGCTGGAATAGAAAATTCAATCAAAACAGGTGGACAACTGTTTCTTATTAACAGTTAAACACCAGATGGGCAACAGATAATTAAGTGAGACTTTTAAAAAACATACCTTGAGAATTCTGAAAACCTGGTAGATTCTGCAAAACTTCAAATGCCTGTCTAAAAAGGTTCTTGGCTAAGATGTCATGTGCAATTGTACAGAGCAAATTATGTCGATTAAGCACATCCAGCCGATCACAAGGCCACAGAGGCGTATCGATTATCCATTCTGACTCTTACAAAAAGAAAAAAATATGAATATTTTATACCATTAAAATGACACTTAACAATATAATCACAACTAATATTTCAAAATATCTTTTGGAGAAATTGGAAACTTAAATATGTGTACTCAGAAAAGATAACCATGGCTGAAATTTATTTGAAATAACTGATATAGTGATAATCATCATTGGAAGAAGATGCAAACTAATGGCCACTTTCTTATACTTATTGTTAATTAATTATTCTTCTAAGTGTACTAGTCAATTACTAATTTTAAAGGTAATGTTTATTTTTATACAAAAAGTTCAAATTATTGTATTTGCTTTAGTATATAATATTCATGTGGATAAGCTTAACAATTTCACAATAAATACCTAATTTAGTTAGTTTTGGTGTTACTGGGGATTTTTTTTTTTTTTTTTTTTTTTGAGACAGAGTTTTGCTCTGTCACCCAGGCTAGAGTGCAGTGTAGTGGTGTGATCTTGGCTCACTGCAACCTCGGCCTCCCAGGTTCAAGTGATTCTCCTGTCTCAGTCTTCCAAGTAGCTAGTACTACAGGCGCATGCCACCATGCCTGGCTAATTTTTTGTATTTTTAGTAGAGATGGTGTTTCACTGTGTTAGCTGAGATCATCTCCATCTCCTGACCTCGTGATCCACCCGATTTGGCCTCCCAAAGTGGTGAGATTACCAGGTGTGAGGCATCACGCCTGCCCAGCCAGGGAATAGCTTCTATTAACAATTTCTGTCTATTTAAAAAACAATTTCTATTATGAAATCATTGTTGTATATAGAATAATATCTAATATATGTTATAAAAGCATAACAATAAAATTAACTATGTACCCATCACACCCATCCTAGGACTCTCAGACCAACAGATCTCAGAGCTTCTTTTAAAAAAAAGAATTTACCTATAATGCAGAAGTTCCTTAATTTCTGCCCTGATTTTCACATTAAGAAAAACAGTGGGAGACTGTAGTACAGAACACTGAGGTGCTAAAATGTTAGAAATGTAAATATTTTATCGTTTACTTAATTTACTCAATCATTATACACATAATGAAACATTACTATACATAACATCCAAATCACATTTTGGTGCTGTTTTTCAACTGGACTAAATATAGACGTAATCCTTTTCTTTTATGGTCTTCCCAGCACAGTGAATATAAAAAGTATTGAAGAAAAAGTTGGTAATTCAAATATATGATAACAAAAGAAAGCTTTCAGTATCCAGTATAAAGCTTTAAAAAGGAGCTTTTCAATTACTGGAGCTCACTTGATTGATTGACTTAACAGAGTTATACTATGTGTTGGAATGTTCTAAGTGTTTTAAGAATATTAACTCACTTAGACACTTTCATTAATTTACTCCTACATTTGTTGAAATTTTAATATATGGAGAAATGTAAATGAACTTAGTATCTTCAAAGACTGTATGATCATCTGTTAAACATAATTCCCATTAAAAGTAAAACTGTTAGTTCACTATTCCTTATAAAGTGAATTTTACTTTAATTATTTTTTATCTGTTACATATATCCAACATACAAAAAGTAGACTATGTAAACCTTTCCTCACAAAAATTGCATTGTTTTTCTTTAATACTTTTTTTTTTTTAAAATACTTAAGGTAGGGTAATGGTCACATTTTTTGGAAAGTATATATGATATTTTATGAGATTCATTTAAAATTTTTTATCAAACTGTTTAGCTATATAAGAAAATCTGATCTTGCATGCTCTCTCCCCACATTGTCTCCCTGTCTGAGTTTTTGGGTTTTTCTGTGTTTTCTTTTCTTTTTTCTTTTTTTTTTTGAGATGGAGTTTCTTGTTACCCAGGCTGGAGTGCAATGGCGCGATCTCGGCTCACCGCAACCTCCGTCTCCTGGGTTCAGTCAATTCTCCTGCCTCAACCTCCTGAGTAGCTGGGATTACAGGCACGCGCCACCATGCCCAGCTAATGTTTTGTATTTTTAGTAGAGATGGGGTTTCACCATGTTGACCAGGATGGTCTCGATCTCTTGACCTCGTGATCCACCCGCCTCAGCCTCCCAAAGTGTTGGGATTACAGGCTTGAGCCACCATGCCCGGCTTTTTTTTTTTTTTTTTTTTTTAGAACCTGTTCGGTGCTGCCAATCAACTGAGGGTCTGTGAGTGGCAGCATGGGATCAGGCGGCAGGGTTTTCCCCATCCCTTGCCCTGGTTCCTTTGCAGGATTGAGCCATCTGGCCATGGGGGGAGGGGCCAAGCTATATCCCAATGCATGTAGGGTAAGGGTCCCTGCTAGCACATCCAGGTTGTGGGCCAAGCTGCGCTGGGGAGAAGAGACCTGGACATGAAAGGGAACCGGTCCCCAAAAGTTTCCAGTTGCCTCTCCTCTTCCCCTTTTTGTCAACAGATCAGTTTGTGGTTTCTGTACCTGCAAAAGCTTCAGGAATTATTAAGAAAAGAAAAAATATGTATTTTTTTCCCAAGGAATGGGGTGGGGACAGTGGAAAGGTTGCTGGGAAATAAGTCCCCTGGGAGAGGGGGCACAGCCACGATGCTAAAATATCTCAGCCTTCTGAATGGCTGGATTTTCCTAGGACCCTCAGATCCATAGGCCTCAGACCCTCAGACCTGCCCCGGGGCCTGGCGGGGAAATTGAGGCTCATACAAGGCAGTGGAATTCTGATTTGTTGGGGCTAAGTCTGACCCCGACTCTATGCTAATCCCCCAGCCCCACCGTGGCTTTCAATAGGTTTTTATTGTGACGGAGTCTCGCTCTATCGCCCAGGTTGGAGTGCAGTGGCGCGATCCCAGCTCACTGCAACCTCTGCCTCCCAGGTTCAAGCAATTCTCCTGCCTCAGCCTCCTGAGTAGCTGAGACTACAGGCGTGCACCACCATGCCCAGCTCATTTTTATATTTTTAGTAGAGGCCGGGTTTCCCCATGTTGGCCAGGCTGGTCTCAAGCTTCTGACATTAGGTGATCTGCCTGTCTTAGCCTCCCAAAGTGCTGGGATTACAGGCATGAGCCACCATGCCTGGCCCCTCAGTAGGTTTTAAGGAGCCCCCAGCCCTCCTTCTCCCCTTCTGGGCCTGACCAGCTATACTGCTTCATCACTCCCCTGCCACACGCCCCACCAAGTGCTGCACAGGGACCCCCATTTCAGGGGCCCTGTACCATGAAATAATGTGAAATACTGTCTATGGACCAAACACAATAAAACCACTGTTGTTAAGAAAAAAAAAATCTGAGTAAGCTGATTATTTTATGTATCAAAGTTAACTGATAACTGAGAAGTCACTTGGAAATTAATAGCTTTAAATTTAACTAATCCAGCTAGTTCACAATTTTACCAACATAAATACTAGGATGAATATTTCATGAGAACTCTTATGAGAATTAAATTCCCAAGAATAAGAAACAGTTTACTAGTGGACTTAATACTAGTTTTACAGCAATAAAAGTTATTACTGCATTCATCTTCATGTTTTTCTCTATTTCATATTTGGGAAATATTTTCTATTTGTCTAAAGCCTCAGAATCAAAGGGAGAGCATATTTTCTATAATAGCCTGTCTTTTTTTATCCACTTACTTTCCAACAGATGCACATTCAATCATTATTCATGCAAGATTTTGAATACATACACCAGCAACATAAAACTATTAAATGAATTTTCAGACTAGTCAGTGAGACTATCAAACAATTATCCTTTACAATAGTGAATAGCAAAATGTGGGACTATGTAAAGATACCTATTCTTCCCTTTAGGTATACATTTATTTTATTTTTTTGAGACTGAATCTCGCTCTATTGTCCAGGTTGAAGTGCAGTGGCACAATCTCGGCTTACTGCAACCTCCTCCTCCCGGGTTTAAGTGATTCTCATGCCTCAGACTCCCGTGTAGCATACACGTACCCACCACAACGCACTGCTAATTTTTGTATTTTTAGTAGAGATGGGGTTTCACAACATTGGCCAGGCTGGTCTCAAACTCCTGACCTCAAGTGATCTGCCCGCCTCGGCCTCCCAAAGTGCTGGGATTACAGGCATGAGCCACCAAGCCCAGCCAAGGTATCTATTTAATATAATTCCAATCAAATTTCCTACAGAACTGGATTAAAACCTGATTCAGTAATTCTGAAATTCACTTGAGAATAGCAAAGAATAATTTAGAAGAAGAGTGAAAGTGGTCTTGCCTAAATAGACAGGTATCACATATTCTAGGATTGTATTAAATGAAAAGAACATCGTGCTACCATAGAAACACAGAGATTCTTGGGAGAAAGGTGCAGAAACAGAATCAAGATTCTAATACATGATAAAAATGGCATTTCAAGTAATTAAAAGATGAAATGTGAAAACATTTGGAGGAGATAAATAAAATTAAGTTGCTATCTCATACCAAAACTTAAACTAACAAGAAATGAAAAAATTGAAAGAACATATAGATGAATATGTAACTTTGAGATAATTAAGGACTGCCTAAAAGCATGATAGAAAACAGAAATTACTAAATATTTAAAAAGCAGTTTAATTAAGTAGAAAAAAATGTCAGTGGGCAAAAGAAAACAAACAAAAATGCAAAAAACATCATAAAGTTAGAGAAAAATGAAAAGGTAGGAAAAATATTTGTAAATACCCAAGAGATCAAGGACTAGTATCTTTAATACGTAAAACTACTGCAATATAAAGGGACATTATTGTACAGTGTGATTATTTCCTAAGTGTGATTGATACACACATCACTGACGGTACCTGAAAATTTGAGGTGTTACATTATAATTTTAATAATTTAATTGTATATTTAAAAATTATAAAGATCACATTAAATATGAAAATCACAGTGAATCTGTGGTTTCACAAATATCTGGATGAGGCCAAGTTGCTTGATCTACTTAAAAAAAAAAGTTTTTCTTTTTTTGAGACAGGGTCTCACTCTGTTGCTCAGGCTGGAGTGTAGTGGCATGATCACTGCTCACTGCAGACTTGACCTCTGGGGCTCAAGCAGCCCTCCCACCTCAGCCTCCTGAGTAGCTGAGACTGTGCCACCACACCTGACTAATCAAAAAAAAATTTTTTTTGGAGAAGAGTCTGACTCTGTTGCCAGGCGTCAGGCTACAGTGCAGTGGTGTGATCTTGGCTCACTGCAACCTCCGCCTCCCAGGTTCAACCAATTTTCCTGCCTCAGCCTCTTGAGTAGCTGGGACTACAGGCGTGTGCCACCACACCCAGCTAATTTTTGTATTTTAGTAGAGACAGGGTTTCACTATGTTGCCCAGGCTGGTCTCCTAAGCCCAAGTGATTAAACTGCCTTGGCCTCCCAAAGTGCTGGGATTACAGGCATGAGCCACTGTGCCTGGTATTTATTTTTAAAATATAAAGTATTTATTTTTAAAATATAAATGTTTACTATAAAAAACTCAAGCAAAACAGAAAAGTACAAAGAAGTATTTTAGAAATAACTGAAAATCCCATGACTGTAAATGATTCACATCTGGTAAAAATTATTCGAGAAAGAGGTGTTAATGATTTAAGTAGTAGGTCTTGATGAGTAGATATAAGTGGAACTGTGGTATTAAATCAGAGACTGAAGATGGCCTGGCCTAATACAGCTTTGTGCTGGGGAGATCCATCCACTGACTGAAAATGAAGACAACATATTTTTTCTTAAATATTAACATTGTTTATATGCTTATATTAGTACTGTAATCATAGGTACTGGTCCACATGTGTGAGCTAATCTTTACGCTAAATTTAATAGTATAAACAACAACAAAAAAAACCACACACACATGCTTTTAAAACCTCTATCTATTTCCTTCTTGGAAGGTATAAAGATATATAAATGAAGAAAATCCATCCATCCATCCATCTACTCACCTCAACTAATATTTACTAAATATTTACTCTGTGCCAGATACTACCACAGGTGAAATACTCTAAATGTAATTAACTTAAAAAACAATAAAAATGGTAGTGCTTATAACAGTGGTTAATAAACTCGGGGGAGTGACTAGAGTGAATATGGTTTAAGAACACAGGTAAGGAATGAGAAAATGTCACTGTGAGAGTGCTGCAGGGAAATGGTCCTCAAAGTGAGGTCACCAGATCAGTGGCATCAACAACATTTAAAAACTTCACAGATATGCAAATTTTTAGGACCCACCCCAGACTTAATGGATCAGAAAATCTGGAGGTGGGCCCAGTAATAAGCGTTTTAACAAGCCCTCTAGAAAATTCTGATGGTCAAGCTTGAGAACTACTGTCTTAGATTTACCAAAACAAGCTCAGTATCACCATTTTGCTCAGGAAGCTGACTATCTCAGGTCAGGATCTATTTGTGTAGTTTGTGCTTCTGCTCTAGTTGCAATTTTATGAAGTGTATTAGAGCAGAAACTAGGAAAATAATAGTACTGGTGTACTAATTAAAAATATGGACTTTGCAGTCAGACAGACCTGGATTGGAATTCCTGGTCTACACTTATTTGTTGTGTGATGTTCTCTGAACCTCAGCGTCCTCATCTTGGGATACCATTACCTACGTTATGGGGTTAGTATTGATTAGACAATATGACACAAGTAATACATTTAGCACAATGCTTGGTAGACAGTGAATACTCACATTATTATGAAACCCATAATGAAGAGAAATGTTAAATTCAGAAAACAGACCAAGAACATAAACTGGCAATTCACAAAAAAATAAGGTTTAGATGGGCAAAAAATTTCTTTAATAATTAAATGCAAAGTAAAGCTGTGAATATAACTTTTGCCCTATTAAATTAGCAGAGAGAAAAGAAAAAAAAATAATACTCATTGTTGGCAAGGGCATTTCATAAGCTGCATCTTCATACATTGTTAAGAAGACTGTAATTACTATAACCTAACCGAAGGTGTAGAGGACTTTCATACGCTTTTCAGAGAAAAAACCTGGAATGGAATGTACTAAATAGGTAGATTAGGGTTTGCATAACCTGGAATGTACCAGTCTGCCTGTCTGATAACCAAAAACCATAATATCAGGCACTAACATCCGGAACTGACAACTAACATCTGCACCTGTGATCCCTAAAGGACATGTTTGTATAGAAACTATACCTAAATGCAATAGCTCTCCAATAATTTCTCATAAAGAAGAGACTTTCTAATAAACCTGAAATAACATCTGCAAATCTGAATAGCAATAAGGGCAAATTTGCTGACATTTACCAAAAAGCTTTAAAATGTCTTTACCCTTTAATACAGCAATTCTGTCAGAATTTATCCTTAAGGAAAGAGATTTAGCAGTGATGTTTAGCAGGGATTATTGTTTATAAGTAAAATCTAAAAACAAGCCAGTTCAGTAAAAGTGGATTCATGGATCAAAAGATGGATCTATCCAACTGTCTGTTTATAAGATAGAAAACCATGCAGCCCATTAAGTGATGCTGTAGAAGAAATTTTCATCAAAAGGCTACTGCCTGGAAAAAAAAAAAAGCACAGTATAAAAGAGTCCATATAGCAACATTAAAGTGGATAATAGCAATTTCTGGGTGACCAAATGATATGGGATTTTTATCATTAGTTTTGCTTATCCACCTTTTCATATTTATTGATATGTATTATTTATATAAAAGCAATAAGTTATTTCAAAATTCAAAGGCAGTTTCTCAATAAATGTCATATATATATATTTTTTTTTACAAAATTTGTATTATAGAGAGCTAAGATACTTATTTTTCAGCCTCTGAACAAAGATTATAAAATGATGGTTTTTAAGACTTTTTAGGTTGGTATGGGAGAAGGCATGGTAGGACTCTGTTGCTCATTTGCAGGATAAAAAGCACTAGTGCTGAGAAAGAGTTTGAAATGTCAAAGTGAAATGCCAAAACAATAGACGACTTCTTGCCATAAAGTCTGCCGCCCACGAAACAAAAAAATGTGTGAGATATTCTGCATTTCTCAAACTTGAGTAATGTATATAACCCCATCTTTTACAAATTCAGTAGGTAATAAAGACATATTTTAAAAAAAATAAAATATACGCAAAATGTTAATAGGTTGCCCTGTCCTCCAAGCAATTTCTCCTCCCATAGGCAGAGGCAGCCACTATTACTAGTTTCTTGTGCATCCTTCTAAAAATATTTTAAGGGAAATAAGCAAATATGTATTTATCCACTGTATTATTATTTTTATTGAAATGGTAGCAACTGCTCTGTATATTCCTTTTTTTTTTTTTTTTGCTTTGCAATACATCTTGGAGATCATTCCAAATGGACACCTACAGATCTGCCTCATTCTACTTTATCATTTGGCTATAACACAGTTCAACTGGAATGAGGATTTAAGCTACCTGGAATCCTTTGTTACCATTGTTGGTGTAACAAAAGATTCCAGATAATTTAATATGCATACCTTTGTATACAGGTATAAATGTATATGCAATACAAATTCCTAGAAATGGAATTAGTAAATGAAAAAAATGCATTTTAAACTTATGACATTTATTTTGCCAAAAAGCTCCCACAGACGACCTCTGTGAATGTCTTATTTCTCTATACCCTCATGAAAAGCATATCACCAAACTTTGATCTTTGATAGTCTAATGGATTCAAAAATGGTATTTGTAATTGTAATGTACATTTCTCTTATTACAAGTGAGTATTAATCTCACTTATTATCAGTGAGATTGAACTATTTGTATTCCTTTCTTAGGAATGGCCTGTTCGCTATAGAACCCTTTTAAGAATTAAAAAATTCTAGGAACAATGGAGCAAACTTCTGTGGGCTCTTCTTTTGTAGAAATACAATTTTACTTATGAAAATTACCTTTAGGTAAAACTGTCACTGCAAAAAAAGAATTGATAGAAGTTTAAAGTTAGTCTAAAAATGGCAACACTGAAATGTAAAACAAAATCTCCACAGATCACTCCACATCCCTCCTAAAACTCCCCCAGTTTCTAGTTTGAGAAAGACTGGTTTTGCCACAAACTTTTAGGCAGGTGGTTCCTATTGTAAGGTGACTGAAGCTCATTTTTATCTAGTGTTTTCCCATTCCCATTTCCTGCCACATTGCTTCTTTCCGCACAGAGCTTGTGAGCTCTGGCTTATATTTCACTAATTTATATTTTTGTATTTTGGCACTCTTCCCACTTAGGAAACCTCACTCATCACGTTTAAGTTGAAGAATACCTTTACAAACAAGCTTTTGAATGAAGCCTACTCATAACCTCTGTATTAAACCGTCAGCACTGAACATATACAAGGTGTTTTATACACATATATTTCCCATATATGAATCACATGTTCATATATGTGCCTATATGTGAATTACATGTATTCATATATATATGTGCTAGTATGTGTGTTAGTGTTTTAAAGTTCTCCATTTGTTTTATTTATTGATTCTGTCTTCCCACCTAAACTCTTGTTATCCTTGAAGTTTCTTTGTTCTTATCCCACTTTATCAAATAAAATCTGTCTGATGGTCCAAATAGCCAGAGCTATCATTAGCTTCATTAGTGTCATAACACTATTGCGCTGTTTTATTTTTCTCATACCAAACTAACCTTATTTGTTCCTGCTGGCTTAACGTCATTGTAATTTCTGCTTAGAAAAATTGCCTTACCAAGGAAAGTAAGCTCTACTCATCTTGGTTTGAAGTCATGTTTGCCTATATGTGTGAAGACAAGAGTTTATGCATACTACAATCAGGATTTCTGTTTTACAAAGCTGCTGAAGCCTGGGCTCTGAAGCTGGATTATCTGGGTTTGAGTTTGGCCTCCATTCCTTACTTGTTACGTCATTTTGGGCAAGTTCGTCAATATCTTTGGCAACATTTTTTTATCAATAAAATGGGGATTTTCATAGTTCCAAACTCAGTGTTCTATGAAGATTAATTGGGATAATTCAGGGCAAACAGTAAGTATGGTGCCCAGGCCATAGAAAGAACTAGTTTCTAAATCAACAAAGGCTCAATAATTTCTTCTTTAAGGCTAAGTTAACTTTTGCCTTTCAGTTTACATAACAACCTTTCCTACCCCATATCTTCACTAGGGTTTAGACCAAACTATTAACCACAGTTCAATAGCAACTTAAACTAATTACATAGACAAAAATGCATAACAAGTTTAACAAATTATTTTATGCTTGCATACATCAGAACTTACCCCTCATTACCCAAATGGCACCATTTAGGCTTCCACTTTTTAGAAAAATTTCTGCTGCAACATTCACAATCTGACATCTTGATGCTAACATCTCAGGCCCTATAAGTCCTTTTAAACTTGTAAAGTGTATTTTTAATTCATATAGTTTATCTAAGACCTTCCTTCCCTAGAATAAAAATAAAGAATGCTAATTGGGTATCAATCAATTATAGACACACAAAGTCACTGATAATTATTCACAAGCCAATTATCCAGTTTGAATCATCATCCTAGACTGCTGAACTGCACCAAGACTCTTTCCTTAAGCCCCTTACTGTTCACAGATGAAAGAGAAAGAGGAACAAGCAAGGTTCTCCCTCATATTAACCACCCTTCCCACCAATATCACAAGACCCCCTTTAACAGCAGCCTTCTTTTTGTTTTATACACTGTACTTCTCCTTAAGATTTCATTTGACAAAAGGATTCTAGTTAACATTAGAAAACTACTGATTATACGTTTTTGCTTCTCTTCTGTTGGTCAGTCTGGGATCTAGGAGGGAGAGACAATAAAAATGAAAATAATTTGTTAACAAATTTAGACACACTCAGGAGGAGGCTGAAATAGGATGATCACTAGATCCCAGAAGTTCAAGACCAGCCTGGGCAGTGTGGTAAAACTCCTGCCCTACCTCCCAAAAAATTTAGAAAAAGAATGATAGTGAAAAATAAAATTGTTAGCTAAAATTATTAATTGAGTAGATTAATTATTTCATGTATCCCACATGAAAATTACCTTTGGTTTAGACATCAGAAGTTGGACATACATAATTATTTTATACTATAGGTCAGCAAGCTTTTCCTGTAAATGGCCAGATAGTAAATAGTTTAAGGCCACATTTAGTCTGTTGTACATTCTTTTTGATTGTTGTTTTTTAAGTTTGTAACTCTTTTAAAATGTAAAAAAATTCTTAGCTTGAGGGCTATATAAAAACAGGCTTTGGGTAAATTCTGGCCCATGGGCCTTAGTGTATAGACCCTTGTTTTATATCCTATACTAGTTCAATCAAATGCTTATTATGATGTGAAGGTACTTTCAAGGTGACCGTATAAATGAGTGCATTTTAAAAGGGATATGTTTAGTTCAATTTCAATTTTACTTTTACATTAAAAAGGAATAGGTTTCATTAAAAAATTCATACTAAGGTGATAAAATACTTTTCTAAATAAATTGGTTAAAATTTTAATTAAAATAGATAAAATTCACCAATCTACTGTCTTAAGAAATAATAACCAAATAAAATTTAAAAATACTCTAAAATTTCAGCAAAATCAGTCTTTTTTTTTTTTTTTTTAACTTGAGATGGAGTCTCACTCTGTCACCCAGGCTGGAGTGCAGTGGTGCGATCTCTGCCTCCCAGGTTCAAGCAATTCTCCTGCCTCAGCCTCCCAAGTAGCTGGGATTACAGGCATGCACCACCATGCCCAGCTAATTTTTGTATGTTTTAGTAGAGATGGGGTTTCATGTTGGCCAGGCTGGTCTTGAACTCCTGACCTCAAGTGATCTGCCCACCTTGGCCTCCCAAAATGCTGGGATTACAGGCATGAGCCACCACTCCTGGCCTAGTCTGAGTTTTTATAAAGGATCTTCTTGTTAGGTAGTCCTTATATTCCCAAGCATTAAATAGTCAGGATATTAATGCTATGACGAACCTTAAGCTCAATTGTGAGAGCAGACACAAGCTACATCTTGCCCACTCCAGGCCTACCACACAATAAAAGCAAAGCCTCCTGGAGACTTTTGAGCCTGGAGACTTTCTATTTAACTATTCTAGGTTAAAAAAAATTTTTTTTATTCATGAATTTTGTAGGTATACAGGTGACCATGTACTAAAATGTTATTGAACATACTCAATTATGAAATAACCTCTTCATAAAAGTAGCAAGTAACAAAAGATATACTTTAATAGTTAAATCAATAGTGACTACAATCTCTACTCCACTCTCTATGTAACTCCATCCTGAGCACTTCCTCCCTATTTTGGATTTCCCTGTCCTCTACTTGAACTCTACTGAGCCTATAACTCCACCTGCCACCTCAGGAATATCTAAAGAATGGTAACACAATATGGTCTTGAGTCGCTAAACCACCTCTATCCATGGTAAGCTAAGACTCAAAGACATCAAGTTATATCATATATAGTGTTCCGGGGTATTCTAAGAGGTGATTTTTAAGAAGTTCTGTTAATTGTGAGTATTCTGAGTTCATCTTAAGAAATGTGTCTTAGCTGGGTGCAGTGGCTCACAACTGTAATCCCACCACTTTGGGAGGCTGAGGCAGGTGGATCACCTGAGGTCGGGAGTTTGAGACCAGCCTGACCAACATGAGAAACCCTGTCTCTACTAAAAATACAAAATTAGCTGGGTGTGGTGGTGGATGCCTGTAACCCCAGCTACTTGGGAAGCTGAGGCAGAAGAATTGCTTGAACCCGGGAGGCAGAGGTTGTGGTGAGCCAAGATCACACCATTACACTCTAGCCTGGGCAGCAAGAGCGAAACTCCATCACAAAGGGGAAAAAAAAGAAATGTCTTGAACTCTTCTAAAATTACAATATAACTGATACTCATGTGTTGGCAAAATAATACAAGTTGAAAGTTACTTCAAATAAATATGACATTTAGCATGGGTTCTTAACCCATTTATGCCTAGTGTTAAGCTTGTGGGAGTTATTTACATCCTACTGCTCAAGGTCATCACCAAGGTCTGATTTTTTCCACAAAAAATTTTGCAACTTCTGGCATAAATGGGTTAAGTGTTCTCTATACTGAGATTTTATTTATTTTTATAATAACAACTATTTTTAAAGATGGGAATCTGTCCATGCTGCCCAGGATGGCCTTGAACTCAGCTTCCCGAGTAGCTGGAACTATAGGTACATGCCACTGCATCCAGTTTAAATAGTAGCCATTTGCTTAATATACCACCTAATAAAGCACTCACTAGTCTGGGTCCCATTTTATCAATGAATGATTATTAGCAAGCTCCTAATTGGCAGGGTTAACTTATATTCTGTTCATAATTTTAAAGCTAATGCTCTTTATACCAAGCTAAGACAAAAACTCCATGAAGTACCTTGGACCACTGCAACAGCTTGTGATAGGAGTACAAAGCACTGATTCCGATTCTTCCCAGTACACTTTTATCTACTTTACTGTTTTGTGGATCTTTGCTAACTGAAACAAAAAGCAGGCATACAAAAGAAAACAGTCACTTAAAATGATGGAAGAGCCAAATTAATACAGAATTATTGATACTACCACAAAGACCAGGTGTTGGCAAAATGTGCCCTGTTTTTGTATAGCCTATGAGCCAACAATGGTTTTCCTGTTTTCAAAGCATTGTTTAAAAAGAAAATAAAACAATGTGAGAGATCACATGTGGTGTGTTCAAAGCCTAAAATATTTACTATATGGCTTTTTACAGAAAAAGTTTGCTAACCCCTGATAAAGGCTACAGTAGTAAAGAACTCAGGTCAAAAACAAAGCAAATTCAAAACTACACAAATTCTATTTACCTGTAATAGTAAAGAGAGTAACAACTTAAATAATTCAAAACTTCAGGTGCTCCAGTATAATTTGCTAGCAATAGTTTTACCAATTTGAGTGAAAAGAAAAATAAGAATATAAAACATCTGATACTAAAACACCAATTCCTCACTTTTTATCATTATACTCTAACTTAATAAATAGATGGAAAACTTCAGAAACAGAAGGAAGGGTATCTGAAAACTGCATTAATTTATTCACAACCTGGAAAATATTAAGGAGTTTTACATTCTTGTTAAGAACACTGCCACTGGCCAAGCTGTGCCTTATGTCTATAATACCAGTGATTTGAGAGGCTGAGGTGGGAAGATCCCTTAAATGCAAGAGTTTGAGACTAGCCTGGGCAATGAAGCAAGATCCTGTCTCTACAAAAAATAAAAAAATTAGTTGGGTATAGTGACATGTTCTTGTAGTCCCAGCTCCTTGGGAGGCTGAGGCAGCAGAATTTCTTGAGCCCAGGAGTTCGGGGCTGCAGTGGGCTATGACTGCACCCCTGGACTCCAGCTTGGGTAAGAGAGGAAGACTCTGTCTCTAAAAAACAAAAAAGAACACCACATCATCCTCATACACAATATTCAGGCCAAAAGTTACATTTTACCTGTTTCAGCAAATTCACAAAAAGGAACATCTGGTCTTTCTTCTCCATAGTTTTTTGTGAGTGTTTTAGCAATGCAAACACAAAATGTCTCAAAATCTGCAAATTTTTCACAGCCCATTTTTACATTAAGGTACAATTTTCCCAATGTGGTCCAGTCACCTTTTTCTTTACAATGCTATAAAAATTATTAAAAACAAAACGAAAAAGAAAAAAAAGAATAAAAACTATGTCATTTATGCAAACATGGTTTTAGGGTCAAGCAAGTTTACGCATTAGATATACATAAATTAGTAAGACAAAATTTGCAAATCTTATAAACTTACTGACAAGCACCACATCAATAATATACTATTGTAAGTTTGCTTTTCTGGCTATAGTAAAGCCTCTATAAATTCCAAACAGCAATGCACATTTGCTTTAATTATCCAGGTCTTAAAGTGTTTAACTATACTCACCCCCAAACCTGAACTTGACAGTGGAGATGGATTTTATGGAAAACAGATGATGAGCAGCATGATTTGAGCTAGCTCCAGGGCAATGCATTATTTTACTACTTTTAGAAATTCCCTTTTAATGTTATGTGGGCCCAAATTATAAATGGCTAAATATCATTTTGGACATTACATTCTACAAAAGTAGCTACAAAGTAAATTTCAGTAAACTTATCTTTCTATAATTTCTGTTAAAAAGTCTTTCACAACAACGAAAAAGTAGTCTAAAGGATATAAAAGTACTAATTAAAACCAGAGCAACAATTACTACATACATACAAAAATGATATTAAATTTAAAAGTAATAATCATTCTTAAGGTCCTCATTTCTTATACGCTAAATGGTTGGAGGGTTCTGTGTGAGCTGGGCTTTCTTCCACCATTTCATGTACTGTAGCCATCCATAACAAGTACCTCAGCTTTCCTGTGAACTGAGTGAGTCTGCCTACCCTCAAGAATTAAAGACTAAGTTTATAATTATTATTTTACTTTAATGTAAGTTAATTTTGAAACTGAACAATTATTTTTAGAATTCTTTTTAAAACAGTCTACAACTCTAGAAATTAAAATGTTTGCATTTCAAAATACTAACTTGTAAGAAAAATAAAACTTCCTTTTCTTGAGCATTTTCTCTGTATAACAGCCACATTCCTAAAACTTTTCATAAAATGGAGTTATTATTCAAAACTTTTTGGTTGCTATTGATTTTCAGACACCCCAGCGATGTATTTAAAATAATAAATGTCTTTTTTTTTTCTTTTCTCCTAGGCAGAACTGTGGTTCAGAAGGATAGAATAATAAATATCATACCTCTAATTTATTCAAGGCTGAATCTAAATCACACTTCCAGTTCTTTTTAAATTGCCTCATCTGTAACCTTTAACAACAGAAAAGGGTTAATTATGCTATATTTAAAGTATATTGCCTTAAAAGTCACTGCCGTATCTAATTAATCTTTTCTATAGTTTATACCTAAGAAACCAGAAGAAAAAAAATGAATGTATATAATATGCAATAAACATTCTTCAGAGCTTAAAAAAAAAAGGGAGCGATATAGATACCTACTTTATACTATTTCCTCCCCAAAACAATAAGAAGGAAAAAGCAAATTCCACATGAAATCATACCTTCAGCCTAACTTGAAGACAGAAGATGCCAAAACTTCAAAATAACTGTGACTAAAAGGAGAAAAAAAAAGACCAAACATGATCTCTATTGCTCCTATCCTACCCTTACTGCTCCACGGGATTTGTGGCAAGCAAAGACAGACCAAAACAAAAACAGAGCAAGTAAACACACAAAACCTGACGGGGGGAACTGAAGAGGAAACTACCAGAAAGATCTAACATTGATTTAAAAATACTGACACAAAGACTGAGTCCACATTAAATCTGAAAATGCTAAAAAACAGAAAGCATCTGGGAAGATCAGAACATAGACCACAAGGAATGATCTTAAAAGTCTGTGTGATTTAAAGGAAGCAATTTTTGAAATGCATAGTTTTTGGAAAAGAAAAAAAAGACAAAAATGAAAAAAGCACCCTTTAGCACTAAGAAAGAAAAGAAAAAAAAAAAAAAGGCAGAAGGAGTAAGAAGGTACCACTGAACTAGGAGTATTATGTAATACCCAACTATGAGTTCGTCGATTTTGGCAATTTGTCTAGAGCATTAAGAAGGAAGAACATACTATCACATTTGGGATTAAGAAAAAAAATGAAAAACAATGTTCTAACTCCTTTTACAAAGCAAGTATAACTGATATTTAAACTAGATAGACAGGCTGTGTGAGGTGGCTCACACCAGAAATCTCAGCACTCTGGAAGGCTGAGGTGAGCAGATTCCTTGAGTCCAGTATTTTGAGACCAGCCTGGTCAATATGGTGAATCCTACCTCTGCAAAAATTAGCCAGGCATGGTGGCATGCACCTGTAGTACCATCTACCTGGGAGACTGAGGTGGGAGAATTACCTGAGCCCAGGAAGTCTGGGCTGCAGTGAGCTGTAACTGCACCACTGTACTCCAGCCTGGGAAACAGAGCAAGATCTTGCCTCAGTCAATCAACAGTCAAACAAAAAACAACAGCTTTTATAAATACAAAAATATATATATATATATATAAAATGATACAGAAAACCTCACTTACAATAGCACCCAAAATATTAAGTACTTATACAAGGAAAATTATAAAACATTCCTGAAAGACACATTACTACTACATGGAGCTAGGAAGTTGACACTAAATATATGGAAAAGCATACATGCAAGAAGATCCAGGAAAACATTGAAAAACTATGAAAAAGAATTATCCCTACCAAATATTAAAATATACTATTAAAACTTCTATAGTTACTACAGTGTGGTTCCAGTGCAGGAGCAGGCAAACAGTCCAGTGGAATAAAATACAAAGAGGAGAAACAGACACCACAAATACGGAATTTAGAATATGATAAAGGTGGCATCTCAAATAACTGGAGGTAAAGATGGACACTTTAATACATGTTGTTGGGAAAGGTGGATAATCATTAGAAAAAGCTATAACTGGATCCATATCATACAACATACCTAAGAGAAAAAACTCCACGTAGATTAAAAACTTAACTGTAAAAATGAAATCATACAAATAGTAGAGGAAAACATGTGCCAGTTTGTCTAAAACATTCATGTAGAGAAATGATGACCCAAAATCCACATGCAATAAAACATAACCTTGACTCAAAACTGAGAAAAAAGACTGAAATATAAGATTGCATAAAAATAAAACCTTTTGCATGGTAAAAAACACCAGAAGGTCAAAAGACAACTGACAAACTGGAAGAAAAATTGCAATATTTACTACAAAAGCCTAATATCTGTATATGTTAAGAACTCTAAAAGTTTAAGGACCAAAGAACAAAAACGTAATAGAAAGAGGGGGAAAAAGAGCAAACAGTTCATACAAAACATGTAAAAATAGTCCTCAAGTATCTGAACAGAAAATGCTCAAATTCATTCATGAGAGAAATGCAAACTAAAAGACCATTTGTCACCTAATAGATTAGCAAACATTAAAAAGTGTTTTAACACATTATGTTAGAAAGCTGGGCAGTAAAAAACGATGAGTTCGTGTCCTTTGTAGGGACATGGATGAATCTGCAAACCATCATTCTCAGCAAACTGACACAAGAGCAGAAAATCAAACACCGCATGTTCTCACTCATAGGCGGGTGATGAACAATGAGAACACATGGACACAGGGAGGGGAGCACTACACACTGGGGTCTGTTGTGGGGAAATAGGGGAGGGACAGTAGGGGGGTGGGGAGTTGGGGAGAGATAGCATGGGGAGAAATGCCAGATATAAGTGATGGGGAAGAAGGCAGCAAATCACACTGCCACGTGTGTACCTATGCAATAATCTTGCATGTTCTTCACATGTACTCCAAAACCTGAAATGCAATAAAATAAATAAATAAAAAAAAAAAAAAAAGAAAGCTGGGCTGAAATAGGCAGTCTCATATTTCTGATGGGAACACAAATGGGTGCAACTGTTCTGGAGGGAAATTTGGCAATACCTAACAGAAGTTATATATACTTAACTTTAAAAGTTATAAACTTATCTTTAAAAATTGTTGATTTTTAACTAAGCTCATGGGAATTTCCAAAAATAGTACATAATGTCCTGTGTACTCTTCACCCAGCTTTTTCTAATAGTGACATCTTATATACTACAAGGAAACTGACATTGGTACAATATTGTTTACTACAGACCTTATTCAGTTTTTGCCAATTTTTATATATATTTGTGTGTGCGTGTATGTGACCACAACTGTTCCATTTCCACGAAGGAATTTTCTCATGGTACCCTTTTCTACTCATCCCCTCTCCAATGTTCCTGTCCCCTGGCAATCACTAATCAGTTCTCCACTTCTTAGTTTTGTCATTTCGGGGATATTTCATAAATGAAATGCATGCATTGTGCAGCATGTAGCCTTTTGAGATTAGCTTTTAAAATTCAACATAATTCCCTTGAGATCAATACAATCTGTTGCACATTTCAATAGTTTCTCCCTCTTTTTCCTGAATAGTATTCCATGGTATGTACCACAGTTTAACTATAACTATTCATTCACCTATTGAAGGATGCATGAGTTTCTTTCCAGTTTCTGGTTATTACAATTTAAAGCTGCTAAGAACATTTATGTATAAGTTTTGATGTGATCATAAGTTTTCATTTCCCTAGGATAAATGCCCAGGAGTTCAATGGCTGTTTTTGGTATGTGCATGTTTAGTTTGTAGAGAAACTGCTGAACTGCTTTTTGGAGTGGCTGTTACCATTTTATATTCCCACCAACAGCATATGATCCAATTTATCCATACCCTCCCCAGCATTTGGTGTTAACACCATCAAAAAAATTTTTTTTTCTGTCATTCTGATAGGTGTGTGGTGATATCTCATATGGTTTTATTTTACATTTCTCTTGTGGCTAACAATGTTGAACTTATTTTCATGTGCTTAGCTGCCAACTGCATACCCTCATTGGTGAAACATGTTTATGTCTTTAGCCCGTTTTCTTTTTTTGGAGAACTGCTCACTCTGTCACTCAGGCTGGAATGCAGTGGCACGATCTTGGTTCACTGCAACCTCCACTTCCTGTGTTCATGTGATTCTCCTGCCTCAGCCTCTTGTGTAGCTGGGACTAGAGGTGTGCGCAACCACACCTAATTTTTTATTTTTAGTAGAGTCGGGGTTTCACCATGTTGGCCAAGCTGCTTTCAAACTCCTGACCTCAAGTGATCTGCCCATCTTGGCCTCCCTAAGTGCTGGGATTACAGATGTAAGCCACTGTGGCTGGCCCCCATTTTCTAATAGTATCATTTGTTTGTTTACTATTGAATGTTGAGACTTTTAAAATATATTCTCGGCTGGGCACGAGAATGTATTTCAAAATATATTCACAGTGGCTCATGCCTGTAATCCCAGCATTTTGGGAGGCTGAGGCAGGTGGATTATGAGATCAGGAGTTCAAGACCAGCCTGGCCAACATGGTAAAACCCCATCTCTATTAAAAATATAAAAATTAGCTGGGCGTGGTGGTGTGCATCTGTTAAGTCTAGCTACTCAGGAGACTGAGGCAGAAAAATTGCTTGAACTCAGGAGGTAGAGGATGCAGTGAGCTGAGACTGTGCCACTGCACTCCAGGCTGGGTGACAGAGCAAGACTCCATTTTGGAAAAAAAAAAGTGGGCATATATATATATATATATATATATATATATATATATATATATGTTGTAACTAGAATTGTGTGTGTATATATATACATACATATATATTCATATATATATATAGAATATATATATACACATACATATATATATATTCTAGATACAACATAAAGTGAAAATATTGTTTACAAATATTTTTCCCTAGTCTATGGCTTATCAACACTTTATTTCATAGGTTGCTTTTGGTGTCATCTTTTAGCCTTCTTCATTTAGCCCTAGGTCTCCAAATTTTCCCCTATTTTTTCCTAAAAGTTTTATAGTTTTATGTTTAAATTCACAATTCATTTTGAATTAATTTTTGTATAAGTGTCAGGTTTGGGTCAGTTTTGTTTGTTTGTTTTACTATGGAGGTTTAATTGTTTCTGCATCATTTGTTTAAAAACTAGCTTTCTTCCATAGAATTGCCTTTGTACCTTATAAAATCAATTGAACATATAGTAGTGTTGTTAATTTCTGGATTCCCTCTTTTCCTGTGATCTATATGTCTCTCCCTTCATCTAATAACAGTGTCTTAATTACTTGATTACTGTTAGTAAGTCTTAACATTAAGTAGAGTGAATCCTTTTACTTTATCCATTTTTTTTTTTTTTTAGACACGGTCTCAATCTGTCATCCAGGCTAGAGTGAAGTGGTGCAATCACAGCTCACTGCAGCCTCAATTTCTGGGGCTCAAGTGAACCTCCCACCTCAGCCTCCCAAGTAGCTGGAACTAAAGGTGTGTGCCACCATGCCCAGCTAATTTTTTATATTGTTTTGTAGAGATGGAGTTTTGACACATTGTCCAGGCTGGTCTTGAATTCCTGGGTTTAAGTAATCTGCCTGCCTCGCTCTCCCAAAGTGTTGTGATTACAGGTGTGAGCCACTGCACCCAGCCTATTCTTTTCTAAAAGTTGCCTTAGCTATTCTAGTTCTTTTATCTTTGCACATAAATTTTAGAATAAACCTTTTTATACCTACAAAAAAATCTTGCCAAAGGGATTCTGATAGGAATTGAGTTAAACCAATAATGAAATTTTTGGGAACTGACATGTTTACTATATTGAGTTTCCCAATCCATGAACATAATATGTCTCTCCATTTATTTAATCTTTTGATTTCTTTCATCAGCATTTTGTAACTTCCAACATACAAGTTTAACATGTATTCAGTCAGATATCTAGCTATTTTTTTTTAGACATTGTAGATGATATTGTTTTAAATTTTGTTTCCCTAGTTCGTTTTCAGTATATAGAAATATGGCTGATTTTTGTGTTGACTTTTATGCTGCAACCTTGCTGCACTCATTAGTTCTAGGAGGGTTTTCTCTTTTTGGTACATTCCTTGGCATATATGTACAAAATGCCATCTGCAAAGATGGATAGTTTTATTTCTTCATTTCCAATCTGTATGCTAGCTATTTCCATTTCTTGCCTTACACTGGCTAAGATTTATCATAGTATGTTGAATAAGAATGGTACCAGTGAACATCCTTCCCAGGTTCCCAATCTTAGAAGGAAGCATCCAGTCTTTCATCTAAATATATATTTGCTGTAGGTTTCTTACAGATAGTCTTTGTGAAGTTAAAGAATTTCTTCCTTTATTCATAATTTGCTGAGTTTTAAAAATCATGCATGGATATCAAATTTTGTCAAATGCTCTTCTGTATTAACTGAATAATCATGTGGTTTTTCTTCTTATGCTGTAGATATGATAAATTACATTAATTTTCAAATATTGAACCATTTTTGCATTCTTGGAATGAACCCTATTTGGTCATGTGTATAATTCTTTTTATGAATTCCTGGATTCAATATGGTAGTATTTTACTGAGAATTTCTGCATCAAAGCTCAGGAGAGATAATACTCATTTGTAATTAATTAGTTTTCTTTCTTTCTTTTTTTTTTTTGAGATTGACTGTCACTCTTGTTGCCCAGGCTGGAGTGCAATGGTGTGATCTCGGCTCACCTCTGCCTCTCGGGTTCAAGTGATTCTCCTGCTTTAGCCTACCAAGCAGCTGCGATTACACGCATGTGCTACCATGCATGGCTAATTTTGTATTTTTAATAGAGATGTGGTTTCACCATGCTGGTCAGGCTGGTTTTAAACTCCTGACCTCAGTTGATCCACCCGCCTTGGCGTCCCAAAGTGCTGGGTTTACAGACTAAGCCACCGTGGCCTGCCGTAATTTTATTTTCTGTTGTGGTACTCTCTGTGTCTGGTTTTGGTATCTGGGTAACACTGGCAACAAAATATACTGGTAAAATCCTTTATATTTTCTGGAAGAGACTGTGTAAATCCATGCTGATTCTTTTTTAAATGACTGGTAGAATTGTCCAATTAAACTAACTGGTCCTTGAGATGTCTTTTTGGGAAGCTTTTAAATGATAGATTAAATTTCTTCCATAGTTATAAGACTATTTAGATGATCTAGTTCATATTGCATAAATTTTGGTTTCCTGTGGTTTTAAGAACTTGCTCCATTTCATCTGTGATGCTGAGTTGATGTCAAGTTGTTCAAGGCAATCCCTTATGATCATTTTAATGGCTGCAGTCACTGTACTGATAACCCTGGTCTCATTTCTGGTATTGGTAATTCATGTCTGTTTTTTTTTTTTTTTTTTTTTGTCTTGCTAGAGGGTTATCAATTTTATTGATCTTTTCAAAGAAACAGCTTTTTGTTTCATTGATTTTTGTTTTTAGCTTCATTGATTCATATTCTTACATTTATTGCCTTTCTGATGCTTGCTTTGAGTTTATTTTGTTCTTATTTTTCCTTGTTTCTTGAGGTGGGAGCTTAGAATATTGTGTAAGACTTTCCTCTCAGGAATGCTTTAACTGCATCCCCAAGTTGTGATACATTTTCATTTTTATTCAGTTCTAACAGTTCACTTAGTTTTCTTTTGAAACTTTCTCTTCACACATGGATTATCTAGAAGTGTGTTGTTTAATTTCCAAGTGTTTGGAGATTTTCCTATTATACCGCCCCCCCACTGTTGATTTCCAGTTTGACGCCATTTATTCAAATAATGTACTGTGTATAGTTTTAATTCCTTTACATTTTTTGAGGTTTATGATTCAGGATATGGTCTATCTTTGTGAATGTTCCATAGGTGCTTGAAAAGAATATGTATTCTTGCTGTTTTGGGGTACAGTGTTCTATAAATGCCTATTAAATCCTGTTGACTAATGGTGTTTAGTTCTATATCCTTGCTGATTTCCTAGTGTTTCTCTCGACTATTGAGAGAGGGATATTGAAGTCCCCAACTATAATTATAGATTTGTCCATTTCTCCTTTCAATTCTATAATTTTGTTTCATGTATTCTGAAGCTGTTTTTTGGTGCACATATTTTCATAATTGCTATGTCTTCTTGGCATATTGATTACCTTATCATTATGTAGTGTCCCTATTTGTCCCTGTAGTTTTCTTTGCTCTGAAGTCTATTTTATTTGTTATTAATATAATCACTCATGCTCCTAACTAATGTTTGAATGGTATATTGTTTCAACTACCTATATCCTTATAATCGAAGTTAATTTCTTGTAAAGGGCATATGGTCATATTTTTATATATATACTCTGTATATATATATATATATATATACTCTGTGTATATATAAAAGTATATATATTTTATATATATATATAAAATATATATACTTTTATATATGTATACTCTGCCAACTGCAATCCTTTAGTTATTGTAATTGGAACATTTACACAAACAGTATATCTTGGATATCACTCTAAATAAATTCATAGATAAATTCTTCATTTTTTTTATGGCTGCAAAGTACTTCATTGTGTGGATATACTATATTATTCATCTACTGTATTGGTAGTTAGATTGTCCCTAATATTTTGCAAGTATAAACAATGCTGTAATGAATAACCTTGGGTGTGCACATTTTTGTATTGATAGGGGTATATTTTCAGGGTTCATATGTGGAATTGGGATTGCTGAGTCAAAAGGTAAGTGCACTAGAGCAACAACTAAAAAAAATATACAAAGAGAGACACTCAAAAACTATAGATAATCAGAATGGAATTCTTAAAAATGTTCAAGTAATCCTCACAAGAAAATAAACAAAAAGGGAAACAGGAGATAAGAAAAAAAGTAAATAATAAAGTTACAGACTTAATTTCAATATTTACTTTCAACACTTAAATATAAATGTTTTAAAATAATCACTGAATGTTAAGAAAATTCCTAGGTTATAGGCACATATAAAATTCTCACTAATGTCCTGAATATAAACGTTAAAATTCTTTCTAGCAGCCTTATCTTCTGTTGAAGTCTTTCAAATGAACTGTAAACTAGCTAATTAAAAATATAATCAAAATCAAAATATAAATGTGAATTAAAATTCATTTGCCCACTTTGGAATGCCAAAGCAGGCAGATTACTTGAGCCTGGGAGTTCATCAGACTGTGAAACATATTGAAAATCTGCCTCTGAAAAAACACAAAAAAATTAGCTAGGGTATTATGGCATGTGCCGAGTGTTGGGAGGCTAAGGTAAGAGAACTGCTTGAACATGAGAGGCTGAGGTTACAGTGAGCGATGAGCCATGAGCCATGATTGCACCACTGTACTCCAGCCTTGGTGACAGAGGGAGATCCTGTCTCAAAGAAAAAAAAAATTATTTGCCTAGTGCAGAAAAGGGTGATTATTTCAAAGAGTCAAAAACATTCAAATATAAAATGCATATACTATTTTTTTTTCTTTTACTTTGAGGCTGGGTCCACATCCTCAATCATAATTTAAACTCCGTAACTATCCAGTTATTATCCCACTCTCCCAAAATACTCTCCTTCATCAAATAGGTCACCAATGTTAGTACCTCTTAAAGAATACTACATACAGTCATGCATCATTTGATGATGGGGACTTTTTTTTTTTTTTTGAGACAGGAGTTTTTTTTTTGAGACAGAGTCTTGCTCTGTCGCTCAGGCTGGAGTGCGGTGGCACAATCTTGGCTCACTGCAACCTCTGCCTTCTGGGTTCAAGCGATTAACCCACCTCAGCCTCCTCAGTAGCTGGGATTACAAGCTAATTTTCATATTTTTTGTAGAGATGTGGTTTCACCATTGTTGGCCAGGCTAATTTTCTTATTTTTTGTAGAGATGAGGTTTCACCAGGTTGGCCAGGCTGGTCTCGAACTCACAACCTCAGGGGATCCATCTGCCTCGGCCTCCCAAAGTTCTGAGATTACATGCGTGAGCCACTGTACCTGGCTGGGGATATGTTCTCAGCAATATGTCTTTAGGTGATTTCACTATTCACCTAGGCTATATGGTATAGCCTATTGTTACTAGGCTACCAATCTGGACAGCTCATGTATCAATCATGGCTCATGGCTCACTGTAACCTCAACCTCTCATGTTACTCTACTGAATACTGCAGGCAACTGTTAACACAAACTGTAGACTTTACAAATACTATATACTTAGGTTACGCTCAATTTAGAAAACAGTTTTTCTTTCTTCAATATTAACTTTAACTTACTGTAACTTTACAAATTGTTTTTAAACTTTTTGACTTTTGTAATAACACCCAGCTTAAAACATAAACACACTGTATATCTGTACAAAAACATGTTCTCTATATCCTTATTCTATATGCTTTTTTCTATTTTTTAAAATTGTTATTTTTATCTTTTTTACTTTTTAAACTGTTTTGCTAAAAAATGAAGACACAAATACACACATTAGCCTAGGCCTACAGAGAATAATGATCATTAATATCACCATCTTCCACTTCCACATCTTGTCTCACTGGAAGGTCTCTGGGCCAATCACACGTATAGAGGTGTCATCTCCTATGATAATAATGCCTACTTCTGGAATACCTTCTGGAGGACCTGCCTGAGTCTGTTTCACACTTAACTTTTAAAAAATATAAGTAGGAGTACACTGTAAAATAACAGTAAAGTACAGTAAACACATAAACCAGTAGCAGTAATTTATTATCATTATCAAATATTATATACTGTACATAGTTGTATATGCTATACTTTTATATGACTGGCAGCGCAGTAAGTTTGTTTACACGAGTATCACTACAAACATACCGGGAGTGCATTGTGCTCTGACATTACAACAGCTAAGATGTCACTAGGAGACAGGAATTTTCAGCTCCATTAATGCAATTCCTGTGGGATCACCATGGTATATGGTATATGTCCATCGTTAACCAAAACATCATTATGGGGCACATAACTATAATGGTTTTGAAGTGGGAGCACAGGAAGGGGCAGAGGGTATAAAAACACAATTTTCAAAGTTATATGCTGTAAAACAGACTAAGAATATTCGTGATTGTGTTGCTTGTGTTTGAAAGCACAGTAGGGCAATTGTAGTTAACAGGAATGTACAGTGTATTTCAAACAGCCAGAAAAGAAGATCTGGAAGGTCCCTAATACAAACAAATGATAAACGTTTGAAATGATGAATATCCCAGTTACCCTGATTTGATCATTATACATTGTATACAAGTATCATTAAAACTCAAGTACTCCATAAATACATACAATTATTATGCATCAATAAAAAAATGTGAAAAGCTGGTTTGTTCCGGAGTCTTCCTATATACTAACAAGGTCTGCTGTCAATCATTGCCTGAAGGGTGAAGTTCAGTAGCTGTTCAGGGCACAAGATACTGTTATTCTCTTGACCCTTGATGCATATGCTTTTTTTCTGTGCCAACTGCTACTGAATCTGGTGGGAGATTAACATCTGCTAGTTACATGAGCTCTCTGCCATAGCTGCCACTGCCCAAAATGGGAAAAGTTTTTCACATATCACTCTGGAGAAGAATGAACTCCATATTTGGAAGACAACATTAATGCACCCTACTTAAAAACAAATTAGACTCCAGGACTATATGCTGGATGAATTATACTTTTCTTAAAAAAATTTGTTTCTTAGGTAGTCCCAAAAATCTATTTAGTCTATACAGTGTTACAAACATGAATATTGTTAATTATCAGTAATTAAATGTAATAAAAATCATAAAACTTGTAAAACTCAAATTAATTTCAATGCTAGTGACTGAAGAGAAGTACTACTACTTAGAGCTGCAATTCTTTTAACTGCACCAAGACATCCAGGACACAATGGCAAACTCACCAGGACACCACAGGTTATTTTAAATTTTCAGGCTGACATTTGTCAGACACTGAACAAATTACTACTATTAATTGTTTGGACCTAACTAATAAATGGGACTGTTAAGATCTTTCCTTTGGCCTATGGACACAGAAACAAGAAAGTCTGGGAACCTCTGCATTAGAGGGCAATGAGAAATGAGATAAAAATAGTGATGGAAGCTCCAATATTGAAGATTTCTGGGCATTCTGAAGATCTCAGTGGTTGATTTGCTCTTTATAAAATCTATACATTTAAAAAATTATAAGTCATTTAAACACATAATTTATATCTTTTTAATGCATGTTATACTTTAATAATTTTTTTAAAGTCATGTATATTTTGGTACTACTTGTACAACTGTGAAAGCTTTTTTTTTTTTCTTTTTTTAAAGGTCTTTGGAGGCCCATAAGCTAAACAGGGAAAGTAAATAAAGGAAGGGCACTAAAGTATTTTATTAAGCTAACAACAAAAAGTGAGTCAGAGAAAAAACGATGAAGGTAATTTGTACAGATATAAGAAAATACATTAAGTGTAATTAAGTAGTGAAACAGAAGATAAAAGACACTGTTTTTATACTTGATGAGCAGGACATTGAGAGTAAATGACGTACTAAGAAAAATGAGGCGAGGCTGGCCAGAGGCAGCCTGACTAGAGCAGGATATAGCCAAGAATTGGGAGAAGGTTTTATGACGGGTAACTACCTAAATGTTTGAGCATGCTAACAGTTACTAGGGCTTTGCCTTCAGCTTTTATAAGTCCCCACCAAGACACATATATTTTGGCTTAAATAATAATGATGTTTCTCACCTGGATTTCATTTCCAGAACTGCAGTTATTTCTTGTTTGGAAGCTTGTACTTGGTATAAGAGCTTAACAATATAGTTAAAGTGCTCTGGGTCAAGCACCATCCCAGTTTCAATAAGCTGCAGAAGAGAAAAGAGTGGTTATTTTTATAAAAATGTGACACAACTGAGGAGCCCTGTGTGAAATGTGTGTGAAACAACCTAGACACTGATGGAAGAAGAGAAACATGGAGACAAGTGGAATAAAACTCATTTAAAAAATCTGAGGCACAGAACCACAAAAGGATATCCTACTTTAATAATTTAAAGCAAAAAGGAAAATACTAAGTTTTTGAATTTTCTTCCTGTTGTCTAAGTTATCTCAACCACTTTCTCATTTATACCTCTTATTTGGTACTCAGTCTATCTTCTAGTCCAGGACTGGTGTTCATACCTTATCCCTGATTGTAAACTTCCTGAGAAATACTGTTCCTGTGCCTCACACAGAGCCATGACCAGAGAATAATCAGTGATTCCTTGATAAATTAATAACTCAGGTTGACTAACTGCCCACATGTAATACAGTACTTAATTAAAAAAAAATCAACTCAAAGGTTTTATCCATCATTCACATATGACTCATTTCCTGTCTTCTTCATGAGCCTCAGCTCTAATGAAGAGGGCCAACAGGGGAATGTTTGGATACTTCTAGTGTGAGAATGGATGAATGAGAGGCAGGCCTTCTCTGACAGCTCTTTTGCATGACATCATCCTGGAAAAGTGGGAAGGTATAAGGTTGTGAGCTAACAGTCTTATTAATTGCGTGAGCTCAAATGATCCTCTTGACCTTGATTCAAAGGTATTATGACTAGGTCCTTCAATGCTACCCTGGACAAAGGTTTAGAGAGTTAAGAATGACTCAACTGAGTGATGTTTGAAATTCTGTGAGCAGTATTTTTGCTGAGATTTTTTGTGGCTCTATTTCGGTTTTCAGAAAAATTCCCCCTTTAAAAAATTACTGAAATATCAAAGTATTTTTTGAATGTTTGGGAGAATGTATGCTTTATGTCTCCAGTATAGATTTGAAGGAAGTACTAGAAAATAAAAATTTGGGATAGGATAACCAAACAATACCAGGGGAAAATGGAAAAACTACCTGTTCCAAGGTATAACGTGAAATGTTGTGATCTGGCTGTTAGAACTTAAAATTATATATTTTGAGACAAAATTTATTTTAGTGAAAGGTAATAGTAATAAGCTGCTGAGAGATTTTCCCCCACTTTGAACTCCAAGGAAAATTGTTGCAAATTTAGTGGTACTAGGCCCCCTTTGAATGGGTCCTAGAAATGTTACCCTAAGCCATGCGATTAAACAACTTAAGCTAAAAATAGTTTTGGTGAAAAATTCTGTAAAAATGACTGTTTGAAGCCTAAAGATTAGGCTCTAATCCTTAAACTCTATTAGCTCCTCTTGATTCAAAGCACGTTCAATTTTATTTTAAAAGAGGGAAACAGCTCCTCTCCTAAACCTACCAATCTACTACCTTAACAAATAGTTTTCCAAACTTTAGGAAGTAAAGGAGTGGGCATCATGACTTTTTTACTGTTATGCTCTATAATATTTGAAAGGACCATTGGTGGTCTAACTGTATTCACTGACCTTGTAGTGATTTTTGACTAAATAGATAAGGCCAAGTATAAACAAACTTGCAAGAGAACAAATCAGTTATCTGGTAACTGACATGCTTTAAAAACTGCCCTTTAACACTGCTTAAAAACCAGGGTAAATATAATTGTTTCATAATAGACTAGGTAACAATCTAAGGCAGTATAATAAGATGTTAATGATCTTTTCTCAGTGATATTTATGTTAAATACATGAAGTATGGTACACTGCTAGAATAAAGAGGAGGAAAAGCATATTTCTCCATGATGGTATTATGGTGTTATTACTGAACCTGAATAGTCTTAACAGGGAAAATTAGTACTGGTTTTAAACAACTTCCAGAATGGATGGCTCCATATTATTAGCTATGCAAAGATGAAAATTATTGTCTTTGTTAGATATTCTCCACTAAGGGTAATTTTATTTGGACAGTCACTGGGATACATTTTGCAGAAAGCCAAGTTATTAAGTATCAAACAATTTATGGGATCTTACTAAGATTTTTTACAACCACAATGGGTTATCAGTAACTTCTGATTAAAAAAAATTTATAGACAATTGTTAAGTTTTGTAATGTGAAACCTGAGGTATTTACTCAAATATCTGTTCATCTGCTAGAGTTCTTCCAATGTTGTTTCTGAAAGAAAATTGGCAGTTTTCCTATCAGGACTATTCTGAAGTAGATGATTAAGTAGTCTCAAGTGTTAGGAAGTATTTAACAAAAGTTGAATTTTACATTTTTGTGAGTACTTCTTGGTTTTTTAAAATTCCTGTTGTAAATGATCTCAGTTCTTTTAGAGAAAGAAAATTTTATTTAATCATCCTTATGGAGTAGAGACAAAGACAATTCATACATCAAAAAGCAATCACCTGAGTGCTTGAAACTATTTAAGGGGAAGACTTAACAGCCACTGGAGTCTTTTTTCAAAAACCTATTTCAAGAGAAAAGGAATCCTTCTGGAAATAGAATTCTTTGGCATCCAGAATGTGAATAAAAGGCAGCTCAAGTGTATACATGGAAACAAAATTATTTTCTTGATTACTCGTCATCAGAGAATAAAAGAGAGAAAATAAAATCATACCTTGCAAAATATATCAGTTAAAGCAGGTACAGCATTCCTTAATTTCATAGTTGCCACATGCTCAAATATGTTTAGTACTATTTTCAGAGAAGGCTAGATAAAACAAAAAAAATTACACTCATTTTCAGATCTTCTTTCAGTACAACTTAAATTTCTCAAATTCATTTATGTTGAAAAACACAGGTGGTCTCTAGGAAGTATACAAAAATATAACAAATACAGAAATTCAACTGCTAACTTCAAACAATCAATATGACAAAGAAATTAACGTAAAACATTAAATAACACATATTTTCAGGCTACTTACCTGTATTTTAACCATTATGCTGAGGTTCACTATTTGAAGTACTTCTTTCAATAAACAATGTTTGAGTAAAGAATTTAGAAGGTCATTTAGCACTTGTAAATCAAAGTGTATACCTGGGGGAAATTTTCTGTAGTATTCCATAAATATGTTTACTGCAAATGAAAATATATATACTAAAGTCATTTGCTGCTTTAGATAGCCATATTTCTTAAATTAGATAATTTTTCTATATTTAAAGATAAAATAGTATGAATTCAATATAAATTCTTGAAAGGCACAGTTCTAGTATTAGAAATATTTGATGGAAATTAAAACAAAAGTCAAAATGGCAACAATATGTGAAGTCAACCAAGCATGTTTCGCATGGAGTAACTCAACATGCTACCTACAAAGAATAGGTCCAAACTTCCATTCTCATATATCATAATGTCAATACGAACTCCTAGAGAGTCAAGCTCTGAGGCGGTCTTGAGGCGGTGGCCTTGGTACACATGTGAAGTTGTTTAGTTTGGTATTGGATGCAGACTGTTTTGACACATACCCATTCTTGTTGCTTTAAACTCACCAACATGTTGACATTGAGTATTTTTTTTTAACCTCTCCCTGCCTTGTCATGGGTGGGGATGTTTTTGATTTTAGTTTGTGGTTGTGAAAATTCTACTAAAAATTACAATGCTGATTAGTTTTCTTTGAGGAAGTACTTTAACCTTCCTTCATGCTCATCCAAATTTTTTTTTTTTTTTTTTTTTGAGATGGAGTTGTGCTCTGTTGCCCAGGCTGGAGTGCAGTGGCGCGATCTTGGCTCACTGCCACATCCGACTCTCTTGTTCAAGTGATTCTCCTGCCTCAGCCTCCTGAGTAGCTGTGATTACAGGCATGCACTACCATACCTAGCTAATTTTTGTATTTTTAGTAGAGACGGGGTTTCACCATGTTGACCAGGATGGTCTCGATCTCCTGATCTTGTGATCTGCCCACCTCAGCCTCCCACCACGTCTGGCCTAAATCCTTAATTTTCTATGTAACACGATATTTCCAATTTTTCCCCTTTACTTTTACTAAAATTATTTAAATTGGGATTCTTTCATTGATCACTTTTTCCTCATTCCAAAATTTCCCAAATTAAAATCTGTATACCTTAACTGCCTTAGTACAAATACTTTTGGTTTTATTTTGTGTTAATTATTTCTACTAGAAATACTCATTACCAGCTGGATTACCTAGTGTTGTTTGGGAAACCCAGTAGCTACTGACAAAGTTCAGTGGCACAAGTGAAAAATTAAAGATACATAAAGCAAGTTCTTAATTACCTACAAAGAGACTTACTCCCACACAATAACAGTGGGAGACTTTTAACACCCCACTGTCAGTATTACATCAACAAGACAGAAAATTAACAAGGATATCCAGGACTTGAACTCAGTTATGGGCCAAGCAGACCTAACAGACATCTACAGAACTCTCCACCACAAATCCACAGAATATACATTCTTCTCAGCATGACATCACACTTATTATAAAATTGACCACATAATTAGAAATGTTAAAGTTTTAATAATGTTTAAAACTTTAATAATATGGTATAACAAAATTCAAATCTTTTGTAAAGTTTTTTACATACTACAGTTATTTTCCCTGGGCACATACAGATACATTCTTGCTGCTATACATTGTTTTTTTTTTTTTGAGACTGAATCTCTCTGCGTCGCCAGGCTGGAGTGCAGTGGCACGATCTCGGCTCACTGCAACCTCCGTCTCCCGGGTTCAAGTAATTCTCCTGCCTCAGCCTGCTGTGATACTTTTGGCAGTATTTATGCAGCTGCCTGTACAGAAGCAGATCGACTGATAAAACAGTAAACCCAGAGTATTATTATAGCTTATTAATAAAACTGAAATTATAGACATTCAAAAAAGGTGCAGTTAAATCTATGTTAGCCAGTGTGTAAATAATCTACTAATTGACATGCAACCTTCCTCCTTTTTGTCATTATTTATTTATTTATTTATTTAAGACAGAGTCTTGCTTTGTCACCCAGGCTGGAGTGCAGTGGCACGATCTCAGCTCACTGCAACCTCTGCCTTTCTGGTTCAAGTGGCTCTCCTGCCTCAGTCTCCCGAGTAGCTGGGATTACAGGTGTGTGCCACCACGCCTGGCTGTTTTTCTTGTATTTTGAGTAGAGACAGGGTTTCAGCATGTGGGCCAGGTTGGTCTTGAACTCCTGACCTCAGGTGATCTGCCTGCCTCAGCCTCCCAAATTGCTGAAATTATAGGCGTGAGGCACCACACCTGAACTCATTATTTTTAACATGTTAATATATTTTCTGCATTGAAAATAATAATCCTCTTGTCCAGGTGCAGTGGCTCAGGCCTGTAATCCCAGCTGAGGTGGATGGACCACCTGAGGTCAAGAGTTTGAGACCAGCCTGGCCAACACGGTGAAACCTCATCTCTACTAAAAATACAAAAAAATTAGCAAGACATGGTGGTGCACGCTTGTAGTCACAGCTACTTGGGGAGGTACTGAGGCAGGAGAATTGCTTGAACCCAGGAGGCAGAGGTTGCAGTGAGCCAAGATCGAGCCACTGCACTCCAGCTTGGGGGACAGAGGGAGCCTCTGTCTCAAAACAAAACCAAAACCAAATAATGATCCTCTCTTGTTAAACTGTTGGGTAGAAACTGTCTGAATATTTTAATAAATTTTAACACAAACTGCTATATTGTCTTTTACTTCATTTACTTTTTTTTGAGATATGGTCTTGCTTTGTCACCTAGGGCTGGAGTGCAGTGTTGTGATCTTGGCTCACTGCAACCTCTACTTCCCGGGCTCAAGTGACCTTCCCACCTCAGTTTCCGAGTAGTTGGGACTACAGGTGTGCACCATCATGCCTGGCTAATTTTTTAAATTAATTTTTGTAGAGATGGGGTTTTGCCATTTTGTCCAGGCTGGTCTAAACTCCTGGGCTCAAGCAATCCACCTACCTTAGCCTCCCAAAGTGCTGAGATTACAGGTGTGAGCCATTGCCCCCGGCCTACATTGCTTTTTAAAAAGGTTTGTCAATTCATAATGCTACTTTACCAATTACTCACCAGAATCAGGTACATTTACTCCTTTCTTTGGTTAGGAATGCGTAATTCTAGAATCATTAACCACTGGATTTTCCTCTTGAAATGTTTCTAATTTTCACAAGAAGAAGCAATATTCATGCCTTTCTAAACAGCTCATTGAACTCATTATTCTTATATATTGAAATAGTTTTATATATTACCAGTGGTAAATCTAAAATATTGAAGATAATAGCTCTTTAGTTCAAATTTATGTGATCAAATTTCTATCTTTTAAATTCCCTTTGATTACTTTAAACCACAGAAATCGTCATCTGTCTAAAAATCTGATTTAAAAAATTTTTCTACTGAATTGCTAATACAATTCATTGATTCATTCTGGTACAAGCTAAATAGCAGCTGTTTTAAAACGTCTTTGGCCATAAAACTTCTGGAAAGGAAATTTTTATGTGGAAATTCAAATATAAAACAGATAAAAAGGACCTATAGTTTTACTCTTAGGTATATGCCCAAAAGAACTGAAAACAAGAACTCAAACAGAGACTTATATATCAAGGTTCTTGGCAACATTACACTACCCAAAAGGAGAAAACAACCCAAGTGCCCATCAACAGACGAATACATAAACAAAACGTGATACATACCCATAATAGGACATTATTCAGTCTTAAAAAGGAAGGAAATTCTGACATGTGTTATAATATAGACAAACCTTGAGGACATTATGCTAAGTGAAACAATCCAGACACAAAAGGACAAATATTGTATGATTTTACTTATATGAAATACCTAGAAATAGACAAATTCATAGAGTCAGAAAGTAGATTAGAGATTATCAAGGGCGGAGAATGAGGGTAATGAGGGTTACTGTTTAATGGGTAGAGTTTCTGTTTGGGATGAGAAAGTTCTGGGAATGGATAACGGCGATGGTTACACAACATTGAATGTACTTAATGCCAGTGAATTTTACACTTAAAAATGTTTAAAATGGTAAATTATATGTATATTTAATCACATACATGCTTCCAAAATGTCCAAGACAGATTGTGGAAATGTTCTAGATTAAAGGAAGCTACAGAGTCATGACCACTAAATGCACACCTGGTCTTGGACTCGATCCCAAACTAGACGGAAAAATGCTATAAAAGGCCATTATTGGGTCAACTGACAAAATTTGAATATAAATAATAGATTAGACAAAACTATTGCACTCATGTTAAATTTACTAATGTGGATAAATATACCATGGTTATATAAAAGGATAGCCTGTTTTTCAGAAATATGCATTAAAGTATTTAGTGATAAAGGGCCATGATGTGTGCAACTTAACTTTAAGTGGTTCAGGAAAAAATTTGTGTGTATGGCCATGCACATATGTGCACATGTGTGTACACACACACATACATGGAAAGGAGGAGAGAGAACAAATCCAAATGATAAAGTAAGCATATGATTATTGTTTGTAATTTTATTTTCACAGATTTTTGTAAATTTAAAATTATTTCTGAATAAAAACTTAAAATTTAAAAACTTCTCAAAAGAATTTTATGTGGAAATTCAAATATAAAATAGATAAACAAGAAACTATGGTTAAACAGGGGGTGGGAGAGGGGTCCACTGACTCAGCTCCCTTCTATTGTGCACCAAAATGGTTCCTGAGGCCTCTCGGTACAGCCTGAGCAGCTAAATTCATACCTTATACTATGGTATTCAGAGTCTCTTTAAGTTGCTTTCTAGTTATCATTTTTAAAGTGATTCCTCTTGTATCAAATCCTATGGTCTTTCTAAACACTAAACCCCTCATATATATCAGGTCTATTCTGAGCTGTCTATTCTTTCCTACTGATCTAAGCTTTTATTTTACACCAAAAAATTTCCACAGGTCCTTGACAACTTTCTACATTTATTCTTTGCTACAGGCTCTTATTTTTATTTTGTATTAATTGTTTTAAAGAAAAATTCAGATGTATTTTTCTTGTGGCCATATTGAATCTTTACACAGTCAGAATTACACGTTGGGGAGTTTTGCATCTTTTTCATGACATCCTCTTTTCTTCCACATCTCATGTTATGGAATTATTTCTGGAACTTAAAAGTTCATCCACATCTAACCTATAAAGTTTCTCCTCCTTGGCTATCACAATCCCTCAGGTCACAAGTACATTCCCAGATAGGCTCCTATTACTTCACCTTAACTACTACTTCTTTGTTATAGTTAGATTAAGTTCAGACTAGCAATTCCCTTAGGTGTTTTCCTTTAATCCTTGGGGAGATGATATCACAAGCCAAACAAAACAGTAAATCTGTTAGAGACTTTCTTCCTTCTTCTTCTTCTTTTTTTTTTTTTTGCAGATTGAGATCTCAAGCAGAAATATATGAAGTAAAGGTGCTCTATTACCACATCTATGTGGCTTTGGTGGTTGTGTGAGGGTGACAAATACAAATTAAGCATGGTCTTCATACTCTTGCAGCTTACTATTAGTATGAAGAGAAGGTAGCAAAGAATGGGATGGGGTTGTGGAATCAGATAAGGGCCTAATAGAGGAGGTAATCCTACTTCCTATGTGTTAGCCTCAAAGTCTGAATAGTTCTTTGCCATGAGGAAAGGGGATGGAACTAGAAGCATCCCTGACAGAGAGAAGTGGTAATAGTAGCCTGGAAGTTTTAACACAGCCTAGCATGTATAGGGAACTGCACAGAACTCACTGGATGGTGCACTGGCCACAAGAGGTAAATGTAAAAAGAGAAGAAGGATGAAGAAGTAGGAAAGATTTAGCTTCTGAAAAATCCCTTTAGATAGAGTTAAAGACTAATTAACAATACCATTCTATCTTACACTTGTAAATAAAATTTCTAAGTCATGAAAATATTAGTGTGCAAGGGAATTACAGTGTTAGGTAGTTTATCATTTTTTAAAATTAATCAAAATATCTCATTTATTTTCAATCCTTTCTTAGGCCAACAGAGCCATTCTTGAGTAAGGCATTCAGTTTTCAAAGTTACAAATTATTGAATTTACTTTTAAACTATTTTCAAACAACAGCACATTACTTAATATCCCCACATTAATAGCTTTATACTAATCATTTAATTGTTTCATACCTGCACGCTGTAGCAAACACAGTTCATTGATGTTTATATATTTCTTAAACACATCCATGCAAACCTGCAAAAGTCATGAAAAATGTAAAATAACCTTTTAAAAATATTTTGTAAGAACTACACAAATTTCAATCCCATCTTTTTACTTATACTGAAATTTTTAACTGATCTCAAAGCATTGGAATAAAGATGCTGATGTTTGGTTAACTCACAGATATGAAGTACATACATATTGAATTCATTAAAAAATCTTATGTTATTTTTTAAATAACCATTTCCTGGTGCAAAGATAAACATACTGACCAATGTATTAGAACAGAGAGCCCAGTAACAGACCCACTCATACATAGTCTGCTGATTTATAACATGGTGTCACTGTAGTGCACTGGGGAAAAGATGGTCTTTTTGATAAACGGTAATGTGTCACCTGAAGATCCACATGGGAAAAAAATTGTATCTTGATTCTCTTCTTATATCATAAACAAAAATCAATTCTAGCTGATTTGATTCTGCAAGAGGTAAAGCAAACTTTTAAAGGAAAAACCTAGAAGAACATCTTCATGACTGTGGCAATCTTCAACAGGACACAAAAAGTTAACACCACAAAAGAAAACTGACAAATTGGACTATAAAAATAAAGAAATTCTATTTTTCAAAAGATACTTTAAAGAGGGTAAAAGGGGTTTCTGACTACCATAGCATTGCAGTGAGGATCAAATGCCTGAAGACTTGGCCTTGGACCAGCCATTTCAGTGGAGAAGTGATGGCATGGTGAGCCAAACGGATGAAAGCATTTCAGTGGGATTTTGCTAGAAAGTGGAAGAAAATGCATTTGCTTAGTTTGTATTACACAGAGAAAGACTCTCATCAGTATTAAAACCTACTAGTGGAGTTAGAGAGTCTCCCTAACACAGGGAAAGGATAAATGAGAGACCTCCAGTGGTCCACACTCTGGCTGCAGACTCCTACAATCCTAGCCATGAGACAGTCCCTCGGCCCTTGTGGGTCCTGAGACTAACATAGGAGACTGCCTGGAAAAGCACTGCCCCAGAGAGGAAGAGTTCATGTTGAATCCCACAAACACCTAAGCCCTAAGCAGCTGCTAAAAAAGCTGCTAATTAACAATCCTCTGGTGCCATTTTGGGAGCCTGGCCCCCAGAGACTGTGCCCTGCCCTGGGGCCCAATGGAAAATCCCTGGAGCCCCACTGACATTCCTGGCCTGCAGCTGCTGCTGCCAGGGCTAAGGTGGGAGCCAATAGCAGTGAACTAGCCCCCCCAGCAGAAAGACAGCTGCACATTTTCACATGCCAGAAGGACAAATTTTACTGTTTGTACACATCACTGCTGTGAGCTGCTAAAACAACTTTGGAAAAAGAACAGGCTGGGCACAGTGGCCCACATCTGTAATCTCAGTACTTTGGAAGGCCAAGGTGGGTGGATTGCTTGAGTCTAAGAGTTCAAGACCAGCATGTGCAACATGGTGAAACCCCATCTCTACTAAAAATACAAAAATTAGCTGGGCATGGTGGCATGCACCTGTAGTCCCAGCTACCTGGAGGCTGAAGTGGGAGGATCACCTGAGCCCAGGAGGCAGAAGTTGCAGCCAGTTGAAATCATGCCACTGCACTCCAGCCTGGGTGACAGATCAACAGGGGAGAGGAAGGGAGTGGAGGGGAGAGGAGAGGAGGAGAGGGGAGGGGAAGGGAGAGTAGGAGAGGGAAGGGGAGGGGAGAGGAGGAAAGGGAAGGGGAGGGGAGAGAAAGAGAAGAGTGAGGGGAAGGGAGGGGAGGGGAGGGAAAAGAAAAAGGAAAGGGAAAGGAAAGGGGAAAGGAAAAGGAAATGGAAGGGAAAAGGAAAGGGAAGGAAAAAGGGAAGACAAGGAAAAAGGGAAGGGAAGAAAAAAGGAAAAGGAAGAAAAAAAGAAAGGAAAAAGGGTAGGGAAGGGAAGGGAAGAGAAAAAAGGAAAGGAGAAAAGGAAAGGAAGGAGAAAGGAAAGAAAGAAACAAAAAAAGCATCTAGTTACTTATAAAGAAATCTCCATCAGACTAACAGTGGATTTCTCAGCAGAAACCTTAAGAGAATAGGATGATGTATCTTAAGTGTGCTAAGAGAAAATACGGGTACTAACTGATATTATACTCAGGAAAGTTACCCTTTATAAATGACAAGAAATAAAGCCTTTCCCAGACAAGCAAAAGCTGAGGGAGTTCATTACCACTACACCAGCCCTACAAGAAATGCTTAGGGGATCCTACACCTAGAAGTGAAAAGAATAATATCTACCATCATGCAAATATAAATGCCACCGATAAAGCAAAACATACAAACAAGAGAAAAGAATCAAATGCTAGCGCTACAGATAAGCAATAAGAGAGAAAGAAAGGAACACAGAATATACAAAACAACCAGATATCAATTAATAAGATGACAGGAATAAGCCCTCACACGTCAATAATAACTTCCAATGTAAAGGAGTTAAACTTTTCACTCAAAAGATATAGACCGGCTAAATGAATTAAACAAACATGATCCAATTATATGTTACCAGAAACTCATCTCACTTGTAAAGACACATACAGATTGAAAGTAAAGAGATGGAAAAAGATATTCCGTGCAAACAAAAGCCAAAAGCAAGCAGGAGCAGCTATACTTACCAGATGAAACAGATTTTAAGTAAAAAAATAAGAACAACAAAAAAAGATAAAGAAGGCCATTATTTAAAGACAAATGGATCAATTCAACAACAGGATATAACAACTTAAAACACATGCATGTATCAATGGAGCACCCAGACACATAAAGCAAACATTATCACATAAAGCAAATATTATTATATCTAAAGGGAAAGACAGACTTCAATACAATAATAGTTGGAGACTTCAACACCTTACTCTAAGCATTAGATAGAAAATTAACAAGGAAACATTGGACTTAAACTGCACATTAAATCAAAGAACCTAACAGACATTTACAGAACATTTCATCCAACAGCTACAGAACACACATTTTTCTCATCAGCACATGTAACATTTTTTTAGAACATATGTTAGAATACAAAACGTATCAGTAATTTTTTTAAAAGATCAAAATCGTATCAAATATCTTCTCAGACACAATAAAATTGAACTAGAAATCAGTAACAAGAGGAACTCTGGAAAGTGTGCAAATATATGAAAACTAAACAACATGCTCCTGAATGACCATCAGGTCAAGAAAGAAATTAAGAAAATACAAAAATTTAAGCAAATGAGAAAACAAAATACCAAAATATATGAGATATAGCAAAAACTGTTCTAAAGGGAAATTTATAGCATTAAATGCCTACATTAAAAAGGTAGAAAGATATCAAACAAGCAATCTAATAATGTATCTCAAGAAACTAGAAAAGCAAGAACAAACCAAATTCAAAACTAGTAGATGGAAAGAAATAAGATCAGAGCAGGGCTAAACAAAATAGAGATTTTTTTTTTTAAAAAAAGAAGGATCAACACGATGAAAAGTTGGTTTCTCAAAATGATAAGCAAAATTGATAAACTGCTAGCTAGACTAACCAAGGAAAAGACCCAAATAAACAAAATCTGAAATGAAAAAGCAGACTTTACAATGGATACTATGGAAATACAAAAAGATCATCAGAGATTATTATGAACAACTAACTATGTAAAAGTAGAAAATCTAGAGGAAATGGACAAATTCCTGGACAAATACAAACCACTGAGATTTAATCAGGAAGAAACAGAAAACAGGACCAAAAACAAGTATGAAATTGCATCTGTAATAAAAACTCTCTGAATAAAAAAAAGTCCAGGACCAGATGGCTTCATTGCTGAATTCCAAACCTTCAAAGAAGAACCAATACCAATTCTCCTCAAACTATTCCAAAAAATAGAAGAGAAAGGAATTGTTCCTAACTCATACTATAAGGCCAGCATTACCTTGATAACAAAACCAGTCAAGGCTACAACAACAACAGAAAAAACTATAGGCCAATATCCCTGATAATATAGACTCAAAAATTTTCAACAAAATGTTAGTAAACCCAATCTAAGAGCACATCAAAACAAAACAAAACAACAATACATCATGATCAAGTGATATATTCTAGGAATATAAGTTTGGCACAACACACACAAATAAATAAACATACATCACATTAACAGAATGAAGGACAAAAATCATATGATCACCTCAATAAATGCAGAAAAAGCATTTAATAAAAGTCAATCTCCTTTCATGATAAAAACTCTCAATAAACTAGGCACAGGAGCAATACACCTCAATATAATAAAGGCCACTGTATTAGTAGGTAATTCTTGCACTGCTATGAAGAAATTATCTGAGAGTGGGTAATTTATAAAGAAAAGAGGTTTAATTGGCCCATGGTTCTGCAGGCTTTAAAGGAGGCATGGTGCTGGCATCTGCTCAACTTCAAGGGAGCCCTCAGAAAGTCTGCAATCTTGGTAGAAGGTAAAGGTGGAGCAAGCACATCACATGGTGAAAGCAGGAACAAGAGAGCAAGAGAGAGTGCAGCAGAAGGTGCCACACAATTTTAAATGACTAGATCTCATGAGAACTCACTTACTATAGTTAAGAATCCACCCCCATCACCCAAACATCTCCCACCAGCCCCCACCTTCAGAATAGGAGATTACAATTCAATGTGAGATTTGGGCAGGGACAAATATCCAAACTCTATCAGCCATATAAGGCAAATCTGCAGCTAACATCATACTGAATGACCAAGACAAAAATGCCTACTTTGGCCACTCTTACTCATCATAGTACCAGAAGTCCTGGCCAGAGTAAGCAAGCAAGAAAAAGAAATAACAGGCATCCAAGTTAGAGAGGTCAAATTGTCATTCTTTGCTGATAATATAATTTTATATTTAAAAATGACTAAAGAATACACCAGAAAACTCTTAGATCTGATAAATAAATCAGTACATTTTTGCAGGACACAAAATCAAAATACAAAAATTAATAGTGTTTCTATATGCCAATAAAGAACTAGCTAAGAGAGAAATCAAGAAGGCATTTCCATTTATAAAAGTTACCAAAAAAAAAAAAAACTTAGAAATAAATTTACCCAAGGAGATAAAAGATCTCTACAAGGAAAACCACAAGGCACTGATGAAAGATACTGAAGATGACATAAAACAAATGGAAAGACATCCCAAGCTTATAAATTAGAAGGATTCACATCATTAAAATGACCATACTGGGCAGGGCTTGGTGGCTCATGCCTGTAATCCCAGCACTTTGGGAGGCTGAGACAGGTGGATGACAAGGTCAGGAGACGGAGACCATTACTAAAAATACAAAAAAATTAGCTGGGCATGGTGGTGCACACTTGTAGTCTCAGTGACTCGGGAGGCTGAGGCATGAGAATCGCCTGAACCTGGGAGGCGAAGGTTGCAGTGAGCCAAGATTGTGCCACTGCACTCCAGCCAGGTGACAGAGTGAGACTCTGTCTCAAAATACAAACAAACAAAAAAATCCAACCATACTGCCCAAAGCAATCTACAGATTCAATGTAATCTCTATTAAAATACCAATGTCATTTTTCACAGACATAGAAAAAAAAAATTCTAAAATTTACATGGAACCAAAAAAGAGCCAGAATAGGCAAAGCAATTCTGAGAAATGGAACAAAGCTAGAGGTATTACACTACCTCACTTCAACATACATTATAAGGATACAGTAAACCAAAAAGCGTGGTATTAATATAAAAACAGACATTGATATAAAAACAGACCAATGGAACAGAACAGAGAAATAAATAATGTATAAATTTATGTATTTACAGAAATAAATTTATGTATTTACAGCCAACTGATTTTTGACAAAGGTGCCAAGAATGTACATTAAGGAAAGAAGCCTTTTCAATAAATGGTGCTGGGAAAATTAAGCTATCTATATCCAGAAGAATAAAACTGAACTCCTCTCGCTCACCGTACACAAAAATCAACTCAAGATGGACTAAAACTTAACACCAAAAACCATAAAACCACTAGAAGAAAACATATAAGAGATACTATAGGACATTGGTCTAGGCAAAGATTCTATGGCAAAAACTGCAAAAACGGGCAACAAAACAAAAAATAGACAAATGGGACTATATTAAACCAGAAAGCTTCTGCACAGCAAACAACAGAGTGAGGAGAATCTGTTGACTGAAAGAAAATATTTGTAAACTATTCATATGACAAAGGACTAATTTGCAGAATGTATTAAGGAACTCAAACAATTCAACAATTAAAAAAGGAAATAATCTCATTAAAAGGTGGGCAAAGAACATGAACAGACATTTCTCAAAAGAAGACAAACAAATGGCTAACAGGTATATGAAAGAATGCTGAACATTACTATGTAAGAAGGAAATGCAAATCTAAACCACAGTAAGATATCATCTTACCCCAGTTAGAGTGCCTATTACTAAGAAGACAGAAAATAACAAATGTTGGTGGGGATGCAGAGAAAAAAGAACTGTGATACACTGTTGGTGCAAATGTAAATTAGCATGGAAAACAGTATGGAGATTTCTTAAAAAACTAAAACTACCATATGATTCAGCAATCCCACTACTGGGTATTTATCCAAAGAAAAGAAATCAGTAAATCAAAGGGATACCTGTACTCACATGTTTATTCCAGCACTATTCACAACAGCAAAGATATGGAATCAACCCAAGTGTCTGTCAATAGATCAATGAATAAAGAAAATGTGGTATATACATGCAATGGAATATTATTTGGTCATAAGAGAATTAAATCATGTAGTCTGCAGCAATATGGATGAACTGTAGGTCATTATGTTAAGTGGTAATAGGCCAGGCACAAAGACACATATACCATATTCTCACTCTTACTGGGAGCTAAAAAAGTTGAGGTAGAGAGAAGAATGATAGATACAGATGCTGGGAAGAACGAGTAGGTAGGAGTGGTATAAAGAGTGGTTGGTCAAATACTATAAACATACAGTTAGATAGAAGGCATAAGTTCTAATGTTTGATAGCAGTGTAGGATGACTATAGTTAGCAACAATGTATTATGTATTTCAAAGTAGCTAGAAAGAATTTGAAATGTTCTCAACATATAGAAATGCTAAACACTCAAGGCCATGGATACACCAAATATCCTTTGATTGATCATTATGATCTTGATTCACAATATTTTACATATTTATGGGGTATAAGTGATATTTTGTTATATCTATGCGTGTAAGCTGTGTAGATGTATAAAATTTAAATTTTATTTATGAGGTATATGTGACATTTTGCTACATGCATATACAAAAGAGTACATGTATAGATGTAACAAAATATCACAGATACCCCATAAATATGTAAAATATTATTAATCAAGAGCAATTAAAAAAAAACCTACCAGTGGAGGCACAAAATAAGAACTGCCATCCTCACTTAAAAAATTAAAGGCTTACATTAATAAAAAAGAAAAGAGAGAATAACCAAATTGATGCAATAAAAAATGATAAAGGGGATATCACCACAGATTCCACAGAAATTCATATAAACTAGTGAACCTGGAAGAAATGGATAAATTCCTGGACACTTGCCTCCTCCCAAGCCTAAACCAGGAAGAAGTCGAAACCCTGAATAGACCAATAACAAGGTCTGAAGTTGAGCAGCAACGAAGAGCCTACCACCCAAAAAAAGCCAGTTCCAGAAGGGTTCACAGCCGAATTCTACCAGGCATACAAAGACAAGCTGGTACCATTCCTTCTGAAACCATGTTCTCCACATGTACCACAGAATTTAAAGTATAATAAAAAAAAAATTGAAGGCTTTACTTCCATTTTGTTCCTTTTCAGTGATTAGCACAGGGCCTGGTATGTTGTAAATATTCAATAAATGGTAGTTATTATTATGTTTCTTTTTATTAAACTCTTTTTGTCTCTTATTTTCATCATCAAAGAAAATGGGGATTAAATCATTAATATACATAAAGCATTTGAAATAGAATCTGGCATATATGGTAAGTGTTGACTATTATTCTTTCACCCATGAATATCTTTTTATTTTTTTCTGATATTGTTGCCTATCTGTATTCTGCTTGTATTTTATACTATATCCTTAATATTAAATAACATTGATTTGTTTGCTTGTGTGTCTCTCTGCCAAATGTGGTTCTTGATAGCTGGGACCTATCTTATTTATCTTAGTGGTTTTAGTGGATAGTCTTTTCTTGCTACATATGATTGTGGCTTTGAGCTGGGTTTTAAAAGATAAAAAGGATGGTGTGACTGGAGCATGGGGGGTGGTACATCAGTGAGAACTCAAATTTGACAAATATACTGACACATGATTGCAAGTTATTGAATGCCAAACTAAAGAATTTGAATTTATTTTGTATACTAAAGGGAGGTATTTTTTTTTTTATTATCGACCAGATTAATTCCATATTTTAGGAAGATAATTCTGAATGCAGAGTAGAGGATACAATGTAAAGAGGAAAGAGATTGAAAACAAAAAGAAGATATAAGAAACTCTGGCTCTTGCTGTATTAGAGAGTTCTTATTTTAGCTGAGGTCTTCTAGCATATAGTCTTTTACAATCATGTAACCTTTTAAGCCTTATCACAGAAAGACTTCAGTGTGTCCCTGCTAACTTTGTTTTGACTTCTGTTAAAAGAAACTCTTCAGAAAATATAAATGTAAGAGTTTATTTGAGCATTAAAAGATTCACGAATGGGGAAGCACCCCAAACTAGAGAGGTTCAGAGAGTTCCATTTTAACAGTGTAAACAGTGGGCTTTCTTATAGACTGAATGTGGAAGCAAAGTAGAGAAATTACTTGATTGGTTATAGCTAGGTGTTTGCCTTATCTGGGCACAATCTGGTGTTAAGTCCCTCATTAGAGGATAGTTGTTGATTTGATTAAGTTTTGACAATCTATAGATTGGGAAAAAATATTTGTAAGCCATATATTTGATAAGGGGTTAGTATCCAAAATATATAAGGAATTCAAATAACTTTATAGAAAGAATACAAGTAATCCAGTTTGAAAATGGGCAAGGGAGCTGAACAAACATTCCTCAGAGGAAGACAATACAAATGGCTAATAAATGTACAAAAAAGGCTCAACGTCACTAATTACAGAAATGCAATTTATAAACCTCAGTGAGCTATCACCTGACATCTGTCAGAATGACAATTATCAAAAAGACAAATGATAACAAGTGCTGGCAAAGATAAGGAGAAAAGGAAATCTCTGTATACTGCTGGTGGTGATGTAAATTAGTATAGCCGTTATGGAAAACTGTATGGTCACTCCTCAAACTAAAAATAGAATCACCATATGATCCAGCAATCTCACTTCTTGGTATTTACCCAAAAGATATGAAATCAGTATGTTGAAGAGATGCCTGCAATTCCATGTTCATTGCAGCACTATTCACAATAGCCAAGGTATGGAATCAACCTAAGTGTCCATCAATGGATGAATGGATTAAGAAAATGTGGTACATATACACAGTGAAATACTTATTCAGCCTCAAAAAAAGAAAGCAGTTTTGTCGCTATAACACGGATAGACTGGGGAACATGCTAAGTGAAATAAGCCAAATTCAGAAAGACAAATGCCATATATGTTCTCACTTATGTATAGAATATAAAACAATCAAACTCAAAGAAGCAGAGAGTAGAACAGCGGTTACCAGAGGACAAGGGTGAGGGGTGGTTAGGTGAACGGGGAGATGATGATCGAAGGGTACAAAAATCTCAATTAAACAGGAAGAAAAAGTGTTTTTTTCTTTGATATCTATTAACAGTATAGTGACTACAGCAAATAATAATGTACACTTCATAATTGCTAAATTTCAAATATTCTCACCACAAAAAATGATAGTATCTTATGTGACAGATATGTGATTAGCTTGACTTAATTATTCCATATCATATTCATAAATCAAAACATCGCACCGCACCCCATATCATTTTCAATTTATAATTTAAAAATGAAAATTAAAAAAAATAAAAAAGGTGTAAAGGTAACTTCTAATGTAGTAAATGATTTTATAAAGATAGATATATATACATACACACACACACAACCAAGAACTTGTATACAGATTATATGAGTTATTGTAGACAGAGAAGAATCTCATAGAATATAGGGAAAATATCTGTATACTTCCAAAAAGAGCAAATCCTACTAATGCCCAATAAACATTTTGAAAAGTGCTCATTTTCATCAATCATCAGGGGAAGTATCACTACCGCCACTAGAATGGCTAAATGCAAAAGGCTAATAATATCGAGAGCTGGGTAGGATATGAAACAACCAGAACTCTCAGACATTGCTGGTGAGAGTGCAATTTGGTAAAACCCCTCTGGAAACCTGTTTGGCTGTTATCTACTAAGGCTGAATATATGCAGACCCTATGACACAGCAGTTCGAGTTTTAAGTATAACCTATCAGAATGTATACATATGTTCACCAAAAGACATGTAGAACACTGATGGTATTACAATTGAAACATCCAAATCTGCCCTACCCGATATTCCATTTTGATATACTCACAAAATGGAATATTAACTATCATATAACAATGAGAAACATCTAAAATAGGTGTTTGCTCAAAAATATTAAGTAAAACAAGACACAAAAAATACACATATGATTCCATTTACATAAAGAACAAAAGCAGGCAAAACTCCATGTATGCTATCAGAAGTCAATGAAAATCTAAATTAAAATGTGTGACTGAGATAGTTATTAAAACAATCTCTAATTTAAAGACTTTATGTGTTTTACCTTTTCATCCCCTTGTTCAGGCACATGAACAAACTTACACAGTGGACGCTCACAGCCACGTAATGTATTAAAATGAAATTTGCAATATTTGTAGGGTATCATCAACCCCAGGGACTTCTGGAACACCTAGAAAATTAGAAAGATTTCCTTTCTGTATGAACTGTAAAGCACTTACTATAGTCAAGCAAGATAGCATTTGAAGCAATACAAATAACATATATTCCAAAGAGTATCATGATAACTTGTTTGATAATTTGACAAGAAAAAATAAAATTTCAATTTATATTTTCAAAAATCATAAATCAATTCAGAGTGACTTGTCTGGATTTTAAAAAATTTATCTTTATGTAAAATATTCCATCAAGGTTATTCTCTTTTGCGTCTCATCTTTAAGACTATTTTTTTAGAGCAGCTTTGGGTTCACAGAAAAATTAAGGAACAGAGATATCCTACGGACTCCCTGCCCCAACATACTTTACGTATTTCAAAAAATGTACACATTCCTCCTCCCTTTCATGCACCTGCTTCTCCTTTTACAAAAAGTTAATTCTATTATAATATGTACTATATTTCAGATACATTTATCAGAACCAAAATTCTTAGTTTTTCTGATTAATAGAAAAAGGCAAATGACAGAGTCAAAGCTTCTTACAACAAACTTTCCCCATAAAACTGCTTTATATTAGCAGCTTTCTCTTTCATCACAGGAAACTATTCATCCTGTATATTTTCTGTTTTGGATGTCCTCCCTCTGATGTTTTCTTTCTTTCTCTTTTTTTTTTTTTTTTTTTTTGAGAGGGAGTCTTACTCTGTTGCCCAGGCTAGAGTGCAGTGGCACAATCTTGGCTCACCGCAACATCCGCCTCCTGGGTTCAAGCAATTATCTGCCTCAGCCTCCTGAGTAACTGGGATTACAGGCACCTGCCACCATGCCTGGCTAATTTTTGTATTTTTAGTAGAGACGGGGGTTTCACCATCTTGGCCAGGCTAGTCTTGAATGCCTGACACCTCATGATCCACCCGCCTTGGCCTCCCAAAGTGCTGGGATTACAGGTATGAGCCACCAAGCCTGGCTCCCTCTGCTGTTTTCAACCTCTTATGCTATTTGTGATTATCCTCTAAGTCACTACTTACCTCTTACCACCAACCTCTATTCAAAATCCATATAATATCTGGAACTGCTTAAAAAATGACGATACTCAAGGAAATATAATCAGAAGGTCCAGAGTATTGGTTTTATGAGATGATTTTTTTTAAGGGAGGGTAAGGGAAGGAGTGAAGGTAGGTGAGGAAGAGGAGGGAAGAGAAGGAGGAGGAGGGGGAAGAGAAAGAAACAGATGATTTTTTTAAAGTAGACTTACCCCCACATTTTTTTCCTTCTTAAATATTTCACAAGTTGCAGGATTCTGCAGCTTTAGAACAGAATGTTTTCCCAAAAATCTGAAATCTAGAAATGATTTAGAGTGACATTACACACCAATATGTTACAACTTAGTCTCTTCATAACAATGAAATAGATGATCACTACTATCTGCTTTAAAGTTTCACTTTGGAATATTCATGTTCAATTCACAGACTGTGCTGCCATGTGTGTTCCTGTGAAATACAGTATGATTTACATCTTAGGTACTCTCAAGTATTTCTAGACCTGAATTTAAAATTTTAAACTCACTATAAGCTGCAGACAACTTTCTTAAGGACCTCACATAGCAGCATTGGGCACTGCATTCAAATGATATGTCTCTAAGTAAAACATACAAGTATTATACACAATAAACATTTTTAAGAGAAGAAAACTAGTGACAAATCCAGGTGCAACGGACTGAACTGTGTCCTCACAAAATTCACATGTTGAAACCCTAACCCTCAATATTACTATATTTGGAGATAGGATCTTTATAGAAGTTAATAAGGTTAAATGAGGTCATAAAGGTGGAGTCCTGAGTCAATAGAATTAATGTCTTTATAAGAATAGGTACTGGCCTGGCATGGTGGTTCATGCCTGTAATCTCAGCACTTTGGGCAGCCTGGTGGGTGGACTGCCTGAGGTCAGGAGTTTTGAGATGAGCCTGGCCAACATGGTGAAACCCTATCTCTACTAAAAATACAAAAATTAGCTGGGCATGGTGGTATGTGCCTGTAATCCCAGCTACCTGGGAGGCTGAAGCAGCGAAGTTGCTTGAACCCAGGAGGCGGAGGTTGCAGTAAGCTGAGATTGTGCTACTGCACTCCAGTGTGGGCTACAGAGCAAGACTCTGTCTAAAAAAAAAAAAAAAAAAAAAAAATAGGCACCACAGAGCTTATAGTCTTTCCAAGAACACACCAAAGAAAAGTTACGTGAGGGCTTAGCAAGAAGGTAGCCATCTGCAAGCCAGAAACAGAGCCTGCATCAGAAAATGAACCCTTCTAGAACCTTAGTCTTAAACTTCTAGCACTGTGCAAAATACATTTCTGTTGTTTGAGTGCTTTAATCTGTGGCATTTTGTTATGGCAGCCCAAGCAGGCTAATACACCAGGCATCATATCCTTTAATGTTGGTCTTTTAAAAAGATAACTAGGGCATTTAAAAATGTTCTTTTCTAAAGATAAAAATAACAAATAAATATAAAAGTATTTTTAATTTTAAATCATTTATTTTTTACTTTGGCAGCATCCAGCTACAATCTGAAACAAGCTGAAGTTTTTGCCGCACAGCTTTGCAGTAATTTGCATTATGAAAACTGTAAGACTTTTTAAGATAAAACACATGACCATCGTGGGCTTGCTGTTACAGTACACAACACAAGGCGGTATGAAGTAAGTACTGGGTAGGTATAGAAAAGTTAGGTGTGTGCTATACAACATGATTTTATAGATTCTAAATTCATTCTTTAGTGTAGTTTATTTTGTTCAAAGTATTGTTAATTATCAAAAAACTGACACAATTTCTAAAATACATATACAAATACACTCCATCAAAATATATTTTAAATATAATCTGTAATTTATTTGGACTACCACTATCACATAAATACAGACATTTCACACATTGTTCTATCAAAAGTACTAAGTAGGCCAGGTGCAGTGACTCACACTGGTAATCTCAGCACTTTGAGAGGCCAAGGCAGTTGGATCACAAGGTCAGGAGTTCAAGACCAGTCTAGCCAACATAGTGAAATCCTGTCTCTACTAAAAATACAAAAAATTAGCCAGGCGTGTAGTAGACACCTATAATCTCAGCTACTTGGGAAGTTGAGGCAGGAGAATCGCTTGAACCCAGGAGGTGGAGGCTGCAGTAAGCTGAGATTGCGCCACTGCACTCAAACCTGGGAGATAGTGTGAGACTCCGGCTCAAAAAAAAACAAAACAAAAAACCAACTAAGTAAAGGTGCACAAATCTTCTAATTTTAACATATTCTATATGTTTCCATTTTTCTTAATCTTTTTTTTTTTTTTTTTTTTTTGGTAAAAAAAAAAATCCTAGTTTCTGTACTACTAAAAGCGAACAGGATTTCATTAAGAAAACCAATAGTACCATTCGTCCAGGTATTCAGTATTGCTTCTTCTTGATGACCACTTAGATTCAAAGTAGGTACTAATAAGCACTGAGGTTTCGGGACTGGTGCTGCAAACTGACCTTCATCAACCATAATGTCTGCATTTCTAGAATCTTTGCTGTGTGAACAAAAATACTAACATCAGAATTTAAATGCATTTTTACACATTAAAGTAATGCTTTGCAGGTATTTTTCTTATTTAAAATTTTTATTTATTTTTTATTTCAACCCTGAGTTGAAAAGTCTAATTGGTGTCATTTTTAAACAGCATATGCTCACGTCTCTGTGTCACATTTTGGTAATCCTCACAATATTCCAAATTTTTTCATTATCATTTTATCTGTTATGGTGATCTGTGAACCCATAACAACGTTACTACTGATACTGTTTTGGGGCATCATGAAAACTAAGCCCTTATTAGAGGATGCACTTAATCAACGAATGATGTATGTGTTCTGACTGCTCCACCAACTGGCTGTTCCCCGTATCTTTCTCCCTCTCCTTAGGCCTCCCTATTTCCTGAGACAAAACAATACTGAAATTAGACAGTTAATGACCCAACAATGTCCTCTAAGTAGTCAAGTGAAAGAAGGAGTCTCACATCTCTCACTTTAAATCAAAAGCTAGAAATGATTAAACTTAGTGAGGAAGGTATGTTGACGGATAAGATAGGCCAAAAGGTAGGCCTCTTGTACCAAATAGTTAACCAAGCTGTCAATGCAAAGGAAAAATTCTTCAAGGAAATTAAAAAGTGCTACTCCAGTGAACATACAAATGAAAGGAAAGTGAAACAGCTTTATGGCAGAAATGGAGAAAGTTTGAGTGATCTAGATGGAAGATCAAACCAGTCACAACATCCCTTAAGCCAAAGCTTAATACAGAACAAGGCCCTAACTCTTCAATTCTGTGAGGATTGAGAGAGATAAGAAAGCTACAAAAGAAAGTTTGAAGCTAGCAGAATTGGTTCACAAGGTTTAATGAAACAAGCCATCTCCGTAACATAGAAGTGCGAGGTCAGACAGGAAGTGTTAATAGAAAAATTGCAGCAAGTTATCTGGAAGATCTGGCTAGGATAACCGATAAAGGAAGCTACACCAAACTGATTTTTAATGTAGACAAAACTGCCTTATACTGGAAGAAGATGCCATCTAGGACTTTCATAGCTAGAGAAAAGTTAATGCCTGGCTTCAAAGATTCAAAGAATAGACTGGCCCTCTTGTTAGAGGATAATGCAGCTGGGAATTTTAAGCATTCCAAAAATCCTAGGGCCCTTAATAATTATGCTAAATCTATTCTGTCTGTGCTCCATAAATGAAACATCAAAGCACATGACAGCACATCTGTTTAAAGCATGGTTTACTGAATATTTTAAGCCTACTGTTGAGGCCTATTGCTCAAAAAGATTCCTTTCAAAATACTACTGCTCATTGACAATGTATTTTGTCACCTAAGAACTCTGCTGGACATGTTCAAGGAGATAAATGTTGTTTTTAATGCCTGCTAACACATCTATTCTGCAATCTATGAATCAAGAAGTAGTTTTGACTTTTAAGCCTTATTATTTAAGAAATACATTTCATTAGGCTCTGTCTGCCACAGACCGTGATTTCTCTGACGGAGCTGGGAAAAGTAAATTGAAAACATTCTAGAAAGAATCCACCATTCTAGATGTCATTAAAAACATTTGTGATTTATAGGAGGTCAACATATCAACATTAACAGTCTGGAGGAAGTTGATTCCATCCCTCATAGATGACTTTCAGGGGTTAAATACTTTAGTGGTGGAAGTCACTGCAAATGTGGAAGACATGGCAAGACAACTAGAACTAGAAGTAGAGCCTAAAGTTGTGACTGAATTGCTGCAATCTCATGATAAAACTGGAACAGATGAAGAGTTGCTTTTTATGCATGAGGAAAGAAAGTAGTTTCTTTCTTTCTTTCTTTTTTTGAGATGTAGTTTTGCTCTTGTTGCCCAGGCTGGAGTGCAATAGTGTGAACTCAGCTCACTGCAACCTTCACCTCCCAGTTCAAACAATTCTCCTGCCTCAGCCTCCCAAGTAGCTGGGATTACAGGCATGCGTCACCAAGACAGGATATTTTTTTATTTTTAGTAGAGAAAGGGTTTCTTCATGTTGGTCAGGCTGGTCAAGAAAGTGATATTTTGAGATGAAATCTACTCCTGATAAAGAAGCCATGAATATTGTTTAAGTGACAAAAGACTCAGAATATCAAACTAGTTGATAAAGCAGAGGTAGGGTTTGAGAGGATTGATTCCGATTTTGAAAGTTGTTCTACTGTCTGTAAAATGCTGTCAAATAGTATCACATGCTACAGAGAAATCTTTTGTGAAAAGAAGTGTCAATTGATGTAGCAAACTTCACTGTTGTCTTATTTTAAGAAATTGCCACAACCACCTCAACCTTCAACCTTCACCCCAATCTTCAACCACCCTATTCAGTAAGCAGCCATCAACATCCAGGTGAGATTATGACTCACTGAGGGCTCAGATGATACAATCATTTTTTGGCAATAAAATATTTTAAAATGAACGTATGTACATTTTAAAAAGACATAATGCTGGCCGGGCGCAGTGGCTCAAGCCTGTAATCCCAGCACTTTGGGAGGCCGAGGCGGGTGGATCACAAGGTCAAGAGATCGAGACCATCCTGGTCAACATGGTGAAACCCCGTCTCTACTAAAAATACAAAAAATTAGCTGGGCATGGTGGCATATGCCTGTAATCCCAGCTACTCAGGAGGCTGAGGCAGGAGAATTGCCTGAACCCAGGAGGCGGAGGTTGCGGTGAGCCGAGATCGCGCCATTGCACTCCAGCCTGGGTCACAAGAGTGAAACTCCGCCTCAAAAAAAAAAAAAAAAGACATAATGCTATTGCAAACTTAATAAAGTATAGTGTAAGCATAACTTTTATACACACTGGGAAACAAAAAAATTTGTATGACTCATTTTATTGCAATATTTGCTTTACAGTGGTAGTCTGAACTTAAACCTGCAGTATCTACAAGGTATACCTGCATATATTACAATTCTTTAATATCTCCAATAGGTTGTTCCTGCCTTCTTAACTAGAAACCCAAAACTTAAGTGGCTGGAGTAAATGAAGGAATGGGGTGGAATGAGGAAAATATTTTTGACCATGCCAAAAGGAAAAATCAGGCTAGTTCCTAATCCAGAAGAGGTCATTCAATTATTCTACTGATACTGCAATTAAACAAATTATAAGTTATTCTTCAGGAAAAGTATATACAATAAACCTATAAAGGTCTCTGAGAGCTTTCCTGGGGAAAAGGTGTTAAAAATGTTATTGTTCCAGGGTGGCTGATTTAAACAGCTTAAATTGTATTCTAATATGCAAGATCCTACATAGCCAATTTTACAAAAATATAATTTGGATGCTACTTATGTAGAAAAATAACTTAAGCAAGGGGAGGGAAAGTTATTTCAGAGAAGACTAGTAAATACAAATGCATTTACTTTTTAGGAGAAAGGTTTACACTGACATTCAGATACTATAATCTTTTTCCTTAAAAATAATTCTAATAAGTTTTATCAGCTTGGGTTTTCTGGACCAGAGGACAGTAAAATTAGTAAGAAGAGGGACCCATACTTACAAGAGTTGAAATTTATTAGCATTAATAGAATTTAAGATTTCCATACAAAATAAAGATATTCACTTCTCTCCCCAACTTGGGATGTCATTGATATGTACAATCCCTATGTCCCCCGCCAAATAAAACAAAAGTGGTAACATAAACAAAGAAATAGAAATTATGAATTTTTATAGATGGAAGAGATTATCTTTTATTTTTGATCAGATGACTGAAGCCCAAGATGTAAAGACTTAATCAATCAATGTCACACTGGTGATTGCTATGGTAAGAGTCAAGTTGATAAACCTTTGCAGGCTGCAATTACATTACCTTAGTTTGTAAGCAAAATGTTTTCAACAGAAAAAAATAATAGTTAACCTTGTTACTCTTGCTTTCTCTTTAGTATCTTGAAATGGTCATGAACCATAATGAAACTTCTGTGGCAACAATCTAATTGTTATCTAGCCTTCACCTTAACACAGTAGTCCTCAAACTTGAGCATGCATCAAAATCAGCTGGTGGCCTTGTTAAAAACAGATAGGCCCATCCCCAAAGTTTGATTCAGTAGGTCTGAGATGAGACCTATTAATTTCCATTTCTGACAAGTTCCTACATGATGCTGCTTCTCCAAGGATCACACTTTGAAAATTAGTGCCTTAACATTAAAGAACTCAAATATATCCATCACCTGCCCTGGGTGAGCCTTTCCTCAAATGCAAAATGAGGGTGGTAGAGGATGGATCAGATGATTTCTAAGGTGGATCAGATGATCTCCAACTCTAAACGTGGTGGTTTTAAATGTTCCAGCGAGTGTGCTAAAACCCTCAGTATGAATCACTGCATCCATGTAAGATTCTTGCAAAGCGCAATGTGAATCTGATTTCAGCCACCTTTATCTTCATAAAAGTGAAACATACATCATTTTTTCTTTTTATCACTACTCCTTATCTTTCCTCAACAAAATATTTTCATGGCTCAAAAAACTTAGTGACAGTTTTACGGTGACTTACAACATCCCTTACACCTGAGTACACCTGACACATTAATTAAATGATACCTATATACGGCTTATGGCATATAGCCCAAGCATATACACAGCAGAGAATAAAAAACGTACTCAAGATACAAAATTAGATGAGTGACTATTTAAATTTATGTAATTAAAAATTATGTTACAGACCTTTTGCACACTTCATAAATGTTTTCTTTTTCTTCTTTGGTAACCACTTTGTCTGTAAATCTATGCTGTGAAGAAATTATGGTTAAATTAGTACAAATGAATGTCTGTGTAATACATATTAAGCTATGAGGCTTACTGGATTTATTATAATGTATTAGATGTTAATTAAACAACTAGTTTATGGCCAATCCTTAAAAACAATTATATTCTACATAATTTAAAATACTGAATACTGACTTAAAAATTTCCACTGCTGCTTAAGAGAAAAACTGAATAGCCAAAATATTTGTCCAGTTTTTGATACCACTTTTAATTACACAAGTCACTATTTCAAATTATTAGGGAAAACTAAAGTTGAGTTTCTTTTTATTCAGAAAAAAAGCTTGAGCTTTGAGTTATTTTAAAGTGGTATTTATGAACATAAAATTTATCTTTTATAAGAAATATTTAAATGTGTTTGAAATATAACTATACTTATATTTCACAAGTAGCTATTTGAAATACTGATTTTCTATTCATAAGGTTACACATGTTCAAATATTAAACGTTTGAAAAAACAGGCATCCACTAAAAGAATAAAATACCTAGGAATACAGCTAACCAGAGAAATGAAAGATCTCTATGATGAGAATTACAAAACACTGCTCAAAGAAATCAGAGATGACATCAACAAATGGAAAAACATTCCATGATCATGGATAGGAAGAAGAAATATCATTAAATTGGGCATGTTGCCCAAAGCAATTTATGGATTTAATGTTATTCCTATCAAGCTACCAATGATATTCTTCACGGAACTAGAAAAACTATTTTAAAATTTGTATGAAACCAAAAAGAACTCAAATAGACAAGGCTATCCTAAGCAAAAAGAACAAAGCTGGAGGCATGATGTTACTGACTTCAAACTACACTACAGGACTATGGTAACCAAAATTGCATGGTACTGGTACAAAAACAGATACATAGACCAATACACAGCCCAGGAATAAGGCTGCACACCTATAACCATCTGATCTTCAACAAAGCTGAGAAAAGCAATGGGGAAAGGACTTTCTATTCAATAAATGGTGCTGGGTAACTGGCTAGCCACATGCAGAAGACTGAAACTGGACCCCTTCCTTATACCATATACAAAAATCAGCTCAAGATCGATTAAATACTTAAATGTAAAACCCAAAACTATAAAAGCCTTGGAAGTCAACCTAGAACTCTTAGGGAACTACAAAAATCAGCTGAGAAACATAAAACATAAAAAACTGAAGGACCTACCGACCTACCGTGTTCCTGGATAAGAATACTCGAGTTAAAGATGTTAATTCTCCCCAAATTAATTTATATAAAAAACTACAATGTGAGTTTAAAGCACTCTTTAAAAAAATACATGAGAGAGAACCACCAAAAAATATTTTAGATTTATAATACATCTTAGTATCTTTAAAAGCAAGCCTTCCTATTATTTCTTTCTTACTATTTTACAAATAATTGACAGTATGCTATTGGTGCAAGGACTAGAAATCAATGAAACAAAAGAGAAGAAACAGATCTATACATAAAATTTTGAAAACGTTAGATATAGCACTTGAAACTTATGAGGAAATGATTTAACAAATGGAAGAACTGGCTAGTTAACTGGATGAAAAATAAGTGTACTCCCAACTCACCATATGCCAAAATACCTTTCAGGATCATTAAAAATAAATTCTAAAAGTAGCAAAGGAAAATAAAATAGCAAAACAATCAAATATATAAAGGAGTATATAATTTGGAGGTTTGGGAAAGCCTAAGCATGACACCAAAGGCAGAAACCATGAAGTATAATATCAATAGGTTTGATCACAGATATTTTAAATATTTTCATATGTTAAGAGAATAAAAAGTGCAAAGTGTAATCTGCTAAAATAAAGTTACATTGTTTCTATATTCCTTCTACTAAGATAAATTTTAGTTTGATAAAAAAATTTAAACATAATAAACACCACCACAAAACCGTAAAAGAAAATATAGGAGAAAAATTTAAATGTTGAGATGGGGAAGGATTTCTCCAAATGTGACTTGTAACTCCTATTATAAAAGAAAACTGACATATTTGATTAAATAAAAATAAAGGGCTTTTACAAGGTGAAAAGCTCCTAAACTAAGTCAAAACAAATGAAATCCAGAAAAAAGTACAGTCATATATGACAAGGAACAGATATGTTTATTACATGAAAAGTTCTTACAAGTAAAAAAGATAAAATCTGGAAGACAATGGGCAAAGAAGCATGTATTAGTCCATTTTCACACTACTATAAAGAACTGCCCAAGACTGGGTAATTTATAAAGGAAAGAGGTTTAATTGACTCCCAGTTCAGCACAGCTGGGGAGGCAACAGGAAACTTAAAAGTCATGGTGGAAGGTGAAGGGGAAGCTAGGCAGCTTCTTCAAAAGATGGCAGGAAGGAGAGAGAATGAATGAATACCAAACACTAATAAAACTATCAGATTTCATGAGAACTCACTATCACAAAACAGCAGGGGAACTGACTCCATGATTCAATGACCTTCACCTGGTCTCTCCCTTGACACACAGGAATTACGGAGATTATGTGGATTCAAAATGAGATTTTGGGTGGGGACAGAGCCGAATCCTATCAGGACATAAATAGGAAGTTCACAGAAAACAATGTAAATGGCTTCCAAAGATGTTTAACTAGACTCATAAAAGAAATTCATAATAAAACTAAAAGTCATTTGTAAAAAATAAGCAGATGGACGAAAAATTAATAATGAATTAGTGTGTGGGGAGAAAATGGCACTCTCACACAATGTTGTTGAAAGTATAAATCAAAGCAATCTCTATGAAGGACAATTTGACAACTCCACTTCCAGGAATTAATCCAAAAATGCTTGCACATATGCAAAATGCCTTATGCTCAAGGATGCATAATGCAGAAATATTTAAATAGCAAAAAAATGGAAACAAACCAAGTGTCCATCAATAGTGGGACTTGTTAGAGTATATTCATATAGTAGATAATTACACAACCACAAAAACAAGACATCATTACATACATTGAAAGGAAAAACATCTCAAGCAAGGTAAAGAACAGTATGCTACCATCTGGATGAAATTCAAAAGAATATCACAATGGGTGTACTTTGGGAAATGGAAGAGACTCTTCTATTGGGCTAACTCTTCTGCAGATAACAACCATAAACCTTGGATAAAATATTTTTAAACTACCTGAAAACCCTGTAGAGATATGAAAAGTAGGCAGAACCTAGAGGGAAGTCTACACTCAGAAAAACAGAATGCCACTAGGTAATTGTCTTGCTTAAAAGGCTGTATAGTTTGAACCACTTAGGGAGGACAACAATTTGCCCTACTGAAAAAGAACCTGAAAAACAGAGTTTGGGACAAAATCAGAAATTGGAAAGTGAGGTGACGAATCTGGGAGAAAGTATAAGAGACAAAGTCCCCAAATCTACTCCTAACTTGGCCCAAATCTCTTGCTGATCTTTGAACTACATGTATGTTACGTGGATTCCAAACAGCCCAGCTAAGACTCAAAGAACTGAACAAACATGCCCACTGACTCCAACCACAGGGGAGTAATCTGGAGGTTGAGTTCACCCAAGTTAAAACCTAACAATTAACTACTATAGAGCTCAGCAGTTACAGCCCATTTATCCCAGAAAAATTGAAACACTTTCATGTACACAAAAACCTGTACACGAATGTTTATAGATAGCAGCTTTATCCTGTAACAGTGCCAAACTAGACACAATCCAGATATCCACCAATGAGCAAATAGCTAAACAAACTGTGGTACATTCATACCATGGCGTATTACTAAACAGTAAAAATGAATGAACTATTGATACATGCAATGGCTTGGTTGAATATGCACAGGATTATGCCACGTGGAAAAAAAAAAGAGAAACCAATCTCAAGAGGTTACATATTCTGTGATTCCATTTATATAATATTCTTGGAATGACAGAACTACAGAAATGCAGAACAGATGAGTGGTTGTCCAGAGTTAAGGAATGGGTGATGGAGGAAAGAGAGAAGAAAGCAGGTTGCCCTATAAAAGGGCAACATGAGGGATCAATGTGGTGATGGAAATGTTCTGTAATATCTTGACTGTATTAATGTCAATATTCTGGTTGTGATATTGTACTATGATTTTGCAATATATTACAACTGGGAGAAACTAGGTAAAGAGTGCATAGTTATCTATGTATTATTTCCTATAACTGCATGTGAATCCACAATTATTTCAACAAAAAGTGGGATGCTGCTGAAACAGTATTTATCGATAAATTATAGCACTAACTGCTTCTATTAGAAAATAATAAAGGTTTCCAATCAATGACTTCAGCTGCCATTTTTGGAAACTACAAAAAGAACAACAAATTAATCCAAATTAAGTATATAAAAAATAAGAAATAACCAGAGCAGACTCAGTGAAACTGAAAACAAAAAAGCAACATAAGAAAAAAAATCAGTAAAACTAAAGCTGGTTTTTTTTTGTTTTTGGTTTTTTTAGAATTATCAATTAGTAATCCTCTTATAGAAATTCTTGGGAGGGAGAAAGGTATGACTGAAGAGGTAACATAAGGGAGATCTTTGTGGTGATGAAACAGCTCTTTGACTGCAGTGGTGGTCACATAAATCTGCATATTTGATAAAATACACTGAACTTCACAAATACATTCCATCACTAAATTCTTGCTTCTTAAAGATGTAATTATGGGAGAAAACTAGGTGAAGGCAACATGGGTCCTCTCTGTACTGCTTTTGTAACTTACTATGAATCTCTATTTCAAAATAAAAAGTTTAAAAAAGTAGTCTAGTACTTTATCAGGGGCCCAAAAGTAGAATCATCAAGTAATGACTACTATGGTAAGCCTAAAAATTGACAAGTGATACACAGGAGAAAAGTAAAGGTCTCTGGAAAAGAATCATTCACACACACACACACATTTTTTTTTTTTTTTTTTTTTTTTTTTTTTTGAGATAGGATCTTGCTTTGTTGCCCAGGTTGGAGTGCAGTGGCCCAACATGGCTCACTACAGATCTGACCTCCCAGGTTCAAACTATCATCCCACCGACACCCTGCCAAGTAGCTGGGACTACAGGTGGACACCAGCACACCTGGCTAATTAAAAAATTAAAAAAAATTTTTTTTTGTACAGACAGGGTGTCACTATGTTGCTCAGGCTGGTCTCAAATTCCTGGCCTCAAGTAATCCTCCCACCTCTACCTCCCAAGATGCTGGGATAACAGGCCTTAGTCACTGCACCTGGTATATTGATCTTTTATTTCCTGCTATATATGTATGTACTTACGCATACATACATAAATACTTGTATATACATACACATATAGTGGGAAGTAAAAGATCAATAAGGAAGCATTTCTAAAAATTTACAGCCAGCCATATACAAGAGCCAAAAAGAAGCAGGCCAGGAATATGTCCCATAAGTCAATCTATTTACCCTCTACTGTTCCTAAAATGTAAGATGAGAGAGATGAAAAAAAGTTTGCTAATTACCAAATTTGGGGGCCAGCTATCTTAAGAAAAAATATTACTAAGTCTCATGTTTTGTAAAGGGTTAGTATTTTGAAGTCTACCATGGTATTTGAAGGATAAATACATAATTCCCCTTCCCTCAAACAAAACAAATAAATCATCCCATACTAGGAGGCATGGCCCTCAGGTACTATGCTATTTGAAAATTAAGAAAGATTACAAGATTTTCAGTACTTACTGTTTTCTGAGGCAGAAAATTATATAATATTTTATTTAGAAAGACTTTCATAGGTTTGTGACAAACTCCAGATACTAAAAAGGTAACTACAGTATGTAATTAAACAGAACATCCCATTTTCCCAGGGAAGGAAAACCTTGTTTATACTATGCTTACACCTAGTATCAAGGATACATCCCACGGCTAGAGTGACTTGATTCTTTAACTCAATAAAGGGAGTTATACTTGCTACCCAATAGCACTGTTAAGATGGATTTATGCATTACCACTATTTTAGACCAAAAAATTTAAAAAAAATGCAAAAGATTCCCTACTACCTTTTCATCCAAGTTTGAATCTTTTATTTGTTCACTGAAGTCTCCCAGTGTTTCATTTTCAGAGGCCTTATTAGCAACTTTTCCTAAGGAAGTGTTCGCATCTTGGGAATCTTGTCTTATTTCACTTGCTGAAAAGGAATAATATTCAACTATAGAAACTTTATAGACAAAATGAGTTATTCAAAGGCTGTTCTAAAAAATGACTTGGAATTCAGAGGCTCTCTTAAGGTCTAATGTGACAAATATAAAGCAGAGTTTTCAGCAAATTATGCAACAATTCCTCTCTATCAAAATAACTCCATTATGTTATATAAAAAAATTAAACAGATACTTAAGAATTTTTCTTGATCATCTCAAGCTATTTTAAATATACTTATAAAACTTGAAAGTCAAAGTAAAATTAACTTTCATACTAAGTTACATCCTGTGAAATAAAGATTCAGATATTTAAACTTGTGACTAGCTGTTAACTATAAAATTTTAAGCAACTCAGATTTAAAATGTGATAAAGCTTAAATACATATTTCAATTTCAAAATAAGATGACAAAAACTGCTGAGGCCAATTACCTATCTTTTATAGATAAAGCCTAACAAGGTTATTTATTAAATAATCAAACAAAATATCTCAATCTGATCTTCCAACCAGTCAATTAAAACAGGAGAATTGACAAACTATAAAACATATGGTTAATAGACCCTAAAATGAAAAGCTTCTTGTTCTAATGAATTCATTTTGACTAGGCCTGAATGCAGATATAAAGAGATGCTTCAATATGCATATTCTGAAAATGTCAAATTTTACCTGCTGAGTTGGAAGCACAGGTCTCTGACTTTATTGATCCACAGTCCAGTACAGAAAGTTCTCTATTATAAAGCAAACAGAGCTTAAACATTATAACAGATTCTAAGTAGAACTTATCCATTTCTGTAAACACTACATAACCGTCATTTTAGCTGCTGGTGAACATTAGCTCAAGTACTCTAGGGCAGAGCATACTATAATGAGACTCAGAACCCAATGCACCTGTGCGGATTCTTCATTTGGCTCTTTAATCACATATGCCTCAACTGTTAAGGAAGGTGCTGCCACTCAAACTTTGTTACTGAGAACTTGACAAGACAAGATATACCAAGCATGCAAAATTTGAAAAAATACTACTCCAATACAAGATAGTGTTTAATTCCTACTCTTTTTTTTTTTTTTTTTTTTTGAGATGGAGTTTCACTCTTGTTGTCCAGGCTGAAGTGCAGTGGTGTGATCCCGGCTCACTGTAACCTCTGCCTCCCAGGTTCAAGTGATTCTCCTGCCTCAGCCTCCTGAGTAGCTGGGATTACAGGCATGTACCACCAGGCCCAGATAATTTTGTATTTTTAGTAGAGACGGGGTTTTGCCATGTTGGTCACGGTGGTCTCAAACTCCTCCTGACCTCAGGTGATCTACCAGCCTTGGCCTCCCAAAGTGCTGGGATTACAGGCGTCAGCCACTATGCCTGGCCAACTTCTACTCTTAAGCATGTATGTATACATCATATGGTCAATGTCACAGGAAGACAGACTGAAAGCAGCTTAATTTTTTTGGTAGTCTCTAAAGACAACTTAGGAGTCTAAAGATTAAGAATATGTAGATCAGAGTTAGACCAATCTGGGTTCAAATACTGTTCTGCCACTTGTGTAAACTGTGGCAAAACTACTTAACATATTTAAGTTTAACCATATCTGTAAAATGAGAATACCACCTACCCACAAGGTATTGTGAGGATTAAATGAGATAAGATGTCCTTAAAACCAAGAGCATAGGCCCAGCAGATGAAAACTACATTTATAGGAGCCACTCAGATACAAATGGCCAAACACTATTCCATTTTTGATCACTTAGACAAAAATTTAAAACACATAAAAGTACACAGAACAAAATAAACACTCATAATCCCACCATTTGTTCATTTAACAAGTGGTAAGCATATCCTTCAGCACTGCGCCTGCTCACTGGTTCAGAATTACTTCCTAGCCAAGAAAGAGGAAAACTAAACATAACATTTTGTTTTTACCATTCTCTGAAGTTTGCAAAACAAAGTATTTTTTCCCAACATAAACCCTAGAAACAATAAGAAGTATAAAGGATGGGGAAATAATACAAACAGAAAACATACACAAATGCAAATCTTTCTCTAACTCAGACTTTTCTGGATTCACAACTAGCTATCTACTAGAACATTTCCTTCTCAGTAACTCAAAATGTCTTAAGTTTGACCTCCCCAACACAGCTCTTCTGCATGGGAGATGGATGGTAATGCTTTTCTCTGAGATAAGAAAGAAACCAGGTATCAACCTTTACACCTCCCTCTGCCTCACCCCCATCTGATGAACCAATATTCACTTCTTAAACCTTCCTCAAATTTACTCCCACTTCTGTGTAAAGTCATCATGTTCTTTCAGTTTATTACAATAGCTCCCTGCCAGCTCATCCTCCACACCAGAGCTATAATGATTTTTAAAATGTAAATGTGATCAAATTACCTCTCTTATTTAAAAAGCTTTCTGTGAATTCCTATATGCTTAGCATACAGTTTAAACTCACCATAAATTCTAGTTTGCCTAGGATGGTCTGTTTACGCTTGTTGTCCTGGCGTATTATTAACAGCTTTCCATTTCCTTCTCAAAAGCTTTGCAATCCAGGAGGTAAATTCTATGGTCATTTTACTCTCACAGCCCTTCATGACAGCTTTTGCGCATTCTGTAGCTTCATTTCTTGCCATTTGAACACCAAGCCATGGGACACTATTTTGGAGTCTCAGTTTTCAACAATTAGTTAATTCCTTCTTATCCTTTAGCGATCATTTTAAATGCCACTTTTACAAGGAAGCGTTTAACATCTTGCATTTCTCCTATTATTTTATTGTACATGCTTATCTGCCATCTTAAAAGCACTGTGAGGACAAGGCTGGTATATGTCTAGTTGTTCTCTACACCTGCAGTACCTAACATATTTCTGGCACACAGTGCTAGACACTAAGGAGACCTAAATGAAGATGCCTCTCTCCTTTCTAGCAATTCCAGTACAAAGTGAGGCTCACATACAAGCAGACAAATAAACTGAGATATGTCCAAGAAAACTACTGGAACAAATCATAAATAACATCTCATATGTGATTTGACAGATAAGTGAATGCAAAGAAAAGGACTTTCAGATAAACACATGCAAAAGGCCTAAAGTACATGGTGCATTGCAGAAACAGTGAGCCGCTTGCTATGTTTATCTTTCATTAGCCTTTCATCTCACTTTCCTCCCTCCAATACCATAGTTGTCAAACAGGGAATGGATACAGATCCACCAAAGAGCCTTAAAAAGCCATGCCAAGCAATTTACCATAGTTGTCAAAGAGGGAATGGATACAGATCCATTAAAGAGCCTTTAAAAGCCATGCCAAGCAATTTAGACTATCCCCAGGTGGCTGAAAGCCAGTGTAACACTCTTAACAGTTACTGGCAGATCAATTTCTATTTTGAATATCACTATGACAAAAGATATATTAAGAGAGTTTAGGAAGATTAACCAGGAGCTAATTACAATAATCTAAGAGAAAAATAAGTAAGAACACAGAGAGAATCGAGAGGAAGGAACAGCCATGAGAGATACTGAGGTAATAACATGAACAGTTAAGTTACTCAATAGAGAACTGAGGAATGCTTCTGTGGCCTCTAATTATCCTGAAAGTTACATTCATAAGTAGGTACAGTACATATATTAGTTTAATTTCCAAGTATTAAGGCAGTTTTTATAATACTGCTAGTATAATTAATATAGGTGTGGGAAACTTTTTACTACAAAAATAGCTAACTTACAAGGAAGATAAAATTACATATGCAATTCTTTTAAGAAATAGTTTAGTTTTGTCTGGAATTTGAAAAACAAAAAAGTTAAATTCACCTAAGTGAAAAAAAACATAATGTGAGCAAAACTGTAATTTACATGAATATTTTATAGTTTTGCATTGGTGGAGTATAGTTCCAGTTCTGAATTGGTGGACTAGAAAAGGTAAAAATGAAGGTAAGAACAATGAAAAGAGAGAAAAGAGATTTGGATGAGGTTATAGAAATATAGATAAGCAAGACGATCTGAATAAAAAGGAGAGGAGAGAATAAGATAAGTTTAAGCCAACTCTGACAGATTATATCAAGCTTATCCTCTAATTTTCATGTGGGTAATAAAATGTTATTTGGTGAGTCCCAACCAATAAATTTTTTAATGAAATTGAATATGAAATATGAGACTACATCAGTTATGGTAAGGAAAATAATAGTTTTCATAAATCTATAATTTCATATATTTATAAACATATACCAGATTGCAATATAAAACAGATCTTTATTGTGGGTAATTGACAAAACGGCTGGAAGATGACTGCTTTAGAATAATTACTATTTATAAATATTTTTTAAAAATAGAAAAATTTTGAAAACTATTGCCCAAGGAAAAAGTTTAGGACTGAGCATACTAGCTCACACCTATAATCCCTACAATTTGGGAGGCTGATGTGGGAGGACTGCTTGAGTCCAGGAATACAAGACCAGGTTGGGTAACTGGTGAGACTCAGTCTCTACAAAAAGAAAAAAACATTAGCCAGGTGTGGTGGCATTCACCTGTAGCCCCTGCTACTTGGGAGGATGAGGTGTGAGGATTGATTGAGCCTGGTAGGTAGAGGCTGCAGTGAGCCATGATGACATCACTGCACTCCAGGCTGGGTAAAAGAGCAAGACCCTCTTTCTCAAAGGAAAAAAAAAAAAAGAAAAAAAAGAAAAAAAATCAGAATGTTACTGCTTTTTTTGAGATGCTAATTGTGGTCAGTATTCATTTATTTACAAATAACCATATTCTGTTTCTGGATAGGACCACCACAAATTTCCTGGGCAATTATTATGCAAATAGTAGTAGCCCTAAGCAGAGAAATATTATAGTATCCAATTCAAGGCAGAGGTTCCCTAGCCTGATGCCAAACTATAATGTGTTAGGCCTCCAGATACTACAAATGTTCAATCAGGTACAATATTGTTTATTCCAGCAAAGACAAAGAATAGTTTATGTAGCCTGAAAGAAGAAAGAAAAAAAATCAGAATAATGTTTCTTCATAGTCCCTCCCCACTTGCTACTTTAAAGAGGAAGCAGAGATGAGAGGAAAGGGAGCGAAAGTAAAATAATGTTCTGGGGTAGTCTGCAGAGTAACTGAATTAAATACATAGGAAGAACCAAAATGCCACTCTTCCAGCATGCTGTTTTGTGGAGCGGGGACAGACTTTGGAGCAGGTTGCCCTGAGTTCAGATGTCAACTCTGATACTTGCAAGCCGGGTCCTTTGGAAAGTTTATCACTTTGATCTAAATATAAAAATAGGGTGAATTTCAACCTCAGCACTGTGTCACTAAATAAAATAAGTAATGTAGCCAGCACAGGGCAGACATTAAATATCAGTTCTTATAATTAAGTATAAAAGTTTGCAGTAAACTTACAGCACATTAGATACTAGTGGAATGGGACAATGAAGAAAAGTAAGTTTCTTAAAAGACAAGGAATCTCAATATATAAGGGATAGAAAAAATGATCTTTATTTTTGGTGGAAATCTTTTTTTTTTTTTTTTTTTGTCATCTGATGGTAAAATTGGTAATAAGACTACTCCATTCTAGAAGTCTTCTCTTGGGGAACAAACTAGGATTATGTCAGACTCTGAGAAAGTAAGTTACTTGAGACAGGATATAATTTGTCCAGTATAGATCCAGGCTAGGCATAGGTCTAATGAGACTCAAATGCCTGGGCAAAAGTGGTTGGCTTTTATTTTCTGTGCATTGGTATATTTATCCCTCAGAAGTTTGTGTTTATTATTTACTGTTTCCAGAATCTACAATGGCTGCCTATGCATTTGAGACCAAGTTGTGAATGTGGTAAATAACTGATCCTTGCTGACCACCACCATCAATTTCATACTGAATTCAAATTTATGAGCCTAACTTTCCCACCTCCTTAATTGAGTATCACCCTACTTATAAAATCTTATTTCCCACTATTCTTCAATGTCTATTTGCTTAAGAAAGAAAGGATTCACTGTCTCATTTACATATAATCTAATTCAAGTGTTTGAGAAGTGGCCTGCAATATTCTCAAATAAGAATTGAAACCTTAATTCTCTTCCCTATCTCAATATAAGAGGGACTGGACTTGCAAAGAAAGGTAAATAAGACATGAACAATTCCTAATGTCAAGAAATCCAACAGTTAGCAAGTGAGAGATTAAATTATACTATCAGGAAATCAGTGCCACAACTGAGGTAGCATAAGATGCTATGGGAATGCATAACGGATTCTGTCTCTGCCTGATAGAGTCAGGAAAACCTTCAATTTTCCCTACACAATCATGTTTATATGTACTTTTACCTTTCTGCCCACATACTCCTCATTATTTCTCCTTCTCTACCAAACTTCGTTCCTCCTTCTCCTTTGTTAATCTAAACAAATCCAAACTTCAAGGAGAAATACACAGTTTTGCTTTCCCAAGATACCTTTTTCTTCTTCTCTTTTCACTTAGACACTTTACAAATTCTCCCAGTCAGGTCTAAGAATACTTGCCCTAGTGATTAAATTGGCTCAGGTTTGTCTACTTGTTTTACCAATAAGGGGCAGTCCAGAGTTTCTGACAATATGTGGGTCTAGCCCTTTTATCTTCTACTTTTATTTCTGTAAAATAAAAACTCATTCTAGCAGGCTTCAGCCTCTCAGTATCTTAGAGGGGAGAAAAGGGAGTGTATGAACTAGTAACTGACTGGTAAAAGGGACATAGCTGAAATTCGAAATTATATTTTAGCTTCATTTAGTTCTGGAACCATTAACAACTTTCTGTGCAACTACTGACAGATCCTCTGGTTATCAGGTCTTCATTTTTCCCTATTAAGGTTTATCCTAGCACTGTGGATGACTACAAAACTAGTATTTCCAGTGCAGAACAAATATAAAACTATTAAAATAACACTGAGAAAATGTTCAATTTTGTTTAAAAACAGAAACTTTAGAAGTAGATGAAAGGCAAAGCAGAGCCAATAACAGCATAACTGGTGCTTTTGAAGTGAAGAAAAACGAAGTTCAACGTTAATAACAAAAATGTTATCTGAAATAAACACTTGCTACTGCAAACCAAAATGGCTAACCTTATCTCAGGAAAAACTGATATATAATTACCACTCCCAAGGTGGAAAGCAAGAAGAAAAAATAAAGACAGTTTAGAGCGGAGCTATGGGAATATTAGTTTGGCCTCAAGGTTTTTTACTCTAATACGTAATGCCAGAAAGCAGGAGAACAATGTCTACATAGTTGTGGGAGGGAAATAGGTAAACTAAGAATTTTACACACAGACAACCTGCCCTTAAACAAATCATTCTCATGCACCCAAGATTTTAGGGAACACAGTAATTATGAACCCTTCTTAAAAAATTTATTTGCTGTGAAATCTAGCCAACTAAGCAGTGAATCAAAATAGTCAAGATTAGGCCAGGCATGGTGGCTCACACTTGTAATCCTGGAATGTTGGGAGGTCAAGGCAGGTGGATCACTTGAGATCAGGAGGAGAGTAGCCTTGCCAACATGGTGAAACGCCATCTACTAAAAATACAAAAAAAATTAGCCAGGTATAGTGGCACATGCCTGTAATACCTACTACTCGGGAGGCTGAGACAGAAGAACTGCTTGAACTCAGGTGGCATAGGCTGCAGTGAGCCAAGATCCACCACTGTACTCCAGCCAGGGTGACACAGCGAGATTCCCTCTCAAAAAAATAAAATTGTCAATATTAGAGGAAAGTAAAAAGGACTGGTGGTAGGGATGGAATCAATTTAAATAGAGAACTAATAATAGGAATCTTTGGAGTTCAGGTCATTCAAGAGAATGTTAATGGCACAAGGCTTAGTAATATAAAGTAAACTTTTAACAAAAATGTGGGGTAGGCAAGATTAGGAGAAAACGTGTGTACAAATGTGTTCATCTTTCATATTAAGAAAGCAAATACTGCTGTCTAAAGTTGGAAAACAATTTTTAAAAGTGAAGATGAAACTCAAACTTTTAAGTAATTTTCCTTATTAACTTGAGAGAGAACTTTGAGAAACTAATTTCTTGTGGTAAAAAAGTATAAACTGTTTCTATTTGCAGAAAACATGACTGTATTTTAGAAGACCTCACCATCTCAGCCCAAAATCTCCTTAATTTGGGAAGCAAATGCAGCAAAGTCTCAGGACACAAAATCAATGTGCAAAAATCACAAGTATTTCCTATACACCAATATCAGACAAACAGAGAGCCAAATCATGAGGGAACTCCCATTCACAATTGCTACAAAGAGAACAAAATACCTAGGAATACAACTAACAAGGGATGTGAAGGACCTCTTCAAGGAGAACTACAAACCACTGCTCAAGGAAATAAGAGAGGACACAAACAGATGGAAAAACATTCCATGCTCATGGTTAGGAAGAATTAATATCGTGAAAATGACCACAGTGTCCAAAGTAATTTACAGATTCAATGCTATCCCCATCAAACTACCACTGACTTTCCTCACAGAATTGGAAAAAACCACCTTAAAATTTCATATGGAACCAAAAAAGAGCCTGCATAGTCAAGACAATCCTAAGGAAACAAACAAAGAAAGCTGGAGGCATCATGCCACCTGACTACAAACTACACTACAAGGCTACAGTAATCAAAACAGCATGGTACTGGTACCAAAACAGTGATATAGACCAATGGAACAGAACAGAGGCCTCAGAAATCATGCCACACATCTACAACCATCTGATCTTTGACAAACTCGACAAAAGCAATGGGGAAAGGATTACCTATTTAATAAACTGTGTTGGGAAAACTGACTAGCCATGTACAGAAAGCTGAAACTGGATCCCTTCCTTACACCTTATATAAAAATTAACTCCAGATAGATTAAAGATTTACACATAACACCTAAAACCATAAATACCCTAGAAGTAAACCTAGGCGATACTATTCAGGACAAAGGCATAGGCAAGGACTTCATGACTAAAACACCAAAAGTAATGGCAACAAAAGCCAAAATAGACAAATGGGATCTAATTAGACTAAAGAGCTTCTGCACAGCAAAAGAAACTCTCATGAGTGAACTGGCAACCAACATAATGGGAAAAAATGTTTGCAATCTACCCACCTGACAAAGGGCTGATATCCAGAATCTACAAAGAACTTAAAACAAATTTACAAGGAAAAAACCACCCCAACAAAAAGTGGGCAAAGGATATGAACAGACACTTCTCAAAAGGAGACATTTATGCAGCCAAAAAACATATGAAAAAAAGTTCATCATCACTGGTCATTAGAGAAATGCAAATCAAAACCACATAGAGATACCATCTCATGCAGTTAGAATGGTGATCATTTAAAAAGTCAGGAAAAAACAGATACTGGAGAGGATATGAAGAAATAGGAATGCTTTTACACTGTTGGTGGGAGTGTAAATTAGTTCAACCATTGTGGAAGACAGTGTGGCAATTCCTCAAGGATCTAGAACCAGAAATATCATTTGACCCAGCAGTCCTATTACTGGGCATATACCCACAGGATTATAAATTATTCTATTATAAAGACACATGCACACATATGTTTATTGTAGCACTGTTCACAATAGCAAAGACTTAGAACCAACCAAAATGCCCATCAATGATAGACTGGATAAAGAAAATGTGGCACACATATACCATGGAATACTATGTAGCCATAAAAAAGGATGAGTTCATGTCTTTTGCAGGGACACGGATAAAGCTGGAAACCATCATTCTTAGCAAACTGGCAAAGAACAGAAAACCAAACACTGCATGTTCTCACTCATAAGTGGGTGTTGAACAATGAGAACACATGGACATAGGGAGGGAAACATCACACACTAGGGCCTGTTGGGGGATAGGGGGCCAGGAGAGGGCTAGCAGGGGTTGGGGGATAGGGGAGGGATAGCATCTACATTAGAAATACCTAATGTAGATGACGGGGTGATGGATGCAGCAAGCCACCATGGCACGTGTATACCTATGTAACAAACCTGCATGTTCTGCACATGTACTCTGAACTTAAAGTATAATAATAATAATAATAAAAAGAAGTATAGTAATTCAGTGATTCATTTCATTCCACTTTCATTTCTCTGCCTCTTCTGGTTAAGTATAAATAAAATTATCTTTAGTGTTTTTACTAAAAATGGCATGATCCAATTTATCTAATACTATATCCACTTATATGTAAAGATAAATGTCTGGAATGATGCATACAAAGAGCAATTAATTTGTTATTTGGGGTGGTGGAATCTCCCCCACCCCAACATTGCTTTTTAATGAACATGTATCATTTTTCAAAATCAGCCATTATTCTTTAAAAAAAGAATGAAGAACACATGTCCTACACTTTAATTCATGACATTTATCTCTTTTTACCTTTGGCTTAGCTCACCGTCAGCCTCTTGTCAGTCAACAGAGATATTTGCTCTTGAATGCAGAATTTACTCTAATTTCTTTTGTATTCCTCAAAGGAAGTGTGGTATTAACAGTTAAAAATGCTAAAACCTTTTCTATTCATTATTTGATTTAATCCTCACAACCCTGAGGCAAGTACTTCCCCTTTTTACAGAAAGATGAAATAATTTGCCTAAAAGGTCACATAGTTATTAGATGGTAACAAGAAGATTAAAAAACCAAGGTCAGACTACAAAGAGGAAGCTCTTAACCACAGGTTTAGAGTAAGGTAGGCCTTGGTTCAAATCCAGATTCTGTTAGCAAGAGTGTGATCTTGGGCAAGTGACAACCTTATCTTCATTTTTTTCTAGCTTCAAAACAGGCAGATTACCATGCTATCTCATTACATGGTTAAAAAAAATCAATAAAACTCTTGGTTCTCCATTTGGCACATAGAAAGCAATCTACTTGGTGATAAATTACAAGTTCTTGCAACAATAAGAGCATCAAGAAGAGTTACGATGCCATAAAGGTAATTAAAAATAAATGCCAGAGAAACTTAAATCATGCACCACTGAATCCTAATGAAAAGTGTTTTCATTTTTTTTGAGTCTGTTCACAAAATATTATGATATTCAAGTAGTATAACATACAAATAACAGCTTGAGGAATTACAAAAGTTAAATATGACATAATATTAAATCAAATTGGGGCCAACCAGAATAGATTAAGTTCCTGAGCATGAAGTTTACTACTTGGCTCCATTTAAAGTTGCATTGAGCAAACAGTTCTAGTTGGGGAAAAAAATCCTTATTTAAAACCACTGCCTTAAAAGTAAAACCATAAAAAAATTTTATGCTGTTTATCTCTGAAAATTAGTTTAACTTTTGATTCTACTTTCAAGCCCTAATTACTTCGATTAAAAATTTCCAAGGCTTCTCTGTCCCCTGAAAAATGAACTATTAATCAAACAAGGAAGCCACAGAAAATGGATTAAAATAGGTGGCACCGATCTTAATAAGCACCCTGGCTGAAATAAAAGTTTACCTGCCTATTTATAATAATTAAAGAACATTTGAAAATAAACTTAATTGACTTTTGAAAGAAGCAATCTCTATCATTCAAAAAGCCCTTTCATGAACCATAATTTTAAATTCTGAACAGCTAATTTTTTCTATCTTCCAAGATATACATAATTCATTATTTTGACTCTAAGTTTTAGCATAATGACATTTCCAGGTATCAGCAGTAATAAATACATTTAATAAATAACTGAGTTAAAAAATAATGGAGCTTCAATGATCACTGAATACATTAGTGAAACCTAAGAGTAGAGTCTGCTTTTCTAACCCCAAACAATCTACACTAAAAGGCATACTTGAACATGCATACCTCAAGTCATCACTTGGATCTTTTTTTATTGGAGTTTCCACGTACTTGAAGTCTTTTGATTGGTGCTCTCCAGCAACACTGGGCTCCTGGCTTTTCCTGGGGACCTCTGAAGTAAATGAGAGCTCTCCTTCATTGGAGACTCCAAAGAGGTCTGGGTCATCTTGAATTACATCAATTAAGAGGACATCATCTTCATATGCTTTAAGAATATCTGGACACCCTACTTTGATTTCTGAAAAGTTCTTAGTTATTTTTCTACCACTAACTTCACTGGAAACTGGTTGGAATGTTTCTTGTTGATTACAGCTGAAGGAAGGATTTTTCTCCACATACTCAGGATCACAAGAAAAAGCATTATTTTCAACTGCGAGAGAAGCAACTTCTTTATTAGACACAATATTGCCTCGTTCGGAGATGTGATTAGATGGTTTGTTATTGTTACCTTGCCTTGTAAACCTTGGATAAATACTACAGGAATTCTTATTGTAGAATGAATCAGAACTAGCTTGCGCTGGAGTTACACTATGTCGTGTGCTCAAAGTTTGAGGTCCTAATGTTGTCATGGAGATATTTTCTTTACTCCTATTCTGTCTTACCTTTGCTCCAGATAAATTGTCCAGAAGTTCTAGAGGACTGTAAGGTTCTCTCTCTGATGACTTGGCATTTATTTCTTTTCTTTTTTCTGTTTTATTCTTAAGTAAAGGAATTTTAAAATTAGTTAGCCTTCCTGTGTTCAATATTTTAACCAAGTCTGGAACTACAAATGTTTGTTTAGCAATGCATGCTTTTCGATGAATAGTTTTGCCTGTAGAGTTATTTGCTTCCTGACCATCTTTGGAAGTTGCTGTCAAATTTAGTTTTGTTAAATTTCCTCTATCTTTTTTTTTATTTCCTGTTAAGATTTTAGTCTCACTGGTTAATTTAATATCTTCAGTAGTGTTAGAAATTACCTCTGACCCACTTCTGCTCAGTTCCTCTGATTTTATCTTATCATCCTTGATTATAGGTTCCTTCATAATCATTGAAGTAGGTTCTATTGCAGAAACTGAAGACAAACAATTCGAATTAGAATCTAGTTTTTCTTTACTTGAAGATTCAGTGTTTGTTTCTGTTAAGGAACTTTGTAATAATAATTTGGAGTTGGTTAAGTGGGTCTGGTTTGTTTGGTGTTTAAGAACATCATCTTGCCTGCAACTTTGCTGAGACCCAGGAAGAAAGTAACTTGATTCTGGCAAGGAAGCCTTTTTCCAACACCAGGCAGATATTCTAGCACATGAATAATAAGGCCAAGTTCTTTTACCAGTCATAGGTATTGTTCTCTGACAGCTTAACTTCAATTCTTCAGATTCCCTTCTCAACTCTTCCCGTGAAGATCTCTTTTCAATATGGTACTCATTAGGTGATTTCCCTATGGAGCTTTTCATCGATTTAAAATTCTCTGTCTGTGCCATGCTTTCATATCCTAAGGGCTCTGAAGCATTCTCTGTTTCTTCTTTCAAAAGTGGTTCAATGGTTTTCTGACACACAGCATTTACATGATGTTCAGGACTTGTTTCTTTTCCTGCCGTTTCTGGGAGACTTAATAAATGATCCATCAGAGAGGCTGTATTACGGCTTACTTTTCTCAAAACATTTAAAGGACCTTTAGTCTCTGCTTCTTTACCATCAGCAATCATTTTATTTTCTTGCAACATCAACTCAGACTTGTTATACTCAGAAAAGTTCATCTCAGTAACTGTTTCACCTGCTTTTTCAGACTTCATTCTTTTCCTGGATTTTCGCCCAACACTGCTCTCCTCTATTGAGTATTTATTTTTTTCTCGTTGAAGGCAGGAAAGCAAGTCATTGGTTTTACTTTGACATAAATCACTCTCTTCTAGTAGTAACTTATTTACTCCCATTACACTTTCTTGGGTTTGTAAAAGCTGAGAAATACTATTTGTGTCACTCTTCTCTGCAAGACTCCTAAGGTTTTCTTTCTTTAACTTTGAGGAATTTTCTGCTACATGCATACATCCACCATCAGGCTTATATAGCAGGTTGTTTTCATCATTACAACCCTTGGAATGGGGGAAACAATTGTAATCATATAATTTCAAAATGGAATTATTTTCTACTTCAGGTGACAAGATGTTACAAGAATATTTTGGAGTATTCTTGTACAGTTCATCTTGGAATTCAACGTTAATATTTTGTGTAGCCTCATTTTCTGTTATTTTGGGAGGTGGGTTTTCTAAGCTTTTAAGTTTTTTATTTCGAATTCTTCTTTTAATGCCTTCCTCTATACCTTCCTTACCCAAAGACTGCAAGCATTCCACTGTTTGGAAAGACTCCGAACTGGTTAATGATTCCTTTCTTACCAGGTCTATCCCTGGCTGAGGATCATCACTTGAGGCTTCAGTAACTTTTCTTTTTTCCTTGGCTGATCAAAACAATAAAACATACCAGAAAAGATTTTACATTGAGGAGGAAAATGCAATACCACTGAAATTAAAAACTGTGAGGCTATCATTTTTATTTCCCTTCAGAGCTGTATGTAAATACGTTTGTTTTTAAATGAAAACCTTAATTTCTGTTAAGGAATTACATATAAACCTGTATAAATTCTAAGGCCACTGAATAACCCTTACAGCATCATCATCTCACACTAGCCAAAATGTACCACAAGAATTCCTCCTATTGTAATTCTGACCAAGGACTTCTAATGGGGAACACCCTTTTAAGAAAATCCATTTTTGCCATCTTCTGGTCAACCATGTGCATCAGAAATAACCATGCAGATTCGAGTTAAAGACTAGCGGCAAAATAAAGATGGAGCACGCTGAGGTGCAAAGGCTAAATTAAAGGTAAGTGATCGTGGGTGCTTTCTTACTGTGTCTTTCCGTTTGCAAGCGGAGCTCAGCCTCCTTTGCGGCTTGTATGCCTCGCCGGTCTGACGGGCTCACCTGGCCCCTGGGCCCCTCCACTCGACGCCTCGCGGCCTTTTCAGCCCCTGATGCCGCAACCGACTTGTCTCTTTCCACCTTGTCTTTCCCAGGGGTGGCCTGGGCCACCATTCTCCTCTTTTGCCTATTTTCCCTGCGCCCCCCGGCCTCAGGGCCGCAGCCTCTCGCTGCGCCTGGCCCTGGCGCCTGCCGTCTCCGCAGGCTTCTCACATTGCTTTCAGGACCCAGGGCCCTCGGGGGGCCCAGGGGTGGAGGTCGTCGCATGTGCCCCAGGGCCGGCCCGCCGGTGCTCCTCCGCACCAGCTCGCAGGAACCCACCGCGGCGCAAAGCCGGCACCAACCTCCGCCTCCAGCACCTACCGCCTTCTGACCCACCCCACACCGCTAGTCACCACAGCCTAGGGCCGGAAGCGGAAGCGGGGCGCGTAAGCGGAAGTGGGCCGAGTGGCTGGGGCCCGGACTGGTGCTTCGGGATGCAACGGGGCGGAGAGCCGCGAGTTCCGTGCTAGCGTCTTTCTGGAGGGCCTCTCGCGGCGCCCTGAGGGTGGCAGTGTCCAAGACCGGTTTCATGGCGAGGGACTGTAGCGGGGCTGATCATATCACAGGCCTCCGTTGTCCCTACCACTAGGCTGAGCCTCGCGGAACGGTTCAGGGCTTATTCTCCCAGCTGCTGCTCCTCACGCCTTGCCTGCTCGCAAAGACCACTGAGAGCCAGTGGCTTCTAACTCCACACCAAGTATCCTTGAAGCCCCCGTCCGACTGCCTTCCTGCTGTCTTTACCCGGGTATTCCACTGGCACCTCCCACTCCGATGGGCAGAGCCGCGCATCGCCCCTCACAAGCCTGCTGCTTTCACACGGGTGGATGCGCCACCATGCGCCTGCCGGAGACCTAGAAACCGTCAGAGACGACCTTCTTTCGACTTCATCCCTCACATCCGCATTCGCTAGATCTGCTTAACTATGTTTTGCTTGTCAGCCACTCTCCCGCTTGCCATTACCGTGGCTCTGGCCCTTAGACTTTCTTGACTGACCTGCTGCATTATGCCTCTGAATCCATTCGTGACCTATTCCAATCCAACTTCCAGCTCCTTGCCAGGCCATGCCTCTCCAATGAAAGGGGGTCCTCGCCCTCCTCAGTCTGACCCTTCTTGAACTTCTTTTGCTCAGACACTAAACAGGAAGTCCAAACTCTAATGTGGTATCTGTGACTGTCTGATGTGGCCTCTGAAAATTTAGCTAGTTTTCTCTTACTGCCACTGTAAAAGTTGTTGTGCTTTGATGGAAAACTGAACAGAAGTCACCCTTCCGAATTATCTGACTCTAATTCTATGGGAGTTATTTTACAGCTCTGTAAATTACAGATAAGCGATAGCAACCAAAACAATGGTCTATAGACATCCAAATTCTGTCCAATAGAAGTTTAATTGGCTTCCCAGCTGGGTACCGTGGCTCATGCTGGTAATCCCAGCACTTTGGGAGGCTGAGGTAGGTGAATTATCTGAGGTGAGGAGTTCAAGGCTCGTCTGGGTAACATGGTGAAACCCCATCTCTACAAAAATACAAAAATTAGCCAGGCATGATGGCAGGTGCCTGCAATCTCAGCTAGTCTGGAGGCTGAGGCAGAAGAATCCCATGAACCTGGGAGGTGGAGGTTGCAGTGAGCAGAAATTGCACCATTGCACTCCAGCCTGGATAACGGAGTGAGACACTGTTGCCAAAAAAAAAAAAAAAAAAAAAAGTTTAATTGAGTTCTCATTTCTATTGTGAAAGAAGCCAGTTTTTGCCTCCGTTTCCACATACATTTCATTCCTAGCCTAGAATGTTTGTTGTTAGAATTATCCTTTGAACCAATGGTTATAAAATCTGCCTGATGATAGAATATAATCTTTAATACATGTTCATCTATGACTCCTATTATTTTCTCTTTTTTGAAAATTATCACTTATCACCACACATAGCCTGCACTTAAGCCACACTGGACTGAGGTTCCCCAGATTTCATAAACTTTTGTCATGCTTGTGCTTCTGTACCTAACAGTCCTGGAAAGTCTTCCTTTGCTTGTCGTCCTGGTGAACTATATATTTCCGCTTCAAGATTCAGTGCAAGGATCACCAATCAAGGAATCTTTCCTGCCACTGTTCTTACACTTTGAGGGGTAAAGTGTTCCTACCTGTATACAAACACACTGTTCAGCTTTTTACTTGTGTTTCTCCCTTAGTAGGCTAGGAAATTCCAAATCAAGGGCAGACACCTTCCATTACTTGTTGCTTTCTGTGTGTTTAAAGAAAGACCTGGTGAATTCGAATACAATTCATTAAAGAATGGTAGGCATGAAGCATAGAGTGTGACTAATATGACAGTTTGGATGAGCAGCTCATGTGGAGTATTCCGAGGAGCTTTTAGAAAATAGAATTTAAGTGAAAGAGGTATAAAAGATACAGAAATTTTCCTTGTTTCTTTCTCCTTGTAATTACTCTTAGTGAAAGGGAAATCAGCTTAAGACTAGCAGAATTTATAAAAAGTTATCATAAGCATTTCAGGCTCATTCCATGTTCACTTTGTTCCTCACTTTATATCTCAGTTTCCTCATCTGTAAAATGAAATAGTATCTCCTCAGAGTTCTCATGAAAATTAAATGTACCAATATTTGTAAAGCAGTTAGAACAATGCCTAGTCAATTACAAACATTTAACAGATTTGTTAAGTAAAAACTTCATTTTATACACACACACACACACACACACACACACACACAAACACACACACACACACACGCACACAGTCAGAGTCTCACTCTGTTACCCAGGCAAGAGTGTAGTGATGTGGACATGGCTCACTGCAGTCTTGACCTCCTGGGCTCAAGTGATGTACTTACTGCAGCCTCAGGAGTAGCTGGGACTACAGGTGTGTGCATCACCATGCCCAGCTCATTTTTTAAAAAAAAATAGAGATAGAGTCTCCCTATGTTGCCCAGGTAGGCCTTGAACTCCTGGCCTAAAGTGATCCTCCCACTTCAGCCTCCCAAAGTGTAGGGATTACAGGTGTGAGCCACTGGGTCTGGCCTCAATATATATTAAAAGGTAGACTCTATAGAATTCTGACATTTACTACCTTCAAAATAAACATTGCTACTAGGATGTCAGTTTAAAAAAGATAAAAGTTCAAGAGTCTGGCCTCTGGTCTGAAGCTGGAGCCCGCTGGCTTTGCAAAGGCTGTTCCTGCCACCAGGTACCCACTGCCTTTGGCTCGCTTTAAGGACAGATGGTATTAAAGGTAGTTATAGGCCTAGGAATTTAGAAACTTTTATGACCCACAACTGTTGAGCAATATGTAGAACAGGAATGAGAAGAACTTAGTAGCATAGGAAATTCCAAAATCAAATGCAGTCATCCCTCCATATCTGTGGGTTCTGCATCCACAGATTCAACCAAATGGGTATCAGAAATATTTGGAAAAAAAGCAATGAATAAAAAATACAAAATTAAAAACCAATGTAACAATCATTTACATTGCATGAGGTATTATAAGTAATCTAGAGATGATTTAAAATATACAGAAGGATGTGCATAGGTTATATGTAAATACAATGTCATTTTATGTAAGGAACAGAATCACAGATTTTGGTACTGAGAGAAGTCCTGGAACTAATCTTCTGTGGACATTGAGGAAATACTGTATACTGAGGGTTCTGCATAAGAAAATTATAATTTTTATTACAGCTAGCTTTTAAAATCTTTATACCAAACTGCTTTCACAGAAAACTTGAGGCTAGATGTCTACATAAACAATTTCCATGGAACTTCTGTTCTCTTCTGTGAAATGATTATCATAATTTTACTTAATATTTGTGGTAGTGTCTGGAAAGGGAGGGGATTATCATTTATCAAAAAAGACTGTCTTCCTAGTGGGAGATCTTACAAAGTTGGGAATCCAGGATGTGGAACAGAGTATTTACTCATAGCTATTGGGTTTTATCTCAGTCCACACAGAGATGACCTTCTACGGGTGCCTAGGAGTCCCTTCTCTTTTAGACCTTTCCTTTTTCCCTTTCTACCCATGTGCTCTTGCCTCTGCATCCTGGCTGACAATGTTGTTCAGCCCTTGAAGTCAATTTCAGGGTCACCAAGTACCCAGTGTCCTAGTTCTATCCGGGAAAGAGGACAGCAGAGCCACATTCTCTGCATTCCACAACTCTAAGTTGTAGATTATTAATCCTCTGGATGGGTTACATAATTTATGGGCTCCAGTTCAAAATAAAAACTCACACCGCCCTTTGTTCAAAAATTTAAAAGTTACCCCATTTTTTTTTTGAGTCTTCATTTCTGAAGTCTCCTGTTCATATAAAACTTAAGGATGTTTGTGAGCTTTTGGCCAGGCATGGTGGCTCACACCTGTAATCCCAGCACTTTGTGGGGCTGAAGCAGGAGGATCGCTTGAGCCTAGACATTCAATATAAGCCTGGGCAACACAGTGAGATCCTGTCTCAAAAAAGAAAAAAAATTAAAAACTTTCCGGATAGTGACAGCAGGGCGTGAAACCAAGTATGGAGCCCTGTGCAGCTACACAGGCCATGTGCCCATAAAGCTGACCCTACAGATTCATGTTCTATTTATACAAACATCTATAAGACTAACAGTCTATAGTTAGTCTTATAGCTTCTATAAGTTCTCTTCTTATAATAGTCTATAACTTCTCTATTGCTAATATTTGCCAACTCTAACATAATAACTTCTATCCTTTATTGTGCCAGTCCTTGGCCAGTTTGCAGTTAGAGCAATTCCATACTTCTGCCCTGCTATGACTCACAGGGGCCATCTCCTAAATCTATATTTTCCACATTCCTGGGCCAGCTGGCTTTGGGTGAACTTTGGCCAATAGAGAACCCTGGCAGAATAAAGAAGGGAGAGTTTTCCCACATTGCTTTCTGCCTTGAACTGCCTAGCAGACCACTGCTACGTCTCCCCTGGGACTCCATCTCTTGCTCAAGGGGCTCCCCGTGGGGCATTGGTCATGTGCCTTGAGGTCCTTTTTCCCCTCCAGTCTAGAAATGGTAGTTGTTTTCTGCTGTTATTAATATCTGGGCATCACAAACCTTATTTGATTTCTTGGTTCTTCTATCCCATTCCCTGCAGTACACTCTTGTTTTGTTGTGAGTGATGAGGTTCAAGACATGCTATCCCCAAATATGGCACCTTGGCATTTTAGAAAACAGGAGAAGCCAGGTCACTTTCATCCTCCCTCTGCCCTTCTCCCCTGAAACAGGCCATAAAATCTAGGTGACTTTTTCTTGAAGGAGGCCATAGCCCCTCATTCCAGAGGTGCCCTTCCTATTCCCAGAAGAATGCATTATCTTCATCTCTGAAGACATAGGGACACAGAGAAGAACCTGAACAAACAAGTCTTGCTAAGTTCACCCTAGTTTATTACCATTAGATCATACCCCCTTTGGCCAATCATAATTCTGTACAACTGTCCACTCTTGAAGCACGAAAATACACAAGTTTCCCCATTTCTTTGAGTCTTCATTTCAGAAGGCTCCTGTGTCACGTAAAACTTAAGTTTGTGAGCTTGTCACTTGTTAATATGTGTTTTTTATAGGTGCCTCAGTCATGAACCTAGTGATGATTACCAAAATAAGTATCTTCTCCCCTATGGGAAGAAACAGTTTTCCTCCTTCAACTTGGGTCCAATGTTTGGAGGTCTAAAAATTAATTGACAATAGACATATTAATAGAAGAAAAACCCAAAATTTGTATATTCACTCTGGATCCTTTAGATGAAATGGCTACTCAATTAGCCAAAGGTAGAAGTTTCTGTATCCACTGAATAGGAGAAAGGAGGGGGAAGAAGGGCTTCTATGGAAGAACCAGTGGAAAGTTTGGTTCAGATAAAGTCTAAGCAATTACTAATTCCAGTGATAATAGTCTTTTTTTCTGGCTGTAAATCATTCAGAGAGGGAATTATGGTGGTTGGTATTTCTGGGCGGTCCTGCTTAAGTTAGCAAAGGAAGTCAAGATAAGGTAACTGCCCTGCCCTTGCGGCTGCTGTTTGTTCAGATGGTTTTAGCTTAAAATAATCTTTATGCCACTTCATGAAGGGCATTCTAGATGCCTACAGTTTAAAATACTTAATTTCTTTTTTCCTTGTAAAAGACCCCACTCTGTAACTAAAGGAAGCTGGATTGTTGAGTCACAGTGTCAGATGTTCTTTCACTGTCTTGAAATTAATGTTTAAATAATGCAAGAATAAATTTTGTGTTCTCTCAAAACATGGTCACTTATCTTTTCTGCTAAACATACCCCATATTTTCTCCAAATTTGGCTTCTTGTTCAATTTCTGATTGTAAATCATCTACCTAGGAATATCACCCAATCCAATATTCAGCAGGCAATAACATATCGATATCTCTCAAATGTTAAAAAAAAATTAATGATCCTACTTTAACTTAGAAAAAAACGAAAGGTTTCAAAATCTGCCACTTGCCTCGAGTGATTTTACATCTTAGTCTAGACTTGGGAATCTCAATTAACTTTTTATCCACTAGAGGGCCCCAGATCAGAGCTGCCAACGATGACTCACCTCTTTGCTCAGGCTCCAGCAACTCCAGGCTCTTTAATCTTAAGAGCCTCTCTGATTGTGTCATTGAGTCGGAAGAACTCAGTTACTGAATGTAATAAGTCCAAAATGGAACACAATAGGAATCTGCGAGCAGAACAGGACCTTGAAATAATCTAGTCTAACCTCTCTGTTGTTGTTGTTTTTTTTTTTTTTTTTTTTTTTTTTTTTTTTTTTTTTTTTTTTCTGAGACAGAGTCTTGCTCTGTCACCAGGCTGGAGTGCAGTGGTGCAATCTCGGCTCACCGCAACCTCCACCTCCTGGGTTCAAACGGTTCTTCCGCCTCAGCCTCCCCAGTAGCTGGGACCACAGGTGCATGTCACCACGCCCGGTTAATTGTAGTATTTTTAGTAGAGACGGGGTTTCACCATGTTGGCCAGGATGGCCTTGATCTCTTGACCTCGTGATCCGCCTGCTTCGGGCCCCCCAGAGTGCTGGGATTACAGGTGTGAGCCACCGCGCCTGGCCTAACCTCTCCGTTTTACTCCTGAGAGGCAAGACCAGCTAAGTAATTTAAAAGCTCCGCCAATCAATCATTTCCTAAGCGTTTCCTCTTGGTTGCTGCCTAGCCACCTGTGCTTCCAAAGTGGCCATTGTCCAGCAGGCAAGAACCTCTGGTCTGAAAGAGAGATGGAAGCAAGCACACATTTATTCTGCTGCTTCTGCACCAGCCGCACACCTAAGAAGCCTAAGGTGAATGTGCTCATATGAACTCCGGCGTCTCCGGAAAGGATCTTATATTATTTCTCTCAAATTTTCAAGTTGGGGCCAGGCTTGGTGGCTCAGGCTTGTAATCCCAGTACTTTGGGAGGCTGAGGTAGTGGATTACCTGAGGTCAAAAGTTCGAGACCAGCCTGGCCAACATGGTGAAACCCCACCTCTACTAAAAATATGAAAATTAGGCCAGGCGTGGTGGCGGGCGCCTGTAGTTCCAGCTATTCTGAAGGCTGAGGCAAGAGAGTTGCTTGAGCCTGGCAGGCGGAGGTTGCAGTGAGCAGAGATAGCTCCACTGCAGAGAAAGCTCCTGGGTGACAGTGAGACTCTGTCTTAAAAAAAAAAACAAAAAAAAAAACTGATTAGGGCCATCATTTCAGTGTATTATTTTGTTTGTTCATAGAGGAGAGAAATGCCATCTCACTATCGCATATGGGATAACCTCAGAAGGGCTAAGAGGGCTATGTGGGTAGCTATGATGTCAACATCAAGTTTGTCAATAGATAGAGAAGATGGTTGTCTAAAAGGTTTGAAGTGAGACGGGGAAAATTCCTTCTATATGATCTCTTTCTTACTAAAGAGAACATTGTATGTATTTTTATATATACTGATGACTTTTAAAGTTATATCTCCAGCCCCACATCCTGCTTTGTGTCCTCTTGGCCATGTTTCTTGGGATAACCACTTCCGTACTGGCTTTGATTCACTTGGCAGGATGTGTTCACCAGGACTCTTCCCTTTCTGCCCCAGGGATTCCCCAAATGCCTAAGAGCAGACAGCTGGCTTCCTTCAGGGCTTGGGTAACTATAAAGTGCAGTGGTGCTAGCATGCCTATAGAAACCTTCAGCAAGCAGGGGAGGGGAGCTGGTGGATAAATGCTCCTGCTTCCTGTCCCACAGACAGTCCTGGAAGCATTCGGCACATTTTGTCAGTTACCTCTGAAAAGCTGAACTCATTGCACAAGGCAGCAACCTTAACAACATATTCTTTGATTAGATTTTGCTCCTTCCTAGTCTCACTCTTCCTATTCCCTCTCTTCTGGTGCCTGTACTTCCCAAATAACCTGCTTACCTATAGATCCTTGCCTTGGGCTCTATCCAAGCTAAGACAATATCTAATCAACATTTAAAGTATGCTCAGATATAACTTTATTCCCCCACAGTTTCCCCAGCTCAGCAAATGCCAACTCTGTAATTCTGTTTACTTAGGTCAAAACTTTTAGTTTCATTTTGAAATCCTCTTTCCCAACTCCCATCCAATCCATCAGCAAACTCTGTTTACTCTATTTTAAAATCATATCCAAGATCTCACTATTTCATATCACCTCCTCCACTTCCACCTTCTAGTCAGGCCATCATCCTTCCTGGTCTAAACTATTTAAAAAATCTCCTAATGGTTTTTCTATTTATAACTTTACCCAACTATCCTCTACACAGTTGACATGTTAAAATTCAAGTTGCTTCTGCCCAGAAACTCTCCAATGGCTGCTCATCCCATTGAGAATAAAATTCAAAGTCCTCTGATAATAATGGCTCTGGAATCCCTGTGCCCTAATATTCTACCACTGCCCTCCTCCTTGTGAGGCTCCACCCTACTGACCTCATTCTCAGCACTTGAACTGCTAAGCAAGCTCCCCTCCTCAGATCTTTTGCATTTACTGTTTCTCTGCCTGGAATGTTTCTTTCCTCCAGAATCCACATTCTCCTCCTCCTGACTTCCTTTAGCTCTCTGCTCAAATGCTCCTGTATAGAGCAGCCTTCCCTAATCACTGTTAACATTTTAAAATCTGGAGTTAGCAATATATTAGTCCATTTGCATGCTACTGATAAAGGCATATCTGAGACTGGGTAATTTATAAAGAAAAAAGTTTAATGGGCTCACAGTTCCACATGGTTGAGGAGGCCTTATAATCATGATGGAAGACAAAAGACACATCTTACATAGCAGCAGACAAGAGAGAACTTGTGCAGGGAAACTTCCTGTTATAAAACCACCAGATCTCATGAGACTTATTCATTACCATGAGAACAGTATGGGGGAAACCACCCCCATGATTCAATTATCTCTCACTGGGTCTTGCACACAATAAGCAGGAATTATGGGAGCTACAATTCAAGATGGGATTTAAGTGGGAACACAGCTGCACTATTATCAAGCAAGGAAAGAACTTTATTCAAAAAGATCATTGCAAGGGGCGTGGAAAAAGACTATTGCAATGAAAGAATGGTATGACCATAACGTCTGCAGGGGCCTCCAGAGATAGGTGAGAAGCATTTTTCTTTGTAGAGAGGAGTGAATAAAGCTAGAAAAGACGAAGTATGGGGTAGTGGAGTGTTCCAAAGAGCGGTGTGTTCCAACAGGAGATCACAGAATGTTTGACCCTGAGGCCAGCCTCTTCTCAGGAGGGGCTGTATACTGAGCCAAAGTTCAGGGATCTGGAGGAAGGAGATAAGCTGGACAAAAGTGTGAAACATGCGTTTTGTTCCAACTGGTCAGTGGAGACAAGTAATTCAGCTAATGATTCATGAGGCAAAGAAAGGTCAGTGTCTGGCCTTGTCATAGATAATTAAGGTTAGTATCTGTGAGTCTTATCTCATTTAAATGGGGAAAGGTGGTTCTTTGCAGTAAGCTGTTTTTTGGAACCCAAAGGGCAGGGAGGTATCTTAACCTTCAGTTTTCCAGGGTCACAGGGCACAAGTAAAATTCAACATTGCTGCCACTGCACTGGAAGTTCCCTCTCATGCACTTTCCTGGTCTGATTTTCCTCACGACACTTTCAATAGTGCCATATTGTGTATTTGTTCATTGTTAGTCTTCCTCAACCCTCTGCTAGAGCAGGGCCTTTTTTTATGCCTTGCTGTATCTCTATTAATGAAAATAGTGCCTGACACACAGGTGCCAAGTAAACATTTGTTGGCTGCGTGGGGCCTGTAATTTTTTTGGGGGGGTTTTGGAATAGCAGGACTGTCAGGGTCATGGCTCAGGAAGCTGATCTGGAAGGGATGTGCAGCATGGTAGGAAGAAACCAACTTCCTTTGGGGACCCTCTCCATAGTCCATGTGGGAAAGATGAGGGCTGTGATGAAGGGAAACGCTGACAAATGAGGTTACAGATTCAAGGGATCCTTAGGAAGAAAAACTCTCTTTGAGAGCCAAGAGAGTCTTATTTTCATCTCATAAAAATTGATAAATAATAATTGTACATACTTATGGGGTACAATGTGATGTTTTGACATATATATATATACATTGCAGCATGATTAAGTTAAATCAAGCGAATGAACCTAATCATCGCTTCATTTTTTTGTGTGTGGTATGAAATCTACTCTTTGCAATTTTGAAATATACATTTTTACTAACTATAGTCACCATGCAGAGCAAAAGATCTAAAAAATATACTCCTCTCAACTAAAACTTGGTGCTTTTTGACCAACATTTTCTCCATCATCAACCCCTAGCCTATGATTCACCATTCGAATCTTTGCTTCTATGAGTTCAACTTTTTTAGATTCCCCATATAAATGAGATCATGTGGTATTTGTCTTTCAAGAGTATCATATTGATCTCTCTTCTCTGGGCACCTAGCCTGATGCCTCACTACTGGTCAGTCCTTAAAAATAAATGTCATGGTGTCTCCATGGACATTCAGAGAAGCATTGGGAAGAGTTTATATATATCTATGTTGAAGAACATCAAGACTGTGAAAACAAGAGCAAATGTGAATCTTAAAAAGGGCATAAAAAGAAAAGAATTCCCAGCCCTGGCATTGTCTTCAATACTTTCCTTTGAAGGACAAGTCAATACAGTTGTATTGACAGAAGAACATCACATACTTGGTGGCACCAAAGAGCTAGATTGCTTTCTTCTGTTTCCCTACGATCTATCCTTCAATAGCCACTGCCCACGTACCTACCCTCACCCTCAAAGCACTGACACTGTCAGGCAACCTACAGTCGTAGGCCTTATTTGTCACCCCTCAAGCTGTGCCTTCAACAGTAATGGTTGTCTTAGACTTGGCACACATGGAAGTAGTGTAGACAGACTGTAGTCTCTGGTGCCAAACAGCCTGGGTTCAAATTCTGGCTCCAGCATTTACCAGCTCTGCGACCTTGTGTTAGGGCATATAATTTCTATGCCCTAGTTTCCTCCACAGTAATAGTAATTCTTACCTCCTCCAATTGTCCTGAAGATTAAATGTCAATGTAACAATGTTTGGCATGAAGAAAGCACTAAATGAAGTGTTAGCTTTAGGAAATCTTTTAATAATTGTACCTTATACTTCTGATTTACTAGTGAAGTTCCATTTATATTCAGCACTCTAATACATGTGCATGCCAAGAGATTCAGCAAAGGGCTGAGAGAAAACTATCTTGCATACATCAGTTTCTAAGATTTTACATGATGTGCCAGCATCCATACCTTGACACACTGTAAAATGCATCCTTGTGCCCCCTGACCTTGGCCCCTGACAACATTCCCTGGTTCTTTTTTTTTTCAGTCATTCTATCCTTTTTTTTCTTTTTTTTTTCTTTAAGTTCTGGGGTACATGTGCAGATCTTGCAGGATTGTTACAAAGGTATACACATGCTATATGGTGGTTTGCGGCCTCCATCCCCCCATCATCTACATTAGGTATTTCCCTGAGGTTAGCCCTCCCAACCCCCTGGTATCCCTCCCCTAGTTCCCCACCCCACAACAGACCCCAGTGTGTGAGGTTCCCCTCCCTGTGTCCATGTGTTCTCATTGTTGAACACCCACTTGTAAATGAGAATATGTGGGATTTGGTTTTCTGTTCTTGTGTCAGTTTGCTGAGAATGATGGTTTCCAGATTCATCCATTCCCCTGCAAAGGACATGAAATCATCATTTTTTATGGCTGCATAGTATTCTGTGGTGTATATGTGCCACATTTTCTTTATCCAGTCTGTCATTGATGGGCATTTGGGTTGCTTCCAAGTCTTTGCCATTGTAAATAGTGCCACAATGAACATATGTGTGCATGTGTCTTTATAATAGAACGATTTATAATCCTTTGGGTATATACCCAGTAATGGGATTGCTGGGTCAAATGGTGTTTCTGTTTCTATATCCTTGACAAATCGCCATACTGTCTTCCGCAATGGTTGCACTAATTTATACTCCCACCAACAGCGTAAAAGCATTCCTATTTCTCCACATCCTTTCCAGTATCTATTGTCTCCAGATTTTTAAAATGATTGCCATGCTAACTGGCATGAGATGATTTCACACTCTCTGGTATGTGCTTTTTGCATGAAACACAAGTCGTAAGTCAATGGATGTTGTCTTGGTGGGAGGCGGAGCTTACTACTTCTCAACACTTAAAACCTGAAACACCCAGTGATGTCAGAAATTTGTCCTTTCAGTCAACAGATACTTATTAAGCAGCCATTATGTTCTAGCTCCTGTGCCCCACCTAACCCTTAATGCAACATAGTTCCATAAAGAAAACAGATTAATGCAACATTGAAAGTGAATAACAAAAAACGAAAAAGAAACAGATAACAAATAACTTCATGAGGTTACATTCCAGATAGAGTGTTGAAAAGAGGGCTTGCAGGCTTATACAGCACTTTTTCTCACATACTGCCTGGCACCTAGAGATCTAATGTGACTTTGGTTTAGCCAGGAAGTGACTAACCCAGTATTAGGTTCAAAAGAGTGACATGTGCATGAGACAATTCAAACTGTACAAAGGCACATAAATTAAATTAAAAAGTGAAAGTCTTTCCTCCAATAGCTTTTCCCAGAGGTAATTACTCTTAGGTTGAGTAACCATTTCTCCAGATTTTTTATAGATGTACAATTAACATATATATATATATATATATATGAAATCTGTACAACATTTTGTTTAGATATAAACTTTCCTCAAAACAAAGCAGTTTGTATTGTTGCTCTTGTCTCAATTTATTTTTCCCTTTGTGATTTTTTTTCAGCTATTGATTTAAATAATTTTCATAGAAATTGTAGCCCTCTGTTCCATGACCCAAGCAAGTGCTATGTGGAATAGTAGCACTTAAATAAAAAATTTTTTGATAACCAAGGGAATGAAAGGAGTGGGGAAGATACACAGCATTTTTGCTATTTTTCTCATTGCAGGGATGACAAGTTAGAAATAAAATTAAAATAGGATCAAGTTTGAATTCATACTTAATGAGTGTGTTCCTGATATTTTAATTTTCAGTTTTATCCATTTTTATTATTAATTGTTTAGGATTCCTATATCTTCCTAAGGAATTGCCATTGTATCTTTATGAAACACCGTTCTTTATTTCTGGCACTCTCTGCCTTGATTCTACATGAATTTTTAAAAACAGCCACGCTGGCATTCTCATGGTTGGTGTTGGTATACAGTTTATCTTTTATTCTATTTGTTTGTATCATTTCCCTTTAACCTGTCTGTAGGCCTCCTGTAGTAACATATAGTTGGGTGTTGGTAGTTTATTTATTTTTACCTAGTTTGACATTCTCTTAATTTAATCTCTTGAGAATTTAGCCTTTATTTATTATTTTTTAGATGGAGTCTTACTCTGTCATCTAGGCTGGAGTGCAGTGGCACAATCTCAGCTCACTGCACCCTCCACCTCCCAGGTTCAGGTGATCCTCCTGCTTCAGCTTCCTGAGTAGCTGGGCTTACAGGTGTGTGCCACCACATCTGGCAAATTTTTGTAGTTTTAGTAGAGACAGGGTTTCACCATTTTGACCAGGGTGGCCTTGAACTCCCGACCTCAAGTGATCCACCCACTTCAGCCTCCCAAAGTGCTAGGATTATAGGCATGAACCTCTGTGCCTGGTCTTAGCCATTAATACTTAATAAAATTACTGATATTAAGCCCACTGTCTTGCTATTTGCTTCTATTTGTCCCATCTATTTTTTTGGGTTTCTTTCCTGACTTAAAAAAAAGTTTTTTTAGGAAGTTAGATATATTTTATTATATTATATCCTTTTTGCAGTGGTGAGGGGGGCGTTAAACAGTAACTTGTTGTCTTATATTTTTAGTAACCAGAAATTATAATATGTATTCTTAACTCATTACATCTGCCTTAAATTGGTACTTTACCATTTCCTGAATTGTGTAAGAACCTTTAACAATGTAATTCCACTTACCCTCTCTTGCTCTTTATAACATTGTTATATTTTACTTACACATGTTATAATACCTTACAATGTGTTGTTGTTATTGCTGCTCTAAATAGCTGGCAATCTTTTATAACATTTTAAACAGTGTTTGTATTTGCCCACGTATTTCTTCACATTTTTTTTTTTTATATACTGAGAGGACATGGGATAAATTCTTGTGGTTTTATTTGTTGAAGAATGTCTTTGTTTCACTTTATTTTATAGAATATGCTTTCATTGGGCATAGAATTACAGGCTAGCTTTTATTTTATGTTTTTCCCCTTTAAGCACTTTAAAGAAATCATTCCATTGTCTCTGGCTTCCATTTTTTTATTGTTGTTGTTGAAAAGTCACTGTTGGCCAGGTGTGGTGGCTCACATCTGTAATCCCAGCACTTTGGGAGGCTGAGGTGGTTGGATCATGAGGTCATGAGTTTGAGACCAGCCTGACCAACATGATGAAACCTCGTCTCTACTAAAAATGCAAAAAAATTAGCCAGGCGTGGTGGTGTGCGCCTGCAATCCCAGCTACTCTGGTGGCTGAGGCACGGAATTGCTTGAACCAGGAAGTGGAGGCTGCAGTGAGCCAAGATCGTGCCACTGCACTCCAGCCTGCATGACAGAGTGAGACTCTGACTCAAAAATAAAATAAAATAAAATAAAATAAAAAAATAAAGAAAAGAAAAAAAAAGTCACTGTTATTCTTACTGCTATTCCCTTGAATGTAATGTGTCTTTTTTCTTTTTTTTTCTGACAGTTTGAGATTTTTCCCATTATTTTTGATGTACAGTAGTTTAGATGTAATTTTCTTTATATTTGTCTGCTTGGGATTCACTGAGCATTTTGAATCTCGGAAGGACTTTTTCCCTTCTCTGGTATTTCCTCTAGATTTTTTTCTCCATTGTCTTTAAAAATATTTAAAACATTTTTTTGGTTATTATCGTAAGAGCAATGATTTATTGCAACTCCCTAGGATGAAAGCTGAGTGCTCTGCCTCTGATATTTAATTCATCTATTCACAAGATAATTTAATGGGTAGTCAGCTAAGCTTCTTTCACTTTATTGATTCAAACCTGTCAAAGTAAAACAATGCTCCCTCACCTGAATCAATAGCACACCTGCACATATACACATATACACACACTAATCTTTCAGTTCTAGAGTATGTAGCTGGTTATTTGCTTTTTTGCAGATTTTATTTTATTATCATTTTTTGAGACAGGGTCTGTCACTCTTTTGCCCAGGCTAGAGAGCAGCGGTGTGATCATGGCTCACTGTACCCTCCAACTCCCAGGGTCAAGTGATCCTCCCACCTTAGCCTCTTGAGTAACTGGGGCTACAGTAACTGCACTACCATGCCTACCTAATTGTAAAAATTTTTTTAGTAGAGGTGAGGTCTCACTATGTTGCCCAAGCTGGTTTTGAACTGGCCTCAAGTGGTTTTTCCACTTCAGCCCCACAAAGTGCTGGTATTACAGGTGTGAGCCACTGTGCTCAACTTTCTTTGCAGATTTTAAAATGTCACTTTTTGTTTCAGAAAACTGACTGAAATTTGTTTGTCTTTAATCTGCATGAGCATAGGTGTCTGTACATTCATCTGGTAATTCCACTATCTGTAGCAGTTGTGAATCTGTCTTTGTACTTGTTTCTCTTATCTGTTTGTGCTGGGTCTTGGTCATGTTTCTTAGCTTCTTGTGTACCTGTTGTATTTGACTGTATTGATTGTTCATGACCATACTTGAAAAAATTATTTATAGATTTATAGAAGTATGTAGAATTATATCATCTTCCTCCAGAGAAGATTTTCAATTGTTTGTTTCAGGCACTAGGGGCACTAGCAATGTGAGACCACCTGTATCCTGTAACAGGATTTTCCTGGCCACCCAAATGAGTCCTGGTGTTTACGTAAGGTCCAATTACTTATAGTTCACTTTCATTTCTAGGGTTCAGCCTGTCAGGCTTACGATACTAAATGAGGAAATTTTTTGCTGCTGCTTCCCTCTCTCAATCAGCTCTCAACTTCACATTTAACTCCATAGCCCGGAGTGGCTGTCGGAGGTATGACTCAGACTCTCAGTTCCTCCATTTATGTTTTCTAGATTTAGCAAATAAAAATGCAGAACACCTAGTTAAATCTGAATTTCAGATTATCAACAAATAATTTTTTAGTACAGGTATGTTTCCTAAAATATTTGGAACATGCTTATACAAAAATTATTCATTGTTGGCTTGGCACAGTGTCTCATGCCTGTAATCCCAGCTCTTTGGAAGGCTAAGGTGGGAGGATCACTTGAGCCCAGGAGTTCACGACCAGCTTGGGCAACATGGTAAGACCCTGTCTCTACAAAAAAATACAAAAAAAAAAAAAAAAAAAAGAGCCGAGCATGGTGGTGCACACTTGTAGTCCCAGCTACTCAGAGGCTGAGGTGGGAGGATCACTTGAGCTTGGGAGGTAGAGGCTGCAGTGAGCCAAGATTGCACCACTGCCACTCCAGCCAGGGAAACAGAGGAAGACTCTGTCTCAAAAAAAAAAAAATTCTGTAATTAAGATTGTCTATGGCTAAAAGCAGTGGAGGGATTATCTGTTAGTGACTAGAAGATTCTTTAGCTTGCCCAAGTCTTCATCCGGGATCAGGAGAATATTTTTCCTTACTACAGAAAATTTACAGGAATAGAGGAAGACAAAAAAAAAAAAAGTTTAGTTTTGGTCCTACACCCATGTAATTCTTACTCATTTTACAGGTTAATACATTTGTTTAAAAAGCTGCTATTAATATTTGAGTATGTTCTATAAGAGACATGGCATTTAGTCGTCCTACCAGCTCTACGAGAATGGGCTTGTTGCCAGGACACTCAGTTAGGGACACTGAGACTCAAAGGAGTGTCCTCCTTCAGCAAATTGGAGCAGGGTGGAGATTTGCACACATTTGCCCAACTCTGTAGCCTGTGAAGTTCCTCACTGCACTGCGGTGCCTCCCATGAACATATTTCTCTAGTGTTTCCTGGGGGTTAAGGCATCAGTACCTTTTATTTATCCTTCTGGTAATGCCATGAAGTGGGCCAGTGGGTGGTGATAGCCCCAGCTTTACAAAGGGAAGTGATTTGTAGAGATTCCAAGCCTTGCTCATGGCTACTGGTTCTGTGATCTGTTTTTTGATTCTTGTTCTGCTGGTCTTTCTCTAGGGTGCCTTTCAGAAACGAACTTTGCTGAATCTAAGGGTTATGCTTGGAGACAATTTTCTGTTGACTAACTTTGGAAAAGTTGTGAAAACACACATACAGAAAAATACATAGAACATGTTTGGCTTATGCAAAGTCTGTGTAGCCATGACCCCAGCTCAAGAAGCAATATTTCAGCACCCCAGAAACCCCATGTGCCGTGACCACAATCCTGCCTCTTCAAAGGTAGTGCTTGCTGTGTCTTTCATGACCTTTCTTTATAGTTTTATCACCTACACATACTTGTATGTCTCTCAACACTATAGTACAGTATTGTTTTCAAACTTTGTAGGAACTGAGTTGTATTAGTGTACTATTTTGTGTTGAACTTTTTTCACTCAACATTGTTTTAAAGGTTCACCTATACTGCTATACGTAGTTCCAGCTTGCTCTTATTACTGTATAATAAATTTCACTGTATGAACATACCAAAGGAAGTATTCATTTACTATTGGACAATAGGATTATTTCATGTTTTGACTGATTATAGACAATGTAATGTTTCTGTATGTGCACATATGAAGACATTTCTGTAGGGTGGCATGGAATTTCTAAGTCATTGGGTGTGGCCATGGCGGTGTGTGTGCTGGAGCTGCCTCATGCTGTACCCCAAGAGCTACTTGTTAAATTTTCTGAAATTTTTATGAGCAAATTGTTAACACAGCTATTAAAAGTTAAATTATATCAACCTACAATTAAATAAATTATGTCAAATATATGGGTGACACATACTGAAGACTCATCACTTTCTAGTTATTTTACATTGATATTACTATCTATACTTTTGAGATTCCTTCTGTTCATTGTATCTGTATGGTAGCACAGTAGTGTACCATTGTGCATCTTTTCTCAATTCTGCATTCACTGAATTGGTAGCTTGAAATCAGTCACAGTGGGAGTATTTACACCATGGAAATAAGAAAACACTACAAATCAAGGCTTTCCCTCTGGAGAGCTGGTTGCTAAAACATTTGGCAGCCCACCACTGGATATGTGTCGTCAAATTTATCAGAAAATTTCAAACTGTTTTCCCGAGTTGTACCAATTTGCATCCCTACCAGCAATTTCAGAGTTCCTGTAGATCCTTGCCAACACTTACATTTGATTCTGCTGGGCAAGTAGCAGTATCTAATTGTGGTTTTCATTTGCATTTCCCTTCAGCACTTGTCTTGTTTATTGGCTATTTGGATTTCCTCTTTCTGTGAAGTGCTTCTTCAAGTCTTCTGCTCATTTTTCTATTATGTTGGATGTCTTTCTTATTATTTTGTGGGAGATCTTTTCTCTTACAAAGGTTATGGACCCTTTGTTGATTTATGTACATTGCAAACATCTCTTGTGACATTTCACTTTTTCCTTTCTTGTTGCAAAACAGGCCACAAAAACTATGTGAACTGTAGCTTCATAAGTTAGCATAAAACAAATCCCTTGCAATCACTACCCAGGCTGAAAAACAGACCTTTGCTGACCACTTTGGTAGTAGTACCTCTGTGCCAATCACAGCCTTTCTCTCCTCCATAAAGACTATCCAGATGTTGACAGTCATCATTTCCTCACTTTTCTAGTTCTAGCTACAAATGTGCATCTTTATGTGCAGTAGTCTAGTTTTGCTTTTTTAAAAATAAACATCTTAGAAGTCTCTTAATTTACAAGTTCCCTCCTCTCTTTCTTTTCATGATTTGAAGACATTAAGTCATTTGCCCTGTAAAGTTTCCCATAGACTGGATTTTGATGATTGAATCCCTATAATGTAAGCTATCATTTTCTCATATCTTCTGAATTTTCTGAGCTTTGATCCTATTCAGGTTTTTCCTCCTAAGGTAAGTTTGTAGATGGCAATGTGTTTTTTTAACTGGGAGGCACTTAATGTCTGTTTCCTCTCTCCTTCTGTGATATTACTAGCCCCTGATGTTCAACACCTACATGCATGAATTCATTAGGGGGTGCAAAATGGGAAGATTCTAAATCTATCATTCTCTCATATATTTCTTCAATTTACTTTTAAAAAAGAGTTTGTTTTCTATTGTGCTCCAGAAGTGACTTTTTTCTTTTAGTAACATTTCACGATGCTTTTGTTTATGACCTATGTATTTGAGTATCTGTCTACCACCCTTATCTTTTTATTGTTCATTCCCTCATCTCTGGTTGAGGAAGCCTCATGAAAAAACACAACCCTGTTAGTCTTTGATAGTGTCCCTTTTGTCTGTATGAAAAGATGTTATAGGCTCATCTTGGACATCTCCTATTCTGGCCCTGAAATCATGTTGTTTCTCCAAGGAGCCCTAGTTTCTTTTAATAGGAAGTGGTGTTTCAAGACCATAGTCTGGGTGCTAGAGTGCTCATTGCTTACAGGCTGCTCATTGTTTCTATGTCTCTTCAGCAGGTAAGTGAAAATAATGTGAGTTAATGTTGATACTTCTATTTCAAATTCATGATCACAGAATTTTTACTTCTTTTTCCTTATCTCTGTTACTTCTATCCTTCCAAATAGAAGACCTTGGTTCTCAAGGATACAGGGAATAATAGATTAGACTATCCCATAATTACACGTTTGCTCACCTCCATCACAAACACTACACTCTCAGAGCTACAAAACCAGTGCCACCACCACAGAAGTTACTGATGACAGCTACCTTTTCCACACACTCTATTTTCTTTGCCTCTCTTAATCCTGTGCTGTATCTATATTGCCAGAGTACATAGCAATTACATACTGTATTTTCTCCCTTATAATCACAGTTCCTTATAAGCAGGAGTTTATACAGGGATGCTTAGGCAAAACTGACACTTGCAGCACATCTTTACATATTTCAAAGAGCAGATTTTAAACAAAAAAGAAGTGTACTTGACCAAGGTCATATGTTATGTATCTCCATATATGAAGATGTACACTCTTCCCTCCTTTTAACTGGTGTTTTGGGTTATGCAATTAATTCTAGCAATCTCACTAGATGATCTTTTAGCATAAAGAATAAGAGAGAATGTAACAGTTATGGCTGTTTCCAGATTTACAGGCGCAGAAAAAACAGATATACAAAACACTTCTGGCATTTGGAGGATTACAAAAGAAGGGCCATTCTTGGTAAAAGTACACCAAGTTTTATTTTCAAAACTTTCTTTTCAAAGTTAGTATCTATATCTTTCTGGAAAAAAAATACATGCCTTTGTTAAAAACTTCATCAATATAGAAACATATTTTAAAAGCCACCTTTAAAAAATCACTCAAACTCACATTACCCACAGGGAGTTCCAAAGTTGGAATTCCATATTGTCAATTAAAACTTTAGTTCTGATTATGTTACTTATCATAACTTCTGCCAGAACTTCCAACATTCTCAAAGTCACTTTAGATAAAGGGAAGAAACAAACAAGCTATACTTAGAATCATGAAAATGCAACTCAAATGTTTTGATAAATATAGTAGTACATCCCATAAGTTGAAGCTGTCAGGATATTACTGGTGTATTGTAAGTTGTACAATTGTGGTCATTAACTGCAAACTCTACCTGTAGAGTTGCAAAGCAGCAATTACCCCACAATATACTTGATTATGCAGGTATATGTGGTAGGAAAACAGGTAATCAGATAAAGGAAATGAGATTAATCATGCAAAACTTCTTTGTTTACCTAAGATATATTCAACTCCATGGTGCTGACATAAGTTCTTCAATCATATCATTAACACACTAATTAGACAAAGCAAACATCAGCTTAATGGCTCTTATTTTTAAAGACTAGCTACAATGTCTTAAGTCCCTGCTCTGTCTTTCTCAAAAAGTTGTTTATCTAAAAGCTCAGCAATTCTAGTTGGAGGTTAATAAAGAACTTCTGATTTAAGGCAGACACAATCTTAACTTTCATCCAATGCGTTCACAATGAGGTTACAACCCAATTGGTTTACCTCTGGAGAACTAGATCTTTGTTATACCTAAAGTCATCTACCTATTGTGAAGTCAGTGGATTCAGGCAATGTAATGGTCTTCACAGGCTCCAAAAATTGGTAGGAAACCTCTATTTACTTGCAGCCCTACCTAAAGCATTTCCTAAACTACTGCCCCTTCCTGTGCATGGTATTTCTGCCAGGGAGAAATATCTAGAAACATCCCTGACCTACAACATCAACTTCCCAAGAGAACTTATTAGAAATGCAGGTTCTTGGTCCCCACCCGAGACCTCCTGAATCAGAAATTAGTGTGGGGCCTTGTAGTCTGTATTAACAGCCCTCTAGGGAATTCTGATGCAAGTTCAAGTTTGAGAACTGTCATCTAAGATTTGAGTGACAAATCACTATGTGCTTTGTGAAATTAAATAAGTCAGTATTCTTTGTGATGCTTGCCACAAATTATGTTCCATAAGCACTTGTTTACCTCTTTGAGCAGCATCCAGGGAGAGTTTTTTATCTACTGCATTGGGGTAAGATAATTCATACTGTGTGGACCTGTGTTTTTTTCCTGAGATCGGCTTGGACCCCAGTCACAGCCACCCCCTGCCCTGTGATTCACCTTCAAGTCAGCCGAGTCATGACTATAGGAAAACACGAGCCAACCCTAAATCATTTAGCAGCTTCTCCCCTTTTCATAGCTTGCCCACAGAGATAGGAGACCCCTACTAAACTGTGTAACTCGGTTTCCCCCACAGCCACTGCAACCAGTCACATCCCTCAGTGACTGTCTGCCACCTGATACAGCTGCCCCCAAAGCCCTGACAGCTCAGTATAACATGTCTAAGCCTCAGTTTCAAGTAGTGAGACAAGGAGCTAACTTTGGGGGAACACTAATTATAGCCAGAAAGGCAAATTTAATGAGAAACCAGCAGAAGAGGACCTCGTCTTACTGCTGTTCATACTCTGTTCGTGAGCTACATCAGATGCTGTCCTTAGCTCACCAGCTGTTCCTTCTTCCTGACCAATTTTGTTTCTGGGCCACTTCAGGTGGGAAGCAGACCCAGCAGGGCAACAATGCAAAGTTGTCATAATATGTGTGCTCTTCTCTTGTCTCCTGTAATCCCAAAGTGGTTACCCTAAAGTTACTTCCGTTGCCCTCTTTATCTTGCCAATAAGAGAATGGTAAAAATTTGGTGGAGGGCAGAGATGGATGGGAAGCTAGGAAGTTTTGTGACCTGAATGCATCGGCGTTAAGTACATGTTCCTACAAGTGAAGATCAGCTTTTACATCCCAGCTTTCCAGCCTATACCTGCTGTCTGTCTTTTCCACAGTCATCTGCCTTGTAGTCCTCTCTTTATTAGCACCTCCCAAAGAATGACAAGCTAGGATCCAAACGGGAATAACTTTGGGGTGTTCAGTTGCTCACCTTTTTCCTTCCTCTCCTTAGAAAGTCTGAGAAACGGTCTCTTTTGCCAGATTTGTCCTTTGGCCTGCTGGGCTAGACTAGAGTTCACTGGCGGAGCAGCTGGCTGCTTGAGGAAGGGAATCACTCTTGGTTCACTGTTTCCACCTGCCAATCTGCCTCACCTCCTCACCCCACCCCTACAGGTCTCTAACCGCTAGATTTCTTAGCCTCTGATTCAGCATAGGTTAGAGAGTACAGTATTTCAGGTAGCGCTTTGCTTCTTTCTCCCTGGAAATCCCTGAATCAAGATAGACTTCTCAGTAAGAATCCCCTTTTCTCACCCAGAAAAATGAAAGAAGAGTTCAGGCCTTTGGCTGTTTTGTGAAGGGAAGATTTTGTGGAGGGAAGATTTTGTGAGGGGAAACATTTTAGAAAAAAAAGAATAGTTAAAAAATAATGACTGTTATAAGCTTGGCAAATCTTACTTCCAAAGATATGATGAGGCTTTCAAATATCCATGAACTTTTTCCCACTCCGTCACTTTTAAGAATGGCCACCTCTAACGAAGTGAGGCTATCATATAAACACAGTAAGCACAGAAGGGTAAAAATGGGACCCTGTCTATACTCATCACTGTCCAGGTACCCTTTTGAAAGAAGATGGAGATCTTTAAGTCAAAAGGAACAATCAGTACTTTTAGAACAAGAACGCACTATCAGTTGGAGATAGGGCAGAAGGTGGCCTAGATAAATGATTCTCTGTGGTGCATAGAGCACTAGAGATGTCTGAAAGGTAAGTCCTCACACTAGTGTTAGCTCTGCATTCAAAACAACTTGGTAGAGAGATGGCAAATTCTTAAGCCCAGTAGATTGCCAATACCCAGATCAAAATCGAGATTGATTTATTTTTGCTCACGAACTTTTGACCATTTTCTAGGCTTTTTAATAGACATCATCTGGGTCACTTACCACACTTGGAAGAAAAAGAGAAGTCTCAGACTACCTCACAAAGTGCAAAGTCCATTAAAGGAAAGAAGTATTATTTATATTATAATAGCCCAACCAAGAAAACAGTTGGGCATTGTGAGCACTGATTGAAATGATTAAGAATGAAGGGAATAAGGGCTCTGTACCGAACCCCTTAGCACACAAAAAGCCTTGCAGTATAGCTAGGATCTCTCTAGAGCCTAGGTTTCACCTAATGCACCACACCCTTTGTAAGGCTGCAGCCCCTTCCCCATGCAGGCACTGAGAAGACTCCTCATTTCTGATCTCAAGCTTCCTGGTTCCTCTCCCTGGCCCTGACCGCACTACAGGAACCCGTTCTAAGAACTTAACTTCTCTACAGCCCCACCTACCCACACCTCCATACTCTTGCACTCAGCCTTCCTCTTGTATCACCTTCCTGCTTGTTAGCCGAATCAGATCACCTGGGTATATAGCAGCATGGCGCCTGTTAGCAATCCGGTGTCAGCTGAATTCTGAGCCAGCCTTTCTTTCCCCTTCTCCTGCCCTCAGTGTTAATTACCCACAAAATTAAATTGTGTTCCACAGCTTAATACTGACATTCTCATAAAGGTAGAAGGACAGATTTCTGCTTGTAATAAACAATTTCATGTAAACACCTAAAAGTAAATTTCATCAACTAGTTTAGAATACAAAGGAGAACCAAATTTGTTCAATTTAACAAATTATTGCAATTTTAAAAATTGTAATAGTTTTTAATTGTAGGCTGGGCATGGTGGCTTTTACCTGTATCCCAGCACTTTGGGAGGCTGAGGCAGGCAGATCGCTTGAGGCCAGGAGTTTGAGACCAACCTGGCCAACATAGTGAAACCGCTATCTCTGCTAAAAATACAAAAATTAGCTGGATGTGGTGGTGGATGCCTGTAATCCAAACTATTCAGGAGGCTCAGACACGAGAATCACTTGAGCCTGGGAGGTGGAGATTGCAGTGAACCAAGATCGTGCCATTGCACTGCAACCTTGGTGACAGAGTGAGACTGTCTAAAAAAAATAAGTTTTTAATTGTAAAATACAGAATTCATAGATAAAGCAAATATTTTTATACCTAGTATTTAAAGCTAACACCTGTGTGATCACAACCATGTGGCAAGAAATGGAACATTGCCCGATTATGAGAAGGTTCCCCACTTCCAACCCTTCCTGCCTCTTGTGATAACCACTTTTTGCTCTTCTTTGTAGTTTTACTACTTTTACATCTAACCCTAAATGACCTAGTAAAGTTTTGGCTCTTTTGAGCTTCATTTAAATGGATCATACTGTATGAATTTTAAAAAAATCTTTCTCTTTTTGAGCTTCTGCACAGCAAAAGAAACTATCAACAGAGTGAAAAGACAAGCTACCAAATGAGAGAAAATATCTGCAAACTGCATCTGACAAAGATCTAATATCCAGCATCTATAAAGAACTTAAAACAAGTTTACAAGAAAAAAACAACCCCATTAAAAAGCGGGCAAAAGACATGAACAAACACTTTTCAAAAGAAGATATACATATGGCCAACAAGCATATGAAAAAAGCTCAACATCACTGATTATTAGAGAAATGCAAATCAAAACCACAGGAGATACCATCTCACACCAGTCAGAATGGCTATTAATAAAAGCAAGAAATAACAGATGCTAACAAGGTTGAGGAATAAAAGGAATGCTTATACACTATTGGTGGAAGTGCAAATTACTTCAACCATTGTGGAAGACAGTGCGATGACTCCTCAAAGAGCTAAAAGCAGAACTACCATTTTACAAGCAATCCCATCACTGGGTATATACACAGAGGAATATAAATAATTCTATCATAAAGACACACATGCATGTGTATGTTCATTGTAGCACTATTCACAATAGCAGAAGTATGGAATCAACTTAAATGTCCATCAATGGTAGGCTGGATAGAGAAAATATGGTACATATACACGATGGAATACTATGCAGCTATTAAAAAAACAAGGTCATTTTATTTGCAAGAAAATGGGTGGAGCTGGAGGCCATTATCTTTAGTAAACAAATGCAGAAATAGACAACTAACTACCACATGTTCTCACTTATAAGTGGGAGCTAAATGATGAAAACACACGGACACATGGAGGGGAACAACATACGCTAGGGCTTTCTTGAAGGTGGAGGTGGGAAGGAGGGAAAGGATCAGGAAAACTAACTAATGAGGACTAAGCTTAATACCTGGATGATTAAATAATCTGTACAACAAACCCCCATGACACAAGTGTACCTATGTAACAAACTTTGACAGGTACCCCTGAACTTAAAGTAAAAGTTAAAAAAATTCAAATCCAGATACATTATTTTAAAAATCTATCTCTTATTTATGTTGTTATTATTTGTCTATTTTTCTGCTGGTCATTTTCACCGTTGCATAATATTTCATTGTATTAATGTATCCCAAGTTATCAATGTTTATTTTTGATTAGCATTTACATACAGTTTTAGGTTATTATAAATAATGTTTCTATGAACATTCTTCTGTGTGTATCATAGTGCACATATCTGCAAATTTCTTTAGGGCCCAGGAGTGAAATTTCTGGGTCATCGGGTTTATATATTTTCCAGATTATCAGATAAGGCCAAACTTTCAGTGGTTGTAAACAAAACAAAGTGGTTATGCCAATTTAAACTTCCACCCAAAGAGTTTGAGTTTCCATCATAACACATGCTCAACAACATTTAGGATTGCAAGACTTCCCATGTTTTGGCAATCTGATGGGTTTATAGTAGCATCTCATTGAGGTTTTAGTTTATATTTCCCTGATTATTAATGAAGTTAGGCACTTTTTTTCTATTCATAAGGTCAGGTACTTTTTTCTATTTATTGGCTATTTGAATATCTTCTTTTGCATGTGCTTGTTTAAGTCTTTTGGCCATTTTTACCTTATTAGTTTGTAGGACTTGATATATTCTGAGCTTCAGTTTGATGGCTTACCTTTTCATTCTCTTTTTGGTGTTTTTTGATAAACAAAAATTGTCAAATTTAATATAGTAAATGTACTAAGCTTTTCCTTAAAAGTCACTATACTTTGTATTGTTTAATAGATATTTTCCTTCTCCAAGGTCAGGACAATATTTTACGTTATCCTCTGAAAATTTAGATTTGCATTTTACATTCAGGTTTATAATATATAGGTTTCAGTATCATTTTTTTCCATATGGTCACTCAGTTGTTTTAGAAGCACTTATTTCAAAACTCATCCTTTCCCCAGTACTCTGTGATACACCTTCATTATAAAGTGTCCTCATTTTTGAGACCCTGTTTCTGGGATCTCTATTCTTTCTATTGTTTCTTTGTCTAGTTTTTGTATCAATACCACTTTCTTAATTATGACACGATTGTATAAATAATTGATATCTGGTAGAGCAAGTCCTCCCAACACATGGTTCTGCTTTAAGCCTGTCTTATATCTTCATGGTCTTTACATTTTCATACATTTTATAAGATCATTTATCAAATGCTTATTTACATCTATTGAAATGATTACATTTTTCTTCTTTAATCTATTAATGTGACCAGTTAAATTAATTGATTTTCAAATATTAAAACATACTTACATTTCTGGGATAAATCCAACTTGGGCATGAGGTAGTTTCATTTTTATATATTCTTTAATTTGTTTTGCTTGTATTTTATTCGAGATTTTTGTATCTATGTTTCACAAATGACTTGTGATTTTCCTCTTCCTTTCTTATATAGGCCTTGCCAAGTTTTGTTGTCAAGTTTGTGCTTGCCTTATAAAATGAGCTAGGCACTTTCTTTTTTTTATGCACTGGAATAATTAGGACTAGATTATAATGCTTTTTTCCATAAGATTAAAAAAATTTCATGGCTACATAGAAGGTGTATATATTTGTGGGATATATGAATTACTTTGATATAGGTATACAATGCTTAATAATCACATCAGGGTAAATGGGGCATCCATCACCTCAAGCATTTATCCTTCCTATTACAAATAATCCAATTATACTCTTAGTTATTTTGAAATTATGACAAATTATTGTTGACTATAGTCACCCTATTGTGCTAGATATTATTTTTGTATCCATTAACCACTCCCACTTTTCCCCCACCCCTCACTATTCTTCACAGCCTCTGGTAGTCATCATTCGACTCTATTTCCAAGAGTTCAATTGCTTTAATTTTTAGGTTCCACAAATAAGTGAGAACATGTGAAGTTTGTCTTTCTGTGCCTGGCTTATTGCACTTAACATAATGACTGCCAGTTCCATCCATGTTGTTGCAAATGAATAGGATCTCATTCTTTTTTTTGGCAAAAAGTACTACATTGTGTATATGTACCACATTTTAAAAAATCCATTCATCTGTTGATGAACACTTAGGTTGCTTCTAAATCTTGGCTATTGTGATGTTGCAATAAACATGGGAGTGCAGATATCTTTTTGGTATACTCATTTGCTTTCTTTTGGGTATAAACCTAGCAGTGGGATTTCTAGATTATATAGTAGTTCTATTTTTAGTTTTTTGAGGAACCTCCAAACTGTTCTCCATAGTGGTTGCACTAATGTACATTCTCACCAACAGTGTATGAGGATTCCTTTTTCTCCACATTCTCATCAGCATTTGTTATTGCCTGTCTTTTGGATAAAAGCTATTTTAACTGGGGTCAGATGATACCTCATTGTAGTTTTTATTTGCATTTCTCTGATGATCAGTGATGTTGAGTCCCTTTTCATAAGTCTGTTTGCTACTTGTATGGCTTCTTTTGAGAAATGTCTATTTAGATCTTTTGCCCATTTTAAAATCAAATTATTAGATTTTTTTCTTACTGAATTGTGTGAGTTCTTTATATATTCTGGTTTGAGCTCTTTATATATCCCTTGTCAGATGGACAGTTTGCAAATATTTTCTCCCATTCTGTGGATTGTCTCTTCATTTTGTTGATTGTTTCTTTTGCTGTGCAGAGGCTTTTTAACTTGACGTGATGCCATTTGCCCATTTTTGCTTTGGTTGCCTGTGCTTATGAGGTATTACTTAAGAAATCTTTGTCAAGAGCAATGTCCTGGAGAGTTTCTTCAATGTTTTCTTGTAGTAGATTCATAGCTTGAGGTCTTAGATTTAAGTTATTAATTCATTTTGATTTGATTTTTGTATATGGTGAGAGATAGTGTTGTAGTTTCATTCTTTTATGGATATCCAGTTTTTCCAGTAACATTTATTGAAGAGTCTATCCTTTCCCCAATACATGTACTTGGTCCCTTTGTTGAAAATAAGTTCACTGTAGATGTATGGATTTGTTTCTGGGTTCTTCATTCGGATCCACTAATCAATATGTGTGTTTTGTTACCTGGCTTCAGGTAACAATATTTTTGCTAACAATATTTTTTTTACCAGTTTTGTTATTTTTGCTCAAGATAGCTTTGAGCTGGTCTGTGTCTTCTATGGTTTCATGTAAATTTTAGGATTTTTTTTTTTCTATTTCTGTGAAGAATGCCATTGGTATTGTGACAGGGATTGCACTGAATCTGTAGATTCCATTGGGTGGTATGGACATTTTCACACTATTGATTCTTCCAATCCATAAACATGGAATATCCTCTTCAATTTCTTGGTGTCTTCTTCAATTTCTTGCATCGATGTTTTACAGTTCTCATTGTAGAGATCTTTCTTTAGTTAAGTTTATTACTAGGTATTTTCCCTTATTTATAGCTATTGAAAATGGGATTACTTTCTTGATTTCTTTTTCAGATGGTTTGCTGTTGACATACAGAAATGCTACTGATTTTTGTTTGTTGGTTTTTTATCCTGTAACTTTACTGAATTTGTTTATCAGTTCAATTAGTTTTTTGATGGAGTCTTTAGATTTTTTTCTTCCACAAATTTTTGGTAAAACTTGATGAAGCTATTTGGCATCAAATTTTTGTGTGTGGGGAAGGAAGTTTTTTTTTTAATCACCAAGTAAATTCATTTAACGGTCATAGTACTGGTCAGGTTTTCTGTTTATTCTTCAGTAGGTAAAATTCTAGCAATTTATTCATTTAATTCAGATGATTTGAAGCTGGGCTGCATATCCATGTGGTGCTGGTTCATTCTTGCCCCTAGGGTGTAGACTATTTATATCAGTGTTTACAAGAAATTTTTGGAAGCACAAACATGAGAATAATTGGTTGGGGGCTTGTAGATTCTAGGATTTTATTCTTTTTATGACTGAACAGTACTCCATTGTGTATATACACTACATTTTCTTTCTTTCTTTCTTTTCTTCTTTTTAAAGACAGGGTCTCACTCTGTTGCCCAAGTATGAGTGCAGTGGCATGATCATGGCTCACTGCATCCTTAACTTCTTGGCTTAAGTGATCCTTCTGCCTTAGCCTCCAACGTAGCTGGGATTATAGGCGAGTGCCATCATGCCAGCTATGTGGTTTCTTTTTTGCACTTATTGTAGAGATGGGGCCTTGCTATGTTGCCCAAGCTGGTCTCAAATACATCACCTCAAGGCATCCTTCTGCTTTGGCCTCCTGAAGTGTTGGGATTACAGGCGTGAGCCACTGGACCTTGCCCCACGTTTTCTTTATTTAGTCATCTGTTGATGGATGCTTAGCTTGATTCTATATATTGGCTATTGTGAATAGTACTGCAATAAACATAAGAGTACAGATCTCTCTTTTTCTCTCTCTCTCTTTTAAATAGAGACAAGGTCTTGCTCTGGCACCCAGGCTGGAGTGCAGTGGCATGATTATAGCTCACTGTAGTCTCAACCTCCTGGGATCAAGTGATTCTTCTGCCTCAGCCTCTGGAGGAGCTAGGATTAGCCACTATACCTGGCTAAATTTTTGTAGAGGCAGGGTTTCACTGTGTTGCCCAGGCTGGTCTTAAACTCATGGGCTCAAGTGATCCCCCTGCCGTGGCCTCCTGAAGCACTGGGATCACAGGTGTGAGCTTCCGTGCCTAGCTCAGATATCTCTTTGACATACTAATTTCATTTTATTTGAATATGCACCCAACAATTGGATTGCTGGATAATATGGTGGTTTTATTTTTAATGTTTGGAGGGCCCTCATACTGTTTTTCATAATGGCTGTTCTAATTTACATTCCCACCAACAGTGTATGAGTTCCTCTTTCTTGACATCTAGTTAGCATTTGTTAGGTTTTGTCTTTTTGATAATAGCCATTTAATTGGGGTGAGGAGATATTGTGATTTTGATGTGCATTTCCCTGATGATTAGTGATGTTGAACAATTTTTCATATACCTATTGGCTGTTTGTATGTCTTTTTTTGAGAAATATCTATTCAGGTCTTTTGCCCATTTAAAATTTATTATTATTATTTTTGCTATTGAGTTGTTTGAGTTTCTTAGGTGTTCTGGATGTTAACCCTTTGTCAGATGCATAGTTTGCAATTATTTTCTCCCATCCTGTAGGTTGTCTTTTCACTCTGTTGATTGTTCCCTTTGCTGTGCAGAAGATTTTTGGTTTGACATAATCCCATTTGTCTAGTTTTGCTTCTGTTGCATATGCTTTTGGTGTCTTATACATAAAATTCTTATACATAAAATTCAATGCATGAAATGTTTCCCCTACCTTTTCTTCTAGTAATTTTGTCATTTTAGGTAACGAAATGTGAAATTTCTTATTTCTGTGATTTCACTTTTTTGGTAATTTTTTTTTGGGAGGTCTCTGGCTGAATGTTCTTCTTCCCTTTCCTGCCTGTATTATTTCATCTCAGTTTTACATGTTCTGCTCAAATGCCAGCCCTTGTTGAGACTGTTGCCTGCTGGGATCCTTCTCTGATCTCCCAAATCTCTCTCATAATCTACTTCACTCTGCTTTGTATTCAGTTGATTGCTTTTATGTTGATCTCTCTCTTTCACTCTAGACTATATTTTAGGTGACTTTTTATTCATTTTGGTATCCACTGTACTGTCTGGCACTTTTATTTGTCTCTAGTAGCACTTGGTAAATACTGGTTGAATAAATGAATAAATAAACTCATGAAAAGATTTTCAATTTTCTTTGTTTTAAATGAAAATTATAATATGATACTATGTTCTTAGTGTTATTATTAATATTTTTATTTTTTATCTTCTGATCGGCAAAAATAGCATATTCTAGATCTAACTTGTACTTCATTTGAAGTCCAGTATATTTCTGTGTATTTATTATTGTGTTTCTTTTTTCTGTGCATTTGTGTTTACATCCTTTGCCAATTTTGAGGCACAGTTATCCTTTTTCTATGGATTGTAGGCACTCTATATTATGGATATTATCTTCCTGATTATATACACATTACTAATATTTTCTCCCATTGTCTTTTAATTATGCCTAACATATCTTTCATTAAACAAAAGATTTGAATTTTTATATATTCAATCCATCAGTGTTTTCCTTTCCACATTTTGTTTTAATAAGAGCTACAGTTCTATGAGAAGCAAGATCTTGAGGAAACAGATCCCCTTTCTAAGAGATAACCATTTTGTAGCTAATGAAGAGATCCTTAAGTAGCTTGGTGACATCTTCTGCATTTTAATTCAGAGGTCCAAGCTCTCATATGTATGCTACAGACACACAATAGCACATCAAGGTTAATTTTTTAATGTTTCTATACATGATTTTCAAAACCATTGCCTGATATTAGCATTCATCATGTGATTTTGCAGTTCACTGACTTTTTTAGATGGTTTAATAATTTCTTTGTGAATCAGTAAGAACTTCAGAAGTAACCCCTTGAGGGTGTATATTCTATCAAATTCTCTCTGATGCTTCGACTTTCAGTCTACCCAAACTAATCAATATTTACAGAGAAATATATAGGGATTCATGATTATACTGCAGTCAGACTGTGAGTCCTACAATGGGGTGGGCTTTCATATGGGCTGTTGTCATTCAGTTTTTACAGGTAGAAATCATTGTTCCCAGGATCTGACAGCATAATGCCATGACATTTAAAAAAAAATCTTGCTGTCAGGCATACTCTTTTGCCCTATCCCCAGTGGCCTTCTAGGTCAGGAATAGCCCAGAAAGACTTGGGCTCACAGCTGTGGTCCTGATGGACTGCATCTTAGTGATGTTCATCTTAACCACAGTAGGAATAGGTTATTGGGAAACCCTAATGGGAAAAACAGTAATCACTGAGCTGTTCTAAAAGTACGATTAATTGCTTTGTCATCAACTATAGCCTCCCCTACACATTCCTAACAAGTTTATTGCCGTACTCGGAAGGGCACAAATTATATTCTTGTCCTGTGAGTGCATGGATCATTGATGTGTTCCTGAAATCTGAATTTGCATAACGATATAACCACCTTGAATGATACCTTTTGGTTGTTTTCCTTTGTACTTAACTTGTTTAGATATTTAACCTGAAGTAGATACCAGGCTTTGAACTTAGGAAGGATCCTAAGGATTCTTCTCCAGTGGCGAAGCCTATCTTGGCATAAGAGGGTAGGTCCAGCTTGTACTTGATTATCATCTTCCATTTGAGCTATTTTTTTTCTTCTGCAGCAATTCAAATGAATAAAGAATTCTGATCATAAAGCCAGCAATAACTTTCATATTTTGAGTCTAACTTAATAATATTAGCAAATGCTTATACAGTGCATAATGTGTATCAAACTCTACGATTTTATATGTAATAACTCACTTAATCCTCACAACGGCTCTTTAAGGTCACTACTACTATTATCCCCACTTAGCAGATGGTAGAACTGAGGCTTAGAGACATTTTAGGGTAATAACACAACCAAGTTTAAAATCTAGATGACTAACTCTAGAATCATGTTCTTAACCACCAAATTATGCTGTTCAATTATTATTTATTTAGAAAAATTACAGTATGACTTTGATCAGGATAAGAATAGACCCTTAAGCTGGTGGCCAACATACTGGAGTGGACCTCTCTAAAATTTGTTCAAAGTAAAATCTAGGATGTGCTATAAAATCATAATAGTAATAGCAGCAAACACTATAATAATAGCAAAATATGAGCTAGTGTTCTAAAGCTCTTAGTATATATTAATTCTTTTAATCCTCATACCAACTTCATTCAAAATACGCTTTTATTATTCCTACTTTACAAATGGATGAACTGAGGTGCAGAGAGGTGAAGTAATTAGCCTAAAACACACAGCTTAAAGTGCTTACTAACGATTTCCTAATTACTGTTAGCCATCTGTAGAGACAAAAGTGACTCCATCTTGGATGGGAATCCTCCATGTTAACTTCTGATTAGCCCTAGTTCCATGAATGTGTCCTAATTTCTACTTAGTGTTCCTAGTGTAAGAACATGTACTCCTGCTTTTAGGTCAAAGCGATATTGATGTTATTGCATAAATCATAAGCTATGATACACATAGCATTCTGGCCTGTTCTGGAGGGTTGTGGTTCATGTGTCTCCAGAGAGCACATACCCCTTTCCCTCTGGTATATAAGCCCTGGTTCTGGGGAATAACGGTGTGTAGATCTACCTGTCTTATGGCCACTGAAGACCATGCTTTTTGCTGTAAGTTACCCAGTAAAACACCCTATACGGACAAACTGAATTTGCCTGCCTGTGTCTTTGGTTCCTCTGCTCCTTCCGCATTTGAGGGTTGCTTTGCATGTATAGTGCTTTCATGGAACACCATCAAACCATTTGTTCTCTATAAACATACAAGGCTTTCTCACCTGTATTAGTCTTGTTTTAGTCTCAAAATAATTGTGTACCAAGCTGTTCAGTAAGTCAGGTTTTAATTCCTTTAGCATTTAAGGTATTTTCTGTTTTAGGCCATTAGGAGATAATTAAGAGTACTCCAGCACTTGAGATCAAAGTTAATATCATACTGTTGAAATGGAATCATGGCAATCAATTATTAGCAAGAATCACAATCCAGGGTTGCAGGACCTGGGAGGGAACAGATGGAGTCCCCAGATGGTCAGTACAGACGCAGGAAGTAAGTAGAAATGCTTCAAACCCAACAGGGAGGGAAGCTGGGGTTTCAGATCCATGGCCACCCATTCTGCTCCTGGCTCTGGCCTTCTTTTGTGTGTCATCCATGTCAAAAAATTGTTTAGAGAATTTAGGTGATTTGAGCCATTTGAAGTGGGGGAAGAATTAGCAAAAATGAAGAATACAAATTCTATTCCATTAATAGAGCTGAGCTGCACCATTGCAGGGCTGTTTGTTGACCAAAAGAAGAGTCAAGGGTGCAGCTCAGCTCAATTGTCCCAGGCTGGAAAGCACATGGTCTCCAGCTCATGGTCTGAGCTGGAGTTCTCCTTGGGCAGGGTTGCTATGTACCGCTGTGTAGATTGTTGAGTGTACCTGTCTGACAATACACAGTGACCTTGCTTGTATGAAATGCACTTGGAAGAATTCCTTATCAAATAGATTTAATTATAATCTAATCCACAAAAAAGATTTTCAAAATACAGAAAAACTTTGTTCCCTTGGAACTTTTCTTGTTAGTTTTATTGCAATGGTTTCTTTTCTTTAAAATAATAACTTCATTAGCCGGGCGCGGTGGCTCAAGCCTGTAATCCCAGCACTTTGGGAGGCCGAGGCGGGTGGATCACGGGGTCAAGAGATCGAGACCATCCTGGTCAACATGGTGAAACCCTGTCTCTACTAAAAATACAAAAAACTAGCTGGTCATGGTGGCACCTGCCTGTAATCCCAGCTACTCAAGAGGCTGAGGCAGGAGAATTGCCTGAACCCAGGAGGCGGAGGTTGTGGTGAGCCGAGATCACGCCATTGCACTCCAGCCTGGGTAACAAGAGCGAAACTCCGTCTCAAAAAAAAAAAAAAAAAAAAAAAAAAAAAACTTCATTGAGATATAGTTTATATACTATACAATTAACCCATTTGAAATGTATAATTCAATGGTTGTTAATGTATTTAAAGTTGTGCAGCCATAGCAATAATCAATTTTAGAACATTTCCTCATGCTCCAGAGAAACTCCATACTCATTAGCAATCACTTCCCATTTCCTCCAACTACCCAGCTCTAGGCAGCTACCAGTCTACTTCTATCTCAATGGTCTTGCCTATTGTGGACATTTCATATTATTGGAATCACACAATATGTGATTTTTGTGTCTGGCTTCTTTGACTTACCATGTTTTCAAGATTCATCCATGTTGTAAGATGTATTAATCATGTATTCTTTTTTATTGACAAACAATATTCTGTTTTTAGAATATACTACATTTTGTCTGTCCATTAATCATTTGATGGACATTTGAGTTGTGTCCACTTTATGACTGTGATGAATAATGCTGCTATGAACATTTGTGTACAAGTTTTTGTGGGAACATGTTTTCAATTCTCTTGAATATTTACGTAGGAGTGGGATTGATGGGTTACATAACTCCATATTTAACCTGTTGAGGAGCCGCCAGATTGTTTTACAGAGTGGTGGTACTGCAGTGTATGAGGGTCCCAATTTTTTACATTCTCACCAATACTTCCCTGTCTTTTTGATTGTAGCCATACTAGTGGGTGTGAAGTGGAATCTCATTGTGGTTTTGATTGCATTTCTCCAGTGACTAATCGTGTTAGTCATCTTCCTGTGTGTATTAAACATTTGCAGATCTTGTTTGGAGAAATATCTATTCAGACACGTTACCCATTTAAAAAATTGGGTTATTTTTCTTCTTACTATTGAGGTCTAGATGATCTCTAAAAAAACATATTCCAGATATGTCTCTTATCAGATATATGATTTTCACAATTTTCTTTCATCCTGTGGGTTGTCTTTTCATCTTTTCATTTTCTTTTCTTTCTTTTTTTATTTCGCTCTTGTTACCCAGGCTGGAGTGCAATGGTGTGATCTCGGCTCACTGCAACCCCCGCCTCCTGGGTTCAGGCAATTCTCCTGCCTCAGCCTCCTGAGTAGCTGGGATTACAGGCATGCACCACCATGCCCAGCTAATTTTTTGTATTTTTAGTGGAGACGGGGTTTCACCATGTTGTCCAGGATGGTCTCGATCTCTTGACCTCGTGATCTACCTGCCTCGGCCTCCCAAAGTGCTGGGATTACAGGCTTGAGCCATCGCGCCTGGCCTGTCTTTTCATTTTCTAATAGTGTCCTTTGAAGCACAAAATTTTAAATTATTGAATAAGCCCAATTTTATTTCTTCTGTTTCTTGTGCTTTCAGTGGCATATCTAAGAAATCATTACTTAATCCTAGGTCATGAAGATTTACATCTCTGTTTTCTTCTAAGAATTTTGTGGTTCTAAAACTCTTAGTATATATTAATTCTCTTATACTTAAGCCTTTGATGGCTGCAATGTGAAAGATAACCTTTTCAACGTGGTATTTCTTTGCAATGCACATTCTGTGCAACCTTGTATGGTAGCTCTGACTTAGAAGAACTTATCGGATGATTTCTATCAATACTTGTTGTTTGTCTTTAACGAGCAAGACATTGCATGTGTCTATGAGTGTTTAGGGGATGTGCAGCTGCAGCAATTAATTTTGGTAACTAGTTATTGAGCACCTTTTGTGTGGAGTCCTCGCTGAGGGCACTCAGGTGAAAAACAGTTCTTTTCCTCAATGGACCTAGAAGCAAGTGGGCAAGGTGAATGCGTTGACACATAACTAGTGTATAAGCCAACCATCTTTGTGGCAACTTGCATTTCAATGATAAAGTCAGGGTCCTTTGCCCAACAAACAGTATCACCTCTCCTCCCAAGCTGTCACTGTTTCCAGCATCCCTAATCCCTGTTCTAGGTAGAGATTCTGGAATGACCATTGTTTATAGCATAGACACAGGCTTGACTGTACAGTGGCATCCCACATAAATCATAGAGCAGACAGCCTGTTTTATTGAGTCATGGAGGAAATACCCTTGGAAATGCAAGGCCCACCTAGGATGTACAATACTTGGGCTACTGGGTAAGGATTTGCACAATGCTCCATCTGGTGTGTAGGTCATAGAACACTTACATTGTTATCAGCTGGGTGATTGATACAAATATAGATTCACAGACCACTGACCCAGGATCTCTTGGTGTGGGGCCCAGAACTTGCACCTTACTAAGCTCCCAGGGGTGGCCCATGTATAATGAGAGCCACTTACTTAACTTATTGTAAGGTACATTAATGTGCTTTGGTCAAGGAATAGGCCAAGGCAGACATCCAGGCCAGAGTGACTCAGTAAATTTAGGGTGCAAGTGCATACTCCACTTGTTACATAACCTGTTGTGTAAGTTCATACTTGACTCGGAGCCACTATTGTTTGGAAAAGGTATAACTGCCCTGCTGATGCTGTACAGGGGCTTTGGGCTCAATATGGCTCCTGGGCGTGGCTCAACATAGCTTTTGTGCAAGTGCTAGTGCCCAGAGAGCACTAGCACTACTGACCGCTGTAAAGGAGGATGGCCCTCTGGCAAATAGACACAGAGGAGCCAGGATATGGCTTGGCTTGTGCTCAGAGGGAAGGAGTTAAGTTGTTAACCCTAGAGCTGGCCTTGCAGGCTGCCTGTGCAGCTGTGTCTGGGAGCCAGTTACTGAGAGGAGCACAGAGCCGGAGCAGACAGTTGAGATAAAGGCAAACAGTGCAAAGAGCTAGGGTGAGAGAGCTGCTGATGAGAGAGCTGCTGAATAAAACCATGTTTGCCTGCCTATGGCCCACTGAGTATTCTTACAGTTATCTGCCCCTCCACCCACTCGCCTCGAACCTCGGCATGGGATGGAACCTAACCCTGAGCATGGCATTGGGCTTAGTCGTGGTGCTGGTCTAACACCCATGCTTCCAAATGCTGTTTGGGCAGCAACTTCTCCCAATGGCACATCAGACTCTGGGGAACGACCCTGTACTTCCAGAAAAATATAGCCAACCCAAGTTTTTTTGAAAAACCTACTTAGCATGCTCTTTGTAGTCATAAGTAGTATTGATTGAAGCCTTGCTCATGTAAGGCAGCTGAGTGGAATCACAGTTTTCACCTGAGCAGGCGGCCCAGGCACAGGCCATAAAAGCTCTAGACCAGCAACCTCTGCTCTCGCAGACATTGTGGGAGTCAGCTTGTGTCTAGAGTCCTTTGTGAAACCTGCTGCTTGGGTAGCTGTGACGGCAGCTTTCTGACGACTGGAATTTGATCCCCTGGTGAGCAAACAGGTCTATAGGAAGAGCCAAGTCTCCAGGAGAGGAGGAGAAACCAAGGTCAGCTACGTGTCTTCCTGTATTGATGGACGTAAGCCCTCTGTACATTTAGTCTGCTCTCTGGAAAGTAAGGTCTCCAAGCTACCACTTCATGTATCCCACCTTTGCTTTGAAGAGCCATGGCTTTCTATGGTGCTAGGAACAGGGATAATAGGATTGAGTCAACTGCTGTTTTGGTGAGGTGTCTGAGGAACACACTTTAGGAGTCGGTAATTCTAAAGTGGAGATTCTTTAGAATCTCAGTGGAGTAAATTTTGATTTCAAGCAATTCTTTTCAGTTTTAGCTTCAAGCTTCTCTAAAGTTACTATTAGGTTGAACTTTAGCTTTGTTTTTAAGTAGAGAGAAATTCCTGCATCTAACAACAAGGCTATTCCCAGAAAGTTGTAAGGCCTGGGGCAATGTAACCATACAGCTTGCCCAAGACAAGGGCAATAGAAAGTTGGCTGAGCTATTGGCATATTTCATGGATCCTTGAGGCTTTGGTTAGATATGGAAGTTCGAATTGTGATGATGAGAACAAAAGGAATAAACTGCAGGACCATATGGGTCTCCCAGGAACTGCCTTATTGCCCCTTCAAAGGACGGGCCAGTCTAAAATGGTAATAATAGGATCACTATGGCAACACCCAGTCATTTAAATGTTGGCTGTATCTATGAAGAGGCCAGATAGATCCTATTTTAGTTGATAACAAATTCCTGGGTTTCTGTTTTTAACTCAGTTCAGGTGTTGTCTCATTCTTTTTCGTGGCTGTAATTTACCTTGGCACAAGCCAGGTCTGAGTTCGTCAAGTCTGAACAGTACCGAGCAAAGGACAATGCTGCCTTAGGTGTTTGCTCTGGGTTTTTTTTTTTTTTTTTTTTTTTTGAGACAGAGTTTCGCTCTTGTACCCAGGCTGGAGTGCAATGGCGTGATCTCAGCTCACCACAACCTCCGCCTCCTGGGTTCAGGCAATTCTCCTGCCTCAGCCTCCTGAGCAGCTGGGATTACAGGCACGTGCCACCATGCCCAGCTAATTTTTTGTATTTTTAGTAGAGACGGGGTTTCACCATGTTGACCAGGATGATCTCGATCTCTTGACCTCGTGATCCACCCGCCTTGGCCTCCCAAGGTGCTGGGATTACAGATGTGAGCCACCGCGCCTGGCCTGCTCTGGTTTGTTAGCTCTTTCTTCAAGCTACCTCTTATTAGCCTGGAATACTTTCCTCGTTGGCTACCCAGCTCAAGTCATCAATGTAGCCAGCCAAAGCATCAAGAACAAAATGGCACTATACCTAGTGCAAGTCTACCTAGCAGTTCTGTCTACACGTCAAGACCTCACTAGTTCTTATTCCCCTCCATGGTAACTCACTGCTGCTTAGAGGAAAATGTCCAGGGATGGAACCTCATTGACTTTGACCTGCAATGTCCTTGTGCTTCTTCCCCAGAAAGTGATTGGCTTAGTAGGGTGCACCCCATCCAGGGAAGGGTGGGTGAGCATGAACAGCCAGAGAACTTGATTTTTCCCATGTTTGCTTGGAATGAAGATCTAAAGTCTTTAATGCTGCATTTGTCTTTTGATAAGGGGAATTATTTTTTAGTTTCTGAGCTATAGTTAATAGCTTCACTGTGACTCTTCTACCAGATGACCAAAAACACTCACTGATGGTAGAAAACAGGTCATGTGTTCTTGTGACTCACACTGAGTTAACTCAATACCTAGTGGGAAGTAGGTATTTGACAACCATTGGTTAGAAATAAGATGCAGATTCTCTGGCATTTGAAGGTCTTCACCAGCCAGGTACTTGAGATGCTAGAGAGAAATTGAACTGAAAGGAGCTTAGTCATTTGATCTACCCTGCCGCTCTGACCCCAAACCCCCCACAAAATGATGAGTAACTCTGTCTCCTTAGACTATATGGTTGAAAATGAGATATTTAAATTTTTCATAACTAGTTAATGGTAGGGCAATATGGAGACTGGTCTGATATTGATCACATTGCTTGTCCCATCTCATCCACTTTCCGGTGACAGACAGCTGTGGTGAGTTCACTGAATGGGTCAGCGTGTCTGCTTCATATCTTCCTTCAGGTGGTTGCAAGCCTGGACCCTGGGAACAGTGATCCTTTTTGTATTTCCAATTCTTAGTGTAGGTGCTCTTGAGTTCTTGAACAATCAATGGTTTGTGCACAGATAGAGCTAGCAGGGGCCCAAGTAGCCAGTTTATTTTTCTAGTCTTTCCATCTTCAGAAGTAGTCATTTCCTTCCTTCCATTCTCCAGCTGTGGCTCCATCTATCTCTCTTGTCTCCACCTGGCACAGGTTCAGAAAACCCTACAAGACTCCTGTGCAATCCCAAGGACTGTGTTGGTGGATGTGCCCAGGTTGGTCTGTCCTTCCATGTTGATTAAATTGCTTTTGGCAGAAAGCATTTGACCATGTTATTGGCATTGGTCCTCAAGAGCCAGTTGGCACACTTAAAGTTAGAGCATTGAGTGGCAACTCCATGGGGAAATTCACTCTCCCTTCGTCTCTTACTTATAATCTTATGAATTATGCATTCCTGAAGACAGTGAAGCAGTATGTGTGATATGTACAGCTTTTCTTCATCCAATTTTTTTGTAATCTGGAACTACTAATGGCAGGGGTTCCTACCCTTCCTTGTTTTATTGGATTGACTCTTTGGTATTTTTTTCTAGATGACTGTAGCTATTGAAAGGCCATTCTGAGTAGCTAGAGTAAGAAGACTATCAAAGGCAGGTTATGGAGGGGAACTCTTTGCTTACTACTTATTCTGTGCCAGTTATGTTAGACACAGTTTATTTAATGGTTGTAACCCTGTCTGAAATGTGTTCTTAATTAAGGGTCACAGTGATTTGAATCATTCAGACTCATTCCTTTCACTGCATTCCTCTAGAACAATGCTTTCCTAAGTAATGTAATATATATTTTTAGTATATATATAGTCACTATATTTCTAAAACTAATTATGGGAAGATGTTGGGTTACTACTATAGCAAATAAAATAGAAGCCAATTTTTACATTTATCTCCTTTTACTTAAGAGGTACAATGTTAGGGTCACTGGCTTTAAGGTTGAGTTTACTGGAGCTCTGTCCACCAAAGAGTAGACTTAAAATTCTTAGCTGTGGCTATGTTGATCATGAAATAGAGTTTCAGGGCCTGTATGTTCCATTTAGGTAAAGGCTGTAAGTTGAGTGAACCTTGAGGCTTGGCAATTGGTCAAAACTAGAATTGCCCATCTGTGGAGTAGAGGCCATTAGGGTTTGTAGTAAACTGATAAGTTGCTGATACCCTGGTTAGCTGAATTCACTATGCACTGGTTAGCTCATTTACTGAACACATATTTTGTGGGAAGGTCTGGAGCTATGAAATTAAGACCATCTCGGTGGACACGGTGGCTTACACCTGTAGTCCCAGCACTTTGGGAGGCCGAGGAGGGCAGATCACAAGGTCAGGAGATCGAGACCATCCTGGCTAACATGGTGAGACCCTGTCTCTACTAAAAAAAAAAAAATAGCTGGGCATGGTGGCATACAGCTGTAGTCCTAGCTACTCAGGAGGCTGAGGCAGGAGAATTGCTTGAACCCAGGAGATGGAGATTGCAGCAAGCCGAGATCATGCCACTACACTATAGCCTGGGTGACAGTGCAAGACTCTCTCAAAAAAAAAAAAAAAAAAAAAAAAAAAAAAAAAAAAAGAAAGAAAAAGACCACCTGACCCTTAAGGTGCTGAAAGATGGATTTATAACCAAGCATACCCCAGAAGTAGGTTGCATATTCACTTCTTCCTTCATTCTCTTTCCTCCTTATTCTTCTCTTCTGCCAGTAGCACCCACACCAATTCTTTGGTTCTACAGGAAACCTCCAGGATAAAGACACTTGCTGAGTGGAAGTGCTCACATGCCAGCAATTACTGTGTCCTGGAGTGAGATCTGGCAGCTGATGCCAAAGAATAAAAAACGACTTTCCTTTCTCCTGTCCAGTGGGCAGGCTGCTATATTTCACTGCTAGCCAGCATTTTAGTCACTTTATCAGCAGCTTGCCTATGATTCCTTTAGATAGTATCAGAATTTATAGAACATGAGACTACATTTTGAGAATTTAAAAGGTAGGCTGGGCATGGTGGCTCATGCTTGTAATCCCAGCACTTTGGGAGGCAGAGGCAGGTGGATCATCTGAGGTCAGGAGTTTGAGACCAGCCTGGACAACGTGGTGAAACTCCATCTCTACTAAAAATACAAAAATTAGCCTGGTGTGGTGGTGGGCAGCTGCAATTCCAGCTACTCGGTAGGCTGAGGCAAGAGAATTGCTTGAACCCGGGAGGTGGAGGTTGCAGTGAACTGAATTCACGCCATTGCAGTCCAGCCTGGGTGATAAGAGCGAAACTCCATCTCAAAAAGAAAAAAAGTGTTTAGGCATCTATCAATGACTGAAATTTTATTTCATATCATCAGATCGTTTTGACATCCTTAGGGGTTTTGGATCTTTTCAATGCTCTGAAATCCAAATATGAATCACCTCTTCAGCAAATAAAACGTGTGGATATTTTCTGTGCACTGTTGACCACCATGGCCCTCGCTTTCCCTTATATGAGGAGACTAATCTAAGAAATGGATTAGAATAAACATTGTTGTATCTGATCTTCTTTCTTGGTTCTTTAATTCTGCAATTCTAGGAAAACAACCCCAGGGCCACAGTGGGATAGCAGGTGTCTCATTTTTCTAGAGTAAGTCATTTTCAGTCTTTAGGAATCAATAGGACTGCTTTTTATAAATTCTTGCAGAGGCCTTTCATTCAACAGATATGTTTATCCACCCAGAGCAGAGTCTATAGGAGTTAAGTAGTAGCAAATGTGGGAAGACTGCTTGCCTTATGAATAAGCTAGGTGATTTCTGTCAAGTCCAGATAAACAATACGGGCTGCCGGGCGCGGTGGCTCAAGCCTGTAATCCCAGCACTTTGGGAGGCCGAGGCGGGTGGATCACGAGGTCGAGAGATCGAGACCATCCTGGTCAACATGGTGAAACCCCGTCTCTACTAAAGGTGCAAAAAATTAGCTGGGCATGGTGGCGTGTGCCTGTAATCCCAGCTACTCAGGAGGCTGAGGCAGGAGAATTGCCTGAACCCAGGAGGCGGAGGTTGCGGTGAGCCGAGATCGCGCCATTGCACTCCAGCCTGGGTAACAAGAGCGAAACTCCGTCTCAAAAAAAAAAAAAAAAAAAAACAATACGGGCTATTGGCCTCTCATGAAATATCAACTGTAGACAAGTAAGAAAGAAAAGTGGCATATGGGAACTTAAACAATTGAAGGCTCTGGTGAGAGGCAGCCCTAGCTGCAAGTATAGGGTAGCTGGGGGAGATTATGGGAAGAAAGCTCTTTGGTTCTGTTCATGCCTCCCTGACATACTGCCCTAAGACAATCACTGGCTGTTCCTTCTCTGTTGGAATGAAGAACAAAATTCCAGCCCCCACTGAGGGCCAGGTAACATTAAGATAGCAAGCAAAATAGGAAAGAAAAAAAAAAAAAAGGCCCTACTGCTGTGAGGAGTTGAGGAAATAAGGAGGGGGCTGCCCAGTTACCCACAGGCAGTCCTGGGTCTACCCTTTCACCTCCAAGTCCCAGGGGCAAGGGCATTAGGTAGCTCATCCCAAGGCTGCATCCTAGAGTTGAAAGGTCAGAGTTGCCTGGTGGAGAGATGGAAAGCAGTTCTCTGGAGCCTGCAGTTCAACCCATCCCCATCCCTTAGGCTTACCAGGACTGAAACAGAGGAAAGCTTGATTTCAGCCTTTCTCAGGTCCTATTACCAGGCAGAGGAGCTCAGACACCCAAAGAATAGCTCGCAGGCTCAGTAACTAGACACTTGAAGAGTGCCACAAACTGAACAACGCAGACCCTCTGAAACAATTAGTGGAACAGATAGAACAAGGACTTAAACAGGGATGATCAAGAAACTTGAAATAAGGAATGGTGTTGGCAGCATGAAACAAGAAATCAAAAGACCAAGTGGAAGTATGAGAAGAATAAAGATGAAGAATGTGCAGCATAAACAGCAGTAGACAAAGCAGAAGAATAAATTGGTGAGGCGGAAGATCAAATGAAGACAACAGAAAAGTATAAAGCAAGCAGGAAAAAAGTACGATATGAAAGATGGCTCTGATGTCTGGGAGACCAAAGGGGAAAGGTGGAGACTATAGCTAATTTCAGGTGATCAGGCTTAGGGTCACATGGTCATCCACAGAGGCACTGTTTGGCTTGCACTGAATTTAGATAAATTGAGACCAAAATTGTAAAATGAAAATTAAGCTCCTCTTGGAGGAAAAAGAAAAATCAACATTCTTCTATTAAAGCCAGCTTTCTCCTTCCTGCTTCATCCAACTGTCCACTTGGGTATGTGATATGCTTGACCTGGAAAAGACAGCATGCTTGACTATGCATATCCCTCATCCAGAACAGATAAAGTCTCTTTAAAATTATTGAACAATATAAAAAAGCTATATTAAATGATATCCGTACAATCACAGTGAACCATGTACAACTTCCAAGATTCCCGAAGGAATCCTACAATCCAACAAACTGCTGCCATAGTTCAAGGGTGGTGATGGAATAGGGAAAGCCTTGTGGTTTCCAGTGAGCAGTAGCTTAGGTCACCCCCTAACATAGATGCTTCTTTAGTAGAAGGTGTGACTTCATGAAGATAAGGGTAGCCAAATCTGCTGCCCCCCCTGGACAACTGTGTTGTGGTGGTGGTAGTGGTTGTTATTTAAAAATTCTGAGTGGTCTGTCAGATGGCTGGAGTCTTTTGCTGTCAATGTATTTCACATGCCTGTCATCTTCTGCTTGTAGCTGTATACCACCTGGGGCAGCCCCGATGTACCTCTTCCCATTTGGAGAAGGGAGATGGTCAAGCTTGAACTACCTCAAATGCTTCTATCTGCCTTTCCTCAGTGAGTGATGCCCTCTTCTCTGTAAATTGTAATCAGTTGTGCATGCAGCAATATGAACAAATGATTTTGACTAATCAGGCCAGTTTGGAAGTGGGATGTGAACTCATTTTATTAAAATTCAAGGACACTGGTTTTCCTTACTAGCTAGGAATCTGCCCTTACTAGGACTTTCATATGGCAAAAAAAAAAAAAAAAAAAAAAAAAAAAAAAAAAAAAAAAAAATCCTGTATTTGGATTTCCCTTCTCTGATATTTGGAAATTGCTTTGTGGCATGAAATGCTTTTCTTTGTGTCTGTTCTTGAAAAACTGAATTACTTTGAATGAAAGTAGTGGCAAGCCCACCTCCCCTAGGGCAAAGATAAGAACATGTATATGAGGAGGCATGTTGACATGTATATGACATGTGTTCACATGTTACTTCCCCCAGTGCTGGAAGGAAGGGATTGAAAAAGGAGCTGGAGGGAAAATCCCTATGCCCGTTTCCAGATGACCTGCAGTGTCAGTATGAGGCAGCATTAATCTTTCATTCATAGGAATAATCTTTAGGGGTTAGTGAGCCCCCAAGATCAAATGTAAGATTTCATGAGCACATTTTTTTTTGAGACAGGGTCTCACTCTGTTCCTCAGGCTGGAGTGCAGTGGTGTGATTATGGCTTACCGCAGCCTTAACCTCTTGGGCTCAGGTGATCCACTCACCTTAGCTTCCCAATACTACAGGCATGCATCACCATTGCTGGCTAGTTTTTGTATTTTTTTGTAGAGACGGAGTTTTGCCATGCCCAGGCTGGTTGAACTCCTGGGCTCAAGCGGTCCACCCACCTTGGCCTCCCAAAGTACTGGGATTACAGGTGTGAGCCACCACACCTGGCTCATGTGCACTTTTCTAGGGAGCTCATGTTTTACCAGATTCCCAAAGGTGTATGTAAAACAAAAAAAATAATAATAAAATAAATTTAAAAATTGAAAAAGGTTAAAAATGCAATTCTGATTGGAGGTCATAAAAAGAATAATGGTCCTAAAAATAGGGGTAAGAATGGAAGTCTCCTACTTAATAGACTTTTTGCTCTTGCCCAGTGGAAATGCCATTGCCACTGCCCCTGCCGTTGCTTTTGGCCACTTACCTTTGTGGGTCACTGAGGTCGGGCAGCCTGACAGGCGTAGATGGATTGGCTTAACTCTAAGGAGGGACAAGTGAGTTTTTAAATGTAGCAATGTCATTGGTTCTAACACTGGTTGGTGTAGATGTCCAAATGCTCACTCTACACCAGGCATGGTGGTTAGGGCTGCCAGTGTGAGTCACTTTTATCTTCACAATAACCTTAGGGATAGATGGTATTATCCTCACCCACAATGATGAAAGTTATCAGAATTCAGTCAAAAGAAAGCAGAATTCACTGCTATTATTAAACTCCGGTGGGCATTCTGCTCTTCAGAGAGGGCTTAGAATGCAAAAGAAGGGATTCCAGACTGCAGAAGGGACTGGGTCTAGTCCTCTCCAATGAGTTTAAAGTGGGGAAAAAAAGAGCTTTGAGTTTTCCTTTCATGCCACTAGATGGCGGTGTGTGAAAGGCTATTTCCTACCAGGATGTTACCCTCCAAGGAATGCACCCATTTTTTTTTTTCTGGGGTGTAAAAAAAAATTGCCTAAGAGTTTGAAAGAAGAGTTCTAGGACTAAGCTGGGAACCTCCCCTAACCTATCCCTCCCACACATCCCCACCTTTTCCCCAGAACAATGTAAACCTAATGTTTCATAATTTGGTTAAATAGTGCCTCTCTTGAATAATGCATCCCACCTGCCTCTGTCTCCTGGAGAAATTACGCATTTCCATCAGCAGGGCATCTGCAACTGGCATGATGACTGCATTCTCAACATGTCATAACAGTTCTGCAGTGATAAGGCTTTCATCTTGAGGTCTTTTTACATAATCCTCCTTATAGTCCCGATTACAATGCCTTGAATTCTTGAGATATACAGTAGTGCAAGGTCCACAAGCATGTTTTGAAACATTTCACTGCTGAGGTCACTAATGACTCAAGAACACTATGGTCCTTTACATTTCTCCCATCGTATACTTTGTCCTTGTAAATGATATCCTGCTTGGGTATTCTCTGATGTTATCAAAACTTTCAGACACCTTCCCAAATGTACACCTTTTTGCCAATTGTAGGCAATCAAAGATATTTTGTATCACTAGGAACTGGCCTTTTTGAAGCCATTTGTTGTACTGCAACGAGACCAAAGTAAGCTCTTTCGATTAAGGGTTTTTCTTTAATCAGTAGTACAATTTTAATGGCTGTTGCTATTTCTGTAGGGCTGTAAATGTATTTTTATTGCACCCTTTCCAGCAGTTAGGCACTGAGACAATCTCTTGTCTAAATAGCTTCATCTAAAATCATATATAATTCACCTGCTAAATGGCTAAACTGGAATTGTGCCTCTTTTCTTACATAGGAATTTAAAACATAGAATTATTAAGTAGTAGGATCCTCTTCCTTCTCAGATGTGCTTGATGAAAATGTCCTACAGTCCTAAGCTGTTTGTTTCAGAAGAGACTTAAGAGCCAGGTAGGAATCATGTATATGATGTATGTTCAGGGATCTTTGCAATTTCTTTTACAGATCCATAGCAGAGATTTTTTACTTAAATGGAAGATAGTCTCAATTCTAACTAATCTATATGTTCTGTTTTGAGGCTCCCATTAAGAACACCTGCATTATCAGATTGTTCCATTTCTAACAACCTTTCTTCTGAAATACCTAAACACTATTATGCCTTATAATATTTTTACATCTATCAGAAAACATATACCATCTAATTTTGCTATTGCTAAAATAAGTATCAAAGTTCTTTCCTTAAACACACCTTTATTTGCTATTTCTGTAAAGCAAACTGCCATTGGACTTCCCATTAAACAATGTCTAGAATCTTTGCCATTGTGTCTGTATGCTAGTCACACTTCTTATAGCATCTACTTCCAGACTCCCCATCTTTCAAACTTGTCTTCTTGCAGTTGCTGGATTGAGTATCATTTGGGTTACATGTTCCCCCCTTGTCCCTAAAATTTCCTCCCATTCCATCCCAGCTATTTTAATACATTTAATAATACGTCTTTAGATATGTATGATTTCTTTAATGTACAGTGGAATGCATTCCAATTTACATAAATAGTTCTGCATTATTTTCTGTCATGGCCCCTTAACCAATTGCCAAGTTTTACCTTATTGATCTCATTCTTTCTTCCTATTAAGTGCTTGCTTAAGATGTGTGCACAACTATGAATGCATCCTGTTCATGGCATTTAACTGCAGGATAGTGTTGTAGTATTTATCCACATTTCCCTTATCTGATCTATTAGTGATGGTCACTATATCAGTTAAGATAATGTTAGTTCATGGATCAAACATGATGAGTTTATTAATAGTATCAAACAGTCATTTCTGGCTGGACACAGTAGCTCATGCATGTAATCCCAGTGCTTTGGGAGGCTGAGGCAGAGAGGATTGCTTGACCCCAGAGTTGGAGACCAGCCTGGGCAACATAATAAAACTCTGTTTCTACAAAAACAATGAAAAATAATAGCTGGGCATGGTGGGGCACACTAGTAGTCCAAGCTACTTGAGAGGCTGAGGCAGGGTATCACTAGAGTCCAGGAGGTTGAGGCTGTGGTGAGCCATGATTGCACCACTTCAGCCTGGGCAACAGAGCAAGATCATGTTTATTTTATTTTATTTTATTTTTTTTAAATGACCCAGTCATTCCTGATAGAAGTGCTCTGGGGACCCAGATGTACCTATCTCGTGGCTCTGCCATCTTCAAACCAAGGTTTCCTATAATAATCAGGAAGGAGAAACTGAGAATTGCATCTGAGGGGATTTTCTGGGCCATGCTGAGAAGGGTACAAATCACCTCTATACACACTCCATTGACCAGAGCTTGGTCACAGTCCATGTCCATTGCTGGGAAGGCTGGAAAGCCATGGTTAGTGGTATGGCTTTTAAAATTTCTATTTTTCAATTCGTATATAGAACTACAATTTTTTTTTTAATGCTTACCATGTATCCTGTGACCTTACTACTTTTATTAGTTCTAGTAATTGACTTAAAATGTTCTTTATAAACAATCATGTTGTAGTGGCAATTTCTAGTATACCCTGTTAATAAAAGTTGTGAGAATAGATATCCTTGCTTTGCTACTGCCTATAAGGGGAAAGCCTTCAACATTTCATCATTAAATATGATATTACCTATAGGTGTTTTGTTGATTTTTCTCAAGCCATAAACCAACTTTTTACTTTAGCCATAAGCCCCACTTGTTCATAATGTTTAAGTTATTAATGTTTTGCTAAGCATTTTTGCATGTATGTTCATGAACAATATTGGTCTGCAGTATTCTTGTATCATCTCTGTCTGGTGTTGGTATTAGGGAAGTGCTGGCCTTAAACTATTTTCTGAAAGTTTATATAAGACTACTGCTAACTTTTTTCTTGACTATATTAGTGAAACTATCTGGGTTTGGAGTCTTGTTTGTGGGAAGGATTTTAAAAATAGTCAATTTCTTTAATAGGTATAGGCATTTTTATTTCTAGATTTCTTATTTTCTCTTATTTCTTTATTTCTTAATAAGTTGTATATTTCATGGAACTTGCCCATCTTACCTAAATTGTTTCATTTACTGTTGTTCAGTTGTTCATAATATTCTTTTATCCTCTTAATATCTTTTACTCCTGATGTATATAATTTGTATTTTCTTGATTAGTATAGCCAGGAGTTTATCAGTTTTGTTGATCTTTTATTAGAACCAACTTTTTACCTTAATTTTCTTTTTTCTCCATTTTATCAATTCTTATATTTATTCTACTTGGTTTTGGTTTACTTTACTCCTTGTTGGAGCTAATACATGGAACCTCATATCCCTGATTTACTACATTCTTTTATAAAGTAAACACTTAGGGCTATAATTTTCCTCTGAACATTTAAGCTCTGGTTTAGCTGCATTCCACACATTTTAATGTCTTATTTTAGTTATACATCAGTTCAAAATGTTTTCTGATTTCCTTTGATTTACCTTTTCTCTTGTTAGAGGTGTATGGTTTAATTTCCACATTTTTTTTTTTTTTCTAGAGCACTTACTGATCTCTAATTCCATTGTGGACAGAGAACATACACTGTATGATTTCAAACTTATGGGTTTATTGAGAGTCGATTTATAGCCCAGCACATGATCTATCTTGACAAATGTATCATATATGATCTGAAGTTTGTTGATGAAGTGTTCTATAAATGTCAATTTGGCCAAAAGTATTTTTTTCAAATCTGTCTTGTTTAAGTTTTAAATCTGGTTTTCTATCAATAACTGAGTGAAGAGCATTTAAAAAATATTCAATAATAATTATGTATTTGTTTTTCTTCCTTATACTTCTATCCATTTTTGCTTCATATACTTGTAAGTTCTGTTATTTGGCTTATATGTATCTATCATTGCTTTTTTTTTTTTTTTTTAAGACGGGGTTTCACCATGTTGGTCAGGCTGGTCTTGAACTCCCAACCTCCTAAGGAACTGACTCTTCTATAATTATAAATGTCCTTTATTGATGGCAGATCTTTTTGTTTTAAAGAGTACCTTTATCTAGTCTTAATGTAGCCACTTGAGTTTTCTTATGCTTCCTATTTGCATGGTATATGTTCTTCCATAAATTTACTTTAAACCCAAGTATAAATTTATACTTAAAACATTCTCTTGTAGATAGCATGTAGATATGTTTTGTTTTTCTTAACTAGTCTGATCATCACTGCCTTTAATTGGAGTGTTTAGTCCATTTACATTTAATGCAATTATTCCTATGCTTAGGTTCAGGCTTACCATTTTGCTATTTGTGTTCTGTATTTCTTATTTATGTTTTGTTCCTCTGATTTTTCTTTCTTAGCTTCTGTGTTTAAATATTCTTTAGAACTCCATTTTAGGCTGGGTGCGGTGGCTCATGCCTGTAATCCCAACACTTTGGGAGGCCGAGTTGGGTGGATCACCTGAGGTCAGGAATTCAGACCTGCCTGGCCAACATGGTAAAATGCCATCTCTGCTAAAAATACAAAAATTAGGCTGGGTGTGGTGGCTCATGCCTGTAATCCCAGCACTTTGGGATGATCATGAGGTCAGGAGTTTAAGACCAGCCTGCCAACATAGTGAAACCCCATCTCTACTAGAAATACAAAAAATTAGCTGGGTATGGTGGTGGGTATCAGTAATCCCAGCTACTCGGGAGGCTGAGGCAGGAGACTTGCTTGAGCCTGTCAGGGTGGAGATTGTAGTGAGCAGGGATTATGCCAATAAACTCCAGCTGGGGTGATTGTATGAGACTCTATCAAAAAAAAAAAAAAAAAATTAGCTGGGTATGGTGGCACATGCCTGTAATCCCAGCTACTTGGGAGGCTGAGGTGGGAGAATTGCTTGAACCTAGGAGATGGAGGTTGCAGCGAGCTGAGATGGTGCCAAAAACAACAACAACAAGAACAACAACAACAAAATAACTCCATTTTAACTTAGCTCTGTGTGTGTGTGTGTGTGTGTGTGTGTGTGTGTGTGTGGTTGTTCTAGGAATTACTATATATATGTGTGTATATATATATATATATATATATATACATATATATATATCCTTTTCAGTTTACTTTGAGTTTATATTATACCATCTCACCTAAACTGTACTTTGTAGCCATCTACTTCCATACCTATCTCATACTTTATATGATAGCTGTATGTATATATGGTATTATCCACATATAAGCCCCACAATTCAGTGTAATAATTGTTGCTTTAAAGGTTATATTTTTTATTAAGAAAAATATACTATGTTTGCCCATATATTTTCTATTTTCAGTGATTTTCATTCTTGAAAATCCAAGTTTCCGCATTATTTTTTCCTTCATTATAAAGAACATTCTTTAGCATTTCTTATAGAATAGGTCTACTAGTGATAAATTTTCTTAGGTTTTATTTATCTGAAAATGTCTTTATTTTGTCTTCATTCTTGAAGGATATTTTGGCTGTATATAGAACTCTGGGTTGACTGGGTTTTCCTCCCCACCAGAACCCTCAGCACTTTAAAGATGTCATTACACTTGACTTTTTGCCTCCACTGTTTCTGATGACAAGCCAGAAACAATTCCTAATTTTGTTCTCCTACATATAAGATTTCTTTTTGTCTAGCTGCTTTCAAGATTTTATTTTCTTTTTAACTTGGATTTTTAGCAGCTGAATGTGGCGTGCTGAGGTGTGGTTTATTTGTATTTATCCTGCTTAGGATTCACTAAACTTCTTTAATCTGGAAATTCACATTTCTCATCAAGTTTGGAAAATTTAAACTATTACTTGTTTGAATATTTTGTGCTCTGTCTCCATCTTACCTCTTTCTGGGATTCCAGTTACACCTGTGTTAGATCTTTTGATATTTTCCCACAGGTCATTTTGTGGGGTGGGGGTAGGTCAAACCTGCTTTTAAGCCCACCCAGTGAAAAGCTTGAATTATTTTGATAGCCAAATCTTTCTAAAAAGTATCCTTACTATGTCAGTATTTTAAGAGTGTACAGCATGCATAAAATGATGTTTTTTATAAATATATATATAAAGTTTAAAAAGCAGGTTTTCTCCTGCCTGTTGAATACCAACCTAGTTCTTTATCTTGGCACTCAAATCTTTTTGCAATAGCTATGTGTATTATTTGTATATGTAAATGATTGCTAGGATTGGCAGACTGTTGAGAGCTTCATGGCTGAGGAGTGTGATGGAGTAATTATCAAGGAGAGGAGAGGGGTGATTATTTGTGACCAAATACTAACAGCCACTGTTTCTTCCCTGACAATTGCCACGTCGACTGGCCTGTCAATGCTTCTTGTAATATTCTTTTACGTCACATGTTTGGGCTGTTATATAGAGTATGTCTGTGTCCTTTAAAGTCTGACATGAGAGCATCTTATTTCCTCCAATTTTTAATCTCTGTGACAACAAGGTTATAAACATGAAGAACACCAACAAATCTCGGTCCAGATAAAAACATGGGGCTTTTCTAACACTCATATCAAACCTAAAGTCAGATGCAAGATGTTTTGATGTGTATGGCTACTTAAAGACCTCTTTTCAGGGAAAAGAATAAAGGAAAGGTAAAAGTGTGCTTGGGTTGAAGTAGAGGGTGACCATGATGGGCAGTTTCTGACCCTAGTACTGGATTAGGCTGCTCATTCTGAGTTATTACTATGGTTTGTCAATGACAGTTCAGCAGTATATAGACCACATATAGACATACATATAGACATATACATATGTATATAAACATATGTCACCCATGCTGGTGACCAATGGATACACATATATATGTATGTGCATATGTATATAGACATATACATATGTCTATATACACATACATATATGTGTATATATGTCTACATACACATACATATACGTGTGTGTGTGTGTGTGTGTGTGTACTTTTTTTTTTTAAGACAGGGTCTTGCTCTGTTACCCAGGCTGGAGTGTGGTGGCACGATCTCAGCTCACTGCAGCCTCCACCTCCCAGGCTCAAGTGACCCTTGCCCTCAGTCTTCCAAGTAGCTGGGACTACAGGCGTGAGCCACCACACCTGGCTAGTTTTTGTATTTGAAGAGATGGGGTTTTGTCATGCTTACCAGGCTGGTCTCAAGCTCCTGGGCTCAAGTGATCTGCCCATCCTTCCAAAGTGTTGAGGTTACAAATCTGAGCCACCGCACCTAGCCTACCTTATAACTTTTGCAAATTCAATGTATATATGACACAGACATTACACTTTAATAGCTACTATCTTGAATGTCTTCAGACTCATTAGAGCTATTTGAATTACTATCCTCATTCTTGTAGAAAAAAATATTACAATAGCTCACCTTTACTTAATGGATTTGGGAAAAAAATTGGTTAACTGGGCAATGTTTCTTTTAAACTTACAGAAAAATTGTTAGATGCTAATGAAGTGTTTAGTGACTGTTAAGAGTCAACATTGCAGGATCAGTAGGAGTGAATAACAAAATGAATGTAAACTTAAGTTTATAAGAAAAGAAACAAATGAGCCTCAAACTTTTTCATTTGTAATTTATTTCCATGCTTTGTCAATGATAATGCTTTCAGATATTGTTGCATAAGTGTAGTCAGCATTTCCCCTGGGCTGCTTTTTGCTACTACTTCACATGCTGGCAATTTTGATAAAGGGCATTGCTCAGGAGAAGATGGGGAGATGTCTTCAAACCTATTTGGAAATAAAGTAAATAGTTCTGATAACTGTGTAGAGCTGAGACATATAAGGAAGCACTTCAGGTTATCAGCAGAATAAATATGTCATTCATGCCTTTGCCCATGTAAATGTCACAGGTGAAGTTGGGAGCTTTGCTGCCATCAAGGTAGGGAGGGACCCTGTGTTGTGCTTTGATTCAGCCACATCTTTCTTGGGATGCCCTTGAGGGAAATTCCCACACAAGGAATAATTGGACACAGGAGAGCAGCATGTCACTCTAGCTAAATCTGTGACACACACTCCCCAGCCCCCAATACAAAGTCTGAAAAAATTGCGGTAGAGCATGAGGTTTATGCTTGAGGCATAATAGAGTCTAACTACAAATAGGGTTTCTTCTCCTAAGCCCCAGCCCCAGATCTTGGGGCCTTGTTCCTTCTGCCCAGCCTTATGGTAATGAATTCAGATCAATGACCATATGCTAAAGAGTTTATACAAGGAAACCAGTGCATGGTGGGATCTGTGTCTTGTCTCCATTAGTGATTAGTATGTATTCCAGAAATAACATCAAAAGTGACCAAATTTGGACAACAAATGTTAATAAGTATGTAACGTAGTACTAACCTTCTGAAAAGCAGGAAGTGCTGTGAGAGCAGTGTTGGGAGTGATATGTGACACCTTGCATGCTGCCCCGCCTGCCTTCGGTCTTGCTTCTGATTCCAGGCACAGCTGAATATGGTTAGTACCTTCTTGCTGACAGCACCACACCTGCATAGGGGCTATTCTTACATCCCAAGGGTGCCTGTGGGAAACCACATGGCATGGCTACACATGCAACCCAGATGTTGGGGGGCATTAGGGTCCCCTGGACAACCATCAGCCAGTAGACAATAGGAGCCCATCAATAATGCTGCTCCCTTTAGTCCCTTAGGTGGACAATTCTGGGGAACACTTTACCCAGCTTCTAGGCCATGATGGGGCTCATCCCTAGTGGCCCGTGCTGGTGACCAACAGATAACAATGATGAATCCTTGAGATGGCTTTCCCTCTTCCCTGTTTCATGTTCTTTTCCTTACTCCTAATCCCTGATTGTCCTTGTCAAGTCAACTGCTATAAACAAGTTTGGCCTCAGGCTCTGCTTTCAGAGAGAAGCACCCAAGGTAAGGAGCCATGTGAGACATTTAATGCAGAAAACTGTTTCTGGATGGGAAACTATTTTGTATCATTCTTTTAAGTTTTATTAACTAGAAGTAGAGACTTATCTTCCACCTTCTCAGTTAGCACCTCTTCTGTACCTGTCTGAGCACCTCCTCCAGGCATGTCCCACACCCTTGAGACAGTTGTCGTGGCTTGGATGGAAAGAGCAACATACCAGATGTGTACCCAAGCTGCCGGAGATGGAGGGTGCCAAACAGGTAGAAAGGGTTCATGGAGTAGATGCCTAATTCTGTTTGGGGGAATCATCTGAGTCTTTCGTTTTTTAATTGAAATAACTTTTTTCTTTGTCCATCTCTTGCTGGAGGCTGTAGAAAGTCAGGTGTTTTTTACTGACTGTGGCCAATTTCAGCAGAAAAGAATTTGTGGGAAACATGAAAAGCCAGAACTGGAGGCCACACAGCTAGAAACAATACCCCAAATAATATCACACAACTAGTCTTCTGAAAGGCACAAAAGTGGCAATGTGTACAACCTCTGTGCCAGGTCCTGAGTTTTGCAGCCACCAAACCAACCACTCCTGCCATCATGAGCATCAGACTAGAGCTGCAGGTCTCTGCTGGCCATTCCCTATGGTGCTTCAGGTGGGCCCAGGAGCACCATTTCCTCCGAGCAGAGCTGAAGAGCCCCCTTCAGTTGCCTAACATTCTACCAAAATGGATATCAGCATGGGCAGCAATCCAAAGGGGATCTATTTGGTCATTTTCAAAGATACCATTTAACGTTACCACATGGTTTCTAATTTGGTTCAATGGGACTCTGAGCTCTGTGTCCCTCATTTAATCAAATGTGCCACTTTTACCTGTTTTATGCATATAGGATTCTTGTAACTTTGTCTTTAGAATAAATTTAGAACCATCTTTCTGAGGAAATGAGCATCTTCAAGTGTTGAGAGGCCTTGGAAAGAATATCAGAGGCCCTTGAAAGTATCTTTTTAGGTGTGTGGTTAGCCATGGAAGGAAGAGGCTCCCTGAGATATTATTACCAAGTACACTTTAGGTTGGAACATGACCTCTGACAGCATGGCTAAGTCTCATGCTAACCTAGTGCCACCTCTCTCATCCCCATGGTAACCTTAAAGAAACAATACACATACCACACAAAATGACTGAAGGAAATGGAGAATCACACTTGACAAACCTTATGATCCTGGGCTTACTCCAGTGACATGAAAACTTTCTATTTGTCTTCAAAGATGAGATAGAAACTGACTTTTTTTCAGATATTTTGCAATGATTCTAATTCTGAGTGGATCAGGACTCTAAGAAGATCAATGTATATGAGTCTCAGATTGGATTCCATGGAAAGCAGATAGAGTTAAGAATGCAAATGATCTTGGGAATTCCCCTTCCTTGAGGGGCCCAAGCTGTACTCTGTTCTGCTGAGAATAGCCTTCTCCAACAGCTGTGTCCCACTCTATTTCCTGGGCCCTGAAGCAGCTATTTGTGTCCAGAGTGTCCTCAAGCTTCTCATGAGCCTCTTGTTGGTTTTTATGCCCCTATCCATAGGTGCTCAGACCTGGTACAAGGGGCCAGGAGAAAAGCTTTCTCCACAATTGCCCAAGCTCCCATCTTGGTCTACTTTCTCTTCATTCTTTCTCGCCTGCCCAAAACATCTTCCCTTTCTTACAGTTAGGAGGCAAAAGCTCCTATAAGTCATCAGGTGCAAAGAGACTAAAGGTACTGAGAGACCCTGTCCATCAACCCAGCTCAGCCCATCCACACACCCAGAGATAAGGGCCACTTGTCATTCACATGGACTTTTAGGTAACCCTTGACAGAGGCCAGTCATCACAAGGTCCTTCCCCTGATACCACAAGCTCACATTCAGTACTTCCTAGATTTCCAACTTGCAGGTAAGAGAATTTAAAAGCAAACTCAGGGTTGGGTGTGGGGCTCATGCTTGTAATCCCAGTGGTTTGGGAGGCCAATGTGGGCAGATCATGAGGTCAAGAGATTGAGACCATCCTGGCCAGCACGATGAAACCCCATCTCTACTAAAAACACAAAAATTAGCTGGGCATGGGGGTGTGTGCCTGTAGTCCCAGCTACTTGGGAGGCTGAAGCAGAAGAATTGCTTGAACGTGGGAGGTGTAGGTTGCAGTGAGCTGAGATCCTGCCACTGCACTCCAGCCTGGTGACAGAGTGAGACTCTGTCTCAAAAAAAAAAAAAAAAAGGCAAACTCAGTCTCTTTCAGTCTTTGGTAAATGGATGCCTTGCCACAGGTTAAAATGAGTCATCAGAGTGAAGGTGCTGTGAATTCTTAAGAGAAAGCCCTGTACTATTGTAGAGACGTCTTTTTAGGTGTCAGGATGCAGAGTGAATTTGTTTAGGATTATAAACTTTTCTTTTTTTTTTTTTTTGTTTGAGACGGAGTTTTGCTCTTGTTACCCAGGCTGGAGTGCAATGGCGCGACCTCGGCTCACCGCAACCTCCGCCTCCTGGGTTCAGGCAATTCTCCTGCCTCAGCCTCCTGAGTAGCTGGGATTACAGGCACGCGCCACCATGCCCAGCTAGTTTTTTGTATTTTTAGTAGAGACGGGGTTTCACCATGTTGACCAGGTTGGTCTCGATCTCTCGACCTTGTGATCCACCGGCCTCGGCCTCCCAAAGTGCTGGGATTACAGGCTTGAGCCACCGCGCCCGGCCTAGGATTATAAACTTTTCTAATGGAAATAGAGAGTAGTGGCATGCTTTAGGGAAGCCACTGGGATTGTTCTGGAAGCCGCCTCTCATGGGATGGCTCCCAAGACAGGTGTGTCTGCATGGGCAGAGACTTAGGTAGTGAGAGGAAGACTAGAGAGATCTCTCTAGAGAGGGCTGGATTCCAGGCTTTCCCACCCTAGCTTTTCTTCTGGTCCCTAGGGACTCTGGGTTGTACCCACTAGCTTTGTAGACCACAGAGAGCTAAAGCACCTTGGGTTAACCCAACACTCCAGTTTATGATGGTTTCTGGCTTGTCCTCACAGTGAGTGTAGAGGTAAGTGATTAATGGCTGCTTTGAAAATCAGCACCATGATGCTCAATTCTCAAACGACAAGGGGGCAGATGCTAAGGCTCTAGGCACTAAAAAAACAGCAAATTTATGTTTCCCTTTTGTTGGCGGGGGGGGCAAAAGAGTGAGAGGAAGAAGTGGCTTGTGAAGATTTGCTAGTCTTGAAAATTAGTTTTTACCTTATATCACCCAACTCAAGTTCCTGTGCTGCCCAGCCTGTGGGTAGGGCTTTAGCTTGAAGCTGCCAGATTACCTGAGAACTCTGAGCTTCTCAACTGCTGTAAGCTGTCAGAAAAGGCAGAGCTCCCTCTTCTGACATACGATTTCTGTGCAAAGTTTGTTCTGTAATGCCCAGGAGTGCCTAGTACAGAGGGTGACTCAGCACCTCTATCTGACTATCTGCTTGACTCCTCTCTCCTGAATCAGTTCCTCCGGCAGAGAGTTGGTGGCATCATTTGACAGAAAAAGGGCAAAGCTTCTGGACTTTGCTCCTGACCAGTCATCATCTTCTTAATTTACTAGGTTTAGTATCCCCTTCATGTACTGATGTGGGGGTGAATTCATTTTCTATTGCTATGTTATAAATTACCGTATAACAGTTTAAAACATCAAACATTTATTATCTTACAGAGCTTCTGTGGGCCAGGAATCTGGGAGTGGCTTAGCTATGGGGTCTGGCTCAGAGCATCTCACGAGGCTGCAGCCATGCTGTCACCTGGCACTGTACTCATCTCAAGGCTGGACTGAGAATGGAGTCTGCTTCCAAGTTCACTCAGCTTGGCATTAGCCCCAGTTACTTGCAGGCTGTTGGACTGCAGGCCCCAATTCCTCACTTGTTGTCTGGAGGCTTCAGTTCTTTACCACTGAAGCCTCTCCTAGAGCTGTTTACTGGAGAGAATATCAGAGGCCCTTGCTCTCACATGGAAGCTTGCTTCTCCCAGAGGAAGTGGTCCAAGAAAAAGAGTGAGAGACAGAAGCCACAGTCCTTTTATTACCTAGTCCTTTCTGCCATATGCTGTCAGTCACACGCAGACCAATCCTGGTATAATGTGGGAGGGGACTCTGAAAGGGTGTTAATACTAGGAGGTAGGAATTGTTGGGGATCATAACAGAGACTGTAATCCACAGTGGCTATTGGACGAAGAGCTTAGAATCAAGTTCAGACACTGCTGTTGACCTGTCTTCATCTTTGGTGCCTCTCTAAAGTAGCCAGTGAGAATCTCAGTCTACAAACCCAGGTGTATAAAAATGAAACAGCTTTCATTTTGAGCCTTCATGCCACTGGGCTTTAGGAAACTATAACTTTCCTTTTTCTTGGGAGAGGTATTGGGAGGATAGCTCTCTTTCGTTATGAGCATTTGTTAACCCATTTTCCTACTGTGATATCTATTGTCCTAGGGGCTTTCTTCAGCTTTGAGGCTGTAGCTGGGAATTTATCTGCATAGCCATGAAGTATCTCATCTGCATAGATGTACCACAGCCCTTTCCTTTCTGAGGTCTGGCTGCTTCTCAGGTGGTTCTTCCTGGGAAATGGGAAACCAGTTGTCTCCACCATGGGACCCCCAGCTGTCTTTGCTTGTTTTTACTTCCATAACCCAGAAAAATTCTTTGTACACTATTTCCATCATTTTCTGGCCAAAGTGTCTTTCTTGAGAATTCTACCCTGACTCTAGTGGGTTTAGACTTTAGAAATGAGCCCTGTAGAGTCCTAGGTTGCTGTGACTGCCTATGTTCTTGAAAGGCCAAAACAGAGGAAGAAAAGAAGATGAAATACCCTGCCATGCCAGTATGCTCTCTGTCCTTCAGGTGACTGGACTGCACATTGCCTGGAGTCTCACCATCATGCCTTTACTGTGCTGGCCCCAGGTTTGGCAGGCATATACACACCTGCCTGTACTTCTGAGTCATGTGCTTTAGGCACTCTTTTGATCTTGAGACTTGTCTCCTTTCTGACACCTTTCTTCCCTGACCTCAAATTCCAGAGGTCATCATTCTTCATCCTGCATTTTATAGAACTCCCTTTCCTTCATTGCTTATTCTCTTTAACCTGCTCAGTGTCAATTCAGAGATCACAATTTGACAGCCTATTGCTGAATCTGTCCCAAAGATATAGTTTGACCCATGACACTTTTTTGTCTTTGAGTTCATTGCCAGCATTTAAAAATGGGCATTTCACATACACTTGGGCTTCTGGTTTGCACTGAAAAATCATATCTAGGAACAATAGACCCATCCTCCCATGGAAAAGTAGTTGGCTGGTGCTGTGAGGCAGCTACCTCCTTAGCTCGGTCCCACTGTCCCCAGCTTGCCACTGTCTGCACCTGCCTGCTTTGCTCTTCTACCTGCTAGACCTGAATCTGGGTTTCCTGCTCTAGTTTCTTGTGTAATCGCCTTGCCTCTTACAGGCTAATTGTCCTGAATGCTATGCTGCCCCTTTCAATCTAATGATTGCCTACTATATTGGGCTGAACTGAATCCAAAAAAAAAAAAAAAAAAAAGGAAGTAAAAACCATGTCATCTATATACTAGATACTAGCTAGAAAGGGCATTAAAAAGCAATTGGCCCTGTCCGATAATTTCATCCAGAAACTTTCTGCTAGAAATTCAATTTACTCTCCAATATTTATCTGATTTAGGGAAGCAAGTGCAAAAGCCCTGGGGTGCGGGTGTAGGAGGGGGCAAAGTAAACGAGAGGGAAAGCAGGAGATGAGATCAGAGAGTTCACAGGAGGCTGAGGTGTGACTGCACAGGTGAAAGGAAGTGGTCAGATTCTGGTTTGCCAGGAGATTGGCATTTCCGTGGGCTCTGAGCTCCATAAAAATGAGGTCTCCCAATCCGTTCTGCACTATGGAGCTGAACTTGGCTCCTGAAGTTCACTCTTGAGAACACTTGCCGGAGAAGATGTAAGCCCACCTTTGATTTCCTGTGCTTCCCAGTCACCCTTTTGCAGAACTTATTATCCAAAGACTCAGGAAGCTGAGCAGCATGCCCGAGGCCATAGACAGTAATGTCCAGGTTTAGGCCTTGGCATCCAGAATGCAGGATTTCTGGACTCTCCAGGGATGACCTTTGCTCCAGAAGCTGCCCAGGATCATTAGAGATATGCAAGATCTCTGGGTGTTCTCCCCATGGAGGGGGGGTCTTTCCCTATCTCTCTGTGGCTGTTCAGAGCAACCTGGCAATTGTATAATAATCCATTTTCTTGACTCATAGCCCTAAATTCCCTCCTGCCCAGTTCTTTCTGTACCTCCTAGTTTCTCCTCGTGACATCCCTCTGTCTAGAATGGCTCCAGTATGAGCAGATTTGACTTTGGAGGCTGTTTTGCAAACCAAAATGAAGAGCCTGCTTTCACGTGGCTTGCAGGAACACCCTGTGAGCAAGCTTCAGCAGCAGCAGTTGCTTCATTCAGTCCTGGGATACAACAAATGCTCCAAACGGGCGCACATGCCTAGCGGTGCAGCCCGTTTCTCAGAGCCACCCAGCAAGCAGCCATTTAATCTCAATTGCTCCCCAACAGTGTGTGCCAATTAAAGAGGAAGCCAGCAGGGCAAGGATCACTGGTGAATCTTTTGAGGGAAGGAGACCCCAGGGCTGTCTAGCCAAAGGCTCTCCCCCTCCATTCACACACTGTGCAAGAATGCAAACGGTGGGGCTGCCAGTTGGATCGAGGGCTGCCCCAGAAACGGGAGCTGAGATTCAGTCCAGATGGCAGCAAGAGTGGCAGCACCACAGAATAGTATCCCCAGGGCTCGAAACTTCCAAAATGAGATTTACAGTTCTGGCCCGCCCCCTTTCGGGAGGAAACACCTGCTCCAGCAGCTTTGGGAACGGCCTCTTATTATCAACTTCTGTGCAGGGATCACATTTTTGCAGCTAACTAGTGCCTGGTGTGAAATAAAAGCTATTTTGAGGTGGGAGGAGTTCTCAACCTTTCCTCTTGGAATTTTATGTCTTGATTAATTTCTCTCTCATCCATTATTTCTAGGTTTCCTTTCTTCCATAATTTTCCCTTCTCTAGCTGCTTTTCCTTTCTAAAATTTCAGAACCATTGCTTTGGAGACAAAGCCAGGGCTTACTAGTAGTTTCCAATGCTTCCTGTCCATCAGAATCATCGAGGGCACACAAACAGTTATGCCTGGGCCACTTTCCAGCTCACTTAAGTCAGAATCTTTAGGAGTAGGTCCCTGTCGTAGAAATGTAAGTTCCGTAGCAAGTCCTAATATGTAGCCAAGGTTCAGAACTCCTGGCTACACAAATGATGCTAAGAAGTAAGACAGACTTGGACAGCCCTGATGAATTGAGGTTTAGCTTAATGCCTGCATGCCAGTCTCTAGAAGCAGGATTTAGTCCCAAAGATGAGCTATGAGGCGCTGGATTATTTTTTCTTGGCTTTTCTCTTGTTCTATGAATGACATATGTTCATTGAAGATTTCGAAAACACAGAACCAGAAAAATCTGTAACCATTCAGAACTATAGTTAATATTTTGGTATATATTTTAATGTATGTATTTTTTAAAGCTAATTTTTATGCACATGTACAGAGCTTCTTGAATCCAAAATGGGATCAAACTATATGTAGCCTAGTAACTCTTTTAATATTACGAGTCATTTTCTGTGTGAGTAAATACAACATGGAATGCAATTTTAATTGGTGGCATAGTATTGTTTAATTGGCCTTCTACTAATACATTTTAGGCTACCGTTCTCTTAAAATAAACACCATGATGTCTACTCGTGTAGTCAAATCTTGCCCACATATCTGTGATATTTTTCTGATCTTATCTCTCTGCTCATTCATGGGTCATCTTGTCTAGTCCTGTAGCTTTAAATATACTCCAAATTCGAATATACCAAACTGTATTGACAATTCAAATTTATTTTCTTCAAAAGGAGTTATTATGATGCTCCTCTGGCTGCCTACATCTAATTTTCTATCTACTTCTTGTATGTTTATTTTCAAACCAGAAATCTATTCATCATTCTCAATTCTTCCCTTACTCCCACAGCAGGATCTCTCCCTGGCAATCCCTACACAGGACTTTTTGGTTCAAGCTCCACATTGTCCTGAATCTATCTACATCTCTGCATCTTCTGTCATCTCCTACTCTAAGCCTCAACTCTCATTTGGACTAAAGTTTTCAGTCTTGACCTTTTTATATCTCTTCTCCACATTGCTGCTGCTCCACAATGATTTCCTTTAAAAGGCTTAAATCAAATGATGGCAGTTCCCACTTTGCAGAGTTTCCTGGCTCTCCACCTTCTAGAGTGAAATTCAGGACTTCTTATGATCTACGGGCCCCACAGATCAGGCTACTGCTTACCTTGCTATTCTCATCATTCCACTTCTTCCTTTGATGACTAGGCTGTAGTCATACTTGTATTCTTTCCGTTCTTAAACGTGCTATTTTTTTTCCCACCTTGGGACTTTGATACTTGCAGTGCAGCATCCACCTATTGCAAGGGGAACCCGTGCAAACATGAAGCTCATGTTTCTTGTTGTTCCATGAGTAACTGAATCCTTTGAACTAGGAGTCTCATATCTTTGACTATGAAATGGTGGGAGGCTAATTTGTTGGCTTACAAGTAGGGTAAAATCTTAGACCCTTCACAACTATCAACATTCACCATGCCAGTGTTCTTGGGAGGAAACCTTACCTCAGAGGAGATCAAATGTACTCGGCTGCTTACTGAACACATTGCTTTTGAATAGACCTGGCAACTCACTTCTTAAGCACTGTAGCTTCCCCTATCCCTTTCTCCACTATACCCACTTTCAACTGACTATTAGACCGTACTGCACTAAAAATTTCAGCTCTAATCAATGGAAAAAACAGAAGTGATAGTCTCTCAACTGTTATAGTAGTCCTATTCATCCTATGAGTAAAGTGGGTGGCTCTTGGGGACAAATGTTGGCAATCATGGCTTTTCACCAAACTAGACACAGTGAAAACTATTTAGGAAGTGCAACAGATTGAAAATGTGACAGATTTGACGAATGCTTGCTTTTCTATATGAATTTCAAAAGGAAGCCAGGCACAATTCATTTTCTTATGGGAGGAAATGCAGTATGCATTTCTGAATTCCCCAATGTATGCTCACAACCTGGTGAGAAGTGATTTGGATTTGATTACTATCAAAAGTAAATTGTTTTTCACATTGATATGATGATGACCTCCTTTGCAGAAGAAGCAGACAGGGAAGACTGGAGAACTCCAGTAGCACATATGACCAGCTGAAGATGGTTAATTCACTTGGTCGAGTCAGTTCAATTTGGGGGAACAATTTGGGCAAAGGCTATGAAGACAGGAGACATTACTGCTCAGGGTACATTTGTTTCTTATAATTTTATCAAGCTTTTAAACAAAAACAGCAAGTGTGGACTGGTGACTTCACCTCAAGTGTCTAAACGAAGGCGGCCTCTAAGTGCTGCCCAGCTGCCTACATGTACGGTTCCATAATCCTTGGCTTGTCTGACCCTCTGCTTCCTCCTTCCAGTGAATAGATAAAAAAGAATGATATGGCCAGCCTAACCCTGCTATCTGCTCTAGGGTTGGCAGTATGGCTGAATCCATGGATCTAAATTCATTATCTGATTTGAGACAGACAATGAATGGACAAAAGGGGAAATTGTGACAGATGGCGATGGAGCACACAAATAGATGGTGATGCTGGGAAAGGATGTCACTATCTTCTCAAGATTGCATCTTGAGCCAGGCATGGTGGCTCATGCCTGTAGCACTTTAGGAGGCTGGGGTGGGCGGATCACTTGAGGTCAAGAATTTGAGACCAGCCTGGCCTACATGGTGAAACCCCATCTCTACTGAAAATACAAAACTAGCCAGGCATGATGGCAGGTGCCTGTAATTCCAGCTACTTGGGAGGCCGAGGCAGGAGAATTCTTTGACTTAAGAGGCAGAGGTTGCAGTGAGCCAAGATTGTGCCACTGCATTCCAGTCTGGGTGACAGAGCGAGACTCCATCTCAAAAAAAAAAAAAAAAAAAAAAAAAAAAAATTGTATTGTATCCTGGAGCAAGAGAATAACACAGTTATGTGTTTGTGGTGCCAAACCATGGCAGATTCTAGGAGAAACCTCTGGATTTGCTTTCCCTTGAGAAGAAAATTTGGACTGAAGCTAGAATACAAGGTATGCTTATTGTTTAACTGATTGATGGACAGGGTCTTACTCTGTTGTTCCAGGCTGGAATGCAGTGGCACAGTTAGTTCACTGCAGACTCAAACTCCTGGGCTCAAGCAGTCCTCCCACCTCAGCCTCTCAAATAGGTAAAACTACAGGTGCATGCCACCATGACTGGCCCAAGGAGTAGTTTGGAATTCTACTGGGTTGATTAAAGAAAATGCACCAATCGGTACCTCTTTGATCAATCTGTATGATAGCTGTCTGGATCATCATTTGGGTGGCTTTTGTTTGTTTTGGTTATGTTTGTGATATTCATTCTTTTGTAGCCCTTACCTTTGAACTTGCATGTGCCTGGCAGCTGATATACATTGTATTGTTGTGATTCAGGATGGCATCTAGGTAAGGGTATAAAAAGAGTTGCATCTTACTGCTTATACAGTATCTCAGAATTCACTTTGCTTTTTAACTATACCAGATGTGAATGTGGATGAAAACCATGCAACCAAGCATTCAGGAATAAGAGGGGTGTCCAAGAGGGTGAATATCTATGTGATATGGTAGCCCCAGCCCACTGACTCCCTTGGAACTTTGGGATGGCAGATGAGGGGTGCTGTGTAGTGAAACCTGGAAGCTTTGGTTTGTGAGAACTTGCTTTTTGGTGGCTAGGGTATGATCATGCCTGGGACCAGTGGAACTCAGTTTACTGAGCAGTGGCTTTTAATGACCACCCCAGTTAAGAAAAATAAATGGTATTTGAGACAAAGGATGTTTTTGCTTGGAAAGTTGGGTAAATGACACCATCATATTAACTGATGTATGATGTGGTAAGCATTACGTTAATCTCTGTAATCAATATAGAGTATAATAAAAGATTTTAAGCTTCACGTATAGAGCTAAATGAAAATCAAGCCAATGTAGCAGAAGATCTCCAGGATGAAAAGATGTTTTGGGAAGTAGTCTTAAAACCTCCAACTGATGTAATTCCCATCAAAACTTGCCAAAGGACACCAAGGAGTTGAATGCTTCTATCAACAACTATTAAAAAGGTGCAAACAATGGTGGGGGTGGGGAGAGAACAGAGAAGGGAGGAATGGAGCAATTGGTACCATATTACATGTCAGAACATTTGTGAATGGGGCAGAGTGTTAACATGTTTTACAGAAAGAATCCCAACTCTTCATTGGAGAGTATAGATCTTGGTGGTTGTCTGTATTTTAGTATATTTATTTTGTTTTGCAACAAATATTGTAGAAACTGCTATACTAAGAATAAGAAAGTACCTCAAACATGTATCAACATGTTTTAATGGCGATCAAGAAGTGAGCTGGAAGAAAGGGGTTAGCAGCTGCTTTTGTAGTCTTTCCTCGAGGCTTAGGGATAGCTGAGGATCTTTTTGCAATATTACCCCAAAGAATTGTTGAGATGATATGCTACTTATTACATAAACTCCATCTGAGGATTATGTACAGGTGCCTAGTCTGCACATACGTATTGTCAAAATTTGTTGTTGAATAATGAATAATGGATATTGAGATGCAACTGCCTTAAAGAATCGAGACTAGTCATATGCCCGAGGGGCTATAAGGCCAGCTGGCATAAAGCTGAAAGAGCTCAGAGTTCATGGCTTCCCTGAGCTGGGATCAGCAGCAGTCACACAGTCTTGTCTCTTATGACCACACAGGTCCTGAGTTCCGAATGGCTGGGACACCAGCAGCTGTGCCCAGGAATCACAGGACCTATGCTATGCCATTGCTGTGCATGCCAGGATATTTCATGCTCTCTATCCTTTATTAAAGCTAAATACACTTGGTGCTAGGTGAGGTCCATTGTGTCTTGTGAGTTTGTCTATCTGAACCCAAGTTCGCTGGAGCTAGTGGATACTGCAGTGACTTTATTTTGTATTTTATATTGTTTTATTCATAGCCACAAGGAACAGTTAATGGAAAGTAGAAGGCATGAGGAAATTGATGTTGAAATATATGTTTAAAAAGAAAAATGATACTTCCTTATTTGCTTCAAGATGCTCTGCCTAGATCTGTAAGTTGCACTTATCGGATCAAGATCTTTATATAGCAGATCAACATGTCTCTCTGCTTAAGCAACCAGTGCTAAAAAGAAAATATGGTGAAAATTACTCCAATTTGGGTTTCCGTTTATTGGGATAAATACTATGCACATCTGTAATATGTTATTTGTAGAGAAATACTTGCAAAAAGCAGCCTAAAAATTTCACCCAAATTTTGTCATTTAAAAATCATGAAGGGTGTGATAATTATATATTTGGTCTTAGAGGAAAACACACACTTGGGTCCATGGGAAGGTGGAGGGTGGAAGAAGAGAGGGGATCAGAAGAAATAACTAATGGGTGCTAGGCTTAATACTTGGGTGATGAAATAATCTGCACAACAAACCCCCATGACATACGTTTACCTATGTAACAAACCTGCACATGTACCCTGAACTTAAAATTTTTTAAAAAGGTAATATATTTGGTCTTTTTCCCTGGTTCCTGTCGCACAGCTCCTAAAACACTTGGAATTCTCAGAGTGATGGAGTGACTTTACTATGCTAATGAGATGACACATGGCTGAGGGGTTCATAGATAGCTTTAAGATGGAACTGGTTGCGGAAAGAACAACTGTGTGATCAGAGGGTTGGAAGTTTCAGCACCACCCCCAGCCCTCCAGGGGACAATGATTTAATCAATCATTCCTATAGCACAGAACCTCCATTAAAAACTCCTTAATGACAGGTTTTGGGGAGTTTCTGGGTTGGTGAATGTATCCATGTGCTGGAAGAATGGTGCTCCCCAGCTCCATGGAGACAGAGCTCCTGTACTCAGGACCCGTCTGACCTTGTTCTGTATATCTCTTCATCTGGCTGTTCATCTGTATCTTTTGTAATGTCCTTTAAGGCAAACAAGTTATAGTAAATAAAGCACTTTCCTGGGTTCTATGAGCTGTTCTAGCTAATTATCAAATGAAGGGGCAGGGAGGGTTTGTGGAAATCTTTGATTTGTAGCTAAGTTGAACAGAAGGGTGGGTCACCTGGGGACTCAATACTTGTAACTGGCATCTGAAGTGAGGGAAGTCTTATGAGATTGGGCCCTTAAACCTGTGGAGTCTGCTAACTACAGATAGTGTTAGAATTAAGTTGAATGATAGGACACCCAGTAAGTATCTGGAGAGCTGGGTAATTTGGTGTAAGGAAAAAACGCATAAATTTGGTGTCAGAAGTGCCTGTGGGTAAAAATACCCCAGAATGTTATAAAAAGAAGCCAGTTGATTTTATCTCAAAATACAAGAATTCTAAACATCTAATATTGACTTCTGTTCTTCACTAACAAACATCATCTGAAAGTAGTGCTTGAAGCACTGAACACAAGTCATGAAACATCATGAAACATTTTGAGGGAGCAAAAACGATTTCATTTAAATCCTAGCTCAGTTGTTTCCTTTCTAGGGGCTCGCCTGAGTGACTGTCTACTATCTTCCCTTGGCTCCTTCCCCTTGGGTATTGTCTACTCCAGATATTGGGATTCTTTATCTCATTACCCCCTTCTGTTTTGTGGCTTATCACATTCTCCCTCTAGAATGTGAGCTTCTTGTGGGCAGAGGTGATTTCTCTTGTTTTACCACTTTGTCTCCACGGTGCATAAGAATATTGCCTGGAACATGATAGCCATTCAATGACAATATGAACATATCAAATATACCTTACTCCCCCCATAAAGGTAGTTATTTTGTAACAATTAACAAAAATGGTGTATGATATGCATTTTTCCTGTAACATCGTATCTTAAAGATGATGGCATGATTCAAGTACTTGTATAGTCAGATAATATATACTATGCTTTGCAGCTAGAGGCCATGTATGGTTCTATTTCATTGATTTAAACATATATTGAATTTTAAAACCAAAGTAGGCTGTGGAAACACATTGCTCAGATCTCCTGCTGAGGGGAGTATTGCTGACTGACAGCTCTAGCTACTACTTCTCCAGATGTGCCTCTGGGTTTGCAAAGAAAGCATGCTTCCAGCCAAAGACCAACATGTCCTAGTGGGATTTTCTTTTCTTTTTCTTTTTCTTTTTTTTTGAGATGGGAGTCTCACATTGTCCCCCAGGCTGGAGTGCTGTGGTACAATCTCAGCTCACTGCAACCTCCGCCTTCCAGGTTCAAGTGATTCTCTTGCCTCAGCCTCTGGAGTAGCTAGGATTACAGGCACCTGCCACCATACCCAGCTAATTTTTTGTATTTTTAGTAGAGCTGGGGTTTCATCATGCTGGTCAGGCTGGTCTCGAACTCCTGACCTCGTGACCCACCTGCCTTGGCCTCCCATTGGTGGGCTTTTCTAACTGGTAACTTTTGCTTGAGGACTCACCACTGGCTGGGTTGAAAGTTTCTTGGAATAGCAGTGCAATCTTTGACTCTTCCTACCCAGTTTATTCTCTCTGAGAAGTTCAGTGATGGGAGGCATTGGCCGAAAATTGGAGGATAAGAGGAAGGGAAAGAAAGGCCAAATGCTCCTCCTCTGCTCTGTTTCCTTTAGCACCTCTAGCAACATCTGTGTGTCCTTCAGGGCGCCATTGCCCTCTGTGGTCCTGCCCTTGCTAAGCTCTACCCCTTGAACCTCTAGCCCCATCCAACGGTCACTGTAACCAAATTTTTATTGGCTTAGGGAGTGACAAACATACAGTGGAACAGAAGGTAATTTATAAAGAAGTCCTTCTTTACATAAAAATTTAATATGTCAAAGGAGTTAATAGGTTTGTAATAGCTTATGCAATAAATGGTACTCATACTGGAAAATGTAAGTGGACTTACCTTACTCCATATAAAAAAATCAAATAGATTCAAGTCTTAAAATATATATATATTTTAAAAAAGTAAAAAGTCTTGCAAGAAATGTAGGAGAGTGCAGGTGCAATCTGGGATAATGGAATTGTTTGTAACTGTGTTGTTACTTATCTATTGCTGCGTAACGAGTTATTCCAGAATTTAGCAGCTTAAAACACCAAGTGTTTATTATCTCAGAGTTTTTAAGGATCAGAAATCTGGGAGTGGATTAGCTGGGGGCTCTGGTTCAGAGTCTCTCTAAGATTGCAGCTAAGGCATGGGCCAGGACTGTAGTCATCAGAACACTCAACTGGGGCTGGAGGATCCACTTTCAAGCTCACCCCTGGTGTTCCTGGCAGCTTTCAGTTCCTCGCTGGCTGTTGGCAGGAGGCCTCCACTTCTCACCATGAGGACCTCTCCATAAGACCGCTCCCATTATGGCAGCTTGCTTCTCCTACAGTGAGATATCAGAGAGAGAGAGAAAGGGAGAGAGTGCGAGTGAGCACATACCCAAGAGGGAAGCTTCAGTGTTTCTCTCACCTAACCTTAGAAGTGACATCTCACCACATTTGCCATGTTATATTCATTAGAAACAAATCGCTACGTCCAGCCCACATGTCAGAGGAGGGGAATTAAGCCCTCCCTCCTGATGGAAGGAGTATCAAAGAATTCACAGGTACCTCTTTAATAGCACCACTAACCCAGAAGAGACTCTCAAAAGCAATAAAAGAAAAAAAAATCTGATTATATGAAAAATAAAACATTTGCATGGCAAAATACTATAGAAGTTCATAGACAAGAGACAGCTTGAGAAAATATTTGCAGTACAGATAAGGGTAAATCTCTATGATATATAAAGAGCTCATAAAATTTGACAAGAAATAGACAACCTGATAACAAATATGCAAAGGATATCAAATCAGAGATTGTTCTTGACTGCTGGTGACAGAGTCGTTCCTGTTGTGGCTTAAATACTTGAGGGTGTGTTTGCTTTGTAATAGGTCCAGAGGGAGGAGGTTGCTGGCATTGGTTCAGGTAACCAAATAATTTCTGTTGGCTTAGGGACTGACAAAGAGAACTCAGAAAGAGATTCTGCTTTATTATATATAGAGTCAATAATTTGACATGTGAGGTATGTATATAAACATATATGCCAGAAATTTGACAGGGCTGGGTGTCAGCATTCAGCTGGCCTTTTTGTATAGTTACACAGCTGCTATAGCTTGATGCACATTCTAGGCCTCAAAAAGAAAATGCAGGAAAAGGACAGAAAATGTGTTGCCTGAAACCCTAGTCAATGACTTCTATTTACATCAAATCCAAAAATCTAGAACTAAGAGAATGCTTTTTAATCCAAACAACAGAAACCCCAATTAAGAAAAGATAAAGAATGAGGAAAACTCTTTACACAAAAGTCCTGAGGTTAGAAAGGTCGCAGTATTAATTCAGTAGCTCCCTGCCAAGATATATCCTAACTATTTCTATTTTTGGCTTTGCCTTCCATTAAATACTTGCATTTTGTTCCTAGGCTATTCCCTCATGGACACAAGATGGTACAGCTGCAAGCATCATTTATCCCTACAGCAATACCAAGGACTAGAAAAGGCAACTATGCCTTCCATACTGGAAGCATTTGTGACAAGGGTAATGGAATTATCATGACTGAATGACTGCATAGACCAGAGAGTCTTAGTGGGTGGGCCAATGCTGAAAGTGGGAACAGCTCTGAGAGTTTGATCCTGTTGGTCCTAGCCTGCATGGGACTTGGGGTGTGTGGAGCCTCCCAGTCTAGTTGCCTGCTAGGATAAATGAAAGCATTTAAATGGTGCCATATAGAAAATATATTATTTGTGGGCCTTGATATGAAAAAGGATGAAAATCAATGGGTAAGAGATATCCACATTCACCCTAGGGTGAGAGAAAATTATGAAACACTGGCCACCAGAGCCAGGACAATACTCTGGTCTTACTAGCAAGGAAAAGGAGGAGCAATTAAATGTTTGCCATACCTATAAAAAGGGCTAGAATCAGATCTAAATATTCTGATTAGTACCTCTAGAAACAAGACAATAGAGCTATTGCTTCAAAGTGGTGAAGAAAATAACTTTGACCCAGAACTTCATCCCCAGTAAAACTGCTGCAGGTTGAGATTACTAGGAACTAGACACTGAGATGAAGATTAGCAGATAATACTTAAGGATCAGCACATGTGGGGGAAGGGAAGGAAGCAGAATTAGGCAAAGATAAAAGTGGAGCTGCAATGAAACTCTAGCAAAGGCTTCAGTGGACCCCAAGGGGAACCATGAGGTGGGATGGCCCTTTGGAATTGTCCCATGCTGCAGTGAAGGACTGGACCTTATACTCCCATAGGGGCCAGTTATTGGGTGTTATAGGCAGTTTTCTAGCTGAGGGCAATTTCTGGGAAAGACAAAGACACATTTGCCAGCAGAACTCCTAGATACTAGGGGAATAAGTTCTTCAGTTTTGAGGGAAATATGGGGGCCACATCTCAGCATCCAGCACAGAAACTTAACATCTATACAACATATATTTATACAGTACATACTATGTGTTGGGTACCATTCTAGGCACTTGCAGTATATCTGTAAACAAAAGAATATATTCTACCCGGGCAGATAAATCATAAATGTAATACATAATTATATAGTTGCATGTCAGTCAGGGTCTGGCCAAGAAAATAAAAACCATTCTGGAATCTTTAGAAAGAAGGTGTTAATACAAAGGGGATTAATACAAGTGTTGAAGGAGCCGGAGAGCCAAATAAGCAAGAAGTGGAAGCTACTGCTACCTCTTGTGCCAGAAACACAAAAGGAAGAAGAAAAATTACCAGAGCCCAGAAGTCGAGGCCATTGGAGGGGGTGAGGGGCTCAGTCTGGAAGTCACTGGACCACAGAGGAAGGGGATACATGAAGGGAGGTGGAGCCAGGGAGGGGACGTAGATGCTGTTGGAAGTGCCACAAGAAGTAGAGAAGAGCAAGCATCTCACTCTTCAGCCTTTCCATTTCTCCCACCCTTCAATCTTCTGCGAGTGTTTCCCATTTCCCGAAGCTCCCAGAAGCCAGAGTATAAGGGAGCCTAAAAGATGTTCCCTGTGACACAAGTCAGGGGAGGGATGGGGACTGATCTGAGTATAAACCATCATTGAATGATATAGTACACTGAAGGGTGATAAGTACTATGGAAAAAAGAATGCAAATAACCTAAAGAGAGCTGGGAATGTTAGAATGGAGGGGAGTGAGGTCAGGAAAGACCTCAAGATTACACTGAACAAAGAATTAGGTGAGGAAGTAACCAGGTGATTGTTTAAGGGAAGAACATAGTATCCTGGGGAGAGAAGAGCTAGAACAAAGGTGTAAGGTGAGGCGAAAAGGTGCCATCCACCCATGATGGAGGAAGAGTGAGGTGGTTGGTGGGTGGAGCACAGCCAATGAGCTGTGAGCAGCAGGAGATGTGGCCAGAGAAGAATGGGAGCCAGTGAGGTAGTGGGGACATTGTTGAAGGTTTTTTCTTAGTAAAATTGGGAGACATCACATGGTTTTAGTTAAAGGAGGGACATTCAAATAAGTGGTTTAAATGCAGATCTTTTTCCAAATGGGTGGATTGAAAGCATCCCACCTCATCCCACCTACAGACTCTTACCAAAAAAAAAAAAAAAAAAAAAAAAAAAAGGCTATTAGAGACTAATTTAGTAAAGAGATTCAGGAAGAAATGGAGAGCTGCAATGGTGGGTAAACCCTGGGTGGTCTAGGTAAGTATTAATTGAAGAAATGTTTTAAAAGAATGATGAATTCCAGCTGATTTCAATATGGAGTTAGGGCAGCGGGTGGTAGAAGGACTAGCAAGGTATAAAAGCAGTATGATTCTTGTTTTGGGGGAAAGATATAGAAACAGGCTTTATTAGAAAAGTATACGTAGGTTAAACATTTAAAAGTTAAAAGTTTAAGAGTAAATCACTGAAAGAATAAACATAGAACATAGAACTTTCTAATTTGTAGAAGAAGCTGGAACTAAGGAAACCTAATTCAACAAAAGGCAGGAAAGAGGTGAGTGTGGGTGGTAGAACTGGTGTAAGAAAGAAAGAGCTCAGAAAAAACAACATCGGAAAGAACGTTAAGTATAGTTACCACTCGATCTAGCAATTCGACTCCTAGATATCTACCCAAGAGAAATGAAAGCACATGCCCACACAAAAAGTTATACACAGACATTTACAGCAGCATTGTTCATAATAGCCAAAAGATGGGAACAACTGAAATATCCATTGATAAATGAGTGGTTAAAATATATTAGAATATTTAGTCATAGAAGAAAGTACTTTAAAGAAATTAAGTACTGCTGCATGCTACAGCATAGATGAACCTTAAACGTTATGCCAAGTGAAAGAATCTAGTCACACAAAAAAAACCCCACATATTCTATGATTCCATTTATGTGAAATGTTCAGCATAGGCAAATCTATAGAGACAAAAAGCAGTTTGGTAGTTGCTTGGGGAGGGTGGGATGAGAGCCATGAGGGTGATAGTTAAATGGTAGAACTACAGACAGAAATGGACAGGACCCCAGTAGTGACAGAATGATTAATTTCTGAGTTGCTATTACTGTTGGGTGAGGTGGGTTCCCATGTGTCTTTCAAAGAGCCTGGCATAACATAGGGCATTTTGCTAATTCATTCATTAAACATTGATGGGGCGTGAGGAAGTGCTGTGCACTAATGATGCAGCAGTGAATGTGATGGACCCAGGCCTGACCTTGCAAGAGCACTGGACGGCTATAGTTACTTGAAGTGTTCACTGACTGAGAAACCCAGGGATATGTTTAATTAGAATGGATCTCAAATACACAGGGTGTGTGGGGATGACCCGAGCAGAGAGAACGCCAGGCTTCCGTTTTAATTATATGTTATATGCTGGTGACGCAGCGTGAATTCTCTTTATCTTTCAAAATGTTGCTGCATACTTCCTATCTTTTGTTTCACATTCCTTGAGACGTAGGCATTCTCAGTTACTTGTAAAATGTTTAAAAACAAGGGCTAGAGTGTATTTGTTGGAGAAACAAAGCTGACAAAGATTTCTCTGATTACTTGGCCAAGATTTAGCATATTTGGATTTATACTTGGAAATGCAGATTCAGGTGTCCAAAGGCTCCTTCCTGGCTCTACCTCTGATTTCTGTGATTTTTGCAAAGGTGACTTAGTCACTCTTGGGTTCTGAAGGCTGTTTCAGCTCCAAATATTTTTCACATCAAGTTGGCATCCCTTCAGAAATGGCAAACATGAAAATACTTTTTTTGATGGAAGCAAGTTAATAGATTAATTTTTGTTATCCTTAGCCCATAATTTATAACCTGATCATGAAAATGAACCCTAGCTGATCTGTTCTTTCTCTAGGGAGTCTGCTGAGTATTTATAGAGATTTGTGTCCCTGCTGGGTTTTAGGGTTGGTTTGCCTCTCCTTCCTGTTAAGGGGAAGGCTCCTACTAGTAACAGGGAGAGGGGCAACTGGGCAAGTGCTGTGTTCTGTTCTATTTGACCTCACCTCTCTGGCCATGGTCATCTAGACTTTGAGTAAACTGACTCTCTACTAGTAATCGTCTAGACTTTGAGTAATCTGACTCTCTACTAGTCAAAGACCTGAGTGGCCTGAGTGGAAAGGAGCAGTAGAGCCAATCAGATTCTGTTTTGGAGGGTGTGGTGTTAGCTAACAGAGACGGAGGCAGACAGTAGGAGGGGGAAAGAGGAGAGAACATGCTGGCAAACTGAACGGGGATCATGACTAGCAAAGCAATGCCGTGATGAGGGGGGAGAAAAGGAAGTGTTGAAGGGCAGTGAGCCAAGTGTCAATCATGCTCAGGTGTATGTGTATGACAGTGTAACTGTTGGCAGCCTCATTGCTTCCTGACTCAGACCAAATTTGACCAAGTGTCCCGACTGTGCTAACAGATGTCTCCCAGCCTGTCTGGAGTGGGAAGAAGTCTCTTTCTTGCTTTCTCCTGGCAAGTCTACCAGTACTTGTATGAAAGGAACCCTCCCAAGCAGATGGGACATATTAAGATTGGGGGGTGGCACTATCCATCTTAAAACAGAGAATCCCCAGAGGAGAGATGTCTATCTACTGGGCACGGTGCTGGTGACACAGTCTGTTGTGCTTTCTGATTTTAAATGCCATTTCATGCAAGAGTGGAAGGTCCTCTTAGAGTCCCCCTAACCCATCCCATTTTAAACACCTCTAATGCCCCCAATCAAAATCACTTCAATTGCTAAAAAAAAATCCTAAAACATTGATATAGATAAGCTACACTGAGTTCCACATACATCCTAATCACAATCCTAAGACATTGCCAAGTTGTCCCACAAAGCACTAGCACCCCAACCTGTGTGGCAGCGCTGTGTAGTGCATGCACATGGCCCTTTGGAATTCCATTTTCTTTTGTGAGCATCGTCACCTTGTACCCACCTGTCAGATGTACTTTCGTGCACATAAGTCCTTCTCCATTTAGTGGCCATCTATTGTGCTGCATTCAACCCAGGTTCATTGAGGATGCATTCCAGACCAGACACTGTACCACATTCGTCTATTTAAGGCATTCACAGCTAGAGGGAAGGCAGTCAATTAATTGGTTTATTCCTGGTGGTATGTGTCTTCCCATCTCTAAAACTAGGAGTGCAGAAGTGCCTGCTCTTCCTCAATTGAAGATGGAGGTGTAAATGGATGGTATTTCCTCACATGCAAAGTGATAAAATATCTACCCAACATACTTAGTTTGCCTGTGCTAGGCTGGAAGTCTCCACAGTGGAGCTGGCTATTGCAAACCAGGTACCCAATTACAGTACTTTAGAGTGGGCATTGGGCTGCTCTGTCCTCTTTCCCTGGCCACGTCATTGCAGAAGGGGAAGTAAAGTGTTTAGAAAACAACTTCAGGTAAAGGGTGGGTGACAAGTGCCTCCATGATGGGTGGACTGTCATCTTGGGGCTAAGGGCTGCTGCTGTAGGGATTCACTTATTCATGAAAGGTGAGTGCTTCCTGGGTGCCGGATATCATTGCAGGGCTCTGTACAACAGTGTATGAGATGGATGGGTGCCTGCTCTCTTGAACCTTTCCTAGGGGCCCCCTGGCAACACATAACAAACTGCTGAGTGTGGTGAAAAGTTTGCCTTACTTGCTGAGGACAAAGCACGTTAGTATCTCCAGCTCTCCACTCAGGAACCAGCACTCACTTCATGGTGTGAAGGATCGTTCCAGTAGTAGGCCCTGTCTCCAATTAGAGATGAATTCTGGAGAGAACAGGGCTGGTGAGGCCCCCTAACTTTGGATTTGGGTTCCTCTAACATCCAGGCTTTATCTGGGTTATTACCCAGGGGAGACAGTTCCCCACCTAACCTGGACCAAGGCAGGGCAAACCTCCAGCTCAGCCCTTCCCAAGAGTGCAGCTGGGATATACCAAGGGTGTGGTCCCTCCAAGTCAGGCCCCTTCTCTCCCAGACACCACAGTTCTCCGTGGGTGTACCATGGCACACACATCAAAGCTCCCCAGCCTGGGTCTGAAGCATTGAGAAAACTATATATTTTAATTTCTATTGTAGCTATAGGTTTTTCCATAAGCATTTCTTTTTTTTTTTTTTTTTTTTGAGACGGAGTTTCGCTCTTGTTACCCAGGTTGGAGTGCAATGGCGCGATCTCGGCTCACCGCAACCTCCGCCTCCTGGGTTCAGGCAATTCTCCTGCCTCAGCCTCCTGAGTAGCTGGGATTACAGGCAGGTGCCACCATGCCCAGCTAGTTTTTTGTATTTTTAGTAGAGACGGGGTTTCACCATGTTGACCAGGATGGTCTCGATCTCTCGACCTCGTGATCCACCTGCCTCGGCCTCCCAAAGTGCTGGGATTACAGGCTTGAGCCACCGCGCCCGACCTGCATAAGCATTTCTTCACTGCAACCTTGTGTGGCTTTTCTCCCTTGTCTTTCCCTCTTTGGATCAGGCCCTTGTTTCTTTATCAGACTGAGAGAAGAGCACCCCAGCTGGCCTCCACACTTAACCTGGTCCCCTCCACAGAGCTGGGAGCGTTCTTACCCTTAGGAGTTCCCACACCAAGTTCTTTTGTGTTTCTGGGTCGCTGTGTGCACTGTTTCCTTTGGTTGAATGCTTTCCTTCTCTTTCCATGCCCCTCTTCTACTCCCTACCTCAGGGAATATTTCTCATCCTTCAAAATCTACTTCCATCGCATCTCCTTGGGGAAGCCTTCACTGATCTTGTGACAGGGCTTTTCACTCTCTCATCAAGGCTGGTTCTTAATCCTAGCACATTGCCACCCAGGTTGTGATGATTTGGTCATATCCTTGAGGCAGGATTCACATCTGTTCCATCCTCATCCTCATCAGGCAACACCATGGGTCAAACACAAAGAGTATTGTTTTAGTTCAGGCTCCCCCCAAATCAGACCAATGCAGGATGTGTGATCAAACTGGTGACTGCTGGGGAGCTCTGGGACAGTGCAGAATTCTGTGTCCGTTAGGCTGGGTCATGGTACCCAGATGTTTGGTCAAACATTATCCTAGATGTTTTCCGGGAAGGTGTTATTTTGGATAAGATTAACATTTAAATTGGTGCACTTTGAGTAAAGCAGATTATCCTCCAACATGTGGGTGGGCCTCCTCCAAGCCATTGAAGGCATTAATAGAAAAGACCACCTAAGCAAAAGGGAGTTGTACCAGCAGGCCTCGTTATTTGGAGACCTGCTCCTGGTGGGCATTGGTTTCCCAGCACTTCCAGCCTATTGGACATGTGGGTAGAGCAGGCTCTGGCAGCCACAGAAAGCCCTCAGGCAAATATTTTCGGGTACTGATGGTTAGAAGTCTGGCCCATGTGCTGGGAAAGCTGCCTCTGGAGTCTGGGTGGGGCTTTGACAGACCTGCCATAGCCTGTTCATTGAGTGGAGAGTGTCTAACAAGGCACTCCTCCACTGCCCTATATGAAACTAGGATAGAAGTTCGTGGCCTGACTTGAATGCTAACCCAAACTCTCTACCTTACAGCTTTCCCACCTCTGAAATAGAACAGTATCTCACAGGATTGCTGGAGAAAGCAATGATATAATACATGCAAAACTTATGCACAGTGTTTAGTATATAGAGCATACTCCATAAATGATAGCTACTATTATTAGCTATTGGAGCTTCTAACCTCTTTTAGACTGTGGTCTCTAAAGCAGATATTGGAACACTGGGTACTTGCAGCTCTTCATTCCTCCTTGTGGACACAAAGACATGTGGCAAGACTGGACATAAGACTAACATGACCACAGAGAGGCCCTGCCCTTGAATTTGGGCAGCTTTTCTGCCAATTTAAGGATTTCTCATCAATTCCAATCCTTTCTGACTGCCTTCAGCTTTGCCATTTAAATGGCCACTAAGCATAATGAAAGATCACGTACTTATTGTCAAAGATAGCTAGCTATGTGATCAGTGAAAAGAAATTGACTCAGGAAATGGAAATACATTGGGGAGAGTGATGTGAGGAGCATGTGCATCAGGGTTACATGAGCTAGAAGCCCACAAGCTTCCATGCCCATCTCTGTGCGACCCGCCAGGAAGGAGAGCATTCAGTCCCCTTCTGCAGGCATGAGAAAGGATATTCATATTTACCTGTGGGGAGTGTAAAAAGTCTCTGCAGTCACAATGTAGTAAATAACTGGAGTGTGGCACCAGCATTTCAATAGGCGAGTTGTAGGACTTAAGGGTATTTTGAAACTGTGTTTTGAAAAAGAGAAAACAGCATTCATTATTCTAAGAGGTTTGGAGCTACCATTAATTCATTCTCAAATTCTCAGCCGTGGGTCATTTCAGAGCTGTTCCATGTGTTTCTTCCTATGGAATCAACCTGGTTTGTCTTCAGCTGCAACTAAACCAAGACCTACATGGTGAAGCCAATGGTGCAGCAGCATACTTGGCTCTCAGATAGACAGTTGCTGCCAGGTAAGGCAAAGGTGGTAAACTTAGAGAATTCTGCCTGTTTTCTGTGAGACAACTCAAGGTTTGTGTGGATGGACAGCAGATGAAACCCTCACTACTACTCATAATGCAAATCATTAGACCCCCCACAGGGAGGCTGGGATAGTTAATATCAAATGAGAACTGTAAGAAAAAAAAAATTTAATGTAAGCACACAAACCTATTCGAAAAGCTCCTGAAAACAAAATGCTTTTTTTTGGTGTGTGTGTGTGTAGGGGGTTGTTGAAGGACAAAGAGATTCTAAAATATTATAGACTTTCAGAAATTCTCATTTGAGACTTCAGTATAGATAAAGACAAGTTGGCTGGAAACAAGTGTCCTTGGAATATTGATGGAAACATTTATTCTCATCCTACACATTTTAGATAATTTTGTTTGCAGCACATTTTAGTATGCGGTGATTTAAGTACAATAACATAAATTATCTACTATATTGACAATGTTCAGTCTTGACAGTGCTCACTGTCACTGCTCGCACCATTTTGCATTTCATAAGTGTTTCCAGATATACTGAAAAAAGTCATCACTTCTTGTACGGAGGAAAAACAAAGTGCCAAGCAAGTACTTCATTGCTTGCCTGAATTACAGATTGTCTTCTGACCCCAGCCACATATACAATGAAGCCATACTCTCTATAGCATACTTTTTTTTTCTCTGTTTATTTTATTTATTTTTTTATTGCATTTTATGTTTGGGGGTACATGTGAAGAACATGCAAGATTGTTGCATAGGTACACACATGGCAGTGTGGTTTGCTACCTTCCTTCCCCTCACCTGTATCTGTCATTTCTCCCCATGCTACCTCTTCCCACCTCCCCACCTCCCCGTCCCTCCCCCACTTACCCCCAACGGACCCCAGCATGTAGTGCTCCCCTCCCCGTGTCCATGTGTTCTCATTGTTCAACACCCGCCTATGAGTGAGAACATGCAGTGTTTGATTTTCTGCTCTTGTGTCAGTTTGCTGAGAATGATGGTTTCCAGGTTCATCCATGTCCCTACAAAGCACGCGAACTCATCATTTTTGATGGCTGTGTAATATTCCATGGTGTATATGTACCACATTTTCCCTATCCAGTCTATCGTTGATGGGCATTTGGGTTGGCTCCAGGTCTTTGCTATTGTAAACAGTGCTGCAATGAACATTCGTGTGCATGTGTCCTTATAGTAGAATGATTTATAATCCTTTGGATATATACCCAGTAATGGGATTGCTGGGTCAAATGGGATTTCTATTTTTAGATCATTGAGGAATTGCCACACTGTCTTCCGCAATGGTTGAATTAATTTAGACTCCCACCAACAGTGTAAAAGTGTTCCTATTTGTCCACATCCTCTCCAGCATCTGTTGTCTCCATACTTTCTAAAAGCCAATCAACTTGATTTGTGTTATTCTGGTTCATTCCAAAGAGATTTTAAGCCCAATGTTGAAAACTACAAAGAAAAAGATCAGCCCATGTATTGGCTGACACTTACATGGTCGGATTATCCCCAGTGGAGACTTCTTTAAGAAAATGGAGAGAGCAAAAACATTGGTAGTCAGTTAATCAGAACAGTAACCCTTTGGGTAAATGGTACTATTTCCATTTTATGATGAGAAAATAGTTTCTGAGCAGTTAAATATCTTGCCTAAAATCCCTCAATAATTAACAAAGGCAGGATTTGAACTCATGTCTTTCTGACACACACATCACACACACACAACACGTGATTCTTTTTATTCCACACCTGTGCTGCTTCACCATAGTTCATTCCTGACTAAGAGCACTTCTGCTCATTAAGGCAAAGATGTAGGCTGTGATTTCCTGGGAGACATTGCTGCAGTTTAACTTCGAGCAAATAACAAACTTGACAATCCACAGCTTAGCTCTGTTGACTAAAAAGTACTGTCCAAAGTAGGAAAGGAGGGTTAATGGGACATTATGGAACAGAGATACAAGTCTTCCTTACTGTAAATCTTGTTTTCAAGTATGTTTTGAAGGAATTGATATAGATTTCTGGGAAGGCCTCATGTGTTTGAGGCAAGACTGATCCAAGAAGAATCTGTGTGTTGTTTCTTCAGTTGGGATTAAGAAAGCATGTTGGCTGGTGGGAAAACCCAGTACCTACGCCACATGCTGATGCTGCTAGACTAACATCCACTCCTGTCACCTCCCACACATTCTTCTGTGTCCCCAAAACCTTATAGTGCTCATACATCCTGAGTTTCAGTGGAGGCTGGCTCACCTCGTCCCAAGGGGTGGGTTTGATTGGTGTAATCAGGAAACTCCTATTCCCCTGCTAGTCCTGTAATTGACTTAGGTAAGGATAGATGATATAGTACAGTGAACGTGAGGAATAGGCAGCTGGGGTCTTTCTTGACAGGCATCCTCATTTTTTAAATTGCAAAAAAGAGGCAGATCCCCTTCTGCCTCTCTCATTTGCCGGCATATGATACCTCAATGAACACAGTGAGATATTAGAGTTGGATTGAATGAGTTGGAGGCGGTTGAAAAGGCAGACCATGCCCTGTCATCTCTTTGCCTATCTAGGAGCTGCCCTAATTGTTTTGGATTTCTTTTATGTGAGATAAATTTCTCATAGTTGAGGCCAGTTATGTTGGTTTCACGTTGCTTGTAGTTCTCTTTAGGTTTTCTACCCTGGTGCTAGGGAAGGGAATGAGGGGGAATCCCTGGCATTTCACAAGGACTTTAGGACAACTTTAAAGCTTTAAGATGCACAGGGTTCAATTCAATTGAGAAATTCTCCCAGACCAAATCCGTGCATTCCTATGGCAGCTGGTTCCCTCCTTATTGCACAGCTAATTTCCAGGAGGGCCTTGGGACCTTTCAGGTAGTTTCGTGTGCTATCTCTGATACTCTTAAAAGTGCCTCTAGTTAGAGAACACTGTTCCAATTACTCTCCATGGATTGGTGGCTCATGTTTTCTGATTGCACAAACTTTACACACTAATGGGAAAGAAATAAAAAGGATGCAAAAACAATTACTTGTAATCCCAGCATTAAGACAACTATTTTGGTCATATGTTGGGTATGTGTGTTTCTAATTCATTTTTCCCCTTTCAAAGATGCACTCATCATAATATATATATATAGTTTTATATCCTGTTATTTGAACTCAAAACTGTAACATATGTACTCATCATAATATATAGTTTTATATCCTGTTATTTGATCTCAAAACTGTAACATATGCACTCATCATAATTTATATAGTTTTATATCCTGTTATTTGAACTCAAAACTGTAACATGAGTTCATTTTCCATATATCATTAAATGTTTTTAAAACTTTGCCTTAATGATTGTACATTTATTTATTACATGACCATAATTTTGTATTTTACATGAAAGATACAATTCCTGACAATCTTGCATAATTTAAGCTTAGCATAATTTAGGATAATTTTCTTTTTCATAAGCAAATACTGAAGTTTTTCTCTGTGTTAATGACAAATGTCATTGACAGCCTACCAGCTTTGAACTATGATTCTTAAAATTCTGAGGTGATTTGCATTATTTAAAAAATTTCCAATAAATTCATTAGTCAACAAATGTGGAAGCACCATGTGCTGCCACATGTCTAAGCTTTTGAGAATCTCCAAGGAGCAGTTGATCATTCTATTAAGAGATAAACAATAAGTGTTAATGAATTTACCTATTTATCACTTTTTTTTTTACATTAAAAGATGATAGAAAGTATGGGAAAAAAGAAAACAAAATTAGGGCAGGATGAGGAGATTGAGAGTTCCAGGAGAGATGGATGTGATCTAATTTAAAATAGAGTGAGAAGGAGAGAGAGTGAGCCATGTGGCTATCTGGGGGAAAGCCTTCTGGGTAGAGGGAACAGCCAGTGCAGAGGACCTGGGGCTTGAGAGTGCTTGGTAAATTTGAGGATGCCAGTGAGACTAAAGCAAAGAAAATGAGGAGAGTAGTAAGATATGAGATCAATGCAGTAGAGAGGTCAGATCATGTAGGCCTTGTAAGGGCCATTGTAAAGTGATTAGCCTTTGTGCTGAGTAAATGAGACACTATTGCAAGGTTTTAAGCAGAAGAATGACATGATCTGACTGCATGGGGCTTTTCTTGTGAACACTTCAAATCCACTAAGTCCCACTTCTTATTCTGTTATTTTTTTTTTTGAGACGGAGTCTCACTCTGCTGTCCAGGCTGGAGCGCAGTGGCATGATCTCGGCTCACTGCAACCTCCACCTCCCAGTATCAAGTGATTCTCCTGCCTCAGCCTTCCAACTAGCTGGGACTACAGGTGCAGGCCACCCTGCCCAGCTAATTTTTAGATTTGTAGTAGAGATGGGGTTTCATCATGTTGGCAAGGATGGTCTCAATCTCTTTACCTTGTGATCTGCCTGCCTCAGCCTCCCAAACTGCTGGGATTATAAGGAATGAGCTACCATGCCTGGCCTGGTCCCACCTCTTATTCTACCACTGCTGCAGTAACCAGTCATGGGAAGACTTCAATAGCTTTGCACCAGGGCAGACTCACACTGCCTTGTCATGGTCTCATGCAGTGTATCTCTTGTTTCCTTCCTGGAAGCCATCAGGGCTTCTCTGATGCCGAGGTGTGGGGCAGTTGTTGAAATATATTTGGAATTCATGCATGTACAACCAGGAAAAGATGATAGAAAGTATGGGAAAAAAGAAAACAAAATTAGGGCAGGATGTTTTGGCATTAATGCCCAGGAATTGAAGGAAGTAAAGGTGTTAATTCCCACATGGTCAGGTTAGTCAATGGAGGTGGGAGTTATAGATGAATTCCTGCCATTTTCTCTCCTTCGGGGGTAGACTGAGATGCATTTTACAATTCCTCAGAGGTGCTGTGGAATTGAGTTTCAGTTGCAAAATAGTAGTCAGCTCAATAACAAACCTTTCTATTGGCTTTTCCTTGTTCCCAGCTTCATTTCCCTCTCCCTTATTCCTGCTTCCCAGGATCACAAACTCACTGAATGCAAGACTGTCTGGAGCTCTCCTTTGAGGGAGCCCAGGGTAAGATGTCTAGTCAGAAAGGTTAAACTTCAGAAAAGGTTAATGGTTAATTCATACTGATATAGTAGCCATTTGACCAAGAAAGCACAGGCAGAAGGGACTTCTAGGTGGATGCCTTAGAGCTGGGGTATGATTTGCCTTGATTTCTCTTTCCTGCTTTGATTATGGAAACCTCTCTTGAGATGGAGGTTGGATCATCCCAGGGCCCTGAGTGACTATGCTAAGTTAGAACCCTCTGTTGATCCACAGTGTATATGCAGCATGAGTAAGAAGAAAGTTTTTATTTTTAAGCTGCTGAGATGTTGAAAAGATTTTGTTTGGTATTGCAGAAAAACCTAGCCCATCTTGACTGATACACTCAATATGGGTGCTGTGCTCAGAGGTACAAGTGTGTGAAACATTGGGAGGGGCAAGGACAACGTGGTAAGACCATCCTCAGAGTTGTGGGCCTAACAACCCTGAGTAGGGGTCAACAGCAAGGTCCCAGCCATCCGAGGACTTGGGCCCCTTCTAGTAGGGACCATTGCCAATCCCAGCACTTTAGTTCTCTGGCTCACAAGGATTATGCTGCAGTTTCCAGGAGCCTCACTTGCTTCTAAAGGGATGATCCAGGGCAAACTGCAGCATCTGATGGGGAACTACACAGGGTTCTGTAGTTGCATATCGCCCCTGCCAGCCTCTGAACAGTGATGTGGAGTCAGGCATGGCTAGATCTGCAGAGCACTGAGAGAATGTGATTGATTCTTTCTGATCAGCAAAACACCTTGCTTTATGATCTGATGAAGACTGCATTGATTTGAGGGATTAATTTATCATAATGGTCAAAGAGCTTGGTAAGAGAGGTACTTACTAGATGTATCCATAATCAGGATAGATGCTGTCTTTTTTTTTTTTTTTTTGTAGTCATATACAAGTTACCTCTAAAAACGTATAAGGAAAAACAAAACGTATAAGGAAAAACAAAAATAGCTAAAACAATTGTGACAAAGAAAAATAAAGTAGGAGGGATTAGTCTACGTGACTTTAAGACTTCTTTTATAGCTACAGTCAGTAAGACAGTGTGGTCTGTATTGCAGAAGGTTAGACACACAGATCAATGGAAAGAATAGAGAACTTGGAAAACTGTCCAAATACCTTATGGTCCAGCAATTACACTCTTAAGCATTTATCCCAGAAGAAAACTTAAGTTCACACAAAAACTTGTACATGAATGTTCATAGAAATTTTAATTGTGATAGTCAAAAACTAGGAATGACCCAAATGTCCTTCAATAGGTGAATAATTAATAAAAATGTAGTACATTTTTATCATGGAATACTATTCAGCAATAAAAAGAAATACACTGTTAGTGCCTTCAGCAACTTTGATGGTTCTGAAGGACATTAGGCTGAGAAGAAGTAACCAGTCTCAAAAAGTTGTATACTATATTGTTCCATTTATGTAACAGTCTTAAAATAATGTCATAGTGATGGAAAATAGGTTATAGGTTGCTAAGAGTCAGGTGGGAAAGGGGATGCATGTGGGTACAAAGGAGCCCTGTGGTGATGGAACAGTTCTGTATCTTGATTGTGGTAGTGGTTACATGAATTTAATGTGATAAAATTGAATTGAACTATATACATACCATCTGAATAAGTCCTGCAGACTGTATCAACATCAATTTCCTGGTTTTGATATTGTATTGTAGATATGCCAGATATTTCCATCAGGGGAGACTGGGTAAAGGGTACACAGCACGTCCCAGGTTTTTTTTTTTTTTTTTTTTTTTTTTAAACTTTCTGGGATTCTATTTCAAAATAAAAAGTTAAAAAAATAATATAAACTATAGATAGGATCATGCCACTCTTCTGTTTATAATACTTAACTGCTTTTCCATTGCTCTTGAGTAATTTCTCACTGCGGCTTGTGAGGCCTTTGTGATCTGTTCCCTCCCTTGTCCCTTCCCCTTACTCATTATTCTCCTGTGACACAATTCATCTGTCAAATCCTGGGCTATGCCAACAGAGTCTTTCCACTGCCCCTCTTTCCCCAGCCCCTTTTAAAAAAGATTTCACTTTAAATGTCATCTCCTCAGAGAGCCCTTCCCTGACCATTGTTTTCCTCATGGAACCAGAATAATTTTGTTGGTTGTGCTTATAACCTTTCAGGTTTTTTAAATTGACTTCCTATCTGCTTTCCAACTAAACTGTAAGCTGCTCAAGAGCCAGAAATATCCATGTCTTGTTCTGTTTTACTACAGCATCTGATACTCTGCCCAGCCCATGGTTTCAGCTGAATGAATGAGTAAATCCATGAATTATGGGTAGAGCTGGATGAGTGCTCTGGTCTCCTGTCTTCTACTGCAACACCCCTTCTATGGTTTCCCTTGCCTGTCCTCAACAGGTCATAATAAACATTAGAAGCAACATTCAGTTCCCACAAACTCAGTGGCTTAAAACAACATAGATTTATTATCTTACAGCTGTGGAGGTCAGAAATCTGAAATGGGTGTCACTAATCTAAAATCAAGGTGTCAGCAGGGTTGTGATCCTTCCTCAAGATTCTAGGGGAGAATTTTTTTTTTTTTTTTGCCTTTTCCATCTTCTAGAGGCTGTACTCATCCTTGGCTCATGGCCATCTTCCATTTTCAAAGTCAGCAATGGCCTGTCAAGTCTTTCTCATATTGCATCAAGAGGACTCTACCTCCCTCTTTCACATTTAGGGACTCCTGTGATTATATTAGTCTAGGATAATCTCCCTATTTTAAGGTCAGCTGAAAAACAACCCTAATTCCCCCTTTCCATGTAACAGAACATATTTACAGGTTCTGTGAATTAGGACGTGGACATATTGAGAAGCCATAATTCTTTCTACCACACCATTAGATTCTAACTTCCATGAAGAAAGTGACTCTTCTTTCAGATTGGATCCCTAGAGTCTGGAATCTAGTATCACTTAATAAATTGTTGAAACAAACTTAAATACCCCATGGAAAGCATTGATGTCCAGTGCAGGACAGACACTCTTGCCTTTACGCACTGAAGGCCCTTCTTCCCAGGCTGGCTCCACCATATAATAGCAGAATATTCTTCAAGGCTTTGTTCAAAGCCCCTTTTCACATGAAGCCTCTACTAAGTGTGAACCAGTTATTCTCCTCATTTCTAAGGGCACACAATTATGGGTTTCCATTGACACATGTTTTATTAGCCTGCTTCTTTTACTGGGTCATGAATCACCTGAATAGCAACAGTCTCATTCATTTCTGAGCCTTCATGGTTCCTAGCATGTGGTGAGCCCTTAACTATTGAAAAGAAAGGGGGGCAACACAAGGGAAAGATGAGAACCAGCCAGCATGTGGAGGCTATGAGAATAAGGAGCCCCCTCAGGGCCTTCCATTTCTTCTCACCGGAGGAGAACCTCTATTGCAAGGTAGCTAGATTGCCAGCGTTATGAATATGTCTGTAGTAAGATGTTAGAATCCAATCTCTCCCCCGACATTCCTTCTTGGAAACATTAGGTTCTCATGAATGCCAGCCATCCCAGAACCTACAGCTGCTATCTGACACCTGCCCTTTTGCTGACAGTGAAAGCAACCCTGGCTGGTTTTGAGCCCATGATGATGGCTCTGCTTCCTGATCTGGCCGTTTACTTTTGTGACCTCTCCAGTGTTTTTGGGCATCTAACATTCTCCTTTGCCACCCTATTGCCTTCACCATGTGCTTGCTTTATAGAGTAGCTGCCCCTTGCCTGTTTTGAAGGTCATACCTGAAAGCCCACACCTTGGCTAAATACCTTTTCCCTTCCAGAAAGTGCAGAAGGTGACTTCCATGCAGTTTTAAAAAGTGGGTGTGCTTTTATTTTTCTTTTTTCTTCAAAGACACTTTAAACTCTTTGGTCAACATTTTTCATCATTTTCCTTTTAGATATCCAAGGTCAAATACTATTTTTAGCCATTGTTCTCCCCAATGGGGTTCTCCTCAGAGCATCCTGGCTACTGGGGCTGTACTTTTATAAGATTCTTCAAGGGATAATACACAGGTAGCCACATCTCATTTCTCTCCCTTTTAAGTAGGTTAAGTCTTCCACAGACCATTTGCTTGTCATACGTCTAGTTATTCTTGAATGACTTGCATATGGATAACTGACTGGAGGGATAAGAATAAAGACACACAACTTGGGTTGCTTTGAGAGAATATATTATTTACCAAATATTCTCTTGGGGAGAGCACTGGGTATATTTGAAAGAAGTACTTTGTTAAACAATTAGGAAGCAGGTGAAACCCCCAAGTGGCCTTGGTGAGAACAGAATAGTCTGTGAAAGAAAAGAGAAGGAATCTTAGGTTGATTTGAGTTTGGGAGAAAAGTAATAGAAGAGAGAGAGCGAGAATGAGAAAATAGCAAGGTGGCCTAAAAGGCACCTGTTCAAGATGTGACCCTTTGACATGGTGTCACAAATCCTTGGTGAGATGTAGCTAAGTCACAAAATACTTGACCTGAGTAGATTCTTGTGGGAATTGGTAAAGTCAGGTTGATACAATGCAAACTTGGGACAACTTATGCTGCTAGTTGGAAACTATGGGAGATAAGAGGACATAAGCCACAGGAGCTCATAGACACTGTGGAGAGGGCAAAATAAAAATCAGAAGCAGATCTGTGTCAGTTGGCTCTAAAACCATGAATGAGAACTATTGTTCAGGGGTGGTTTGTTATGCCTCAGTTGTGCAGCAGTAGCTGACTAATACTCCTCTTCTCCTGTGATCACAATTCACAGTCCAGCTCTGCCCCAATTCTTCAAAAAGCTTTCTCTTCTACAGCTCATGTTCTCAATAGTGTTCTGCTCCTCTAAAATTCTACTGCCTTTGTACCCTTTGCTATTTAATTTAATGCTTAGAGTTAATATCTGTGTTAGAAGAAATTCAAAAACACAAAGTCTTTAGTGAACTTGTGGAAGAGATACTATAAATGTGTCAGAAAGATGCAAATGAATAGAAATAGAAATAGAAATAGAACAGAATTGTCCTTGGTAGACAGTTGGTCCTTAGTGGTAATTCTTGAATGCCACAGGCAGAAAGACCAATTTTCTGGAGGTATAAATGGCAGCAGTATGTTTAGTTGTGATCAGAGTGCAATTTATGTCCAAAGCTGGACAATGGTGCTATAAGGTAATCACTAAGTCTTATCTGTTGCATAAATTTGGCCATTGTTCCAGGCCAAATAATCTTCTAGGCTAGATTCCCACCCGCTTTGGCATTCTTTAAGGTAATCAATATCCTTTCAGAAACTTAAACCAGCCAGACTTAAACAGATTTTGTTGCTTGCAAAGAGTAACACAGGTTCTATAGCTACCTTAATGTTCTGATGAAAACCCTTGAATATGCATTCTCAGCCAACATCTTTTATTATTCCCTGGGATAAATTCTTAAAGCTGGCTTGTAGTTTCTGAGTAAAATGAAGAACACACATTTTCCACTGATCCCACTGAATATGACTTTAAAACCTGAATAGAATGCGTGACATATCTATTTGCGGACTTTGAAAGATATACGGCAGCAGGCAGATTGGGGAAAAATACCAGAAATCAAAGTACCACCAACCTGCCAGTGAATTTACCACTTTTTCTTCCTCCAGTATCTCCCAGTCAAATGCAATGCAGCCAGAAACCCGAAAGTGAGCACCAAGGCACAGAAGGGCTCCAGGAGAATCCTTCAAACCTTCTGGCTTGAAGAATTGGAAAGGGAACTTCTAACATATACACAGTAGAAATCTTCTGGGATTTAATCTTCTCTTCTCTGAATCTTGTTCCACCCCAACCCCATAGTGCAGATGCTGTGGTAGATCTTTTATACCAAGAGGACAGAACTAACCCTTATACTTAGCCCAAGTATAAACCCAATCATGGAAGTGTGAGGCAGAGTAGGATAACTACAGTCTTATGTTTCTGGCCTAAAAGAAGATACCCAAGAAAATAAGAAAGTATCAACTCCTGCAGAGAAGGGGGAGCTCAAAAAGTGACTCTGTTTATGAATAGGGCTGTGATGAATAGTTGTTTACGAACTTCAAGTCTTACTCCTGAGACATGATGTGTGCATCTGATTATAATTAGCATACCTGAGATGTGAAGTATGGATATCTTATCCCCTGGGTTCCACACTGAATGGTACACACATATGACAGATCTGAAGAGCATTGCCAAAGTCTGACAACTGAACTGATAATTGGAAACATAGTCCTCATGTTGGAAGTTTAAGCCTGAAGCCAACCAGGTCCATCGTCTGTGAAAACAAAAAAAATCAACATACCCATAGTATTTAAACAATACTCAAAGTCTCATAACATAATACATAAAAAGTCCAGGATGCAATCCAAAATTATTCAGCATATGAAGAATCACTAATATTTTAACGTGCGTGGGGAAGTACAATCATCGCAAGAACACAGATGACAGAATTATCTGACAGAGTTCAAAGCAGCTATAGTTGATAAAACAAGCAATTGTGAACACTCTTGAAACAAATACTAAAAGTCTCAGCTAAGAAATAGAGAACATAAAGAAGATGTAAATTTTAGAACTAAAAATTACCACAACCAAAATAGACCCAGTGGATGGACTCAATAGCAGATGGAGGAAAGAGTCAGTGAACTTTGAGATAGATAAGGAGAATGTATCTAAACTGAAAATGGAAAATGTGATCAGAGCCTTGGGAACCTGTGAGATAAAAATAAAAGGACAGACAGATCAGAAATTAATAAAATTGAACACAAGAGCAATTAAATCAATGAAACCAATGGCTTGTATTTTGAAAAGATCAATAAAATTAATAAGATGCTATAAGGACTGACAAGGCAAAGAGAGAAGACGTAAGTTACTAGCATTAGGAATGAACAAAAGAGGAGATATCACTACAGATTCCACAAACATTAAAAGGCAAATAAGGGGATACTACAAACTACACATAAGTTGAAGAAGTTAGATGAAGTGGACCAATTCCTCAAAATCCAAAAACTATCAAACCTCTCTCAGTTAAAATGGGAAAGCTGAATAGTCCTATATATTTTGAAATAAATGGAATTTGTTGTTAAAATCTTTCCAAAAAAGAGATTTCCAGGTCCAGATTTTTTCATGGATAAATTCCACTAAATACCAATTCTGAACACTTATTGTCTTGCAGAAAATAAGAAGTAAAGGAATATTTCCCAGCTCATTTTATGAGTCCAACACTATCCTGACATGGGTTTGAACTGTGCAGGTCCACTTATACACAGATTTTCTTCTGCCTCTGCCACCTCTGAGACAGTAGGACCAATCTCTCCTTCTCCTCCTCAATGGGAAGATGATGATGAAGACTATTATCAACTTCCACTTAATAGTATGCTTTCTCTTTCTTATGATTTTCTTAATAACATTTTATGTTTTCTATCTTTACTGTAATAATATAGTATAATACATATAAAATATAAAGTATATATTAATTGACTGTTGTTAGTAAGCTTTCTAGTCAACAGTAGGCTACTGGTAGTTAAGATTTTTAAGTTTTTTTTTTTTTAAAATTTTAAGGTTTTGGGGAGTCAAAAGTTAACTGAATCTTGACTGCACAGGGGTCAGTGCACCTAATCCCCTGTCCCCACCATTGTTCAAGGGTCAGTCATACATGCCAATATTGTTCATGAGTATAGATGAAAAAATACCCAATAAAATATTAGCGATGATAAAAAGCAATATGTTAGCACACTTGACCTAGTGGTATTTAGCTTAGGAATGCAAGCCGATTCAATATTCAGAAATTGATCCATGTAGCTCACCATATTAACAGTCTAAAGAAAAATCCTACATGATCATATCAGTAGACATAGAAAAAGCTTTTGTCAAATTGCAGCATCCATTATTGATGAACACTCAACAAATTAAATTGAAGGGAGTCTCTTCAACTTGATACAGAGCACCTGCAAAAAATACAGCTAACATCGCACTGGCAAAATAATGATTTCCCCACAATACTGAAAACAAAGCAAGATGTCCAATTCATCCACTGCTATTCAACACCATATTGGAAGTCTTAGTACAATCAGGAAATCAGGAAAAAATAACCCCTCCCCACCACAAAACAAAAACTATACAGATCACAAAATAATAATAATTTCCTTTCATAGACAACATGATTTTTTTAATAATAGAAAGTCCCAGGAAATTTCCAAAATTCCTACAACCAATACATAAGTTAGGCAAGTTTGCAGGATACAAGGGCAACATACAAAAAAATCAGTCATATTTCTATACACTAGCAATGTACAATTGGAAAGAAACATTTAAAAAATAATTTCAATAGCTTCTCCCATAATACATATAAATCTGGCAAAATATGTACAGGGTCTGTGTGCTTAAAACTAAAACATTGATGAAAGAAATCAAAGACGACCTGATAAATGGAGAAATATACTGTGTTCATGCATTGGAGGGCTCAACATAGTCAAGATGTCAATTTTGTTCAAATTTATCTGTAGGTTTAATGCAATACCAACTGAAATCTCAGCTGAGTTTTTAGTAGATATAGACAAAATTAATTTTATGGAAAGTAAATGAAATGGAATAGCTAAAACAGTTTGGAAAAAGAAGAATATAGTTGGAGAAATTATAGTAATTTGTCTTAAGACTTACAGTAATCAAGAGAGTATGGTATTGGTAAAGAGACACATCAATTGAACATAGATTAGGAAGTACAGAGCTAGATTCATGCAAATATGCTCAATTGATTTTTTATAAAGTCTCAAAGCAATTCAGTGGGAAGGGACGGTTTCTTCAGCAAATGGTGTTGGCACAAGTGGACAACCATAGGCCAAAAGACTACAGCTAAACCTCACACATGATACAAAAGTTAGTGAAAATAATCATAGATCTAAATATAAAACATCAAGCTAGAAAACTTGTAGGAGAAAACAGGAAAAAATCTTCATGACTTGAAGTTAGGTAAAGTGTTTTTAGATGTAACACTAGAGGCACAATCCACACGCAAAAAAGAATAAGTTGGACTTAAATTTGAAATGCTTGATCTGGGTCTGGGTGGTATGGCGGCTCATGCCTACAATCTCCCAGCACTGGAGAAGCCCAAGGCAGGAGGACTGCTTGAGCTCAGGAGTTCAAGACCTGCAAATAACACTGTTAAGAGAATAAAAACACAAGCTATGGACTGGCAGAAAATATTTACAGATCGCTTAACTGACAAAGGACTTGTATCCAAAATACGTAAAGAACTCTCAAGTTCTAACAATAAGAAAGCAACCTAATTTAAAAAGTGGGCAAAATATGTGAACATTTTATCAATGACAATATATATGGCAAATAAGCACAAGAGAAAAGTCCGACATCATTAACCATTAGAGAAATGCAAATTAAAACCATGATGAGATATCCCTGTATACCTTTTAGAATGGCAATAATGAATAATACAATATCAAGTGCTGAAGAAGATGTGGAGCCACTGAATCTCTTGTATATTGCTGGTGGGAATGTAACTCATGAAAATAGTTTGGCCATTTGTAATAATACAGTTTCTTATAAAGTTGAACATGTACTTACTGTATGACCCAGTGATCCCACTACTGGGTATCTATCCTAGAGAAATGAATACTTACGTTCACACATAACCTGTATGTGAATGCTTATAGTAGCTCTGTTCATAATTGCCCCAAACTGGAAACAACCCCAAAGGTCATTCAATTAGTACATAGATAAACAAACTGTAGTATATATGATACCACTCAGCAATAAAAAAATTATTGATAATTGCAGTAACTTAGATGAATTTCCTACACATTATGTTGAGTGAAAGCAGTTTGCATACTCCATGATTTCACTGATACGATATTCTCAGGAAGACAGAACCATAGACATTGAAGAACAAATCAGTGGTTGCTAGGGATTATGGGGAGCGGGGGAGAAGATGAGTATAAAGAAACAATACGAGAGTTTTTTTGGTGTGTCCTTATTGTGTTGGTAGCTACATGAATCTGTGTATTAAAATTCGTCGAACTATACATCCCCCAAATTTCCTAAGCATAGACTTTGGTGGGGATGTCAAAGTATATGCACATATTTAAGTTTTTTGAACCATATTTCCATATTGACTTTTGGAAGGATTGTAGTAATTTACATTCCCATCAGCAGCACCTAAGAGTATTGAGGGTTCAATATCCTAACTCACTATCACTGGGATTTGTTCTTGGTCACTTTTCCTTTTTGTGCCGATTTTATACGTGTAAATGTTAGGTATACTTTTTAAGAAGAGTATGTGTGTATAGCAATCTTCAGCCCAGTTTGTTTTGAATTGTATGTATTCACTTCAGGTCATATTGTCAAATGCCTTTTTCTACTTAGAAACAATCACAAATGCCTGTGCTTGTTTCTAAGTCGGTATGGAATAAATTTGGTAACAATGTCATTCCATATTCAGGAATAAGGTAGATGATTTCTCCTGCTGGAGCTTTTGAGCTGTGAGTGGGAATAAAGGACCTTAACACAAACTCCTAAAAGAGTTGTTATTCTTTCTTTCAGGACTTGCAGAGACCTCTGAAACATAAGCTTGTATTTTACTATGGTTGCCCAAAGAATTCAATTTTAGGCACTTGAAAACATTAGACATAGGCGATAGAAATGTCCAGGTGAAGGTGACAGGCAAGGTTGTTTCCTATGGAAAGGGCTGCAGGAATGCATGCTACCAGTTATCACTTGAGACCTCCAGGTGAAAATTTAAAAGGTTTCTGTTAGCAGACACTATTAGCCCTCCATCCATTTACCATTTTTGTACCTGTGGGTTCCCAGCATGCCTTCACTTCCAACAGCCAGCACCTGAGCCTCTTTGCTAGAGGGTCGCTCAGCCTGCTGGACCCTGCTTTGCTTGCATCCATGGATATGCAGGAGTACTCGGACATTTATGTTCTTATGGGAGCATTGCTTGACTGAGGACTGGCAGGTGTCAGGGATATAAATTCTCCAGCTTCTTTGCCTGTGATTGCAACACACTCTTTGCCTGTGATTGCAACACATTTAGATTAAGCTGTCCCCAGAAACTCGCTGAGAGATTGAGCCACAGTTACCCTCCATGGACCTTCTCTGGTACTGAATTCTTGCTTGGCTGCCTCCTCTTCTTACTTCCCTCTTCTCTCCCTAGGTTTTCCTGGGAATGTTTTCTAATAAATCAAAAATCACAAATCACTTTGACATGGATGATCACCTCAGGAGCTTTTATGGGAAATACAACCTAAGACACTCCTTTCTCTTTATCTATGACTCAATTAGAAAATTCATAATCCCACTGTATTCTAAGGCAGTGGTCCCCAACCTTTTTGGCACCAGAAACCAATGTTGTGGAAGACAGTTTTTTCACAGACCTGGCAGGAGCAGGGTAGAGGGCTGGTTTCAGAATGATTCAAGCACATTACATTTATTGTGTATTTTATTTCTATTCTTATATTGTAATATATAATGAAATAATTATACAACTCACCATAACATAGAATCAGTGGGAGCTCTGAGCTTCTTTTCCTAGCAACTAGATGGTCCCAACTAGATGGGGTGATGGGAGACAGTGACAGATCATCAGGCATTAGGTTATCATAGGAGCATGTAACCTAGATCCTTCACATGCAGTTTACAATAGGTTTCTCACTTCTGTGAGAATCGAAGGCTGCCTCTGGTCTGACAGGAGGTGGAGCTCAGGCAGTAATGGGAGCATGGGGAGTCGTTGTCAATATAGATGAGGCTTTGCTTGCTTGCCTGACTTTTACCTCCTGCTGTGCAGTCTGGTTCCCAACAGGCCACGGACTTGTGGTCTTTGGCCTAGGGGTTGGGGATCCCTGCTCTAAGGAATTGTATTAGAATATTGGTTTGACTGCCTTAACAAGAACTCAGACTAATTTGGCTGACATTGACAGACAATTCTTTCCTTCATGAAACTCTCTAGGCAACTCCATGATGTTGAGGACCCAGATCCTTCTTTATTTTTCGTCCATTCTTCAGACGTGGCCCTCATCCACCTGGACTATGATGGCTTTGCACCATATTCGCACAGGGCAGTGGGGAAAGAGAGGCATGCTTTGGAAGCTGTGCACAGCATTTCCCTTCGTACTCCAGTGGCAAGAACTTAGCGGTGTAGTCGCATCTAACTGGAATGGAGGCTGGCTGGGTAGACACATATCCAGTTTATAACGGGGGGCTCCCTCAAAGGGAGAATAGACTTTGGGGTAACCCGTAGCTTCTGCTACAGGTGTGCTTCTCTCTTATCCATAGCTCTGGAGAGAGGAAGGAAGGGCACCTGCCTGGGTCCTGTTTTCACTCTGGTTCTAGCTTATTCTCTTTGGCCTTGTCCCCTTGCAGACTCATGTGGTAAATGATGTATGTGCCAGTGGAATAGCTGGTCTTTAAGTAAATCTCTTCCAGAAGTGTAGAGAAGTTACCCGAAATTTATTATTCACCTCAAAGTATAGCACTTACCTTCTATACTGAGATCACAGAGCCTTGGGTACAATGCTCTTAGGTGGGTTAACCAGAAGCAGTGATTTTTTTTTTTTTTAAAGGATGAGACATCAGTAAAGGAGTGGGAGAAGCAGTTCAAAAAAGGGAAAGATGCTCAGAAAGGTGTGATTTAGGGCAAAGTCACAGACTTGCCATGATTCCACAGAGGAGCTTTGGAGCACAAATGGTACTCAGACTAGAAGGAAGGGTGCTGAGCTTTCATATTCTTTTACCAATTGGGCACTGGCTAAAGGTAGCCTCGGGGGACAAACCCCCAATGTCTGCAGACAAGGCTGTGCCAACAGCCCCTGCACAATCCTTCTGAGAGAGCTGTGGGCACAAACCTCCGGAGAGCTACACAGAACCCATAAAAGAGATCTGAGGAGATCTGAGAACAGCCTCAATAGCGTCCATCACAAGTGAGGTTTACCAATGAGCCCAGCAGCAGTTTCTTCGGGACTGTCTTCTTGGACGAAGGGGTGGCCTGCCAGCTCCATAGGTGTGGGGCTCAAGATTTGTGCCAGCTCCTTGGACAGTCATTTTGACCCCAGGTCAGGGTCTTCCCTCTGGGTTCCTCTTGCTTACTCGGGAAGCAGAAATAAATTGGGATGGATCCATGAAAACCAGAGCCCTGCAGATTATAGGAGTGACATTTCTCTGTCGACCCACAGGGATGAAGTAAATGTCATGACACTGGGGATCCCAACCAAGGCCTATCCCTTCAAACAAAGCGGATGGTTGATGCAGCTTAAGTAATTTTCCCGTATGGCTGTTTCTAGGTACGTCTTTTAAAATTAGTTATGCTTAAATTAGCAGCGCCTTACTTTTAATATTCCTCTCTCGAAGCAGCTAGCACAGTTTCAATCAGGCACCTGATTAATATGCAAAAAATGATTTGTTTTGATTTTGGTCTACTGGGGTTTTTTTTTTTTTTCTTTGCCAGGCAACTTCTTTGTCAAATTCCTCTGCTTTTAAGGGATGAGAAGAAATGTATCTCCTTAAAGTTAGAGGGCAGTTTCCTTAAAAATGGAGATGGGAAGGCCTTTCTGGAAGCTGGTCTGAAATTTTAACAGCATAACTTAGCCAGTGGCAAAATCTCTTTTTGTAATTTTTCAGTCTATTAAGTACAAGCCCCACCTTAAGGTAAAATCAGCTCCTTGACTAAGCCACATGAAGTCTTGGCCATTGGAAGTCGCAATTGACATACTTGCCTTTCAAAGTATATAGCATTTTGCTGCTTGTTGTGTGGCTTAGAGCAAGTTACTTAACATCTCTAAATCTTAATTGTCTTTAAAATGTTGACAACACCTATCCTTGGAATTTTGTGCCATATGTCTGTAGTCTTTCATCCAAGAACCTTGATGTATTGTAGAATTCAGAATTCAACATCTATATCATATTATTAACACTCCCAGTGGAGTCTGGGGAAGCACCCTATCATCAAGTACATTAATATTTCTGCTGTCAAACTTATGAATATTCACAATGAGTCTCATAATGACTAAAAATAGCCTTCCATCAGTCGAGGGCAAGGTTTGTAACTAAGTGAGTTACAAATAAATCTTTCAATTTTCAGAGCTTTTTGGATTTGGAGATTGGGAACCAGAGACTGAGGTCCTGTAATGAGACGGTCTCTGTGTGTATCCATCCATTTCCCAACTGGTTTTAGGAAAGACTGAAGGTGTTGCAGTGATGTGTGTGGAAAGGTTCACTCCTGGAATAGTTCTGTTTTCCTCCCTGCTTGTGATGGCGGGTGGGTGGCTCTTGGGCATTTTCCTTTCTTCTTTGACATTTTAAAAACTGATTGTTTTCTCTGATGGTCTAATTTCAAGTATAACTCTACTATTTTGATGTAAATAAAAAGGACACACTGAAAATAAACTTTTTAGGGAGGAAAAAAATAAGTAATATGTAAACACTTAATGGGTGGGTTCATTAAGTGATAAATCAAATTGTCTAAAAATTGGTAGGAAGTCTGAAAAAAATTCTTTAGGCAACAAGTTTCAGAAGTTCAGAACTAAATACACAGTAAGAGTTTATTATTATACACAATGGGCTGGAAGCCTGTGGCGAAACCCCCAAAGTCCTGCGGCACTGTCCCTGCTCCGCACATCTGCAGCAATCTCTGAGGAACTTCTGAACTGGGCTTGAACCTATGATGACATTTAATTTTCACTTATGTCAAAATACATAATATGTCATATTTATAACACATCTACACAATAAATTTTCTACAAGAGTTTTTGGCTTCCACGTATAGTATATATTCTCCTAAAATTTTCTTGTCAAAATTTAAGTTGAGGTAAAATTTTTGACAAAGGAATAGTAAATTATTGGCCTTGATCACTTTGGGGGGACATTTTCTTCTTTATTTAAATTTATGTTTATCTTAGAAAATAATACCAGTTTGCATTTCTGAAGCAGTGACTTTTCTAGGGACTGTTATTAGCACCTACATTTACAGGCTCAAGGATCCCTTATCTAAATTCCTCAGGGCTAGATGAATTTTCAGGTTCTAGACAAGCAAGATGAGATAGATGGTGACTGCATGTTATACTCCTATGGGGAGGAGGGGTTTTGTGGTACCATCCCCGAAATCACAGACAGTAATTTATTTTGGAAAATGTGTAACTGAGATAAACAGATATAAACAATCTCATGTAAGCTTTTTCTACTAGATAATTCATGAGAAAACTTCTGGTTTTCAGAGCATTTGGGATTTTGGAATTCTAGATGAGGGATGATAGATATATTTTCTCATTTAATCGTTACAATGACCCCATGAAAAAGAAACTATTATTCCCTGTGTAGTGAAGAATTAACCTTACCCTAAGAGAGGTCTGGCTTTTGCCCTAAACTACTAGGAGGGCCCTGGAGTGTCATGCCTGATAGAAATGTCTTTATTTGCCTGGGAGATTTAGCTACTGGACTGTCTAACAATGTGGTTTATAATGGGGGCTTTGGGCCATGCAGTATACTTCTGATTTCTGGAGGAACGGATGACTAAAGGTTTTAGCCTAACCTCTGAAAGGGGCTGGGTACTAAAGGTCAGCCATCTGGGCAATATGTGATCAAACCCCAATAACACTGGACACCAAAGGCTCACATGACCATCGCTGCTGGACAGCACTCTGTGCATATTGTCACATATCATGGCCGAGAGGAGGTAACACCATTCATTACTCCAGGGGCAACTTGAAGCTCTGCATCTGGACTCCTCTCATACTCTGCCCTGTGCATCTCTTCCTGTGGCTAATTTTAACTTGTATCATTTTCCAGTAATTAACCATGAATTTAATAGCTTTCAGTAAGTTCTTGAGTCTTTCCACCAGTTATCAAAACTGAGAGTGGTTTTGGGAACTCCCTGAACTTACAGTTGGTGTCAGAAGTGAGCATAGCCTAGGCAAGGTAGCCCATTCCTGTAATCCTAGTGCTTTAAGAGGTTGAAGCAGGAGTCTTGCCTGAGCCCTGGAGTTTGAGACCAGACTGGGCAACATAGCAAGGTTGTATCTCTGGGGAAAAAGAAAAATAGCAGGCCATGGTGTTACATACCTGTAGTCCTATCCACTGGAGAGGCTGAGGCAGGAGTTCAAGGCTGCAGTGAGCTATGATCATGCCACTGCACTCCAGCCTGGGTGACAGAATGAGACTCCAAGTAAGTAGTCTTGTGTGGAGGACTGTTCCTTTAAACTGTATAGCTGCCTAAATTCACTGAAACCACATTTTCCAGATGAACAAACAGATGCAAAGAAGATAAAATAACTTACTACGGGCCACAGGACTTACAAATGGAGGAGTCAGTTCAAACCCAGGCCATCTAGCTCCAGAATCAAACTTTTTCTTAACCACTTGTATAATGTGTGACACTTGTATAATGTGAATGTCTCTCAGTAAAAATTATCTTGTTAAGACTTATTAGAGGAGGAAGGGGCATACTTTTGAGGTGGCTTAGTTAAACAAATGACTGTTCTATTGCTGAATATATATTAAACTGTAAAGGGAACATCTCTCAATGATCCTATTTCTTGATTGAATTTCTTTTTCTCCTTATGTTGCATATATTATGGTCATTGTAATAGTAAAAAAATGGGAAACAATATAAGCAAAAATATAATTCATCTCCCAGAGTATATGGACAGGCCAGGTATTATGAGACTTGATTGTAGGAAGCCATGTTTTGTGCCACATGATAACATGGCTAAACCTGATTGGATTTGAGGTAGGCAGATCCAGCCAACCCATAAGCTAGCCTGATCCTAGCATGTACATATGAGTGTTACTAATTAGATTTGCTTGGGAACTCTGAATTAAGAAAATCAGATACTAATGAGGCAGATGGTAGTGGGAACTGAAGCACAAATGTCTAAATGGACCAAATAATTCAGGATGGGCTATATGAAACCCTAAGATATAAGGGAGCAGAAACTATGAGAAAATAGAGGATAGCAGTCCATAGAAGAGAATGAAGCAGAAACACAGAAGAAATCAAAGGTGCCAAATAATATCCCATGTTGGTTATTATTCTTTCTTTGTGAGTCTGATAACATTATGAGCCTTCAAAATATTATTTTAGTTCACATATATTTCATTATTAATACATTTGAACTTTAAAATTTTTATTGACCCTCTGTCTCTATTTCCCCTTTTGTGAATTGCCTGTTTATGTCTTCTGCCCATTTTCTATTAGTTTATCTTTTTCAGTAAAAACGACTATAGGACTATAAAACAACTATAAATGGGACCATACAGCCAGCACTGTGGCTCACACCTGTAATCTCAGCACTTTGGGAGGCTGAGGCGGGTGGATCACTTGAGCCCAGGAGTTTGAGATCAACCCGGCCAATATAGAGAAACCCTGTCTCTACTAAAAAATACAAAAGTTAGCTGGACATGGCGGCATGCACTTGTAATCTCAGCTACTCGGGAGGCTGAGGCAGGAGAATTGCTTGAACCTGGGAGGTGGAGGTTGCTGTGACCTATTGCACTCCAGCCTGGGCCACAGAGCAAGACTACATCTTAAAAAAAAGGCAGTGGGGTGGAGGGCAAAACAAAGTCTTAAGTGGATGAAGTATTAATTAATATAGGTAGGGATATTGTAGGAAAATGAAGTTAGATGTTAAAGGCTAAAATAATTTAGTCATGTTAGAGTTAAGTTAGAAATAGTAACACAAAACTCATGCTGCTGAATATTAATGTCTTTCCAACTTTATCTCTAAAGTGACCCAGCAGCAGTGTCACTCCATCTTCTGTCAGTATTTATGTGAAATAATCTGATATGTGCCTCTGGTGTGGTTCTTAGCATTGTCTCCAATAAAAGGAATCTGGCCCCTTAGAGAGCAGCTCGTATCATTTTTGGTTTTTTGTTTGTTAAGGAAAAGTCAATATGAGCCTGACACATCTTGTTTTAAAGCAAGAATGCTTTCAAAAATGTCTATGGTAGCGCTGAAAGGACAAGAAGGTCAGCTTAAAGGGCCTCCCACTGGCCATGTTGTGACAACTTGAGAATGAAAATGAGAATAATAGTGAAAAGTTAACTATTACAACTTGAATCTATTTTGCCATGAGTTCATAATGATCCTGAAAGAGTAACAAATTAATGTAAAAAATATACAAATGTAGCTCTGCGTCAAAAGGTTGGTGAATATACTAGAATATTTAAATTTTAAGTAAGTACATAAGATTGGTCATTGGAAATGATTGCATCTTGGAACATCCTGTTGTGGGAGAAAGGGTGGCTTTGATTGATCTGGTAGCCCCTTCCAAAGACTTCTCAATGGGACTTTCACTCTCTCATGCTCTAGGGAAGCTGATGGGGGAAGTTGGAGCTTTGCATACTCAGAGCAGCCAGTGCCCAGGCATAGTAGACTCTCCTTGTCAGTCATCCTCAGCATGGGGGCTTCTTCCCAGTCTGTCATGATGGCAGCAAAGGCAGGGAACCATCCTTTGCAAGTGTAGAACCAGTGTGAACCATGGCTAGGGCTGCTCAGGCCAAGAAGCAAGGAAAGTGGCCAACACCCTTGGTGGAAGGGGGAGGCAGAGAGCCCAGTGGGTCAGGAATGGTGCACAAACTGGTCCAGAACAAGTGGTGAGCAAAACTGTAAATGCTGTTGAAAGTGGATTATTAAACCAGAGACATTTTATCATGAAATTGAACTATGGAGATCTTAGTAGAAAGTTAGGTCCATTGGGGTAAAAGTAATTCTGACTCTAAAACTAGAATAACAATTTTGTATGCTTACATAATAATTTGTTTTTTTTTTTTGTAAAATAGTTTTGCATTTGTAGTCTCATTTATTCCTCATACCACTCTAAACTGTGGAGGCAGCAGAGTTGAAAAAATATAGATATTGAAGGCTGAAGGACAAAGACATTGAGACATTTGCTGGCTGAGTCATGTGATGTGTTGCTCAGCCTCTCTGAGGCTTAGCTTCCTCAATTGTAAAATGAGGTTACTGATGATATATCCCTCGAATGGGGGATGTTGTGGAATATGGATGTGTGCAAATCACCTGATGTATCACGGGTGTTTAATAATAATCTCATTTCAGAGATAATAAAAGTGAGTCAGGGATGTTAGGTGGCTTCCTCCAGTCACACATAAATAGCAGGAACCAGATTTTGATTCTAGTCTCGTAGACTTATGAAAAATAAGGCTAGAAAGGGCCTAAGATTTTGAATGTTTTATTTTAAGCTTTGCAGAAAACCCTGGAAAACTCTAAAGTGGGAATCAGAAAGGTGAATCTAAGTTAGCTGGACTTGGCATCCTCCCCCAACCTGCTGAGTAACCCCTGAAGAGGCTATGGTATCCTACAGAGTTCCTTGGAGCACTGTTTGAAAATCTGCATGTAGTCTAGTCACACCTATGCATTACAAACGAGGCTCCTGAGGCCCATAGAGGTGACATTACTTGCCCAAGGCCACATAGCTGTTTCCTGGCAGGAGTGGGACTTAAGCCTTGTTGGCAAGACTCAAGTTCATTGTGTTCCCTCTCTCCATATTACCACCCTTGTGGGGCAAATACACCTGGCCCCACATGAGACAGTGCCATTTGATGACACTAAAGGGTACATTGCTCTCCATGCTGGAAATTGCCTGTTGGTCCTCACCCTCATTTCCATTCTTCCTTTCTCCAGTGCTCTCCCTTGCAGTGTGCACTAAAGACTAAAGTGTAGGGCTGCTCTTCTAGTTAATCTTACCAATTGCGTTTCTATCAGCCTTTGCCAATACAAGATACTTGCAGGAGGCTGGAAAACAGGGGGAGAAGAAGCCACTCTGCTCCTTGTTCTGGAGCTGTGAATGACTGAGGGTGACTTTGCAGATTTCAGCAGCATCTGTGTTTCCAGGAGCAGCACCCATGGAAACCACTCTGTGTTGTCTTGTGGCAACCTCCTCATTTTTTCCCTTTGGCATTTGAAGAAATCCTTTGACAATATCAGCTATTTTCCCTTGCTAAAGAGAACCAGGGGAATATGCTGCGCCATCTAATGGTTACGCAATCATAGAAGAAGAACTCCTATGTTTTATCTCACATCACATATTCTTTGCCCACTTCTCATTTCAGCACCGCAGTGATGGACAGTTCCACCCCCTAGGTGATGGTGTCCCACAAGCTTTGTGTCAATTGAGGTCCTCCCAGAAGAGGATAAAACAGGATTAGAGGAGCAAGAGGTTTATTGGGGAAACATCTGTGAAGGGTAAAGGGAAGGAAGCAGGAGTCAGCAGGGAGAGTCTCAGACTATGGTGCAGGTCTGATAGTTGTGAAAGAAGAGGAGAAGGAAGGATTGTATAGGAAGAGCCTCAGACCTTCTGAGTAGTTCTAAGACAGTCTTAGCCAAGCCATTCGGTGAGTCTCTGAGCAAAGATTGCTCTTTAGGGGAGTGTTGCATTGGGAGGTAATGGTTTTGTTCCAGTACTCCATTGCACTCAGTTGTTGGCTGGAAGCAATCAGGGAAAGCGTGGTCTTGGGGTGAATGCTGAGGCATATCTGAGGGTGCAGCAATAGGAGACTCCCTGCAGTGGATTCTGTTGAAGGAGATCTGGATGGAACACCATCATGACTGCTGTGAGTGGGCCCATAGCTTCTCTGTGTTTTTCTGCTATGAAGCTTTTTCCAAAGCTGATGAAGTCCATTGGACTTGCACACACACTCAGCCCAGAAGTGCAAGGCCACTCATGCCTCTGGGGCATGGACCTGTGGATGAATGTGCAGCTTTCTATCTAATGCATATTCATATGGTGCCTCAGAATGTCCCCAGTAGGATAGAGCCCAGTTGCCCATAGCAGTGACCCTCTCATCAATGCATCCTTTATTGTAATTTCCTCCAGTTCCCACTACCTCACTCCTGCTTGGGGGGATCACTCTACCTACCCTCACACAAGTCTTCATCCCAGAATCTGATTTTGTGGGCTGATCAGGATAACATGACTGAGAAGCTGAGCATTTGGGTTCTCAGGCAATGTGAGAGAACCTTAAGATGGGGATGACACTCCAGGGTATAGGGCTAAGATTCCTACTAAGGTGAAACTCAGATGCTGCAAGGCTTGTTTCCTTAAGGGAGACTGGGTTATCAAACACAGTCTATTTTAAAGTGCCTTGTCTTTTTGAATCACAAGGTGGTTCTCATTCACTTCACAGGGTCTCTGGTCACATGTTGTTTAACCTTTCTGCCTCATTTTGCTGACAGTACATCTCAATCTTTTAAAATTCATGCTACTCCTGGATAACCATCAAACTTCTCAAGATCTTCCACCTGTCCCAAGTCTATTCCTTAAGGCTAACCAGCCTGGGGATCACTGTTCTGTCTTCTGTGTATGGCAAATAGTGAGACTTCCCTGAACACTTCTTTCTATATTTATAAGAATTATTGCATATCATAGCTGCATGTGAAATTATATTACAATGCTTTCATACAAGTTGTCTTCCCCTAGACATCAATCTTCTTGCTTTATTTTAATGATTGCTACATTAGAGAAATGGAAGAGTGGCTTTTCTCCCCTTCTTCGCTTCCACCTTCCCTTAGAGTTTCACTACTGATGGGAAGTGATCTTTGATGAGATAATAAAGAGCCAGATAATTTTATTAGCCTCAGAATTTGTAGTTTCTGCTGCTGGTGCCCTGCTTGCACCTTCCCAGCCACCTGCATCTGCATTCTGTTGCCTGCAGTTTATTCTGGCAACAGAAGACACTTTTTCTTGATGGTAGGAAGCTCTAGGGAATTAACAGCCCCTAGGAGTAGCCCTCAACTAATGAATATCCCAGTTCTTTGAGGTGTTTATTCTACATCCGCTCCCAGAGTATCCCTGTGGGTGGCACTAAGCTCAAGTGGCCCTCCAGGGGTAACTAGCTTGAACCCTTCCACATCCCATTTTTCCATGCCTCTAACCATGTTTCCTGGCCACTTCCCAAGGAAAACTGTTTGTCCCCAGATCTTTGTCTTGGGATCTGCTTCTGAGAGAACCCAAATTAAGATATAACTTGCTGCAGCTCTGCTCTGAGAACAGTTGAGTAATCCCAAGGGAAAGTGTTTGGAATACACAGAACAAAAACTTCCTCCAGCAACATCATGCTGCCTCTTCAAACGGAGCCAGGACCTTGGGGAGGGAGAAGGAGAAAAAACTGTGGGGCTTGGGAAATCAAGAGATAGAGGAAGGAAGCTGATAGTAAATATATTGGTATGGTACTCCTGAACTCTCTCTGAAGAGAACTGATGGAGATGCGATAGAAAAGTAAAGTGATGTAATATACCATGTGCTCAAATCTTCTAACTATAAGAATGATCACTTCTTGAAAATGAGTGAACCTAATCCTTTTTTGGGAAAAGGCAGGCTTAATCAGGGGTATCCTCCATGACTGTGTGTGGGGCTATGGCTCCCTCCATATCTATGATAGCATTGGTTGATGAGGATTGAAACCTATTGGCTCTTTCTCTTTAACTGGGATTCCAGGGCTCTTTGATTCTTTGACTAAAACATGTGTCCAGACCAGGAGGCTCCTATCCCCTAATATCACTCCCTTGATTCATTGTGAAGGAGAAAGCTTTTGCCTGGTGCCCACTGGAAGCTGACAAATCAGGTTTCTTTGGGTGGTGCTGCTGGGCTGGATCATGCTGAAAGGTGATCGCTTTTTGAAAAATCTATTTGATCATTAGCAATTTTGATGCTGATATTTATTTTTCTGAATCTTGATCCAAATGGAGATGATTGTGTGTTGAAGAAGAAGCCTGGGGAGTGTAGAGGTGGAAGATTTCTGAGCAGAATTAAGCAAAAATATTGGATGGAGGTAGAAATATTCTCCTTCTGATGGCAGGAAACCCCTAAGGATTCCTTCCTGCAGAATTTATACCTGCCATGTCCATGCCAAACACTTCCAGGGGCAGCCTGTTTCTTCTGTTACTATTTTATATAATGAAGTTTCTCTTTAGGGGGTGTACATTATAGCTAGCTCATAGTTCTGAAATGTCTATAAATACTCACAGATTTAAAAATTACATTCATGCAGGAACCTGCCAAAGGAAACAAAGGCAGGTCCCCTCAAGACATGGAACACGCTTAAGTCTCTGTACCCTTTGGGGAAAGTCCCTCACTCATCCCAGTGCAAGTCACACTTACCACACTCTCTGCAGCAGAGGGCCATATTCCGGCCTTGTTAATACTGTACAGCGATGTCTCCATACTATATTCATATCACATGATATAATAACCCTATATCAATACACAGGGTTGTACACACTGCCGTGAATACAGCAATGTACACAACCATTGCTTTCAGTATCACACCATCATTATGGCATTTTCCTGTTCATGACCATCTAACCCAAACTGATGGGAGTCCTGTAGCCTAGTTACCAACAGGATATGGAATGAACACATGCAAGATTCCAATAATCCCAGATGATACAGCACACAGGCTTGGATTATATCATGCAATGCTACATACTCTTATTGCCCTTTACAGAGATTCATAAGCCAAGTCCCATGTAAGGGCTGCTGAAAATAGATTTAATGCATTCAAAGCTGCTGTAGGAATCAGCGACATGCACGTCATACCCATAGCTTTACGCTTCTGCCTATGTTGCAAAAATGGCGGGATACAGCTGGTGCTATAAAACCTTGATTGGAATATGGTCTGAAAACTTTGGAGGACCTGGACAATGACTAATGGTTGAAGTTCACTTCATGGCCCATGAGTGGCAATAAATAACTTGTTTAAAGATGTTGATTCCATACTCATTTTGATTCTGTGGGTAATTGATGAAATCCCCAAATTCAGAGATGCTTGGAGATGCCTTGAGAAAGCCATGGATCCCAAATGGTTTCCTTTTGTGAAGGCAACTCGTCATCTGGATGCTGTGAAAAATCATTGCAAGAGCCTTTCCTTGGCTTGCCTCCACAGCACTATACCATGCCTCAGAAACAAGCTCCACTGTGAAAAACTACCACTAAGGGAAAGCCATTCCAGGAGGGATATATGAAACTTAAGCTCAAGGATACATAATGCAGAAAGCTTGGATGGACTGATCAGTCAGCATTTACAATGAGCAGTGGGAAATGCTGCAGTCATGTGGAGTGACTCATGAAATTGTCCGGGCAACTCTTGGAGACAAAAGAGGAGAAGGCGAGTCACCATCATCTGCAACAGGCAACAGTCTGTAGGAATCCAGAGGATAAAAAAAAAAAAAGATTGTATTCATGCAATAGAATAGAAATGAACAAACTGGTTCATTTGTAGGCTTGTAATCCTTGAGGTACATGGTTCTTTATGAAGCATTTGATTTTCAAGCTGTTCGCCTTTGACAGGCAAAAAGCAGCCCTCTCTGATGTGCTTGAATATCTCTGGGAGGTTAGTGGAACCACACAGCAGAGGTGGGCATAGGGGTGTTCTAGGGACACCACTTTGTGAGAAATACTGATTTAAAGGAACAAAGTGAAAATCCAGGGATAACTTTCATTGCAATAACCAGCATCCCAGCTTGGAAAAAAAAAATCTCAAAGCCTACCCCCAACCAACATCAGCCTCCTGGAGTGAGTCTGAGGACTGGATTTTAAAAATCTCCTTTCCCCATGACTCTCATCTATACTAAAGTTTGAGGATCTCTGCTTTAGATAGGAAAGGAAGCCATGAGTGGAGGAGGCAAACCTCTCTTTAACTTTCTGATTCAAATATTCCGTTGCATGTGTCTGATTTCTTTTATTTTTTTTTCTTTTCTAAAAACACACAAAGCAGCCCTGTGGAATGAGAGGATGAAAAAGCCAAGAGCTTAAACAAAATCAAGGAGTTTCATATGAGAGATCAGGGAATGTGACTCATATTTAACATGTTGGCAGGCTTATGACCCTAATTCTATTTTTTTTTCTAAAATATGAGTACTTATGGAGTCGAATTCAAAAAGCATGTGAGAGCTTCAGCTGAAGCAGGACATTCAAAAGAAATTTTAAGGCTTGTAGAAGCGTAACGGGGAAGGAATAACTTACTTCCAGCTATCCCCTGACCTAGGAACACGCTCACTCTGCTCCTCAATTAGAGCTCCCTACTGCAATGGAAGTCAGTCACAGCTTAGTACAGATTTGTTCACAGGATACTTTGATTTTCAATAGCTAAGTTAGATTTAGGGAGTGCAGGGTCACTCCTGCCTGGGGGAGGGCCTCTCTTTGGGCAGCCAGAAAGTACTGTGAGTCTGAAGGGTGAGTGGAAAGGGGTGTTTACTGCATAATTTTGCCTAAGGTCTTACCTGCTCCGTGTGGCTTCTGTTTTCGGTTATAGGGAAATTTTATTAGAAAACTAACCTAGAAAGTAGAGTGTTTCTCATTGATCCATGTGAGGATCAAGAATTTGTTGAAGGAGTATCTACAGCCAAATTTAAGCCCAAATTAAAGGCCTTCTAGGTCAGGGAATTTAGAATAACTAATGAGCTCATAAATGTGCAAAGTAAACCCACAGCGAAACTCTACTCCATCCCTAAGTATAGTATATAGCAAGAGATATTCAACATTATTAAAGGGTTCACTTTGCAGAGAGATGGACGTATATCCTCGTTCAGTTTTCCCCAAGCCATATGAGGTGATACCTTAAGTTGGCTTCTCTCCAAAGAAGACCCCAAGCTGAAGACTCAGGTAGTTTATTTGGGATGTGCTTCAAGGAGGCCTGGTAATGGTGTGGGCAGGTGATCCAGTGACGGGAGGGAAGCGTGATCACCCAGGGTGTCCACCCACTGCCTCCCAGCCCTGATTGGCTGACAGCTGCTTTTGGAGCATTAGTTCTCTGGCATTTGTGCCCCTACCCCGACCACCTGCAGTTGAGCTCACTTCTGTGGCCAGAGAACAGCCTCAGGCAGGAAGTTGTGGTCTTTCTGAAACTGTCCCCTGGCAACTTACTGAGGAGGATAAGTGATTGTGGTGAGGCCTGACAGTGCTGCAGGTGAGCATTACTTCCACTTGAAAGATGACAAAATAGAGACTTCTAGAGGTTAAAGAACTCCCAAAGCCAGATAGATTATCTTACCCAGATCTGTCAGACTAAGACCCTACTTGATGTTTTTTTCTGTTAGAACATGCATTCAAGAGGATGCATGCATTCCTCTCTAAAAGGAAGCACTAATGGAGTCCAGAGTCCCTTGAAACTTTGCCTCCATCTTCAAAGTGATGCCAATGGCCACCAGAGTAAGGAAGAGCAGATTGTAGCTTTGACAGGGCCCCACAGTAGCCCTGGAACCTCCTTTTGCCTCTGTGACACTGCTAGTGGCAGCACCCATAGGCAGGAGCGGTCTCACAAGAGCCCCTGTATGCCTCACAGAGCCTGGTGCCCATGAGGGTCCTCACTCTGTGGGATCCCATACTTATGGTCCAGGACAAATGTCTCAATGCAGCACCTTCTCAGTTGTCCCTCTGGGCTCATTTCCCCCTCTTCCAGGTCTGGCCACAGAATGATAGACATTGATAGTCTGGAAGAGTCCTTATGGCTGCCAAATCAGGCCTGAGGGGTGGAAAGACAATAGCAATGGCAGACACCGATCTGAGACTAATATACAAGCAGCCAGCCCTGAACTCTCTCTAGTCCTGTCATCACCCACAAAGCCAGGGCCGGTCCTGCCCTGTTCCCACAAACACCTCTACCTGCTCTTTTGCCACTATCTTCTTGGGTAAGGCAGTCCCAGGTGATCACTTTCATAGCATGATGGCTAAAAGCATATATTCAAGAGCCAGATCCAGGTTCAAGTCCCAGGTCCACAGCATATCAGCCTCTTGGGTAGGTTAGCTGCCCTCTGTGATGGAGAAACTAGTTTCTCACTGTGTATGAACACAGACCCTTACAGAGTCACTGCCATATTAAACGAGCCAGGCACTTACATACAGTAAGTGTCCAATAAATATTTGCCATGGTTATATTGTAGTTATTGTCACTGAACCATCAGGGCAAAGGGAGAAGGTCAGTGTGATTTGTCCCTTCGGTGCTTCTCAAAGATGATCTATGCCCACCCCTCCCCAAGAATCATATCAACAGTTACTAATCAGCGGTTGTTCTATATGTCAGGTACTTTACAATCATTTAATCCTTGTGACAAACCTGCAAAATGGGTACTGTTGTGTCTGGGCCACAAATGAACACTCTGGCTCAGAAATGGGAAGTAAATTGCCTGGTGTGGCATAGGCAAGGCACACTGAGCTGCTCTGGCAGCCAAGCCGCAACCTAAGCTGAACCACCATAGCCTCTGTTCAAAGCCCTGCAGGCCTCACAGGGATCCTCAGGGATCCTCAGTGTCTCTGAGGGCCTCAGATGTTAACATTGTTTGCCCTGGGCTTTTGCTAATGAGGAAGTAAAGAAACTGCTATCAGGGCACAAAAACTGAAATCCTGATGGCCCAGGTCAGGGAGGGCATGTGGTGGGTGAGGGTTGCTACAGAATGAGCTCTCCTTCTGATCCTTAAAAGCTAATTCCTTTTTGATTTTTCCTTTCTCCTTTGGGGTACCCTCCAGGTGGCATGGTCCAGACCCAGCCTTCCCACTGCAGGGTGGTGGGGATGCAAACTCCCTGTTTCTTGAGCTGCTGTGGAAAGCTGGCTGTAGCTGGGAGCCTGTCCTGCACATTTCACCACCCTGTGCCTAGGGCTGAAGGTTAGCACCCATCTTGACCTGGGGCTGAGGTCACTCTGGAGGAAACTTCTGACCTCCAGAGAAGAGCTGCAGCCCATGAGGCCTGGGCAGATGGTAGCACTCGCCGTATGCCTCTGAACATTGTCATCAATTGCAAAGTAAAATCACACCACAGGAAGACTTGGGCAGGTGTTTGGAGGAGGAGCTCAGACAGGTGGGCTGTGGTGGCATTTTCTTTTCCAGGCGCTGCCTGCTTGCTATTTGATTCCCAGGGCTGCACTGCACTCACAGAGTGCTTCTCTCTTTCCCTTCCCAAGGGTATTTTCTGTGTGACTTAGAATAAGTATTGGGTCATGTGGATGTTACTATGGCAACCAGTGTTTTAAATAAAAATAGTGTTACACCCCCGGTAGCCTGTCAGTGTGAAATGTGCCTATAGGCAGTGAAAGGCTGTTGGCATTTGCATCCCTTCCATTCCTAGCAGCATCCTTGGAGCACCCCCCTAGGCCTAGAGGGCAGAATCCCACCTCTGACACAAGGGCTGGGCTCCTGAGTAGCTTGGGCAGTAGGTGGGTGGCTTGCACAGGTAGATGTCCCTCAGCTGGCCAGGGGCCCCTGCCTGGTGCTTCCTTCCATTACCTCTGCCAGCAGCAGAAGGAAGCTGCTGTGCTCTAAGTCTTTCTAGACAGAAACTTTAACTGATTAAAGATGGGCTTTGTCTCGGAGTCTACTTCTAGGGGAACACAGACTGAGACAAGGAGTTATGTGCAAGTCATTTGTTTGGGAGGGGATCCAAGGAAGCAGCAGTAGAGAGGAGAAGTGAGAGAGGAAAAGGAAGGCGACCAGTACAGGTGTATTTTCAAAAGTGACTGCTGTGGGAAAGTGGGGCTTAGTCCCACAGAGGAACCTGGGAGACCACGCAGCACACAGAATTCCCCCAGGGACAAGGGAGTTGGCACATTTATTTAGTCCCCCTCTGTCACTGGATGAGGGTTTCTCCCAGGCATGATTTACTCTCTGCAGTTCCAGTATGACCTTTGAGCAATCAAAACAAAAAACGAAGCCCTACAGAAGTTCTTAGAGAGTGGGTAGGCAACAGCCTGTAAGGTTTAAAGGTGAATACCTACCTAGAGGATACAGGCAGGGTGCCATATCTCCTGCTGTGGGCCTCCAGGATGTTAATGAATTTCCCCAACTATCAGAATTGCTTTCATGTTGGGATGAGGAGCTTAATTTGGAAAGTTAAAGGAACATGAAATGGCCTTTAAAGATTTCAGTAAATCCTGAGACCTTTGAGGGCCTGACGATGAAACTGTACTCTCAAGGCTGATTGTCCTTCATCATGGTGCTGGTGGCAGGTGTGGGAGGGGTTGGGTGGGGAGGGATTATTCTCTTTTGGAGGAAAGAAAAGCAGCTTTATTATATCCCAAATAAGTAATTTTGGAAGTGTTTGAGTATATCCTTCTTGACTCCTTCTGATACTTGGGAGGATGAAAAAAATTTAAGATTAGGCACAATGATACTGAACCCAAGAAAGTCAAATTAAACTCTTAGGGCAGGAATGGATGGTGGTTAGGTGGAAATGAATTGGAGGTACATTTGAGCTCTTGGCAGGAATTGGAGCAGGGTGGGCACTTTTTCTCCTCCCATTAGATTCTGTTGGATGCTGTGGGTAGAGTTAGCCACCTGGCAGGTCCATCCACCTTCTGATGGCAGGTACCCTGATCTTGCTTTAAATACAGGGTCAGTGGGTCTGTCTATCAGTGGAAGAATAGTTGCTTCTGAGAGCACCCCACCACCTCCTGGTTCAATTAGACACCTTCTCCTTGGAATCTGAGCCCTGAGTGGGATGTTACAAGGACTGAAATTTGACTGGAGCTTATTGCTGTCAACAGTGGTGGTCTGAAAAAAAAAAAAAAAAAAAGAGCTTACTAATTCTCAGAGATTGTGAGCCATCAGGTTCTTATCTTTTCAGAGTCTAGTTCTTTAGCTTTTCCTTAAGTTCTCTGAGTATCCCATAGCATTCCAATGCATTCTTATGCTTTTTCTTATCAAATTTACGGGGGTCTTTTGGTTGCAATGGAAGAGCCCTGAATGATCCTGATTTCTTTGGAGGATTCCACTAGGATTAAATATCTAGAGATTGTCAAATGAAACCTGATGGAAACCTGTGTCTGTTGCCGCTACTTTGTGCAGTAGGTACTGCACAAAAAGGGAGGAAGGGAAAGATGTGTTAGTGTCCTCTTTCAGTGGACCCAGCTGAGAGAGAAGCAGGAGTGAGAGGTTTGCATGGGACAGGAGGAGTGGGGATGCTGTGAGAGAAAGAGAGGAAGCAGGATTGGGCAGAGAACCTCAGCCTGCGGTATGACCTGATGGTCTCAGTCAATTCAACATTGAGCTCCTGCACACAGGTTTCCCCTTAGAGATGCCCTATGCTGGATAGAAATGACCAGGCCCTAGTACTCTGCTGTGCTCTGTCTTTAGCTGGGGGCGGCCCAGAAAGTGTACAGCCTCTGCTCAAAAGCTAAGGCATACTTGAAGGCTCTGCAGCAGGACACTGCCAGCTCACTGTGCTCTTTGTGGCTGAACAGCAAGTCCTTCCTGGTAGGGAGATCTGAGCTGCATAGCTCCATGGCTGCCTTCCACTGCGCACACAGTTTTCTCTTGACACTCTGCTTTATCTTGTTCTCAGGCCTCTCACTTATCCTGTGAGGTTGGTGTTATTTTCACTCCCCCAGTTTATGAAATTGAGACTTAGCTAGTTACTGTCCCCTAAGATTTTCCTGCTAGTGAGTGTGAGTGCTGGGATTGGGACCCAGCTATGTCTAACTCAAAGGTTCCTGCTTTGATGTACTGTGGCAGTGGCCATTGTTTCAACTGCCATCATCCCCACAATAAGGACTTGGGTTCTGCAGCTTCAGGGGCTGCTCATTGCCTCCTGAGCAAATGCTCTATTTGGGTGGTGTGTATGTATAGGCACCTGGATCTGTCTTGGGTTAAAAACAGAGCTTTCTTTTTAGCAAGTGAGTAATATTCCATTGTCTGGATGTACCATGGCTTACTTATCTGTTCACCTACTGAAGGACATCTTGGTTGATTCCAAGTTTTAGCTATTAAGAATAAAGCTGGTATAATATAAACATCAATCTGTAGGTTTTTGTGTGGAAGTACGTTTTAAACTCCCTTGGGTAAAACACCAAGAAGCGTTATTGCTGGGTCACATGGAAAGAATGTGTTTAGTTTTGTGAGAAAATGACAAAACATCTTCCAAAGTGACTCTCTCATTTTGCATTCCCACCAGCAGTGAATGAGAGTTCCTGTTGCTCCACATCCTCATCAGCAGTTGGTGCTGGCAGCGTTCGGGACTTAGATTATTCTAATAGGGGTACAGCAGTACTTCACTGTTGTCTTAATGTGCATTTCCCTCACCGCATATGATGTGCGGCATCTTTCCCTATGCTTATTTGTCACCTGTATATATTTTTTGGTGAGGTATCCGTTCAGGTCTTTGGCTCATTTTTAAATCGGGTTGTTTATTATTGTTGAGTTTCAGGAGTTCTTCATATACTTTGGATAACAATCCTTTATCAGATAGGTCTTTTGCAGTATTTCCTCCCAGTCTATGGCTTATCATTTCTTTCTCTTCACAGTGTCTTTCACAGAGGAGAAAACTTTAATTTTAGTAAAGTCTAGCTCACCAGTTCTTTTTGTTTTTTTGAGATGGAGTCTTGCTTTGTTACTCAGGCTGGAGTGCAGTGGCATGATCTCAGCTCACTGCAACCTCCGCCTCCTGGGTTCAAGCAATTCTCCTGCCTCAGCCTCCTGAGTAGCTGGGACCACATGCACATGCCACCATGCCTGGCTAATTTATATATTTTTAGTAGAGATGGGGTTTTACCATATTGGTCAGGATTGTCTCAAACTCCTGACCTCAGGTGATCCACCAGCCTTGGTCTCCCAAAGTGCTGGGATTACAGGGGTGAGCCACCACATACTTATCAATTCTTTCTTTCAAGGATCATGACTCCGGTGACATGTCTAAAAAGTCATTGCCAAACCGAAGGTGATCTAGAGCTCTCAACCTACAGAAAACATGGAAGCACCTCAAATGCATTTTACTAAGTTAGAGAAGCCAATCTGAAAAAGCTACATACTGTATAATTCCAACTATGTGGCATTCTGGAAAGGCAAAACTAAGTGAAATGATCAGTGGTTGCCAGGGGTTAGGAGAAAGGGAGAGATGAATAGGTGGAACGTGGAGAATATTTAGGGCAGTGAAACTATTCTGTATGATACCATAGTGGAAGACACGTCATTATATGTTTGTCAAAACCTATAGAATATACAACATCAAAAGTAAAAAGATCAGTGGTTGCTAGGGGTTAAGGGAAAGGGAGAGATGAATGGGTGGAGCACAGAGAATACTTAGGGCAGTGAAACTATTCCGCATGATACTGCAGTGGAAGACACATGCCATTATATGTTTGTCAAAACCTATAGAGTATACAACATCAAGAGTGAATCCTAATGTAAACCATGGACTTTTAAGTGATAATGATGTGCTATGGTAGGTTCATCAATTATAACCAATGTACCACTCTGGTGAGGGATGATGATAACAGGGGAGGCTATGCAGGTATGGAGGAGGGAGTTCATAGGAAATCTGTACCTTCCACTCAGTTTTGCTCTAAAAATATAATCCATTAAAACAACAACAACTCCCACGCTTTCTTTTGCACATGCTTTAGTTTGGGTTCCCTCCAAAGCAGATGCTGTGGCAAGTAGTTTACCTGAGAGGACGTTCCAGGAAGCAATCCTGGAATGAGTTTGTGGGGGAGGGAGGTGTAAGAGAGGAGAGGAGTATGAGCCAATATTGAGCATCAGTGAAGCAGTCCACATGGGCAACTGGGGCTCCCTCCTGCTGGAGACCATCTGAGGAACTGTGCAGAATGTTGGGACAATTTTGACTTCCATTCCTCACTGGCGGAATACAGCCCTACAGGCGTTGGCTCCCAGGCAGTTGGCGATTATGACCTGTATGTAGGCTGAGCAGCTCCTAGGGCACCAGGAAGAGCTTCAGGTATATAGCTGGGGACGGGTGGCATGGATGCAGTCAGCATGCAGGGAAATGTCCATCACAGCCTGGGTGGGGCATCCATAGCATCTGCCACATGCATATTCAAGGATTATGGAAATAATCTGACTCCAGTTTTAGGGTGTATGACACTTGTGTGGTTTGGGATTCAGGAGAAGTAGCAGTGATTGCTATACCTGTTGGGACACTGTATGAGTGTTCTACTGTTGTCATAAGACCACAGACCAGGTGGCTAAAACCACAGGAAGGTATTTCTCACCATTCTGGAGTCTAGAAGTCCAAGATCAAGGTAGTTTGGATTGTGCGGTTTCTCCAGAGGCCTCTCTCTTTGGGTTGTAGAAGGCCATCTCCTTGCTGAGTCCTCACATGGTCTTTCCTCTGTTAACTCACTTTTCTGGAGTCTCTTCCTCTCCTTAGGAGAATACCAGTCTTATTGGATTAGGGTCCCACCCTTATGACCTAATGTAACCTCAGTTATTTTCTTAAAGGTCCCATCTCCAAATACAATCACATGAGGATTAGAGTTTCAACATATAAATTTTAAAGGGACATAATTAAAGCTGACAACAGGACCTGGTTCTGGGCCATATTTCCTCTTTTTACTGAACCCGGAAAGAGTTAAGTGAGAAGCTTAGAGTCACAAAGCTTAAGTTGAAATACGATGCTGAGTCAGAAGCAAATCTGTCCACCCAGGGACTGCACACATCCATGGGCATCACGTCCCTGAAGTCTTCTGACCTTGGCCCTCTCTCCTTGAGAATCCCAGAGGCACCTGGCCATCCATCTTGATGCATGGATTCCAGGGCCTGTGCAAGAGCTTCCCTTTGTTCTCATCTGGGAATCAAGAAGGCTGGGCCAGGTACCATTCCTGTTCCCCAGTCCTTTTTTTTTTTTTAGTGTTGGTGAAAATTTTAGGAGGTGGAAATGGGTACTTGCGTTTCTTGGGATCGTACATTGGAACAGTTCATCTAGAAAGGCGATTTGGTGGGATGTTTTAAAAGCTCTAAAGATGTACACATGTGTAGATATTCTAGGACGTTCCTAGAAGGGGACAACCAGGGCCAAAGATTTACCTACAGGGAGAATCACTAGTGTCGGTTTCTCACATTTTCCTTTTATAAACATGCCCAATACCAAGAGACCGAATAAACAAATTATGTACCTTATTCAATGGAACACAAATACATAAAACGTAATTCTGCAGAGAACATTTAATGATTTGGAAAGATTTTTCACAATGCCACATGCAAAGGCTAATTTCAGAGCAACCCGTATTGTGGTTCCATCCATGTTAAAAAAAAATACAAAGATCTAGATGGCTAATAAACCAGGAACAACAGTGGTCACTTCTGAGTAATGGGCTTGTTGAAGATTTAAAATCTTTATTTTCTAAAGTAACAATCTATATGTATTGCTTTTGTAATAAGAAAATCCACAAAACACTGTTATTTTGAATAATTTACCTAGTTTTGGCAGATGCTGCTGGCCAGGGAACTCTACAGTGGTTACTGACTTGTCTTCCCCTGCTGCTTGTTTCCACTCTCTATAGCTGAATGCTCACCTTTCCAGCTTCTCTGACTGCTGGCGTGGCCAGGTGATAGGCGTTCCACTTACCGAGATATAAGTGGGAGTCTGCTGGGTGGACATGGAAGTTTCTGGGAAAGCTAATGCCTCCTGATAAAAGGAAGGGATGCTTCTGGCCCTTCTACCTTTCCTTTCTTCCTTCTGGAATGTGGAAGTGATGACTTGAACAGCAGTAGCCCCTTGTGACCACAAGGTAATAAGGGTGGTGCAGCAGAAGGATCAAGTCTAAGCTTTTGATGACACTCTTAAATTAATGCATCAACTCTGGACTCCATACCTCCAGGCTTCTTGCCATGGGTGAGAATTCTGACATAACAGTACTGGCTGGCTCAGGTATGAAGGCTTTTGGCTACAAGACTTAAGGTCGCTCCTCTAGGTCCTAGATCATCCCTATCATTCCACACTGTCTCCATGGAGAGAAACAGTGCCTTATCAAGGTACTCTCTCCCCAAGCTGGCACTGTCCTCTTTCTGGCATTGCATGCGAATTTATTTGGTGGCTCCTGGGGGAAAGGAGCACTTCCCATCTTTTGTAGCATAGGAATGTGTTAAGCAGCCCTTGTGCCCAACGGAGCAGGGCCTTGTATGAGACAGCCAGTCAGCTGTCTCTCAAAACACTATGTGCTGGGCATTGTGCCATGTGCTGGGAGAGGCAAAAGAGCAAAACAGACTCATACCTTGTCCTTCTGAAGCTTTTCACTTTGTAGAAAACAATATTGAAAAGTCAGTTAATCCTTTGCACAGTCATTAGCGTGCAGTGTTTTGAAGAACAGGGTGCCATGCAAGTGTGTCCTGAAGGGGCCTGGCCCGGGACTCAGGGAAGGCAGCCTAGAAGCTCTTTTCTGTCTCTAGGCTCAGCAAGATATATCCCAAATTCCCAGGCTTGTCTGAGACAGCCTCTGCGTCACAATGCCAAATAGAAGGCATTTTTCCTTTTGTCAAAACCCTCGCCGGTGGGGCTTTATCGTCCATAGATGCAAAAAGAGGGAAATGGACTCAACAAACTTCCAGCTTCCCAGAGCTCAAATGCCACGTGAAAGCTGCTGGGAGAGGCCACCACAGAAATGGTACAGACACAGGCTGGCAAGGCAAAGCAGGGGCTGTTTGCTTCCCAGCCTTGGCAGAGATGGGTCCCACATTTGTTCAGAGGAAGAGAGACCTCTGCAGGGAACAGCGTGTGCAAAGGGCTTAGGTGTAGCCTGTGTGAGCAGCAGCAGGAAGGCCAAGTGGGGCTGGGGCGGAGTGGGGCACAGAGATGGATTCCATGTGGCAGTGAGCAGTGGAGGTCAAAGCTTTAGGATCCAGCTTATGTTTCAAAAGGATTTCAGGTCAGTCCTTGCCCATTCTGTTTGCTCTCAGAGTAAAAAAATCAAGAGGTCAATGGTGGGGAGATCTGGTAATCCATGTAGCAAGTTGCATTGATGGATGTGGCCTTTGACTTTACATGTACCAAGGTAACCTGAGCAATGAAGCATTTATTTTTGTTTTGAAGTATCTTTAAATATGTGCGACTTTTATAATCATAAAAAAATTCAAATTATAAAAAATGACGTGTGCTTATCCCTAGGGATAAGATTCCCAGGGGCTTTCACATTCTGTGCTGTATGTCAGCAGTCTTTTAAAAGTTTTGGTCCTTGAACAGTGTCATTTTCTATTGTTCTGTGGCTCTAAACAGAAATGGGTATCCCTCTAGGCAATGTACAAGAAGAAACAGGCAAAGACAGAAGAGTATTAACTCAGTTTCATAGTCACAAAGTCAGTTACACAGGCACACACGTACATACATGCATGCCCACACACATACACACACGGCTCCTTCCAGCTGGAGTCAGGCCTGAGGAAACCACCTTGGAGCTTCACCGCAGGAAGGCAGAGCTCTTTCTCTTTCCTCCACTTCCAGTGCTCTCTTCCATCAGCCTCCAGTGTTTCAAGCTTGAAGGCAGGTAGAAAACTTGGAAGGCAATCACACCTATGTTGCCTGTTGGCGGGTGTTCTGGAGAGCTGCCCAGGAAGGAGGGAGGAGGGAGTCCCTTTGGGCAGGGTTAGCTGCACACATCTTTGGAGTCTGACAACCTACTCACCAGCTGTGAGACCATGAGCAAGTTTTGGGACCGTTCTGAGCCTGTACCTCACCTGAAAAATGGGAATGATGACACTGTTTCCAGTCCCAGGGCTGCTCTGTGCCAAAACGAGATGACACAGGCCAAGTCCCTAGCACACAGTAAGTGCCAGTGGGTCAGTGGGGGTCACTGTCTTTGTTCCAGAGCACAAAGACCTCTGGCTCTGGAAACAGAGGGCCAGGCTGTGTGGTCTAGGACAGGCCGCTTTGCTTTGCTTCCACTTCTCCAACTGTGAGATGGAGCTGCAGCAGGACAAGGTGTTGGGGGCAGACATTTCTGCAGCAGGCTGCAGGTGTCCCTCACAGATCCTTCCTTTGCTTCAGTGGGCTCCACCTTGGTGCCCCTCATCTGAGACTATGACTGAATGGACTGCTGGCAGGCGCTTAGCCCTGGGCTCTACAGCACCCAAACCTGCTGTCCCAGGAAGTGAGGCTTCCCAGAGCTGAGGCCTGCTCCCAAGTTTCATCTTCTGTTGGGGCTCAGCCTCTGTTCTCGTTTTTGGCTGCTGTGCCAACCCCTAGAACTAGAGAGCAGTGGTCCAAGTCTCCAGAACTAAACTAGGATGTCAGGCAGCTGGATATGGTTAGGAATGAGGTTTTACTGCTTATTTATTTTGCTCTACTTTTCTATCAAAATTCTTTCCTGCTATGCCTTTTAAAATAGCGATTTCGAACTCTCTCATGGTCTGTGTGTGAGGTTTCTTCTGAGTTTTTTTTTTTTAAAGAAAACAAAGGGAATGGTGAAACAATTTTTTTTGCCCCTCCCTTTAACAAAATCTATCAAAAATTAACATGAAGGTGAAATTTTCTGACTTCAACTCTTTCCTCGAGACCTGTAAACTTTTCCTGAAATTTCAGCAGAGTGATGTGCAGTTTTGCTGATAGTCTTACCGCAGTTGGTGAGATGGAGTATGTAGAAATGCTTGCCTCTTAGCAATGACAAACACTCAAATTACCATATTTTCTTTCTTTTTTTTTTTTGAGACGGAGTTTCACTCTTGTTACCCAGGCTGGAGTGCAATGGCACGATCTCGGCTGACCACAACCTCCGCCTCCTGGGTTCAGGCAATTCTCCTGCCTCAGCCTCCTGAGTAGCTGGGATTACAGGCACGCGCCACCATGCCCAGCTAATTTTTTGTATTTTTAGTAGAGACGGGGTTTCACCTTGTTGACCAGGATGGTCTCGATCTCTCGACCTCGTGATCCACCCGCCTCGGCCTCCCAAAGTGCTGGGATTACAGGCTTGAGCCACCGCGCCCGGCCCCATATTTTCTTAAAGAGAGAAGCTACTTGCCTGAAGCCAGTACCTACCAAGAGAGAGACGCTTGGGGTTGAAAAGGTCTTTGGTTATGGCTTTCACGAGGAATATATAAAAGACCACGTATGAGGTCTAAGGTAAACGGCTAGCAAGAATTACCAGAAAAACAAGGAGATCTACCCCTACCACTAGCAAAAAAAAAAAAAAAAAAAAAAAAAAAAGTCCACCTCGAGATAAAAGTACAACAAATTTTGTCAAGTTGAAATGATATGATTGCCCATTGTGGTCTTCATGGCATTTTAGGGTCAGGGTTTCTCCAAGTTGGCTGCCAATCAAATGGCTTTTCATTGCTCAGACAGACCCAGGTGCTCTAAGCTGGGCACAGCTGACTTTTATGGTCCCCACTTGTTCATTAGGGAGATAGAAAATCAAAAGCAAGGGCAAGTGTGGGTCTGGGAGGACTGCTGAGCTCCAATCTCTGCTCTAGCAAGTAATGCCTCTCGTCCCTGGAGTACAGGCTGGCTCCTCAGTCTCTCTGCCTCTAGTTCCTCTCCTTAAAATGGGGTTGGTTTGGGTTCAGATTAAAGAAGTGAAAAGCCTTTAAAATGTAACTGTGCCATATACTGTGTTAAGAATTTAATAAATAAAATCTTAGACTTTATATTGATAGAAGGTTACTTTTACCTTCCAACTCCCCTGCTGTGAAGGGTAAGTGGATGTTCTGGCCATGTGTATGCGGGTGAAAATGGGAAGAGCCAGGTTATCACTGCTCAGCCTCTCTAGGGATTTACTTTTACAATTCACAAAAGTTTTGAGAGAATCATTATTCAACATACAGTAAACACCCTAAACTTTCCACACTTCTGCAAATGGCAGGCACAGACGCTCCACTATTGTGGCCTTCTAACCTTTGATACTTGAGGGGTTTTCTCCCCCATCTTTTACGCTATTTTGGTAGTTCTCAAAGTTGAGTGCACTGGCCTCACCCCAGAGCTGCTGACCCAGCAGGGGTGGGTGGGGCTGGAGAATGTGCATGTCTAAGGAGTTCCCAGGAGATGCGGGTGCTGCTGCTGCTCCAGAGAGCACACTTTGAGAACAATTGCTCTATGTGATATTAAATACACTCGGGGAACTCCTTTTCCAAACCCAGCTTTTCCCAGAAGAGCTGACTGGGGTCAGCAGATGTAACCAGCTTAAGACAAGGTGGCAGGTATAAAAGTGTATGTCTGGTGAGCTCCCTACATCACTGGGGTTTTTGGTTATCTACAACAAGCCTCCTGAGAGAGTCTTTTAAGTTGGAATGTGGCTAGCTGCAAAGGTAGGATCCCAAGGAAATTATAATACAGAGATTCTAAACTCAGAGCTTCAAATGATCACAAAATCAAGGTTTTAGAAAAGGGGGAATGGACACTCTGTTTCTTTCTGGCCAGGTGGCATTAAGAAGTCAGCCTGAATGGAAGGTCTGGAATGCTAAGGAGGGGAGAGGCTGTTCTCAGTGAGGTGAATGCACTTTGGAGAAGAAGCCACAATGTGGATGGAGGTCTGTGGCCCTGGGTGGGGCTCCGTCTGGATCTAAGCATGCGGAAGAGGCAGTCTAAGATTGTGCCCCCAATAGGCTAGGCTTGAGTAAACAGTTCTGGGCAGGGTTGGGGTGAGGCAGGTGGAGGGGGCACAATTTGCCTTTGCAGCCTCACCTCTGAAGGTCACTGTGCAAACTTTGAATGAATTCACCTGCTGAATACCAAAACTAATTAAGTAGAACATCCTCTGGATCTTAAATGGTTCTCTCATTCTCTCTCTGGACTTGACCCCATTTTATATTTTGTTAGGTTTTTAAAATCAGGTTCCATTATGAAGGGCTTTAAACAAGGTTAGAATCTACAAATGCACAAGGTGGAGAATACTGCCTGGTCTACCTGGTTTAAGAAACAGGAGTGGAAGCCTCTGAGAATGGAGAAGGCTTTGCTCGTCCCTGGAAGCAGCCCTGGACGTCTATCTTCAGCTTTGTCCCCTTCACACTGGCTCCTCAGCAGCAGGGAGCAGTGGCTCAGTACATGGACTCTGGGGCCACAGTGCCTGGGTTTAAACAGCAGTGACCCAAATCACCAAAAATATGGATGGTGTGGTCTTGGTACTTACCTGATAGGGTGGTTACATGACCTGCCTGCCTATAAGGAGGAAATGGAGGCACCAAGTACATGGCTAAATGCACATGGAGGGCTCAGGGCAGTGCCTGGCAGTTTCTACTCTGTAATTGCCTGCTGCTATTAATGATGATGACACTGAAAGGATCAAAGACCCAGGGCTTCAACAAAGAGCCAGAGTGTCTGACCTTGAAGAACACTGGGCTTGGGCTGTGCTTATCCATTCATTGAACAGATTTATTCAGTGTCTACTCAGTGTCAGACACTGAACTAGGCTGGAGGGTACAGCAGTGAATGAAGCTAGATGTCCCTGCCCTTAAGGAGCTTATGGCCAGTGAGAAAGACACAGATTCAGCAAAGATTCCCACTAATGAATGAGTAATGACAAAATGAGATGAATGCTCTGAAGGGATGGAATTCAGTTTGCTGAGCACATGGAGGAGCTGTTACCTGATCTGGCCTTCTGGGTAGTGGGAGTTAGCTCTGTCTGAAACCTGGAGGACAGTCAGGTATCAGTGATGGAATCTGGAGGCAGGTGGGACCCTTCTAGATAGGGCTGAGCTGAATGAAGGCCCTGAGGCAGGGGCCAGAGAGATCTTATGGAAAGGTAGGAGGGACACATCAGGAGTGGGGAGGGGAGTGCATGTCATTCATGGGTCCCACTAAAGTTAGCATTAGGACAACTCTTTAAGCAGTTATAAGGCCAGGAGTGGGAGGCATTCGCATGATTTAGAAGTACATTTTGAAAAGAACATTCTGGTTATAATGTGTAGAAGAGAGGAGGTTGAAATGAAAGCTGGAGAGATTGTAGGGAGACCCAAAAGGGGTAGAAGTGGTTCTGAAGCATCTCCTGGAGTGCCTGTAACACACAGTTCCTACCAGCTTGCTATCCCCACTGGAATTTTTTTTTTTTGAGACAAGGTCTTGCTCTGTCACCCAGGCTGGAGTACAGTGGTACAATCTGTGCTCACTGCAGCCTCAAACTCCTGGGCTCAAAAGGTTCTCCCATGTCAGTTACCTGAGGAGCTGTTGGGACTAGAGGAGTGTGCTGCCACATCCAGCTAATTTTTAAAAACATTTTTTTTGCAGAGATGAGGTCTTGCTATGTTGCCCAGGTTGGCCTCTGGAGATTCTGATGCAGCAGGTGCACGGTGGTCCCTAGGATCCTGCTTTTCCAGCATGATGAAGCTGCCGCCCATGGACCACACCGTGAGTGAATCTAGCTTAGAGTCTGTTCGTGGTAGGGGAGTTGGTAACTGGATGAATTCTCAGGAGACAGCAAGAAGCCCTTTCTGAAAACAGACCATTTTGTTTTGAAGATATTTGTCCCCAATCATAATTTAGTACAAATTTCAGAGATACCCTTAATGATATGGGGATGGGGTGATGGATAGAACTTCACAGAAGCAGACTTGCCTTCCAGAATTCTAAGGTGATACAGATGCAGGTGGCTCTGGTTAACTCAGCCTCTATGTAACCTGGGTGCTAAGCAAGGTTTGCATGGTGCTTGTTTTTGGTTTTCAGAGCAGCAAGAACCTTATACAAACACTGAGGTTATACAAACTGGGCCTCAGTTAATCAGAGTGGCTCTGGATCTCTGTCCTATAGAAAGCAAGAGAGAGGAACATTCTCCTTTTTATTAGTGTTTTATAAAGCACACTAGCCAACGTAGCCACTCCATCTTGAAAACTCTGGCCTGGGCTCTGAAAAATGGTGATGTCACACATAAGATTTAAGCTAGGCACAAAATGCTACCCCAACTCTAGTGACCTCGTTAGTTTTCCAGCTCTGCTGGGTCCATGCTGTAAGGACCTGAGGAAAGGAAGCCCATCTGTCAGCACAAGTAATGGAAAGCATTACCTCTGATGGAGTGTCTGGCAGATCAGTGCCCTAGGAGCAGTCCCATGCTTGGTTCTTTTCCAGCCCTCAGGTCGCTGGGACATGCACTTATGGACAGCTGTGGAATTCTCCCTGGCTGAGAAATAGATGCATTACCTGTATACATGGCCACAAAGAGCCTTCCTCTCTCCAGGAGTGCCCCTAAGGCCACCATCCTATCCTGTTATGAGTTCCTCCCTTCCCTCTATTTTGCCCTATTCAAAGCTACCATCACCGAATATCAAAACAAAGGTCCCCGCTCTGCAACCACTGTGTGTTTCAGCACCTAGGAGGAGATGTTCAATTGAGTGGCGCTGAACCCTCCTGATGGCCCATAACTTCATTTTCACAGTGGGAAGCCTGGTAGCACCATTTTCTCTGTAGGAAGCTAATGTTACCAGGTGTGGCCTTTTCTTTAAAAGTGGAACATTTGTGTTGGGGGATAAATAGCAGCCTCAGGAAGCCAGTGTCTGCAGGGGCGATGCAGCAGCCAGCCCAGACCTGGAAAGCCACATGCCTGGGTTCTGGAGCCGATGGTCCTCTGTGGCGGGGGGGTGTGGCTGCCTCACCAGTGGGTGCCCTTGCTGGTTCTGGAGCCGGAATGCTGCCTGTAGTGTGGTGCGGCCCTGGTGTTGTGAAGTAGCCGTTCTCTGATTGGCAACGGCCTGATTCACAACACCAGCTGCCCCACCACACCATGCTGGGGAGGTCTCTGGGTGGGCCGATGGGCACAGAGATGCCTCTGTGCTGCTGGATGAGGTGGAGAGGACAGAGAACAGCCAGAAGTGAGAGCTGGAAAGCAAGCAGATGCCAACATTTCACTGCCCTCCCCAGCCCCACCTGAGAGACTTCTGTTATGACTTTTGTGAACCTCCCCATCCCATGGGGTCACCCCCATCCCATAGGGGTATCCATGGCTCCAAGGAGTCCTAGATCCTGAACACAGACTTACCTGTGTGTTGGTATTTCTCTGGGAAGATTTGCCTTCAACAAATGCTCAGAGCCCTCCACAGCTTGAGTATGTCCACTGATGGGCCTTCATAGTATTTGGTGATCACTGCACCTCCCAGAACAAAGTTTTTTCCCCACTGATGCTTTTCTGGGAGAAATGTAGGGAATCCCATTATTGTGTTGTCAAATATAGAAACCAGATATGGTTCTTACTGCAAATTTTGAGTAAGAACTTTGCCTTGGCTGTCCCTCACCTCTCGATTTGAATGCTGTCCAGGGCCCCAAACCTGCAAGTCTATGCTTGGAATAGCTCCCATGTCTACTGAGGATGAGCAGGGTCAAAATGGAATCCCTCAAGAATGCAGAGCAATCTCCCTGACTCAGTCCTCTAGAGCCAGGAACACATTTCAAATAAAAAGTAAGGGTGACCTCCGAAGATTTAAGGCAGTCATACAAGCCAGCCAAAGCTGAGACTGGCTGAAAAGAAACCAGGTAGCCAACATGGAAACACTTAACTATCATGGTGCCTGCCTTCCCATCAGCAGGTGATCTGCCGGGGTGCTTCCTCCCCTGGCTTCAGCTGGTCCAGGATCCTGAGTGTCTGTAATAGGGAAACCCAGCAGTAAGATCACTTGGAAACTCTCCTTTTGGTATCTGCCTGGATTTCATCACCATTATGAAATTATATAGCATAAACTTGACGTGAAAATAGCATTTGAAGTTTAATCCCTATTTTCAGGTGTCAATAAACACTTTAAATGAACAGCTCTTTGGCCCAAAATGGCTCCTGCCTGCTGTGTGGTTCTTAGTTACCCAACCAAGAAAAATAACATTTCCCACTTTCTGCCGTCTATCTTGGAACCCACTTTATTTTAAGGACACAAACTTGGCAAGTTCCTAGTACTGGATGTGGCATAGAAGTTCTGCCAAAGTTCTTGCCAGAGTCGGAGAGTCGGGGGAAGCAGAAACTTTGAGTAATTCATCAGTCATAATCACCAGGCCATGTGAATCACCATGGCCTTCGAGTTCAGAAATGTCTGGATTTTCCTATCTGCAATCAAAGAATCTCTGCTGGGATGTTAGACTATAATCTCTATACCAGGCCTCTGTGGCCCACAGAATCCCAGGCTGGGAAGCTAGGTTCCCAGGCCAGTTTCTTCCTGCCAGGTTCCCAGGAAGGACATGGGACCAGATGTCAGCTACTGTGTACTGGGGCAGAAGTGCCAGACATTCTAGGTACTTCACACTCCTGAAATAACTGAATCTTCATCACACTCCATGAGGGTCATCAACTATCTCTGCTCACTGGGTCAGGAATGGGAAGTTCTGTAGGATGAAGGTACTCATGCAGTCAGTGAGCAGCAGGAGGAGCCGGGGTGGAGAGGGGACCCAGCTCCAGCGCAGCTGCCTTTCCCTGGTGGACGTGGACACGTCCAGGTGCCTCTCCCTGTTCAGATTGCTCATCTGTGAAGGTGAGCCCAGAGCAGATGCTAAGTCCACACCTCCGGCCCTGTATGCGGGGAGACTGCTCTCTGGACATGCAGTGTAGATAAGTGGGCAGTTGTGTGGCACCATGATTCAGTGCTGGGACTTTGGAAACAGGTAGGTCTGGGTATGCATCCTGACTCTACTTCTTCCTACCTGTGTTTCTAGGGTAAATTACTGAACCTTTCTGGGCTTCAATTTTATTATCTGCAAAAGAGTATAATAATAAGATCAGAAAACTGGGCATGCAGCAAATACGACATAAATGTGCATATTTGATGAGCATTGGTGTTGATTAATGGTTGGTTTTCCAAGCATCAGGTAGAGACCTGGAATTTTTTCTTTCCCAGGGGGCTGGAATTTCTGTGGACTGTCTTGGGGGCGGGGGGACCAACCACCACTCACTTTGAGAATGAGCAAGTGCCAGAAAGTGGGATTAACTCCTTGTAAAGTAAAGCAAGGAGACTGTGAATTGCTGACCAAGAGAGTACATGGGAAGGTCATGCTGGCACCAGGTAAAACCTGTACAAATTCCAATAAGTTAAACAACATAAACCCATATCCTGGCATTATCCCATCCCTGTGTCAGAGGGGCAAAAGGTGACTCAGGAATAGGTGAGAAGCTGAGGCCATAAACGGACACATCTGCAGCCAACTCCACTTTTGGTTTTGTTGAGAATCCACCAGTGCCCAGGAGGATACAGAGAGATCAATAAATCATCAACAAATGGCCATCATGTTTTATCTTTAAATGCTTCCAGGACTTGGCACCTTAAAGGGTAGGCCCAGGCCTGGCAAAGCCTCACACTCTTTCCTCCCCTAAGCCTCCATGTTCTCCTCCTTTCTCTCTGTGCTTTTTCAACTTCTCATATGAACCATGATCCCTCCCACCCTAGTGCCCTCACACAAGCTGCTTCCTCTGCCTGGAATACCTCTTTCCCAGTTCTGCATGTTGAATACCAACTCCTTTAAGCTTCAACTCCAGTCACTTCCTGGACCCCTAACCCCAGACCGGACCTGTCTCCTCTGTCACATGCTCTACAGGTATCTGATCCTCTTCCTTCAAAGCACTTCTCATGGCATGCGAGTGAAGTCTTCTTCACTTGACTCCAGCCTCATACCTGGGTCCCCAGCGTTGGCCATGTGGGAGATGCTTGATGAATACTGGTTGGATGAATGAATCATTTCAACCAAGACTCAATGGCCCAGTTATTCTTTTCTAACTGTTCAGATGAATCCCTCAAGAGAATAAATATGGCACCTAGTATTTTAGGGACATACACAGTTCTGTTCTGTAATGAATAATTTTACTTCAATAGACTGTCAGACCTAACTCATCTTCCTGACTCTAGGCTAACTCCATGCTGATCTGACTCACCCTCTCCTAAACTCCCCATTGCCCCAGGAGAGAGTGAGTCCCAGATCCTGCAGCCTCTTTTCTAGCCTGTCCCCGCCCGGTGGTGCAGTGGTGCCCCCTAGCATACCATGTGTGCATGCTTCTGTGGATCTGAACCTGACTGGAAGGTCCACATCCCTTTCTATCCAGAAAACTCCTTTTTCTGCAGTCCCAGGTCTGGAGCCAGCCATCAAGGAGGCCTTCCTTGCCCCTTGCTCAGCTTGCACTCTTGGCTTGGCCTCTGACTCTTGTACCTTTTGTGTCCTTCCATTTACCTTTTCAGTCTGTCTCAGTCGATGGTGACCTCGAGGACAGAAGCCATCATGGAGTCACTGGGCAAGTCAGCACCGACACAGCACCTGGAACACAGGGGCCTCCAGCCTGGATGTGCTTCCATGTCATGAGGAGGTCCTGCAAAGCGGGGGGTGTGAGGGGACCATGATGGTAAAAATCTGTTCTTTGTGTCCCCTAAGAATCATCAGAATGTCCAGAAAGTTTCAATATTTTGCCATATTAAGTGCATTTCTTCATCTCCATGGCCACCCAGACTCCCAGTGCAGAACTCCGCCACCTCTTGTCTGGTCCAGGTGGTAAGCGGCTAACACAACCTTCCCACAGCAGCCCAATTGACTCTCTTAAAATATGAATCAGATGTCTCTCTCCTGCTTCAAACCTTCATTTGCTCCCCATCACACATGGAATAAAATAATTCCCTGCAAAAGGCCACAAGGCCCTGTGGGTCCAGCCCTCCCTGCCCATCCACCGTCACTCCCCGCTCCTGGGCTCTGGCTGTGTTCTCTCAGATCTTGAAACATAGAGCAAGACCATATGGTGTCTTCCGCAATGTAAAAAAAGCAGGCCTTTCTTGTGGATAGAGCCTCTTTTGAGCTCAAGAAGATGTCACTGCCACTTGACAGGGTGTGTGACCTCCTGAGTGGCATGTGGGCTGAACCCCACCCCTCACCTGCCCCTGGATGGGGTGGCCTGCTGGAACACACCCAGCTCCCTCTCACCTCAGGGACTTTTTGCCTGCTATTGCCTCCTTAAGGACCTCAGCCACTCCAAGGGCACTTTAAGAGAATGCAAGATATCTAGTATTCCAATAATCCTGTGCTAATTCTAACCAGACCTTTTATCTATTATTATTTTCTAATTAGTCTTCCTTCACTACTGGCTTGGGAGGATCAGGCCAGCTAACTTTTTTTTTTTTTTTAAACATCACATAACGATTGCTTGGTGTAGGCAATACCAAAGACATGACATTTTTCTAAGCTTTATAACATCAGAGGTCTCAAATCAACAAAACATTTTTTGCCTGTTCTTGAAAAAGATGACTGCAACAGAAAAGCAGGATGTATTTCCTCATCAACCACTTCCTAGGGTTATCACGGATCAGCATGAATTCCATTCAGAGTCTGCCATTAGCCACTGACTCTGGCCAGCTCAGGAAGCCTGCACAATGAAGAGTGGGTGATTCAGGGCTGGACCCCAACTCCCAGATCCTGGTTTAGTCAGCTTAGGAGTGAAGTCCAGGAATTCATCCCCCAACCCCAAGGATTCTGATAAACCAGATTTGGGAACTGCTGCTCTAAATCTAGGGCTCTGTTAAAACTGATGTTCCTGATGAGCCTAAGCATAGTGGGAGTCTGATGTGGCTTTGACATCTGAAGAAAATTAAATTTTGTCCATGTGGCCAGTACTGTTGGTGCCTAGCACCTCTGTTCCTATATATAGGGTGCAACTCTTGGCTTAGGGGCTTCCTTGGGTCAGGAATGGGAGCAGGAGTATGTTCAGGCTGCGTGTGGGCTGGCTGAGTGCCAAGGAGTTAGCATTCCCAAGCAGCATTGACCAGTGACAGACAGGAGTTGGTGGATAAACATCTGGCTTTCTGGCCCCCTGGGTGGGATAACCCTGAGGTGTGTTCTACACCAGCTCACAGAGGTCTGCATGTGCCAGCAGCAGTAACTTGATGGATAACCTTGACTGGCTCCCTTCCCCAGTCTCTTAAAACTCTTCCTGGACCACCTCCCAACACTCAGCAGTGCAGTTAGTGTCAGTGTAAAGTGTATTCAAGTCCACTCATGGGTTTGAATGGGTGGATGCTTTGAATGAGTCGATGTTGTGCTGTTGCCAGGATGGAGCCAGGGTGAGAGGAGAGAGGCACCCTCCATGCTCATCCTGCTCTCATCTGAGCCAGACCACGGGTGCTTCCTGAAATTTTGCATCGTAGGCATCTTGCTTGCTCATTCCAGACCCCCCCTGACATTCAGGAAATCAGAATATAAGACTCAGAGAAGACAACCTATCCCAAGCAGATGTTTTCTAGGGTGTGCTGTATCTGTGTTTCTTCACTGCTTTTTCATAGACAGTGGCCTTCTATATGGAGGACCTTCTGGCTTCCAAATTCTGAGGTATTAGGATCATTTACATGGTCAGTAAAGCACACGTGCTATTGTAAGCATTTAAGACAACACATCTATTTTAAGATGATGGCAAAAAATCCAAAAGGCAACCTGTAAACCCTGTTTGTTTTACAGCCTATTAATAAATGAACAAAACAACCCATCTTGGCAGAAGCCTTCTAGGTGAAAAATAAAACTCCTGGTTCTAAGAGGCTGCCTGGCCTGCCGAGCCCAGCCCAGAGTTTATTAGCACAGTTAATATCGCATGCAAATAGATTTCCCTGCTTCGGTCATGCCAGTCCATTAATTCAGCCCCTTGTCTGCTACATCTTTATCCTTGGCAGGTTAATCCTGCCAAATGCCTTTGCTGTAGCACCTGTCACGCTGTGCCTATGTCCAACAATGCAATTTTGCTAATCCTGTTGTATCAGCTTTGTGGCCCTGTCTGGTCAATCCAATGGTGGAAAAAGTGCATATAAGGTTTTTGCCAAGATCTTTCCACTACTCTGGCACCCACCCCCTTCTATAAAAAAAATTATTTCAATTAAATGCTTTGAAACTCAACTGCAGTGTTGGACACCGGCCAACGGCCATGTCTTTCAGACAAGGATGTCACGGCACTCAGCATGCCTCCAAACCGTTTCTGGCAGCCCCACCCAATGTCAGCTGGACATGCTAAGTGAAAAGGGTTAAAACAGGAAGATCAGCTAAACATCTCTTTTCCAAGGCTGGAAAATCCTGTCCTGACACCAAATAGGTTTAATGTTTCACCCTCACAGTTATCATAAAGGACGTAAAGGGCTTGAGGATGGTTGAATAGAAAGCATGCCCATCACTTCTTACCTTTGGTGCTGTCCTCTTAAAGGCTTATGGAATCACTGACGTGAATTGTTAGATGAGGCACATCCCTTCCTGCAGTCACCTTTGTCAGGTATTCACCTGAAACAGGGAGGAGACGATTCTCCAGGCCCCACAGTACATTGCTCTTCTAGTTCATGTCCCAGTGTGGTTAAGAGCCTGGGTGGGCCTAATAGCCACATTTGCTCAGGCTCAAATCCCAGCTGAACCACTTCTACCTCTCTGACAACAAGCATGTTGCTTTACCTCTCTGGCCTCATTTTGCTCATCTGTAAAATTGGCATAACCACAGCACCGGCCACATAGGATTGCTGTAAGGATTCTTTGTTAATACACATCAGTCACTCAGAACAGTGCTGGTACACTTATAGCAGGCAGTGGGTAAATGTAAGCTGATATTAGCATAGACTGGAAAATTTGTCAAAACTCACTGACATTTGCACAGTACATATGCAGAATACATGGTAAAATTCCACATGGGCATGTCTTTTAGGGTCTTCAGATATGAACTGTACTCTCTTTTCTGAGAATTACAGAAATCTGGCTGCAAGGATGCCTCTCTATTCTCCATGCCTTCCACTGGCCTCTATGTTACCCCGGTAGCCTTTGGTGGATGTGAGGAAGCATTCTGGGGAGGATAAGCGCTGGGCCTGTGATTAGATTCCCCAGGGCCTGAGTCCTAGGACTGTTGCTATGTGACTTTGGGCAAGTTACTTAACCTGTGAGACTCTTACAATCCCCACATTAGTGATGGCGAGACTTGGTTTTACACAGCAGGGTTACTGTGAGGATTAAATGAAAAAGTACACGTGAGGTACATGGCATGCTGCTGGGAACACCGTAAGTGCCCCATAAAGAATGGCTGTTGTGGCTATGGAGCCCCTGCAAAGCACCTGGGCTTCCCTCTCCGATTCTCCATCCATCTGCCTCCTCATCTCCCACAGCTTTCCTGTAGATGTTCTAAGAGTTACGTGGGATTGGGGAGGGAAAGCTGCCAGCATGGGGCCTGGCTTCCAACGCAGCCGCTTGAGATGAGGTGGTGCTCACTGCTGCTAAACCACAGTTCACCCTGGCTGATTTCTTGCTCCAATAGCCTCAATGCTATACAGTTCTTTTTGTGTTACTCTAATCTTTGCTAGGGCTTATGGGTGGTTTTTAGATGCTGGTGTGCATGTATACATTTGAAAGCCCCATGTTTGGATGGAGCTGAATGTGCATCCTGAGTTAAGTGCCTAGGCATCACCATGTTAACTGTGAGGGCAGGACATTAAACCTATTCGGTGTCAGAGGGGTTAGGACAGGATTTTTGCCCTCTGTATGAAAAGTATTTTGCTACACAATAGAGCTGCATGCTTCCCTTGCCAACCTGGCCACTGAACACTGCCTTTTCCCTCCTGCTTTTCCCAGGTGCTGCTAGAATGTTTAATAAATAAAGTCTTATGATTAGTTGGGCACTTACTATGTTTCTGCTGCCAGCCTGGGTGCTTCACATTCATTATCTTCATTAATTCTAATTGGGATGAAATAGTACTGTTTTACCAGTTTCCCACTTAAGGAAATGGAAGCTTAGAAATGACAATTAGCTTACCCATAGCTAGCAAGTGGCCACAGAGACCAGGGGTTTTCCAGGCTACAGGGCTACACAATACATCTTTGATGTGATGCCATTTCATCTGATGGGCACTGGAGTTGAGGGTGGACCTCCTGAATTACCAACTCTCTTTAGCATTTATTTGTTCCAAGGAATAGCTATGCCACATGCAGTATTTTCCTCCTCCTTTGACTGTTTTGATGAATCTGGTACTCAGTTTTTAATTTTTCTCCTAGGGAGAAGATATGGCAAAAAACAAGACTCCTTTTCTGTAGAAATTAGGAAATTCCAGCATCTTAGCACATTTCACCCAGTGTGCTAAGAGTACTCTCTTGCCTGCCAATGATAGAATTAGCTGCAAGGACCCCTGTGTAGTTGCCATACTGCTCACTGGTCTATACATCCCAGTTCTAACCCTATACATCCCAATTCTGTTGCACTGATCTTAATCTAGTTTTCATTAACCAATCTATTGGATAGAATCAGTTTGCTAATTAAAACAGGACGGAATCAAGGTATTTGCAAAATTAGGAGTTCTGACTCTCTCTCTGGCCTCTGCGGCTCAGGTGAGGTCCTCTGAGACATGTAGGTATTGCCTTGGTGAGAATTCATGCTGAGAAGACAGTCCATTCATCTTAGGTCTTGCTTAACTAGCAGAATGTAAACACCTCTGAACTTTGCTTACTGGATAAAAGGCAGCATTAGCTTCTCATTAGCTTCCCATTGCATTTCCTCCTGCAGGATCAATCACACATCCAGCCCAGACACGTGGCCCCTGCTTGTAATTAATCTTGGAAAGGCATAGCTCTTCTGTGGATGGATTGCTGAATCTGAGCACAGCTTTCAGAGGGGAGGGGTGGGAGAAATAAAGGCTGGAAGCAGAATAATAAGCACCAGTGTTTGAGAAGTCTGCTCTGTGCCCTGTGCTGCAAGCAGCTTTTTTTTTTAGTGGTTGATTCACTGTCAGAAAATTTGCTTTTGCCTGAACGCTACTTAGCATCAGTGAGGGAATTTCTGATTTCTTCTTTTCCACAGTGTGAATTTAATGCCTTACCTAGTGGTGCTTTTTTTTTGTTGTTGTTCTTTTTTGGCCAAACTGAAGTTGTCTAAATCCTATCTTTTGGGTGGTTCTAGAGTTATGCTCAATACTCTCAAGACTGTCTGAAGGATGGAAGTTCTTGGGTTCCTCTATTCACAAGGATTTAACTGTGACACTTTCATACAACTGAAAGAGAACTGCTTTTGATCTCGTCCTTAGAACTCTGCTTTTCTAATTCTTATTTGAATTTTAAATGCTTTAAAGTTGTTGGATTTTTTTTTCTTTTTTAAAAATTGTGGTAATCTCAGTTACCAGGCTGGTAGAGGGCAGCTGGAAAGGGAGTGGTAACAAGGAAGTGAAGGTCCCATGAGTATTGATCATCAGCGATGGCTAGGACTTGAGGCACTAAGGATTGTCAGCTGTTTACCTTTTCTGAATAGTATTTGTTGTTATTTTGGAAACCAAGAAAATTGCAGAAAAACCTTTATGGAAACTCAATTTACACAAAAACCACCTAGGGAGTGACGTCCTCAAAAGCTCTAGGAGGACTGTGTGAAAAGGCAAGCTTCCTTGCTGTCCTGAATATCATGTGTGTGACACATTTCATTTAAGGGTCATGCCCATTGTGTAAAAGGAGGTGCATCTGCATTTATCTCTGAAAAGGGATTTCATCTGACAGAGCATTTCCCTACCCTGCAAGCCTCAGAAGACATACAGACAACAGGGGGATTAAGATATATTGACAATGGGAGGATTATTTCCTTACCTGGTATATAACAAATGCCTATTAATAAATGAACAAAACAATCCTGTCTCCATTTTTTTCCCAAACATCCTGACCTCAGGGTCAGTACTCACGGGTTTTCTGACCTTGCTTATCCTGCTGCTTGCCCAGGACCCTGGGGGCAAACCGTCCAGGCAAGCCTGAGACTGCCCACCCAGACAGAGGGGGCCCTTGGGCTCTGCCTGCAGGAGCAGGTAAGCTGTTCTCAATTCTTCCTGCATGCCCACCTCTTTTGCCTTAGCTCTCACATTTCTGTTGCCAGAACTCAAAACGCTTTCTTGTCAGACAAAATGTATATTTGGAAAGTGGGTTGTTTGAAAACCTTGACTGGCATTGAGACCTCAAAGGCCTGGCTGGGCATTTCTGGTTAGTAGCAGAGACCTAATTTTTCTTTTTGAAAGTTCTCCTTCCTCCTCACAGGCCTTGGAGCCCTGTGAAATTTCATAGGCTGCTTCCCTTTCCACCATGATTGTAAGTTTCCTGAGACCTCCCTAGCCAGGTTTCCTATACAGCCTGTGGGACCATGAGCCAATTAAATCTCTTTTCTTTACAAATTACCCATTCTCACATAGTTCTTTATAGCAGAGCAAGAACATCACTAATATAATATGTTTGTATTCTCTTCTCACCAGCTATTCTCCCAAGAAACTCTCTTTTTAAAAAACGCAGCAACTTATATAGTTTTGGAGGAAGAAAACCCTTTAATAAAACATGGTTTCATAGAGTAGTAGTAAGGGGATGTTCTACTTCTGAACAAAACGAGTTACCTCAAAACCACCACAAAATACTCAGGAAAAGGTAACCAAGAGCAGGCTTCTGAGAATGAATGAGTCACCCTCTCTTACACTCTGCAGCCTGAGCTGGGAGATACTGGCACACACATGCTAACACCGGCAATGACTCACTTCAGTCTCACCTGAGACCTGTTAGATCTCCTGGCCATTATTTAGAGAAATCCCTAGCAAAAGTGAAGGACAACTCACAAGTCCAAATCGCCCTATAGTTCTTAACCAACTTCTGGGGACTGGGAGCAGTCACTTTATGGGAGGGTCCTCTCCCCAGACTCTAGACCAAGGTACAGAAGTTGACATGACTCTTAACATCATTATTGGAGCAGCTCTAGGATCTACTTCTGTTAGCCCCTGAGGAAGACACAGGTGAGCTGGAGCTAGTGAATTCTGGAATTCTGTACCAGACCCTCAAAAGAGCCTCCAGTCCTGGGGGTAGGAGGCAGCTTTCCTGCAAGTGGAAGGGCTCACATGTCTGAGGAAGGGGTTTATTCAGATGCACAAACAGGAAGAACAGGAAGGTGAGAGAGACCAAGGCAGGGGACAGAATTCAAGGAGCCCATGCAGCTTCCTTGGTAACACTATTTAAAAATAATTCTTTGTGCAATTATTTACTGACAACTGAATGAGGAATACCTAGTCACATATCTCTGAGACTTTGCTCAAAGTAAAACACTTCCATAACTGTAGGTATTAATATTTTAATGTTGACACTTAAAGATCACATTCTAAGACAGTGTCTAAAGCACAGACAAGAGCAAGGACTGCTTCCCTGTAGGAATATGAATGCCAGGGAGAGGGAGGAGAGGAGCAGGGACATGAGTTGTGTCTCCAAGCCCCAGAGCTGACACCCCCGACCTTGCTATGTTCTACAGCCTTCTAATGCTGTCCAGTGCTCACTCTGGGCTTGTTTTCTTATTGATAAAGTGGAAATAACAATACCCTTGAACCTCAATATCAGACATCATGTGCCTGGCCCAAGGCCAGGGCTGCAGCAAACTGAGAACATCATCATATGGCAGAGAAAACCTACTGACCTGTGGTGCTGCAGAGCCTCTCCATCCTTGTTCTGGACACAAACTGAGAAGTCCAATCTCATCCTTCATTCTGCAAGAAATTTTCAGGAATCAATCACCCTCTAGTCACCTTAACTTCAGGGCAAGCCATTTTAGACTCAGCAAAAGCAACCCTGGGACTCAGTTGAACTTCATAGGGGCCATGGAAGCTGGTCCACTATATCCTGGACCTGCTGTCTTAACTCTGGGCTAAAAAACTGTCAGTTGGGGTGGATGGTGGAGTGGAGGGAGGGAGGGTGTGGTGGGTGGAGAGTTCTGCCTGCCTGGGCACTCAGTGCTGGATTCTCCCTGCACTTGCACATTCTTTAAGAAAGTGACAGGGCACAGCTAACATTATCACACACCCTCAAGTGCCTCTTAGCTTGTTTCACATGATGCTTTTAGTGACATGCTTTTATGAGTCTTTGAAGCATAGGTGGTGGTGAGAGGATGAAGAGTTTTCTGTTTTGGGGCTGGGAGCGCTTAGACTCTGTGAGTGTGTAACACCATCCTTCCTTCCCCCCTTGTCCCTCCCATTCCATAACACTAGAAAGAAAAAAGAAAAAGGATGGCACACTTTTTATTTTTATTTTTTTTGAGATGGCGTCTTGCTCTGTCACCAGGCTGAGTGCAGTGGGGCAATCTCAGCTTACTGCAACCTCCGCCTCTGGGGTTCAAGTGATTCTCCTGCCTCAGCCTCCTGAGTAGCTGGGACTACAGGCACACGCCACCACGCCTGACAAATTTTTTGTATTTTTAGTAGAGACAGGGTTTTACCATGTTGGCCAGGATGGTCTGGATCTCTTGACCTCATGATCTATCCATCTCAGCCTCCCAAAGTGCTGGGATTGCAGGCGTGAGCCACCATGCCCAGCCAGGATACTCTTTAGACAAGCACCAAGCCCACAACTTAGCTGATATTATTCCTTTGTCCCCTGCTCCTGGGGACTAAGGCAATAGCTACAGACTGGCAGGGGCGGGGCGGGGGCAGGAGAAGGGGGACTTTCAAGTGAAGCTGAAGAGAAAGGGGTGAAATGAAAAAATCTTCAGCAAAGCCCATCTTCTCAGCTGACAATATGCTTGCCCTTCAGTTCCCCTTGTCCTTGAGAGGCAATAAAAAGGGATGTGAAAAGATGGGGAATGGGTCAAGGTTTTGTCCTCATTTTGCAGATGGGAAAACTGAGGCAGTGGAGCTTAAAGCAACCGATTAACCTTTATGAAACCACAGGTTGGTAGGGGTCATAATGTTTAGCAAACATCTTTAGCTTTCCTTTGAAATGAATGCTTTTCATTTTCTTGACTCCTATAATAGGTCCAGACCAGTAAAGTGAACATGAGCAAGTTAGCTCCTCCACAACATTGATTCAAACTAAGTTGGCAGGGGTCTTAAGGTGAGCACACTGCACTTTAAGACGTGTAAAAGGGGCTCTTGCAGGGCCACTATGGGTACCTGGGACAGAAGGAGAAAGCTCAGTAAGACACATCTAATGATGAGATGACAGTTTCTCCATCTGTAAAATGGGATGACATTCTCCTTGGCTGGTAGGTAGAGGGAATATAATATAATCCTTGGGCTCAATCAATAGTCACAGTAATTGGCAGTTCACCAACAGGTGCCTTTAGTAAGCCCAGATACCATTGTTGGGAGTCCCCATCACCAGCTCTGTCACAATGGAGCAGCACATGCTTGGCACATTCATTCTAAATTACACCCCCGCCCTCAGAGTCCATGATGCCAAAGGATGATGTATTAGTGGCACCCACTATGTTCTTGGAAGACGTTTTCTCCAGGATGTGGAAGAAAAATTTAAAAGGATCAAAATAGAGGTATCAGTTGATTCATAGCCAAGATAGGGTATATAGTGTTAGCAGTTGTAGTAAAAGCAAAGAAAAATAATGGACAGAGGACACCTTACACAACTCATGTTGGTAGAAGAGCTGGATAGCAATATTGAAAAACATTTTGATGCCCATTAGGTAACTGTGACCACTCTGTCTCTGGCGGTTAAGTGCCTGTCTCTGGCCTCTGACACATGGTGATCCTACAATCTCCACTTAAATCAGAGAGCCCACTTCAATGGCAGCAACTCCACCAATGTGCCCAGCCTAGGGAGCTCAGTGATCTCACTGGGACTCCATTACTGAAAGACTGCTCAGGGCCTTATTGAAGGGAGTATCCTCTGAGCCTGCTCCAGGGACAGAGTGTGCATGTGGGTATACAGGGTGCACATAATAAATCTATTCCCATTCCCACATCCCAGCCTTCTAAGCCTTTGATTCCATCCTCTTACGTGATGCCAAGGAAGTTTTGGAAACCTCAAAGAATGTAGAGCCACTAAGTCCCACTTTCAGTCAACCAACCAAACTATCTCTTGGAGCCATTTCATGGAGACACATTAAATTCAGGATCTCCCAACTCCATCCTTGGCCCGATATCCTTAGAATCCATTTCTATGCACATTTTCCAGGTCTTCACCAATGTAAATTAGCAAAATCTTGCAATCATTTTATAGGAATGCTCCTCCTGCCCTGGGAAGCAGATAACCCCCTTTCTCCCCCTTGGTGGAGGGTCTAAGCTGAGGCAGGGCTCCTGGGCTCCAACCCTCCTGCTCCTCTAGTGACTGCTGGTGTTTCTGCCTGCGGAAACGGTTCTTCTGGAAGCAAAACTTGCTGACAGGGACGCTCTGCTCTATTTTGGTGTTTTGCCAGAGATTTTACTTTGATTTAGAAATTGAAGAATCCTTCTGATCCTGAGAAGGTCCCAGAGGAAAGAACCTGAGGTAGACGCCCTGCAGCTCTCTGGCCTGACAAAACTGCTTTTCTGAATTAGTCTTTCCAGGCGGGGGCTGAAGGAAGACTCAATATTCATCTCCCCGGCACCTTAAACTCCCACCTTTATGCTCCCTCCAAATGCAAGAAGACTTGAATTGTTATCAAAGATAGACTGTGAAAAAGCAGCAGCAACTGAGTTCAGGTCTGCTGAGGAAGGCTAGAGATGGCTGGCTGAACTGGAAGCTTCTGGAACCCCTCTGTTGCAGTAGCCACCTTTCACCAAGCCTGACTGTGCCTGGTGCTCCATATACCCTCTCTCTCTAAGCTTTGCAACAACCCTGAAAGGTGGGCATCATTGCCTCCATTTAATGAGTGGGGAAATGGAGACACTGCCTCATTCGTGTGCCTCCCCTGCCTCCACCATTCCCCCAGTGACAGTGATGACAAGACAGGGATGCTGGGCCTTCCTTTCCTCACAGGCAGGCAGGTTACCTGCTCTCCACTGCTTTTCCAAATGCCTCCGATGAAGAAGGGAGACCAATTCCTGCCATTCCATTTTATTCATGTTTTAGAAGCACCTCTTTAAAACTTTAGTTTTGAAAAGCCTGGAACTGGCAGCAAAATGGACCTTTCTGGTTATCCAGGAAGGTGAAAACTCACATGGCCTCTGAAATGTACATGAGAAAATGTATGATTCCTTCAGTGCAAAGTGATCCCCTGCCAAGTGGACTCAGCTCCCAGAAATCATGTTTTATGCTTTGAGACAAATCCCTGACCGGAATGTGCAAGGTTAAAACATTTAAAACAGAATTCAGCATCAGTGTACAAGTATAACCAGAAGGTTGTTGTCTCAAAATTTTTTTTTTTTTTTTTTTTTTTTTTTTTTTTTTTAAAGCAAGCAAGCTCAATTCCCGAGTTGCTGTTGAAAGCTTTCCAAAAGATAAGGCTTTGGCATGGACTTTGGGTCAGACAGACCTGTCAGCCTTCCTTGCTCTGTCTTTCCTAGCCATGAAGGACCTTGAGCAAGCCAGTGAGCTCAGTTTCCTTGTGGGTGATCTGTGGACAGCAACCCCTTCAGAGGGTTTTTGTGCAGATGTGACCAGACGAGGTCGGGGAGAGGGAATGAATATGGGTTACATAGGAGAACACAGGAACCCAATACACCTTAGTTTTATTGCCCTTGCTCTTGGGACTTCCATTCTGAAAGATAATTTTTCCACAACTTCCAAGAATTTCTTTGATTCAACATCTAAAAAGGCTGGGTTTGATACTATGAAATTTGATAAGCAATGATTCCAAAAAGCAAACCAACAAGAAACATGTAAGCACCAAAGCTGAGTCAATGGTCTGGTCACTACGACTGTGAAGGGAATACCAATGTAACCCACTAGACTTTGAATACAGAGAGATGTTGTTCACAATGATTACCAGACAGAAGTGTTCCCTGTTACCTACACAACCGTAAAATTAGTCAGCAATTTCCAGTTAAAGCTCCTATTCAAAGCAGTAAGAGAATAAGCGAAAACCAAATCCTTGCAATCAAGCTTAAGAACAGGATAAGAGAAATAAGTACATTGCACATGCCAGTCGTGAGGAAGGTGAGGATTTAAATCCCTGGGTGATAGAATTCTGCTGGCGCTTCAGTTTTTATCCTACTCTTCAAAATTATCCCACACTGGGAGTTCAGAATGCAAAATTGCAAAGGCAGTGATGTGCGGGGAAATGAGATAACACAGCTAAGCCTGTGGGTTTTGCAGTGTCGGGTTTGTGTCAGGATGGAACGGACTGGAAAGTATGACTATTGAGACCCTTGCTGCAAACTTCCTAGTTGAACCAAAGACTTAGACCCCAGCAATGCAGCTGTCCCCTTCCACTAGAGTAGAAGCTGCCTGGCAAACATCTAAACGCGATGTAACCCTTTTCCTTGTGGACCCAGCTCTTAGAAATCATGTTTTATGCTTTGAGCCTAATTAACAACAAAGGGTCATCTCTGGGTATCCTAATTTTGTTTTTGGTTCACTTTCAATTTCCATCATTATGAATCAAATTAGTAAGAAGGGGATTATGGACCAATCTTCCCCATCCCTCCCCTCCACACATAGATAGCCCCCTCATCCCCCATTTCTTAGGCCTTGCTGTGAGGATGAAATCTACAGGAGCGTAAGTGCCATTAACTGACATTCATCAAAACACTCTATTGTTCACAGACAGGAGCGGCCGAGAGGTGGAAATTACTTGGCATTTCATTTTAATCTGTATTGAAGACTTACCTGACAAAACATATTAAGTGTAAGAATTGCCGGCTTGGGAATGAAGCTATGTTTATGGCTTGCCCCGTCTTTCTCTTTCCTAAAGGAAAGGAAATGACACTTCCCCTCTCTTTTCCAACCTTCTGCAGCTTACCACCCCACCCCCACCATCCCTGAAACGTTAACATTTAATTTATTTAATTTTCCTTCCTGAGTGAAGCTTTTGTTAGGGGTGTCTATAAAATTATAATAAACATCTTGTGCCTCTGCACTGGTGTCTGAGATTAAAAAAACAAACCCCAACAAACTCTGCCTTTAATATGGTGTTATCAGCAGCATTTCCCTGGGGGAGGTGCATCCTGGGCATCTAACTGCAGGCCACATGAGCTGTGTGCTTCTCTGGAGAGAGACTGTCACCAAACGCTTCTGACAAAGAATGGATGCCATGCTAATGGATGCGCATAATTACCAAGGGACAATGATTCTCCCTGCTGAATTTTGACAGTCATGGAGTGCAATTGTGTATATATCATGCTTGCCAGTACAGTTCATTTTCTTTGGAATCTCAAGTTTTTACTTTTATCTTTCAGGTTACTTTCACATTGTGGTTTTTAAAAAAAAAAAAAGCTCTTGCAGATGGAAGATTGTTTATTTTCTCCTTGTCTGGGTCTGTCTCTCTCTGGATTAGGAGGCTGCTCTCGGGGTAAGGTACCATGTGAGTGGTCCACACTTCCTAGGCCATAGCTGACCATGTTTAGAATTCAGGAGAAGGAGAAATGGTGGTAGACCCATGGGGTAGAGGTGGGAGGGCTATTCAGGTCACTAGGGAAGGACAGGGACACTCAGGTTTTGCCAGTTTTACGCTTTCTTTGCCTAGGATGCTTATGATGTTGAAGACTGGTGCTGCTCAGGTGTGGGTAGGGTAGAGAAATCCTGGTCCATATGTCATGTTGTAATGTGATAAAATCTGTGCACTGGGCCATTCAAGGGACCTCCTTTTTGAACTCTCTCTCTCCAGAGGCTAAAGGGCCACAAATCCCCAAAAGCAGGAAGTTTGACCTTGTGGCCTTGCTTTGTTGACCTTGGTAAAGGTTATGTGGGCCACAGTCTCTCTAGGGAGGCCTCTGTTGTCCCTCCATGGACCACCTCAGCTGAAAATGCAAAAAAAAAGTATTCATTTCAGCTCTATCATTGGACTTCTGCCATTTTCAGGAGTTTTGGAATCAGGAGATAGCAGAGGAAAGGAGAGCGGTGCCCTGTGCCCCCTTTAGGCAAGATGTGGGCATCAAAGCCCTCCAACCAGTACTCCCCTAGCCCGGGGCTGCCCACATAGCCCATGGATTGCAGGACAGGGTAAAGGTCAAAGAGAATCTGAGCTTTGCGCTATGGCAGGTCTAAGGAAGCCCTTTTCAGACTATGGAGAAGCACCGCATGTCAGTCAGGTTGGCCTGGCTGGATGCAGCGGTGCTGTCCTACCAAAGGCACGAGAACTGCCTTGCTCTTGCCCTCCTACTCCCTGAATGAATGCTTTAGGTTAAGTTTTGGTGAGAGCACAGGCCTTTTATCGGACAATGCGTATGTTCTTTTATGTCCTATACAATATAAAATTGCTCACAGCGAAATTCATAATACAACTATCTCTGGCATCAGCCTGAGGAAAAGAATTCGTTTCAATGGCTTAGAGAATTGTTATCAATTAACCTCTGAACAGATACAGCTGTTCCTTCCTCTCATGCCCAATCCAAGCTAGCTAGATGCATTCCAAAATTCAAAGCTTAGCCCAAAGATGTAACCTTTTGAAAAGATGTGGGAAAAATAACACCTACAACCTACACTGTTTAAAGTCATAATTTCGGTCTGCTACCTTTTCATTTTGAAAGATAAATAATATACGAGAGACTTGCATATGGCCCGATTTTAGGGGCAGATGTGATTGGAATGGTAATTACTTATTAAGTGTTATAGAAAATCATTTGCATTAACTACACAGTATAGTATAGTCACATCATGTCTAGAAAGTATAAGCAAGATATCTAATCTAAATTTGTTAAACCATAGTTCTGATTCCTTTCCACATAAAAATTAGGTTCAACAAATAATGCTCTATTAGCTTCTCTTGAACAAACTGAAAGTCTTTAAGAAGTAATTTCTCAGATTATCAAACGGGATCATTCAGTTCCTTGACCCACATGGTATGCCTGTGAGACATACATATCCTGACTTGTCTCCAAGAAACTCCAAGTAACTTGGCATTTCTTAAGGAGCTCCTGGGGTTTTGCTGGCATCTGCCCCCATACTTACCCTGTATCTAGCCCAAGTAAGAGGGAATAGACAAGCAGCCTGTGCAGAGAAGTCCCAGAGTAAAACCCATAATTAGAGAGGGCATCTTCTCTGAGAGGACAGACTGGGAAGCCAGGGTCAGTGCCCTAACCATTTCCTGCTATCTTTCACATTAGCCCATTTGATTGTCATCATAATGCTTATCTCCATCAGAAAGTATGAGCTTCCTTTATTTGTATCCTAGTCTGTTACACGATTCCCACTGGAATGTAAACTCCATGAGGGTTGGGATCTCATCTGACTTGTTCGCCTCTACCTCGAATGCCAAGAACAGTGCCTGGCACATAGTAGATGCTCAGTAAATGTTTTTTGAATAAATTAAAGACTGAGAAGCAACATCTTTGTTCCAAAGACCTACCCACTCTTCCCTTGGTCTTTGCACAAAGCAGAAGAGAGGGGAAGCAGCTGAGAAGTTATTATGGAAGCTGAAGAGAGCAGGTGAGAACTTAAGCTCAGAACGATGACTTAGGTTCAAACCATAATAAAATATGAGTTGCAAATCAGAAGGATGCACAAAGCATTATGGTGAGAAGTCCAAAGAACTTGACATCACAGCGAGGGGCGACTACTATAATGTTTTTTGCCTGCGTTTTTAAGATTGGCAATAACTGCAGAAAGATGAGAATGGAGGAAGAGAAGGAAAAAACTGCAGAAAGGAATGAAATTTGACACTAAACAAAGAGGTTGCAGACAGAGTCCATGAAGAACTGTCTGACACTGTCCAGAATTTATAATGTGCACATGCCTGTAGATGCAGGTGAAAATAGTCCATGCCAGTGAAAGACCTGTGGCCCTGGGACACTTAGACAAACTCTTCAGTCCTCAGAACAAGAAACAGGTCTTTGAATATTTCTTCTTCCAAATCCAACCACATGTAAACAAAAGCTCTCACATATACACACATTTCCCACAAAAATCTCCCCTAAACTAATTCATCATTGAAAATGTGGATGTAGGGCAAAACCTGACTTTAAGATGGACAGATTATGTACATTTAGCACACTGGCCTGAATGTAAACTTCCCTTTTAAGCTATCTTACTAACTTATCTGCACTGCCAGTGATGTTTACTCATAATTCTCAGCCTTCAATTTATCAGCCAACCTTTCTTTAAACAGTTAAAGTTGGTATCAGTTTAAAAACTTAACTTAGTAGTAGAAGAACATTTAGATAGCCAAAATATTTTTGCTAATGTGTGTGGCATCTTGTTTTCTGAGCTTTCATGTTTCTAAAAGAGAGTGGAAAAAATAGGTTTCATGGTCAGATGATTGCTTTCCTATTTTGGAATGAGTCCCTGCATACTTTGTTAGGAAGTGCCTACTGCATGCCAAATGGTGATACACCCAAGAGCCGGGGCCACAGCCCTTGGCACATGAGCCTGGGCTGGCAATGTTGCCACCCTGGCCAAGCCACATCTGACCCAGCTGCGCTTTGGATTGACAGGCTCTGATGTTTGCTAACCACCTTCTACCTGATGGTCCTCTTAAGGACTTAGATTACTCAAAAGAATATTGCAATTAGTGACTGAAAATGTGTCTTCTATCTAATCATGAAGAAACATCACAAAACCCAAAATAAGAGCCATTCTTGGTTTTCTTCAAAAATGTCAATGTCATGAAAGACAAAAGAGGCTGAGGGCTGTTTCATATTACTGAAGATCAAAGAAACATAATCAAATGCAATTCACACTACTGGACTGAATCCTGGATCAAGGCAAAAAGAAATTTCTGGAAAGGACGTTATTGGGACAAGTAGCAAAATGTAAATATGGGTAGTGATACTGTATCAATACAATATGAATAGAATTGTACCAATACAATATTATGTCAATGTTCAATTTCCTGAATTGTATAATTGTGCTTGGTTATGTTCTCAGGAAATACATGCTAAAATATTTAAAGACAAACTAATTCCCAAATGGTTTATGGGAGAATGTGTGCATATATATGTACATGTAAACATTCATATGTGTGTGTGTGTGTGTGTGTGTGTGTGAGAGAGAGAGAGAGAGAGAGAGAGAGAGAGAGAGAGAGCGAGAGAATATGAAAGGGAGACAGGGAGAGAAGTTATAAAGTAATCAGTCTGGGTCCAGAGTATATGAAATTCATTGTACTATTCTTACAAGTCTTCTTTAGGTTTTACATTCTTTTTATTTGGAGGGGAATAATTTTTTCATTTTCCTTTTTACATTTTGAAATATGTCATCTGTAAATACATTTTTTCATTTTTTAATGAAGACAGAAAAAAAGTAGTATTTGAAGTAACTAACATTACATTTAATGTCAATATCATGGTATTTCTTTGAACTCTAATATATGATCCCCCCCATAATTACTTCATGTACACAAAATGTTAAACTGTTTAATTTTTTTGTGTCTTGTTGAAAAGCTGCTTGATATCTTTATTTTATATGAAAATGGGTAAAGCAGATGGTTTATACTTTTCTTCTCATAGTACAATGTGGCTGAAATCACGTAATGCCCTTTGGCTTTTTAATTAAGTCAGAAAAGTAAATTGCTACTAGTTAGAGCTTCTTCCATTTGGTGATTTTGAGGGATGGTGTTGCCAGAGGTCCCTGGGAAGCCAGACAATTTCTCATGTATGTTCAGTTATCAAGGGGTATTCACTTTTAGCAAGAAATGTCAACACAAATGTGCCTTGACACCAAAATACTCTTTCTTCCATTCAATCGCAGATGATCAAAAGGATACAGCAAGAATATTTTGCTTGGCATGTGGCCTAAAAGTTCTAAATTTATGTATTCTATTTTTGCTTCTTTCTCAGATTGGATTAGTTACTAGGCAACTGAAGTATTTAATTTCATTTGCTAATAGTAGTTACATTTTAATAGAGGCAGACAGTGTATATGACCAGTGCTGTCAGTACAAGCTCAGCCCCAATGCTCAGCCTCTGTAGGGGCAGTAGTGTTCACTACTTCATTCTAATCATAGACAAACACTACTACATTCCTATATTTTATTTATTTGACTTACACTTACAGGAAAAGAGATGTCACTTTTAGAATTATTTATAGAAAAAAATATTTTAGTGATTTGTTTTTTCACTCAAAAAGCTATGTTTGTAACATCCTAAACCCCCTTCTAGACTTTTGGTTCAAGATAGCAGACCAAGCATAAATGTTTTCTTCCCTTTACCAAGGAAGAAAATAAATCCTTAATAGCCTTGAAAAGTGGGCCATATTAGTGCCCCAGGTACATCGATGAACTTCTGTCTTCTAAGGAAGACAGAAAGTGGGTGGGGCAGGTTGATGGGAAAGTTACAATAGTGAACTGCTACCTTGCACAAGCCCAGCGGTAGGCTCAGCAGAGGTAAGAGAGTCTTCACAATGCTAGGCTGAAAAAACTCCCAATGTGGAGGAAGGGCAGACTAAGTGAAGATACTCTATACACAGGGACCGATCCTTCCTGCCACTTTCCCAGCTGTGTGGAAGGCTGGAGGCAGTGTGTGTGACCAAGCTTGACCCATGACTGTAGCTCTTAAGGCTGGCAATTGGTCTAGAATGTGTAGGGACTGTTCTCTGGGATACTGAGTCTAGAACATCAGTTAGAGGGCACAAGGTACCTCAGCAAGCAGTGTCAAGGATAAGGGGAGGAAAAGAGAAACACAACTCTGTTCAGAAGTGAGCTCTGGGAAACTATTCCACAGGATGAAATTTCCCTATGGTGTCCTATAAGGGTCCCAGCAGCTGGCTGCTGGAATCCCAGGTATCCCAAAGGGAAACCTGCTACTGACATGAGGCTCTTAGTTATCCCTTCTCTCCAGAGGGGAGATCTACAGTGGAAACCAAGGCTCATGACTGCTGAGGAAACACATGACAGTTACCAACACCAGTTCACACATTTCTGCATTTAAAATATGAATGGACAAGCAAGAATCATCAGATATTTGAGGAAATCATTTGCACAATAGAGAAGGTTGAAGATAAACAGAACTAGACTCCAATGCAGATAACGGAACTTATGCACTACACACACAGGCTCTCTCTCTTCAAAGATACAGTGCACTGGTAAAGCAACAGTAGGTTATTGTGAAAACAGAGCAGTCGGGGGGCCAGAAATCCTTGGAAGTTAAAAACATGTAAAAATGTGCTAAAGATTTTGTCTTGGTAGGGGAGGGTAGGTTTCAAGTTTATAGTTTCCTGTCAATGATAAGGATTAAATACTCGGCTTTAAATAAGCAGAGTCAGCTGGGTGCAGTGGTTCAAGCCTGTAATCCCAGCACTTTGGGAGGCTGAGGTGGGAGGCTCACTTGAGCCCAGGAGTTCAAGACCAGTCTGGGCAATACAGTGAGACCCTGTCTCTACCAAAAAAAAAAAAAAAAAAAAGATGGTGCTATGCACCTATAGTCCCAACTACTTGGGAGGTTGAGGGCTGCAGTGAGCCATGATCATCACATCACTGCACTCCCGCCTGGGCAATGCAGCAAGACCCTGTCTCAATAAAGAAATAAAATAAAAAATTAAAAATAAAACTGGCCTATAGTCCCAGCACTTGGGGAGGCCAAGGTGGGTGAATTGCCTGAGCTCAGGAGTTTGTGACTAGCCTGGGCAACACTGAAATCCTGTCTTTACTAAAATACAAAAAATTAGCTGGGCATGGTGGCACATGCCTATAGTCCCAGCTACTTGGGAAGCTGAGGCAGGAGAATTGCTTGAACCCAGGAGGCAGAGGCTACTGTGAGCTGAGATCATGCCATTGCACTCCAGCCTGGGTGACAAAGTGAGATGCCATCTCAAAAATAAAAATAAAAAATAAAAAATACAAAAATTTAAAAAAACTGAGAAAGAATAGGATGTAGAACTTCTAAAGCACAAAAGGATGAAAAAGAAAACTATGAATATAGCAATAAAAAGAGGTAGGTAGAGAAGCAAGAAGCATGTTAAGTAGAAAATGAAAATGAATGATGGGGTAAGTCCAAATATGCCAACCATTTAAATTCTTCTATTGACAGACTTTCAAATGGATAATGCATAGAACCAATGTATAAAACCAACGTATAGAAATTGTATACGTTTTATAGAATGTATAGAACTTGGTTCCATACTTTTTTTTATACTGTTATTTTCAAAAGACTTAAAATGATATAGAATGACTGGAGATAATTAAATGTTGTCAAAAAGAAACAAAAAATACAGTATTAATGTTAGACAAAACTAGAATTCAAGGTCAAAGGCAAGAGAATATTTTATATGGATAAAAGATGCAATCCAGAAGATAACAGTAGCCACAACCCTTTCCCCACTGAAATCACAGCATGGAACTGTGTAAGAAGTGTTTGAAATGCAAGCAGAAACTGTTAATCCATGATCATGGTGGGGAACTTTAGCACGTCTTTCTTAGAAATTGACAGACCAAGTAGATGAAAAAATAGGTAAGGGTATAGATGATTTGAACATACGGTCATTGAGCTAGATGATTTTCATATGTAAACTCAGTTGTCAACAAATGTAAAATACATGTTTAAATTTCTATGAAACACTTAAAAAAATCTGACTCAGTATTCAGCCAGAAATAAAATCTTAATAAAACTCTCAAAAGAGAAATACTACAGATTTCTTGGAGTTCCAACCCAAGAGTAAATTATAAAAGAAAATAAAAAATGAAATTAGAGACCACATAGCGATGAATAATAATCAGAGCACTCAGCTCAAAATTTACAAGATGCATCAAAGACAGACGGAAAGTTCAAAATGCAAAATAATAGACTGAAAATGTGTTAAACAATAAGATTTTTTTTTTAAAAAAAAAGAGCTAAACAAAGTAGAAGAAGGGATTCAATGAAGAAAATGCAGGATGATGAAATAGGAAACAAACAAATTTGTTTGATCATTAAAACCCCAAAGATGTTAAAATCAATCAAATACCAGTATGAAAAACAGTAAACAAAACAAATTTAGGGATAATTCAAAGGGTATAACTACAGACAGGAATTTTTTCAAATTATTAGAGTGTATATGCAAATACCAGTACATTTAAAAGAATTTTGGAAAAAATAAATAGAAATAAAAAATTTTCTAGACATATATGAACTACTAAAATGATTAAAAAAGAGGCAGAAAACTGGAAAAGATCAGAAACTATAGAAAAGATAGTCAAAGATCCCACTCTCCCACTAGTCAGGTCCCAGGCCCAGATGGTTTTACTACTCACTACATTTTTTTATTTTTACTTTTAACAACCTTTAAAGTGTAAAGTATATATTAATTCCTGTGCTAGACTGCATAGAACATAGAAAATATATAGAGCTTCTCAATTTATTCTACAAAGCTAGCATAACCTAGATACCAAAAGTGGATAGTATGGCACTAAAATAGCAAAGTACAGACCAGAGTTCAACAACTAAAATGCCTGCAAAAGCCAGGCAAGACATTTAATAGAAAGAAATGTAATAGGAAATGTGATATTAATTTGATAGAGTGACCAAAGGAAGAACATACGACCCACTGAAAAGAGGTTATTGGTTTGGTGTGCAGGAGGGGTTCTAAGCACAATCTTATTAATGCATACATAAGCAAAAAGCCTAATATAATTTCCTAACTCAAAATCAGTAGTGTCTTTTTTTTTTTTTTTTTCCCAAGATGGATTCTTGCTCTGTCGCCCAGGCTGGAGTGCAGTGGCATGATCTCGGCTCACTGCAACTTCTGCCTCCCAGGTTCAAGAGATTCTCCTGCCTCAGCCTCCTGAGTAGCTGGGATTACAGGCGTGCACCACCATACCCAACTAATATTTGTATTTTTAGTAGAGATGGGGTTTAACCATGTTGGTCAGGCTGGAATCAAACTCCTGACCTTGTGCTCTACCCACCTCAGCCTCCCAAAGTGCCGGGATTATAGGTGTGAGGCAGTGCGCCCAGCCCACAACACAATCTGGGAGAACTGATCCTAGGAATGCAAGGATGACACAACGTTAGAAAAATCCATTACTATGATTCAACTCATTAATAGGTCAGGGAAGAAAAACCACACAATCATCTTGATAAATTCAGTACAGATGTTTGATGAATCAAAACACCAATTCCTACAGAGACCTGTAAAGCAATCTACTTAACATTGAAAGGCAAGAAGTCAGAGAGGGATGGATGGCCACGACTGTGATTACTTCCACATTACACCAGTGGTCTTGGGAAAGGCAGTGCCCAGAAAATGAAGTGAGGTACAAATACTGGAAAGAAAGAGAAAACATAGTACTTTTGAAAATCTGTGATTGGTATCCTCCAAAGTCCAAGTTCATTCACTTGAAAGTGGTTATACTAAATTGTTTAGTAAGATGCCTAGATACAGCTGTATCTATATCTGTATTTTCACACCATGGAGATACAGATACAAAAAGAGGAGAGAAGGAAGAAGTCTAGCAGGGTACCCTGGGCCCCAAAGAATGACACAGTGATGACTTTACTGGCTTTTCTTTTTGCCTCATATATCCCAGACCTGGCACTGAAGAAGCCAACAACCTGGAAATGCAATGGTGCACAGACAAAAAGGTCGAATCAAAGGTCCCCCTAAACTCAAAATTCTCTCAATAGCCAAAGAACTAAGGGGTATCATAAATGCTTATATTAGAAAAGAATAAGAGTCCCAGATAATAATAATCTAAACTCCTCCTCAAGAACCTAAAAAAGAGCAAAATAAACCCAAGCAAGCAAAGAAAGGAAACAGTAACAAGCAGAAACAAGTGAAATTGAAAATAGAAAAGTAGAGAAAATGAATGAAACAAAAATTTGGTTCTTAGAAAAGAATCAAGAAAATTGACAAATTTCCAGAAAGACTGATAAAGCAAAAACAAAAGAAAACAGAAATGACCAATATCAATAATTAAAACATAGCAGATTTTATGGACCCTATAGACATCAAAAGAATAGTAATTACTTTCTGATCGATGTGGTGATGTCATGCTCTCCTGGGCCGCGACCGATCCACGATGGATAGAAAGATGAAAAACAACAACAACAAAAAAAAACAGAATAGCAATTACTATGAACAAGTCTACATACAATTTGATAACTTAGATAAAATGAACCAATTCTTCTAAAAACACCAAACATACCCAATATGAAATAGATAATCTGAATAGCCCTTTACCTATTAGGGAAATTGAATCTGTAATTTAAAATCTCCCGAAATGGAAATCTCCTGGTTCAGATGTTTTCCTAGGAGAATTCCACCAAAGAAGAATGAACCCCAGTTCAACACATTACCTTCCAGTAAATGGAAGAGGAAGAAACAGTTCTCAACTTATCTTATGAAGACAGTATTATCCTATTTCAAAATCAGAGAGGGATAGTACACAAAAGAAAACTAGAGACCAAAATATGCCTCATAAAAATAACTGCGAAACTCACAAATAAAATTCAGCAATATTAGGAAATGAATTATACACCATGGCCAAATGGGGTTTATACCAGGGAAGCAAGCTGGTTCAATATTCAAAACTCCATCAATATAATCCATCATATTAACAGGCTAAAGAAGAAAATTACATGATCATATCCATTTATGCAGAAAAAATATTTGACAAAATTCAGTATCTGTTCATAAGAACTCTAAGAAAAATCGAAACATAGAGGAATTTCTTCAACTTGATAAAAAGCACCTAGCAAATGTTCTACAATTGATATTATACTTCATGGTGAAAGACTGAATGCTTCCCCCATCAAATGTGACAAGGCAAAGATGTCTGCTCGTACCACTCCTATTCAACATAGTACTGCAAGTTCTAGCCAGTGTAATAAGAAGAAAGAAAGAAACGGCATGAAGGACAAAAGGAAAGAAATAAAACTGTCCTGATATCTGGAGAACATGAAATTATGCAGAAGTCCCAAGGAATCTAAAAAACAAAACTCAGAAAACGAGAATTCATAAGGAAGTTCAGAGAGGTTACAGAATACAAGATAAACATACTAAACATGTAAAAATCAATTGTATTTCTATATGCTAGTAATAAGTACTTAAATGCCAAATTAAAAAATATAATACCATTTATAATCACTAAAAATACTTACATATTGTGAAATAATAAGATATATAAATTATACACACACACACACACACACACACACACACACACACACACACATATATATATATATATATATATATATATATATATATATATATATATATGTCTCTGTCCTCCCAGTTCCTGGCACAGACCTCCTAAAAACCCTTGTAATTTCCTGAGCCATAGGGGTGCTAGGAGGATCTTTTGTTCTAATATTTGGTCTCTGTCATAGTTCCTGAGACAGAGATCCTAATGCTCTTATAGATAAGGGTACTAGAGGAATCTTCCGTTCTAAAATTTGTTCTTTGACCCAGGTTCCTGACACAGAGTTCCTAAATCTCTTGGAATTTCCTGATAATAGGTGCATCTTTTATTCTAATAAGGTGACTCTTTGTGGGCTCCTAGATGGGGGCTGGCCACCAGAACTGTAAACACAACCAAGCCATGACTATAAGCTTGGAGCTTTTCGTTTTTGAGATGGAGTCTCACTCTGTCACCCAGGCTGGAGTGCAGTGGCACGATCTTGGCTCCCTGCAACCTCCACCTCTCAGGTTCAAGCGATCCCCCTGCCTCAGCCCCCCTAGTAACTGGGATTACAGGTACATACCACTATGCCCGTCTAAATTAAGCTTGGAGCTTTTAGCCACCCCACCAGTCTCCAGAGAGCAGAGAAGTGCTGGAGAGTTAAACATTCATTATGCCTATGTGATGAAGCATCCACAAAAATCTCTGAACTATGGCACTCGAAGGTGTTCTAGGTTGGCAAACATATCTGAGTACCAGGAGGGTGATGCACCCCAGCTCCATGGAATAGAAGTTCCTGTGCTCAGGACCCTTCCAGACCTCGCCCTATGTACCTCTTAATCTGGTTGTCCATCTGTATCCTTTATTAATAATCCAGTAAGTATAAGTCAAGTATTTCCCTGAGTTCTATGAGCCACTCTAGCAAATTAACAGAACCCAATAAGAGAGTGTGGGAGCCCAGATTTATAGCCAGTCAATTAGAACTATAGATGACAACCTGCTACCTGTGACTGGCATCTGAAGGTGGGTGAATCTTGAGGGACTGAGCCCTTCAACTGTGAGTTCTGATGTTATCTCCAGGTAGATAGTGTCACAATTAAATTGAATTACAGCACACCCAGCTGGTGTCTTCTGAAGAATTGCTTGGAGTGTGGGGAAATACCCCTACACAGCTGGTGTCAGGAGCATTATGTGGACTGGTGTGTGAGTAGAGGAAAAAACCTGTTTTCTTTCTCTTACATATGTAAATCTAACAAAACTTGCACGGAACTTGGATGCTGAAAACCACAAAATGCTAATGAAAGAAAAAGTGTAAATAAATGGAGAGGCATATTGTGTTCATGAATTTGAAAAGTCAACATAGTAAAGATGTTAATTCTGCCCAAAGTGATGCAGGTTTAACGCAATTTATTTATTTTTTTTGAGATGGAGTTTCACTCTTGTTGCCCAGGCTGGAGTGCAATGTTGTGATCTTGGTTCATGGAAACCTCCCTGTCCCGGGTTCAAGTGATTCTTTTGCCTCAGTCTCTTGAATAGCTGGGATTACAGGCATGTACCACCACACCTCGCTAATTTTGTATTTTTAGTAAAGACAGGGTTTTTCCATGTTGGTCAGGCTGGTCTTGAACTCCTGACCTCAGGTGATCCTCCCACCTCTGTCTCCCAAAGTGTTGGTATTACAGGCGTGAGCCAATGTGCTCGGCCTTAATGTAGTTCTTAACACAATCCCTGTATTTTGTAGATGCAGACAAGATTATTTTAAAATTTATATGTAAAAGAACTGGATAACTCAAAAACAATTTTGAAAAAGAATAAAGTGAGATGAATCAATCTGTCTGATTTCAAGATTTATGATATAGCTATAATACTCAGGACTGTGTGGTATTGGTGGAGGGAAAGATACAAATTATTTCCCAATTGATTTTTGACAAAGGTGCAAAAGAAATTCATTAGAGGAAGGGTAGCATTTCAACAAATGGTGCTGGAGCAATTGAACATTCATAGAATCAAATGAACCTCAACTTAAATAAATCTCACCTCTTACATCAAAATTAACTCCAAATGGATGATACACTTAAATGTAAAACTATACAACTTAGAAAAAAAGCATGAGAAAGTCTTCAGAATCTGGGGCTAGGCAAAGAATCCTTAGGTATAACATGACTCTATGAAAGAAAAAAATTGATAATTGGACTTTAACAAATTAAAACCTTTTGCTTGGCAAAAGACTATTAAGACGATGAATAGACAATATACAGACTGGAGGAAAAAATTCAGAAATCACATATTCTACAAAGGATTATTATCTAGAATATACAAGGAACTCAACTCTCTAAGCTCAATATTAAAATAAATAACTCAATTAGAAAATGGGCAGAAGACAAGAGCAGACATTCCCCTGTAAAGCATATATAGGTAGCAAATAAGCACATGAAAAAATACTCGACAGAACTATCCATTAGGGAAATGCAATTGAGATCACAGTGAGATATCACTACATACTTGTTAATATAGATAACATAAAAAACAGTGACAGAATAAAATGCTGGAGAGGATGGGGAGAAACCACCTCTCTCACATATCACCCTTGAGAGTGTAAAATGGTACAGGCATGCTGGAAAACAGTTTGGCAACTTTTTCAGAAACTAAACATACACTTGCTACATGACCAGCAACTGTATTCTGGGCATTTGTCCCTGATAAAGTACGACTTATGTTCACATGAAAATTTGTACAGTGCAGATGTCAATTCTGCCCAGAGCGATACAGGTTTAATGTAATTTTTTTTTTTTTTTGATGGAGTTTTGCTCTTGTTGCCCCGGCTAGAGTGCAATTGTGCCATCTCGGCTCACTGAAACTTAGTTCACAGCAGATTTACTTGTAATAGTCCTTAACTGGAAACAACCAAAGCATCCTTGTAAATGATTAAACAATCTGTGGTACATCCATACTATGGAATGCTACTCCACAAGGATGGAAAGAAGTATTGACACACACAATGACTTGAATGGCTCTCAAGGGCATTGGGTATAAAAAGCCAATGAAGAAAGATCACATACTGTAGGATTCCATTTATATGACATTCTCCAAATGACAAAATTATAAGATGGAGAAAAGGTCAGTAGTCAGCAGGGGTTATGGGTGGTGAGCAGAAGTGGAGTGGGTGTGACTGCAAAGGGGTAGCATGAGGGACATCTTCATGGTGATGGATCGTTCTGTATCTTCATTGTGGTGCTGGTTATAGAAATCCTAAATGTGATAAAACACAGAATTATACAGACATACTACCAGGGAAAAGTTTCTGGTTTCTATACTGTACTGTGGTTATGCATGATATAAACATAGGGGAACTGGACAGGGGGTATACAGACCTCTCTGTACCAGCTTTGCAAGTTTCTGTGAAATCTGTAATTATTTTGAAATAAAAAGTCACTAAACACTAGGATACAAGCTACTTGAGATGAGGTTACCTGTCCTTTAGTGTTATATCCTTAGCACCTTAACAGTGCCTGGTCATAGTAGGTGCTCAATTAATATTTGGTAACTGCATGGATATGGACTATACTCTGATTTTCGGATTTTGTTCTTAAAGGCATGTGAATATAAATGGCAAATATCTGGACTCGTAAACACTAGTGAACAGTGGTTATTTCCAGAGATAGAACAGACATGGGGAGAGATGAAGTTGGGAGAAGGTGAGTGAAGAGAGACTTTTGAAACAATACAGAAATACACAGAGTAAAAGGCTATTGTTCACTCACTTATACCTCTATCATTCTAAAAGAGGGCCTTCTACCTTGATGATTTTTTGAAAGCATGACACGTTTATTCTCAAAAAAGTAAATATATCCATATGTAAGGGACTACCTCATGTGTTCATCCTACTACCCTAAACAGTGGCATAAACACACAACAGTGAGTGAATTACAGCAGGGACAGGCCACGGTGCAGCATTGCACTTCCCAGCTGTAGCACTTCTCTGCTTTCCAAGGTATCTCTGACAAAACATTGAATGTTAACCTCAGGGTGGAGAAAATATGTTACATATAAAACATATTACAATAAAACGACTTCAGTTAACTTGAAAATAACTTGAAAAATTCAAACTGAGAATATTATGTAAATATCTACTATTTGAGAATCCCTCACTCTTCTTAACTCCCCTGGCCTTTCTGCTGTGAAGCACAGTTCCAGGCATTTTTAAAGCATTGTCATGAATTCTAGTGATGTTTCAACCAATTAATTACCCTCTGCAAGTCATGACGTAAATTCCCTTTGCCACTAGGGAAGCAGCACTGAAAAGTTATCGGTTATGTTATTAATTTCCCTTGTAACCTCTGTTCTTCTGCTAGATCATGTCCTTAAGGTGCCTATTTTAGGGCAGCCTTGTACCCATCCATGTACAAAAAGGCCCCAGCAAACAGTGCGACCTCAATTGACAACATTTTAAAATTTACATCATGTTACTTAGTGTGTTGGACCTTTTAAGGTGCCTTCACCTACATCTCTTTGCAACCACATAACAGCCCTGTGAGGTAGGCAGAAGAGAAACATTCTTAATAAAATGAAATAGTATTATACCTAACATTTCATGTTTAGCTGGTGGATGAGTTAGAAGCTGAGTCAGAGATTTCTGCCTACTGTTATACCATCCTTATGTGTTCTAGAAAGCATACTGGTAAAGACATAAACACATTATTTGTTACAGTCTTTTTTTTTTTTTTTTAAAAAGGAGTGTCTGACTGCCATGATGGATGTTCCATTTTGTTTTTCCTGCTTCACATAGTACTTCAACTTTATACCTGTTCTCCTTAAATGTAAAAAAAAAAAAAAAAAATCAGTAGAGTCTCTTAAAAGACCTACTGTAATCACTGGTGGGAGAATTCTGGAATTAAAGGAATTTTCTGGCCCCAAGGTCAATGGCATCCTTAATTTTAAAAGAATTGTAATAATCTTTTAAAGCGCAAACACATCCTTGCTTTTAGAAATAAAATCTGGTGAAGTACAACAAAACTGCAATGGAATCATGAAGTCTTTGTTACCATTGCTTAAAAGACGGAAGATATGCTAAGTCAGACTGAGAGTATATGCTCACATACTGCTTAAAGCTTTAAACTGCCTTCTGGGTGAGAAACATGACTATTAAAGGTCGTGCTGACTGACTGTAGAGGCAAAATAAAAGTTGCAAAATAAATGTGTCAAAAACAAGTAAAAAGCAATGGGGAAAGTATGGAAAACAGTGATCTGTAGAGCCTGCTAAATACAAGGGTACTAGGATGCAGGCAGGTATCATTCTGAATCAGTCTCTTCCCAATGCTGTCTCAGGAGGTCTGTTGAGATCGGTGGTTTTCAAACGTGGCTACACAATGGATTCATCTGGGCTGTTTGACAAAGTACTGATGTCTGCATTCCTTCCTCCAGAGATTTGATTTACTTAGTCTAGGATGAGTGTGGAAGAGAGTTTCTAACAGGCCCTACCTCCCCCAGGTAATTCTAATGGGCAGCAAGGTGTGAGCCTCCTCAGCCCTAGGTACTATAGGTTGGGAGGCATTCTCCACATACCCCCTCCACCCTGTCCCTGGCCCTGTGATTACTGCAAACCTGGGGATGAAAGAGCATTGAGAATGTGGGAGCTGGAGGGCCTGCCTTCCCAGGAGGGGTGGGTACACACCTTTACAGGTGAAACCTGTTGCAAAGCATCTCAGGAAGCCCTGTGCACTCACAGCTCCCCAGGTCCAGGGGCCTCCTGTACCTCTCTGTTAGAAATCAGTCATCCTGAAGCAAAGTAGAAGAAAACAGACAGTGTCCTCTGTGTCTCCCAAAGAGCCAGCAGCAAGGCAGAAATGTGCCAAAGATGGGATCCTAATAATATCTTTCTAATTTTTAGAAGCCCCTTTTATTTTTCAAGAAAAAAAGAAAACAAAAGTTGGCAAGAGTGAACAATTAATCACTACCCACTCTGGATTTAGGAAATCAGCCTTGTAGTTTATTGGCCAAGAATTACATTTTCCCACATTGACTCATAACATTTCCAACATCATGGCTTAGAAACTTTTCTATTGACTTAGGATTAAGGGAAGAAACAGTCCCTTTCTTCCTCTATCTATCACTATGAATGAATTCTGACACTTTGGGTCAAAGAAGCAAACAACTGCATTCACTACAGATTACACGAGGTCCTGTTGGCTGAACAGAGCAGGAAAGAAAGCAAAGACACGTGGAGGAGAGCAGGAACCCACTGGGGGACCCACCGCAGCTGTCCGCAGGAAGCTGTCGGAAAAAGCTGTCTATGGAGGGGAATAAACTTCAAACTTTCGGGGCCTAGCCCATGGGGAGAGGGAAATGGAGGCCAGAAACGGACGTAAACAAGAACAAAATTACCTATGATCACCATCGTCTGACTTCATCATCTAACAGGGAGAAATAAGGCTTGGATTAGGACCTTCACATTAAAAGGCTTGTAATAATCTTTTAAAGCCAAACCAATTCCTTGCTTTTAGGGAAAAAAAAAAAAAAATCAGGTGAAGTACAACAAAACAACTACAATGGAATCGTGAAGTCTTTGTTACCATTGCTATAAAAAAAGGCTAACATCACCAAGGCTTTCACCTTTCTCATGATTTCTTCCCTCCCCTCTTCTCTACCAGTTATTAAGATACAGATAATGAGATAGGTGCAGTGGCTCACACCTGTAATCCCAGCACTTAGGGAGACTGAGGCAGGAGGATTGCTTGAGATGAGGAGTTTGAGACCAGCCTGGGCAACATAGAGAGACCCCTGTCTCTACAAAAAAAGATTAAAAAAAAAAATTCTAGCTGAGCATAGCAGTTTGCACCTGTCATCCTAGCTACTCGGGAAGCTGAGGTGGGAGAATCACTTCAGCCCAGGAGCTTGAGGCTGTAGTGAGCTGTGATGGCAACCACTGCACCCCAGCCTGGGCAACAGAGCAAGACCCTGACTCTGAAGGAATAAAGAAATAAACAGACAATTAGAGATACAGCAGCAGCCCATGATCCTAGCTGTTCCCATTCCAGCTGATAAGTTGGGAGCTGCCCACGTGTTCCAACTGGCCTTATACCCTCCATCCCTCTCCAACTTGCTTTGCATCTGGAAGGTGACTTGTACACTTCACCACCTTTGATTCTTCCTCTCCCAATGATGTATTACTCTAGTAATTCTTCCCCAATGCATTATTCATTGAGCATTAATCCCCTTAAAATTAGTCTTTGCAGGGAAACTTTGCTTTTTAAAAATCAGTATGCGTTTAATAAAGGCAGTTGGTCCCAGCTTTGCTGATGGGCAGGCAGCTTTATAAAGGCAAAACCAAGGCTTCCCTGTCTCTCTCCGCTTGCACTGCCGGCCTTCGTCTCTGCCACTTGGTGAAATCCATTTTCTGCATGCCTTGGCTAATAGACTCTCTTCAAAAATGGAAGTTAATCCTTGGGCAACACAATGTTAAACCGCCCAAGGAAGAATTAAATATTTCAGAAGAGAAGGTGGTAGAAAACGGCAACTGCTATTTTAGAATCTTTGAAAATTTAAGTAGAAGAGCAAAAAATAGAAAGTGGCTTGTACTTGGTACAATGGATCTAAGTTCACTTTTGTGGTATTCTTAATAATGTGCAGGAAGGTAATGAAAGCAGCAGTGTGCTTGCACACAAAGCATTGGTCCTGTAAGCCCCCAGTACAAAGAGGGGACCTGGCTGCTCCAGTTAGAGGGACCATGTGCTCGAGTTTTGGAGGGCCCAGAGACTGAATCCCTGTTGCAAATGTGATTTGAAGAATGAAAATTGACCTATTTTCCTTCTCCTCACAGTAACGTAATGCAAAAGCAAAACTTTTCCTCTTGGGAGGAGCATGCTCTGGAATCTGGCGCCTTGCGTTGGGGTCCTGGCTGCCACAGTTACTAGCCCTTTGACTTTCAATCCTGCTGGGCCCCTCTGTCTCAGCTGACTTGTGTGAAAAGCAGAAACACGATAGAAGAGCCTGCCTGGTCTGGTGGGCCCAAGGGTTAATTGGGAGGCTGTGTGTCTCCGTGAGTGGCAAACAATCAATACATGCTAGATTATGATGACACAATAGTGACATGGACTTAACCTGGATACATCTTTTACTGCAGAAGTACAAAGAGAAAGCACTCTTTCCTCTGTGGACTGAGGAAAACCAGGTAATTGTAAAAATGCTGCAATCATTTTTCTATCCTGTGCTTTTACAATCCAATTTATTGCTCTGCTCCTCATAGCTGCTTTCCAGAGCCCACAGACCACAGTTAAAACATATTAGCCAGAATCAGAATAGCAGGTTCGAGAATTATGTATTTATGGCTTGCCTCAAGGAGGCACAAGTGATGTGCCTTCAACTGTTTTAATCTGCTATGCCTTGTCTCCTTTTGCCTCAGGGTGCTCAGAAGAGACAGGAGCTCCCTGGCGGGACACTCCCTGGTGGGGCTCTGCACACACGCTGGCCAATGAGCTGCCAGCTGGCCGGCCAGAAGCAGAACATTTTCGGCACTCACTTGCCCCTGTGGTGTGGCTGTTCAACCCTGGAGGCATCTCCGTCTTCTATACCATGTAGGGTGTAGGTTCAGAGGCTGATCTGGCCTGAAGACACCTGAATTCATTCATGGTGAAGGGGCAGCTCCCAGTGCTGTTCAAGCCTGGTGGTTCTGCAGACTAGTCTTGGTTCTCCACGAGAAGGGTTAACTACTGTGAGGCAGAAATCTTGGATAAGGAGCGTGGCCACTTGAGAGGGCCTGCTGGACTTCACCCCTCACTTTGCCACTGTTTAGCTGTGTGGCCTTGAGTGAGTCCTGTAGCCTCTCTAGGCCTCAGTTTCTTCACCTGTGACATGGAGATAATAAAGTCTGTATCCCTGAGGGATGGGGGTTAGAATGAAATGAGAATGTCTCCAAAGCTCTGGGTGCAGGAATATTCTAGATGTTGGCTAAAAGTAGAGGATCTAGACCTGGTTCTTCCCAAGCCCACAGGGCAACCCTGCTTCAGGCCTTCAGACTCTGACAGACATGCTTCAAAATCCTAAAGAGGCCGGCAGTGCCCAACTTCCTCAAGGCTTTGCCTCTCTGAGTCCTGTTGCCTCATTTCAATCACATCTCAAATGCCACCCTCCTCCATGAGGCTGCTCCAGTTCCCTGCTGGCCAGCAATCTTTCCTTCCGCAGCCATCCATTGCACATTATAAAGCCACCATGCTGTGCTTTATGGACTGACATACGTTGTCACTGCTAGTGTCCTTAAGGCCCTAGACACAGGGTTTGTGCTTTATATATCCATCCGGCCTTTCCTCTTTGTGGCTTGCCCTTAGAAGGGACACAACAGACTTCGGTTGAGCTGTAATTTTGCTCGATCCAACAAAATACCCCAGCTTTCAGAGACACTCCAGGCAGGATCTGGCAGTTTTATGTATGAGGTGCCTAACTCAATCAGACAGAAATGAATGTACCAGATCCAGACTCTCCTAAGACACGCGACTACAGCCGAGGCTCCCAGGAACAGTGCTGCAGCTGGGTACCAGCTGAGCACCTAAACACAGATTCCTCAGGGTCCCTGAAAAGGTGCACAGGCAGGAATGGGACTTTTCATTAAAAGGATGTGCCTTACCAAAAATCTGGATACAGATGTTTGTGAAACACTCAAAGGAGGGCACTCACTACCTAGTTCCACGTTGGGACCTTGTTAGACTAAGGTGTTTTAATTAAGGAGCTGTTCAAATCTGGGTCACCTGAATTTCCAAACCCCCAAATGATTGAGGCTTTTAATGAACATATCTGGCTAGGGTGCAAACAGCTCAAGCAGGCTCTAGCACTATAGAGCAGAGTTAACAGCTTGGGTTCTGGAATTGGGCAGGCCTAATCCCACTAGTCCTAACTGACTGCCCCGAGTCAAATACATTGACCCATGCATATCCCAGTCTCTTTCTCTGTGAAATGGGGACGTGACTGTACCCCCATCTCACAGAGGCATCTGATATGGCAATGAGCTACTGCTCATAGAGGGCTTGGTACAGCCTCCAGCACACAGCAACTGCTCACGAGTGCTTGCTGTTATTAGGATGCTGCTGCAGATGCTTCCCCCCAGGCTTTCTGAAGTGAGGGGGTGATCCCACTTGGAGTAAATTAAGTCTCCATAATCTAGCATGAGCCAGAGATTACAGGTGAACTTGTTTTGCTTGAGAGGGTGTGAAGAATACAATCAGGAAAGAGGAGAAAATGATGGCTGAACCCAGGTATTTCTAGACCACATGGGCTGACAAATGCTCCAATCTGGATTTTACAAAGGAATTTTTAGAATAGGCAGTGGGAGGGGGTGGGGGTGAGCTGGGACCAGAGGGAGGCAGTTAGACAGGTTTTTCCACCTATAAACTATAAACTATCTCATGACAATAACTACACCTCTAGCTCTCAATTTGTCACCCCAAGATTAGAACTAAATAATAATAGTGAGTGAAGGCAGGTCCCAGTTTCTAACCCTCGGGAGTTGAGAAGCCAGATGCCTGCTGGCTGTCCTCCCATCGGCTTTTCCTGAGTGAGGGAAGGCCAGAGTGAGGAAGGTCTGAGAAATCCCTATCCTCAAATGCGCCGTACTCTTCAAATCCAGTAAAACTGTAACAGGCCTCTTCAGTTAATGAGTGCAATGGTCACTGGGGATCTGCCTTTTAAAAAATTTACTGGCAACAGTCAGAAGGACAGGGACACCAGCCTTGCACTTAGCAGTGTTAAGGAGGCATTTACAGGAGCTCGTGAAACGTCTGCCTCCATCTATGAACTCAAATCACCCCGAGAAGTTGAAGGAAACCACTTCTAGTGTGTGAGGGGCAGGGAGAGAAGGGTGGTTGTAAAAAACCATCTAGTGTGAACTAGCGAACTATTTCAAGAAGAAGGAAATCAGCAAAGAAGGCGGCCAAGCTATTTATGATGACACTGCTCTTTTCAGGTAATTTACAATGTGCATGAAAGGTTTTGCCGCCAGCAGCACCTGCTTTTAAGTGGCACCCAGTGTGTACCAGCAGAGAACATTTCCTGGAGAAGCAGGGCTTTATTTATTCAGAGGGGCAGCAGAGGGCGATGCGGCAGGATAGAAGCAAGCTCATTGCTACGTGGTGTGTTTCTTTTGTGGAGATGTATACCATCTGGTTCTTACACCGCAAACATCTAGGCTCTTGTTTGTTTGTTTTATCCTAATCATTAGAAAAACTCTCCTAGGACCTCGCTACTCACAGTGGCTCCAGAGGCCGACAGGTCTTCACTGAGAACCGGTTAGAAATGCAGATCTTGGGCTCCCCAGACCTGCTGAATGGGCACAGACATAGAACAATATCCCCACGAGTGCGCATGAAAGCCTGAGTGGCCCTGCTCCAGGGCAAATCTTGCAAACATGCAGATTCTGAAGAATGGATTCCTACCAGGCTACTTGTTTAAGGAAAGTATTCTCATGCACCAGTTGGGTCAGACTTTCAGGGAAAATAAACTAAGGGGAGGGAGAGTTTGAAAATTCTCATTCCTGTTGATTTCATAAAAGCAAATGGTAGGACAGAAAGGCTCATCGATTCCTGGGAGCTCACTGGGTATTCTTCATCATTATAACTTGGTCTTCATGGGTTACTCAAGTATATTTCTTCTTTTCTCTTTAATTATGATTTTTATTTTCATTTTTTTCTGGAAGGAGGACTGACCAGTGACATAACCTGTGACTCGAATGCACCCCTTTCCCATCTTGACTGGTCTCTAGTCACCCCCACTCCCCTCCCCCACCTGCCATCACAGGCACCACAGCTATGCTCCTAGCCTCCAACCATCACCTGCTGGGCTGCCCAGGACCCACCTCCTTCTGCTTCCACCATCTCCATTAACCTGCCGCTCCGTCTGGGCTGTATCATCCCGGTCTCCTTCACCCTGCAGCTTGGTTATCATGTCTTCCGCTTGCCCTTCCCCAATCCCCTCTCCTCCCTTTGTCACCAGGCCCTGAGCTCCAGAAGGCTGACATGTGGTAGGGAGGGACTTCATCAATGGCCCTCTTTTCTCCTAGCAAGAGGGGAGTATGGTTAGGACGCTGGGTCGCTGGGCTCACTCTTCAGGGCCCGTCTCTACACAGGGCTCTCTCAGGTTCTGGTTATAGGCCCCTCCTCTGGTCCCTGCAGGCTGGCTGCCATGCTTACACCTCTGTACATGATCCCTTGATTAAACTCTCCTCAAATTACCCAAGTGAGTGTGCCATCTGTCTCCTCCTGGGCCCCGACACACAACTCTGCGACCCTATATACACCTCACACTCTTGAAGGCCCCCGTGGCTTCTAAAAGATATATCCAATGGCCATTTCTTTTCCCTGCTTCCTCTTCCTGTTGGATCTGATGGACAGTTCCCCTTGCATGCCCCCCAACACACCATGTCAGAATACCTGAAATAACTCATGTTGCTCTCCCGACCCCCTTCCAGGGCCATTACCCCTTACCCCCTCCTCCACCCTGACACTAGCTTCTACCTGCCTTCAGCTCACCCCCCACTCCTTGTCAGAGAGTCTCATAATTGTGCAGCTGGGGTCAAGTCCTTAGACCCCCCAGGTCTAATCCAGTGCAGGCACTGAAACCTGATGAGAAGCCTGCAGCTCACCTGGCTGGTTTACAATGCGGGGCACATCTGCCCCTCCATGTCCTCTCCATCCATGCCCCACCTCTTGATTCTCTCGTGATATTCTCTCATCAGCCTCCTTGATGGCTTCTCCATTGCAGTCTCTCACTCTAGTGGCAAATACATAGTCTTAGAAACACTATTGAACATATCACGCACCAGCTCAAAACTGCTTGGCTTCCCAGTTCGCACAAGTCCCTGGCCCTGGCATGCAGTGCAGATGTCCCTTTCTAGCCGTAGGGCAGCCTGCAACCTCCTTTCACCTGTAGGAATGACTCTTCCTCTGCAGCTCCAGTGAGTCACTGGAGCCCACCCAAGCCTCTCTGATCTGTCCCAATCTTAGGCATCCTTCTGGAGCCCAGATCTAGCTTGGAAAACCCTAGGGGGCTCTTACTGAGGCTTCCTACAGTCCTGTATTTTCTGTCCCATTTATCATTAAACAATTAATCATGTCCTACTTTTGGCTGCCTTGAACAGCTACAAAAGACACCCATTTAACCAGCCCCTGTCTAAAGCCCCCAGTCAGACTGAAGGTCTCTGGAGACACAATTTTTTATTTTGTGTAGCTCTTTATCTCTGAGCATCTAGGAGAATGAGATACAAACAGAAAGCATACAAAGACAGAGTATGATCTCTGTTTTACGACAGGGGCATAGATGAATAAAAGATGGCAAAGCCCGTCCTGGAGTCTCTCAATGCCCTGTGCACCAGAGAAGGTGCAGTGAGAGTCAGCCCCACCTCTGTTGGCCTCCAAGCCACCCAAAATGAGGTTTCCAATGTCCGGTTTCAGTTTTCTATATAAATCTGACCTCATTACAACTGATTAAATACATTGCAAATTCTACTTAAAAGTAGGTTATGATTTACAGATGTTTTTCTCCAAAGATGCTGAAGTGTTTCTATATCCTGACCCTCCTAGGGGATCTTCACGTGAGGCCAGTGACATCACCTCTGTACTCAGGTGCAAGCCACCCTGTCAACATCTTACCTGGAAGCTTGTAGTTATTCTCCAGCTGGCTGCCTCTGCTTACCCTCCCCCAGTCTAATCCATTCTCCCCATTGCAGCACAAGGTATTTTTTTAAAATAGAAAAGTTGATTCTGTCATTCCCTGCCACTCTAACCTTTCATCCCTCCCATGAGGATGGCTCACCCTTCCCCAGCTCCCCTTCCATCCCCCTCTACCTGGCAGCCTCAGTAACCTGACCTTCAGGTTTCTGCCTAAATATCACTTACTACCTGTCCACATGCCCACCTGCCTGCAAGACATTAACGAAGGGGCAGAGGTTTTCACCTAATCCCTCTGCCTCTGGTGCAGAGCAGCATTCCTATGCAGAGTAGGCCCCCAAGGCACCAGCTTCACTTTCCTCTTGACAAAAACTAGTGATGGAATTCGGAGCCAGCTGAGTCATTTGAAGGGGCCTATTCTCTGACACATCAGAAAGTCTTTCTTGACTCAAATCAATCTGAGCTATAATACCCAGGAACAGCTACTCTGTCCCTGCCATAGAGTCCTCGGCTGACGAGGAGGTGGTGAAGTCAGGTATAGCAGACACCTCTTCACAGGCTCTTCATGACCTCAGCAGAGAACCACTGAGTAGCTCTGGAGAAGTTACTCAGATGATGGGCCTTCGTCTCCCTCTTTCTCTTCTCTTTACTTTTATCGTGGTAAATGTTATATATATAACATAAATATTACTATTGTGACCATTTCTGAGTGTCAAGGTCTGTGGCATTGAGTGCATTCACATTGTTGCCGAACCATCACCACCATCTAACTCCGTAACGTTTTCATCTTTCCAAACTGTACCCTGTAAACGATACCTTCCCACTTGCCACCCCACAGCCCTTAGAAACTACCATTCTACTTTCTGTCTCTGGATTTGACTACTCTAGTACCTCGTGAGTGGAATTATATATTTGTCCTTTTGCAACTGGCTTATTTCATTTAACATAAGATCTTCAAGGTTTATCCATGTAGCATGTGTCAGAATTTCCTTCCTCATGAATAATATTCCATTGTACAAACAGGCCACATTTTGTTGATTCATTCGTCTGTCCATGGACACTTCAGCTTTTGGGTTTCCCTCTTATACAATGGATTAAATCTTAATCTGCTTTAAAGACAAAAGCAAACATCACTTCCCCCAGCCAACTGTAGCAGGGGCTGCCCAGTCCCGTCCCCCTGGCACCTGCTGGGTCCACCCAGGGCTTTGTGTGCACTTGGACTCTCGGCCTGAGGCTGCCTTGGCCTGCAGGGGGCAGGCTGGAAGTGCCTGTACATTAACAGTCCAGGAGCAGCCCAGACCCACTGACTGTGGGAAGCTGGTGTATGAACGCCCCACCCAGCTCCCTCACTCCTCGGGGGCTGCAGTGACTTACACTCCAGTGAATTCTGCTGTCCTGGCCTCCCTCCTTCCCTGTCTCACTTCCCCTCTCCCCTAACCAGTGCTGCCTGGGCTTACCTCCCAGGCACACAGCTTATACTTCTAGGGGAATCCAAACTAAGACTGCTAATCCACCATCCAAATATCTTACCCCTCCCTTCACACCCTCTTGTCCACCCAAGGTACTGAGGGCAGAACCAAGCACGCACATGCACTGAGACATAGAGGGTACATACAATATGGACTCTCTGGTTTGAGAAACTCGTTGTTCACTTGAAATGGCAACAATTCCCTGCCCCATGCAACAGCAAGCTGCAGAGCAGCTATCTCAGCAAGGGATCCTGACCCAATCAGCCAGGAAATCTTCCTGGAAATGAGGGAGGAGGACCCCTTCTGAGGGCTCCCAGCTCGTGATGGCAGCTGTGGGTTCCTGCTGAGACAAACCAAGTTGCCCTTCTGGCTCATGGTTGGCTTAACTTCCCAAATGTACCAAGTGGTATCTCCACATGCTGGGTGAAGCCACAACCATTCCAAGGCTGTCTCCTCTGGCAGAGACCTGATGGGCAGTCAGACTCATAGGGAATCTGGCTCCAGCAGGGATGCTCACCCTGCCCTCCTTCTGAGGACTCTGTCAGCCCCTTTGTGCCAGTGCAAGGACACATCACTCTCTTACCCGTATTTAGGCAGCCAAGGGGAGAAGCAAACCAGGAGGAGGTATTAGTACAGACTAAACACCAAGTTGTCCAGGCCCATCTGGTACCTGTCACCACAGGGATGAGACCCACTCATAGGATGAATGCAGAGGCTCAAGTTGAACTCTGCTCCTTCTCCTGCCTGCCTTGCTTTCTCCCTTCTGCAAGGCCCGTTCTGTCACACTGACCCTTTCCTAAAAACTGCAGAAGATGCAGTGACCTAGCTACAGCTCTAGTAATAACACAACAGCAAGAGAGAGACAGTGAGACTTTTTAAAAAGCAGGTGTCCTTAACATTCATCTGCATCCACTGCTTTCACTAGAAGTAGAATTCATGTAGTTAAAAGGTCATGGATCAGATGTCATCTGCGACTTACGGGCGGCGGCACAACACAGGCTGCGGAGAGGATGGGTGACCGGCTGTGCAGACATGGCCAAGTCCAAGAACCACACCACACACAACCAGTCCTGAAAAAGGCACAGAAATGGTATCAAGAAACCCTGATCACAAAGATACGAATCTCTTAAGGGGGTGGACCCCAAGTTCCTGAGGAACATGCGCTTTGCCAAGAAGCACTACAAGAAGGGCCTAAAGACGACGCAGGCCAGCAAGGCCAAGGCCGTGAGTGCACGTGCCGAGGCCATCAAAGCCCTCGTAAAGCCCAAGGAGGTTAAGCCCAAGATCCCACAGGGTGTAGGCCACAAGCTTGATCAGCTTGCCTATGCTGCCCACCCCAGCTTGTGAAGCATGCTCATGCCCACATTGCCAAAGGGCTTAGGATGTGCCGGCCAAAGGACAAGGCCAAGGACAAGGATCAAACCAAGGCCCAGGCTGCAGCTCCAGCTTCAGTTCCAGCTCAGGCTCCCAAAGGTGCCCAGGCCCTACAAAGGCTTCAGAGTAGATATCTCTGTCTGCCAACATGAGGACAGAAGGACTGGTGTGACTGCCCCACCCTGCTCTGGGCTGCCATCTGCATGGTGCTGGGGTCCTCCTGTGCTATTTGTACAAATAAACCTGAGGCAAGAAATGATTGAATGAATGAATGAATGGTCATGGATCATGTTATTCTCCGTCTTGATTCTGGTATTTGGAGGATGACTGCTTTTCACTGGTTCAGCTGAGAACCTTTGCTTAGACTTGCTGTGGTTATAGGGCTTGTGGACAGTTTTGTTTTAAGAAACAACCGTTGATTACAAAATGGAGCTTACTAAATTCCACAAAGCTCTGTGCCTCTACTTCTCCATCAGCTCGCAACTTGTTCCAACCTGACCACTAAGGCCAAGAGCAATACCTGTTTACTTAACAAAATTTATTGAACACCCACCCTCCTGATGTATTATGCTAGAGTCTATATTTTAAAAAAAATGATGACAAGGAGGGACCTGCTTTCTGGGAGCCTCCAGTCTAGTAACAGATAGACTAGCAAGAACCCAACAACCACAGCACTAACCGTGTGTCAGTTGCTGTTCCAAATGCCTCACATCTACTAACTTCCTTAATCCTCTCAGCAGCTTTTGAGGAAGGTACTATTACTCTTAGATCACAGAAGGAGGGAACAACTGACCTCACTGCCTGCAGTCACCCAAAGACACTTGGCTATCCACTGCAAACCAGGCTCACTCACATTCTTAACCTCTATGCCATACGAACTGCCCTGAAGCCCAACCTGGGGGGTGATCTGTGCATTTCACATGGTCACTGTGCTCTGAGTCCGTTCTCTCCCTTTCTGAGCCTCAGAACAGAGCTGTCTGTCACAGGAAGCCACACGGAAAAACGAACATCTGCTCACCTTTCTGAATATGCCACATTCTGCTGACCCCTGTTCACAGCAGTTTTGCATGAATAATGGCTAAAGTCAAGGTTTTGATGGAGACAAAAACAAAAACCAAAAGCAAAAAAAAAAAAAAATCCCGGACATCTTATGAAATGTTAATTAGGATGTCGGAGGACTCTGAGTTTTGACAGAGGTTTTTCCTGCCACAGAGGGCAAGTCCCTGCCATCTTGCTTCTATGAGTCACTGAAATAGCCTTAGCTCCATCTCCTTCTATGATTTATACATGTTGAAGTGCAAGGTTGCAATAGAATAGAACACATGTGTAGAGAAATATTCATTCATATATGCATGCACACACATGCCTTCTATTTGGATTGGGTTTTCCTTAAAGAAATTTTTAAAAAAATATGGAATGCTTCATGAATTTGCATTTCATCTTTGCGAAGGGGCCATGCTAATCTTTTTTGTATCATTTATTTGGGTTGTTTTAACACAACCTGCACATTCCTTATCTTACGGAGGAAAAGACATGGACATTCCAGCCAGGCACTGTGCCCGGTACTTGGAAGGACACAGATGGTTAGTCAGGGATATGGACTCTGACTTGAGCTTCTCAGAATCTAATAATGAGAAAGAAAGACCATTGGAGAATTCACTTTAAGACACTTATGAGAAGAGTGCTTGTTACATTCAAAAAAAGGAGCTGGTAGGGCTGCCAGGAGTAGAATGAGGGTGACTGGGAGTCAGGGAAGGCTGCCCAGAGGAGGAGACTGCTACCCGGGTCTGGAACACTAAGAAGAAATAATTTCCAGTTTGAAAACAAAATCAAACTGTATGCAGGGAAACAGGCTGATGGGGAAGGGGCATTTCCTAGCCAGAATGGATGAGACAGGGGCTCAGGGAAGGAGCTTTGGAGCCAGGAGGCTTAGGTTTGGACCTTCACCCCTACTTGCTGGGCCTAGGACCTTGAGCAATTAATCATTTCACCTGTCTCCTTACCTGCAGAAAGGTGAATGCAGACTATCTCACTTAATTCTCATTACAAAGACCTTGGCCCACCCAGGATCTGTTCAATAAACTGCTTATTACAGTGGTTCACAGACATTTTGGTTATTTTCTGTCACGACTACGTCAGTTTGCCTCTAATCCAATGTCTCAGAGCTCTGTAGTGCCCTTGGCTCCCGGACTAAGCCTTGAGATGTGAGTGAAGAATAACTCTTTTGTTTTATGCATACACTGTCCATGTTCCCTTAGAATAATATATGAGAATAAATAGTTGCTTATGTGCTACCACAAAGAAGCAGGAAAAAATCAGAAGGCTCTGGGAGAGCACAGGAAAAGTGTATCTTCCATTAGTTTGGGAGCCTGTAATTTAGGTGGTTGTATCCTTTAAAGGAGGTGCAGTAGGGTGGGGTTGGCTTGGGGGAAAAGGAAGTTTCCACCAAACTGTGGTTAATTGTAGTGAACAACAGAAAACTGAGAGGAGAAGCTCGGTTTCAGGAAACAATTCACAAATAAATTGCCAATCCACACAGCTCCAACTCCAGGGTAAACTCCTCTTCAAAACAGTGAACGAAAAGAGCAAGGGAAATTTATAGGCTTTTTTTCCTGGGTGTGTATCAGCCTATGTTTTTGACAAGCAGTAGTGGAAAATAGGTGTCCTGCATGCTTCTGTAATATTTTCCTCGTATTGGTTCTCTAACTTGCTTTCTGCCACTCCCTACTCTCGGAACGTTCGATCTATTTTGTGATCCTGACGTGTCTAGTGACCCAGACTTGCATGAGACTTGCTTAGAATTTTAACTATACAGTTTTCTTCCTGACTTTTCATGGCTTTTAAGTTGCTCTGGATTTCCTGGCCCCTCATCCTTGGCATGAAAGAACACAAGGCCTCTTTACCTAGAAGGCGGCACAATGAATCAGCAGCAATGCTGATGATGGAAGGCCCAGGGACCAGATGGCTTTTAAGACAGGCCTTCACAAAAGGAACTGGAAGAGAATGACAGGAAAGGTATAGGAGGGTAACCACGGTTTCAAAGGCACAGAATTTGAGGCTCCTGGAAGGTACTTAATAGAACAGTGCTTCTCAAAATGTAATGTGCACATGAATCACCTGCAGATTCTGATTCAGCAGGTCTAGGGTGTAGCCTCAAATTCTGTGTTTCTAACAAGCCCCATGGATCACACTTTGAGTGGCAAGATTCTAGATGATCTAATTCAATCATCTCATTTTTTAGAGGAAGACACTGAGATTCAGAGGGGGAAAATGACTTAGGGAAGGAAGATCAGAGTAAGAAGTAAGTTGAGTCTAAAAGCTGAGTCTGTAATTCCTGGTCACAGTGCCCTTTCAAAAGAATTATTTAAACAGTCACAGAGATGATGGGGGTGAGAGGTTCACCCTCCCCTCACAGTCTGCCTTAGGTAGGACGTTACTGGAGAGATCGCTCAGTTTTGAACCCTAGGAGGTGATCTGAAGAACCTAAACCCTAAAGCAGGTAATGTAAAGTTCAGAGTGACTGATCTCTCTATGCTTAACCTGTTTATTTAACCTATTTATTCAACTTTGATTCTTGAAAGAATAAAAGAGGACGCTTAGGGCCAGAGGATGTAAGCTGTCTCCCATTACCTGTGGTCACACAAGAACAAGGCTGCAGATTCTGCAGGAATGTGAACCTCCTGCTTTAATAAGAAGACATTTAGGCCAGGTGCGGTGGCTCATGCCTGTAATCCCAGCACTTTGGGAGACTGAGGTGGGTGGATCACTTGAGGTCAGGAGTTCGACACCAGCCTGGCCAACATGGTGAATCGCTGTCTCTACTAAAAATACAAAAATTAGACAGTCATGGTGGTGGGTGCCTGTAACCCCAGCCGCTCAAGAGGCTGAGGCAGGAGAATCGCTTGAACCTGGGAGGCAGAGGTTGCAGTGAGCTGAGATCGAGCCTCTGCACTCCAGCCTGGGTGACAGAATAGGACCCTATCTTAAAAAAAAAAAAAAAAAAAAATTGCATAACACTGATAATGCCACCATGTCTGATTTGAGTAATAGATACTAAGAGGCTTAGCTTCTGGAATAGTCTGTCACTCCAAATGGAAATGGGTCAGCAGGCAAAGTGACTTAGTAGCTCCCAAATGAGCTCACCCTCCAGCCCCACCCTGCTATTGTCCAGGCCCAGGCTCGGGAATCTGAATTTGTGTTCAACTTTCCAGCTGATTTGAATGTCCACCTAGTTTTAGGAGCCAACAGATTAGATGACCCCTCAAAATTGCCATTTGGTCTGGGATGGATGGCCCTGGAGATGACGTTGCTCACATGGTGAGGGGCGTAAGGAGGCATCATGAAGCGTGAAGCCTGTGGCCCCTTTCCAGAGTTACTAATGCACTCACAATGTGGCTAGGAATCCCTGCCCCGTCTCTGAGAAGGACCAGCGCCACTCAAGGAAGGGCCAACAACGAGCTACCATGGTTATGAGAAAGACGGTCTGCATAGTTCAGATTTTATGAGAGATGAAGAAAGGGAGCAAGACTGAGGTTGTGATCTCAGAGTGTGAGCGAGGCATTTTTGGAAAAAATGTAGAAGAGATTTTGAGAATTGAATGAGAAACATTTGATGTGGGACAGATTTTCTCTGCAAATGTGAGCAGCCTGGTGGGTGAATTCTGTGCCCTGTGAAGCATATTGATGAGGACAGCATGTGGAGGAGGGGGCCCCAGGCTCTCCAGCTGCCTGCCAGGAGGGAAAAGCTCCACCAAATGAGCCTCTGGAGATGAGGGGCTGTGCTGGGGGAACTACTGGCTCTAATTCTTACCCTCCTCTCTGTCTTCTGTCACATGCCTTTGCACTTCCTGTCACGTGCCTTTGCTAAAGAGGGGAGAGGACCCTACTTCTGTGCTCCATCTTTAGGTTGGCCACAGAACTTCCTTTGGCCAACAGAATTTGGCAGATGGATGGTACACCAGTTTGGAGCCGAGGTCTCAAGAGACCTCAGTGAAAAGAAGCAGCTTTCACTTGCCTTCATGCTCCTCTATTGCTGTCACGAGCAGAGCTTGCCTTGCTACCCTGCTGGTCCATGGGGAATGAGGGCCATGAGAAGCACAACCGCCCAGCTGACCCACAGACTTTTGGGGAGGGACAGAGCCCAGCCTGAAGCACAGGAGCCCAGCCGAGCCAACCCTGGACCAGCTGAGCCCCAGCTGCCCTGCAGCCCTGGGATAACACTTGAGGGCTGTGGAAGCCACTGAGTTCTGGGGGTTCCTAACGCAGCCATGGCTAATGGTACAGTTGCCGAGGAGAAGTGGCAACTAGCACGAACCTCCCTTGGCAGCCAAGTCGGCGCTGCTCAGGGCAGCTCATTATTCCAGAAGACAGAAAACAGCTTTTAATCCAGAGGACAGGACAGCTTTAGGAAGGAATCCTTGCTGAGTCCAATTTCGTGATCCTTCTCTGACTTTCAGCCCTTTGCTCACAATTCCTACACAAACTGAAAAGAGAAACTGGACTTTTAATCATGGTGGCTGGCCAGAAAAAGTGACACTTTTGCTAATAATAAACACACAATCGTTAATGCTTTACCATGTCACATGCCCTTTACCCAGGTCTCCTGGTGCTCCCTAGACACTTACTCATTCATCATCAGGAGGCCTAAGGCTTCTGCTCACTCAGCAGCACAGACAGGCAGCTAACTCTTGGCCTGAGGGACCTTTTTGCAGGCTCCTGAGTTAATGGTTTTCTCAGAGGGAAGGAGGACAAGGAATTACCCATGGTCTTGTTGAAGAAGCAAGGCACTGACTGTAAATAATTTCCTATCCATCCAACTGGCTTGCCACGTCGGAGCCTGGGATGGGTCTTAATCTTCTGCTTCTTTCCGACTGTGTTATCTTAGAGAAATCAGATTTTGCAAGCCTCAGTTTTCTCAACATAAATCCTTAAGCGTTGCTGTTGGCATTACTGATAATAACTACATAAGAAAAAGCTGACCGTGTGCTTACACATGTAGGTACTTAGGTGTGGGGAGTAGGAAAGTTCCTCTTCAAAGTTTCCCTTCTTGTTAAAGAATAAATCATATATGTTAGAAACAATAATTTGTTTTAAAGACTTTCTTCAAAGCCTTCTGGCTTTTTGCTGGTAATTCTTTGTTAAGCCCTGTCCTATGTAGCTGTTAGACATGCTTGCAGACACGTAGTACATTCTATGTCCTTGTACTTTAACCAAGATATCTGTGCTGGATGTGCTCACAGGCATGTCCCAGCTCACAGCCTATGCCCCTTCCTTATTTAGACTTCCTTTTTGTTCTCCATTGCTTTACTTGTTTAGAAAAGTTTTAAGTTGTTAGCCAATCAAGTTTAGTTTTAGATTGTGAGGTCTGGCTCCCACCAATGGAGATCAGACACAGCAGTAAGGACAACCTCAAATGCATAAAGGATAAATATGCCTGCCATTTCTTTTTGTTGTACTCTTGTGGCAAGATGGCTGGTGAAGATGCCCTTCCTGCAGGAAGTAAAGATTGCCTTGCTCAGAGAGCCTTTGTCTCAGTGCTGATTTTTCTTTGCAGCACTGAGCATCTGTTTCCAACATCAAGGGTAGCTATTCTGTTTATCAGAACACAGAGTAAGCAGGGTTGCCATGTGCAACTGTGTAGGGTGTTAACTGCACAAAGGCTCTTGGCCAAGGTGGTAAATGGGGCTGAAATCCATCCTTAGCCCCGCAGACTTAGTCTTGCCTCCTGTGTTGCTTGCTGCTGTCCAGAAAGAAGGGTTCTTGTTTCTAATTTGCACAAAGGGTACATAGCAGCCCTAAGAGAAAGTCCAGGGTATTGAAGGTTAAGGATATGTTTGTCTTGAAACTTCTCTGAAAGAAACTGAAAAACGATCACTTTACCCAGTGACTTGCAAATAATTACACAGCTTAACAAAAAGTTGCTAGTTAATTTTCCGTTTGTCCTAAAGATTCCAACTCAGTAGGTCTAAAGAGAGGCCCCAGAATCTGCACTTACAGTCAGCATTCTCAGTGTTGTTCATGTATATCTAGGTTTGAGAACCACTATGCTGTTTTGGGTCCCCCTGACCCAGGCCTGGGCTCTCTGGATGCAAGAGCAGGTCAATCAAATGAACAAATAGGAAATCATCTCCAGCAGTTCAAGTGTATGTTTCAGGGTTAAAAATCCAGAAATATCCCCCATGTCTTGTTAACAAGAACTTTAGTGGACCAGGGCCTCCCAGTGGTTGGGCTGGGAAAGGCCGTGGCATTAAAGGGATGCATGGCAAAAAGGGTACATGGCAGCTTGGGAGGTGGCCGGGCCCTGACAAGGAGCCTCTGATGCACACTAATGATAGGAAAGAGCCTGGCCACCGAAGGCAATTACAGAGGATGAAGCATCACACAAGCCAGCCAGGCGGGGGAGTGCAGGGGGATCTTATTATCCCCTCTGTCTTGCTTAATAGGAGTTAATAGTTGGAAGGGAATAAAAGAATGGTGTGTGAAGTTTAGTGCCAATACAGTCTAATATGCATGCTATGTTTTTATTTCAAAGAGGATAAAGGCCCAAATTTTATACTGAAAACAAATGTTAAAAATTAATTATAAAGAAGACACCAGAGGGCCTCAAGCCTGTTCCCTGGGTGACTGATTAAATGCCTGCCTCATTTAGACTGGTATAAACCCAATCTCTTGGAAGAAGGCCAAAACTATTTGCCAACGTCCACAGAGACTCTCCAAGAAAATGATCCTGGTGCCAGGAAAGAGAAAAACATACTCACCACTGCTGCCCGGAGCCAGCCACCACCACAGGGTGGAATCTAGTCATGGGCAGGAACGCAGAATGCTGCTGCAAGGTCAACGTGGGTCAAGAGCATCCCTCATCACCTAAAATTGATTATCAATGAACCAAACAAACGAGGCCATCCAGGCCTGGGAGAAATGCGGTCTAAAGAGTTCCTTCTCTCTGCAGGCTCTGAGGTGGGGGAGGTGGGGGCTTAAAAAAAAAAAATCCCTGGATTTTGTGTGGTTTGAGAATATCTTCCCAATTCTCCGGATGTGCAAGTTCTAACTGAAAATTTTAGAGCAGGAATTAAGCCAATGACTCCATTATCTTTTGAATTTTAAAATTATAGTTTAATGGCAAGATAATATTTTCCTGTTAAAATAAAACCAAAAGACTACCAAAAATGCTGACATCCCCCTTCAATACTCCTCACTCCCAAACCCTAGTTCTTCTTTTTGCTTCAAAGGTAATTGATGTTGGCAGTCTGGTGCGGGTCCTTTCAGACCCATAGAAAACAACATATAAACACATAGAACTGTTCTGTGGACCATTTTTCCACTGATGATATCATACTGGGCATATTTTTTGCAACTCACATTTTTCATTAAACCACAGGTCTCAGAAGTCAATTCATGTTGGTACATATGCTAATTGCAGCACAGTATTCCAAAGTATGTATACAATTACTCCACGTTCCACAGACAAAAAGCCTATGTTTCTTAGACTGGCATTTAGGGATATTCATAATAGGGTCCTAACCTACATTTTCTACTTTATTTCTGCCAGTGCCATACCCTACCCCCACTTCCAAGTAAACAATGTGCAAACCAAAAGGAACCATTTGCAGTTTCCCACAGGGATGGGCAGGCATCTCCATGCAGGGCTATCTGTGTCCTCCGACCCTCCTCATCCTGCAAGGTCAGCTCCCAGGCGGCAGTCATGACACCTTCCTTGTGACTTCTAGTTTACTTTATATGCCCTTGTATAGGGTCCTTACCACCACTGCTGGGCATTCAAGTAATCCAAGAATTATTCTTACCTTTCCTTTTTAGTCATGAACTCCTTGAGGGGAGGAGTGTGTACCAGAGATACAGCAGGTACTTGACAAACTGTTGTTGAATTTTTTTTTAAAAAGAAGTAAAATCTTATACTGAACTTCTATATTGCTATGGGGAGGAGGAAGAGCAAAAGGTCAACTAGAAATTGACTATGGATACAAGATTGTCATTCCTTCCATCTGAAGGGCAGCAGAATATGCCACCCCAAAATATGCCTCTTTGGCACATGACGATTTTGAGCTAAAGGCCATTGAGAACAACCAACGCTGGCAAAGCTCTAAAAAGAGGGCAACAGTTTTTCTTTTGTAAAGGAAATTTACACTTACAAGGAAAGTTTCCATTTGTAAAAGATGTTTTCCCCTTCCTGGAAAGGGAGAGGAGTTACTTTATGTGCCCATGCATAGGGTCCTTACCACTGCTGCTGGGCATTCAAGTAATTAAAGGCCTATTACCTCTCCTCTTTAGTCTGGCCTTCCCAGTCCAAAATTCATAAGCCCCTTTTCCTTTGTTTAGCCTATGATGTTTTACAAGGGCAAGTTCTAACCATTTCTCTGGTTACTCCTCGCTGGGTGCACCCATGTGTACACCAACAATACATATGTTAATAAATGTCTTGTTGTTTTTCTCTTGTGAAGCTGTCATTTGCCAGTTTAATTTACAGGGTACCAGCTGGAGACCCTAAGATAAGGAGAGGAAGAAACATTCTTTTCCTCCCCTACACTCATCCATCCTTCCATCCATCTTTCTATGAATCTACCCTTCCCTCTATTCTTCCTCTTTGTTCGCAGCCATGACAAGGCACTCCCCCACCACCCCTACCCCCAGATCTGACTGCAGGGAACTTATTGACTGACCTGCATCATGAGGTTGGAGAGACAGTGCCTGCAGTGCAGGCGCTTTGCACCCCTGGGTCACTGCAGATGTGGGACTGTAGTGATAATAATGGTGAACGTTCACTGGAGCTCATCTCTGAGCCATGCACCAAGAGCGTGCCACTTCCAGGAATTCCCTAAATGGTGGACAGCCTTCCCCTTTCCATGGTGTTTCCATTTCATTTTACGATGACTCAGGAATGGATAATTTCTGTTTGGATCTTAAAGGATGCAACTTCATGGAGAGACCAGTGGTTTGCCTGAGGAGCCACAGTGGTGCCCACATGAACCCTTGGGAACTCAGACTGCTATGAGCTCCTGCAGCCTGAGGGAGTGGAAGCTGAACAATATTTGCAGCCCAAGAGTTGCTAAAACAAAATAGGTTTCATGATCCCTCTCAACTCCATCTGGCTGTCTCTTGGTCTTGGAAGGTACCATATGCCCAGTACAGTTTAAAAAATAGTTGGATTAAAAAAAAAAAAAAAACAACAGACTATGCACTTGGGAAAGATGGACTGCTACCCTCCTTTGTATTCTCTTAGATTCTGAGGTTCCACCCCCTTCAGCCTACCCACTTTCAATGTTATACAACTAAGAGCTGGTGCTACAGCTCCCTCTCCCCCTCCTCCAGTGTTGGCTTCAACTGCACTGCCTAACCTCGAAGGCTGGTGATGCTTCCCCCTTGGTGCTCCTGCAGCCCCATACCGAAACTGTCCTGTACCCACCTGCTCCCTGCCTGTCTCCCTAGAGGAAAGTGAGTGCCTGGGTGGGCAGAGGCAGGACGTACCACTGTCATAAAGGGGACTCAAGATAATGTACAGAGTGCGTGCTTGGCAATTGGGCTTCAGACATTCCAACAGATCAGCTAAAAAAGCAGACTCAGACGGGGCTCGGTGGCTCTGTAATCCCAGCACTTTGGGAGGCCAAGGCAGGCAGATTACAAGGTCAGGAGATCAAGACCATCCTAGCCAACATGGTAAACCCCCACCTCTACTAAAAATACAAATACACACACACACACACACACACACACACACACACACACACACATATATATATATATATATATATATATATAAAAGCTGGGTGTGGTGGCACATGCCTGTGGTCTACTCGGGAGGCTGAGGCAGGAGAATCACTTGAACCCAGGAGGTGGAGGTTGCAGTGAGCTGAGATCACAGCACTGTACTCCAACCTGGGTGACAGAGTGAGACTCTGTCTCAAACAATCTCTGGGCTGTTATCCCCAATTCTAGAAGTTGCACCCTACTTAGCTTCCCATGCCCTTGTAAAACTGCCCTTCTTTCTCAGGAACTGTGACTGCCCCACATGGATCGGGCAACCTTTCCAGGCCTCTGCAGGTGGAACTTATCTGGTATCTTCATTTCTCAGTTTCCGCTTTAAAAACATTCCTGTGATATTATCAACATCCTATCAGCCATTTTTCTAATTGGTTGCTTCTTTTTTCCTACCAGTTTCTACACATCTTCCTGCTTCTGTTCCCACTCTGTCCCCACTGCTCCCCGTCTCCTCATGTCCCTGTTTCTGCCCCTTCTAATTCTCTTACCACTTCCCATGAGCATATTCCCTGTCTCAAACCTCCTGCGTACAGGGCAGTGCTGCCTGCCGGGAGGGCTCCCCCTCGCTGTGGACCTGGCTGTGGTGACTTGGCCCCAGAAGTGGCTGAGCTTCTCGGCAGTTCTTAATACACGATCAATTTTCAGGGATGCAGTCAGCATATTTTTGGCAGACAAGCACCTGAGAGCCAGCTCGGGAGTTACTGGGCAGGAACCAGAAGTTTGAAGGGATTAAAACAAACACAAACAAAACCTACCCAGAGTGTTTTGTTGATAGAACTGGCAGATAGAGAGGGCAGGTCTGGAGAGGGAGAGAAAAATAAACTTTCATCAATTTTGTTTTTCACACCACAATGAATGAACAATGGGTGCTGGCAATTATAGCAATAACAGTAATAACAAAGAATGAAAGTCATACCAGTAAATGTAATTTCTAAATATCAGATGGATATCAGATATATTCCTGTTTTAATCCCTAGAAGGTACATGAAAATCCGGGAGAGAATCTAAAAGTAAGCAGTAATTTGTGGAGTTTTTCAAAGAAAAGAGTGAAGATGGTATTTTTAAAATGGAAGTATTAAAGTTTCCTGATAGGGTTAATTGACTATTCTAATTTTTACTTCAAGTATATAAGAACACACACAAATATTACCCTGATCTTGATGTGGATAAGAAGATAAATTACTTTCAAGTTTGTTTTGCATTTTGGATTGCTGCAGAAGCCCCTTAGTAATTTAGAAAGTGTATGTGGTGGCATCTGCCACCACACTAACCCCCAGGGGAAGTCCTGTCCCCGCCTTTTATTCTTCTTTGAGGAGACGAAGACATCACATATTCCCCAGAGGGGCAGAGGATGACAGCCACAGATCACCCTTGTCCCTCCATCATTATCATTCCAAAATAATTGAGTTTTACATGTGGCTTTCTCTGTCAGCTGAGTAAGAACTCTGGGTCTTTCCACTGTGAGGTGAGACTATGCCAAAGCATCATCAAAGTGTGTCCTGGAAGCCTGTGCTGGCATCATGAGCTACCAGCCCCTGCCTGAGCCCGGGAGTGAGTGGGTTCCAACAGGAAGCCACCCGTCAGCTTGACAGGCAGAGCCAAACTGGTTATCCTTTTTTTTTTTTTTTTTTTTTTTTTTGAGATGGAGTCTTGCTCTGTCGCCTGAGGCTGGAGTGCAGTGACGCAATCTTGGCTTGCTGCAACCTCCACCTCCCAGGTTCAAGTGATTCTCCTGCCTCAGCCTCTGGAGTAGCTTGAAATACGGGCATGTGCCATTGAGCTCAGCTAATTTTTGTGTTTTTAGTAGAGATGGGGTTTCACCATGTTGGCCAGAATGGTCTCGATCTCTTGACCTTGTGATCTGCCCGCCTTGGCCTCCCAGTGTGTTGGGATTACAGGCGTGAGCCACTGCACCCAGCCCTGGCTATCCTTTTAAAAGACGCCAGCATGATTTTTTCATTTATTTTGTGTTGACAAGTAAAAACTGAACATACTAATGGTGCACAATGTCATGTTTTGAGATACATATACATTGTAAAATGGCTTCAGCATGACAATTAATTCAGGCAAGTTTAATCTCCCCATCCCTCCAGGCCACCAAGTTTCTGGATTCTTCTCTTTTCTATCCATTAATTCATCTCACATTGACCCTCCTCCCTGAAGGGCTGGCATTTCTACTAGTGTGTTTATTGGGGGAAGGGTCCTCCTTTTTCTAAAACAGCATGCTTTGAAACTGTAGGTAAAGGGTTACTAGTACTGCTTGTGACTGCCAGGGAAGTCAGAATTGTGAGCACAGACCTTCACTGGTGTTCACTCAAGCCCTTGAACCACACAAGTTTTCAGGGATGAAATGCAAGCTGGCCGTACACACGAAGGGGCATCGACGTTATCCCTGTTGTCCCATTAATCATATTTAATGCCTGAGTCTAATAATGTTATCTTTGCTCCCAGTTCCAAGAGTGTATAATTTAACCAGAGCACTTTTCCCCAAAGTGTGAATCAGGCTCATACACTATCTCTCTCAACTTCCTTTGTGCTTCTAAATTAGAAAACCAAAATGTCACTTTTCTTAGATAGAAAATCCTCTCAAGGTCAATGTAAAAGAATAAAGCAATTAACTTCCTGCATAAACTGCAGTATGGTGGTAAGAACACTGTGCCTGGAAAAGCAGTTAAAAATTAAAACCCTTTCTACAAACGACACCCTTGTTTAAGACCCAAATAATGAATGCAGTTCTCGAGGTTCCTGTCAAATGAACAAGCAGGTAGAGGAGCCTGCTTCCCCCTCCGCTGCCAGCTGGCTGCAGGATGCGCCGTTTTTATGCTGCTGGGCACACTGATTGGCTGTTTGATGCGGCAGATCTGTGGCTAGTTTCTTTGCTTTTCTTTCTTTTCTTCCCTTTTTGATTCTTTCAAGTTTTATAATAAATCAAGTCTCATTTCTGCATGTCCCGTGGGGCTATTACGGTCTAACAGGTAACAGGAACGCTACGCACTGACTACACACACTTCGTTCTCTTACTGAGTCTGGTAATCAGGAAAAAACAGACCTATATAGAAACGAACGGCGAGAGGCAAGTTTCCAACTAGTTACTCAAATCTTAACATTTTTTCTTCCAGGTTTGATTGAAAATAGGGTTAAAAATTTGCCATCTCCTGCTTCTACATAAATAAAAATGCAAACACGTTTTTATTTGTAGATTTCTTTCCAAGAGTCAGCACTGTGACTTGAAAGGGTAAAGGGAGCTGCTTATCATGTTTAATTGCATTTCAGAACCACAACCTGACACATGCAAGGCCAGCCTAGAGCCCTGGAATTCTCACAACCATGGAGGCTCAACAGTCTGACCCATGACTAAACGTCCTAAAACCGAACCAAAGGCAGTTAGTGGCTCTTCAGAGGAGCTTGACCTCAGAATACAAAATAGCACGGGGAACACGGCTGCTGAGGACACCCAGGTATACCCCGAACACATGTAGGGTATACCCTAAAGCACTTCCAGATCAAGGCATGGGCTGGGCCCATCACCTCAAAAGCCTTTACTTTAGTAAGAGTGGGGCACACGTAACTGAAGGTCTGTGAAGTTTCTGTCCTCTCGATGGACACAGGTGTGTCCGTGCAGCTCTGACCCATGGGTGCCAACCAGACTTGGGAGAAAGACAAGGCTGTGGTTCAAACTTCCTTTCAATTAAGCCCCTGGAAGAACAGGCAATGGGCTCTAATGAGGAGCCAATACACACAGACAACAGGTGTGGTCAGCTGTCCTCCCAGGCACCTTGGATCAGCAGGTTCCAAGACTCCCCAACTGCGCCAACCCCCACATCCCCATCTAGCCACTCATCCTCATTACTCTCCAAATACATCTTCCACCAAATCTCTAGGCATTCGCCTCCCCTACAAATGGTAGTATCCCCTTCTCCTGGCAATCTCACTGGTGAACCTACATTTCTTAAATCTGCTCTGACAACTACAGAAAGACCTCAAAAAGCAGCAGGCTCTGCAAAACTTCCCAGCTTCTTCCACAACGATGCCCAGCTCCACAAAAGACTGGGCATGTCCTCCTCCCTTTTGAGTGTAAAGAGGCACCCAGTGCTGAAAGTCAAGGAGGGTGCGGCTGCGCGAGGTGATCGCCTGGCACTAGAAACTGGAGTGACTCTGCATAGATGAGAATAGAGGTGCTGCCTGCCACTGGTGCTTTGAGCCCACTCTTCCCTGTGAGCCTCTGCTGCAAATTTTCTCAGCCGTTTTGCAAGCACTTTTCTCATCTCTCCAGCCGGGGGTGGAAGGGGGTGTTGGGGGAGAGGGGGACACCGCCCTGCTGTTTCCTTGTGCTGTGATGAATGCTGCAGGGTGACAAACAGTGACTCTCTGCTCATCGTCTCCTCATGTAGGGCAAAAGCAGCCCACGGCTGGTTCCCACAGCCCTAGCTGGCAAGCAAAACCCTCAGGCACCAGGTGAGCCCAGCAGGGCGTGTTGTGGGCTGGAGAGCTCTGCATATGGTGGGAGGTCTGTAGGTGTAGGGGCCCGAGGAAGGGAGAGGATCACACCCACCCGTGAGCCCTAGCTTGGCAGGAGGAGGGAGCAAAAGAGAAACCGAGACTCAAGCTTTGCAACCCGCTGCTCTTAAAGGCTCTGGCAGGCTCACTCTCTCTGTGACTCATCCCGCTTCACTCTTAGGACTTTTTAATGCCTTTTATCTGCCACAAATGTTCTTGTCAGGGAGCTGGTAGGTGTTAGATGTTCAAGCAGACTCAGGGGTGTAAGCACACACACAGAGTCTTTTGAAAAGCACATTTGTCTCACTTAAAAACAACACAAACAACACACCTGCCTGCCTTAAAGTACTTCTCTGGGAATGAAAAGCTTCCTCTGACTTCTGAGCTCCCATTTCACTCCCTCTAAACGGATGAGGACCTCCTCCCTAGAAGGACAGCCATGCCTTAGAACTGGACCCACAATCCCCCTGGAGAGGGCATGCTGGCAGTGGAACAGAAGCAAGGAGGAGCGTACAGAAACAAGGATGGGACAATAGGCAGGCTGAGCTGAGCTGGGACAGTGGGGATGCTGGCCAGCCTTCATGAAGCCCCTGGCATTGTCTGACCCAGGGCCCTTCCGGGGGCACCACAACAGAACCCCCTTCAGAAACGGCGAAGCAAAATGTGATGAAAAAGCACCTCGATTTCCTGCCTCTCCTTTAGTGACGGACAACGTAAGGTCGCTTCCCAAATTTTCAAGTCACATTTAAGAATACCCTGTGAAGTCACCCTGACCTAAGAAACCTGAAGCCATTCACCTTCCCCGCAGAGGTGGGAAGCCGACCCGACAGAACAGATTCAACTCCATGCAGCAAACTCCTGGGGAAGAAGAAGGAATGGCTGCTCCCCTCAGGAGGCTGAGGACCTGGAGAGGGAGGAAGGCAAGTATACGAAACTGCAGGGTAAGGTGACGGACACAAGAGAGGTGCCGAACATTACAGAAGACAGAGGAGGAATTCTTTCAAGCAGAAGAAATTCAGGAGAGCCCCTCAGTGGAGGAGTCATCTGGGCCTTATAGAACGACTCAGGGTGGGAGGGAAGAGGAGAGGGAGGAGAGGGCCCCCAGGTGTCTGGGATGGCCAGTGCTGGCCCGTGATGGGCCGTTCTGTAGCATATCTGAGGACTGTCAGCACCCGACGGGGTGGACACTGGAAGCTGTGGAGTGACCGGCCTGGCCCCTTTTGGAGGAGGCTGTCATCACATGCCTTCTGTGGGGGAGGTGACTGGCCCTAGTGTGAAAGGTTGATTCTAGGGGTAGAGAGGGGAGGGTGAGGGCAGCGGGGGTACAAAGGACGGGTCAGCACGGAGAGACTTTTAAAGGTAGAATTCATAAGACTTGGGCTCCAGAAAGCAAAGCAGCAAAAGGGGTGTCCACCAAGGACAGGTTGAGGGTAGGTGGCTGGGACTCACGGCACGATGGGTTGTGTGAGCAGGGTAGGGTTAGGGCAGAAAATACACAGGAAACAGAAGGACCTCAGTGCAAGCCGTGTTTTCATTTCTGGGCCCCCAGGTGGCAGGCAGGCAGGAGGCTTCCTCCCCGTGCTCTGCACACCCCAGTGCTGAGGTGAGGGTCAAGTGACAGACAACAGGCCAGATGGCATCACCAAGTGCTATGGGGCTTAAGAATACAGACCAAAAGAGAGCCTGAAACAAGGATGCCTGTGGGGCCACACAGGAAATGGGAGCACAGGAAGCCATTTTAAAAGCAAAAGAAGCTGAGAACCCAACTCAGAAGCCTGGCCTCTCCCAGCCACAGACGGGAGGCCCACTCCGGCAGCCTGGGGAGGCTGGCCCTCTAGCCTCCAGGGGAAAGGGCGCTGTGCTGCTCTGACCTGGAAAGATCCAGGAGGATTAAGGAAGCAGGGCCTGTCTTCAGGGAGTGTCAGGACTTTATAGGCCTTATTTTTAGATTAATGTGATGAAGCTATTAATATTCCTGGCTTCCCAGCAAGAAAGAGGCTAACAGGCATGCTCACCGCCTATTCTCTCCTCAGCCCCACACCCTCCCCTTCACTACCTGCAAGTCAGTCCTGATGCCTCCACTTTCAAGGCAGAAGCTCCATGAAGGGTCTGGCAGGGACATGGAGGCTCACAGTAAGGGCGGGGAGTGGCAGCCCAGGGTCCCGAGCCCTAGTAATCCCCATCCCCCCGTCTTTGTCCACAGACTTTCCACAGAGTACTCTGAGGTGTGCAGCCATCTCACAGGAACCCCGCAGCCATGACTACAGGTGATTTTAAGTGCAATCACACTACAGATTGCACTTACAAAGCAGGGAAATACAAGATATCTTCCAAAAAGGCTATTCCCGGCCCTGGCTGGACTCGGTTGAATCAATCTGCTTGGCTTCTTTTCTAGGGACTGAAGGGAAGAAAAGTGACAGAAGATCACAATTTTACTTCATAAAGTAACTTGGTTTTCTTACATAAACATAGACCATTCAATGGAAGGTTTAGCCCATCACCTTAATTTTTTTTTTTTTTTTTTTTTTTTTTTTTTTTGAGGCAGAGTTTCGCTCTTGTTATCCAGGCTGGAGTGCAATGGCGCAGTCTCGGCTCACCACAACCTCCGCCTCCTGGGTTCAGGCAATTCTCCTGCCTCAGCCTCCTGAGTAGCTAGGATCACAGGCACGCGCCACCATGCCCAGCTAATTTTTTGTATTTTTTAGTAGAGACGGGGTTTCACCATGTTGACCAGGACGGTCTCGATCTCTTGACCTCGTGATCCACCCGCCTCGGCCTCCCAAAGTGCTGGGATTACAGGCTTGAGCCACCGCGCCTGGCCCACCTTAATTCTTAAACAACCAGATGATTTTCTATCTTTGGTTACTGCAGTTGGGTAAATACTACTTGTTTAAAAAAATGAGGTGATTATCCAAAAGAATGTAGAGACTCTATCCCCAAGGTTATAGTTCACAGAATACTGTCTCAAAACAACCCAATTTCAGAAAAACAAGCCATATGTCAAAAATGACAAAGTATCATTCGAAGAAAGAAATAATGCACTCTGTGGTTCTATTTGCAGCTTTTGTCAAAGGCCTATATACTCAATTTTCTTGACCTGTCAGAAACTTTCCCTGCCTTCTTCCTTTACTCAAAGTATTATTACCTTTTGTGCCATTTGAGGGAAAAGGACTATATGCTTTCAAAACTTTACACAACAAAGAACAAAAGCACAACACTTTAAAAATATTCATCAGGTGCTGAACAAGTATCTACAACACTAAGAAACTCAATCTCATGCTTATTTTAGATTGCCTTGTATTATAATTAGTGTTTTCTTGTATGGTAATCAATTATGTTTCATATTCTATCTCTTGATTTAGATGGTAAGGTGTTTGAAGCAGCAAGTATTTTCTTTTCAGTGTTCTCCAACACAGTCACCTGGCATCTTTTGAAGAGGCAATGTGCAGTAACTTTTTTTTTTTGAGATAGGGTCTCGCTCTGTCACCCAGGATAAAGGGCAGTGGCATGATCATGGCTCACTGCAGCCTTGACCTCCTGAGCTCAAGTGATCATCCTGCCTTAGCCTTCCAAGTAGTTGAGAATACTGGTGTGTACCACCATACCTGGCTGATATTTTTAATTTTTGGTATAGATGGGGGGTCTCACTCTATTGCTCAGGCTGGTCTTGAACTCCTGGGTTCAAGTGATTCTTCTGCCTAAGCCTCTCAAAGTGCTGGGTTTATAGGCATGAGCCACAGTGCCCAACCCTGCAGTAACTTTCTGAATCAATGAATCAATGATTAAATGAATGGCCAGGTTAATCTACTGCTTTAGTAGAGTCAGCTATGCTTGCCTTTTTTTGTTTGTTTGTTTAAGTGAAAATATTTTGGGGTAGCTGGGAACTGATAGGAGAATTTGAAAAATACTGGTTAGAAAAGATGGCAAATGCATAGCACTTGATTAAATCCTCCTCCTTTTCATGCCCTTGGCAGACATTAACAATCAATTATAAGACTCTCGCTGAGCGTTGATTAGGCCTCAAATTTCACCTCAGATGCCAAGCCCAATCAATCTGCAGTAGCTGCCCTAAGTGCTATGTAGAGAAGGATCCATTTTCCTTCTGTGTGTTAGATCCAGATTTTTAAAAGCAACACTTCACTGGAAAAGGAAGGCAGGGTTACTTCTCTGGATTTAATGTCACTTCTTTTATTTTTAAATCGCTTCTTCCTTCCGGGCACTGATTTTTCCCCTTTTAATATTCTACCCCATCCTGTTTAAACAGAACCGTCTGGTAATCAAACTGCCTTTCCTTGCCGATGCTCTTTGTTCCTGCCTGGTGTCCAGGCCCCTATCTGTGTGGGGTCTCACCCCCTTGCTCACCATCTCCCACATCTGGGGGACGAAACAGCAGGGAGCTGGACATGACCATGGGAAAAACGGGCTCGTTTTCCTTGGCTCCTCAACAGCCTTAATCTACAAAATCTTGGGTTTGCCCTTAAAACTCTCTTGCAGCACCCCAGTTTTGATCCTTGGCATTGAGGTTTCCCTTCACCTACTCTAGGGTTTGGTGGGGTCAGGTGGCTCCAAGCTGGACCCTGGGCCACTGTCACATCTAAAGCTGCTCTCTGCTGCCTACCATATACCTTTCTCCCAGGGATGTGAGGCTTCAGTGGGAAAACGGGAGTGATTCCTATAGGGACACAACGTGAAGGTTCCTGTACATGGGCAGATGCAGACACAGGGGCTGCCGGTCAGTGAGGCTTCTGAGACCTCTGATAAGATTTCTTATGCACTTATGTCCAGGATCTCTGGACTAAAGTATTAACTTGGCTGCCTCATCTTGGCCAGCAGGAAGATCATGAAAGCATCTGAGGGGTTTCTTGTTCCCTGCTCCTGGGGGTGAGCTGGGAAGTAGAAGGCAAGGGACTTCTTGGCATCCAGAGACAAGTTAAGAGGTTTCTGATGGTTTTATTTTCAAACTCAACAGAGAAAGAGCTAGCTAGGTAAAGCAGGTGGCATCTCAAAGGCTTGGACAGGCAAAAGGGAGCCTAGGAAAAGGGATTTGTAATTGGAGGAGGCTTGGGCTTTGCTCCCTGCCACTCCTGGAGAAGCCCTGAGGAGCTGGAGACTGAACTCTGTGGGCCACTGCCACAGGAGCTAGTGGGCAGGTCCTGGGGCCTGACCAGGCAGGGAGGGGCAGCATGGCAGTCAGGGATGCTGTGTGCATCATTGGATTATCACCTTGAGATGGTACCCAAGACTGTATGACCGTGAGAGCCCTTCTCAGAGGTTGTGGTCTGCCCTCCATCAAGGTGGATGTCATCCTCTCAAGATGACAAGTCACCAGGGGCATGAAGTCACACGTATTTTTAAATCTTTTTTTTTTTATTTGACCCAGTCATGATGTTTTGTCAGCCCTCTTTATTATATTATTTAATAAGGAACAAATGCTCATGTGTTTAACTTAGGAAAACATGATAATGAATTTCTTGCAGTTGAGTGTCATGGAGCAAATGTGAGCTTATTCTAAGGAAGTGAGAAACAAATAAACAGGGTTCTGGGGTTGTTCTGCAGGTGAGAGTAGCGGTGGCGTGAAGATCTGAATCCCTCAATCGGGAGAGTCAGAAAAGATCAGCTTCTGTATGAAGGTGAGTCTTGTGTTTGGACACCCAATTTTGGCTTAGATTCCCTTAGCCTTGACTTATTAACTTGTATTTTCACTCACCCAAAAATATGACATTGAATTAAAATATTCTTATAAGTCCAAATCCAAATACTAAAACACAGGGGTGGGAGAGGTGGTTACCAGTGAGAGCACCTACCACAGGCTGTGCACTGCTGGGTGCTTTATCTTTACTATATCTAATTGCCATGATCCCAAAGAGGAGGTATTATTGTCCCACTTGTATAGATAAGGCACAAATCAGAAAATGGGTTAGAAAAGTTCAAAAACTTGCCCGTAGTCCCACAACTGGTAAAACCTGGAGTCAGGCTTCAAACCAAGCTTGGCTGGACTTCAAGTTTCTCTTTTCAGACACTTCATCAGATTACCTCTCAGCTTCCAAATGGCTCCAAGGTTGGATGTCAGTGGAAGGATCTTTGGGGCAAATAATTTCCTATTTTGAAAAACATCCAACTGTGGAAGAAAATAAGTGTCCAGCATTCAATCCTGATTTTGCCTCCTATTCACTGTGTAATAAGGGGCATGGCCTCTCTGAGAGCATTTCTCATCAGGAAGAGGAAAGTTCACCTCTAGAGTGGCCAAGATGAAGGACAGCCTGGGGTCAGGCTCTAGAATCAGGTCAACACTCTTAAACAAAAGACTGCTGGAATTAAGAATATTTTGATCCATGTGATTACAAAAACAGCGTATGACAGCAGTTATCTTTGTATTAGTTTAAGATTTTATCTGGGTTGTGAGTTGCATTTGTTCCTTTATAGGAAAGTGGCTGGGGCTATGCTGTAAAACACCATTGCTGGCTCTAGGACAGGAATTCAGCTATGTGTGTGGACGGGTGTGTTTCCTCGTTCAGGCAACTAGCCATGGGGGTAAGAGTGGAAGCCCTGAGGACTCTGGGAAGGGTGGCAAAGCAAGCCCTGCACTGGCTGAAGTTCCCTACATGAGGCCTGGACTCTGGACACTGCACACACACATACACTTTTGTGTTGACCAAATGATCCAGACTTGAGGAATATGCTGGTCACCTGAGAGCCAAGTCAACCTTAAAAGGGGGAGATTGGAAAGTGACAGTCAGTGAGATTGATGGGAGAGTTCTTGTGCCAAAAGGTCCTTCACACAGCAATGTGCTGTGTGCCAGTGGTGCTGTGCTGGTAAGGGAATGAGGACAAGGCCAGCTCTCATATCAAGAGTGGGGTATTTCTTGGAGGGAATGTAACTTCGTACTGCCAGAGCTGGTACAGGAAGGTGAGGACTCGAAGGGTAGGCTGCTGGGAAGAAGGAAGCTAGTGTCTCAGAGACTGGTCATTCCTCCAGTGGGGGAAAAAAGAAAAATAGGTATCCTCCACCTCTTGGGAGGTCAGGAGTGGGCAGAAGTGCTCAGTGGGTGGTGTCTGTGGAGGGGCAGGGTCTGTATCTGGTGTCTCCTTCTCCATTTATCTGTTACTAGTCCCTTATTTTTAACAGCTGCACTGCTGACCTGGGTTTAAATGTGACAGGCTGATCTTGGCTGTGCTGAGTGTGTTCTAAGTCAAAGAATGCACAGCCTCTCCCCTCCTGCCAGGCCATGCCCAGTGCCAGGGAGGCTGGTGGTCTTGTTCTTACAGGGAGATGAACCAGGGACCAGCAGGGCCCCTCAGGCAGGCAGGGCAGAGAATCGGCATGGGACTCAGGCAGGATGGGTCTGCGAAACACTAAAATATCCCCCAGCATGGTGGAAGGCTTCATGGCTGGGGAACTGATTCAAGTGGGATGGTGTAGATGGTTAAAGAGGAAATGCGGTCCTAGTTTTTCACCAGGGTGGGAGGTCTGCAAGGCAGTTGCTCTCTACAGTTCATGTCTCTCTCTAGAGCACCTGGACATAGAGAATTCGCTCCTTGCTGGGCGGATTCTGCTCTGGATATGTGATACAGGCCCAAGGGATAGTGGAGGAATGGTGGCTGCTTGAAGCCCATCCTAAACAGGGAGCTCCCACCGGGCCCCAGTTACCCTGAAAAACAAGGCAGAAGTTTTGGCCTGAAAACATTTAATTGCAGACTAAACTCATTTGGATAAACACAGGTCTCCTGTTTCTCCCTCTGTGGGTGTTCTGCGGTCACCATTTCCTTTGCTATCTTGGGGTAAGGAGGGATTAGGAACCCACTGATAAATTAACCTCAAAAGTTCCCATCAGTGAAACTCAGAGCTAAGTCCTGGGGAAGGGGAGGCCATGCCATTTTCCTTGATGGGCCTCTCTCCAGCTCCTGTTCCTCGTCCTCTCCTGGTCTCTTCCTGGATCTGCGCTGAGACTTAAGACATGTGGCTTCTTCGACCCTTGACATGGGCTGGCATTCCCCTGAAACCTGAAAGTTCCCCCTCCTCCTCTTATTCCCTGGAGCAAAGAAGAGCTCAACAAATGATTTTAAATGTGTTATCACTAGAGTCCAGTTTGCATTTGCTGGGTTTCTTTGAAAGTCAGAAAAGACAGTCTTCACTCCTTTAAAAAAAATCAAATTTCATTTTGGATCACACTTCCATTTGCTTCTCTGTAAAGTAAAGGTGGGAATCAGCCAGGCAACTCCATGAGGCATCATACAGTTCTAAAGCTGATTTCATATCCCACACCCTGCAGAGGCTTATTAATAAAAATATATTAACACTGACCTAAAGCTCAAGACGAAACACATTTCCACAGCTGCAGATGCGTGGAGCTGGTTGCATCAGCAGCCTTGTGCAGACAGTAAGTGGTTTGTTGGGGAATTATATCAGGCTCCAACCAGGGCCTCCTTGGCTCTGTCCTTTGTGCCAGTGACAGTGCAGATGTGCTGACTGGCGAGGGGTGGAGTGAGCAGCCACATCAATACTGGAGATGTCTGAGGATGTGTTAATGACTGATTCAGAGCCGTCAATGGCGCCATGGAAGGCCCTTTGTGATGGTCCCACCCCTGGGGCAGGGATATAAGGACCAGCAATGAAGGACCCATTTCAATTCAACAAAACTGTATTGAGTCCCCACCAGGTGCAGGACACTGCGCTGAGCTTGGGGAGAGGCCGGCAGAGAGGGACAGAAGACAGACAGTGGTGTCAGGGCCGCAGCTCAACAGTGCTTAAGTCAGCTGAGCCCCTGGCATCGCACTGCACCAATTGAACAGAGAGGTTCTTTGCACACCATTGTTCCAGCAAGTCAAACGACTTACTTCTAAAGGTGGTGGTGGGGGGGAGGGTGGACTGTGCCCTTTGAGAGTCCCAAGAAACAAATGGGCCCACTTTGGCTTTCTGCTCAAGATGGCCTGTTCTGCAGCACCTTATGCTGACTCACTGCCCCTCTGTGACAGGCACCAGTGCGGATGTCACAGAAATGTAAAGATGCCCAGAGGGTGCCAATGTTCCCACCAAATGCTCTCTTCTCTACACTCCGGTAATCTCCACTTAGCATGGTCCAAGGAGCACACCATGTAGACAGACCCCCTTCCACCACTGGCCCTTGTATTTTCACATGTGAATCTCAGTGGTTTAATGATATGTTGATTTCTGAGTGGACTAAAGTTGATACTTGAAATTGGACTAAGCATTCAAACCTGTGAGGGTTAAGTCATGCTTTAAACGTGAAGAGTAAAAAAAATAACATCAAATGAAATTATAGATAAAATTCCTTTAAAAGCAGGAAAAATCTCTCTGATAAGAGCCAAGAGGGACTTTATGAAATTATTCATTACAAAGGAATAAAATAAAAATATCTACTTATTTACTCTAGTTTTAAAGAAGTTAGTGCAAAGATGCAAGTTTGCCAAAATCATCAATTTTATCCCCAAATCAAATCCTCTTATAAAAACTATTACCAGAAGATCTCTGTTTAACATCTGTAAGCCCCAGTCAATACTTTGGTGCCATCATGTTCTAATACAAGTGATGAACCTAGACAGTCTCCTGGAATTTGCTGCTGTGGGGTTTAATCTGTATTAAAAGTTCTTATCTTTGATAGAGAAAGGTTTGTGGGGGAAGCCCTGATCAAACCCGACAGTTCTGCCTACAGAACAGCAATCAACTCAGTGCTTGGATCTGGAAGACATTTCACAGAACTGCAGAATTTTTGCACTGCTGAAATGACCTTGAAAACCCAGGCAAACAGGCTCCAAGGTAGAAAAGACATCTTCCATTTGGGAAAGAAGAAATGCTTTGGTCAGACATTGCTCAGAGGTCAAAGGCTCATTCTTGGTGATCTCAGATAAGCCCGTCACTAATAAGACCCCTCACCAAGTTGCTGTGAAGCCCCCAGGGGCTGGCTTCAAGTGTTGGTGGGGTAAGAACTTATATTAGTAGGTTGGCTCTGGGGGTGACAGATTGACAGCAGGTCATCACTCCCATCTGTGCCCACAGAAGACATTACTAATCAATCACATGCAACCTCAAACCTCCCAACACTGATATCAGGCAGCAACTCACTTCTGCACATCCTACAGTGACAAGGAAAATCCCCCAGGCCAAGCCCAGAGAGCAATTTCCTCAGCAACAGCTTTTGGACCACAAGCCTAGGGTCACCCCACTAAAGGAAGTAGATTACAAAAGCTTTGTGCTTATAGGTAGCATTCAGATGCCTGCCATTAGTCATGTTTAGAATTCCAAGAATGGACTGGTATGAAGAAGGCTTGCTCAACGAACTTGGTAAAAATACCAACAAAACCCAATATACTGGGCCCTTTGTTTATCTGGGCGGTTCATAGAGAAATGTTCCAATTCAGAAGTATTTACACAGAACTGAAATGACCATTCACCAAAGACCTCTTGGGTTGCTCTAAACTGATTAAAATTGAGGGACTGGCCACGAGAGAGGATGGATAAAACTTGAATTATTTGCAAGTCAGAACCTTCCTGACAAACTGCATTCCACAGATAACTAAGGAAGTCACACAGGGTATAAAACTGCTTGTGTGGTGGCTAGCTCACCTCCTCAACCCCCCCGCCACAAGCCTCCCTTAGTTAATAAAGGTGGAACACAGAGGCCGCTCTGAAGACTGCATAAGACCCTCTTGCTCCTTTGATCCTGGGAACCTGATGCTTAACAGAGGGATGGGCATCAGCAGCTTTCCAGAAACATGTCTATTCTATTAACTGAATGGTATGTAAAAAATGTGGATGCTAACAATACTTGTGGACTCCTGCTGGGTTGCAAAAATCCAACAAGGTTTCTTTAGGTCCTAAGCCCCTCCCTGTGGAGATGAAGCAGGTTTCACTAGTTACAGAGAATCAGCAGTGAACACTGGTAATCAAAAGATATCATCCACAGCCAGATTTTTGAGGCACAGTGCTGTATCACACAGTAACTTGAAACTATTAAGAGTTAATAAAGTGTTAAAATTTTAAGAATAAGACTTGCTTCTAAAAATATCATTGCCAGGTTTATCCATATAATCACATCCCTTGCATTCTGATGAGCCTACTGGAGTGGGAAAGGGGGTGAATTTCGGTGATTGCCAGGGAAATGCTCATGATGGGGAGCCTTCTTTGTCTATGCCATGGACCTTAGCGGTATCCATTAATCGTGTCCTGTTAATAATGGTGGCAGTTACTAAGTTACTAATGGTGGCATAAGTACTTTCATGCTTTATTTTCCTGTCCAAGATTTTTGTTCTTAGTTTTGTTGGAATCAAAGGATACTCATGGAAGCATATTTCATGTTCAATATTACCTAGTGCCTATGTCTAGGGTGGGGATAGAGGGACAAGGATCTTCTCTGAAGCAGTCAGAATTCTTCTAATGGAGTTGGAACTGGAAGAAGCAGGTCATTGCTTGGCACAGCTGGTTACAGCTCAGCCTGGGGAGCCTAAGGTCCCACCTGGCTGGGAGGACTTCCAGGTTCAAGTCAAGTCTATATTCATCTTTCAAAGCCTTCTCTTCTCCATATAGTTTTCTCTGGTATTTTTAGTACTAAAAGAAGAAGGTACTCCCTGGTCTACCTGAATCATGGTGCATGCGGAGGCTGTAACTCTGCCTGCAAAGCACTTGGGCTTTTGGATTTACAAAGCAAGTGCAAGCAATAAGAGCAGACTTTCCAGGGTTTGAGTCTCAGAACTAAGAGGTCAAACCACCAAAAACGACCTTCACAATCATTAACCTATTGTCTTATTCTTACCCTTTGACAAGGAAAAATATATAGTGGAAAAAACTAAGTTATAAAACATTGTTCAACATAATCGTAATTTGGTGAACCAAAAAATGTATGGAAATACTTACAGAAAGAATACTGAAACAGAAAAGTATTAATGGTAGTCCCCTTGACCCTCTCCCTCTGCCATTTTTGTATCATATAGAATGATAACACTAGCTGTGTTGTGCCCCCTTTAGAAAGTCCTTCATTCTTTTATGCACATACAGAGGCTAACAATATATGGAAAATAGGTCATCTTACACCCTTAGACTTCTGCAGGAAATAACCCAAGTGCTACTGAGTTCACATCAACATACCATACAATGCTTCGAGGAAGATTATCATACTTGATTATAAAACTGATACTTAGTTTGAAGTCTCTTAACATTTTCATCCATTCCACCAAAAATCAACCTTCTCTGTTCTAGATTAATGGTGACTGGCTAACAAAGTAGTCTCTAAACTTGTTTGAGCACATGACCTCAATGGTAAAAGAGAAACGGTAATAATAACACAGACATATGTATATTTATTCACAAAGTGGCTGCATGTGCTACTTACATGTTAAGTCCATTATCAAACGTATGAGAATAGAACTATTCTAGTCTAATGGTCTGCATTTTTCCTGTACCACACTGTATTATGTTGTGTATACCTCACTTTGGAGATCTAGAGTTTAAACACCTGAGACAAAAAAGTGGACAGCATAATATGGCTGATGTTAATTTACCACCTGGAAGGCTCCCTGGGCTGGGGTCCAGAAATCTCCACCATTCACCCCCTCACATGCATAAAGGCTCCACCAGCCAGCACCTTGGAAACCCCCAACCAGATGTGTAGAGTGGACTCGACCACCTGCACCTGGCAGGTCACCAGCAGAAACTCATTCTTTCCTGGGCTGAAAGTCCCTTCCCACAGAGAGACTCAGGGTGGCTGTGACTGGGGACTTCATGGTTGGCTGAGGGCCAAGGAACCTCTGAGAATGAGCCACTTCCCTATTTTTTTATATGGTGTATCTAGAAGATGATTAAATAGAAAAGCTTTGGTGATTCTTTTTCTGCTCAGCACTCTGTAAGTTAATAAATAGACAGTGGTCAGAGTAATAATAATCATAGGCTTTTGAATGTTTTCATAAAAATCTGACGTCAATTAGGACATTTAGGAAAGCTAAAAACACCTTGGTGTAATACTGTATCCAGATTTGCCTTTAAAATCGTGAATAAAAAGTGCTGAGAATCTGCATGGTTTTCTAGTTCCTCCAAACAAGTTCTCAGTGACAGGGGAGAACTCATTTGAGTTCAATTCTGGGGAGTAATGGAGGTTAGAAGTTTAAAAAATAATCAACCCTAAATTAATGTGACTCCACAATGAAGTCTCATAAAATGTCTAGTAACCTTCAATTCCATCTTTGCAAAGTAGAGGCTCTAAGAGTGTCTAGGATTCCCAGGACCTCATCTAACATCAGTGCTAGCAGAAAGCAAGAACACAGTCCCTCTACTGAAGAATGAATGAACAAATGAATGAATGATCCCGATAGCCTGAAGTTCATCACTGAGGTATAGACATAAGTGTGTATATTCTAGTGATTTGTTTTAAAAGCCTTTTTTTTTTTTTTTAAACTAGATGCTGGAAATACAGATGAAAGTAATGATGGCTTCTAACTTCAGAGAACTCAAAGGCCAGTGAACAAAAAAGAAAGTGAGCAGAGAACATCAACCTAGGATGCTCTCATGAAGGTCTGAACAAGTTGCAGGAGGTTGTAGAGGAATGCTTAATATGGGTTCAGAAAGGTTTCGGTCAGGCGCTGGCCCTTGGAGCTGGATAGTGATACGTGAGGGAACTGGTCAGCCTGTGCAGCTGGGGCTGGAGGGACTTACCCAGCATAGCAGTCAGCTCGTGGGGTACACAGAAGCACAGTGTGACTGGGAAGGGTGACAAGTCCAAAGTGCTTACGCCCAGAGGAAGAGGCTGCCTGCCTGGGAAGCACCACACAGGCTAAGGCATTTTCATTCTATCCTGCAGGCAATGAGGAAGCTGGAGTTGGTTTTAGGAAGGACACAGTCTCCTTCCTTCCTTTTTTAAAGCATGACTGGATTTGAAAAGAAAAACTCTACCAATGCGAAAAAGAAAATATCCAAATATAATATATTTGGTAAGATAAGTTAAAATATCATCTTTGTTCTTCTTTATTAAAATCTCAAATTCTAAATCATTAATAATGGGGCAGAATCACCTTTTGATTGATCAGAATCAATCCAGTGCTGAGCACAGCTAGCTGGACATGGTGCACACTCTGTGGACATCGGTTATAATGAACAATATGAGTTTAAGCTTTGGAGAGAACCAAGTTAAAGGGTTTCACTTTTTATAGGTATCATAACTGAACCCTGCCTTGAGAAACTGACTACAGATGTCTAGAAATGTGTGCTGGATAATGTTTCAATGGAAACCACTGTATACAAATAATGACTTTGATTTCTCAAGAAGAATAGATGAAAACATAAAGCAACAAGTCTTACTATGTTAAAACCAGGAAAATAAGAGCACCATACATGTTCATGAAATACCACAAAAATGGTTTCCCTTGTCCTTATAGCCATTAAGGAAAAGACAGCAAATTCCTGAGAGGACAGTCTGGCCCAGAAATCCACACCTATTGGTTGGAATGACCTGCCATCTGCAATTCCGAGTGGTGTGCTTTGGTAACACTAAGATGGGAGGTTTACGTGTTGGCTGCAAAATGGTGAGGTTTGTGGGTTGGGCGTTACTGGAATTGTCTACATGTCCTAGTCTGTAGCAAGGTAGGAACTTGGAATAAGGTTTTCTCCAAGCTGCAGAAAGGACTTAGCTCCATGAAGTCCCTGTACCAACAGCAGGGTTGTGTCTAGGATTTGTGGGAGGCAAGAAGGTAGGAGTTACCCTTGGTAGGATTGGCCCATCATTTAATGTGCCCTGGACACACAGCCATGGGGGAAGAAGAGGGCAGCTGGTGCTCTGCTCTTTCCTGCCTACTTCTAGGTACTAGGAGCACTGGAGTTAGCTTCCTAACCTGGGGAAATCCCCTCATCATATCCACTCCCAAACACTCCCCCAGCATGTACCAGCCAGCTGACTTTCACAACCTGCATTTTTCCTGTCCAGATGTCAATAAAGATGATGCCAAGTGGATTTTCATAATCCTCAAACGCTAACAGGCTTCTTCCAAAATTTGCAAGTAAACATTGGAGGTAACTTGATGAAAGTTTGTTGCCTTGCTGCTTTGAAATCAAACACTGGCCCTAAAGTCAGGCTGTGCTTTTATAGGGCTGCTTTGAAAATATAAAGTTCTATTCTACCTCTAGAACGTGAATCTCCCACCTGTACCCTACATGGAAAAACCTGGCGCAAGGCGGGAAGGCTGAAATGAGCAAAAGCTTTTTTTTCCTGACTGAGAAATCCAAGATGGAACAAAAACCTTGCTGAGCACACTACAGGTTGAGTCAAGGACTCCAATTTGCCCAGAATGGTAGGCTGTAGCCACAGAGATTCCCTTATTCAGTGAAGGGTCACTACAAGGTAGAAGGGGAAAACTTGAATTTCCAGAGCGTCAAAGGCAGACAGAGGTCTTCAATCCTGTCCAAAGCAGTAGCACGAAGTAACACAGCTGGAAAGCCCCTTACAAATAATAGTGCAGGCCTTTCATTTTACATATAGACAGGTTGCCTTCCTTCTTTGGGCCTCAGTTCCCTAATGTGACAAGTGCCTGGGGAAGAGTACTGAGGACAAGAATCTTGAGTATCTTGGTTGTTGAATAATTCTTACTACCAACACACCAAGCTGCTTCCAGATATGGATAATCACTTTTCACCTCCCAGCTCAGAGGATGCCTTTAAAATATATTCAGATCCTATGGAGTCTAAAAGCTTGATGACAAGAATTCTTATCTTGGCAAGAGATGTGAATTGATAGTCCACAAAAGAGCATATTCAAATGGTCAACAAACACAAGGAAGGATGCCCAACCTTAGGGGTTGTCAGGGAAACGCAAATCATGGCAACAGTACGCTATGGCTGTCACACTTTTTAATTTTTACCAATCTGATAGGTGAGAAATCCCACTGCTGGTGGGTCAGACTGGGTATGGCTGAACATCACTGGTGGAAATGAAAATTAATTCAATTGTTTAAGAAAGCAATCTGATGACATAGATTTCAACACTCCCTTATACTTGGATCTCACTTCTGACAATCTTTCCTTTGGTAGACATTGTTGGGTTGGTTTCCTTCCCAGCATCCATTTTCCCTCTCCTCTTTCTAACAGACAGCTAGCTTTCTTACATATCCATCCCTGCCCCCTACACAGCTCACCCAATCTTCACCTACAGTTTCTTGCAATATCTATCAGGTCTATGAGTAATCCAACCCCCTTGTGCACGATTGGCTTAGGAATACAGGCCTCAGCCATCAACTGCTGGCATTCTCCTGGCCCCATGGTTGGGTTTAGGATTGGACATGTAACCTACTCTGGACCAGTGAGACTAAAGCAGAAGTTTTCTAGGAGCTTCTGAGAAAGATGGTCCCTCACTCTTCCAGGAGACACCAGAAGCCCCCCCTCCTCCTTTGGCTATTGTTGCATTCCATGGCCAGGCTAGAAACGACTGCACCCACCTTGCCTTTTGTCTGAGAATGAAGCATAAAAGGGGAACAAGAACCTACATGAACCGCACCTGCATGTACTCTGTCACTGACCTTTCATGCCAATGAATTTCTTTTTCTGTGTGTGTGTGACTTATGACATATTTTAAACTCAGAGAAAGGCACAGAGAATAAAGTGAAAAACACCCAAGTACCCACAACTCAGCTTCCAGAAGTGTTCACATTTTGCCACATGCTCTAGTTTCGTGTGATAAACCTTACAGACACATTTGAAACTCTCTTTGTAGGTTTTAACTGACTCCATTCCTCACTCACCCTCTCCAAAAGCAATCACTATTGTGAAGCTGGAAAGTAACCTTCCCTTCCCTTTTAATATTTATATTATATATGTATTAGGTTGGACTATAGGAATTGGCCAATATCTACCTTTTTACCTACATATTTTTACCTACACATATGTATTGCATAGAATTAAACCTCATATACATACAAAAGTTTCTTTTATAAATGGCTTCATTGCAGTCACCACTATACTTCTGGGGTTTACCCATATTGATCCCTATCATTCTGACAGACACTCCAAATTGCATTCATTATATGCACCAAAAAAGTATGTCTTCATCTCCTACAAATGGATAATTCAGGTTTTATTTTTTCCATCACAGGTGCTGTGATTAATATCTTTGGTGCATCTTCTTGTGCAAATAAATGACTTTCTCCAGAGTAGAAAACCAAAATGGAGTTGCTGGGTAGGGGGTCGTCTTCAGATTTGCTAGACGCTGCAGCTCCATCTGAATTTAAAAGCCTGCCATCCAGGTATGAGGTTCTACTTCAGTGCTTCCTCTCAGTTTTCTCAGATGTCAACATGTTAACTAATCTGTTGGCTGTAAAATGGTTGCTTTTGGAGGCTTTAATGTGCATTTTCCTGATTACTAATTGAGCATCTTTTCATGTTTGTGGATTATTCAGTTTTCCTCTTCTGCAAAGAGCTTTTGCCTATACTTTAACCATCTCTATATTGGTTTGTTAGTGATTTTCTTACTGAATCCTAGGAGGTCTTTGGGTAGCCTGAATTAGTTTGTTACATGTTGCAAATATCTTCTCCCAGTGAAGGGCTTGTTTTTCTACCTCTTAAAAATGGTTTCTATTGTCATTCATAAGTTTAAACTTTTATGTCATGAAATTATTAATCTTTTCCTTTTACCTTTTGTGCTTTTTGTGTGTCTTGTGTAAGAAATCTTTCCCTTCTTGAGGTCGTAAAAATATTTGCCTGTTTTTCTTCTAAACATTTTTAAACTTTGGCTTTCACGTTTGGGTCTTAGATCATCTGGAATTTATTTTTGTTGTGAGGTATGAGAAAGCTATCTACTTTAGTATTTCCATATATGAAAAATCAGTCATCCTAGCACAGTAAACTGACTTGGCTCCCTTCTCCCACTGATGGACAATGCCGCCTCTGAAATATAACTCTGATGTGCTCCTAGGCCAGAGGGTCAGACTAGATAAACCAAATAGGACATGATGATCTCTGAAAAATACCTTATTTTAAAAATATCTTTATTTTAAAAAAACCTATTTAATTGGGCAAGACTACCTTCTTTATTCTTTGTCTTGGTTTTTCTTGGCCCTTTATTCTTCTGCAAGAACCTTAGGGTTAGCTTGTTAAATCTTGTGAAAAACTTTTTTGAAGCTTTTGTTGAAATTGTACTGAATTAATATATTAATCTGGGGAAACTTGCCATTTTTACTGTATTCATTTATATTGTCATTTATTGAGTCATTCTCTCTTGGCTTTCAAAAAATTTTAAAGTTATCTCTATACACATCTCACACTTTTGTTATTAGATTTTTGAGTTTCTTAGTTTTTATAATGAAATCTTTCATTTTCTACTAAGAAGTTGCAAGTACTTAGCAATGCTATCAAACTGGTATCTGTTAAACTTTCTGAATTCACAGAATAGTTCTAATCATTTAGATCATATTGGGTGCTCTATGTAGACTACCATATGGTTTGAGAAACATGAAACTTCTTCCCTTTCTAATCTCTATACCCCTTATTTCTTTCCCCTGTTGTGTCATAGTGGCTGAGACTCCCAATACACAATGCTAAAGAGAAGTGCTGAAGTTGGAAACCTTTGCTGTATTTCTGCATGTTTTGCCATTCAGGATGTACACTGGATGTTTTTGTTAGATGCCCTTATCAAGTCCTCTCATCACATTGGAAATAACTTTTCTAAAAATTTGGAATAGGTATCAAATTTCTATCAGAAGCTTTTCATACATTTATTGAGATGACTAAACAGCTCTTTTTCCTTTAATCTGTGACAGCAGTCAATTCTACCAGTAGTCCAGCTACGAAATCAGAATTTCCCAGATGACTGACTCACACCAGAAGGGTGAGAGAAGATGAGCTGGCATGGGCTCTAAGGCGCTGAGGTGGGCAGGTTCCACTGACCCCATGGTGCCCCAGATCCTTTATACTAGCAGCCAGTTCAACAAATAAGGAATGTTGACTTTCTATCCCCTTCTTAGAGATGCTACAAACCAGAAGGGGAAAAAAAAAAACAAAAACAAACAAACAAAAAAAAAACCACAGGCTGGTTTCTTACCACCTCCAAGTCCTAAGCTAGAAAGAGAAAATAGACGTCTTTAATGCATGTTTTGCCCCTGGCATCTTCTCCTCTCTTTGCCTTTGCAGCAAAGGAATAGAAGAGATGGAAGAAGAACATTATTATTTTTTTTTCATCTGCAGCAAAGGAAATCACTTATGCTAAGAAAAGGACTTCAGACCAGGTACAGTGGTTCATGCCTATAATCCCGACATTTTGGGAGGCCGAGGCAGGCAGATTGCTTGAGGTCAGGAGTTTGACACCAGCCTGGGCAACATGGTGAAACCCCATCTCTACCAAAAATACAAAAATTAGCTGGGCATGGTGGCATATGCGTACAGACCCAGCTACTCAGGAGGCTGAGGTGGGAGGATAAAATATGCCAGGGAGGCCAAGGCTGCAGTGAGCTGTGTTTGTGCCACTTCACTCCAGCCTGGGTGATAGAATGAGACCCTGTCTCAGAAAACAAAAGAAAGAAAAGGAAAGGAAATAAAGAAAAGGACTTCAGAAGTAAGGCAGTCTAGGGGAAAGAAGGAAGGGGTGGCCCCTGACAATGATAACATGACGTTGCAAAGAAGTGTCTCTGTGGATTACCTGAGGACGTCCCCCAGCCACCAGTGACCTTGTCTGTCTAAGGGTTATTTGTAAGGAAAATTACTGACTCAATAAGCATTTGCTAGCACCTGCTCTAGGCCAGAATCTTGGCTAAGCACTGGGGAGCCAGCAGCTCCTGCCTTCCAGGAGCGTTGTCTAGTGAGAGACTGCAACTTTTATACCAAGGCTTTAAGTCCTATAACAGAAAAATGCAAAATATTATGGAAAAACATGAAAAAAATGGGAGGAAGTTTAACTCTAAGTAAAATAATACAAATTTCACAGAGTAGCACAGTTTAAGTCTTCTTTCAGAGTAACAGTGTGAAAGGCATCAGAGAAACAAGGAAAAATGGAATGTAGAAGAATTGAGGGTCAGAAACAGGAAGAAAATAAAAGCCAGCAGTTACCATTTACGGGGCTGGGCACCACTGTACATGCTCTGTAGCCACTAACATATTTAATTCTCTCACTTCCCCAAGGTGGTATTGTCATCATGCCTATCAGCGCCACCGAGAAGATAGGAACTAGCTGAGAGGCACAGGTGGTTTGGTGACCAGCCTCCTAACACCTCTACTTCCAGAGAGGACGAAAGGACCCAAAGCAAGCACATCCTCCTGGGCACACATGGGCCCTGGGCTGGAATGAGGGGGCTGGTATAGAAGGAGGGCAACTTGCTCATACTTAAACCAGGCCTCAAACCCTGCTGCTCTGTCTGAATTACTGGGGGCAGATGGTCCTATTGCCATGCTGGCCCCAAACTTGCACAACCCATGCAGTGAACCAGAGCCCTGGGATTAATTGGACACACACCTTGGATGGCAGTTCTTAGATTACCTATCTAGCCTGCTTCTTGAGGGGCTGACGAGTCCTCACCCCATCCTGCCCCAAACACCTTGCCCTGGAAGTCCTCTTAACCACATACTTTGAGGAGTTCTGGGTAAGACCATTTTTCCTGTCTTGTTAAATTTCCCATCAGTGGGAATGCACTTGGGATGCTATTCAACCTGACTGCCTTTAATCAGGTTGTGTCCTCAAGAGGTGGTGTGACATCTGACAGGCCCGGGCCGTCTTCCCCAAGTGTGTGTCCGCCGTTCTGATGAGATGCTGGGAGGCAGACATCCTGGGGTTCCAGGCTTAGGCCAGCTCTTAATGGCCTGTCTCCCCAGGCAGACGACTGGGCTCAGTGTCATCTTCGTAAATTAGGCAGGCTAGAAAAATGGACCAGAAGTTTCTCTCATGTCCCCCGTCTAAATTGTGCACCTTAACCGAGGTTGTCTCTCCCTGTGCTTTGGCAACAGAGCCCAAGACAGCTTGCTAAGTAGCTGTCATCAGCTTCTGTGCTCAGAAGTGCTCCTCTGCAGTAACAGAACTGGGGAAAGCCTGAGTCTGTGGGAGGGGTGTGAGTGGGTAGGTGAGGGCTTGTAACTCCATGACAGTCAACGGTGCCTTCCAGCCCTGAGCAGAATGCATGACCAAAACCAGAAGGCAGCAATGCCAGTTCCCTGCTGATTTTAAACATAAGCTACAACCAGGAGAAGGAGTGTGGTCAGTTACTGACCCCTAAGTGTAGTTGTAAAGGGAAAAACAAACAAAATGAAATCCAAAGGTTTCCTATCAAAGGATATTGGCAGCTTTTATTTTTAATTATCTAAGAGAAAATACACAGAATTAAAGTTCTGTGTGCAGGCAAAACTTGAATCTAATTCTGACTTCCCCCTAACTTGCTATATGACCTTGGGCAAGCTATTCAGGTGCTGAGAGTGTTAAAGTTCTCGAGTGGATAGGTGGGACAGCTATATCTCCATCACAGAGTGCCCATGAGCATAAAATGGGATCATATATGAAAAGTCCCTGGCAACTGCTTGTATTTGAATACTCATAAACAAACAGATGCATAATTAATGTACAGGGAAATGTAAAAGGAGACTTTCACGTGGCATATCACATAGGTGTATCCATATGTAAGTATGTACACTGACGGTCTGTGTGTTTTATTGCTCATACAATAAACCTCAATTAAAAAAGCAGATGTACACAGCCAGAGACATACATGAAGGTTTACTAACAATGAACAACCACTGTTCATGGTCGTGATAAGCTGAAACAACTTAAATGTCCAGCAGTAGATGAACAATTAAATTCAAGTAGTTCCACATGGTGGAATATTATTTATCTATTAACATTTTGTGTTCAGAGAGGATGCTTAATATCATAAGAACATGATCAAAATAAAAGGAAAAGTGGGAAGAAAACAGGATATAAATCTGTGTGTAGGGCTGACCTTGAATTTATGGCCATATCTGTACAGACCAAGACGAAGGGAATTAGGTGAAGGGATTATCAGTCATATCCCTAAGGGGTATGACTGTGGCTGGTGCTTCTTTTTCCTTCAAAGTTTTTTTGTATTTTCCAAATTGTCTAAAATGAACATATATTCCTTTTAGAATCAGAGAAAAACACATAGCGAAAAATGAATGTGTGCCATATAGCTCTTGTAAAAAGTGGTGATGTTATAGAAAAGAGGCATTCACTAAGGCACTGAACTCTCCAAAGTGCATGCTGGTTGCTGCAGAACAGAAAAACTTCACAACAGAGCCTTTGACTCCAACCCCAAGACACAAAAGCTGGATACTGGATTTGAAGAATATCAAAACTGCTGACTAAAAGCCTAAAAGGAATCACCTCTGCAATCTGATTGGAAAATGAAAGACAACGGAGAAAGAGAGAAAAGCCTTCAGAATTATTTTAGAATTTCACAAGAGAAGTTTCTCCATGAGAAAATCTTGTTTCTCAACTATTATTACTATTATTATTATTATTATTATCTTAGAGATGGAATCTCACTGTTGCCCAGGGTGGAGTGCAGTGGCATCTGGGTTCACTGCAACCTCTGCCTCCCAGGTTTAAGCAATTCTCCTGCCTCAGCCTCCCGAGTAGCTGGGCCTACAGGCACATGCCATCATGCCCGGCTAATTTCCTTTCTATTTTAGTAGAAATGGGGTTTCACCATATTCCCCAGGCTGGTCTTGAACTCTTGAATTCAGGCCATCTGCCTGCCTCAGCCTTTCACAGTGCTAGGATTACAGGCATGAGCCACCGCGCCCGGCCACTATTATTATTATTATCATCATTATTTGAGGCAGGGTCTTGCTCTGTTGCTCAGGCTGGAGTGCAGTGGCGTGATCATGACTCAATGCAGCCTTGATCTCCTGGGCTCAAGCAATCCTCCCACCTCAGCCTCTCAAGTAGCTGGAACTACAGGTGTGCACCACTAGGCCCAGCTAATTTTTTTGTATTTTTTGTAGAGATGGAGTTTTGCCATGTCGCACAGGCTTGTCTCAAACTCCTAAGCTCAGCCTGCCTTAGCCTCCCAAAGTGCTGGGATTACAGGTGTGAGCCACCAGGCCTGGCCTCTAAACAATTATTTTTTATGTGACACACAGTTAGAGAACCATTCAGGATCACTATACTGTTGTCTTATTATCATTAATATAATTTTGTAAAACAGTAAATTGTCTGAAATGTTGGTGACAGCCTAAGATTTCTGATTTTAAATAATGAGAAATTGAAATTTACCTTGAAATAAAAAGTATTAAATCCATGTAGCTATGAGTATTTTTACTGAGTGGGATTTTATACTCATACCTTCCCTCTTTTAAAAAAAGATCTGAAGTAGAATATCATCTTTGATTTTTGGTTTTCCTATCATAATGTCTAATGTTCCTTAAAGGAATAATATTAAAGAAGGCCAAAAAGTGAATTCCCTCTCATATTTGCAACCTCACCATGAGTCACTGTGGGAGGAGGGACTACTTAATTATTGAGGCAGAGTGGCTGAAAGCCTGGTACTCTAAAAGCCTCCTACACCCACCAAACACTGTGTACCCTACAGTCCATACCCATGTTGTATCTGTTCATTGTGCCAGCCCTACCCTTGCTCAGACATCAGGTCAGGCTGAGATCTGTCCCCACCCAAAAGCATAGGTTTTGGAAGCCAATGCCATACACCCCTAGAAAAAGGGCAGTGGTCTCAAGAAAAGAGTGGGAAAGCAAGGGCAACCAGACAGGGGAGACACCTTGAAATTCCAGGGACAGTACAGGAAAGGGGCATTGATGAAAAGGTCCAGCTACATTAACTGATTTCCCACAGACAGTAACTGTGCGGGTCTTTATTGGAGGCCAGCCTGGCCACATGGTGAAACCTTGTCTTTACTAAAAATACAAAAATTAGCTGGGGTAATGGCAAGTACCTGTAATCCCAGCTACTCGAGAGGCTGAGGTGGGAGAATCGCTTGAACCAGGGAGGCAGGGGCTACAGTGAGCCAAGATTGTGCCACTGCACTCCAGCCTGGGCAAGAGAGCAAGACTGTGTCTAAAAAAAAAGAAAATTATCCAGGTTTGGTGGTGCATACTTCTAATCCCAGCTACTTGGGAAGTTGAGGCATGAGAATGGCTTGAACCCAGGAGGCGGAGGTTGCAGTGAGCTGAGATGGCACCACTGCACTCCAGCCTGGGTGACAGAGCAAGACTCGGTCTCAAAAAAAAAAAAAAAAAAGAAAAGAAAAAAGAAAAAAAAAAGAAAAGAAAAAGAAAGTGGGCTTCAGTCAAAGCTTTTGATCTTTTTGCAATTTAAAATCTGGGCTGTGGTGGTTACATTTATATTCAAAAGGAGTTTTTCAGGAGAGAAGTATCTCTGGCCCCTGTCTTTCATGAAAACTGCCAAGGCTGTCATTATTCATCTTATGAATACCAGGAATGCTTCTTTTCTTCCTTTCCTTCCCATCCATCCTTCCATCCATCATCCATCCATCTATCCATCCACCCACCCACCATCCACCTAGTAGTCTTTATTTAGTGCACCACTCACTGTGCTGGGTGCTAAAGACACAAAGCTGGATTTGCCAGGATTCCTGTCCTTCAGGAGATCAGATTTGAATGAGGAAGTCAGGGATGAATAACAGAAACCACCGGTATCATGAGACCTGCAACATCTTATGATAAAGCATTACAGGGCTTGGTGATACTGGAGAGGAAAAGTCAGAAAACTGATGGGGATCTGGGAATCTTGGCCAGAGGTGTGGACTGGGGAAGGTCAGCAGATTTCAAACCTTGGTAGCCTGCCTCCCACCCCTGGCAAAATCCAGCTTAAGACCCTCTTTAAAAGAGGCGAGTACTTTGGAGTGGCTGAAGGGTCACATGAGTGGAGGGAGTTTCTGCAGCCAAGGCAGGCTGAGTGGGGGTGACCACCTGGACTGGGCTAGGAATGCCATGCTGCAGAGCTGGGCAACCATGGCAGGAACATGGGGGTGCACTGGTTCTGTCTCACTGCCCCTGGAGACTCAGTTTTCAGATCTGAGATGCATGCTCAATGGTAGCGCCCTGCATGTAGGGTACAGCTGACGTGGGCTGGGTGGCAAGTTTTGGGGCTATGTATGCAGCATATCTTTTCCTTCCCCCTAGAAATGGCAAACCCTTATTGGAGCAACTGAGAGCCATTAATCCAGTATTGTCTGACCATTTTAAATCCATGTGCCCTTACTAAAAAAGTAACCAAAAAAAGGTCACACCCCCTCCCAAGAGATTCTGAAATGCCCACCCCTCAACACACACACGCGCATGTGCATGCACCAGGGGAGTTGGGGTGGTATCCTTTGGTTTATGTGGCACAAGTCCAACAGCTTGCCTCTCTGTGTTCTCTTCCCATTCCCAAATATAAAATGATAATATTAAAAACTCTACATTAAACTATCCAGCCCCTGTCCCTGGGTCACCTACAGCTCTCAAGGAACAGATTTCTGCCTTCACCCCATCTCTGAGAACTATGTTAGAAGAATGCAAGGTGGAGATCATCACATCTGTGTTTGCAGGGAGGGAGACCCCATGGGAAGCTGAGAACTGGAATGCGATGACAAAGGGTGAATAGGCAAGGGTGTGGGAATGGCCTGAGAGTAATTGTGTCTGAATTGCCAGGTGTCAGCGGCCCCATCACCATGCAGTTCTGGCCCCAAACTTCACATTCTATGCATGGAACCAGAGAAGTGATAGAAGCAGAATAGATGGGCCTTGCGCAGTGCGGGGGAGGGAAAATTCAAGGATGATGCTAAAATCTGTGACTTGGACAGCCTGATGGCTGGCTGTGCTATTATCAGAAATGGGGATGCAAGGAGTCTAGGGAGAAGATAATGAGCTCTACAGTAGGACAGCTAAAGCTTCAGGGAGGTGGTGGCAGTGGGAATACACGGACAAACTTTCCTGGCTCCTTATTTTGGGTTGATTGACAAGTCATAAAACAAGGCACAAAGTTGAGTCCTATTTAGGGTACCTGATTTCCTTGATTCTTCTTTCTTCCCTCCTCCCTATATTGACCACGTACAACATATTTTTGTGTACCAGGCACAGTCAGGTTTTTGGGGATACAAGAGAGAATAGACAATCTCTTGGCTATAGGGAACGTCTTTCTCACTGGACTGCTTTAAACAACAACAGAAAGAAGGCTCCCTTGAAGAAGTGCCTTTTGCGCTGAGATCTAAGAATGCGAACAGAGTTAGGGAGCTAGAAGGCCTTTCCTGGCATTTTGGTGTGCGAAGAGGAAGATTGAAAACAGGATCCTACTGGGAACAAAATATTTTTCAGCATCCTGAGACCCATGGGCAGGGCTTGAACCTCAGTCTGGGGTGGAAAGTAGAGACTCCTTCAGAAGGAGGCTGAGAATTAAACCCACTAATTCAGCACGTCCTAGTCTGTCTCACTTCACGGTTCCCAGGGCCCTTTCCCACACATTCTTTCAGTTCCTGCCAACAACTCTGTGAAATAGATGTTATTACCCTCTTTTTAGGGATGTGGAAACTGAAGCTAAGAAACCAAATCAGGCTGCTCGTCAGTCACCAAAGTGGTTAAAATACAGAATACCAAACCCACCTTCAGACCTACTGAATGAGAACCTCAGGTCTGGGAAGAGGTGATTTGGGGATCTGAATGTGTAATAATCAGCCTTGGCTGGGCAAAGTGGCTCATGCCTGTAATCCCAGCATTTTGGGAGGCTGAAGTGGAAGGATCACTTGAGCCCAGGAGTTCAAGAACAGCCTGGGCAACATGGCAAAGCCCTGTCTCGTAGTCCCAGCTAGTTGGGAGGATGAGGTGGGAGGATCACCTGAGCTTGGGAAGGTCGAGGCTGCAGTAAGCCTTGACTGCACCACTACACTGCAGCCTGGGCAAGAGAGTGAGACCCTGTCTCAAAATTAAAAAAAAAAAAATTATTCCCAGGTGGTCTCCAATGTACCTCACCCCCATTTAGGAACTCCTGGATCCCTGGATGATTACAGCACTGGGAGCTCCATATGACACTCTCCTTCACTGTCTCTCCATTTATCCATCATCTCCCAGTGAAGTGTTTCTTGATTGAACATAAACTTCTCACCTGGTAACTCTACCTGGGCCAGATTTAAACCACAGTCCTGGGAATCAAGCCAGCAGACATACTCATGGAGTCTCCACAGGGTAACCTAAGCCAGCCTACTTTGTGTCTTCCCATCGTAATGCAAATTTGTAAAGAATTTCATTCACATTATACTGATATCAATATAAATTTTTAAATGATGACCAAGAGGAATGGATAGATTTAGAATGGTACTGTACATGGACAAAGAATCAAATGGAAGAGGGGTGAGAAAGTCAACCATTTCATATGCAAAGTGACTCTCAACAGTGCACAAGGCCAATTCACTTCCTTCTTTTGAAAGTGAACAGGGAATAATGGAGAAACCATTTGAATAAATTATGCATGGCAGTCCTAGTTCTGTTATGGACATGGACATGTTATGTTATTGGCAATTTTGCACTTCTAATCTGATGACCAATTAATGGTTTTGCTTTTCCATATTCCTGCTTCTCTTTTTCACTTTTAAGCTTTTAGAAACAAAAATATGATTAAAAGAAAAGTCAAAGATCTAAAACACTTGACCTAGTTCTCCTGCAGGCTTGAAAACACAGTGACATTTCCTCAAATAAGAGGAAGATGGAGTTACAAGTAAACTGGAACTATGAAGCCTAGAAAGGGAACTATAAACACTGATCTACAAAAGATCTTTAGTTACATGCAGATTTTTACTCAAAAGGTGTTGCTGGCTTTGCCCTCCGGCTGTTGGCAGAAACACATACAGCCCTGTACAATGACGGACATGCTGCCACCGAAGGAGAAAGACAAAAGCCTTGCTTTGGGGACACCTGACTTCATGTGCTAATGAGTAAGAGAACAACAAAATCAAAAGCAACATGTAAAGATGATATTAAAGGAAACATCCTGAGAAATTAGTCACAGAGTCCTCTACAATAATGGCTAATATGCTATTTGAATCAATAGGATTTAAAGAGACTGTAATGAAAAGACAATGTTATTTTAGAGTACTTTTTCTGGGCATAATAATAGAAGATATAGAAGAAGAAAAATGGCCGTTCTGGTCACTTCTGCTCAATAATGACCCTGCTACCTTCCATTAGAGTTGAGGACAAAGTTGGAAAATTAGTTTCTCAAAGTGTGACTTGGTTTTACAATAGAAATCCCAAAGTAATAAGAGATACCAAAACAATCTATTCATTGCCTATTCAAAGGTTCTAAATTTTCCATAGGAAGGGACTGGCAAAAGATATTTTATTTTCAATATGTCACCTTTGCCTAATGTGTTATTCCTTGGTTTTATAAACAGCATCAACAGGATATCACTTAAAGCTACCCTGAAATGCTCCTTCTCTGATGCATGAGGGCCCTGTGTCTAGACAGTGAGTATCTGTCAAGTGAAGAGTCCCATGCATTGAAGGAGATTGGCAGTCCCCATAAATGAATGCTGAAACGAAGTCCGACGTGTGCCAATCTATCATAACCACTGGTCTCCAGGTGGCTCCACCTGCTACTCTAAGGGCCAGGCAGCAGGAGAAGCCACTTCAGTTCTTCTCAAAGCTAATGCACACCCTCCAGTTCCTATGTCCCTGGGTGGTCAACACCCTCAATCTAAAAAGCAAGGAAAAACTATAGTACTATGTAGTATGTATGTAGTACAAATGTAGTATACATCATCTCTAATCAGAAAGTGTGTAGAAAATGCATCTACCTACATGTGCGTGAAACGGGAAGGAAATGTTTAAGTGCATTTGTCACCATTTGTGCTGATTTCACCCCCCTCACAGATGGGGGAAGTGAGCCTGACTCTGGCTGGGAAGCCTACCCACAGTAGGTACCAGGGTCCCTACAGAGGAATCAGATGGCCTGGAGAGTGCCAGCCAGGCCCCAGCTTCCCTCTGCCTGTGGCCTGACAGCCTGGCATCTGCTCTGGAAGTGCCTCTGGAGACTCTGCCTCCAACAGTGTGGGATTATGTGTAGACCTCAACCAGCCTCCTCACAGGGGCCAGTCCCATGGGGGCTGCCCAAGCAGGCCCCAGGGCCTCAGACAGACTGCACCCATGCTTCCCCCTGCAAGACCACTTGTGCCCCAGACATGCCATGGGCTGTGAGACGACATGGGCTCATGCCTAGGCTTCCAGATGCCTAGAACAAAAGGCAGAACCCAAGGCAGGTCTAGACAGAGTAGCAGGGAGTTTAGGGAGGGGAGGAAATGAAAGATAATGGTGTCTCCTTGTCTCAGTCTATCTAGCACTTCCATCTTCTCTGGCTTAGAGGCAAGGAGAAACCAGATAGTGTTTTCAAAGGTACAATAGAGAAGATGGGCCCCTCCCCTGGATCTAGCCCACCTCAAGTCCCGTCTTTACCCCATATCTACTACAAAAAGAACAATCTTAGCCACTGTCTACTGAGTGCTTGCCAGCAGCTGGGGATCTTCAGCACTTTACAAACTTTGTCATGTTCAATCCCTAAAATGCCCTGAGGTGGCTAAGTGAGGAGAGAAGAGGAAACGGGGCTGAAGGAACGGTGAGGGGGCTTGTCCCAGCTCCCAAGGCTGGACAGGGCAACACAGACACCCCATCACCAAAGCCCTCACTACTGTGCTGAACCACAGAAGTGCAATCCTTAGGGTAAAAGAGAGACCACACAGCTGGTCTGAATGCTGGGGTCAGCTTTGTGTGGGCTCCTGCTTGTCCTGTCACAAGTTAACTCTTGTAGTCAATGGGGCAAAAAGAATTATTAGCACTAGATTACAGTCTCCTGGCATCTTGGGTGTGCATGCCACTTTGAGAGCCTTAAGGATGCGGGCAAAGAAAAACAGCAGAGACAGACTCAGAAGGAGGGACTGAGGCTGTGGGTAACAAGAACCATGACAGTGTGGTCATATAAGGAGGTTAAGAGAGTAGGTGGGCATGGCTTGCCTGCACTTAACTCTGTCCCTGACTGCTGTGGGACCTTGAGCCAGTTACTCAATGTCACTGTGCCTCAGTTTCCTTCTATTCAGTGGGAATGGGGTTGCCATGAGGATTAAATGTTTTAACTTAAAACTGTAACTTCTTATTAACTTTTAGCTGTTACCAGATAGACTGGATAGTATAGCAATTTAGTGAATGAGACATTTTAAGAAAAAGGTCATGACACCTATCGTACCTTATTTGCCTCTGCAGTGCTGCTCATCTCACTCATTAGTCTGGGTTCCCCCAAGAGCACTGCCTACAACAGTGGCTGGCAGGCAGACAGTTTAACAGGAGTAGGGACAGGAGAATGAAATGGGGGAGGAGGTCAAGGGAGTAGAGGAGGCATCACTGGATTGGCTGCCACTATGGGTGATTGGACCGGATATTACAAGGACAATCCGGGGAACTCAAACAAATGGGTTTCAGAACTGTCAGTAGAGAATGAATGGGGAAAGTAGATCTCTGCCAGCCCTCACTTGGAGAGGGTCCTACTCTAGGGTAATGGCTAGCACAGGGCAGGAAGTGAGAGGCAGGAATTCCTCATGGGAGGGCACCCCTCGTTGTGCCTGAGGGAAGCTGCCAGAAGCTGCTTATAACTAGGTTCTGCAATGGCTGCAAGCTGCGAGGCTGCAGTGGTTCACAAAGGTGTCCGATATGTTCACTCAACAAATGCTTACTAAGCACCTGCTGTGTGCCAGGTCAGCGGGGACACAGCAGAGAACAAGACAGGCAGCATGCTGGCTCCTTCCCCCACCGTCACAAAGGAAACAACCATTAAGAAGTAAGGCAATAAAAAAAGGGAATTTCAACTGGGCACAGTGGCTCACACCTGTAATCCCAGCTAGCAGGGAAGGTGAGGAGGAAGGGTTGCTTGAGGCCTGGAGTTCGAGATAGGCCAGCCTGAGCAACATGGCGAGACCTCGTATTTACAAAAACAAAAGCGAGGTGTTTTAGATAGGAATAAAGTGCTTGGAAGAAAATAAAATGGGCTAAGGAGGTTTAGGTGGAAGGTTTCCTTTAGATATAAGGACCAGAACAACCCCTCTGAGCAGGTCAAATTTGAATTGAGGCTTACTTTGTAAGAATGAGCCAGCTGTGAAGTGCAAGGGCCAAATGCAAAGATCCCAAGGCACAAAATGGCTGGTGAGTTCCAGGAACAGCTGAGAAACTGGCCTGGAAGAAACAGAGTCCTGCAGGAGAGGGGAGAGACGGAGAAGAAGGGCATGCAGGGGCCAGCTCCTAGAGGACCTCCAAGAGAGCCAAGGTAAAGAGCCTGGATTTTATTCTGAGTGCACTGAGAAGCCAGTGGGAATTTTTAGGCAGGGGAATTACATGATCTGGTTGCTGTGCAAAGAAGTAGAGCAAGATTAGAAATAGGGAGATGAATAACTCTCATTTTTATAGGTCAGAAATGGCCGAACATCAGCAATTTCATGCAGTTCAACCTGATTCCAGTTCTATTGGACTGTCATTGTGACCAAGAGCAACATCTTAAGAGTGTCGTGTCTGTAACCATAATGGTATCTTCCAGGAAGGAGCCAGGGAGCATGTCTGCTAAACCAGGAAGAGAAATCCAGCCCTCCAGGTAGCTGGTGGTAGAGGCATAGCAGGAGGGGTCTCACATGACCCTTTAACTCCCACAGCCCACAGGAAACGATTTCTCAGTTACTGTTTCCCTTCCACCATTTTCCTGGCTGCTCATGCTGTGCCAGCACACAGGAAACTCCCCTTCTATGCCCCTGGCAATACCAGGTTACCTGCTCAAGCACAGATGTGATACAGTAGAGGAAGGACCTCAGCAACACTACTTGCCTCCCTTGCTCTTGTTTCTCCTACCTCTAGCTTGCTTGGAAGAAAGGAAATTCTTCAGGACAGGAGAGAGGGGTCTGCAAAAGAGGTGACTACAGCGTGTAATCAGTGTAACTGTTCCGTATAACTAGCCTCCCCGACAGGTCTCTGTCTTAAGGATTTTGGAGTTAAGTAAAAGGCAAACTGGTCTATTTCCAAGCCTAATTTAGCACTCAGACCCAATTAGCACACAGTCTTATTTTCCTACCCATCACATTTTACTTATGATAGTTCTTCAATGGTGTGAAGGTTATGCTATAATATATGCCTAAGAATATATCAGAAAAGTTTATCTCTGGGCTGTGTAAGCACATCTAGTATCCAGTGTTTGCCAGGCATATTTAGATATTCCATAATGCTACTATCACTACTTAATCTCAAAAACCATAAGCCATCTAATAATTAAATAATACCTTGATGCTATTGTACACTTGATTTTCATATTGGAACCCTGAAGCACAGAGGAAAGCACTTGTTTTACTCCTCAGCCACCTGGATACTGTTAGAGAGAAATTCTGTGTAGGGGAAAGACAATGAAACCTCACTGCAAGTCAAATCCCTCATGAGTCATTATTGATTATCAACCAGTAGAGCACTGTATTGGGGATAAAATCTGAAGGGTAAGAGGATTTTTCCTTGAATCTGTTAGAAACCAGTTACTGAGGGCCTTTGGGGCTTCCTGGAGCCGTTCTAAATTTATTCTTTCCAAGGTATGTCGGGTTTGTTAACACTGGTCAATCATCTAGAGTTGCAAAATAGGCCAGTGACCTGAAATAAAGTGCTTAAAATATGTAAATTACATAAAGAAGAAACCACTAAGGTATTTTACTGTCTCTCTGGAACTGAGTTCTACAAAATACTAGCAAAATCAGGCCCTTTTCAAGTACACAGAAGACATAGTTCTTTGGGGGAGAAAATCATCTTGGTCCCAAAATAATAATGTTAAAGTGAAACCAGAGACAGCTTTGACTAGAAGATGACTAAACATCAAATACTGGCTACAAATGGAGGTCCACTCTACCAGCGTGGGCAGGTCTTTTTATTCCATTGAATTTCTCAGGGAAATTCAAGACATCCTAGGTGGTTAACAAGAATGCCCCAGGCCCACAGACAGCCACTGGAAGAATTCCATCTTACTTTTGGCCACATTTAAAAATACAATGCATAGATTTCTGTATCAGTAAATACCTACACAAATAATTTCTAATACTCCCCAGTAATTTCATTCGCAATCTCACCCTTGATAAACAAGGGATGATCACCAGTACCTACAAAGTGGAAGGGACTTTCCCCTGCTTCTTGATTCAACCACAGCAGACCGTGAAACAATACCACTGCCCAGGTATAGGCTTTTCTGTTAAACAGTTCCCTTTTAATTATTCATCAAAGTGAGGAAAGTATTTTTGTTAGTGAATCCTTGAACCAATAGTTTGACCTCAAAGCCAAACCTCAAATAGGAGGTTTGTCTCAAATGTTTCTGATACTGAGTGATATTCCACTTTACTATTCTTCCTTAGAATAGAAGCCTAAACAAACAACAAAAATGCTTTTTAATGGTCAAGAGTACCTGGTAGAGAAAAGGTCATTTTCTAGGTTAAAAAAGTCTCAGCTAGTCATCTGAAGGGTAATGGTTTGTAGAGGTGTTTTAAAATTTCTATTATAGTCTTTTAAATGAATTTAAAAATGACTTCACCAACACACGCTCTCCTGGGTTACTATTTAATTAATGGGTTTGTGTGTATGTATTTCATAGGACTACAAAAGAATTCAGATCATCAGTAAAAGATTGTATATATACACCATAATCTTCCTCAGGGATGTAGTGTCAACTCTACCTACAGTAAACAAAAGGCCACACAGACACAGTGCCAGTAAAGGTGGGTCAGGGGAGGGCGTACTGTCTGCTTACTCAAAAATTCACATTTCAAGACATAACATCTCTTTGCTCAGGATGCAGTCAGCCCAGCAGCATTTTAATTATTTCATTCCTTACATTCTCTGTGGTAAGTTCCTGCTATCCTCAAGACCTCAGAAGGAGCTATGTACTGCTTACTACGCTAAATGTATTATTGCTGTGTTAAGTTGTTACACATTCCTTCCATGTGTGATACATCAGTGCTGTGGTTTGAAGACAAAGGTAATGTGCCTTCTATAAAACAAGCACAAAGACGCCAAACACACTCCATATCTACATGCTAGATTTTTCCCCCTAAGCTTAACAATCACATTCCAACTCGTATCTACTATCATTACTGTTAAAAATTTATCCTCACACCATCTGCAACAATATCAATTCTATGATTACTTTTCAGCAGACGATAAAGGCATTTCAAAAATTTTTATAGTAAATATTCAAAATAAAAACAACATATTGCCTAGGAAATGTTCTGTCTTCTTGTTTTTACTTAATCACTCCAACATGAATATGATGCCACCAGGAAAAGCTTATTTAAGAACTGAAGGAAAAGAAGAGCTTTTTGGCCCCTTTTCATGCTGGTTACTTATAAGTTACCAATCTGGGGTGGTTTCTCTCTTTCACTCTTTCTCATAGAGGCAGATGCTTCATTATTCTCAGGCTAATGGCTGTCGTTTTATCCATAGATTAAATCGTATGTGTATATATGCATGAATATTATATTCACCTATTTAATATGTAATATAAATTCACAGTATATTAAAAATTAAGTGAATTTGTTAAAAGTGACAGAAGCATATCAAATAAAATATGCAAGTTCACAGAAAACATGAACCCAGAAAAAATGTTACTGTACTTTAGTTATGCATTCTTATATGACTTCTTCCTCCAAAAATTATAATAAATACATACATTTTCTAGAGTTAAAAATCAGAGTAGTATTTTACATAGTGAATTTTCTATTGTTGTTAGATCAGCTATTTCCATAAAGGAAATTTAGAATAATTTAATCATTAACAATATAAACATCTTTTGTTAGAAGCACATTTTACATTGATTAGAACCCGTTGCGTTGAGCAAGCTTTTAAAGTACTGACACTAAAAATAGGTTTATCGAGATCTGTAAAGATATTTTTGCTAAGTGTTCACTGGCCTAAAAATATCTTTTAAAAACAATTTAGATAATTTAGCTGAGGGGTTCATATGCACATATCGACCCATAGGCTGTGATTTCCTGTATGACAAAATAACCTACCAAATTAGTAACACAATCCAGGTCAAGTTTACAGGCATAATAGAGTTCCTGAAAAAACTAGTCTGTGGAGATGATTGTTTTTCATGATGGGGTTGTGGATGATTGGATAGAGGGATGTGGAGGAACAAAACCAAAGTTGAAGAATAAAATAAGGATATTGAAAATACAGTTGAAGTGATGTCTCCCTGTTCACTATGATATCCTTTGTAATGAAAAGGCAGCATTTATTTTCATGTACCTTGATGGGAACATGCCAGTGACTGTCCCACAGACATAACAGCAATCCCAGACTCATCTCTAAACTGAAACAACACACTACACTGTCCAGTCGTTACAACACACCACAGTAGTAGTTACCTGTCAAATGTTATTTTAAAAGGAAAAAAAAAAAAAAAGCTGTGTGCTTTATAAACACTAATATTTATTTCAGTGATTCCTCTGGCAAAAAATATTCCATTCCTAATTAGCTTTCCACAAAACAACAAAGTCAATGGTCACTAGCTAGAAAACGAAGCGGGGTGCACGACCACCTTTGTCTTTCATTCCCAGCAATGAACATGCCTGCGAAGTGCAGAGGGCTCCCATGAATTCAGGGTTGCCTAATTACTAAAATAAAACACACTTCCTACACAAATCAATAAATCAGCCTGCAATGGCAAGACGGCCAGCCGGTTACTAGACAGAATGAATATGCATGGGCACCACCTCCTAGGAGAGCCTCTGTGCTGGGACCAGATCACAAAATCCGAAAGGACAGTTGCAGGAAAGCGGTCGGCAATGCCCCGTGAGAAATGACACGTAAGACACCCGCAAGAGAAAATGCCCCGCAAAGAAGTCTGAGGAGGGGGCGAGCTCAGCCCGCCGGAGCCCTGGTGAGTGTGAGGACGACCCCTTACCTTAGGGAAGGGGAGGAGCAGGCGGCCGGCAGCTGGGCTGGGTCCCCGCGATACCCGTGCGCACCCGGCCTGGAGCGCACAGGGGCAGCCGATGCCAGAGGCCAGCCGAGGACCACGCAGCCGGGCGACCACTCCAGGAGCACGACTCCGTTACTTACCCTGTCCGCATTACTAATAGATGTTAATGGCTCCGTTAGATTGAGGAGAAACCTCTTTCTTTTTTGTCATATGGAAATTCCAAGTTGAAAAAAAAAATCCCGAGGTGGCAGTGGGCTCTGGTACAGCGGATGCGAGTCCGCACTCCGCCCCCAGTCCCCGCCACACTCATCGCCAGCCCCCAACTTGCTGCAGCGGGGGCCAAAAATCAATCCCAAGCCGGGAGCGCTCGGGCGCGCAGGCAGACAAAGACTTCCTACCCCGGCAGGGCCGGAGTCTGGCTTTGCTTTGAAAGCGGTAACCTGCAAGTGGCATTATGAGAAAGGGTTCTTACACGTTGTTTTTCTCCAGAGGTTTCTTTTATGACACCTAAAATACCACAGTCCTGACACTGCCCCATGACAGGGGGATGGTCATGTCCCATGATTCTCCAAAAAGCATTCTCGGTCCTTCTGTGCCAGACCAGAATGCCCCTGGCAGTCTCCTGCCCCCCCCATACCAGACACCCCATGATCTTTCTTGACACATGCACCCTCCCGGCGGCTAGCCCCCAAAGATCTTCCTCAGCCCAGCTACAGAAAAGCCTTTAAAAGCCCCTTGGGTTTAGGGAGGGAAGGAGGGAGAAAGGAGGAAGAGAGGGAAGGAAGAAGGGAAGGAGGGAGGGAGGGAGGGAAGGAAGAGAGGGATGAAAAGAACTACATTTAGTCCATTAAGAGGGGTCATGTCAAACATCGATCAACTATCACTGCCTTCAGTTCCAAGACAAACTGTTTTATGAAATGGGTAAAAAATTAAAAAAAAAAAAGGAGTTGGGACATGTAGTCTGAATACACTCTTAGCTGGAGAAATACAAAGTGTGACTGTGCCGTACTCCTTGGCTCAAGGGTCATTTAACCCTAGATAGGCTGAGACCATCTAGGTTTGTCCTAAACCAACATCCAGCAAGGCCTGCCATATTGGTGACTGAAGATCACACATCTATGGAAGATTCAACTAATATTTGCTGGAAAAGTGTGTATTCATTCCACTCTATAGTAAGAACTCACTAATTCTGAGTCTGTGAAGAATAAATCTGTGTAGGCCAGCCTATGTGGGGGAAGAGTTGACTTCCAGCTTTCCTGATGGTCAGGGTCTCCCACACCTGTTGGGGGAGGCCCCCTGAGCTAATGGCCTTTGTTTCTTCAATATGTCTTCCATTTGTAGGTCCAGGAATTATTTGTTAAGGGGCCTTTGTAGTTAACATATAATCATGTTACACATGCCTGTTGTGAATCTTATTTTAATTGCCTTTTTCTATTTCTTATTATTCATTCAAAATTATATGTTTTTCAAAAGTAATGAAACAGCATTTGTACAATTGCTATTTTTCAATAGATCAGAAGGGACTTCTTATCATGATTCTCAATCAATGAGAATTAATGGCATATTAACCATAGGTGTCACGACTGAAAACACGAACGAGAGAAAAATTGGGAATTTCACTAGAACCTCAGAATAGTTTGTCCAATACTTTGCTCTTGCTCTTCTTTATCTGTGGGCACCATGCCGAAGGCCGAGATAAAATGTGATAAGGTTTTAGAATAATGGATATTTATAGAGAGACACATATACTTTACAACAGCCAGTGTGCTTTTTCTTTTTAATTGGCTTTTAATGAGCAGCTGCAAAAGTTCAAGAACAAGCTATTAACCACTTCAGGGTCTGCTTTATGAGAAATGTGATCTGCCTGTACAATCCAGAGCTCTGCAAATTCCAGTAAACTAGAGGCAATACAGTTTTAAAAATAAATCAATATGCCAAAGTAATTGCATTGGGGCATGCATGTCTTGGTAGGTGAAGGTGGTGGGAGAGGAAGGCTTATTGAGATTCACCTTCTTATATGCAGATAAAGAGCTGCAGCTGTTTTCTTGGTTTTACCAAAAGAATGAAAAATGTCATTAGTTCTTTCAAGACAAATGCAAGCAACTGGCTTTGTTGCTGTCTCTCTCTCTCTCTCTCTCCCGCCCTCCCTCCGTGCCTTAGAGAAAGGCTGCCTTAAGATTGCAGCAGCAACGGAATCACAGGGTCTGGCTATATTAGCAGAATCATAGACAGCACCACGGTGATGTCTTCGCTCTCCAGCTCTCTAATTATTTACCCAGATCAAGCCTGACTGCTGGAAAATCAGCTCTCTCCAGGAGGTAACCGAGCTGAAAGGTTCTTTTCACTGAGAAATGATGGGCTGGTGGCTGGCATGGAGCCTACAGGCCAGTGAGCCCTTGTGGGCAGTGTCATGAATACCCAGGACCACACCATTTTCCTCAATCGTTTCCAGGAAAGCATCGGTCAGCTTAAGAAAATCAGGCAAGAAGAGCAGATCTGTGGTGCAGAGAACACACAAAGATTGAGCTCCTATAAGACACTGTCCTTAAAATTAATTTTGTGAAATGAGGAAAGGAGGCCTGCTGAGATTGTTAGTATTTTATAGCTGGAGCGTCCGTTTAAAGTCCCTATAAGCAGACAAAGCAGATTGCTTCATTGTTCCCACTTACGGGTGCTGTTTTCTCATGCGGGTCTCCTGAAAACAGAAAATGTTCAGGAAGCATTTACGTTCTAATTTGCTTGAGCTTTTATAAAAACAGAAAGCCACCAGCACTCTGGTTGCTCACAAGCTCCCCCAAAGCTTTGGGTCACTTCCCAAACTCCACAGAATAAAACATTAAAAAAAATCAATTGAAATCAATCAATACCATTTATATTTGTCCATTTCTAAAAGCTTTGTGAGAGGCAACACTTAATGCTTTCCACTTTCTTATTTGCTTTCCTAAGACTGCGAAACTACTGTCATACATATGCAAATTTTTAATTTATCAGGGCCACGATGGGACAAGCCACCTTCAGATTCCTTTATTTCTCACAAACGAACATGGCAGCCAGCGAGGATCTGTCGTGAATGTGTGGGCGAGGCACACACGCCACCTCTGCCTTCGAAAGGCGCAATGACAAGGTTCACCCAACAAATACATAATAGGTTTGGGGAGACAATATGTGTATTTTCGGTTGGCACTTCAAACTATGCTGTGTTTATTCTAACGTTAAAATCAGTTTGTATTCTTCACATATACAGCCACCTCTTAATAGTGCATTTGAGAATTCTTTTTCCTGTTTCCTGATCAGGACTGGGATTCAAAATCTGCAGGGGTTGATTAGCTTGCTGATATTTAAAAATGAATTTTCTCTTAAAAAAAAAATCCTTCTTTTGGGGGCAACTAACACTCTTACTTAGAGCTTGGGAAGCTGTGGAATTTTATTCTTGTGTTCAACATCCAACCAAACTGCTTCCCTTCACGTGCGACTGGGATTTGTAATATATTCATCAAATTTCTATCATGAAACATTTGCATCCATGTTTAAGTGTCCACATTCAAGGGAAGGGAATCAAATTCATTTAGAAGTAACTAATAAGGGTTTGCTAAAAATGTATATCAAGCTTCCTATTGGGTGCTATAGGAGCACAGCAAGGATTCCACAGAGCAAAGTATTAGTAGAAGAAATAACAGAATTTTGAAGAAGGTATAAATTGAACCAGGTAGGACTATAAGGTCATCCCTATTTCCAGTATAAAAACCACTACCCAACTGTCTTGAGATGCCATTTCAAATGTGGAAAAGTTCATCTTGGCGGGAGGAAAAAAGAAACACCTCTCCACATCTCATGTTAATAATTTTTTAATAGGAAAAAAATTTCTATTAAGTTACTATTCATTTGGAGAACACATACTATAAACAATTTCCTTTTTAATATATTTTTAAACGTTTAAGGGGAATGTAGATGAATTTCCCTTTCCTAAGAGAAAACAAAAATCTCACCATTCTCATAGCCATTACACAGAATATAGACAACAGTCAGTGTTCAAATTTAGATCTTTCATCCTCTGTAGAAAAATGTTTATTGTAGTGATTACAGTTTAAACAAAACAAAAAACCTCCTAGGATGTTGGGGACATTTCCACTGCTCATAGGACTTACAGCTGTTGAAACATTTTGAGCTTTTTGTCTCCACTGCATGTGGCTGTATTCAGACCAAAATCACCGTCTTGTTCACCTGACTGCAGGACGAGCTCCATTTTCCTTCTTGGTACTTGCTAATGGCCCCTGGGCTAGAGTTCCCCTTTTTATTTTTCACCTAACAGTACGAGATGTTAAGTACTAGAGCACTGGTCCATAATCTTAAAACAAAGAGACTAAGGCAGAATCACTCCAGCCTGGAGAGGAGTTGGTCCATTCACTTTACAATGAACTTGGGCAGGGACTCTGGGATGGAGAGCAAGGGCAATCGACTGTATGGGAGGAGGTCTGGGGCTGTCAACTGGAGGGCATCCCTTGGGTGGAGCAGGCCACCTGAGACAGCTCATCTGCCAGCCCAGTGCCCTGTGTTTCCTCCTGGTCTAGATGCCGTTGGATGCTCATTTTCTCGGCCTTGGCGCTAATCGTTATCGACCATGTGTGATCCTCATGTTACGGAGGCAGCCAATTGGACCACGCGTGCTTTGTGAATCTCTCATTAGCGGTCACAAGATAATCACAAAAAACTAACGCTATCCTGTAGAGTTGCAGGGTCAGAGTAGTTTAGGCCATTAAAGTATCTGTGCTTGAAAGGAAAACAGAATAGACTTGAATGTGGTTTGTAGTTACATAAACTTGACATTTGTGGCACGACAGTGAGGATGGTGGGTGGCAGTTCTATTTTGCAGAATAGGCAAAGTGACAGGAAGGAGGTGACCCTGTAAGTTACTGTCCCAGTCCAACATGATGTCTACCAATTTCAGGGTGTTCTCCCTCAAGAGTTTGAAGCCCTGAATGACCAGCTAATACTGGCAGGGTATCGTCTTGTGCTTGGATGGTGACTCTGGAGAAAGAGTGGGTGTGGGCGGAGGGAGATAAGGGAGCCAGGAACGACAGCAGGGTTGGGCTTACACACTGACTGGCTGGGGTTCCCGGTGCCTGGCAACTACAGGAGAGAGTTTCAGTCCCCTGAAATATACCCACATCCTGGCTTCCATGAGGCTAAGAATGTCCTGCAAGGAAGCAGCTGGGGCAGGGAGGGGCGGACAAGGTCCTTAAACTGCATCCCTTGTTGTATATAATGGCACAAACCCTCAGGCCACCATCTGATGTCTGCTTTGTGGAATCTAGATGTGGCAGAAATGCCTGTGATAACCTGACTCAGCTGTCACTACTGGGCTGGCCTACAGAGGACTTTGCCACTGGATGAGGCCTTAGTTTTTCAGCACAAGAGAGGCTTTCTTAAAAGAAAAAAGAGTCACGTTGGCAGGTGCCTTTCAAAAAGGCACGGATATACACAATGGCGAGTGGACAAATCCCTCCCCCCACCCCTCACCCCTGCCAGGCAGAGGGAATCAAAGGCAACAGCAATGCATCAAGTACAGGCAAACACACAAAGAATGGGATCGCTCTGATAGGACCAGTCCAGCTTCCAGAACTGAGGCCAATTCCTGCCCTAATCTCATTCACCAAGAAGCAACAGAACATGGAGAGAAAGCAGACGGAAGACAGCTCAGACCCTGCGTGGAACTCAGCACGGCATAAATAAATTAAATAAACAATAAATCACATAATCTTCCTGAATCCTGTGATGTGGCTGGCAAGGACCTTTTCTGATTTTAGGTGGGCACCTCCCCAGACCTGTCAACCCTCTCTGCCTATTTAAAACAGAGGGATTACTACTGTGATTTGCTGGATGAAAAACAGCCCCAGCCATTTGTTCTAAAACCAGTCTCTTCTTGTTGTCAACAATAAATAAGCACCTAGCACATGCCAGGCCCTTTACTCAGGGTACTGTATACATCCACTCATTCAATCTTCGAAAGTAGCCTGTAAGATAGTACTGTTATTTTACAGATTCAAAAACGGATGCACAGAGAGGTCAAGTAACTTGCCCACAGGTACACGGCAGTGAGCAAGTGGCACAGCCAGGATCCAAGGCCATCTGCATCCAAGCCTGTGCTCCACTGCTCTCATAAACAGGCCCCAGAGCTCAGCCCCATGTGGAAGGTTTCAGCTGCTCATCCTGCCTCCCTTCTCTTCCTCCCCTGAAGCCTGTGACCATCTGCCTTGGTTTCACTTCTTGCTAACACGGGTTTAGGGAGGTAGCTGGGATGACAGATACTGTGCATTCCTGAGCCTGTTCCCTGTTCTCTCAGCAGTTCGCCAGTTACGGTTTGCATTGTCCCAAGACAGAATGCTCGATTAATATGTAGGTTAAAAAAATCCAGGATGGCTACTCTATTCTACCAAAGCCAATATCCAGGGTTGACAGCATAGGGTCATACATTTTGCAGGGATAGAAGTCGAATATTTAAACGAAAATAATTCTGAAAGTCCCTGGAACACTTTCATTTATTTATTTTTTTTTGAGACGGAGTTTTGCTCTTGTTACCCAGGCTGGAGTGCAATGGCGCGATCTCGGCTCACCGCAACCTCCGCCTCCTGGGTTCAGGCAATTCTCCTGCCTCAGCCTCCTGAGTAGCTGGGATTACAGGCACGTGCCACCATGCCCAGCTATTTTTTTTTGTATTTTTAGTAGAGACGGGGTTTCACCATGTTGACCAAGATGGTCTCGATCTCTTGACCTCATGATCCACCCGCCTCGGCCTCCCAAAGTGCTGGGATTACAGGCTTAAGCCACCGCACCCGGCCCCTGGAACACTTTTAAACATGATCTGCAGAGGCATACATAAATCACTGTGAAGGAAACTTTTTCTTGTAATAGGGATAAAAGCCCTAAGGAAAAAAAAAAAAGTTGAGGAAATGACTTACTGATATGTAGGAGGCAAAGGAAAGTGGTCCCTAGGGAGCCATATTATGGAATTACAGAAGCCTGGGGGCCCAGCTGGGAGGAGGCAGTTAGAAGATGAGGCCCCTGGAGCATACCTGAGCCTGTGATTTGTTCTTTTTTCTTCTTCTTCCATGGCTCATGACTCAGAAACACCTGGAAGAGGCAGTGGGAAGGACCCAGAAGCCTGGGCTGAGGCAGCTTGGAATCAGGGCCTCTGAGGCAACGTGACCTGGCTCTACCTCTTTCTGGCTGTGTGACCTTGAACCGTTTGCTTGCCCTCTCTGAGCCAGTTTCTTCATCTGCAAAACGGTGATAAAAGTACCTACTGCGTAAGTGGTTACGAAGATAAAATGAAAACATCCAAGTCAAGTGCTGAGCTCGGGAAATGCAACAAAGTGATAGTTAACAGGAGCAGTAAATAATAAATAGCAGGCATGGAGAGGCCAACAATCCTCTTTACGTCCTAGATAGATGATGATGCTTAGAAACCAGGCCTGGGACAAGCCCGGCCTAGGCTGAGAAGCCTTTGCAGAATGACAAAGCAGCCCATCTGGGCAGTGGGGAGCTCTTCTCACCGACTCACACAAATCCAAGAAAAGCTTGGGTTCATTCATGATTTATGGTTACAGTATTAGAAACAAGAGCCCCATTTGGGAAGGATGATGGTTTTCTGCAACCCTGATTGAGGGCATGAGTGCTCCATCAGCCAGTGGGAGGAATGAAGAGCCCACACCTGGGTACTCCCAATTCAAATGATAACCCCAGAGCCTGAGCCAACCGTAGGGTGTGATCCTCAGCTGAAGGGGACAGCAGACTCTGACCACCCTCTGCATGCCTTCTGGTGCCCTGGAACACAGCAAGGACGGCAGACCGAGGAGGCCGGGAAGAAGTGAGCTGAGGTGGTGGAGCGGGGCAGGGTTGAGGGGTGGACGGGACCACCTGGGCAAAGGCTCCTGCTGCAGGCTGCACTCTCTCTAAAACTGCACCAGGTCTCTCTGAAGACAGTTCCTTCAGGTCGAGGTGTCTGTGTGAGAAGTTCAGAGGCTGTTTGTGGGCAGTCCTCCTGGGTTGATGGAGTATTCATGCCAACAGCCAGGGTTATAAAAAGCCAGGGTCCTTCCCATGTGGGGCTGTCATTTCCAATACCGTAAAACCTTAAATCATGAATGAACCCAGGCTTCTCTTGGATTTGCGTGAGTCAGTGAGAATGGCTCCCCGCTGCCCGCACGGGCTGCTGTGTCATTCTGTAAATGGATCTCGGGCTGGGCTGGGCCTGTCACAGGCCTGCCACCATGAGACAGCTTCCTCACCTCCCCTCCACCACCCACTGACTCAACCACAAAGGCTCTGCCAGCCAGGGCGACCCTGCAGCCCCTGTCAGCGTGCACTCTACCACCTACTCAGCACGCTTGGACTGAACCCCAGGCTGCCAGGCCAGGCCCCGTGTGGCCTGGGGACAATGAATCCTCTCAGTGTGCTTCAAGTCCAATGACCAAACACCCTTCTTAAAGCAACGCTGCCTGACCATTCTCAAGTACAGTACCTCCTATAAATAAAGACATAATGGTGCTAATGTGGACGACGGGGCCATTCTTGCACATGAAAGGCCTTCTCTGTGTGGGCCTGTTGTGAATTGTCCTTTTTCAGTAGCCTAATTGTCAGCCCAGAAACTGAGAGCAAAGCAGAGAAGAGCTGTTCTTCCGGGAGGTGCCGGCCATGTTTGTGAGGAGGTGCTCACAGGGGGGCCACCCGGAGTCACCCACCTCCTGTCAGGCTTTGGAGCCCACAGGGCTGCCAGGGAACAGGGCCTGGGAAGGTGTTTTGTTCAGTACAGGGCCTGGTGTGCTTCTGGCACTGTGAGGGGCTGTGGCAGGGAGGAGGCCTGCTAGGGGAGGGAGACCGGCCATTTTCTTTCTCCCAAAGCCGCCAAAGGGCCTCTTGGCCGAAGGACAAGTTCGTACGAGCTACTGCTCATCCTCATGGTCACAGTCCACTGGGGCTTTGCTGCTGTTTCCCTATGGGATTAGTTCTCCCTTCTCCCTTGAGGCTGAGGGTGACGGTAAAGCCTATCAGTATGCCAGCCCTGCAGGGGTGAGCCTCAGCAGTCCCTACACGACTTCAGGACCTGCAGCACAGGTGGCCAGGGAAAGCCATGGAGGAGCCATGTCCCCGCCCAGCCAACCTGGAGCCTGCACATAAGGGCACCGAGTGGAGAAAGTTCCCAGACAGAGGCAGAATGAGGATGGCAGCTGAAGGCAGCCCAGTGGGGACTGCAGTGCTGAGGATAGAGTTGAAGAGTCTGTGCAGGGCAAGGCAGGCCCAAGGGCCAGCACTCTGCTCTCTGCCTGCCGCGTCTCCATTTCTACCCTACACTAACATGCTTGACATTCTTGCAGTTCTTCGAAGAAGCCCTGCCTTCGCACCCTCCCTCGGGCCTCTGCACACATCCACGTAGGAGTCTCTCAGCCTCTAATGCTTTCCTCCTTCTCCCTCACCAAGATTGAGCTCCGGAAGCTGCTCCACCCTGACCCTCACACTCTGGGTCAACTTCCACAAAGGTCCCTCTGCCAAGTGGCACCTACCCTTTCTCCCCAAGGGAATAGGGGAGCAGAGGCCATGGCGTCCCTCTCCATGTACTTGTGCTTGTCTAGAGCAGGGGCCTGGTCCTCCCATACTCCCTGAGGGATCTCCTGGGAAGACGGGGGATGGCTGTGAGGGTGTGGTTCAGCTGTTAGAGGCCACCCTCAAAGCAGCAGCCCAAGAAGGGGGCTCACGGGTTATAGCCAGGATGGCTGAAATTGGAGATGCTAGACTAGCTGGACTGCACTTCATGAGGCGTTCAGGCAAGTTGGCTGAGTTGGAGATGGCGGAGATGGCGGAGATGGGGAGAGGATGGCGGGGGGGTAGTAACTGGCATTCTTTCCCTCTCCAGTACTGATACTTACCAGCTGTGTCTCAGAGTTATCATTCTCTCATCGAAGGAGGTTGAGGAGGAAATAGTTTCCCAAAAGTACCACCAAATCCCTGGGAGGCTGCTCTGAGAATGCAGGTGTGGTGAGGGAAGGACGAGGAGGCAGCAGGAAGGACAGAGGTCACCAGGGAGGATGATGCATGTGTGCATGTGTGTGGATGTGCATGTTTGTGCATGTACATATGTGTGTGTATGTGCATGTGTGCGTGTACGTGTATGTGCATTCACGTGCATGTGTGCATGTGTGCGTGTGTGTGCATGTGCATCCATGTGCAGTGTGCATGTGTGTGCATGTGTGTATACATGTGTGTGCATGTGCATGTGTGTGCATGTTGGGCAGGGGCAGTGAGAGAAGCAGCAGCAGTAGGCTGGGGGCCTGAGAGGAAGGCTCCACTGATGTAAACTTGGAAAATCCAAAGGCCTCTGGTACTGTCCACAGCATCTGGTCAGGAGCACCCAAAAAACATGCCATTGGCAGCCTCTGTGAGAGCATGTGGTGCCCAAAGAGTCTGTGCAAAGGCCCTCCACAGGGGAGGGGCTGACTGTGATTCCAGCCTACAGGGCAATTGGATGGGAGCCGTCCCTGTGAGCACCTGCACGCGAGCCAGGAAAGATGAGAAAAGAGGGCCAAAGACTAGAGGTACAGAAGGTGGGGGCACCTGGAGAATGGGAGGTTTGGCTAAAGCCATTAGAGGAAGCTTGTAGGGTAACCTATAAACCAGAACTGAAGGGACAGATCAGCAAACCGGAGAAGGCAGATGGGCAGCCGGACCACAGGGTGAGGCCCAGGATACAGAGCACAGAGGGCCCAGTGAGCAGGCTCAGTATGGAAGGAGGATGTGGCAGCTGGGAAGGCAGGTGTGGGCAGATGGGGAGATGTGCATTGCCCTGTCTTTGCCAAGAAGCCCTCTCACGTTTTTAGTGGCACACGTTCTATGAGCCAACCTATGCTTCAGCAGCTGGGGAAGGATGACTAGACAAAGACAATCTGAGGAGGCAGAAACCAACCGAGAGCATTGTGAAATAGCCCGTGGACAAGACTGTGCAGGCTGAATGAGGCTAGCGTCAGAGTGACCAGAGAAGCCAGGCACTGCAGGGGGCCACAGGGGTGAAGGTGGTGGACTCAGGACCAAACAGACTATGGGAGGAAGAACAGCAGAGGAACACTGGGATCTGTAACCCAACCTGCAGGGAGAAGCATGGCCTGGGACTGACTCGGGTTCACCATGCCAATGGAAACGCCCAGTGGGAACTGCAGAGCTGGGTCTGGACAGGTCACTGCTGGAGGCAGGCCTCAGGGTCATTTGCCCAGGGGGCAGAGCAGAAGTGATGAGACTGCAAAGGAGGCAAGGAAGAAGGATGGGACCAGCTAGAGACTGAAACACAGCACAATGCACAGAAGGGCCTGATGCATCGTGGTTATACAGCAAATGCATACAAGTGAGGAGGGTGGGGCAGTGAACACCCCAGCCTAACGCTTACTGCATACCTAAAACCCTTCTGTTGATATAGCCAGATGCAGCCTGCATCAGAAGGACCTAGGGGGGCTGGGCGTGGTAGCTCATACGTATAATCCCAACACTTTGGGAGGCTGAGGCAGGAGGATCACTTGAGCCCAGGAGTTGGAGACCAGCCTGGGCAACATAGTGGGTCCCCGTTTCTACAAAAGATTAAAAAATAAGCCCACATGCCTATCATCCCAGCTACTTGGGAGGGTGAGGGAGGATAGTCTGAGCCTGGGGGGTCAAGGCTGCAGTGAGCCGTGATCATGCAACTGTATTCCAGCCCTATATTCCAGCCTGGGTGACAAAGCGAGTCCTGTCTCAAAAAACGGATAAAGAAAAAGAAAAAGAAAAACAAAAAACCTTCTAGGGGACTTCAACATCTATCAGTGTCTAGGTCCTTCACTGAGACTAAGTCTGTCTGGGGTGGTACCCTGGCATCAGCATGTTTGAAAAGCCCAAAGATCATCATAACCATGAAGACAGAGTTGGGAGGACTGAGAGAAATGTTAGTGTTTTAATTCTACAAATGGAGGTAAGGCCAGGAATTTGTTTAATAGTACTTTTAATCGAAAGTATCTCCTGGTTGATTTTGAGGCATGACTAGTTTGGAAGATCCCAGTTCTAGTGGGGAAATGGTGGGGTGTAGGCTGTGGGCCTCTGGAGAACAGTGACCTCCCTAACCCCCCTTAGTCCCCCAGTTCAGTGTCTGTCTCTCCCCACTCAGGTCTCAGGCTCCTGTCTGTGTCAAGCAGCATGGCGTCACCCTGGGCAGGACAAAGGGAATTGTCAGCCGCAAGGCATCCTTCACCCTCTTCTCTTCCCCACACATCCATTTTTAAGGTCCTACAATGGTTCGAGCAGAAGAAACCAAGCTCCCCCACGAGTAAGTCCACTCACCTGGGGACTCTTGTTTTCCTCAACAGGCTCTGAAAGCTTCCTGATCAATTTGAAGTTGGAAGACTCACTATAATTTATGAGAAAAGATTTACCTAGTTTTAGTGAGAGATCTATGCCTGTGAGTGAATGAATTGTCACAACTTCCTAACTGGTCTTGCTTGAATGAGGTTAGTGGTACCTGCTTTTTAAATACACTCAAGGTAAAATTCTTTCAAATACGGGTCCAAATGCAAGTCAGATGGCAAAATTTCACTACATGTGACACCAAGGTACGTGGTGACAGAGAAGATGAAACAGTGGTGGATAGTTCTTTGGAAGGGCCAATCCAGACTTTTGTTCCTAAACCCCTTCTCCCAAAGCCAGAACTCTACAAGCACTTTGGATGTGCACTCAAAGCCAGACAAACTAGTCAAGACCCAGAGAGGTGCTGGGACAACTGAGACAATTGTGGACTGAGTCGGAGCACAGCAACATTGTGCTTGCACAATTGCGTCGTGTCCAGACTAGGAAGATTCAGTTCTATTTAAAAATGTAAATGTAAAAATCCAACAGGAACTACCATGATTTGCAAGGCAGCTGTGTAGTACCCACCAGGCTGAGGGCACACCATGGTCAGCACTGTGCAGTCTCCAATTTCTGGAGTATGTGTTGTCATGGTTTACACAGACCATCAAGAGGACTTCACAGCAAAGCCGATCCACTTCTCTGATTCTCTAAGGCCACCCTGTCCAACATAGTACAGCCACTAGATATGTGTGACTTTTTAAGTTTAAATTTTAATTAAAATTAAATAAGATAAAGAAATTCAGTTTCTCAGTCACACTGGCCACATTTCAAGTGCTCAGCAGCTACAAGTGACTAGTGGCACTCTCTGGAGAGCACAGATATAGAATGTTTTCTTCATGGCAGAAAATAAAGAAAATTCCATTGTGCAAAGCTCCACTGGACAATGCTGTTCAAGATACAGGCTCTATAAGGAACCCAGTCAGCCTCATGTTTAAATCTAGAAAAATTAAGAATATTTAATCATTGTGGCCACCATTAGTAGCATCCCCACCATTGTGGCCATGATTAGTGGCATCCCTGGTCTACTACCAAAAAGAAAAAAAAGAAAAAAAGAAGGAGGAAGAAGGAAGAAAGGAAGGAACTGCTTGAATATAACAGATTTTCCTGCATTTACTAATATCTCCAAAGAAAAAGAAACAGCAGCCCAACATCCTAGCTCTATAAATACTGGGCTAAGGTACACCTCCTAAGGGGATTAACAAAGACTAGAGCCTTCATGATGCAGCCAGAGCTTCTGCTAGGCCTAAATTTCATGCTCCCAGAAATTACTTCCAGGGGTTATATTAGAGTTGAAGAGTCTGACAATATGGGTCTGTAGTAGGTCTCATATTTTTAAGTCTTATTTTAAATTCTGTAATCTTTTGTTTTTAATGATAAGAAATAGTTTTGAAGAACTTTTGAAATAGCATGGGTGTCTGCAGGGGTATAACAAGAGCAAACCAACAAAACAGTTATGTGAAGAGAGTACAGCTACCTTGACAGAAAATAACACTGGCTGTGACACTGGATATTCAAATCCTTAGGGACAGAATTCACAGAACGGGCACCCTCTCTGCTTGGATGAAATAAAATCAGGTCCATCAGACACTGGATTTGCGTGTTTAGTTGTCACAGGTCAGTGTGACCAAAGCACAATCTGAAGGAGGCCAAGACCACAGCAAGATGGACGAAGAAACTGAACTGGAAAGTAGGATCAACTGTTCCCCCTGGATTTTGATTTTTAAAAATTAGAATTGCACTCCTTCAAATGTACCTACATGCACATCCCAAAACCAAAACCAACAACAAAAAAACTACCACCCATTCCTTTTCCACCAATTTCCTACACAATCATGGCAGATCTGCCTATCACTAAGAAAATAACTTTTGCCATTGCCACAGCATGCACGTCAAACCAAAACTAAGCAGGGGAAATAGTCAAACCTGTCTTCTTTAATGTCATAGGGCATGAGATCATGTCTAAATATTGGGCTTCTAGTGAAACAAGAATGGTTTAGGCTTATTTGAAATGGCATATACATTTAAGTACAATAATTATAACATTACAATATACTTGGGATAAATATGTTGTACATATATATGTGTGTAATATATACATATATGATATTACTATATCAATAAACATAATCTAATAAGTCACCTGGCTGGCCATGACCCCTAAGTTATTCTCCTCTTATACAGAGAATATATATTCTTGAAAGGCACATGGAGGTGCAGTAAAGGTTTTTACTGTGTTATAATATTTCCCTTAGTGAAATTAACTTACATAAAACAAGGCGTAAGGAAATCGTCTTGTTGATTTTGTCTTAGCAAGCAATTAAACCTGAATATAAACTTTGCAGTAAATATAAAGCTAAATTATTAAAAGTAATATATACCAAATTACTACTTCACTAATAACTGAATTAGTTCATTGCAATTTTTCTTTACTCAGATATGTTTTTCATTAAAGGGAAAAACAACACAATTTTTTTAAAAGCCTATTATCCTTAATCCATGACATCGCCTAGTTCTTATTTAAATCACTGTTGGAAGAAAAAGTAGTCCCACTGCTGTGCTTCTATTAAACGAACATAACTTTAAATATGCCGCATCTAGTGAAGAGAGCTCTGATTCTTTGGTTTCTGAAAATGTCAGCAGTGGCAAAAACAAAACAAAACAAAACAAAACAAAACGCAGGAGTTTCAGTTGTTTCCTAGTCTTGCTTTGGCATATATAAAAATCAGACCTTAGGAATTATTTAATATAATGTCTGTTTCTGTGAAATCGCTATAAATTCAACTCTATTTTCCAAATTTATATTTTATTTTTTTAAATGATTTAAAAGTCTTACCAAGCACTTGGTGAGTATATGGATGTCGTTTTTAATTCTACTGATAAGATATGTAAAAGACATGTACTTCAACTTCTTCTATTTGTCTCTAAACAGTCTCACTGTAAGGGCTGGGCATGGGGGCTCACGCCTATAATCCCAGCCGAGGTGGGTGGATCACTTGAGGCCAGGAGTTCAAGCCCGGCCTGACTGACATGGCAAAATCCCATCTCTACCAAAAACACAAAAATTAGTTCTCTTTCCCATCTTGCAAGATGGCAGGTGAAAAAGTTGAGAAGCCGGATACTAAAGAGAAGAAACCTGAAGCCAAGAAGGCTGATGTGGGCAGCAAAGTGAAAAAGGGTGACCTCAAGGCTAAAAAGCCCAAGAAGAGGAAGCCCCATGGCAGCCACAATCCTGTTCTTGTTGGAGGAATTGGCAGGTATTCCCGATCTGCCATGTATTCCAGAAAGGCCATGTAGAAGAGGAAGTGCTCAGCGGCTAAATCCAAGGTTGAAAAGAGAAAGAAGGAGAAGGTTCTTGCAACGGTTACAAAGCCAGTTGGTGGTGACAAAAACGGCGGTACCCGGGTGGTTAAACTTCGCAAAACGCCTAGGCATTGTCCTACTGAAGAGGTGCCTCAAAAGCTGTTGAGCCACGGCAAAAAACCCTTTAGTCAGCAAGTGAGAAAACTGCGAGCCAGCATCACCCCCGGGACCATTCTGATCATCCTCACTGGACGCCACAGGGGCAAGAGGGTGGTTTTCCTGAAGCAGCTGGCTAGTGGCTTGTTACTTGTGACTGGACCTCTGGTCCTCAATCGAGTTCCTCTGTGAAGAACGCACCAGAAATTTGTCATTGCCACCTCAACCAAAATTGACATCAGCAATGTAAAAATCCCAAAACATCTTACTGATGCTTACTTCAAGAAGAAGCAGCTGCGAAAGCCCAGACACCAGGAAGGTGAGATCTTCGACACAGAAAAAGAGAAATACGAGATTACAGAGCAGCGCAAGATTGATCAGAAAGCTGTGGACTCACAAGTTTTACCAAAAATCAAAGCTATTCCTCAGCTCCAGGGCTACCTGCGATCTGTGTTTGCCCTAACAAATGGAATTTATCCTCACAAATTGGTATTTTAAATGTCCTAATAATCTAATTAAATAACCGATTACCTTTCGAAAAAAATACAAAAATTAGCTGACCTGGTGGCACACGCCTGTAGTCCCAGCTACTCGGGAGGCTAAGGAATGAGAATTGCTTGAACCCAGGAGGTGGAGGTTCCAGTGAGCCAAGATCGCACTGCTACCCTCTAGCCTGGGTGACAGAGCAAGAAGACTCTGTTTCAAAAAAAAAAAAAAAAAATAAAAAAATTCTCTCTTTAATAGAAGGCAATCTATTAAAACTGAATATTTATATTACCAAGCTGAATATTGTATTTCCAAAAGATGTTAATGTCTTTTCATCAGAAAATAGTTCATGTACCTTCTACTTAGTTTATATTACTCTTTCTCCTTTCAGTTAAGCAAAATAAATTAGTAAAACTATCCAAAATTTAAGACAACAGCAAGGCCTATAAATGCAGGTTTCAGATTCAAATTTCTCTAGAAATTTTTTTTCTTTCTGATTTTCTTTTCCTGGGATTTAATTTTTCCCATTTATTGGTTGACATCCAATAAGTCCCAGTTTTAACATTTGCAGGCATACATTTCTCTGTGGGTTAAAATTAATGAAGCATATTCAAACAGCTAATTCCTGAGTTTAAAGTTCTAGTATCACCTAGAATCTCAGAAGCATAATTTCCCAAGCTTAAGCTATCAAATTTGATTGCCTCTTTGTGCAAAAAGCCACATACTACAAACAGTTTCTAATTGGTACAGAACTACTAGTACATACATAAGGAAATATATGGATATAAGATTTCACTTATAGAAGATATTACTAAAATACATAGCACTTGTGTAATTATACATTGTTAAACCTCTGCACTGGTTAGTTCTTAGATACTCCCATTTCTTAACATACTTTACATTCTCTCTTACTGCTAATCAAAAACCCTAAAAAACAAATCAGAAGGATTTTGGTAAAACAGATGAAAATGGCAAAAGATCTTGCTATGGAAAAACAGTACATATGATCAGGGCTTGATGTCATGTCTTTTATATTTTAATAATGTCACTTGTCCTATTTTGCATACTCTCTGTGGTAAGCAGATTCCTCTGGCTATCACATATGACCTGCTAAAAAGGGGAAAACTCTGACATAATACACTTTTTAAAATCTTGAATATTACACAAGGACTGAAGGAGACATTTGTCCAGGGTATGATTATTATTTTTTTGACTGTAAAAAAAAAAAAAGCAAATTAGAACCTTGTTAGCAAAGAGCCAGTGACTTCATTTACAGGAGATGACGAATTCCTGATGGAAGCTGAGCTGCACCCCATCTAGCAGACTGGGAAAAACATGATGTACCTCACACTGTCATGGCCTGAAGCAGGGTTACAGCTAACACACTAGATACCGATACCCCATGTTCTCAGACAATCAGCCACCATGAAGTCAGCTATCAAGTCAGCTATGTAAAGTAACCCAACTGTAATCCCAGCACTTCGGGGGGCTGAGATGGGCAGATCATGAGGTCAGGAGTTTGAGACCAGCAGAGTCAACATGGTGAAATTCCGTCTCTACTAAAAATACAAAAATTAGCCAGGCGTGGTAGTGCGTGCCTGTAGTCCCAGCTACTCAGGAGGCTGAGGCAGGAGAATGACTTGAACCTGGAAGGCGGAGGTTGCAGTGAGCCGAGATTGCACCACCACACTCCAGCCTGGTAACAGAGCAAGACTTCATCTCAAATAAATAAATAAATAATAAAGTAACCCAAAATATTACTTTCCCAGGCATATCTACCATCATAACTACTGCTCTATCAGGCAAATTGGTTTTAAAGAATTATATACAAAACTCTAAAAGAAAGATTCCTTCACTCATCATTCAATGGGAAACTTAAAAAAAAAAAAAAGATTTGGTTTTCCTAACGCATGGCTACTCCTCTGCTCAGTTGTTCTTAAAAATAATTTATGTAAAGCAGACTTTTCTCTAAATATACTGTGCTCTCCCATATACACACTGAAAATGATATTTGCATACAGTGAGTGCATGCACTGATACACACATGGTAAAAATTTAAAAAATATGGACTGCATAAATCAGTAGCTGATTTTAAATATACACCAACTTAAACAGATTTGTTTGCAATTTCTGAAGTTCTCAGGTAGAAAAGATCTTTTTTGCTGGCTGTAGTTCTAGAAAATGCTTATACTGTACAGAGTGTACTAAAATGTTTCCCACATAAACAAAGAAAGAAAGGTTCCAGGATCTTGGTATTCTAACCTTGCCTTTGCTATTAAACACCCACCAGATGAATGTGATGGAGACGAGCAAAATCAGTCCGTCATGCTACAGTAAACACGATATTTTGTGTGCTGCCCAAGACATTTTTTTTGCTCATGAATATAAGTCACCTGCCATTTATTATGAGATTTTTCCCCGATTGACACCCCATTATGTATATTCAGTCAAGCTCAAATGAGATTTCAAGTGATCAATATACTATTTGTGCTGAAAGTCTATTAGCAGCTCTAGCAATAAACTCGGCAGAGAAACAAAAATGGAAGTGATATTTAGTGAACTGAATTACATGAAAATCCATGTTTTGGGCAAGAGAGCACAGACAGGAAGGCAGAAAAGCAAGCGATAAAAGAAGGTTGAAGAGATGTTTTTCCTAATAAAAATCAGCTTTCTAGAGCCTGACACTGGTGAAATGCATTGAATGCCTGAGAAGTTCTCAGAAATGTCTTAAATCACATGTTGAGATCTCTAAAGAGGTAGGGAGGGTCTAAACCAGCAATAGGTTCCTTTCAGAGACTGAGAGTTTACTCTTTAAACAGCCATACGTGGAAATACTTGATATCCTTCAAATGAAGAGGTGGACCCAGTCCCGGTAAATCTGTAAAATCCCTCACCATTCAAACTCTATGTGAAACAGCAACGACTTCCCATACACTTTAATACTTTCCGTTTCGTAATTGATGTGTACCAGATCCTAACAGCATAAGCATCATCAGCTGGGCTATAGCATTTTGGTTAATATATATTAGGTAGGAAAGGTAGCTTGACAGTAGCCATAGGATTTCATCTGCCCCTGGCCAAAAACACCTCTATTCCTGGGCCAGGATATGTCTACATATCAGAAGCCATCTGCTTGAACCAAGAGATTAGAACAGGCAGGGCCACACAGAAACATATGACATCTAGGGAAGTGTCAATTCAGCCTTACCCAGACACCAAAGATTCATATTCTATTACCATAAAACTAACATGGGGGCGGTGGGGGCTGTGCAGGAATCAATGGCTGTGATTGCAGTCATATAAAGTTACACTGCTGGGTAGTGAATAAATGTTCATCTAGGCTAGGCTCCCCCCATCCCCCACCCAAGGGTATACCACTTCCTTCTAGATTCTTACTTATGAAGCTAGAGCCTTAGGTAGAAGGAATGAAAAATGGGAAGAACTGATCTGCACCGATGTTCAGTGGTGTGCGCCTGTAATCCCAGCTACTCAGGAGGCTGAGGCAGAATTGCTCGAATATGGGAGGCAGAGGTTGCAGTGAACTGAGATCGTGCAGCTGCACTCCAGCCTGGCGACAGAGCAAGACTCCGTCTCAAAATAAATCAAATAAATAAATAAATATTTAATTATTTAGTTTACTGAACTTACATTTGGAACCACTCAGGCAGAAGAGAAGAGTCACTATCCATTGTGATAGAAAGAACACCTGTAAGACCAAAATGTTTAGATCATTAGCAGCTGGGATAGTTTCCAAATCCCATGAGAAGCAAAGAGGATGTATAGTAATTTGAACAAGGGATAGATGCATCTTGAGCTACATCTGAACAAAAACTATTTCTCATATTTTTAGTTATAAAACCCAGAGCTGGAATACTTTTAAATTAATGACATAAACAATGACACACTGAAAAAAAAAAAAGTACTTTATCTACTTATAAGAACTATTCATTCACTGTCTTTTCTTGATGGTCTTACCTACTAAGATACCTAAGCACAGCAGATTCAGAGCCCACTCCTACCAGGAAAGAAACAAACAAAAACCCTCCCCACTACCCAAGTCTCCTCAAAATGAAGAGTTAAACAATCCTAAATAGCAATTCCAGTTTGTGTAGGATGCATGTGTATGTGGCACAATGTGCACACCAAAGCACATTTCTTGAATTTTGCACAGATGTATGTACAAGTGTTTAATGTCACATAATTTTAAAGGAGCAGCAATTTCCAAATTTTTTTTCTAAAGGATACTCTCTATTGCTTCAAACCAACACACACCCAAAAACATGATTAATTTTTAAATACTTAAAGCCAAAAATGTTACTAACTCTACAATTCCTTGTAATAAGTGGACGAACAAACAATTTTCTTCAAATTCCTTGCAAAACACTCATAACCTCACATCCTCGAATGGAAAAAGACAGATTCTTGGAGGCCAGCTCTAAAAGAAGTCAGACATCAGATGCCCCTTTCCATGCTACAAGGCTCTCCAGTGTCCTAAAAAGGCTTAGTGTACATTTAAATGATCATTCGTGGTAAAACATGAGACTTGTTGGCAATTTTGGGCTAAAGCAGCCCAGGTGTTTATTCAGCCAGCACATTTACTTTGCTAGGAGGTGGGTGTTCTGGAATGCTCCACATCCAATGATGTGTGCATATTTACTGTCGAACTCAAGGAGGTACTGTTCTGGAACCTTCTCACCCTGCAATTAACTGTGCAAGTGGGTAGAGCTAATTTCCACAAAATAATCACTGCATAGCTAAGGAAAAGACCCTCTTTGAAAGCAGGCTGCTAGGGCGCTGGCATCTGAGCAAAGCACCAAAGACGTTTGATTCTTGAAGCCGCTGCTGAAATCTATTTTGATTTTAGAATGACCCGCAATCACAGGCAATTTACCTGATTGTGTTCCTGGTGACTCTCAAAGCCTTCAAGGTGCTAGAATTTGTAGGTGTAGGTTGTGGATTTAAAAGAGGGGAAAGATAATATAAGGAAAAAAAAAAGGGAAAAAAGCAGAAGGTAGTTTCAGCTGCTTTGAACTTAAGACTAAAGTTCAGAACAGAACCTGCAATTTTCACCTAGAGTATCACATTAGACTGGAAGAACTGTTGAGATACTAAGTGGTCACTACATTCAGATGTGAAAACGCATTAATTCACTCTAGCCATCAGGGGAAAACGTATCATTTTCTCTTCTGTAAATGATATATTTACCTTAAAAAATGGATGGTAACACCAAGTGAATATCTTTAAAAAATTTTTGTCTTTAAAAAAAGGAAGGAAAAAAAGTCTTTGTGTCTCTCTTCTTGGTCAGACCCGCTATCTGCAGTAGATGATGCGGAAAAGCGTAACTATAATAATGAATTGTAAATTTATAATGCATCTTTCTTCAGAGCAGCTCAAAACATTTTCTTTCCCATAGATTTGAAATCTCCTTGCCCTGTTGTAGAAATGGACTTCCTCTGATCTGATGTGACATGACTGGGTTCTGTTTGAAGGACCAAGCAGTAAAAGGTAAGCTCATTCATCTGTTTCTTGTTCCAATTACGCATCTCTAGTCAAACTGAGATGCCAGGTGCTGGTCTATCGCACAAGCTGATTTATTCCATGCATTGCCTAAAAAGGAGCCCCTCTCTTTCTAAAAAACTTAGTTTTATAAAGAAATTTTATCAGACTATCAAAGCAAAAATAACTCTTTATGGCTTCGCTATATGCTTTAATATGTGTCCTTCCAATCATGCCTTTTAGCCCTAGGATCTTAAAATTTAGAAGCTCTCGATCTGTATCCATTTTCTATCAAAATCAAGCTCTCAAAGTTAAATGGACATTTTAACAAGCTGACAGGTGAAAAGAAATAACACTGTGCTTTTCAAAATCTGCCTATGGATTAAAGCCTAACCTCCAAAATTGTTAGTAATTATTTAAATAAAGATAATGCCCAAGCCTAGAAGCTGCCTCTCCCTGCACCACTGCAATTGTCGAATTCCTTTCCTGGTCTTTCATGCAGATGCTCAGAAACAGGGTGGGGCTCCCTGGTCTTGCATGCAATGTTAAGGGAGTCTGTGCTGTAAAGAAAACTCAATTAATCGTTCATATTCTAGTTTTTCAGTATCCTTCAAAAATACCTTTGAAATAATCATGTAGCTAAGAGTACCACTGTTTCTCATGTTAAGATTCAGATTAAAACCTTTGTGTCAAACCAAATGTGCTGTGCACAAGCATGGATGACAGGTATTGAAATGAAGGTGACAAGTCAAGGAATCGGGGAGAAACCTCCCTGAAGAAGAGATGTGAGAAGGAGAAATTAGTTTCTCTATTATAGATGTCTCTGATCATGCTTTTCAATTTTTTCTTTTTCTTTTTCTTTTTTTTCTTTCTTTCTTTCTTTCCTTTTTTTTTTTTTTTTTTTTTTTTACAAGTACAGTTCTTTAGAGTCTACAAGTAAAATCCAATCTTGCTAAGCCATGCTGGTTCCCTTATGAGTCAGCAGGCCACTGAGCATTTCAGACAGTGCAGCCCAGAGTAAATGGGCAAGGGCTGTCGCTGGACACACCCATTTTACTAATCCTGACTCTGATTTTTTTTTTTTTTAAATTCATCTTTATGTTACTTGGTGTCTGACCTCAAAACTTACATCAAAAACTGCACCCCTCCACCTCCACCAACAAGGACTCAGCTTCCAATGTGGAAGCCCTACCCTCCAGCTCCTTCACTGAGTGCAATCAGATAAGGGCTTATTTCTTCCTCAATGGGCAACTCCTGTTTCATTTTCTCTCCAGTCTGCATGTTACTAGCTTGACATTCCCTTCAGTGGCATTTGACAAATCAGACTGATCAAATTGGCCATCACTGCATTCATTAGAGGAGGATATTTTCTATTTTCCAGGACTGATACCTCCACTCCCTTTACAATCATGAACACACCAAAAATATAAAAAAATTTAAAAACCCATGTCTTCGGGGTTTTTCTTCGGGGTTTGTTTTGAGGGTAGTGAAAGTGTAAGAAGTAATGATTGGATACAACTCATCATAAAGAAGGAAAAGCAACCCATTGCCGTAAAGCCAAGGGCACAGTCTTAAAATATGATTTTAAATAGCTGGTGCCTACATCTTAAATTTAAAGCATTCATTCAAAAATGCAGATATTACTAGCTTTGCAGAACTTTACCAAAACATGAAGTAAATTATTTTCCTCATCTTTTTGCATGATTCAGCACTTTTAATACTAATTTCTGCCAAGAAGTTAGAAGGTAAGAGGAATCTTTTCTCGGTGCCTTAAAACCTCACATACTCTTTACTGAACCATCTGCACTTCTGCTACTACTACAGGGTCATATCAGAAACACTGGAGGTCACTGGTTTGCTGCCATAACATCTAGTGACCACCTCAGAGCCGCTCAATTTCAGTCTCCGGCATCTAAGTGTCCCTTGGGGACAGAATGACCCGTCCCAGAGGCTTCTCCCCATCTCGAGCTGACCCTTACCAGGAGCCACACACATATGCAAGCACACTCGACTGCACCTGTCTCACCCCATCAGCAGCAGCTACAAGCTCCCACCTGATGTGTCTTTTCAACCTTTGTCAAGTATCTCAAGGCAAGAATGTCCTGAAGCCCTTCCCCCAAATTGAAGCTTTGGTCCGAGCCCCCAACCCGCGGGAGCATCAAAGAGGAGGCCAAGGAAACCGACACCTCGTACTAGCTCTGCAAACTTGACCTCGGCATCGCACGGATTCGCGTCCGCATCTGAGGACCCCACACGTCCCCCGCACTGTCCCCGCAGCATCCCACGCCTGCGGTGCACGCTCACCTGCCTGCAGACGAGCCACACGCCTAGGCGGTCCAGACTTCCGTGGCGACCTCCGCGGGCGAGCCTACGCGCTGGGTGCCCGGCGCGCCCTCAGGAGTCAGGGCGGTGGGACGCCTGGAGCCGGCGGGAGGAGCACGCCCAGGCGGGTCCGCGCCGAGCCCGAGCGAGCGGGCGAACCGGGCGGGAGGGGCCATTTGTAACCGAGCAGACGCTACCACCGCCCCTTACTCGCGGGGGGCGGGGGCGGGCGGTCAGGTGACGGCGGCCCACCCTCCGCCGCCGAGCCGGGTGGTTCCTGCCCGGGAGGAGCCCCCTGGCGCGCTCTGATTGGAACTCCCGCCGCAGTAGCGGGGGAGGGGGGACACGTGACCGCCCGGCCTGGCTGCCCGGCGCGCCCCATTCGCGATGGGCACCCCATCTTCCTCCTGGAAAAGCCGGGGGACACAGAGAAGGCGGAGGAGCACGCGGGGTGCAGGAGAGCCTACCAGCCCCTTTAGCAGCAGTGCCAGTGATTCCGGCCGCTGAACCCGGAGAGGAAAGGCTCCCACGCGGCCAGCCGGCCTTGACTGTCCTCCCGCCCTGCCCTTGGCCGCAGTACCCTCCCCTCAGCTGCAGTAACCGCCCCCTACACCTCCAGGCAAGGGCACGCTCAGTGTAGACCACCGCCGCTTCCTAGATGCCAGTGCCACTTAAGAGTGGTGTTGGGGTTTTTTTTTTCTTTTCTCCTCTCTGCACACCAGCACATTGTGCCCGAGAGTAACTCCCGGCGGTGCACTGCAGACACCGCCCAGCTCCAGGGCTCGAAGACCCTCCGACCAGGCCCCGGGACGCCTGAGGGCTCCCAGGTGGTAACGCGGAGGAACTCAGGCCTGCTCCCTGCGCAGGAGGAGGAGGCGTCGCGGGAGCTGCAGCCTCCGATCCCCTCCAGGAAGCAGAAGGGGTGGAAGGGGAGAGGGCGGTTATCGTGGTGCGAATCCAATTCGCAGCCTCTGGGAGCACGTTGCTAATAAAGGTCAAATTAAAACAACTAAGCTAGTGGTGTCGGCAGGGACGCGCCGCATGGTCAGGAGAAGCCCGGCTATTAACCATCCATAACGAGCATTGCTTTTCTGGTGTGGGAGAATGAGGCTGTACGAGAGCCCCTCGGAGTTGCTCTCTACTCTGAACCTTAGTGCTCCCCCAGAGCAAGTGGATTCTGCAGCCTATTACCCCACCACCCCATGACCCCCTCTCGGGGCGGCACCACCCTAGATGGCAGGAATTCGGAGAAAATGCGGTGTCACGTCCGCCGCTATGCCCGCAGACGCGTCTGCGCCAACTCCAGCAACACGTGGGGACCGTGAATCTGGGCGTCTGCTCTTTACTTAGGTGGTTATGTGGGTATACTTATATGATTATTGATTACAACCAAATTGGACGGAGAAGTCTGTTTCTACACTGGATTCCTTCAAACTTCTGTCCAAGGGAATTTTGCACTCGATTTGGGCGGAGACGCAGTTTCTAGCCAAGACCGCCACAGCGCTCAGCGGAGCCCGGGAACTAGTGGTGGTGGTGGCGGAATGGGGAGGAACAGAGGCCCTTGGTCCTTTGGTATTCCTTCTTTCCTTATTTAGACCAATCGGGCAACACGTCCCTCGCCCCAGGTGGCCTTTCCAACTGGAAGGTGACTCAGACAATATGGAAGCCGGGGGTCCTTGACCCATCGTACCTGCGATTCGCTGGGCAAAGGACAAGTGACGAGGAGGTTTACCTGGAAAGGGAGTTTATTCGTAAAGCTTCGGGCACAAACGCTGGATAGAGAAACTTTGAGGAAACTCAAAGGGGTGGGGGAGCATCTGAAGTAAAAAGGAACGGCCCTATTACATTAGTAAGTATCTTATTTTCCTGGTGGACGCCCTGCTGCCCTTGCGTCTTCTCTTCCCCCACCTCATTTCTCCAAACCACCAAGGTCGGAGAAATCTCATAAAGTATAAGTCCGAGGGGGGTGGGGGGTGGGGGGATACTTGTTTTTAAAAAACAAAAAACAAACAAACAACAAAAGACCTTTGTAATAAGGAAGGTGGGTACGTTTTCATTTCTAGGTGTTAATCTTAACATTAGGGCCACCTTAAAATTGGAAGTTGACTGAGACAAGAGAATCTCAGAGCACAGCACGCAGACAATTTCACAATTAAAAATAAAAAATATATACTGCCTTCTCCCCTCTCTCGTCCCCACTGCCACCCTTCCCTCGCCGTTACCTACTCCCGCAAGGACTAGGGGCCGGGAGTGAAGGAGGGTGTAGTCCCTCCGGGTGCACAAGGGAGGCGGCGGGGCCACCTGTTGCTGCACCGCCAGAAGAGCTAATTTCCGAGCGGATCTGGCAGGGATTCAGAGTTAAAAACCCTTCTCCTGGATGCGACGCCCCAGAGACCGAGGCAGACGGCGAGAACAAGCTCAGCGCCTCGAGATGTGCTTTCTAACTTGAACTCTGGACCATTTTTGCTTGAAATGCTTTGTCTTGCACGTCTGGGAATTACTCTATGCGATTAAACGCGTGGCACACACACGCACGAGCAGGGTCTCCCCGCAGGGGGGAGGGTGCGTGGCACAAGAGCCTGGGACTTTCAGGGGCTCTACCCTTGGGGAGTGGTGCGAGGGGAACCGACTGGTGTGGCTGCTGACGGGAGACAGGTAACTCGGAAAGGCCCTCCTCCGGCCGCCTTGGGAATGGGGAGCTGCGGGCGAAGGTGCCGCGGCGATCCAGATGCGCGCAAGGCGCCGTCCGCAGTGAAGGGCAGAGGTGTGGGGGGGCAGAGAGACTAGACAAGGGGCAGACGCATTTTCCCGATTCCGAGTTCATCGGTCTACCGGGTCACGTTCTGTTGAGAAAATGCGCGACACCGGTAGGGAGAAAGTGACACTGACCAAGTGTCGCCGCAGGGCCGAGCCGCTTGCCTCGGGAGGGGGTCACGAGCCTCGTCCGCATTCGGCTCCCGCGGAGGCTTTGCAAGCGCCGCAGTCTTGCCGGCGCCCGGCCCAGCGAGCCTTTGCCTTCAGCGTCCTCCGGTGGCATCGTTCGAGGTTTGCGGAGCAGAAGCCGAGGACACAAGCAACTCGCTGTGGGCTTGGAGTGACCACGCATCAGAGCTGTGAAAAGCTGCCCCGTGGTGACTTGAGAACAAGGAGGTTAATAAAGTGCAGAATTAGTCTTGGATTTTACGTAAAATGAAGGTGGTGGTATTGAGCGCTTAAATGACTCCGCTAGGACCTTGGAGGTTGTGGGAGCTGAGTGGCAGAGGGTAAATGCTAGGTTTAGTACAACGCAGGAAGCTCCTCTTCTGGAGCCACGTTCTCTGGAGCTCTACCCAAGTGGAAGCCCCGCTGCGCCCGGGGTCATCTCCCGCATTATGACACTCAGCGTTGCCCTCTAAACTACAGGTTCCCGCGGCCACATCCCTCCGCGCCTTTAGGAACCAGCAAGAGTCTCTGCCGGCTCTCGCGCATTTACATGAACCCTTTTCCTTTTCCTCTCACCCTCAGGGCAGGTGAACGCCGTCAGGGACCGCAGTGCGACTGGCAGACCTCTCTTCGCCCCCTCTGCGCCCCGCGCCGACGGTGGGAACAGCAGCGACCGAGGGACCGCAGCCTTCTAGTGCCTTCGCCCCCTCCCCCGCGGCCACACCTCACCCCCGCTAAACCCCGCACTCCGCCGCCGTCCCTCCCCTGCGCGCGCCCGGCGCCGACCTCGCCAGGAGGGGTGGAAGCCGGGGTTCACGTACAGGTGTCCTTGTGCTGGTGTAGGGAAGCGCACACGTCCGCGATTCCGCGACCCTACGGCTGCCCTCAGCTCGGGGTCCACCCACGTGGAACCCGCTTGCCCCGCCGGTGCCCAACACCATTCTCCCCGGCTCGGCTTCGGGCGCCGTTCCTTCGAAGCCCCAGGGCGCTCCCACGGGTCAATGACCCTCTGTCTTTCCCCCACGCCAGGGTTTGGCCAGTTGGGAAACCTCTTCGTCCCCTGCCCATATCCCCAGACATCTCCGGACAAAGCCGCCCAGCTTCACGCCCCGGCATCGGGGAAGAGACGCGCGTGGAGAGCGCCTCCAGGTGCTGGGCCACAGTCACCGTCCTTGGCCCCCTCTGCTGGGTGCGAAGCTGGGGCTGCGGGTACCGCCTGCGCGGGGCAGACACCTCACTCGCCGTTCCTCCAGCGCCGGCACTCGGCCGCCGCGGAGCTGCAGGAAGGAGGCCCCGCGGCGCCGGTTCCTCCACACCCACGTGCCCCTTGTGTGCGCGCCCCCGGCCTGCAGATGCTACCAGGCTGGCGCCGCCGGGATTTCCGGGCGGCCCCACCCTCCGCGGCCGCTACGCCTCGCTCCCTGCATTCAGTCTCCTTGGCGTCTCTGCTGCAGCATCCAAGACCAGGCGCCGCCTCTGCGAGCCGGTCTGCCCAGCACGCTTGAGGGCTGCTGCCGGGAGGCCTCACCTCCCGCCCAGGTCCCCCGCTCACCTTTCCTTCTGGACCGTGGGGTTCGAGCGCTGCATCGGGGTTGTTGAGCCACCGCCCACAACCTCCTGTAGGGTGCAGCAGGAGGGCGTTCCCGAGGCGCCAGCACCCTCTTTAAGCCCTTCCCCGGCTTTCTGCACAGCACCTCCATCAGCCGGCCACCCTTCGTGACAGTTGGAGAGGCAAAGCTCTTGCTCTTGCTCCCAGTTTCTCTGTCTGGTTCTCACACCAACGCCCACCTAAACACACACTTGAACACCGAGAGGCCAGTACCGGTATCTCCCTCTCGAACTCTCAATTCCAGCACTGCAGAGCACATCACGTCTCTGACAGCAAAGTGAGGAGGTGGCACTTGTGAACTACATGGTTTCTTAAAATTTAGGAAATAACCTTCTGCCCCTTGGCCTTTGCGTTCTTAAGAGAATTGTACTTTATTTTTTTAAAAATATGTAGCCCAGGAGCATTCACACATTTAAAAAAAATATATTTAAGTGTTTTGAGATAATCATAGATTCACGTGCAGTTGTAAAAATAATAGGGCACGGAGATCCTGTGTACCCATCCTTTTCCCAGTTTTCCTAGTGGTAACAATTCCCAAAGCTACGGTGCAATATCACAACCAGGATCCTAGCATTGATATGACCCCACCCATCTTATTGAGATTTCCAGTTTTGCTTGTACTCACTTCTCTCTCCTCCATCCTCTATGTGTGTGTAATTAATTTTGTACAATTTTATCACGTGTAAATTCATCCACCACCACAGTTAAGATGCAGAACTGTGGATCCCTCTTTTTGCCTTTTGTGACCACATCTACCTGGAGGGTCAGTGGCAATCCATGACCACTAGGAATCTATTTTCAATTTTTTCCAATTTTGTCATTTCAAGAATGTTGTATAGATGAAATTATACAATAAGGTAGTATTTTTGAATTGTCTTTATTGACTCAGCATAATTCCCTTGAAATGTATCCAATTACTGTGTATAATCAATAGGTCATTCTTTTTTATTAGTGGGTCGTGTTCATGGGATGGAGGTACCACAACGGTGGATTGTTCAACCGTTTTCTCATTGAAGAACTTGTTGCAGAGCTGTTTTCATTCCATATTGGCTGTTGCAAATAAAGCTGCTGTGAACATTCCTGTACAGGTTTTTGTGGGAACATAAGTTTTTTCTGGAATAAACGCCCAAGAGGGCAATTGCTGGGTTATATGGTAAGCACACATTTTGTTTTGTAAGAACTGCCATGCTCTTTTCCAGATTGCCTGTGCCATTTTAGAATCCCACCAGAATGTAGGAGTGATTGATTTTTTTCTTCATACTTGGCAGCATTTATTGTTGTCATTATTTTTTTTATTTCAGTCATTCAGATAGGTAAATAATATCTCATCGTGGTTTTAAATTGCATTTCCCTGGTGGCTAAGGTAATGATAGTGATCATCTTTTTTATGTGCTGATTTGCCATCTGTATACCCTTTTCTTTTTCTTTATTTCTTTTTTGGTAGAATGTCTGTTCACATGTTTTGCCCGTATTCTAATTAGAGGTTTGTTTTTATTTTTTACTGCGGCATTTTGAAGAGTTCTTTATATATTATAGGAAAAGCCCTTTGTGAGATATGTGGTTTGCAAATATTTTGCTCCAGTCTCTAGCTTGTCTTTTCATTCTCTTCACACAGGCTTTTGCAGAGCAAAACTTTCCAATTTTGAAGAGACTTAATTTATCAGTCTTTCATTTTATGGCTTTTGCTTTTGGTGTCAAGTGTAAGAACTTTCATCTAGCCCTAAATCTGGAAGATTTTCTTTAATTTTTAAAGTAAATTTAATTTTACATTTTACATCTGTGATTCATTTTCAGCTAATTTTTCTCTGAGATGTGAAGTTTAGGTTGAGGTACAGTTCTTTTATGTGAATACTCAGTTGTTCTAATGTGTTGGAAAGGTTATCTTTCCTCCAATGAATTGCTTTTGCAGATTTATTTAATTTTTTAAAAGTCGGCAGGCATATTTGTGCAGGTCTGTTTTTGTGTTGATCTTGTATACTTCAACCATGCTGAATTTACTTATCACTTCTAGGAATTTTCTGTGTAAACAATCATGTTATCTGCAAATAGTGGCAGTTTTGTTTCTTCTTTTTGAATCCATATGTCTTTCACTTTTTTTTTCTTGTCTTATTTCAGTGGTAGAACTTTTAATACTATGTTGGATGAGTGGTGAGAGCAGGTATAGTTGCCTTATTCCTGATCTTCAGGGAAAAGCAATCAGTCTTTCACCTTTAAGTATATTAGAGACAGGGTTTTTGTAGATTTTAAAAAAATCTAATTGAGGTAATTTCCTCTATTCCTAACTTGCTATATAACAAACCTATGCATGTACCCCTGAACCTAAAATAAAAGTAAAAAACAGAAAAACACAAAATGGATGGGGTAATAAAAGTGCAGAGTTGCTGAAATCAACATTAAATTGCTATTGGCTTGAAAAATTGCCTGTTAAAAGATGTTTTTTGAAAGCTCCATGGAAACCACAAAGTAAAAATCATTAAAGAAAAAAACACGCACAAAGCACAAAGTGGATTCAAAGAATACCACTACAGAAGTGATCAAACCACTGCAAGAAAGGAAGAATGAAACAAAGTATCTATAAAGCAACTAGAAAAAAAATTGCAAAATGGCAGTAGTACATCCTAACCTATCAATAATTACTTTGAATACAAATGGATTAAATTCTCCCACCAAAAGACTGAATTTAATGACTGAAAGAATTAACAAATAAGACTCAACTATATGCTGCCTACAAGAGACTCCCTGTACTTTTAAAGACACTCACAGACTGAAAGTGAAGGAATGGAAAACGATATTCTGCACAAATGTAAAACAAAAGACAGCAGGGGTAGCTACACTTATATCATTTGAAATAGATGCTAAGTCAAAAACTTCAAAAAGAGACGAAAAATGGAATTATATAATGATAAAAGGTCAATTCATCAAGACAATATAATAATTGTGTATATATGCATCCAACATCAGAAGACCTAAATACACACAGAAAATCTTAAAGGATCTAAAGGAGAGATAGATTCAATAATAATAGAGAATTTTGATACCCCACGTTCAATAATAAGCATGTAATCCAAACAGAAAATTATAAGAAAACATTGGATTTGAACTACATTTAAAACCCAATGTGTCTAGCAGACATATATAGAACATTCAATCCCACACATACACATTCTTCAGAAGCATGCATGAAACATTCTTCTGGACAGATCACATCATATTAGCCCACAAAGCAAGTAAGAGGAAATGTGAAAGTATTGAAATCATATCAGGTATCTTTTCTGATCACATTAGTGTACAACTAGAAACCAATGATAGGAGAGATCTTGGAAAATTTACAAATATGTGAATTTTCACATAGACACAGGCTCCTGAGCTAACAATAGGTGGTAGAAATCAAAGGGGAAATAAAAAAGTCTTGAGACAAACAAAAACAAAAACACATTATACCAAAACTTAAGGGATGCAGCAAATCAATCCCAAGAGGGAGATTCATAGCAATTCACACTTATATCAGAAAAGAAGAAAGATCTGAAATAAACAATCTAATATTACACCTTAAGGAACTACAGAAAAAAGAACAAATTATGCCCAAAGTAAGCAGATCAGAGCAGAAATAAGTAAGAATCTAGAAAAACAACAGAAAGAAACAACAAAACTGAGAACTGATTTTTTGAAAAGGTCTAAAAAGTCAACAAGACATTTGTTAGACTAACTTTAAAAAAAAGAGAGAGAAGACTCAAATAAAATCAGAAAGGAAAGAGGAGACATATAACTGATACCATAGAAATACAAAAGATCATAATAGATTCCTGAAAACAATTATATGCAAACAAATTGAAGTACCTGAAAAAAATATAAAAATTCCTAGACACATGCAGCCTAGCAAGACTGATCATGAAGAAACTGAAAATCTGAACAGATCAATAACAAGTAGAGAGATTTAATTATTAATAAAACATCCTCCATCAAAGAAAAGCACAGGATGTGATGTCTTTACAGATGAACTCTAACAAACACTTGAAGAACTAATGCCAAACCTTCTCAAAGTCTTCCCAAAAAAATTGAAGAAGAGGGAATACTTCCAAACTTGCCAAACTCATTTTAAGAGGTCAGTCTAATTCTAATTACAAAGCAGGATGAAGACATTACAAGAAAAGAAAATTATAGGCTACTATCCCTGATGAACATAGATGCAAACATCATTAAAAAAATACTACTGACCAGGCGCAGTGGCTCACACCTGTAATCCCAGCACTTTGGGAAGGTAAGGCAGGCAGATTATGAGGTCAGGAGATAGAAACCATCCTGGCCAACATGGTGAAACCCTGTCTCTACTAAAAATACAAAAATTAGCTGGGCGTGGTGGTATGTGCCTGTGTGCCTGTAATCTCAGCTACTAGGGAGGCTGAGGCAGGAGAATCACTTGAAACAGGGAGTCAAAGTTTGCAGTGAACCAAAATTGCATCATTGCACTCTAGCCTGGTGACAGAGTGAGACTCTGTCTCAAAAAATAAAAGCATAAAATAAATTTTAAAAAATACTAGCAAACCAAATTAAACAGCTCAGTGAAGGGATCATTCATTATGATCAAGTGGAAGATATCCCTGGGATGCAAGGATAATTTGGCATATGGAATTCAATAAATGTAATACATCACATTAACAGAGTGAAGGACAATAATCATGTGATTATCTTATTAGGTATAGTAAAACAACTTGGAAAATTTTCAACATTCTTTTATGATAAAAACTCAACAGATTATAAAAGGAATGTGCCTTAGCACAATACAGTCCATATATGACAAGCCTACAGCTAACATTATACTCCAAAATAAAAAGTTGAGCTCTTCCTTTAAGATTAGAAACAAGACAAGCATTCCCACTGGCTTAGTCTGTTTTGTATTGCTATAACAAAATACCCGAGACTAGGTAATTCATAAAGTAAACAGGTTTATTTAGCTCATGATTCTTCAGGCTGGGAAGTGCAAGAAGCATGGTGCCAGCATCTGCTCAGCTTCTGGTGAAGGCCATATGCTGCTTCCACTCATGACAGAAAGTGGAAGGCAAGCAGACATGTGCAAAGATATCACATGACAAAGAAGGAAGCAAGAGAGAGAAACCAAGGATGCCAGACAGTTTTTTAACAACTTGCTCTCATAGAAAACTAATCAATTCCTAAGAGAGTGAGAACTCATTTACCCCTACAGGAGGGCATTAATCTATTCATGACGGATTCAGTCTCATGACTCAAACGCCTCCCATTAGGCCCTATCTCCCAACACTGCAATACTGAAGATCAAATTTCAGCATGAGTTTTGGCAGGGACAAACCACATCGAAACTGTAGCACCCACTCTCAGCACTTCTACCTTACCAGAGCAATTAGTCAAGAGAAAGAAATAAAAGTCATTCAGTATACAGAAAATTGAAACTGGACCTTTTCCTTACACCTTATACAAAAATTAACTCAAGATGAATTAAAGACTTAAATGTAAAACCCAAAAGTATAAAAACCCTAGAAGAAAATCCAAGCAATACCATTCAGGACACAGGCACAGGCAAAGATTTCATGACAAAATTGCCAAAAACAATTGTAACAAAAAAGCAAAAGTTGACAAATGAGATCTCATTAAACTAAAGAGCTTCTGCACAGCAAAAGAAACTATCATCAGAGCAAACATGCAACCTACAGAGTGGGAGAAAATTTTTGCAATCTATCCATCTGACAAAGGACTAATATCCAGAATCTACAAGGAAATTAAACAAATTTATAAGAAAAAGATGGACAACCTCATTAAAAAATGGACAAAGGACATGAACAGACACTTCTCAAATGAAGACATTCATACAGCCAACAAATATGTGAAAAAAAGCTCAACATCACTGATCATTAGAGAAATATAAATGAAAACCACAATGAGATACCATCTAGTGCTAGTCAGAATGGCAATTACTAAAAAGTCAAGAAACAACAGATGCTGGCAAGGTTGTGGAGAAAAAGAAATCTTTTACGCTGTTGTTGAGAAGATAAATTAGTTCAACTGTTGTGGAAGATAGTGTGGCAATTCCTCAAAGATCTAGAACCAGAAATACCATTTGACCTAGCAATCTCATTATTGTGTATATACCCAAAGGAATATGAATAATTCTATTACAAAGCTATATGCACGTGTATGTTAATTGCAGCACTATTCACAATATCAAAGACATGGAATCAACCCAAATGCTTATCAATGATAGACTGGATAAAGAAAATGTGGTACGTATACACCATGGAATACTATGCAGCCATAAAAAGGAACGAGATCATGTCCTTTGCAGGGGCATGGATGGAAGTCATCATCCTCAGCAAACTAACACAAGAACAGAAAACCAAACACCACATGTCTCACTTATAAGTGGTAGTTGAACAATGAGAACACATTGACACAGGGAGGGGAACAACACACATAGGGGCATATCAGGGGGTGAGTTGGGGAGAGTGAGAACATCAGAAAAAATAGCTAATGCATGCTGGGCTTAATACCTAGGTGATGGGTTGATAGATGCAACAAACCACCATGGCACATGTTTACCATTGTAACAAATTTGCACATCCTGCACGTGTATCCTGGAACTTAAAATAAAAATAAACCGTTTTTAAAAAAATTTAAAAAGAAATAAAAGGCATTCAGATAGGAAAGGACAAAGTCAAACTGTCTCTCTTTACTGACAACATTATCTTATATATAGAAAACTCTAAAGACTCAACCAAACAATTGTAAGAACTAATATATGAATAAAGTCACATTTACAAAATCAACACACAAAAATTGGAAGTGTTTGTATGCATTAACAATGAATTATCTGAAAAAGAACTTAAGAAAATAATTCATTTATAATAGCTACAAAAAATACTTAGGAAGAAGTTTAACCAAGAAGATGAAAGAAAACACTGAAAATGATTAAACTTTGATGAAGTAAATGGGATAAGACACAAATAAGTGGAAATAAATCCCATGTTCATGGATTGGGAGAATTAATATTGTTAAAATGTCCATACTACTCAAAGCAATCTACAGATTCAAAGCAATCCATACCAAAATTCCAATGTCATTTTTCACGAAAACAGAAAAAAAATCTAAAATTAATATAGAACTAAAAAAAAAAAAAATCCTTGAATAGTCAAAACAATCTTGAACAAAAAGAATGGAACTGGAGACATCATACTGCCTGGTTTCAAACTATATTACAAAGCTATAGTAATTAAAATTAAAAGTTACTGGCATTAAAATAGACACATTGACCAGTGGAATAAAATTGAAGTCAGAAATGAACTCATGCTGTATGGTAGAGCTACTATATGATCCCACAACTCCACTGCTGAGTATATACCTAAAACAAAGGAAATCAGTATATCTAAGAGATATCTGCAGCACTGTTTGCAATAACTAAGGTTTGGAAGCAACCTGAGTATTTATCAACAGATGAATAGATAAAGAAAATGTGATACATATACACAATGGAGTACTATTCAGCCATGAAAAGAATGAGATCCAGTCATTCGCAATGACATGGATGGAACTGGAGATCATTACGTTAAGTGAAATAAGCCAGGCACAGAAAGACAAACATCACATGTTCTTACTTATTTGTGGGATCTAAAAATCAAAACAATTGAACTCATGGACACAGAGAGTAGAAGAGGCTGGAAATGGTAGCTGGGGGCTGGAGAGGAAGTGGGGATGGTTAATGGGCACAAACAAATAGAAAGAATGAATAAGACTAAAATTTAATAGCACAGCAGAGTGACTATAGTCAATATGGTCAACTGGTTTCCAACAAAGTTGCCAAGAACACACAGTGGGACAAAGACGTCTCTTCAATAACAATGTTGAGGAAACTGAATATTCATGTGCAGAAGAATAAAACTGGACTCTTTTCTCATACCATATACACAAATCAACTCAAAATTGATTAAAAACTTAAACATAAGACCTGAAACCATAAGATTACTACAGGAGAACAAAGTGGGAAAGCTACACAACATTTGTCTGGGCAATGATTTTTTAGGTTTGACCTAGACAGGCAACACAAACAAAAATAAACAAATAGGATTACATCAAACCAAAAAGCTTTTGCACAACAACAGAAACAACAGTATAAGGAGACAGCCTATAGATTGATAGAAAATATTTGCAAGCCATACATCTATTAAGAGGTTAATATTTGGCTGGGAGCGGTGGCTCACGCCTGTAATCCCAGCACTTTGGGAGGCCGATGTGGATGGATCACCTGAGGTCAGGAATTGGAGACCAGTCTGACCAATATGGTGAAACTCCATCTCAATAAAATAAATAAATAAATAAATAAATAAATAAATAAATAAAGAGGTTAATATTCAAAATAAATCAGGAACTCAACTCAATAGCAAGAAAACAAATAATTCGATTTTAAAATTAGGAAAAGGATCTGAATAGACATTTCTCAAAAGAAGATATACAAATGGCCATCATACATATGAAAAATGTTTAATATCACAAGTCATTAGGAAAATGCAAACTAAAACCACAATGAGACAGATTCTGCAAATCTGTCAGAATGGTTATTATAAAAAAGACTGAAGAAAAGTGTTGAGAATGTGCAGAAAAGGTACTCTCATACACTATTGGTAGGAATGTAAATTAGTACAGCTGCTGTGAAAAACCGTATGGAGTTTCCTTGAAAATCTAAAACTAGAATTACCATATGATCCAGCAATTCCACTTCTGGGTATGTATCCGAAGGATTTGAAATTAGTTTGTCAAAGAGACAAAGAGATATCTGCATTCTCATGTTCATTTCAGCCACAATATTCACAAGCACTAAGATATGGACTAAATCTAAATGTCTATCAATGGATGAATGCGTAAAGAAAATGTGACGTATATTCACAATGGAATAATATTCAGCCTTTAAAGAGAAGGAAATTCTGTTATTTATGTCAACATGATGAACCTGAAAGATATTATGCTAAGTGAAATAAGCCAGGCACAGAAGGACGAAACCACATTCTCTCACTTATATGTTGAATCTAAAATAATCAAACTCATAGAAGCAGAGAGTAGAATGGAGGTTACCAGAGGGTGAAGGGTGAGGGGAATTGGGAGATGCTGGTCAAAGGGTACAAAGTTTCAGTTAGACAGGGGGAATAAGTTTTTTGAGATCCATTGCATAACATGGTGACAATAATTAATAATAATGTATATTTCAAAGTTGCTAAGAGTAAATTTCAAATGTTCACACCACAAAAAGTGGTAAGTATTTGAGGTGATGGCTATGTTAATTTGCTTGATTTAATCATTCCACATTATATACCTATATCATAATGACACTTTGTACCCCATAAATATATACAATTAAAAAATGGGCAAAGGACTTGGATAGACATTTTACCAAAGAAATCATGCAAATGGCCAATAAACAAACGATAAGGTGCTCAACAACACTAGTCATTAGGGAAATGCAAATCAAAATCACAGTGAGATACCACTTTACACCGTTAAAATGGCTATTTTAAAAAACAATAACAACCAAAACCAGAAACATAATAAGTGGTGGTAAGGATGTAAAGAAACTGGAACCCTTGTGCACTGCTGGTGGAAATGTAAAATGGTGCAACTGCTGTGGAAAACAACACTCTGTGGTGGTTCCTCAAAAAAATTAAGCACAGATTTACCAGATGATGCAGCAATTCCACATCTAGGCATATGCTCAAATTAATTGAGAGCAAGAACTCAAACAATCAGACACTTGTATTTCTGTGTTCATAGCAGGATTATTCACAACTCAAATGTCCATCAATAGAAGAATGGATAAACAAAATGTTTATTCATTCACACACATTGAATATTATTCAGTTTTTAAAAAGCAATGAAATTCTAACATATGCTACAACATGGATGGACCTTAAAAACATTATGCTAAGTGAGTTAAGCCAGACATAAAAGGACAAATAGTATATGATTCCACTTGCATAAAATACCTAGAATAGACAAATGCATAGAGAGAGAAAGTAGAATAGTGTTTAGCACTGGCTAGAGAGAGGAGGGTATGGAAGTTATATTTTAATGCAAACAGAATTTCAGTTTGGGATGATAAAAAATAGTTCCAGAAATGGTTAATGGTGATGGTTGTACAACACTGTGAAGGTAATGCCACTAAACTGTATGCTTAACAGTGGTTACAACGGTTAAAAAAAAAAAGTTATGTATATTTTATCACAATAAAAGTTATGCAAAAAAAGCTTATGGTTTGATTTTTCAGAAATATTCATCTTGTATGACTAAAGCGTTTGTTTCCATGCAGCTCACTGTCAAGAGTTCCTCCCTCATCCCTACCCCATCCCAATTTTGTTTTTGTTTACTTTTGGTAACTTGAATCTGTTTCACTCAGGTTTCCTGCTGCATCAATTAAAAGGTATACTTTTTTCCCACTGTATGATGGGAAAAATAGCCAAGAACTTTTAGCGCTCTGCTCAGGAAGTGTTGTCTCTTGATCTGCTCAGTTATGTGGTCACTGGAGACAATATTGCCCTCAGTGAATAGCAGCAATTCCACTTTTAAGCATATAGTCAAAAGAATTGAAAGCAAGAACTCAAACAATCACATACTTGTACATGGGTGTTCATAGCAATATTCACAATTCGAATGTCTATCAACAGAAAAATGCACAAACAAAATGTAGTATGTACATAAATTGAATATTCTTCAGTCTTACAAAGCAATAATATTCTGATATATGCTTTGACCTACTGCTTTCTGATACTGAGACCATGATACAATATGGGCAGCATTAAGACCCAGGAGCCCTGGGATCTGCACCTAGATAGGTTGTGTGGGACCTTGCCAGTCCCATTGACTTGCCTCCTCAAACCCAAATATGTGGGCTAAGTAAAAACTGACTTTTTTTCCCTTCAAATTTATTTGGCTCTTCGGACATTTTTGGCTTTCACTAATAGTATGGCTGTACTAGCACAAAGATAAAATACAATTATTAAAATCATTTAAAAAAATCTCTATGCCTACAACATCGAAAGGACAGAAACTGTATTCATTGACCTACTGCTTTCTGATACTGAGACCGTGATGCAATATGGGCAGCATTAGGACACAGGAGCCCTGGGGCTCCCCGCTAGCCAGGTTGCGTGGGCATGGGCTTGTTGGGCCACTTCTGGAGGTCTGCTATTTGTAGTCAGAGCAGATTGGACTAGAGAACTCCAAAGGTTCTTTCATATTCAAAGTGGGAAGATAAAAGGTCCTGGAATCCTGCCCTGTGACAAATATTCACTCTCCTCTCTTACTACAGAGAATATTCCGTATTTTGTAATAAAAGTTTTCTTCATACAACATTTTAAAACCTTACTCATCTGAGTATCGCTTATATAAAATGGCTTAATTTCTTTTTTCCACGATTAGTCTCTGTCCACAGGATTGACTACATCATGTATGGGGTCCAGGGCAAAAAGCAAAGGCAGAGCCCTTTGCTGAAAACTTAAGAATTTTAAAGCAGAGAAAGCAGAGTATGAAACCAAGCACAACAGCACAGGTTGCATGCTCTCATGAAGCCGGCATATGACATGTCTGTCTGGTCATATGTGAAAAGTCATCCCCATACAATTCCTGGGAAAGACATTTAGGTTGACTGACCAGCCCAAGCACATTGAGAAGTTCTGTGTGGGTTACATTTTTATGCACAGATAACATCAACAGGAGGCCAACCTTCCAACCTGCCATGCAGTTAGTTCCTCACTAGTAGTTTGTGCTAATGAGCATTTCCTGATGAACTGGGAGGCAGCACAACAAAGTGAAAAGTCTACAAAACTGGCTGGAAAAAAGACTCAGCTGCTTTGGTTAACAGCTATTTATTGAGCATCAAATAGGTGTCAGGCCCTTGGCTAATTGTTTCACAGTGGTCACTTAGGTAAATCTGTCACCCTGTGCAGCTCCTCAGCCTTTGAGACCTTGGTTTCCTGGGTTGTTAGGTTGGCATGAGAGGATTACTCACCTGAAAACCTTTAGGAAGGAAGATGGCTCCAAAGTTTAAAGTTAAATTATCTGTCATAGCTATTGTTTTGCAAAACTGTAATGACAATATCTGTCCCCCAAAATGACATTATCAAAAATAGAGAATGAATATAGATTATAAAGTCTCAGGGTGGCTTCTGATTTTCCTCTTTTTTTGCTTTCTTTCATTTGAACAACTCAGTGGGAGGTTCCATATCCAGAAATTATAAGCAGGTCCTCCAATATCTTGTATGAATTTATAGGATTTCATCATTTAGCTTCAAAGACATAAAAACCTATAAAGAGGAAATTTTAGGCATACTTGTTTTACACAGTGGATGTGTTCCTTTTTTTTTAAAAAGCCAAATAAATTGTTTGAAATGGAATCATATTTGAAATGTACTAGAGAACCAGGATATTAAAAGGAAAATTGCATTGAATCCTTTTGTACAACAAAGAATAACTTTTATAAAGCAAAAAAAAATTACCCCTAATTTGCTTGATGTGAAAACTTGGGCTTAAGCATGTAGAATTATGTGGCTGTAAAAATGGGAGCCCATTTAGACTGAAAAATGGCTCCTCCTCTTCCTTTTCAGTTCAGAAGATGTGCAGGTGGAAGTAGCAGTAGTAGGGTGGGAGGGATGTCCGCATCTTTGCACATATTCAAAATCCATTTCCTACTCAAATGAAAAGTGTTTTCTGAGAGCCTTTGAAGGGATCAACACTGATGTGAGAATGGGAGCACTTTCAGGAAACACACTGTGAAGAGTAACATCAATTAAACACAGAATTTTAGTCAGCAGGGTGAGTGCTGTGGTTTGGAAGGTTCTAAACATAGATTGCCAAACTCTCAAGTAAGTTGTGATTGAAATGATGACATTTTTAGAGATGCAATTTACCAGCTTCAGGTGCTCTGTGAAAAAAGTCCTGAAAGCTGTTTTCTTACATGAAGAAAAAAAAATCAAGGAAAAAGAAATAGGATCCAAAAAGCAGTGGTGACTAAAATTCCCTAGCAAAACTTATTGCTAGGTATAAATAACAACTGATTGTTAAAAAAAAAAAAAGTTTGGAGGGAGAGAAAGACATTAATACGTATCTGCAGCAGCCAGGCACGGTGGCTTATGCCTGTAATCACAGCACTTTGGGAGGCCGAGGCAAGTGGATCTTCTGATGTAAAGAGTTAGAGACCAGCCTGGCCAACATGACAAAACCTGTCTCTACTAAAACTACAAACATTAGCCAGGCGTTGTGGTGGGCACTTGTAATCCCAGCCACTTGGGAGGCTGAGGCAGGAGAATCACTTAAACCCGGGAGGCAGAAATTGCCGTGAGCTGAGATGGCGCCACTGCACTCTAGCCTGGGTGACAGAGCAAGACTCTGTCTCAAAAAAAAAAAAAAAAAAAAAAAAAAAATATCTGGAGCTAGCCTCCTGGGTGGTATCAATAGAGGAGATAAACCAGGGGATGAGAATGAGGGTCAGAAAGTGAAGCCATGACAACAATGTTGTCTTCTTAGAGTGAGGATGTAGAAAACGAGTCTTTCTAACAATTAGTAGACAAATACAAATTTAATTGTGTATTATGATTTAAGAATACTCACTAGAAAAACAGAGTTTTTTTTTCCCCTCCAGATTATTACAGGAGAAAAGATGGAAAGAAGAAAATGCAATCAAGTCAATAAAAGAGTAGGAAAACAGAAAGAATAAAAAAGTATGGTAAAGAGGAAACAAAAAATAAGACGAACTCCAAACAGATCAGTAATCAAACAATTGTGAATGGCTTAAATTCACCTGAAAGTCACTCATTTCAAAAGTAATTGGCTTAAAGAAATCAAAAGTAGATATGTATTGTTTATAATAGATATATCTAAAACAAAATGACTTGGGAAGGTGGCAATAAAGAGTTAGAATAAGGTTAACAATTCAAAGCTTACAGAAAAAGGTGGTGCAGCCTGGGCACGGTAGCTCACGCCTGTAATCCCAGTACTTTGGGAGGCTGAAGCAGGCAGATCACTTGAGCCCAGGAGTTTGAGACCAGCCTGGCTAACATTGTGAAACCCTGTCTCTACTAAAAATACAAAAATTACCTGGGTGTGATGATGCACACCTGAAATCCCAGTTAGTTGGGAGGCTGAGACAAGAATCGTTTGAACCTGGGGAGGTGGAGTTTGCAGTGAACTGAGATTGCAACAGTGTACTCCAGTCTGGGTGACAGAGTGAGACTCTGCCAAAAAAAAAAAAAAAAAAAAAAAGAGGGTGTTGGGGGAACAGAGGAAGAGTGAAATTCAAAATAAAAACACACAGAAAATAAACCTGCCCTTGAAAGAATAGGGACAAAAGCTCTATTTCCCTCCTGGTCAAAGGAATACTAATGTGTGGTTATTAGGAGATCAAGTGAACCTTGGCAGAGAAACTTTGGAAGGGGTGGAAGAGGGAGCCAGAAGGAGGATGTGAGGAGATACAATAGGGACAGCCAATATTATTTCCACCCCCTAGTGTAATACCCCACATAGTTCTCTCCCCTTGAGTGTGAGCAGGACTTATAAACATGATGGAATAAAACTCCCACAATCTTATAGGTTCCATTGTATAACAAAATAGAATTAAGGTCCCTAATCAGTTGACTCTGAGTTTATCAAAAAGGAGATTCTCTTGCATGAACTTGAACTAACCATATCTAGATTTGGAGGTCAGAGGCAGAAGTCTTCTTGATTCAAGCTGAAGCAGATGCTTTCCTCCTGACCTCAAAGATAGAAGCCACTATGAGTTCTGCTGCTGCAAGGAACTGAGTTCTGCCAATAGGCTGAATGAGACTGGAAGAAGACACCAAGCTCCAGAGAGACTGCAGCCCTGGCCTTCACCTTGTTTCTATACCTTGAGCACAGGAACCAGCAGAACAGTACTTGGACTCCTAACCCACAGAAACTGTGAAATGATGTTACATTTGTGTGGTTTTAAACCAGCAAGTTTGTGATAATTTGTTACACAGCAGAGAAAAACTAATCCAGGCATACTTTGGAGATATTGTGGGTTTGTTCCAACCACCTCAGTAAAGCAAATATTGCAATAAAGTGGGTCCCACAAAGTTTTTGGTTTTCCAGTATGTATAAAAGTTATGTTTATATTATATATAATTAAGTATATAATAGTATTACTTCTAAAAAAACAATGTGCATATCTTAATTTAAAAACCCTTTATTGCTAAAAACGCTAACAATCATCTGAGCCTTCAGTGAGTCTTCATCTTTTTGCTGGTTGGAGGGTCTTGCCTCAGTGTTGATGGCTGCTGACTGATCATGGTGGTGGTTGCTGAAGGGTGAGGTGGCTGCAGCAATTTCTTAAAATAAGACAACAATGATGTTTGCCACATCAATTTACTCTTCCTTTTACAAAAGGTTTCTCTGTAGCATGTGATGCTGTAGAATTTCTTTCAAACTTGGAGTCAGTCCTTTCAAACCCTAATGCTGCTTTATCAACTATTTTTATGTAATATTCTAAATCGTTTGTTGTCATTTCAACAATATTCACAGCATCTTCAGCAGTAGATTCCATCTCAAGAAACTACTTTCTAGTCCCAGCTACTCAGGAGGCTCAGGTGGGAGGATGATTTGAGCCTGGGAAGCTGGGAGGCAGAGGTTGCATGATTGTGCTACTGCATTCCAGCCTGGGAAGAAAAGGAAAGAAAGAAAAACAAAAAACAAAGAAACTGCTTCTTTTGCTCGTTCATAAAAAGTAACTCCTTATCCATTCAATTTTTATCATGAGATAAAGTTTCAATCACATCTTCAGGCTCCACTTCTAATTCTAGTTATCTTGCTATTTCCATTACACCTGCAGTTATTTTCTCCACTGAAGTTTTGAAACCCTCAAAGTCATCCACAAGGGTTGACTTTTTCCAAACTCCTGCTAATGTTAATACTTTGCCCTCCTCTCATGAGTCATGGTGAATCTTTTTTAGAAGGTTTTCAAATTGCTTTGCCGACATCCATTGAGGAATCACTGTCTATAACAGATATAGCTTAATGAAATGTATTTCTAAAATAATGGGACTTAAAAGCTGAAATTACTCCTTGATCCATTAGCTGCAGAATGGGTGTTGTGTTAGCAGGTATGAAAACGTTAATCTCCTTGTACATCTCAATCAGAGCTCTTGGGTGACTAGATACATTTTCAATGAGCAGTAATGTTTTGAAAAGAATCTTTTTTTCCTGAGCAGTAGATCTCAACAGTGTGCTTAAAATGTTCAGTAAACCATGTTGTAAACAGATATGCTGTCATCCAGGCTTTATTGTTCTATTTATAGAGCATAATCGGAGTAGATTTAGCATAATTCTCAATGACCCTAGGATTTTCAGAATGGCAATTGAGCACTGGCATCAGCTTGAAGTCACCAGTTTCATAGCTCCTAACAAGAAAGTCAGCCTGTCCTTTGAAGATTTGAAGCCAGCCACTGACTTCTCTCTGTAGCTACAAAAGTCCTTGAGAGCATCTTTTTCCAATTTAAGGTTGTTTTGTCTATGCCAAAAATCTGTTGTTTAGTGTAGACACCTTCATTAATGATCTTAGCTAGATCTTCTGGATAATTTGCTGCAGCTTCTCTGTCAGCACTTGCTTCTTCACCTTGCACTTTTATGTTATGGAGATAGTGTCTTTTCATAAACCTCATGAACCAACCTCTGTTAGCTTCAAACTTTCCTTCTGAAGCTTTCTCTTTTCTCTCATAGAATTGAAGAGTTAGGGCCTTGCTCTGGATTAGACCGTGGCTTAAGGGAGTGTTGTGGCTGGTTTGTTCTATCCAGACCACTAAAACTTTCTTCCTGTCAGTAATGAAGCTGTTTCATTTTCTTATCATTTGTATGGTCACAGGAATAATACTTTTTGTCTCCTTCAAAACCTCTTTCTTTACATTCACAACTTGGCTAACTGATGTGTGGTTGATGGTATAGAGTCCTAGCTTTTGACCTGTCTCAGCTTTCAACATGCCTTCCTCACAAAGCTTAACTATTTCCGGCTTTTGATTTAATGTGAGAGATGTGCAACTCTTTCACTTGACCAGTTAGAGGCCATTGTAGGGTTATTATTTGATCTAATTTCGATATTGTTCTGTCTGAGGGAATAGGGAGACCTGGGAGAGGGAAAGAGATGCAGGAACATCTAGCTGGTGGACCAATCAGAACATATATGACATTTATGGATTAAGTTTGCTGGAATTTAATCTTCATCTTATATAGGTGCGGTTTGTGATGTCTCAAAAAATAATAGTTACATCAAAGATCAATGATCGCAGATCACCAGAGCAGATGTAATAATAAGGGAAAAGTTTAAAATATTGTGAGAATTGCCAAAATGTGACACAGAGACAGGAAGTGAGTACGTGTTTTTGGAAAAATGGTGCCAATAGGCTTGCTTAATACAGGGTTGCCACAAAACTTCGATTTTAAAAATGCAATGCATGAGGTGCAATAAAGTCAAGTGCCATAAAATGAAGTATGCCTGTACACTATGTGGTCTTTAAATTATTTTCTTTGGAGAAAGGGACTCTTAGAAGGAAAGAGAGAAGGAGATATTTGAATTACAGAGAGCACCAAGGTGGAGCAGAATCTACTAAGAACTGAAGCGTATGTGAGTGTATAATCAGTCTCTGAGTGTATTAGCTAAGGTTCTCCACAGAAACAGAAGAAATAGGTAATGTACATACATACATATATACACACCAATAGGTAATATATGGACATACATACACGCACATATATATACACACATATATATCTACATATATACACGCAAATATTTATTCATTATGATTTATATACATTTAGAGAGTTATTTATTATGCTATTTGGGCTCACACAATTATAGAGGCTAAGACGTCCCATAATCTTCCGTGTGCAAGCTGGAGACCCAGGAGAGCTGATGGTGTAGTTTGAAGCCCTCAAGCCAGAGAGCTGATGGTATAGATTCTAGTCCAGGTCTGAGGGACTGAGAACCAGGAGCTCTGAGGGCAGAAGGTCAATGTCCTGGCTCAAGCAGTCAGGCAGTGGGTGAGTTCAACCCTTCTCTGCCTTTTTGGTTTTTTTTTAGGTCCTCAGTAGATTGAATGATGCCCACTCACATTGTCAAGGGAAATGTTTGCTCAGTTCACCAATTCAAATGCAATTCTCTTCTGGATAAACCCTCATGTACACGACCCAGAAATAACACTTAACCAGCTCTCAGGCATCCTATGGCCCAAGTTTAATGGGCACATAGAATCAACCCTCACAAGCAGGGAATTTGGTAGGCTTCAGGTTGCCTCTGGAACGAATTACTCTGAGAGAAAACTGCCTTATAGCAATACAGGTGTTTAGACTGGAGGGTCAGTTAGACCCAAAGACAACTATGCTCCTTTGTCTTCTGGAATTTCAAGAAGAATTATATCCATTTCACCATTATCCCTCAGTTAATCCAGAATACATACATTGTTAGAACAAAAAATTATTTTGTTACTTCTTCTAATTGTCTCTTGTTCACTCCATTGGTGAAGAAGAGAATTTCTGCCCCAAATAGAATGAGACAGCTGAACACGAAACACTTGACGTGGGATGGATGAGATTAGCAGCAGGTTGTTAGTCATATAAACTCATAGTCCAGGGGAGAATGTTGCTCACCACACAGGGCCACATGAGGGTTGCACAGGAGAACAAATGAACCAGAACGGGCTGTGGGAGGCTGGCGTTGTAGTAACCAGAGATTGGGGTGTCCCTGGCTCCCACAGAAGAATATGGTCAGTTTCTTTGAATAATTCCACAGGCTGGCAAGGAGGCAAAACCCACTGGGTTGAGGACTGAGTAGGGTTCAGCTAGTCTGGCTGACAAGCGAACTAGCCAGGTGGGGAACCTATCTTGTTCGTGAGGGATGGGTACGTACGTATTCGTCATGAGCAGGGGAACTCATAGGAGCCCTGTGTGGGTGAAAGACATCAAGGCAGCACTTGAAGTTTCAGTTCTTACATTACTAAAGGCTCACAATCCTAAAATTTAATTGAAAACAAGATCAGGAGAAGTGAACCCACAGATATGGGTAGTAAGTGTATATACCTTCATATCTTTTTTTTTAACAACTGGTAATCAATTTATTAAAATAACTGACTTAAGCATCTGCAATGGTGACTTCCACCTCAACTCCTGGCTCAATACTGATGGAAGTAATCTGCTTAACAATCTCAGAAGGACTGTGGAGGTCAATGAGTCGCTTGTGGATTCTCATCTGGAAACGATCCCATGTTTTAGAACCTTCACCACAAGGTGTTTTTCTTGTAGTGATTCTCAAAGTCTTCGTCGGCATTCGAACTGGTCCTTTCACTTTCAGATTCTTCTCCTTTGCTCCTCTGATCAAGTCAGCACACACTACAGGAAAACAAAGCACCTTCATATCTTAATCTAGTGAACACTCATGTCAGTTTCAAGAAAGTGAAATTAAATTGTTGATTATTTTTTATTTTTGCCACAAACAGTTAAAGTTATATTTATGGGTATTGTAAGTTATTTTTTCAGTTATTTTACTTATGCTGTCTTCTTTCAGATTTATTTAAGATAATAAGAGGGTCCAGCAAATTTGCCACATTGAATAACAGCAAAAATATCAGTAGCATTCCTTTATACCAGCAATAATAAAGAGTGAAATTTTTAAAAACCTCAGTTACAATAACAATATAAACAACAAAATTATTTGAAATAAATCCAATAAAAGATGTATAAAATCTATATGTAGCTTATAAAACTTCACTGGAATATTTAAAGTATGTGAATTAATAAACTGACATACTATGTTATTTGATGGGAAGACCTAGTGTAATAGAGATGTTTATTTTCAATGACTTGGTCTGTAAGTTTCACATAAATTCAAACAAAACCCCAACAGGATTTGCCTTGGAAGTCGACAAACTGATTTGAAAATTAATCTGGAATGGAAAATAAGTAAGAAGAGCCGACATTATGTTTGAAGAAGAAAAACAATGAAGCATCCCAAATGCCAAAACATACTGTAAAGCTTTTGTAATTAAAAGTGTGATATTAGCCTAGGAATAAACAAAGTTATAGAATTAGAAAAAGGAGTTCAGATACAAATTTTTATACATTAGAATTTTATATAAGAAAAAGATGATACACAACGCTGTGACAAAGCTATGGACTACTTAGCAAACATGGTTAAGATAATTTGCTACCCATTTGGAGAGAAATAAAATGAGATTTTATTTCTCTTCATAAACAAAATATTCCAGGTGATTAAGGAGCAAAATAGAATGTTTATAGTTTTAAGAGTAAATGAAGCAAGAGTAATTTAAGCAAGGCACAAAATGCAAAATATTACAAAATATACACCTTAAAAAACTACAGCATGATAAAAGGATGTGAGAAAGAAAACTAGGTTGCATGCTATTGACCTGAAAAAACTTGCAACATGTATAACAAATAATTGATGTTGAGAACATCTAATTAACACCCCAGCTCCCCTCAACACAGCCCAATTAAAAATGAAAAAAATATGAATAGACAGTTTACATGTCTATTCATAAAAATATGAATAGACAGTTTACATGTCTTTTCATATGTCAAAAAACATGGCCAACAAACCTGTGACATAAAGCTTAATCTCAACAGCAATTAGAAAAATGAAAATTAAAACCATGAGATATCAGTCTTAAACCATTCAACTATTTTAAGTGTTCTGTGTTGATAAATATCATCAGTTGAAGAGAGTAAGGTAGAATTGTGTACTCTAATACATGTTGTTGGTAGTTAATACTGGTAGTTTTTTTTTCTGAAATCTTTTAAGTAGTATGTTCTAAAATTTAAAAGAGAAGAAATCGGTGAAATAGAAATTGACAAAGAATGGCATAAATTAACTAGAACAAAAATTTATTATTTAAAGAGATCAGCCAAACAGCTAGAGATCTATAAATATATAAGAGAAAGAGAGAAACACAAATTGCTAATATCAGAAATGAAAGAAAGCCTATTGCTACAGATCCTACAGACATTAAAAGTATAACAAAAGATTATTATAATATAAATAATTTTACACCAACATATTTGATAAATTAAATGAAACAGTAACTTCCTTCAAGTTATTTGACAAATACAAATTAACAAAATAAACATAAAATGAAACAGAAAATGCGGATAATCCTGTAACTATAGAGAAATTGAATTAAGCATAAAAAAATTTTTTGACACACAAAATTCTGTACTCAGCTGGTTTTACTGGTGAATTCTATAAACATGTAAGAAATAATACCAATTTTATACAAACTCTTTCACAAAATAAGGAAGAAGGTGATATTGTCCAACTTATTTTATGAGGTTAATACAACCTTAATACCAAAATCTGACATAGACATTACAAAAATTATAGATCAATGTCACTCATAAATATAGATACAAATGCTCTAAGTAAAATATTATTAAATTGAGTCCAACATTGTATTAAAACAATGATATAGCATGGCAAGTATTGTTTATCTGAAGAATGCAAGGTTGGTTTAACATTTAAAAAATATCAATCAATATAATTTGCCACATTAAGGAAATAAATGGGAAAGCCCATATGATCATCCAAGTAGATATAGATAAAGCATTTGAAAATAGTTAACATCTATTAATAATAACAACTTACAAGCTAAGAATAGGAAGATATTTCTCAATCTGGTAAGATGAATCTATTAACAACTAATAGCTAACATCCTGCTTAATGATAACATTTTGAACCTTCTCCTTCTAAGACTGGAAATAAAGCAAGGATGCCTACCTTCATCACTTCTATTCAGTCTCATACTGGTGATGCTAGCCATTGCCATAAAGCAAAAAAGAAATAAAAGTGTAAATATTGCAAAGAAAGAAGTAAAAATGTTTCTATTTGCACATAACATGATTTTTAGGCAGAAAATTTATGGAATCTATAAAGTATTGAACTAATAAATGAATTTAGTAAGGCTGCAGAATACAAGGTTAATATACCAAAATAAATTGTGTTTTTATGCACTAGCAACCAACAACTTGAAATGATATCTTTTAAAAAATGAATTGCTTGTTTTAAAAAAATATTTAACTGAAATATTTAGGAGAAATTTTAATAAAAAATATATAAGGCATTTACACTAAAAATTACAAAGCATGCTGAGAAGACTTAAATAAATGAAAAAGTATATCATTTTAATTAATTAGAAAATCCAATATTGTTAAGATGCAAATTCTCCCAAATTAACTACAGGTTTCTTTCCATCTGATCTTAATTTCAGCAGAATTTAAAAAAACAAAATTGAAAACTAGATTTTAAAATTTATATGGAAATACCAATTACTTAAAATATCCAAAATGATTCTAAAAAATAATAACGAGGTCAGAGAACTTGCACTACCTGACTATAAGACTTAGTACAATGTCATAATAATTAAGACAAGATGGTACTGGAACAAGGTCATCAAATAAGTCAATGGCACAGAACAGTGAGCCCAGAAATACATTCAAGCTGATGTGGCCATTTGATTTTCAACAAGGCACTAAAACAATACAACGTAGAAAAGAAAATCTTTTCAACAAATGGAGCAGGAATGATAATATCCATATGGAAAAAAATGAAATTTAATTCTTATGTCAGTTCGTACTCTAAATTAAGTTGAGATGGCTGCCAGACATAAACATAGCTAAAACCATGAATTGTTTATAAGAAAACGTTGAAGAATATGTTTGTGAATTAGAGTAGAAAAGTTTTCTTGAACCGGTCACAAAGAGCAAAAACTATTAAAAAACTGACAATTTGACTTCATCAAAATGTAAAATGTGTTCATCAAAAGACAACATTAAAGAGATAAAGGATAGGCTTGGAGGCTCATATCTATAATCCTAGCAATTTGGGAAGCTAAGGTGGGGGTCCAGGGGTTCAAGACCAACCTGAGCAATATAGCAAGACCTCATTGCTACAGAAAATTTTAGAAATTAGCTGGCTATGGTGTTGTATGCCTGTGGTCCCAACTATTCAAGAGGCTGAGATGGGAGGATTGCTTGAGCCCAGGAAGTTGAGGCTGTAGTGAGCTATGATCATACCATTGCACTCTAGCCTGAGTGACAGAAACATTATCTTAAAAAAATAAAAAGGAAATAAATAGGCAAACTACAGACTGGGAGAAAATATTTGCAAAACAGATATTTGATAGAGATCCAGAATTCAGCATATATAAAGAATTTTGATGACAAAAGACAAACTGGAGAAAAATGAGCAAAATATTTGTACAGATACCTTACAAAGGAAAACATATGACTACCTAATAAGCACATAAAATACTTGATGTTGTCCTTAGAAAAATACAAGCAAACCACAACAAGATATCATAACTCTCAAATGTGCTCAAATTAAAAGACAAAAAAATGTCAAATGTTGGTAGGAAGTCGAGTAATGAAAAGCGCTGCAAAAAGAGTACATACCGTAAGATTCCATTTGCATAAAGTTCTAGGACAGGAAAAAGGATGGTTCACAATTAGAATAGTAGTTGTTTTGGGGGGTGGGAGTGAGAATTGACAGGAAAGGGCATGAAGGAACTTTCTGGGGTGATGTTAATGTTTTGTATTTTGATAGTTTAGTATGACACCAGATACCGTTTGTTAAAACTCCGTGAGTGTTCACTTAAGATTTGAACATTTTATTGCACATAAATTTTACATAAAAATTAAAACTCTAAAAAAGAGTTGACTTTAGCTTGCTGTATGAGTTAAGTGTTTAGGGAGAAGTATCCTGATTTCTCAAATTTGCTTTGAAATACTTTTAAAAAGTAAATGGATTAATGGATTGATTGAGGAATAGATAAGCATGTGATAAAACATGTTAACATGTTTAAGCATGTTAATGGTAGAATCTACATAATGATATGCTGGTACTCACTTAAGTTTATTTCATCTTTGCTGTTTGGAAGTTTCATAATAAAGTGTTGGGGAAAAAAAGATGGGCGTACATCTTGACCCGTTTTATTTATGTCTACTTTTTTTTTTTCTTGGAGATGAAGTCTGGCTCTGTCACCATGCTGGAGTGCAGTGGTGTAGTCATAGTTCACTGCAGCCTCCATCTCGTGGGTTCAAGAGATCTTCCTGCCTTGATCTCCCAAAGCACTGGGATTACAGGCACAAACCACCATGTCCAGCCCTATATCTAGTTATTATCATAAAGAAATACACTCCACATGTGTGTTAAGAGGCATATATAAGGGTGGTCATTGCAGTATTGTTTGTAGTAGTAGGTAGTAGAAGAGAAAAAATAAAGGGGGTGGGGTACATGAAAGACTATGGTTAAAAAGACTATTATGTCTATACATAGTATAACTGCAAAAATTGGAAAAAAAAGCATGAATGACATCTATTTGTACTGACACAGAAAGATCTCCTAGGTATATTTGAAAGTAGAAAATGAAATTATAGAATAAAATGTGAAATGCATTATCCTTTATGTAAAAATTTTAAAAGCCAACAGTTAGCATGTTATGTATAAATATACATGTATATAAAGGCTTAGGAAAAGATCTAGAACAAAAGGCACATTTTTCTGTAAAGGACAAGATAGTAAACATTTAAGGCCCTATAGGCCATATTGTTTCTATTGCAACTACTTAACGCTGACATTACAGTGTAAAAGCACCCACAGACAACAAATAAATGAATGAACACAGCTGTGTTCCAATAAAACTTGATTTTCAAAATCAGGTGATGAGCCAGATTCTGCCTGTGACCCTAACTTGCCAACCCTTAATCTAGTAGTATGACTGATTGCAGTGATGGCCCCAATTCTTTACTTCTTCCTGTATTCATACTCGGCTCTGTATCTTTGTTTTGCCCTCTCCTTCTGACTCTGGGCTTAGCTAAGCAATTTGCTTTGAATCAATAGGATATGAGATTCAATTTGGTGAGGTTGATGCAATTAGAGGCTTGAAAGACACTGATGCCATGGGGTTTGCTTGTGTTGTGCCCTTGCTGTTCCTCTGAAAACATCCCAGCCCAGCCTGCAGGAGGGGGAGAGAGATGGAGGAAAGTCCAGTTTCCCTCCTAGATTGTCACCCTAAATTAGTCAGGTGACCCTCAGATTTGTGGGCAAACCCAAAACCCAGTCAATGAGAGCACAGACCACACTAGACAAGTAAGCAATCAACACTCCTTGCTGTGTGCCAGTGAAGTTTTGTTCTGTGGCATTAGCTAACTCATAGAGAAATAGAACACACTCAACTGATAACATTGGTTACCTCTGAGGAGTGTAGCAGAACGAGAGCAGTTTTGTAATTTAAAAATATAATAATACATTTTAATAGAGAAATTATGTAGTGATGTCCTAGGATTCAGGAAATGTAGGTTCCAGTCAATGTTCTTTGAAAGGTCAGGCAGAGGCACAGACAGAAGTAAAGGATCAGTGTCTATATTGCCATTTCTTTTCTTCTATCTCTAATATTTTTCTATCTTTTCTAACTTTTTCTCTATCCTCTGCCTATAAATATGTCCAAACTCTCATATTCTTTAAAAAAGAAAACCCTTTCTTGCCCTTGTAACCTTGTTTAGCTTTAATCGAGTTCTTTTCTTTCTTTTTTAAAACATAATTTTATAAATAACAAGGGAATTAATGCATGTACATGCCAATAAAAATTCAAACAGTACAGGAAGCCTAAAATAAAAAATAAAAGCTTTCTTTCCTGCCCACCACCTCTCCACTAGTGCTGCTCCCTGGAGCCAATAGCTTTAAAATGATTCTGCTTCTATTTTTTTCTGGCGGTTGTCTACGTTTTTCTAAATAACATGCTTATACCTCCATTTCTTGACTTATATATTTTGGCTCCTCTACATGAATGATGCCCTCACCCTGCCTTTATACGAATCATATCTTTAAAATTTTTGGTTCTATTTTTATACCGTAGAGCTTTAAACCATATTCTAAAGTATCTATTCCTTTCTTTACAGTGGTGTTTACATTTTTATCCAAGTCATATGCCTACCTGATTAAAAGCAATAGCCCAGTCCTTCAATTATTCAGTTCCCACTTTAATCCTCTTTTCAGAGGCACCCACTTCTAAACGCCAGGTGTGCAGGCGAAGCACCTGGGGACAATTGAGATGCAAATCCTGAGTAGTAGGTCTGTAGACTATGCTAAGAACCTGCATTTCTGACAAGCTCCCAGGTAACACTGATGCTGCCCTCTCAGATCTGCTGAATCACAGATCACACTTTGGGTAGGAAGAGTAGGTATGTGTTCGGGGTGGCAAAGGGTTGCTAATCATAGAGGCTCATGTTTTGAAGCAGAATTTAAACAGGAAGGTGAAGCTCAAGCCCTGACACAAGGGCTCTGTATGACAGGAAGGCTGAGCTGGGCAGCCTCTGTTCTTCCCAAGCCTACATCTTCACCTTGATCCATAGTCTCAAAGTTTTCATTCTCCTCAACTCCACACAAAAGACCATACCAAAGACTTCCTGAAGGCTGGGCTCCTTGGCTCATGCCTGTAATCCCAGCACTTTGGGAGGCCAAGGCAGGCAGATCACTTGAGTTCAGGAGTTCGAGACCAGCCTGGTCAACGTAATGAAACCCCATCTTTACTAAAAATACAAAAATTAGCCAGGCGTGGTGGCAGGCGCCCGTAATCTCAGCTACTTGGGAGGCTGAGGCAGGAGAATCGCTTGAACTCAGGAGGCGGAGGTTGTAGTGAGCCAAGATCACACCACTGCCCTTCGACCTGGGCAAAAGAGTGAGACTCTGTCTCAAAACAAAAACAAAACAACTTCCTGGTGGTCTAGTTTGACTTACTAGAGTTTCTGAGATGCAGAAGTTCCAAGCTGACCCTTTGTAACCTAAGGAAAACACAGAAGTGCTGTTTAGAGGCCTGCACTCTTGTTCTCCCACATCCACTCAGTCTTTTCCTCTCCATCAACTTAGTTGCCAGCTTCTACCTTGAGGTCACGAAACATAATTCTAGCACATCAGAAATTCAAATATCTGGCACTCTCCCCTATGGCTTTTATCTGTATTCTGAAAAATAAGGATGCTGCATAAGCATAATGGAAGTAATATATTTGTCTTACTGGGTTCCCTCAGAAACCAACCCTGAGATAAGGAATCGAGTACAAATAATTTATTTGGGAGATGATCCCAGGAAACACCAGGAGCGGAGTAGGGAAGTGAGACAGGGAAGAGGGGAAGAGGAGATAGTCAGTAAAGAATATGGAGAAAAGCAGGTTACCTCTGTGAGTACCTGGAACTTAATCCCATTGAGCAATGCTAAGAATAAATGTGAAATACACACCTTACATCTGTCCTGCCTGAGGGTGAAGGAGCCAGGGTGTTCAGACAACAGCTCTTAGGATATGGGTTGCTCCTAGGTGGAGTGATTTCCCTGGCACTCAGGGTCTGTTGCACAGGCAGCAAAGCGGCAGCAAGAGCTAGCCCCAAGGAAAACTATGTGTATGGGCAACTAGAGCTACCCCCACCTCTAACAATTTCAGATAGTTTCAGGGATTGAGGGTGTTGGCATTGGTGAGACCAGCATCCAAAGCCTGTTGATTCTTCCTTGATCCTATCTGGACATTAAAAGCTGTGTACTAACAGCTTTGGGAAGGACCGCAACAAGTATACCCCTAACCGGCAGACCACCTGTCCCTCACCAGGGCGTGGGCAGATGTAATCCAGGTGTCTTGAGATGAGGGTTTAGAGAGTAACCCCAAACGGGGTGTGAGGACCCCTAGCCTGGCACTCTTGATGTTTTATTTACACTGTGAAACAGTCAGGTTTGTTCCTCCCTCTATGGTATTTGCCCTGCACCCTGCTCTTTAGATTTACCTCCCAGGAATGTGTGTCAAGGAGATAGATCTGTGGAGAAAAGCCACCCGGAGGGGCTATTTTCAAAGAGACTATTTTAAGGCTGCCCTTCCAGCCCGCCACATCCTGACATTTGGTATATTTAGCATCATCCATAGACAGGGCTAATGGATTTTTAGTTGCAAATCATTATGATTCAAACCACTGCAGTCTTTATTTTTTTAATTGCAAGTAAGTCGTGCACGTAAACACACACACACACTCCAGATACATTAATAACTATGTTACATTTATGCATGAAAAATGGTTCCAATGAAAGCGATTCTCTAGTTAAACTTACAAGTCTTTGCTACTGAACTCTATATTTTGGAGGAGGGGCTAATGCTGCAGGTTAGTGTGTATTGCCTTCATACTGTGCGTGAAATGCACATGTATTTGGTCAAAGAAAAGAATGCACAAAAGGTGTTTTAAACTGACAGCTCAAGACAGGAGTAATTTGACATGCCATTCTTTGCCTCCTGCTCCTGGAGTTGCAGAGCACTGCTGATTTGCCTCGCTGAATACAAATTTATATTGTCCCTTTCATTAATATGGTTTCTTTTCATCCTGTGAATTAATCTCCTTTTGCCAGCACAATAAAGACTGTAGAGTAACAAGTTCCAATGTCAAGAATCAAAACTGCAGTAGGCTCAGGATTTCTGCTAGCAGTCTCGTTCTGATGCAGCCCCAAGAGCTGTATTAATTAACTGCAGATAAAATAGTGATCAGATAATCAAAAGACACGTCTTCGGCTCACCTCTGCCCTGTGGTCACCTTGCCATGTCTTGACTTCCCACTTCCTCTGATGATTGATTTAGTGAGCTTTGGGGTCTTGGACTCTCCATTCTGGATACTAATTCAAACATCAAACTCTCTACTGTTTTTAAAAATCACCTGCCTGGTGTCGTGGTTTGGGCCTGGACTTGAAAGCTCCACCCTAGACTGAACCCACAGTTTCCAAGACAGACATTTGTTCTCACATGTTTATGGATCCCTGCAGCATCTTGTACAATGCTGGAAACAGTGGGTACTCAGAAAATACAGGTTGGAGTGTGTAAACAGTATATGTGAGTATACTACAAAGTATAGTCGCCACACCCAGGCGCAGTTTCCCTGGGGCATGAGACTGAATGGGAGTGGGACCTGTCATTCTGATAAGATGGATCCATTCTAACAAACAGCTTCAACAGCATGGCAATAGGGCTCCAAATATTGAGCACTAAGTACTAGAACAGTGGCTCTCAAAGTGTGGTGCTTGGACCAGCAGCAACATTACTGAAAACCAGTAGAAATGCAAATTCTAGTGCCCCATCCCACCCTGCTGAGTTATTATAAAAAACTCTGGAGGTGGGGCCCAGCCATCTGGGTTTTTACATGCCTGCTGGTGAATCTAGTCCACAGTTAAGTTTGAGAACCTCTGTACTAGAGATTAAGAGCCCAGGCTCTAGAGCCAGACTACCTGGGCTACAATCATAGCTGTGCAACCTTAAGGTTTCTTGGTGCCTCATCTTAAAAATGGGGAGGTCGTAGCTTGGGTTTCCCCCATAACAAACCTGATGACAAAGATTTGGGCAAAAGCATTTTATCTGTGAGGTGATCCCAGGAAGAGAAAACAGGGAGAGTAAAATGGGAAAGAGCCCAAAATAGATCCTGATTGGCAACAGTGGTAAATTCCACTGGGGGCTCTGTGAGAGAGGATGGGGAGAAATACCCCAGCACTTATTACTATGACTGGCCTGTGAGTAGGTTGAATCTCAGTTATATTCTACAGACTCCTTTTTCCTTTCTTGGTTTAGGGTCTCATCTGTCTTTTGCCCGGACCTGGCCTGAAACCAGAAGTCATCAGGCACTGGTCTACATGTTGGAGAACTGTCTGCAGGTGGCCTTGCGATGGGCTGCAGGGACATGGTGGGCTCTGATGGAGCCTGCCATAGGAATAATCTGAGTGTTTAGCTCCTAGTGATGATGTGAAGGTTTAATGAGGTAATGCATGCAAAAGTGCTTGTAACAATGCCTGGCACATCAGCAGAAACAGCTCACCTCATCTTTATCATCATCCTTTTGTCCTCCTTTTCTCTCTCACTCTACAGCCAACCTGCCAGCAAATTCTGTTGGTTCTACCTTCATAATGTTTAATCCATCTACTCCTCTTCCGTGACATAGCATGATGATGACAACACTGATAGTTATTACTCTTTTAGGGCTGAGGGAAGCAAGACCCAGAGATGCTAAGTAAGAGGTCACTCCACTGGTGAGTGACAAGGATTCCAGTTGACATCTGCCCAATTCCAGAGCCTATGCTCTCAGTGACTATGCGGCTCTGCTGCTCACAGATCAATCTTCTGTGTGGGGGCTCCCCAAAGCACAGTCCTTTAGAGACAGATTTGGAGAGACTATGTGTGCAAACTATACCACACCCCTGTTAGGCAGATGTATGACATGAAATGGATGGGGATGGGGATGGGGGTGGTCAAGGGCCTGGGGACCCCTTTCTCTCTGGCAGAACCCTAAGCCCACATAGAAGGGGAACCCCACCAAGATAAAGACACTCTCCCCTAAGTAACTGTGTCTCCAGCTGATCAACCTTTCAGATCCACATTAAACAGAGCTGATTATACCTGATATCATCCCTGCGGACATCCACTGGCCTTGGCACTGTCTAAAGAGCTGCGTCACCCCCCATGATCTTGTCTCCTGAAATAAGCCTGACATGAAGATCTGGCTGTCAGATTTTTCACAGTTACTTGTGGACATTGTTTGGACCCATGGGGCTGAAGCGAGTGTTGCCAATCTGGTTGCATAAAGCAGTGCGCCAATCAAGTCAGGCAGTGTCTTCTTCCCTTGCAGCATCAATCTAACATTCTAATCACTGAACCCCCATCTTCAAAAGAAAGTAAGTAATTACTGATATTGTTTACAAGCAGACTGCAAGTAGACCTAGACTGGAGAACTCCTTGAGGGCAACAGTTGGATCTTGCTCACTATTATATTTGCAGTTCTCAGGGAAGTGCCTGGTATTAGTAGGTGCTCACTAAATGATTTTTTTGAATGAATGTCATGGAGGAAATTGATGATGGCAATCAAGAAAGAGATGATATTCCAAAAAGGCATGACCTCAAACCTTTGAGATTCCCTAAATTTGCATATCCCAATGTGGTAAAGCTCCCATAGGATGTAATAGAGTAAAACGTACACATTTTAAGTGTCTCCTTCAAACCATTAAATAGTTGTGAGAAGGCTTGGTGAGATGAGGAGCCACATGGCTGGCTAGCCTCATATGCTAGCTTTTAGCTCCTGCTTAACATACAATGCAACAATTCAGCTTTGCAGGGCAGCAAAAAGACCAATGTGTACATGTTGTTTTAAGTTGGGTTCTCCCAGAGGCTGATTCTGAGAAAAGAATTCAAGTGCCAGTGGTTTACTTGGGAGAAGACCCTAGGAAGCTATTCTAGGGATTGGAGAAGTGGTTCAGAGAAGAGAAGGAAGTCGAAGGAACCTAACTCCTCTCTGGGTTGGCTGGAGTGCGGTGGTGCAATCATAGCACACTACATCCTTGAAATCCTGAGCTCAAGTGCCCTCCCACCCCAGTCTCCCAAGCAACTGGGACCACTGGAGGGCACCACCACACCCAGGTGAATTTTAATATTTTAGTTTTTGTAGAGATGGTGCCCCACTATGTTGCCCAGGCCAGTGTCAAAGTCCGGGCTCAAGAGATCCTCCCACCCCTCCCAAAGTGCCTGGATGCAGGAGGCTTTTATGAGTAGGTCACCACTGAGGGCTACTGGGGCTCAGTATGACTGGGAACTATGGGAATCTGTGCAGAACAAACCTCAGAGCTGTCCCACCTGAGCTGACAAGGAAGCTGGACATGTATCCACCGCCTCCCCATCTGTGTTTAGTGGAAGGCTGCTTCCAGGGCCATTAACTCTCTAGCACTTTCAGCTTTCTGTGCACATGCATGGAGCATGCTGCCATGACCAAAAGATGTGCCCAGGCAGAGTTGTGACTGTTCAGTGAGTAGGGACCTGGCAGGTCCAGGTGAGCCCCATGTTGCATGGATGGGCACTAGTCACACCTGCTAATGCGTCAGGGATATTCAGGCTACAGAGAAAGCTGAAGATGTTGCCAAGATTCTGGTATAGTTGTCTTTGGTTCTGTGAGAATCAGCACAAAGGGAGAAAAGCAGCCCATCTGTCCACCAAACCTATAATGGGGCCATTTTGGACTGCAGAGCCCCCCTCCCTTTCCTTCCATCCTCAGAAGGCAGAAGAGGAGAAAGGCATCCTTTTTCTTTTCACATCTGTTCCATTCAGGTGACAGTTGTGGCAATGAGAAGACTACAGCCCTCCCCCCATCAAGTCCTTTAAGAAACTGGAAACTTTTAATTGCAAAGGGAAAAGGGGAAAAAGTACCTTTTGTAGCAACCAAGAGGTTATAGAGATCGTGTCTCTCTTCCAGAAAAGACTTGTCAGCCAACTGGAAGGAGCACAGTGAGCAATGACTCCCAACTAGAATGCCTTACGTCTCTGTCTCAGTTAAAGCCATGGGCTTTCCAGGCCACTCCCAACTGATGACTGGGCATGGTGAGGGTAGTAGGGCCTGACCATTTTGACCAACACAGATCTCTTCAATGGACAATCCACTCTGGAACTCCTCTCTGCGTTGGACAAAACTCTGGCACCCTTGCGCGGCCAGCCAAGGCTCTCCCTGCTCAATCCTGCTGCTTCTGTCTTACATTGATCACAGGTGTTACCTCCCGATAGACCTCCTGTACTCTTCTTAACTCTGCCTACACATGCACACACACACACACGAGTTCATATATTCATGGATAGAGAGAGAGATAAAAAGGACAAAATGTTCTAAATGTTAAAAATTAGTGATTCTGAATGAAGAGCATATGGGTGTTCATTGTCCTAGTATTGCAACTTTTCTCTATATTTGAAATTTTTAAAAATAAAATTTGTGAGAGGAAACAGAAAAGAAACTAGGACTTCTCTGAGAATCCCTTTCTCTGGCCTGGGGCAGCTGATGAATTCCATGTCTTCCTGCCTCCCTGCAATGGATCTGACCAGGAGCCTCTTTCACCCATTTCCTTACCTGGGCAGTGGTGAATACCAGACAAGTTGATTATTTGGCTTATAAGGATGACTGACTGTGCTTTACACTAGAGCAACACACCAGCTTGTATGCAGCTTAGTGACCCAGGGGCACCATCGAACACTGACACGTTCCAATGCCAAGCCACAGAGCCCATTCTGGTCCCTCGTGTTTGTCATGGGGAGCTGCATGCATAAGCTGAATGAAGGCCATTGTATACACAGAGCTTTCCCAGTGGGCAGAAAATCCACTGCAGTATGTGCAGAACACAGGAATTGACCAGAAAAGAGACCAGCCCAGAGAAGAGCCTAAAAAAAAAAAATGAACAAAAATGGCATAGTGTATGCCTTTTTCAGAGCCTTAAGCAGTATAGAGATAAATATTGAGAACAATGAGAACGGCAGTTCACACAGTTGTCTTTAGGGTGACCAGATACCCTAGTGTAGCCAGTATAGTCCCTGCCATCTTATTATGTCCAATCTCAGAAGTGTCTTGATTTGGATGTTAAATTACGTGGTCACCTTACTTCTCTTCCTTTGATGCTTCCTGTAATTAATTGGTCAAATATTTGCTGTGGGCCTCCTGGGCCAAGGTTCTGAGCTTATTCATGACAGGGTCAGCGGCATGATTTCTCAGGCTCAGAGAGAAGACTTTCATTCCCAATGCATGGCAGAGCAGAAAGAACACGGGGTTTGCAACCAGGCCGAACAGAGTCCGGGCACGCACGTGTCCTTCCCCTTCACAACTTCTTTCTCCCCTGTCCCCATGCTACAGGGAACTAGCAATTGCAAGCTCCTGCTGCCTACCTGGCCTCTTGCCAACACTCTTCTACTTGTGGTCATAGCTAAACCACACAACTATCTTTTGAAATTGGTATTGCCATTTTGTAGGTGAAGAAATTTAGGTCCAGAGAGATGTAGATATTTGTTATTCACTAAAATTCCTCTTAGGGCACTGTGTGGTTTAAGGAAGCACAGCCAGGATCGACTACATAATTAGCAGGGCCCAATGTAAGGAAAATGAGAAATCCCTTATTCAAAAGTTGTTATGAATTTCCAGATGCTGACAGCAGAGCATTAACCAAGTGCAGGTGTCTTCAAAGCAAGAGGTTCTGAGCACCTGGACCAGGCCCATAAGTTGGTCTTAAGTAGCTGAGGTGAGCAGTGAGGCTCCCAGGGTGGATGCAAATGGCAGACGCCTTCTGTGTTGCTATGTGCCACCTGGGAATGGATTAGCTTTGCTCCTGACAACAGAGGAAGAAGGAAGACATCTGGAAGGCGGAGGAAGGTGTGTTCTGTGCTGTGACCACACTCCTGTTTTCAGTGGTGTTTATTAAAACACCCAGCAATCAGTAGTGGTGGAACAAAACAGGGCAGCCCTGAAGGGTACTGAGAAAGTGGGTCTCGGGAATTCATAGAGACCTCAGGGGAAGACTGTGGGCTTTCAAAACGATTGGGCAGCAGAGCCAAGTTTGCTCAGCTCTCTCTGCCTGTTGGGTGAGGTTCTGAGCCTTAGGGAACATGTCTACAGGGCAGAGAGAGTGGCTTCCCGGGGCTGGCCTGGATCCTCCATTCGTGCTTTAACCATAGCAGCCTGGCCTTGATCCTCTTGATAGTGGGGTTCTCCTCAGAATCCACTGGTGAAATGATTACACAGCTGGGACTCCCTGAGCCAGCAGTCTGTGGTGGGTGGGTGTGGGTGGAGGGCTGTCCCCTGAGCCCCTCCCATGAGGTGGAGCAGTTGCCTGAGTGAGGCAGCCTGCAGTGTCCTTAGCTCAGCCAAAGCAGGCTTCTGTATTGTGCTGGGCTGCTGGAGAAACAGCCTTCCATTGTGTCTTGCTTCCCTTAGTTTCTGTGAGTCCAGCGATATTGTTGAAGAATGCTAATGGCTGACAATGTAAATGCATTCCCCAGCTCTCCCTGGAGTGATGTGGACAATAACTACGAGGTCTGCAAAGTTCATAAACAGCAGACATTTCTCTATGAAGCTTTCATTCATTCTATGGAAATTGTCAAAAGGCTTTGGATCAGATCTGGCTCACAACTGGTACATTATTTGGCCTGTACGACACTCAAAAAGTATTTGAACACAGTGTTTAAAAAAATCAGAGATTTCAACACCCACCTATTTGTGAGAACGTGTGATATTTGATTTTCTGTTCTTGTGTCTGTTTGCTGAGAATGATGGTTTCCAGGTTCATCCATGTCCCTACAAAGGACACAAACTCATCGTTTTTGATGGCTGCGTAGTATTCCATGGTGTATATGTGACACATTTTCCCTGTCCAGTCTGTCATCAATGGGCATTTGGGTTGGTTCCAAGTCTTTGCTATTGTAAACAGTGCTGCAATGAACATTTGTGTGCATGTGTCCTTATAATAGAACGATTTATAATCCTTTGGCTATATACCCAGTAATAGGTGGGTGTTGAACAATGAGAACACATGGACACAGGGAGGGGAGCATCACACACTAAGGTCTGTGAGGGAGAATTGGAGGAGGGACAGTGGGGGGTGGCAAGTTGGGGAGGGGTAACATGGGGAGAAATGCCAGTTATAGGTGATGGGGAGGAAAACAGCAAACCACATTGCCATGTATGTACTTATGTAACAATTCTGCATGTTCTTCACATGTACTGCAAAACCTAAAATACAATAAAATATATATATATATAAAATCACAGATTTCATGTAAAATATTGAATTTGGGTTTTTTCTGGGAAAAAAAAATTGCCAGCTTTTGGCAACCCTGGCCTGTTCCTACCTGTGGCTAAACTTCCCTGCATGGCACAACAGCTGCTTCCTTTACCTGGCACCGTTCTCCATTCAGCAAGCCTTGCACATGTCATTCACTTTATCATAGACGTTGTGGACTTTTTATCTTGACTTTGTGAACATGTGCATTTGCACTGGTGATGCTCACAGTAATGTCAGAAACACACCTGGCATCCCCAGTGTCTGCCGTGGAGTTATTGGACCTCAGATGTCATTTAGCACATCCTTCATCTCTGAACGTAAGTCTCTGGGCAGGGCTTTGGAATTTATTGAGTTTGCTTAATTTTAGAGTTAAATATTTTATCTTTTTTGGCAAGGTGAGTTTTTTTCTTGACATAAATGAGTGCTGTGAGTGCAGGTCCTTAAGTCTGGATTCAGAAATCAACTTACTCCTTACAAACTTCACACTGGGTCCAGGGGCTTACATTTTCAGCAACTTTCTCAAAGATTATCTGAGAAGGGCTATCTTTGGACCCTATTCTCTCTCGCTAGTGCTCTCTCTCTCTTTCTTTCTCTCTCTCCAAAATGAATTCAGCAAAAGACCTGTGTGGCGGATTATGTCATTAGCAGAGGCCTCACAGGAGAAGAGTTGCTGGATGCTAAGCATGTCGATAATTACGTCCTTGGTTGAAGGCCAGAACCCCCTCTCCCAGCCCGGCTCCTTGCCAGAGACCACAGGCTTCCGCAGCCCCACACAGGGAGAGCTTGGAGCCCCAGCCTCCCACTCTGGAGAAGTGAGCTATTTCTGTGTGTGTACGTGGGAAGGGTGGGAAGACGGAAAGAAAAGTGAGAAAATGTATGTAAGCAAATATTTCAAAGAAAAGAGGGGAAGCTCATCTTTAAATGGCATTAGAAAATAATCAGTGCCATCCTGCCAGACCCCAAAATGAACAGCAGGCCCCATGTCCCTTTGTAGCCCAGGGAGACACTTATTGCCAGTTGCAGCCTCAGGGCAGCCTGGGTGTCCTCAGGAAAATGAAGCCAGTTTCAGTTCCCATCTCACCTGCCTGGAAATGATCAGTGGGGCCCTGAAACTACAGTCAACCCAAGTTGCAGAAGATAACTATGCTCTGTTCCGCTGCAGTCCTCTAGAATGATGCCTGGAATTTAACGTACCTAGGGAAATGCCAAAATGTACTTCAGTATGATTTTCTTACAGGAACAAAGAATGATGATAAGAGAGGCAGGAAAGGGAATCATAAACTGAGGAGTTAATTTTGTTCCTTAATATGCAGGAAAAGCAACCAGGCAAGTTTCCAGCTAAACAACAGTCATTTCTTCTCATCAACTCCTTTCCTCTCAACAAATTCCACCAATTCTAAAACGACCCATCCCTGACCTACCTCCTTCACCTTTAAGAGGTACATTGAAAAGGTAAATGATGAGGTTTTGAGTGCATGCAGAATGAATAGAACTGAGATGAGAACATGGTGACAGAACTGAGTCAGCTGCTGATTGGGGACAAATGTCCACAAGTGACTCAAACCAAATGAAATTGCACCAAAAGCATCACTTCCAGTTTTGAGAGTATTTTGACATTCAGGTTTTTCTTTGTTTCAGTTGTTTCAGAAAGTGTACACATTTGCCTCTGATTTAGGTGTTTGATTCACATTCCAGTCGAAAGAATATAGATTTGGTTCTATTTGAATTTAGCAAACTAACATTTTTTTTTTCTGGGTTTGGCTCTCAGTTGGGTTGAGACCCAGGCACTCGTAAGCACTAGCTCAGAAACACACAGGGTTCAACATAGCAAAGCTCACCAGAGCCAAGCAGTCTAGTTATTGATTAAAATAACTAAAATATCAGAATCTAATGGATGGCAAATATCTGGAGGAGCTTATATTTACTCACAGGACATTGAGACAAGGCAGTTAAGAAGCCCCTCTTTCACCACAAGCTGGGGATTGGTCATGTTAAAGAATTGCCCAAGAAATCTTACTTCATGTTGCTTTTAGACATGTTTGTTGATGTCAGCTATTAACGTGGATGAAGACAGCCTGAACTTTGGTATTTCCTTCAGTAGTGGACACTGTTGGTATCCTACTCAGATTCCTTTGCAGCTCATAGCTGCTATTCCCCAGCCTGGCCTCCACCTAGGGAACAGGAGCCACCTCCCCATCCCAGATTACAAGTCACCAAAACATCTACAAACCTGACCAGTGACTGGCACAGGATTACAGAGGTCAAATCCTTTGCCTCAAGGTGGGACAACTCTGGGGTACAATCCATGCTTCAGAGCTCCGTTGGGAACAGGCTGAGACTGGACTCTAGCTGAGACCACACCCTTGTTTAGCTCCTTCCCCTGCTCCTTCATTCTTCCCTGAGGCCACTCCCAACTGAGAATCCCCATCTCAGGCTCTGCTTTCTTCCAAGTGCTGTTCAGGTGAGAGCATCAACTCTTTTCTGAAGGAAGTCATATGTGGTTCAGATGTGTTCTGCTGAATTCCTGTCCAATATTTTAATATTATGTTCCAGTGACATAAAAAGTGTTTGTGATTTAGCAAACTGGAGTTGTACTCTGGGATGCTGCCTCTGAACCCACAATAGGCAGATTTTCCCTGTCTAGGGGCCCCCAGATGAGTAGAGGTTTCCAGTTACTAACAAGAGCAATATAAAGTCAAAATGACTGAATTTTTTCCTGAGCTAAAACAATTCCATTCAAAGTAACACTGCCAGTCCCCATTCTCTTGTATCCTAAAATGCAAAAGAAAAACAAAACAATAGAAAATGCCTCAATCCAGCAATTCTATTATCAGCTCTCAGACAGCTCTTTCTCCACTCTCCCCCCACCACCCCAAATTGTTCTTTCTCTCTTTCATATATCTTCCACACAGCTGGAAAGGCCATTGAATCTAAGAGGAAAATCAGCAAAACCATACATCTTTGTTGCAACTAAATGGCACTTCCTTCCTGGACACCCATGTTTGAGCTCTTTTCCATCTGTATGATGGTGCTTAAGGATGTGATTCTGTGTTGTACACCTCATTCTGTTGACTTGATGTTTACATTAACTATGACATGGGCAGAGTATGGAACTTCAGATCCCAAGTAACGAAATAAGTGTTGACCATCTGCAATGAAAACAATGTGTGTGGGTTGGAAAGAGCTTGAGAAAAATTTTCACTCTACAGTTCAGTTTACTGATGGTCCACTCTTCTGGTACACTTACATTTGCAGCAGATGCTGTTGGTGCCCTGCCTGAGGGCCTCCATGCCGCAGGAAGTGTCTTGGCTGCAAGCAGAAGAAACCTGAAGTGAATGAGAGTAGGGCAGTTACACCAACCAGTGAGGGATGGGAAGAGGTACAGAAATGTCTCAGCTCCTTTTTCTTCTGGGAAACCTCTCTGAGACCATTCAAAATGGCCCATCCTCTGGGAGTTCCCAATGGGAATGAGCCCCCCTGTTTTCTCCTGAGGCAGCCGATTTATTAACATACCCTTTATTCACTTTTCTCCCTTCTTTCTCTTACTTTTCTCATTCATTTCTGCTTCCTGAAATCACCTCTCAGAGAAACTATCTGCACCCAAGTCCTTACATTGGGTCTGCTTTTGGATCATCTAAACAAGATCCTTCCATCCATCCCTCCGTCATGCCATGACCCCACCTGCCACAGTTCCAGCCACTGGACATGGCAAGGGGAAGGGAAATCAAGAGAGTCCCGAGCTGAAAAGATATCCTTTCCCTTTCCAGAGATCTCTCCATCTACTTGAAAAAGATGTTTACCATTGGACGGGGTGGTGCTAGAACAGCTGGAGACACAAATTGTCGTAAGAACACAGAAGAGAGAACAAAGAACTCAGCCTGGGCACACAGAAAGGCTTCATGGGGAGGGAGGCATGTGCCCGTTGAGCTTGAAGGATGCATGGCACAATAGAATGATGCCTCACTGAAGAGGGAGGGTCCAAGGCTGGCATAAAAAGTGAAAACTGACAGATGACAGAAAGTACACTTTTGATACTAGAATCCTACTCAGCTTAGTATCACTGACGGTGCCTAAAATTTTCTCTTTTTTTCTCTTTCAGCAAGACAATTTTTGTATTTTTGTCAATTAAATGCTTACATATTTTAAGTCCATGGATACTTACCAAACAAGGAAAGGGCAAGGGTTTCAGGGTGGAAGGAGAAGGTGAAAAGGCATGGAGGCATGAAGACACGTGTGGTGATGAGTTAGGGTTCTGGGGTGTAGGTGAGTGGAGCTCAGAAGGCAGATGGAGGTCAGATTGTGAGGCCCACTCAGTGTCATGCTAGCGAGCTTGAACCTGTGGGGTTATGGAAGACATCGGAGGTTGCTGAGCACAGGAGTGAAGCCTCGAGGGTGTGTTTTCTATTTGCTGTTCTTGTTCTTTGGTGCATTAAAAAAAAAATCCCCTCTTTTTCTGCCTTCTCTGATGTTAACTGAGCATTTTATGTGATTCTATTTTATCTCTTCTCTTAGCATATCAATTATACTTATTTTTAAAATTCTTATTGTTTTCCCAGAGTTTAAAATATGTGCTTACAACTAATCAAAGTCCACATTCAGATAACACTATACTGCTTCAAAGATAGTGCAGGTACCTTACAACAGTTTTCAAAAGTCCTCACTCCCTTCCCTTGTAACATTGCCACCATTCATTTCACTTACAGTGACCTTTCAAAACATAAATCTGAACCAAAGTGAGTGATGAACTGCAGCAAGACAAAAAATAATCTGGGAATATTTCAAAATCTTGGAGGCAAGGGCTGCTATGTGGTAGATTGTTTGCAAAGATGGCTAAAAATAATTCTACCCATCCCTGTATTGTGTCCCTTTGCAATGTGACTTTGCCACTTCTTGTTAATAAAAAAGTGGCATTTATTTCTCCACCTCTGGAATATGGGCTTGGCCACATGACACTTTGACCAATGACTCATCAGCAAATGTTCCATAAGCAGGACTGGCAAAGTGCTTGTGCATTGGAGCTTGGCCTCTTGTTACTGGTACATAAAATCTGAATGTCATCCCTGTGTAGGGCCAAGCTTAGCTCTGCTACAAAGAAAGCAGGAAACCTTTACTTCTGCATGTTCTGAATTGTGGTTTGGGAAGCCCATACCTGTTGCTCTTGCATGAAAGTCACGTCTTCCGGCCACCGGCCCCTCTGGGACTGCAACTCAGCTGCCAGAGAGTCAGCCCCTATCCATCACAGGCTCATTAGCTACTGTGTCCGTTTTCTGGACACTGCTGGCAGACAGCCCTCTGTTCACTGGGCTTTTAATAGCATTAGGAAAACCCTGGCTCCAGTCACTCCTCTGGTCCTTCATATGCATGAAAATTCACCAACCTACCCATTTTATTAAGAAACAACCAAGATGCAATACGCTGCCCATTCTCCCGCCGCCACACATACTTTAAATAGAAAGTAGGCAGGAGCCAGACGATTTATGACCCATGATTTGGAATGCAGGAGAGAGCCCAAAGGAGCACGGAGATGTCCTTGGAGTTCAGACCAGCGGAAGTCAGCCCCAGCCTGGCACAAGGCGGCTCACCAGGTACGGCCTCTGTCACTCGCACTCGGTCAGATGCGCCACCCGCTGCCCCCAGCTCCGTCTCTCTGCTCATTCCGATAAGCTGCTGGCAGCAGCAGCACTTAATCACCACATTGCCATGTATAAAAATTTAAGGAGTCGGCTGTCTCCAAGAAATGAATCCCAGATCATTTTACAATCCTTCCTCCCCTCTTTTGTTCTCTCTTTCTTCTCATTCATCAGCCCTAATTTCACCAAGGAGACTTCCTTTGGGTGCTCTGAGAAATCTTTATGCAGGGTGAAGGTGTTGCTCAGCATGCTCTGGAGAGGGGACAGCTGGAACCACCCAGTGTGGAAGCCCTCCCTGCCTGTTTGACAAGTGTGGATGGCTGCCTGCTTGAAGGGTCTGGGGTCCTTCAAAGCCACTGTGCAATCCTGGACGTGGCTTCCCACGGTTTTGCTCAGCGTACTTGGGGAGCAGCAAGTGGGCTTCCCTGAAGGAGGTAAGGAGTGAGAGGACCCCAGTTCCCATCTTACCTCCCTGCCTCAGTCCAAATATGCCACATTTTCAGAAACTCTGAAATCCCAAGGGATCAAGGGTCTTATCTTGTTTAACCTATACACCTCATTCTGTGGCAGGTGAGACTGTTCTGAACCATCTCAGAGTATCTAGCGTTGCTGGAGAGGAGTGGTGGTGAGGTGGTAGGCAGGAAGTCAGGTAATCAGGTCTTCACTGGCAAGGGTCAAGATTTCATTGGAGTCTGGGCACTATAATAGCTGATGGCCGCATAAAGCCAACCAGGAGACAGCATGGCATGTTGTCACAAACATGGCCTGGGGTGCAGACGGGCTGGTTCAATTAGCTACATGGCTTTGGCCAAGTCACCTGACCTTGTTGAGGCTCCTTTTTCTCATCTGTAAAACAAAGATTGTTATCAGGCTTAAAGGGAATATTAACTGGAAAGCTGTTTTTACGTAAACACTCAGCCAGAAAGAGCAGAAACATTTGATACTATTGTTAGTATCACGCTTATAGTAAAGTTATTACTATTATTATTAGTGCTGGAGACACCAATTCTGAGTGGGGCCGGTGTGTGAGCCTGTGACCACAGATGGCAACCTAGAGCCAAAGGCTACAGGGGCTCAGGGGGACTGGCTTTGAGTGGAGCAGGGCCAGATCGCAAGGCCATGCTGTACCAGGCTTTCCATCTGGCCCAGCCCAAATGACACCCCCTTCTGCTCCTTTCCTGGGCAGGAATCCCACCCCTGGATTCCTGGCAACCTCTCAGTCATTTGCCTCAGTTTACTTTCACACGTATTTGACGGGAAATAGATGGCAGCCTTTGGCTGTGGGGCCCCCTCCTGCATCACAGGGTCAAAAGATGACCTTGAGGTTATAGATGACTTTGGCAGTTTCCCAAAGGGTCTCTCAGTGCCCTGGCCTTTTGCCAGGGACCATAGTCTTTTGTGTTTATGGGTGGAGCTTTTGCCCTCCGAGTGTAGCAGCTCCTACCTCTGTGCACAGCATTTTCATAAAGAAAGAAACCAATAAACTCAATCAAACAGCCATTCCCAGAATTGCTGGGGCAGAAGCAGGCGCAGGTTCCATTCATTAACAAAACCAGTCCTGGCTATTATCTTTAATACGTGGACTGAATCTTTATTGCATTTTAATCTGCTCCATTCACTCTTTGTGGGCCCATGATTTGATTCAGAAACCAGGTCAACAATTTCAGGATTGTAATTTGTTGACAAGGCACTGGTTCTTTAAAACTCCCCCGAATTCTTGTTCCAGGACTGTGGAAAGAACATCTGGTCTAAAAGTCTAGGGATCTAAGTTCCGGTTTTAATTTAGCCACTAACTATGTGGATGATTATAGGGAAGGCATCCAAAGGTATCTTATTTGGGTTTTTTTCTCAAGGCAGACCCTGAAATAAGCACCTGAGTTCAGGGAGTTTATTGGGTTAAGGGAGTAGGGTAAGTGGGACAGGGAAGGAGAAAATATAAGAGCGGAAGTGGTAGCTGCAGGACTGGGGCTCAGTTCTGCAGGGGCCTGTCTGAGAAACCATGCTGAACACACTCGCAATTGTCCCAGTGCAGGCTGGGGTGGCTGAAACTACACCCATCAACTCAGCTCCCTCTTTTGAGGGTTGCTCCAGGTATATCAATGCCTCCAAACTTCAGTTGTGCCTGCTCATGGTACAGCCAGCTCTCATGGTGCTGGAGAAAGTTTCAGGTAGAGAAGAAGGTGGCAGCCATCATGCAGGAACTGTCCCCCCACAGCTGCAGATGAACTCAGGTGGCTGAGGGGACATGGGGTGGGGCATAGTGTCTGCTGCAAGGGTTAGCCCATTGTGTGGGGTGGAGGACATCGGAGTGGGCTGAATTGTACTGTATTGCTTAGAACATGCAGTATGTAAGATATATTCTATGTTCCCAATATAAGCTTGACTGCCTTTGGCTCAGCATCCTGACCTGCAAGGTGATTAGCAAGGTTGGTGCTGCAGAGGTGGCTGGTAGAGCCTAACATCCGTTTTCCCCTTCTCCCTCAGTAACAGAATTTCTAGCTGGGCATATGGTCACGCAGGAAACAGACTACATTTCCCAGCCACTTCTCAAGATGGGTGTGGCCATGCATTCAGATCAGGCCAATGGGGTGTAACTGGAATTACAGCATGACAACTTCTGGGAATCGTCCTGTAAAACAGCGGGTACTGCTGTTTGCCCCTGCCTTCCCCTCCTCGGTCTTACAGCTGGGATGGGGTGTGAGAGTCACCAGCTTGGACCACAAGAGGAGGGGAGGACCACACCTGGTGGCCCTGCAGGGAGCCAGAAGGAGCCTGGGTCTCTGCAGACTTTGTTCCTTAGCCCCCAACTAGCAGCTCCAGCCTTTTACTTGAGAGAGGTGAATAATCTTTTATCTTGTCTAAGGCACAAGGCTTTGAGTCTTTGTTACTAACAGAGTAACTTAATCCTAAAGGATAGTGCTTCACAGTTCTAATATTTTCCCCAAATTCAATGTTTGTTTTCTTTGAAATAACTGGAGGAAGGGACTAAGAATCCTTGGTGGCCTCCCCTGCCCCTGTTTGGTGGGGGGTTGGGGGCGTGGGGGGTGCAGCCCCTATCCATGCACAGATGAGCTTCTGTGCAGTCCCGGCATGCTTGCCTTCTAAAATATTTGAACTTATTGGGCTTCACCTGGGAGTGCAGCTCCACTGTCACGGAAGCCACCAGCCCCTTAGCACCTTTGCTGTTTGGAGGAAGTATCTTTGTGCCCCATGTGCAGCTGAGACAATCTTGTCCCTAGTGCTCTAGGTAAATGGAGCAGATGCTGAGGTTCCCCAGGCTCATCTCGGTGTCCCATGCTGCCCGGGGACAGTCCCCACATGCTGACAGCTGCCACCTCCAGTGCCTGCATTCTCTTTCTCTTCACAGGAGGCTTCCTCTTTGTATCACAGGTATTTGCTCAGCCTGAGTGGTTGCACCCCCAGAGACAGCTCTCAACTGGGGGCTCTGCAGATAGACATTCAGCCTTCTGTCCCTGTGGGACAGTTCTGAGGTGCCTTCTACACAGTTCCTCAGAGGATCCCTTGAAGGGTGGAGCCCTAGTTGCCCACCATGGAGACCCACTCACTAACACACTCCCTTCCCTGGGATTCCCCTCCCCCCCAAAACACAAGTGCACCCAAGTTCTCATCTCAGAGGCTGTTTTTGGGGAAATTGGACTTCCACCAACTCTGTAGCCTAGAGAGGTCCAAAAGCCTCCCAAAAATCTCCGCTAATTCCTAGGAGCCTTCAGGTTTCTCTGCTCTTGGCTCATTTATCCAGACATACTGTTCTTATTTTTTCTTGAATCAGTCTTGTCTCAGAACACAGCCCTTTCACAGGTGTCCACTGTGAAAGGGAGAGAGCCACTCCCACCAACTTCTCAAGTTTCACAGACCTCTGGGTTCTAGGAATTACGTGTTCTTGCTGTCTCTCTGGCTTCCTCTCTCCTCTTCCCATTGTCTCTGTTCCTACACCCCATCCCTCTGGATTGCTCCAGGAGCTCTCAGTTCTCCTCCCTTCACCCTGAAGAGCTGCTGCCTTCAGACCCAAGGAGCCAAACCAAGCCCATAGATTGTTGGCAGAACAGAGAGCCCTCTATTCAATGCGACCCACTTTCCTCATAAGAAGGTGAGTTTTTATCTGCACTTCACCCATCAGGAGAGCAGGGCTTACAGGCGTGATACGGGCTGCCCAAAGTCACAGGGCTCATTAGTAGGTACGGCAGATGCTGTCAGGGCCTGTGGGTATCCCCTCAATATTCACCTTTCCACACTGGACAATGCTAAGGGAACCCCCCTGAACTTTCTGCCTCAGGGTTCCCCTGCCTCTCTGAGGGATACAGGATGAGCTGAAGGGCGAGAGTGAATGCCTTCGACTGATGATAGAAGGGTGTTGGGGGACACATATCCTAGTCCTTGCCTCTGGCTGGGAGTGGAGACATCTCCGAGCCTCACTCCCTGGAGTGGTAACTGCTTCATAATTCACTCTAACTTATGCCTTGCCTCACTTACCACTCGTGACTGATGTTTCTTGAGGTCATCTCCCAAGTCAGCGTCCAACTCCTTGTCCCACAGTCTGTGTCTGGGGGAGTCTCAAAATAAGGCAATAGCAGAGCTGTAATTTTAACCCATGCTTGGCTCACCCCCAAACGATGCCCTTTCCAATATACCACATGTGCCCCTGCTGCATCTCTCAGGGATTTCTGCCTGTTGTCTGGCTGCCAGTGCCTCCTGGTACTCGCGATGCTCTTCTCTTCCCGACTAGATGGTGCCTCTTCTCCAGGGTTCTATCTAGCTTCCAGTCACCCACCCTTTCCCAATATTCTGGCCTGGCTTGGAGACCACGTGTTGAGCTAGGAGCTCTGTCCTGAGGCTGTGGGAACCCTCCTCCTGCTGAGACTGTGGGGCTGTAATTATTCATGGCTGTGGCTTGTCTGTGGCCTGGCGTTTCCCAAGCTCTTTGCAACTGTTTAGATGCAACCTGCCCAATGGTTCTCTGATGTGGCTATAGGAAATTGCCTCTTTGTTTTCTTGAGCCCCCACCCAATGCCGTGTAAATGGTTCACCCGGGCCCAATTGATAGTTTGGAAGGCTCATCTGTCTGCAGTTACACAACCTGCCCACCTCTCCCACAAGAAAAATGATTCAAAACTAGAGTATTCCTGAGGAGGGGAGTCCTTTTTTTTTGGCAGACCCTATAAGGGTGACCAGCACAGCCAAAGGGTACACACATCAGGGACACCTGACACCATATGTGATGACTGGGGCTTATTCCAGATTCACATACTGTTTGGCTGTGTGAGATCCTTCCCAGGGCTGTCTGTGTCACAGGACACTTTCTAGACACTTTCTGTCCCTAATCAGAAAGATGTCAGTTCCTGGGGTCTGTGTCTAGGGGATCTTGGAGGTGAAGGTGTGAGAAGGTATCAGTGGTGAGGTGGGAGAGACCCAAAGGGCTGGACACAGGACAACCTTGTAAAGCACAGCCTTCGTGTGGGGGTTGCCCAGCAAGCCTAAGCGAAGCTTTACCTGGAAGTTCATTAAGCTCCTATTTATCAACCGGTCCCACAGAGGAGGGTTCCTGTCAGAGACCATATCGGCCTTGCCCAGACTCCTGGAGGACAAAGCCTTAATATTGCCCCTTCCACAGTGAGCAGTAATGGAGAAACTTGGAGGTGAGCCTCTAAGTGAGGCCAAGGACGACTTGCAATTTGAAGAATGAGATGCTTCCTAACTCAATACGTAAAACCACCAGGTGGCTTTGTTCACCGGGAGCAGAGTGCACTAACTGGAGACTTTAGCTGGGACATGATTACTGAGTATATAAACATATTAAAAATACAGTATAGTTTAGCTAGAAATGTCCATATATTTGGCCATGAGTGACTGTCTAACAAGAGACTACATTAGAAAGAGGGTTCTAGATGCCCATAAATTCATATTTGCTGAGAATTTAATGAGTTTCTTAGTTTTTCTAAAGTTTTCTGAGACATCAAATCCTAAATTCTCTTCTAGTGCTGTTTCTTTAATGATTGATGGATGTTCTGCATACAAAAAAGATGCAGTAGCTACCTGGCCCTGGTCTCTTCTTCTGTCCAAATAGATAATCCTCTTAGATTCCTGTTGGGTGTGTTGTAATTGTGTTGATAATCTGGAGAGTTAAAAAGGACATCGGTCAGCATTGCAGGTGGGAATATAAAATGGTACAGCCGAGTTTTGTGGAAATCAGAAAGGAGGAAAAGTGTAAATACTAAATTGTAAATCATAAATAAAGCCACATCAAGGCTGCAGTTTGTAAGGTTATCCTGTGTCCAGCCTTTGGGTCTCTCCCTCACCACCACTGATATCTTCTCACATCTTCACCTCTAAGACCTCTCAGGCACAGACCCCAGGAACTGACTCCTTTATGATTATACCATCAATTTTATGGTTCCTCAAAAACTGGAAAACACTTTTGTGGTTCCTCAAAAAGTTAAGCATAGAATTATCATATGACCCAACCATTCCACTCCTAGGTATATGCCCCAAAGAATTGAAAGCAGGGACTTGATCAGATATTTGTATGCTAATTTTCATAGCAGAATTATTGACAATATTCAAAAGGTAGAAAGAGATCAAATGTCCATAGATGAATGATAAACAAAACATGATACATAGAGGTGGCTGGCAAGATGGCTAAACAGGAATTGCTCTGGTCTGCAGCTCCCAGCAAGATCAACGCAGAAGGTGAGTGGTTTCTCCATTTCCAATTGAGGTACCTGGCTCATTTCATTGGGACTGGTTAGACAGTGGGTGAAGCCCACAGAGGGTGAACTGAAGCAGGGTGGGGCATTGCCTTACCTGGGAAGCACCAGGGGTCAGGAAATTCCCTCCCCTAGCCAAGGGAAGCCACAAGGGACTGTGCTGTGAGGAATAGCACTCGGCCTAGATACTATGCTTTTCCAATGGTCTTTGCAACCCCTAGACCAGGAGATTTCCTTGAGTGCCTATGCCACCAGGGCCCTGGGTTTCAAACACAAAATTGGGCAGTCATTTGGGCAGACACTGAGCTAGCTACAGAAGTTTCTTTTTCATACCCCAGTGGTGCCTGGAATGCCAGCGAGACAGAAACATTTCCTCCCTTGGAAAGGGGCTGAAAACAAGAAGCAAAGAGGTCTAGTTCAGCAGATTCCACTCCCATGGGGCCCAGCAAGCTAAGATCTACTGGCTTGAAATTCTCTTTGCCAGCATAGCAATCTGAAGTGGACCTGGGACACTTGAGCTTGGTGGGGGGAGGGCCGTCCACCATTCCTGAAGCTTGAGTAGGTGGTTTCCCCCTCACTGTAAACAAAACTGCCTGAAGTTCAAACTGGGTGGAGCCCACCACAGCTCAGCAGAGCTGCTATAGCCAGACTGCCTCTCTAGATTCTTCCTTTTTGGGCAGGGCATCTTTGAATGAAAGACAGCAGCCCCAGTCAGGGGCTTATAAATAAAACTCCCATCTCCCTGGGACAGAGCTCCTGAAGGAAGGGATGGCTGTGGGCACAGCTTCGGCAGACTTAAACATTCCTGGCTGCCAGCTCTGAAGAGAGCAATGGATCTCCTGGCACAGGACTGGAGCTCTTCTAAGGGACAGACTGCCTCCTTAAGTGGGTCCCTGACCCCCATGCCTCCTGACTGGGAAACACCTTCCAGCAGGGGTCGACAGACACCTCATACAGGAGAGCTCTGTCTGGCATCTGATGGGTGCCTCTCTGGGACAAAGCATGCAGAGGAAGGAAGGGAAAGTAATCTTTGCTGTCCTGAAGCCGCCTCTGGTGATACCCAGGCAAACAGCTGGGGGTCTGGAGTGGACCTCCAGCAACCAACTGACCTGCATCAGAGGGTCCTGTTAGAAGGAAAACTAACAAACAGAAAGGAATAGCAACAACATCAACAAAAGGGATGTCCACATAAAAACCCCATCCATAGCTCATCAACATCAGAGACCAAAGGAGATAAATCCACAAAGATGAAGAAAACCAGCACCAAATCCTGAAAATTCCCAAAACCAGAATTCCTCTTCTCATCCAAAGGATCACAACTCCTTGCCTGCAAGGGAACAAAACTGGATGGAGAATTGACAAAAGTAGGCTTCAGAAGGTGAATAATAACAAATTCCTCTGAGCTAAAGGAGCATGTTCTAACCCAACGCAAGGAAGCTAAGAACCTTGAAAAAAGGTTAGAGGAATTGCTAACTAGAATAAGTTTAGAGAAGAACATAAATGACTTGATGGAGCTGAAAAACACAGCATGAGAATTTTGTGAAGCATACACAAGCAACAATAGCTGAATCGATCAAGCAGAAGAAAGGATATCAGAGACTGAAGATCAACTTAATGAAATAAACCATGAAGACAAGATTAGAGAAAAAAGAATAAAAAAGAATGAACAAAGCCTCCAGGAAATATGGGACTATGTGAAAAGACCAAACCTACCTTTGATTGGTGTACCTGAAAGTGACAGGGAGGATGGAACCAAGTTGGAAAACACGCTTCAGAATATTATCCAGAAGAACTTTCATAACCTAGCAAGACAGACCAACATTCAAATTCAGAAAAACCAAGAACACTATAAAGATACTCCTCGAGAAGAGCAACTCCAAGACACATAATCATCAGATTCACCAAGGTTGAAATGAAGGAAAAAATATTAAGGGCAGCCAGAGAGAAAGGTTGGGTTACTCACAAAGGGAAGCCCATCAGACTCACAACGGATCTCTCTGCAGAAACCCTCAAGCCGGAAGAGTGGGGGGGCCAATATTCAACATTCTTAAAGGACACCATTTTCAACCCAGAATTTAATATCCAGTCAAACTAAGCTTCGTAAGTGAAGGATAAATAAAGTCCTTTACAGACAAGCAAATGCTGAGAGATTTTGTCACCACCAAGCCTGCCTTACAGGAGCTCCTGAAGGAAGCAATAAATATGGGAAACAACAGTCATTGCACAAAGATACCAAATTGTAAAGATCATTGACACTATGAAGAAACTGCATCAACTAATGAGCAAAATAACCAGTTAGCATCAAAATGACAGGATCAAATTCACACATAACAATGTTAACCTTAAATGTGAAGAGGCTAAATGCTCCAATTAAAAGACACATACTGGCAAATTGGATAAAGAGTCAAGAGCCATCATTGTGCTGTATTCAGGAGACCCACCTCACATGCAAAGATACATATAGGCTCAAAATGAAAAGATGGAGGAATATTTACCAAGCAAACAGAAAGAAAAAGAAAAGAAAAGTAGGGGCTACAGTCCTAGTCTCTGATGAAACAGACTTTAAACCAAGAAAGATCAAAAAAGACAAAGCAGGGCATCACATAATGGTAAAGGGATGAATGCAACAAGAAGAGCTAACTATCCTAAATATATGCACCCAATACAGGAGCATCCATATTCATAAAGCAAGTTCTTAGAGACACACAAAGAGACTTTAGATTCCTACACAATAATATTGGGAGACTTTAACACCCCACTGTCAATAGTAGATCAACAAGACAGAAAATTAACAAGGATATTCAGGACTTGAACTCAGCTCTAGACCAAGCAGACCTAATTGACATCTACAGAACTCTCTGTCCCAAATCAACAGAATATACATTCTTCTCAGCACCACATCACACTTATTTTAACATTGACCACACAGTTGGAAGTAAAACACTCCTCAGCAAATGCAATAGAACAGAAATTATAACAGTCTCTCAGACCACAGTGCAATCAAATTAAAACTCAGCATTAAGAAACGCACTCAAAACCACACAGCTGCATAGGAGCTTATAACCTGCTTCTGAATAACTACTGGGTAAATAAGGAAATTAATGCAGAAATAAATAAGTTCTTTGAAACCAATAAGAAAAAAACACAATGTACCAGAATCTCTGGGACACAGCTAAAACAATGTTTAGAGGGAAATTTATAGCACTAAATGCTCACAGGAGAAAGCAGAAAAGATCTAAAATTGACAGCCTAACATCACAATTAAAATAACTAGGGAAGCAAGAGCAAACAATTTCAAAAGCTAGCAGAAGACAAAAAATAACTAAGATTAGAGCAGAACTGAAGGAGACAGAGACATGAAAAACCCTTCAAAAAAATCAGTGAATCCAGGAGCTGGTTTTTGAAAACATTAACAAAATAGATAAACCACTAGCCAGACTAGTAAAGAAGAAAAGAGAGAAGAATCAAATAGACACAATAAAAAATGATAAAGGGGATATCACCACTGATACCACAGAAGTAAAATCTACCATCAGAGAATACTATAAACACCTCTCTGCAAAAAAACTAGAAAATCTAGAAGCAATGGATAAATTCCTGGACACATATACCCTCCCAAGACTAAACCAGGAAAAAGTCAAATCTCTGAATAAACCAATTAACAAGCTCTGAAATTGAGGCAGTAATTAATAGCCTACCAACTGAAAAAAAAAAAGCCTAGGACCAGCTGGATTCACAGACAAATTCTACCAGAAGTACAAAGAGGAGTTGGTACCATTCCTTCTGAAACTATTCCAAACAATAGGAAAAGAGGGACTCCTCCATAACTCACTTTATGAGGCCAGCATCATCCTGATACTAAACCCTAGCAGAGACACAACAAAAAAGAAAAATTTCAGAACAATATCCCTGATAAACATTGGTGCAAAAATCCCCAATAAAATACTGGCAAACTGAATCCAGTAGCACATCAAAAAGCTTATCTACCACGATCAAGTCAGCTTCATCCTTAGGATGCAAGGCTGGTTCAACATATGCAAGTCAGTAAGCATAAACCATCACATAAACAGAACCAATGAGAAAAACCACATGATTATCTCAATAGATGCAGAAAAAGCCTTCGATAAAATTCAACATGCCTTCATGCTAAAAACTCTCAATAAACAAGGTATTGATGGACTGTAACTCAAAATAGTAAGAACTATCTATGAAAAACCCACAACCAATATGATACTGAATGGGCAAAAGCTGAAAGCATTCCTTTAAAACCAGTACAAGACAAGGATGCCCTTTCTCACCACTCCTATTCAACACAGTATTGGAAATTCTGACCAGGGCAATCAGGCAAGAGAAAGAAATAAAGGGCATTCAAATAGGTAAAAAGGAAGTCAAATGGTCTCTATTTGCAGACAACATGATTGTATATTTAGAAGACCTCATCATCTCAGCCCAAAAACTCCTTAAGCTTATAAGCAGCTTCAGCAAAGTCTCAGGATACAAAATCAATGTGCAAAAATCACAAGCATTCCTATACACTAATAACAGACAAATAGCCAAATCATGCATGAACTCCCAGTCACAATTGCTACAAAGAGAACTAAATACCTAGGAATACAACTTACAAGCGATGTGAAGGGCCTCTTCAAGGAGAACTACAAATCACTGCTCAAGGAAATAAGAGAGGACACAAACAGATGGAAAAACATTCCACGCTCATGGTTAGGAAGAATCAATATTGTGAAAATGGCCATACTGCCCAAAGTAATCTATCCCCATCAAGCTACCATTGACTTTATTCACAGAATTGGATAAAAAAAAAACACCTTAAATTTCATATGGAACCAAAAAAGAGCATGCATAGCCAAGACAATTCTAAACAAAAAACAAACAAAAACAAAGCTGAGGCATCACACAACCTGACTTCAAACTGTAATACAAGGCTATAGTAACCAAAACAGCATGGTTCTGGTACCAAAACAGATATGTAGACCAATGGAACAGAACAAAGGCCTCAAAAATAACACCATACATCTACAACCATCTGATCTTTGATGAACCTGACAAAAGCAACAGGAAAAGGTTTTCCTGTTTAATAAATGGTGTTGGGAAAACTAGCTAGCCGTATGCAGAAAACTGAAACTAAATCCCTGCCTTGCACCTTGTACAAAAATTAACTCAAGATGCGTTAAAGACTTAAACATAATACCTAAAACCATAAAAACCTTACAAGAAAACCTAGGCAATACCATTCAGGACTTAGGCATGGCAAAGACTCCATGACTAAAACACCAAAAGCAACTGCAACAGAAGCCAAAACTGACAAGTGGAATCTTATTAAACTAGAGAGCTTCTGCACAGTAAAATAAACTAGCATCACAGTGAACAAGCAAACTACAGAATGGGAGAAAATTTTTGCAACCCATCCGTCAGACAAAGTACTAATACTCAGAATCTACAAGGAACTTAAACAAATTTACAAGAAAAATACAACTCCATCAAAGAATGGACAAAGGATATGAACAGACATTTCTCAAAAGAAGACATTTGGCCAACAAACATGAAAAAAAGCTCATCATCACTGGTCATTATAGAAATGCAAATCAAAACCACAATGAGATATCATCTCATGATAGAATGGTGATTATTAAAAAGTCAGGATACAGCAGATGTCGGAGAAGATGTGGAGAAATAGGAACACTTTTACACTGTTGGTGGGAGTGTAAATTAGTTCAACCATTGTGGAACACAGTGTGGCAATTCCTCCAGGATCTAGAACCAGAAATACCATTTGACCCAGCAATCCCATTACTGGGTATATACCCAAAGGATTATATATCATTCTACTATAAAGACACATGCACATGTATGTTTATTGTAGCACTATTCAGAATAGAAAAGACTTAGAACCAACCCAAATGCCCATCAATGATAGACTGGATAAAGAAAATGTGTCATATGTACACCATGCAATACTATGCAACCATAAAAAAGGATGAGTTCATGTCTTCTGCAGGGACATGGATGAAACTGGAAACCATCATTCTCAGCAAACTAACACAGGAACAGAAAACAAAACACCACATGTTCTCACTCATAAGTGGGAGTTGAACAATGAGAACACATGGACACAGGGAGGAGAACATCACACACTGGGGTTTGTCAGGGGCTTGGGAGCTAGGGGAGGGACAGCATTAGGAGAAATACATAATGTAGATGACTGGTTGATGAGTCCAGCAAACCACCATGGCACATGTATACCTATGCAACAAACCTGCACGTTCTGCACATGTATTCCATAACTTAAAGTATAAGTAATACATATATACAATGGAATATTATTCAACCTTAAAAAGGAATCAAGTTCTGATCTAAAACATGAATGAATCTTGAAAGCATTTTGCTACGTGAAATAAGCCAGACACAAAAAGACAAATATGGTAAAATTCCACTTACATGAAGTACCTAGAATAGTCAAATTCATGGAGAGAGAAAGTAGAATGGTGGTTACCATGGGTTGGGAGGCAGTAATGGGGAGTTATTGCTTAATGGGTATACAGTTCCAGTTTGGAATGATGAAAAAGTTCTGGAGGTGGATGATGGTGATGGTTGCACAGCAATGTGAATGCTTTTAATGCCACTGAGTTGTATACTTGAAAACGTTTAAAATAGAAGTTTTATTTTCAGAATATTTCCCACAACAAAAAATGTTTTTAAAAAGTCATTCAGTGAGAGTGTTTGTGATGTATGTTTTGATTTCATTTACAAAAATCCTTTTCTTTAATCATGCTGGTTTCTCTGCATACATTGCTACAAAGCATTAATAGTCCTTTGCTTCATGTCCAGGAGGGCCACTCTGCTAAGCTGAACGTCCAGGGACCATATGGTTTCAGGATTTTGACCTGACAATCAGCTTTTCCTGGGCGTGCATTTTGAGGAGGTGGGGGTGCTATGGGTTCCTAGTCATTTACCCTGTCCATGATCTATCTGCCTTCCTGGAAGAAAGAAAGGTTGGAAGATGCTGACAATGACTGCAAAGATTGCCCAGGCATTTTGGGTAGTGAATGGCTCATTTACAAAATGAAAAAGAAAAAAAAAAACTTTGATGAGCAAGGTATAGATGAGTCAGAAGCATAAGAAATAAATACATCTGAAATCTAGGTAGTTTTTTTTTTTTTTTTTTTTTTTTTTTTTTTTTTTTTTTGAGATGGAGTCTTGCTCTGTCACCCAGGCTGGAGTGCTGTGGCATGATCTTGGCTCACTGCAGGCTCCACCTCCCAGGTTCAAGCCATTCTTGGGCCTCAGCCTCCTGAGTAGCTGGGATTACAGGCATGTGCTATCATGCCTGGCTAATTTTTGGAGTTTTAGTAGAGATGGGGTTTCACCATGTTGGCCAGGCTAGTCTCAAACTCCTGATCTCAAGTGATCCGCTAACCTCAGCTTCCCAAAGTGCTGGGATTACAGGCATGAGCCACCATGCCTGGCCTAAAATCTGGGTAGGTTTAAAAATGAAGGCGAAATGGCGCTTAGCAAAGTTATTTGTGGTCTGTCAAACTCAGATCGAGAACAATAGAAAAATTGTTCCAGATGTTCAGTGGAACTTGGGACAGAGCCAGATCCACCCAACTCTGCAGTCTCTCTGAGAAAGAAAGAGGGAAAGGAAAAGAAAGGAGGGAGAAACGGAAATGCAAGGGGCGGGGGGTTGCTTCTGGTGTGTATATTTAACTGTGAAGCTAAATACACATGTTGGAAGACACCAAGTTCACTAAGCCTGGTAGATGAATGCCAGGGCAACCCGAGTTTCTGAATTTAAAATTACAGGATCTAGGTTTAAATTAGCTCCGGTATTGAATACTGGGGAATTTTTTCTACCATGGGAATTCAGAGTTAGAAAGATTCCTGTAGGATGTATTGGATTCTTCCTCTTTAATTGCCCTTAAAAAAAATGCAGCTCTTTATATTTGAGCATTGTTTTCTGAATTGAAAATCTTGTCATGTTAATTTACTTATAAGCTAACAGAGGCTGAAAATGCGTTTTTTAAAAAACTGATAAGCACAGTGTTCAACTTGCTGCTGAGTGCTGGAGTTCACATTGAGAATGCTGTGGTTGAGTTTCTGGTGGTGTCAGTAGTCGCTGTGAGATTGGGCTAAATCAGCCCCCTCCACTGTCCTATAGAACAAGTCCAGAAATAAACCACACAGATAAGTTTAAATTGTAAAACACAAGATGCTACCCCCAAGGAGTACAGAAAACCCCATCAGCTCTCCGACGCTAAGGTTGATCATAAATGCCAAATCAACTGGATAATTTATTTGGTACACATTTTTTGAGTGTTCACTATATGCTGTCTTTGTGCTAGGTGTTAGTAAAAGAATACCTTTAAAAATTCACAGTCTAGGCTGGGCGCGGTGGCTCACGCCTATAATCCCAGCACTTTGGGAGGCCGAGGCGGGTGGATCACGAGGTCAAGAAATCAAGACGATCCTGGTCAACATGGTGAAACCCCGTCTCTACTAAAAATACAAAAATTAGCTGGGCATGGTGGTGCATGCCTGTAGTCCCAGCTACTCAGGATGCTGTGAGGCAGGAGAATTACTTGAATCCAGGAGGCGGAGGTTGCGGTGAGCCGAGATTGCGCCATTGCACTCCAGCCTGGGTAGCAAGAGCGAAACTCCATCTCAAAAAAAAAAAAAAAAAAAAAAAAAAAAAATTCACAGTCTAATGAGGGCCAGCAGACTATAAACAATCAACCATAATGCAATTTCTTAAGTGTTATAAGAGAAGCCATGGCAGTCCAGAGAAGAGCGTCAAAGCCCAGGCAGATGGGGAGATCTGGGGTGGGATGATGCCCACAGATAGGGGCAGCCAGGCTTGGGGAGTCAGAGCTCGTGCAAAGCGAGAAAGACATTCTCCCAGAAGGGCAGCCTGGTATGAAATGTCAGAGCCCCTCTGAAGTGAGGAGAGTGTCTATTCAATGGCAGAACAAAAACGTGAAGAAGAAAACAGTTTATTTAAAAAAAAAAACCAACAGATAAACTCAGGATTGTACATACTGATCAAGTTCATTTGTTTACTCAACAAAAATGTATGGGGCAGGTGCCAAGTTCCAAGTCCTGGAACAGGGGGTGCAGAGGTGAGTAAGGTGTCACAGTTTCCATCTCCATGGGGTGTCAGGCCTGCTGAGGAGATGCTCTGCCTAGAACTGAGGAAGAAAGAAACTAATGTCCTTTGCAAAAATTTAGATCTCACAATAGATATGGGCCACAAATAAAAACAATGAAAATGATACCCAAATTCATATTGCAAGTGTGAGTGCAGTGGAGCAGCCCCTTACCCCAAAGGGAGCACAAACAGGTCAAGTTTAGAAACACTTGTCTACATTTACCAACATTTAGTCAATTTCTTTGTTCCTCAATTGTTCTACTATTTCACTATTTCAGATTCATCTTTTTTCCTGCTGAAAGTATATGCTTTCATTGTCTTGTCAGCATGCATCTGTGGTTTTGCCCGCACTTAGGTAATAGTTTAGCTAGGATAGAATTGTAGTCGGAGAGTTACTTTCCATCAGTATTCGGAAACTATTTCTTTGTCTTTGGTCATCTATAGTTGCTTCTAAGAAGCCTACTTCCAAAAGAATAGCCATCACATTGATAGTAATCTTCCTTTTATCTCTGGTAGCATAGCTTTTAAGATACTCTCTTTGTATTTAATGTACTCTGTTTCATCGCATTGCAACAAGATGTGCATTTGTTTTTACTTCATCTATTTGAGATTTAAAGTTCTCCTTCAATCTAAGAACTCATGTTCTTTAATTTCTTATCTCTTTAAATATTATTCTTCCCTATTCTCTCTTGCATTCTCCTTCTGGAAAATATATTGGTTCTTCTAATTATTTTGTTCAAATCTCTTAATTTTCTTTCATATTTTTCATCTCTTCATCTCTCTGTGCAATTTCTGGGTGATTACATCAGCTTTATCTTTCTATCTATTAATTATTTCTTCCCCTAGATCAACTTGTCCATTGAGATTTTTGAAATATATTTTCACTGAGATGTAATTTACATATCATAAAATTCACCCAAATGTTGGTGAATTTCAATGATTTGCAATATATTTACAAGGTTGCATAATCATCACTACTAATTGTAGAACATTTTCATCACCCCCAAAAAGAAACCTTGTACCCATTAATAGTCACTCCCTTTTTGCTCCTCCTCCATCCTTTGGCAACCACTAGTCTACTTTCCAGCTCTACAAATGTGCCTTTTCTTGACATTTCATTAAAAGGAAATAATACAATATGTGGCCTTTTGTGTCTGACCTCTTTCACTTGGCATAATGTTTTCTGGGTTCATCCATGGTGTAGCATGTGTTAGTACTTTGTTCCTTTTTATGGCCAAATAATATTCCACTGTATGAACAGACCACATTTTATTTATTAACTTGTCAGTTGATGGTATTTTGGTTGTTTATACTTTTTGGCTATTATGAATAATGATGCCATGAACATTTGTGCACAAGTCTTTGTGTGAACATATATTTTCAGTTCTCTTGGGTATATATCCAGGAGTGGAATTGATGGGTCATATGGTAACTCCGTATTAAACTTTGCAAGGAATTGCCAAACTGTTTTTCATTTTCCATTCCCACCAGCAGTATAAAAGTGTTCCAGTTTCTCCACATCTTTGCCATCTATTATCCATCTTCTTTGTTATAGCCATCCTATAAAGCATGAAGTGGTAGCTCATTGTGGTTTTGATTTGCATTTCCTTAATAACTGAAAGATGTTGAGTATATTTTCATGTGCTTTTAAAATTGGCTATGTGTATACCTTCTTTGGAGAAACATCTGTTCAAATCTTTTGCCCACTTTTAAAGTGGATTATTTGTCATTTGATTGCTGAGTTATAAGAATTATTTGTAAATTCTGGATAAAAGTCCCCTATTTGATATATAATTTGCAAAAACATTCTCTCATTCTGGAGTTGTCTTCTCAGGTTCTTGATGGTGTTCTTTGAAACACAATAGCTTTTAATTTTGATAGAGTCAAATTAATCTATTTTTTCTCAAGTTACTTGTGTTTTGGGTGTTATATCTAATAACTCTGCCTAATCCAAGGTCATGAAGGTTTACATTCATGTTTTCTGTTGGAGTTTATAATTTTATCTCTTAAATTCATTAGGAATAATTTTTGTCTATCACATAAGAGCCCAAATTTATTCTTTACATGTGGATGTCAAGTTGTCCCAGCACCATTTGTTGACAAGACTATTCTTTTCCTCTTTGAATTATCTTAGCACATTTGTCTAAAATCAATTGACCAAAATGTAAGGGTTTATTTCTCAACTCTTAATTATATTTCACTGAGCCGTGCCTGTCCTTCTGCCAATACTGCACTGTCTTGATTACTGTAGCTTTGTAGTAAGTTTTGAAATGAAGAACTACAAGTCTTCCAACTGGCAACATGAGTGGGCTCTTCACTCTCTCCTTACTGGGGAAGCCAAGCAAAGGCACAGAGATCCCTCCTGGCAGAGCTCTCCCCTAAAGACTTCCTTCCTGGAATATAATAAAAACAAAAGTCACTGAATTAGGCCAGCCCTCTTAACTTTGTCTCATTCAATCCTAACAACCCTGTGAGGTAGGTATTATTTTTATTATTTCCATTTTACAGATAAAGAAATGGAATAAGACCGATATGTTCCAGTTGCTCTTCCAGACTCACGCTCCAGCCTTACCCACGTACTCTGCTATTGGGGGCTGACCAGTGTGTCATTGCCCCCATGATTTTAGACCCTCTGGCTTCTAGTTGGATTGAGCAGGAGAGATTTTGCTGGAGATGAGAGAGTGGGAGGTGTTTGAGGTCAGGCTTTTATTCCGTGGCACTCTCTCAGTGAGGGTGCCCCTGGCTGGCTTTGACCCCTCCAGAAGGCTACAACTTCTCCCAAAGCAGCTTGCTCTAAAGGATTCTTTCTTTTTGGGTTCTGGTGACCTCACCCGCCCTGGGCCTTTCCATGCAGAAAGGTGACCACAGCTCCTGAGAACTGTGGCTTCCCTTTCCAGTGGGCTGATGGGTCTTAGAGCTCTAAAACTATTGCTACCACTTTATCTTATTTGTACTGTGTATTTCAGGTTGTCTACTACATCAAAACAGTATGCACTCTCCACCTTAGGGCCTTTCAAAAATTAACGCTTTTGCTGTATTTAGAAAAAAGCCTCAGACCTACTGAAAAGTTGCAAGAATATTTCACTGGACTCCAACATGTCTTTCAGAATTGAATCCTTTCTGGGTGTCGTGGGTTCAGCAGGCTCGGAAAGATGCACTCTTGAGGAGGAACTGAGGGAAGATATACCTGATGTGCCAATTTCTAGAAGCACTTACTCCGAGGTCCTTTGCCAATCCATTTAATATTAATGGTAGTAGTAGGTGGAGCAACCCATAAGAATGAAGCTTGGGCAAACATAATGGAACTTGCAGATGCAAAGTGCAAGCCCATAGAGCTTTATGTTAGACTCTGCCTTGTAAGGCCGACTGGACTCTGCCAAATTTGGAAAACCATTTAGAGCCTTTGAAAGCAAACAGAGAAAGAGGCAAAGTCATAAGTTAAATGTCAAGAACCTAGAAATGTAGCTTCTAGCAGATGAGCCCATTAGCAATACTACTGAGACTTGCAGGTTTTAGGAAGCTTGTGAGTGATTATGAAATTATCTGGACAGGATCCAAGTATCTGTTTGGTGATATGCTTTGTGGAGAAGGGGAGGCAATACCAATGCAGAGCTTGAAAATTATTGCCTTTGTCCTATTTGTACTCCATATTTCAGTATAAGTAGTACATCAAAACAGCATGTACACTCCACCTAGGGCCTTTTAAAATAAATTAACTCTTTTGCTGTATTTAGAAAAAAAAAAGCTCAGACCTACTGAAAAGTTGCAAGAATATTTCACTGGATTCCAATATGTCTTTCACGTGGAGCCACCTATTGCTTACATTTTGCTCTGTGTGTGTGTGTGTGTGTGTGTGTGTGTGTGTGTGCGTGTGTGTATACATGGATGCATGCATTCTCTCTCTCTCTGTCTCTCTTTCAATATATAAGGTTGAGCCACATAAAATATGCCCATTATTATTCCTATTATATATATATATTTTACTATGTATACTTATTAATTTTTTTGTATTTATCATTATTATTCATACTTGTTCCCTCTTTTATTTTTACTGAACATTTGAGAGTAAATTGTAGAGACCAAGACCTCAAGTCTCTAATACTTTATGTGTATCTCCTAGAACAAAGGGTAGTATCTTAACCACAATTCAAGGACAAAATTTAAGAAATTTAACATTTCTCCAACACTTTTATTTCACATATAGCCCATATTGAGATTTTGCTAATTGCCTCAATATTATCCTTTACAGCAACATTTCTTTTCTCTAGTCCAGGATCCAACTTAGCATCACACGCAGCACTCTGATATCAAGCTTAGAGCCTTTCTTTTAGTACATAGATTATGTGGTACTTAGAGTGGACTTGGGTCTTAGCTTGCTGGTTCTGGTTGGCAGGGGAGCAGTTAGTTCCTGCCAGAGAAAATGCTTCCAATGTGCCTGAGATGAGACATACTCTGTGACTGGGAACTTAGAAAACTCCAAAGGTTTTGGCTGACTCTGGAGAAGCCTTAGAGAGGCCAACCTAGAAACACTGGGAAGGAAGATTCTTGCTCTGGGTCCCCATCGGCAACCCTGTAATTTGCATTTTCCGCCCCCTGGGTGGGGTGAGCTCTTAGTGGCGTTTCAGGGGCTTTTTCCAGGCCTACACATTTCTGCTCTGGGGAATCTTTGTCCTCAGTCTGTATTCCTCTGCCTCTGAAATCAGCAAGATATAAGGCCCAGCCCTCCTTTACCGGGACAACCAGCCAACAGTGTGTTATTAGTCCCTAGCTCTGAAATGGGACAATAAAGTTTATCTTGGTAGTTTGTTAGGATTCAAGGTAGTGCTCATAAAATCTTGGAACAGACAGGCTCTCAGAAAAACAGAAAAATATTATTTCTTCTTTTTCTTGTAAATAAAAGTATTTGTTTCTTTTCTCTTAAAATAAAATTTTCTTTTTTCTTAAAAAATGAAGTGGAAGAGTTAACTCATCTGACCTTATGTTTGTATATACATATATATTCATGTAAAGATAAATACATATATCTTTGTATACATGATGCATGTATTTCTACCTATCAGTTGGTTGAATGATCTATCATTTACTTATCGGTATAATCACCTGACCCTTTCTGCGTATTATAGAGACATAGGAAGGTATTGGGGTAAGATACTGATTTTCCTATTGAAAGGACAGATGCCATTTTCACTATCTCTTCCTTTGTTTACCTTTCTTTGGTTACAGATATGAGGCCTGGAGCTGTGGCAGCCATATTGTGCCCATGAAGGGAACCATTTTCAAACCAAGGGAGAAGGCCAATCTGCTAAGAATAGCAGTACAGAAGGACAGACCCTGGGCCCACTATGGCCTTGTTGTGTGATGGAACTGATTATTACAACTACTTCCTTCAGATCTTGTTATACTGGAAAAAAATTAATTGTATTTGTGGCATCTGAAATCACATATATTTTGTCTTTGTCCTGCTTCCTGGCACATAGCTCCTGAAACCCTTAGCCTCTCTGGAGTGGTAAGTCTTTAGTATGTGAATGAGATAACTGGTGGCTGGGGGCTCTTAGATAACTTCAGGATGAAGCTGGTCACCAGAAAGACCAAGACATCATTACAGGGTTGGACCATTCTGCTCCCTCCATCCCCCAATTGCCACCTCCAGGGAGGGCTGGAAATTGAGTTAATCACCAATGACCAATGATTTAATCAATCATGCCTATGTAATGAAACTTCCATTAAAAAAAAACAAACAGTGGGGTTTGGGAAGCTTCCAGGTTCATGAATACATGGGGGTGCTAGGATGGTGGCATTCCCAGAGAGAGCATGGAAGCTCTGTGTTCTTCGCACACCTTGCCCATGGGTCGCTTCCATTTGGCTGTTCTTCATAATAAATGAGTAATGGTAAACAAGGTGTTTGCCTGAATTTTGTGAGTCATTCTAGCAAATTATCAAACCTGAGGGGGTGGTTCAGTAATCCTCAGCTTGTAGCCAAGTTGGAGAGAGTGTGGGTACCCTGAGGACCCAATACTTGTGAATGGCATCTGGAATGAGGGTAGTCTTGTGGGACTGAGCCCTTAAACCTGCAGAGTCTGATGCTAACTTTGGGTAGAGTCAGAGCTGGATTGTAGGAACACCCAGCTGATGCCCAAAGAGTTGGAGAATTGTTTGGTGTAAGGAAAAACCCACACATTTGGTGTCAGAAGTGCTGTGAGTAAAAACAGCTCAGTGTCTAATAAACCCCCTGTAAATTGGGTTTTCTATTACACAGTCTGAAAGCATTCCCAAGAGATAGAGGCATAACTTTGGGAGTTATTTCCAAGGGAAACGAAGTCTGAAATCACTGAAGTTTGCTAGTTCCATTTATATCTGGAGGTGGAGAAAAGATAACTAGTTTAGTTTAAGAGATGTTAAAATTGTCATCACTTTTTTGAGTACTTGCCATGTGCTTTAACACATGCTATCTTATTTAATCCTCAGCCCAACTCAATGAGCTCAGGTAAGGAATGGATACTTTGCCTGAGGAGAGGGTCACTGGACTAGAACCATTGAGCTCTGCTCTCTCTAGCACATTGCCCAGGGAAAGTGCATGAGGGAAGAGAGAGGGGCCAAGGCCAGCAGAAGGTGGGTATTGGCCTGAGGGTCTGTCTTTCATGTAACAGAGGAGTAGTCAGGGAGGTAGGAGGACACTCAGGAGCTCAGCAGGAACTGTGAGGTGGTCATGAGGTCTTTGATGACCTTACAGAGAAGGCCCCAGGGTGGATACTGGGGGTTGGGTGATCTGGGGGTGCTGAGGGAGGGTTTCATTACCCACCCTGGGGCTGCTCTGTAACCAGCCATTGGAATAGTTGCTCTTCAGGTGTGGTTTGAGTTTCACATTAGCTGAGTCCGTGCACCCCCTGGACACAGGAATGAAGACCTCTGCTTCTAGACGGCTGATGATGAGGAAAGAGAGAGAACGAGAGAGAAAAGGAAGAAGGGAGAGAGGTCCCCAGGAGGAAGAGGGGCTTCTGTCTGTGGGGTATGGGGACAGGAGAAAGACTGGCCTTGGTTGCTTTGTGCAGCCGAGGGGCGGTGATGGAAGCATGCACACAGGGCTCCAGATGAGGCAGGAAGGGGCACACCTGCTGAGGTCTTCCCATTTCCACAGCCAGGCAGAAACCCGGGAGGCTGGTGCTTCCTACCTCTTGCTGGGCAGTCCCTGTGTGCTGATTTATGGTAGATCATGGCGGTCTGCTCTCCTGTTCTTATTCGGGTTTCCTCTTGTTGGTTCAGCCGGAGTGTCCAGCCCCACCCCTTAAACTCCCTCTCAGCTGCCAGCATGGAGCCTGGCATGCGGTGAGCTGTCAGCCTGTTTACTGACTTCATTTGCGGAGAGTAGATTTTGGTTGAGGTCTCTGCCTGTCTTTTAATTTCTTGTTAAAGCCCGCGTTACCTGGCCCTTGTTAAGACATGTGACAGCTGCACAGGAAGCAAATGCCAACTGTTGGCATGCTCTCCCCACCCTCCTCCACAAACCTCCCTCCACAGATTGCCCAAATGGCACCAACACTTACTCTGGACACCTCCCTCGCCCTCCCCGCTCACGTCGGAGCCACTGCCAAAACCTATTAACACTTACGTCCTAAATATCACTTCTCTGCAACTCCACCCAGGCTTCTGCCCAGCCCTGGCTTTGCTCACGTGGGCCACTCTAACAGTTGCTTCTCATTGATGCTTTCTCCCTACAATTTTTCTGCATTCAGAAGCCCAAGTAGTTTTTGAAACAAAAAATTGGATCCTCTCTCCTCTGCTTAAAACCATTCTATGACCTGTTATTACCTTCCAGACTCCTGGCTGTGGCCTTGAGGACCCTTCTGGCCCTGGGTCACTGGTTCAGCCTCAGCTCACTCTTTACTGAGCTGTGCTTTCCAAGAGCCAGCTATGTCTGCTATGAGTTCCTCGAACACACCAAATGCACTCTTTTCTTTCTCTCTCTCTCTCTCTCTGTTTCTCTCTCTCTCTTTATTTTTTTTTTAAAGATAGGATCTCCTTCTGTCGCCCAGGCTGGAGTGCAGTGGCACGATCACAGCTCACTGTAGCCTCAACTTCCCAAACTCAGACAATCCTCCCACTTTAGCCTCCCAGGTAGCTGGGACTACAGGCCTGTGCAACCACACCCAGCTAGTTTTGTGTATTTTTTGTAGAGACAGGATTTCACCATGTTGCCCAGGCTGATATGTTCACTCTTTTCTTGAGGTCTTTGCTCCTGTCTAGAACGTTCTCCTCCGCCTCCCACACTCTCATCACCTCTGTGAACTCCTACTTGAATTTCACATTTTAGTTCAAATGTCATTTTCTCAGGGAAGCCTTCCCAGTCCCCACAAAGCCAAATCGAGCCCTCCAATTACTCTCTCCTGTAGAAGCTCAGAGCTTTTCCTTTTCAGCCCTTATCACAGCTATAATTCTTTGTGTACCTATTTGATTAGTGTTTGTCTCCCCATCTTAGCTGAAAATTATATGAGGACAGGGACTGGGTCTGTTTTTTTTTATTTCTAACGGAATCCCTTGTAGTAGTATGGCAAATAGTCGGTGCTCAATAAATACCTTTTGAAGAGTGAAGGCATAACTGGGTGGGTGAATGGGTGATTGATAGCCTAGGTCTCTTTTTCTGCTGGGGAAAATGCTGTACCAGTTTACATTTCTACCAGTGATATATGAGGTTCCAATTTTTCTACATCCTTGTCAACACTTGTTATTTTCTGTTTCTACACACACACACACACACACACACACACACACACATATATATGTATACTTATTTCAATCCTAATTAATGGGCATGAAGTGGTATTCCATTGTGGCTTTGATTTGCATTTTCCTGGTGACTAATAATAGTGCTTATAGGCCATTTGTATGTGCTTATAGGCTATTTGCATATCTTCTTTGAATAAATATCTCTTCAAATCCTTTGCCAACTTCTTAATTAGGTTGTTTGTCTTTTTATTGTTGAGCTGTAAGAGTTCTTTATGTATTCTGGATATTAGACATTTATCGGATGTGTTTCACAAATATTTTAAATAAATCTTTATCTTTGCTCCCTTCTGAAACTCTCCTAAAATGACAGCAAAAGAATAAAATTAGATTCATTCTGACATCAAGCACAAGAAACAAAAAGACATAGACGAGAGATTTCTAAAAATCTTTGGAAATAGCATGTGGAAGTGTGGTCTCTGACTTTGTACATAGGGGCAGTGCTGAGAAAAAATTAGACAGCTCACCCTAGAGAATTCTGGAAAAGTCTAGGGCCTTAAAACACCAAAACTGCAGAAGTTGTAAGGGAAACAAAGGGCAAAACATTAGCTTTATCTATATACACAGTGGATGAACCCTAGGTCTCACCCACCATCCACAGGAAATAAGAGATCTCTTTTCTTGAGAACATGACTCCCTTCAGACATTCCTGATTCAGAGGTGTGGAGTGCAAAGCAGGCAGTTGACAAGAAAGTCTGAGCCCTGAGCAGAGCCCTCTGTTGTTTCCTTACCTTGTTCCCAAGCATGGGCTACTGGGCACCTCTACTCCAGGCAGGAAGCCAGAAAACAGGAGGGTTCCTCTCTTAAGAACCTGTATAGCCTCAGAAGAAACTCTTCTGATCCTGGCACTGGGCTAAAGACTCGGTTTGCAGGCAGTCTGATCACTGCTGCTGATGCTGACTAGTCCCCAAGCTCTGCCTGTACTCGGAGTGAAGAGTACATACCCATAACCCAGCCCCCACAGCACTAATGAGCATATGCATTAAGTTAATCGCCTCAGAGAAAAAAGAAGATATATTTCAGCCAAAAAACACAAGGACAGAATGTTACTGAAAAGGAGCAACAGAAAATAGAAAAGCAGCCTTTCAAATTAAAAATGTAACTAAAATTTTCAAAAATTAAATAGCGGAATTAGAAGATAAAGTATAAGAACTCTCCTAGAGAACAGAAAAAAAGTCAAAAATAGGGATGAAAGAGCAGAGAAGAAAAGAAAATGAGATAATAAATTCAGAATTTCATGCAAGGAAATGAGAGACAAGAGAAGGAAAGGAACTATTAAAGAAACATTACATAAAAATTTCCAGACTTTAGGCAAAATAATCATCCAATTCAGGAAATGAAAAAAAGATCCACATCAAGGCACATCAGGGATTTAAAAAAAGATTCTAAAAGCCTCCCAGGAGGGACAAAAAATGGTTCCACATGAAGGATTGGGATACATAATGGCATTAAACTTCTCAAGAGCACAATAGGAGCCTATGACAATGGAATAATGAGTTTAAAAGAATCAGGACAAATAATTTTGAATCAAGGAACCAATATTTTTAGCCTATTAATCAAATTTGAAAGCAAATATTTTTAGATGGATACAAGCTGAAAAAATTTTCTTCTCAAGCAAGTGATGATTGGGAAGCTACTGGAGGATGTAATTAAGCATGATGGGAGAAAACAGAAAAAAAAAAAAAGAAAGAAAGAAAAGAGGAACATAATAGATCCAACAAGTCAGAGAAACAACCCAGAAGAATCATTGTGGGAAACCAGGAATGTAGTCCATACCAAGTCCAGAATAAAAGAGAAGGATGGAGAGCTATACAAGAGAGGTCACTAGGAAGTCAACAGAATTGATAGAGCATCTGACATGCTTAGCCATTTAGAAAATGTCTTTCATAGGCACTTTACAGATTCACTGAAAGGTACGGGGAAAAAAAAATAAGTGCATAAAAAATGAAGTAAATGGAAAAGACCAAGGCAATGAATAACTCCAGGAAAAACAAAAACTTGTACAACCAAGGTAAAGATGAAAGTACCTCCCTGCCTCAGCAATGGTTGATACTTACATAGTCATAAATAATGTAACCACTGACTACTTGTTTAATTCCTGAAATAGCATATTAGAAAAACAGGTAAAATGGTAGAGTGGTGGTGAGGCAGTGGGGGCAGTGATCTGCAAGAGGGCTAAAGTCTCATATAACCGAATAGATCATTTCTAACACTTATAAATCAAGAAACTGCAGCATAAGCATGTTAGAAATAGAAAGATGAGTACTCAGGACAAACACTGAACTAAGTGATTGTCTCTGGGGAGTGGATGTGGGGGTTGGGAATGGTGAGGCAAAAAACAAATAATTTTTATTTCTAGACTTGTAGCATTGTTTTACTTAAAAAATAATTTGAAAATCAATCACAAACCATAAGGAGGCTCCTTCTGAAATGTGTGCTGTGAGACCAAGAATCTAAAGTTTCCATTTCATTTATCTGTGAGGAATGTGACAGTGACATTCATATTCTCACAGGATGTTAATAACTCAGGGCTCAGTAAGTTCCCACGTTGTCTTCTCTTCCAATACACACACACTGCATTTATGAAAACCTTTGTGCTTTAGAGAAAAAAGGAGAAAACAAGTGTGTGGAACTCCAAAATCACAGCCCAAAGCACATATTTATTTGTATCACAGACAAATCCTCAGATTTGGTTGGAGAAACTTAAAATCATTAGTGTCTACATTAGTGTCAAATGTGTTATCCGCAGTGTTTTCCAGTGGAGTAGCACATGTTTCAGAAATAAGTGGGAGACCAAAAGGAGGGAGCCAGAAAGCCAGGAAGTGTGACTCAGACATTTGCTTTTAACTTTAATTAGTCAGCCCTGCCAATTTACTTCTCGGAAGGGGAAGCTCATCTCCTACCCTCTTTCTTCGTAAGCAATTTCATGTTCGTCTCACCCAAGAAGTGAGCCACTTCATTGCCGTTGTATGTCTGATGAGACCTGCCCACTTGGTACTGCTCGTCAACATCTGAGCTGCACATCAGTCAGCAAAAATATATCGATCACTGTCTTTCTTTATCCTCACACCCTTTCACAGGACTCCCTAATGCTAGTGGATTTCTCGAAGCTAATCCAAGTCCCAGAAGGTTGCTAAAAGAAATGATGGTGTGTATATTGGCTCAGAAACAAAATTGCAAAGTGCCTTCCAGTTGGTAGACTTGCAGAGAAGATGCACGGAAGTGCAGACCGAATTTGATTCAATAAACATTTATTGGGTGCTGACTACATGCTATTCTGCTGGGTTATGGAAATAACTGAGACCTGAAACTGGCCCTCAGTTACCCCAATATTGGATCATAACTCTTTTCCTTTTTTCTGTCCCATGTACTGAGGGAGCCCCACACGTCTTCTGGGCAGGAGGAAAAATGAAGGGAATGGGCCAGTCTCTCTAGCTTGGGGTTTCTTCTGTTAATCTGAGAGAAGGGAGATAGAGTCTGACAGAAGCCAGTGGAGTGTGTGTTTGTGTATGTGTGTGTATGTGCGCTCCTGTGTGTGTCAAATGGGTATTTATCCTTTTAAATACTCCTTTGCTAGTTTTCTGTATCCTAGATACAAAATGCCCTTTGATGGTATTTTAAACAATGCCTTTAGAAAGAATTCCAGTCTGAGACCCCAAATCATATAGACTCAGAGGATTTGTTTAGCTAACTTTCCTTGTTAAGGGGACCAAGCTTTCAGAGTATTCCATGTAGCTGTTCCCCCATTTTCAATTCCAACTACTCAAACCCTCTCAACTTCTGCATTTTTCTCTGTAAGCCCCTTCCTCTCCCCATCCTCCAGATCATGCCATCCTCCCAAGCCCAATACAAAGAAGTTCCAGCAGCAGCCGCCAGCTGTTGCGCAGGTATATTTCAATTGGATGTCAGTGGTGTTTCTTCTGTCCAGTCCTTTTTCTGGGTCTTGGGTATAAGGAGGGGGGATCCTCACTGGATGGCTGCAACTCGTACATGGTCACCCAGATCTTTTATGGCCCTCAGGACCTTATGCACCCAGCAGTTGCCGTAGTATGACTTTGCTCCCTTCTCAAAGGTAAAAAGCATTTGAAACATGGAGGAGATTGAAGATTCTCCAACTGGGGTTTCCAATTTCTTGAAAGGGTATTGGAGGTGAAGTATCAATTTCCAGAACGTTAAAATATAAATATTTTGAATTTGGTCATCTAAGCTATTAACAGTATATCACTCATGGTCCAATCAGGAAAATAGAAAACTATCTAGGTATATTAAACAGAGAGAATTTAGTCAGAAAATTGAATATAAAGGCCCTGGAAGGACTGGAGGAGCAATAAGGAGAAGGAGTGCTACCCAAAGATCAGTATGGGCTCTACCCATGAGCCCACATCTGCTGCTGTGCTGGGAAGATGCTGACGCAGAAGATTATTCTTAGACCAAGCCTGGAACTGTGGAAAAGGGCTGCCTTGGCTCCACTGCCGATTCTGGAATCCTATTGCCACCATAGCACCACCAGTTACTGTCACAGCATGGGAGCCAGAAGCAGATGGCTTCTCTTCTCCTCTCATTGATCTTCAGCCAATGTCTCCATTGGCCGAGCCTAACAGAGAGCCTGCCAGCAGGGATTCTGGGAATATAGTTTACAGTCTTCCAACCCTGGACTTAACAGCATATAGAAGGGTAGGGCTGAAAGACAACAGGAAATGACCCTTACAGGGAAACACCCATCTTATATTTTGATCTGTTGCTTAGCACAGATCGTCTGATATTGAGGAAGCTTGATGCTAAGGCATTGGGATCTGCACTGGAAAAGCTCCTCTCATTGCAGCAACTAACCATGATATGACAGTATCATCCTTCAGGGCAGCTGGAATCTTGGGCCCTAATGCCCAGAGGGACTCAGCTCTTCTGCTGGAAGACACATACAAGTTTTCTGTGTGCCTTAGTCAATCTGGGCTGCTATAGTAGAATACTAAAGCTGAGTGGCTTATAAACAATAGAAATTTATTTCTCACGGTCCTGGAGGCTGGAAATCTGAGATCAGGATGCCAATATGGCCAGTTCTGGTGAAGGCCTTCTTCTGGATTGCAGACTGCAACTTCTTGTATTTTCACATGGTGGAAAGAAGTGTGAGAGTTCTTCTGGATCTTCTTCATAAGGGCACTAATCCCATTCAGGAGGGCTCCACCCTTATGACTAATCACCTCCCAAAGGCCCTGTCTCCTAATACCATCAACTTTGGGGTTAGGATTTCAACACAGAAAGTTTGGGGAAATGCAAACATTCAACCCGTAACACTACATGTTTATGAAAGGTGGCTCTGAAGCCAATTTTGTACAGTTCCATTAAAAAAAGACAAAATGAAAACATATTTTTTCTCTTAACAATTTCTTTAGAAAACTATAAAAATATGATCTTATATAAAACATTGGCTCTTTGTGTGACAGAAAGAGAGAATGTTTGGCAAGACAAGACACCATAGGCTTTGTTACCCCAAATCAGTGCCCAACCTATGAGGGATTGTATTTCAAAAATAGCTCTCTTTTCTGAGAGTCAGATGAATTATAGAAACACAGAAACACCATCCAAAATGTTTTTTATTTAAAAGTACATATTAGAGTTGTTTTGTCATTTTAAGTTATTTATGTTTACCACTGGGAAATGTTGAAAAGCATAAAGGAAAAATTTATTATAAACATTTTGGTGTATATATCCCTCTAGTCTTTTCTGACATACAGAGAAAAAAAAACTATAGTTTTACTTTTATAGCTTAAAAATTAAAATGAATTATGTATAAATTATTTAAAAATTTTTTTCCTACTTGACAACATGCCCTTAAATCGACTTTCATGATATAATTTTTTAATAGCTCCTTGTATCAAAAGAGTTGTACTGGGCTGAGCATGGTAGCTCATGCTTATAATCTCAGCACTTTGGGAGGCTGAGGCAGGAGGATCACTTGAGGTCAGGAGTTGGAGAGCAGCCTGGCCAAAATAGCAAAACCCTGTCTCTACTAAAAATACAAAAATTAGCCAGACATGCTGGTGCATGCCTGTAGTCCCAGCTAGCAGGAACGTGAGGCTTCAGAATTGCTTAAACTTGGAAGGTAGAGGTTGCACTGAGCCAAGATTGCACCACTGTACTCCAGCCTGGGCAACAGCAAGACTCTGTCTCAACAACAACAACAACAACAAAAGAGAGAGTTGTACCATAAGTTAACCAGCTTTATAGGTTGAATATTTAAAGTATTTCCTGGTTTTTACTAATGCTATGATGAACATGAACAAATATTTTTGCAGGACTTTTTTTTTTTTTTTTTTTTAATTTAAGACGGAGTTTTGCTCTTATTGCCCAGGCTGGAGTGCAATGATATGATCTCGGCTCACTGCAACCTCTGCCCCCTAGGTTCAAGTGATTCTCCTGTCTCAGCCTCCTGAGTAGCTGGGATTACAGGCATGCACCACCACGCCCAGCTAATTTTCCATATTTAGTAGAGACGGGATTTCTCCATGTTGGTCAGGCTGGTCTCAAACTCCCAACCTCAGGTGATCCACCTGCCTCGGCCTCCCAAAGTGCTGGGATCACAGGTGTGAGCTACTGTGCCTGGCCAGGACTTTTATTATTTCCGTAAGATGGTGGAATAATCCAGAGAGAATTACTGAGTCAAAGAGTATGAATGATTTTAAGGCTTTTTATGCACGGTGTCCAATATCATTCAGATACATTGAGCCAATTTCTACTCCTACAAGGCTGTGCACCAAAGTGATTGCTTCTCCAAATCTCACTGATGCTAGGTTCTGTCATTTAAAAAAAAAACAAAATAAACAGACAATAACAACAGAATACTCACAAAGGCCGTGTAAAGGCATGGCTTCACTTGTACAAACAGAATCTTGAAAAGTTAAGTGCCATATTTCACTAATTCTAAGATACACTCTTTCTTCATATTTGAACATCTCTGATATCAGCGGGGTTGAGCACATGTTTTTGTTTATGCTCATTGTCCATGTGTTCTACTTTGGATGGAAAAATAGCACATTTCTTCCTCAAGTGTTCTAGTTTGGATGAAAAATGACATGATTGCACTAGAAATCCACTAATCACAGTGTGGCTGATTCTGACTTTGGACAGAACTGGGCACTGTAAGAGCCCTTTGGAGGGGATCCTAACCCCCTTCTAGAAAGCCAGGTATAGCTAAGTGGAGACTGAAGGATGAGAAGGGGTTCATCTGGTGGAGATTGTGGTAAGAAGAAATGTCAGGTTTAGCAGAGGACCTCACCTAGGCAAGGGCTTGAAGGTAGCTGGGATACTCATGTGCACCAAAGTGACTGCTTCTCCAAACAGATAGAGCTATGCATTGGGAGTAGCTACATTAGGGGAGTGCAGTAGTTTTTGTCCATGGATCTACCTTTATGAGCTGATAGCCTCTGTAGATCTGTGTTTGGAATGCGTGATTGCCGACTGACCAGAACTGAGCTATTCATATATACAGTACAAGACAAAGAGGAGACTTTGCAATAGACTGGTGAGCCTAGATGGCCAAGAAGAAGAGTAAAGCTCGATAGATCAGAAAAGAGAACCAAATTAGAAATTCAGGGCTGGCTGGGTGCTGTGGCTCAGGCCTGTAATTAGCACTTTGGGAGGTCAAGACAGGGGGATCACTTGAGGCCAGGAGTTTGAGATCAGCTTGGGAAATATAGTGAGACTCTGAATCTACTATTCAAAAAAAATTGCTGGATGTGGTTTTGCATGCCCGTAGCCCCAGATAATTGGAATACTAAGGCTGGAGGATCACTTGAGCTGGGAGTTTGGGGTTGCAGTGATTGCACCACTGTACTCCAGCGTGGGCAATGGAGTGAGACTATGTCTCAAAAAGAAAAAAAAAAAAAAAGAAGAAAAAAAATTCAGGACTGAGGTTTGTGCTAGGGCACATTTAGTCACTGTGCAACTCATGTGGCTATGAAAGTAGACAGATACTTGTGGCATCCTAGAGCTGCTGAAGAAGGAACCAAATAGCTGTCTAGCCCATTTTCCCAGACAGCTCCCACCTCTTTGAAGGTCATAGACCTAAATCCAGCATCCCCTGGAAGTAATTTTTAATTCTTGGGTCAATCTCATTTAAGAAAAATAATGGAGATATTTATTGACCCCAGAGGCTTTCTACTTGTTTGGTTTTTTAGAGTATCTGTATTAGTCCATTTTTATACTGCTAGAAAGAACTACCTGAGACTGGGTAATTCATGAAGAAAAGAGGTTTAATGGACTCACAGTTCCACAGGTGTACAGGAGGCATGGCTGGGGATGCCTCAGGAAACTTACAATCATGGCAAAAGGGTGAAGGGGAAGCAAGCATGTCTTCACAAGGTGGCAGGAGAGAGGGGGGAGAGACAGAGAGAGAGAGAGAGAGAGAGAGAGAGAGAGAGAGAGAAGGAGAGGGAGAGGGAGAGGGAGAAGGGGGAAGTGCTACACACTGTTAAACAACCAGGTCTTTGGAAACTCACTGACTAACATGACAATAGCAAGGGGAAATCCTCCCCCATAAGCCAATCACCTCCCAACAGGTCCCTCACCCAACATCGGGAATTACAATTTGACATGAGATTTGAGTGGGAACACAGAGCCAAATCACATCAGTATCTTTCATGGAGCAGGGTCATGTCTCCAAGGAGTGCCTGTCTCTCTTCAACTCATTAAAAGTCCAGTGTTGCTTCTGGGGCCACCACTGACTAATAGCTGGAGTAAGTAACTTGAACTTTTTTCCACTGGTAAAATGGCTGAAAGCAGAAATATATCCACTTCACTGGCAAGTAACTGTAAGAGGTTACTCAGGGCCATATAAAGTCAGTCTTTCCTGCCATTTGCTTTTGGGCTGTGTCTATACCATGGTGAAGGAGAAACGCCAAGGATTTTTTTGTGCTCCTATTCACTGCATCACCCCATACTACACCAGATGTGGATAGAGCTCCTGAATAGGAAGTCTGGCTCTGCCACTGACCAGCTGCATGCCTGGAAGAAGTCTTGAAACTCTTTCAAATCTGTTTCTTCACCGGGTTTGGTGGCTCATGCCTGTAATCCCAGCACTTTGGGACGCTGGGACAGGTGGATCACGAGGTCAGGAGATGGAGACCATCCTGGCTAACATGGTGAAACCCTGTCTCTACTAAATACAAAAAATTAGTCAGGCATGGTGGCGTGTGCCTATAGTCCCAGCTACTCAGGAGGTTGAGGCAGGGGAATCACCTAAACCCAGGAGGCACTTTGTAGTGAGCTGAGATCACGCCACTGCACTGCAGTCTGGTGACAGAGTGAGACTCCATCTCAAAAAAAAAAAAAAAAAAAATCTGTTTCCTCATCAGTAAAAGAGGAGTAATAGTACCATGGCAGACACTGCTCCCCATCTACAGCCATTCTCCCTTCATTCTTATCAACAAGACCCTGACCTTGTTTGGAGAGGCAATGGCTCCAGTTAAGGAGCTCCAGTCCCTGGGCTACTTTGCTGCCAGTGGTGATCGCATGATCAGCCCCTGCCAATGGGACATGACCAGAAGCTTGCTGATGTGGCTTCTTATAAATAGAGACAAATCCAACTGGCACAGGTCTTTTACTCTGTGCCCTTCTCTTTCTTCTCACCTGGAGCACAAATGCTGTTCTTGGGGGAGAGCATTCATCTTTCAACAAGGAGGTTGGGAGCCACCTGCTCAGGGATGGTGGTGCACAGTCTTGGGTTCCTGATGATCCTAAGCAGCTGTACCAGCTCTGGGCTGCTAAATGTCTAGAACTTTTCATTACACGAGAAAAAGAAAACCCCTATTTTGATTAAATCACTCTACTTGGGTTTTTCTCCGTTGTGGGTGCAACGGAAACAAAGTGGCTATGAGGATGAAATGAGACAAGGATAGAGATTGCCCATTTCACGGTCAAGGTGACTACCCGCAGGGAGATGCTCTAGTTTGCAACCTCTGAGAGGTTGGCGGATAAATGGCACAGATTTCACTGGAACCCAAAGGGCAAATCATTTCCAGCTCAGAATGAAATGTGTATCCAGAAATCCTGAGCTCCTGTGCTCTGGCTCTACCAGCCTCTGCCTTCCTCTCCCTGCTTTCTACTGGTGGCTTTGGCCCTGTGTGAAATAACGTGAAGGTTCTGCAAAAACAGTAAGGCTCAGTCAAATGGAGGATTTGCAAAGAGTGTGAATCAGGTTGGAGTTGGTTTGTGGGTCACATAAGGCTAAGTTAAAGAGTGGACCACCAGGGCAACTGGTTAGTTGTCCCATCAGGAAGGAACGTGCCTCAGAAAATGTGCTGCCCCTTAACCCAGGTTTCCAAACATGACATCTGGTGTGACTGGTAAAATGTAAATTGGGCTTGCTTTGGGGCAGGAGTTGGGGAGAAAGCTTGAGTTGTTTTCAAGCTGAAATGAAGTATCCTCCCTCCCTCAACTCTGTTGAGGTTTGTTACAACTGACAAAAAGTAGTTGGCCCCATTCCTGCCAGGGAAGGCAGGACCTTGAGAAGAAATACACTGCCCAAACTGGCACACTCCATTGAGTATTTTTGTCATTTACTTGTGCGAGGTGGAATGTTAGCGTTGGGACCACCTACCGCAAGTCTAGCCAGCTGCTCTGGGTGAATTTAGTAGCTATTGTGGCTGAAATTTTGAAACAGAAAAATGTATAATGGCAGGAGTTTTTATTATCTAAATATTCAAACCATGTCAAATGCTGCCCAGTTTTTCTGGTCCAGAAAATTGCATATAACCAATGTGAATAGTTACTTTAATTTTCAACACAGAAAAAGATATGTTTATTAATAGAAAATTGGTTGATCAGCGCCTCTACAAACTGAATGTTGAATAGATATTTTTTAAATATTATTTGAAGGAGTGCCAAAGTAGTAGCTTACGTGGCTCGTGAGAACGTAGTGGGGAGAACCGATAACAGCTGAGGGGAACCAGGCTTCGGAGGAGCACTGCACTGTTAGACGCGCTTTATATCAGTTAACTAATTTAAACCGCAAAACAATCTGTGAGCTACAATTATTTTTCATATTTTACAGATGAGTTACACAGCTAATAATAAAACTTGCTTTTTCACATTTAAACATAATCTTTAATGGGAAGTTCACAGAAGCAAACCTAAAAATGCCTGCCCGTGGCCCAGTTAACAAATGTTTTCGCCATCTCCATTTTATTTGTATTTATTTTCATCCCTTTAACCTAGAGTATATTTCTTCTGCTTTAACATAGCTCACAAGCAGCATCGGGGAGAGAAAATAACTCTTTGGTCAGGGAGAAAATGAGGTGGAAAGCAGGAGTAAATTTTCTCAGCTCTTAGGGGATTAATTGTCATGGATATTTAATTTAGGATTAATAATTGTTTTAACCAAGCCATTTAAAAATGTGCCAAACCAGCAAGGAAGAGGGAAAATGAATTCGTGATCTGAAATTTGGGGAATAATGCTTTTTCTCATTAGCAAACAGCTTTTTGTAATGTGAATACATCTAATGAGGGTCAATTATACGTTTTATTAAATTTTACAAAACCAGCATTATGGATCCCCCTCTGCTCCCCAGTCTCCTGCTTCGCCTCCTGAATTTGTATTCAAATTGCTTAGGATTTGGATTTCTTCTGTTGGATTATGGGTGCAATTTATTCCACATCTTTATTTCCCACTAACCTTTTACTTTGGAGAGCTCTTGGATATGATTATCTGGAAAATCGTGGCCCAAACCAAATCGCTGAGGTAGGTAATATGGTTTGGAGGAACAAGGCCTTGGGGTTGTCTGTGAGTAGGGAGTAAAATTAAAGAAAGATGGCAAGAGGAAGAGTGAGGGAGGTTGAGTGTTTTCAGCAGCCTCCACTGCTTTATCCTTTCAGCTAACAGACTCTGAGCACGGGCTGTGTGCTGAAGGCAAGGGACGCAGGCCCTGCCCTTCAGAAACTCACAGTCATTTAAAGGGAGGCTCAGTTCCTTCCATGAAGGAAGGTTAGGTAGCGATTGTGTGGTTTGAGTAATCCATGCAGAGCCTCTGCCCGATAGGTAAATTGGAGAATCCATTAAAGGTCATCAGCAGTGACATGACAACCATACAGTTTTGCCTTTGTCTTCTGGATGATCTGGGTAACTCCCAATGTTTCCTTTAGTAGGGGTACTTGACTTTGTAAAACTCAAGTCCTGCTTTACCAGAAGCTTCCACTACTACAAACTTGGCTGTGGGAAATTTTGAGTCTCACTTTTGCCACATTTGGTCCTCAGAATCTGTGAGCATTTCTTCCCTTGAATACTGTTAGCTTAATTTCCATTTAGAAGAAAAGAAAGATGTTGAAAATCCCAGTCTTCTTGGCTGCATGCCAAACGACCAGGACCAAAGATGCTACTAGATATTTTGTACAATTATTCACCTTTGTTAACTTATCAAGAGACTCTGTCTTTCCCCAGATGTAATCTGGAGCATCTCTGGATTCACAGATCCCCCAAACTTTATATTCATCCGGGAGGGGCCATTGGCTCACATTCAAGAGACTAAGTACCTTGAGTGCAGTTCAGTTATTGGGAAGGTCCTTCAATATCATCTCAGTCCAGTCCATTTTTCCACTACCTTTGCTGGGATTATTTTGATTATTATGATGTTTCCTTGTCTTTTGTTCTTAGTCAGGCAAATAAAAGAAAATTCCTGTGTCCCCTATTAGAATTTCTTTTCCTGTTTTCTTTTCTTTTCTTTTCTTTCTTTTTTTTTTTTTTTGAGACGGAGTTTCGCTCTTGTTACCCAGGCTGGAGTGCAATGGCACGATCTCGGCTCACTGCAACCTCCGCCTCCTGGGTTCAGGCAATTCTCCTGCCTCAGCCTCCTGAGTAGCTGGGATTACAGGCACGTACCACCATGCCCAGCTAATTTTTTGTATTTTTGGTAGAGACGGGGTTTCACCATGTTGACCAGGATGGTCTCGATCTCTTGACCTCGTGATCCACCTGCCTCGGCCTCCCAAAGTGCTGGGATTACAGGCTTGAGCCACCGTGCCCGGCCCCTCTTTTTTTTTTTTTTTTTTTTTGAGATGGAGTCTTGCTCTGTCAGCCAGGCCATTGCAGTGGCACGATCTCAGCTCACTGCAGCCTCTGCCTTCCAGGTTCAGGTGATTCTCCTGCCTCAGGCTCCCAAGTAGCTGGGCCGACAGTCATGCACCATCACACCCAGCTAATTTTTTTGTATTTTTAGTCAAGACAGGGTTTCACCATGTTGGCCAGGCTGGTCTTGAACTCTTGACCTCAAGTGATCCTCCCTCCTCGGCCTCCCAAAGTGCTGGGATTACAGGTGTGAACCACCATATCTAGCCCCCTGTTAGAATTTCTAATCTGCTGTCTTTTCTGGCCTTTCGCCTATTAGGAGAGCTCCTTTAAATGAATTGCTAAATAGGTTGAGACAAGGTAATTTAAGTAATTTAAAAACTCCCTAACAACAACAAAACACTGAGCATCACACACATGTAAAAGCCCTAGGTTACTCTGTACAAGTTCATAGATGATGCCCTTAGGCCTTCCTCCATGGCTAAGCCTCAGCTCAGCATAATTTTCCTCCTGGAGCCACTCTACATCCCCTGGCAGGCTTCTCTTGGCAGAAAGGAGAGAAACTTTTTGCTTCCTCTGATTATGGGCCTCAGCTCCTCTCAGTGAGTGACTTGGGGAAAAAAAGAACTGGAAGCAGGCCCTCCATGGTGACTAGGGCTTTTACTGGCTGCACTGGGAAGGTGGGAGTGGAATGCTGATGCTTTCTGGACTCTTCCTAATGTCACTACAAGAGTCAGACCAGCAGGACTGAAGGCGGCTGTCAGGCTCACAAAAGGAATAGGACTTTGTTCACTGGTATATTTCTGTTCTCATAATAACTGTTCTTGAAATCATAAGTTTTCCCGTTTCCTACCCATCAACATCATTCACCTGGGCACACTGAAGTGCTAAAAAGTAATGGCAGTGTATAGTTGTTATTCAGCTTCAATAGGGTTAGATCTTGATTTGTTTAGTGGTTTTGGAATCAGCTCCAATTCAAGCTGTATCATTTGCCCCTTGGTCCCTGCCTCACACCCTCCCAGCCCTGAGTGCAGACACAGCCATGGTGGACAGTCCTGGGTGAGCCTTGAATCCTTGTGCCACTTGGTGCTCCTGGCTGCTCTCTGCCAGCCACATGTCTATGCTTCCTTATCCGGGGCTTCCCCTACCCTGGGTAGGTATGCGGCTCCCACACCAGTAGCTGGTATGGTTCTCTGGGAAGCAGAGTAGCATGCAGGTGGCTTATTAGGAAGTGCTCAGGGTATCAACCCTGAGGAAGGGCGGTTATGGAGGCAGGTGTAGGCAGAGGCTCCGCCTGGAGGTGTAGGAGAGTTTCAATCCATGGAGAGTGGGAGCTGATGGATGAATGCTTCTGGCTGGGGGAGAAGCTTCTGGCCTTGGGAGCATCCTCTATGCTCCCAAGAGGTCTATCCCAAGCTGCTCTTAGTGATGACCTCAATATGGCAATTTTCCAGTGGCTTTCCCTCCCTTCCTGTCTCACTCTCCCTCACTCTGTCTCCTTGGAATCACCTCCCAGGTAAACTCATCTGTACCCAAGTCCTCCTCTCAGGGTCTGCTTTTGGGGTGGAGAGGACCCAGGTGAAGACACACATGCAGAATTGATGCTTAATAAAGAATTTGTAGTAATTATGGTTATGCTTACAACTTTGTGAAAATGCTAAGCTGGGGCTGATCATCAGAGATAATTACCAACCCCTCTATTTCTTGAATCAAACTTTCCAAAAGCCTAAAGAGGGAATGGTAGAGGCAAGAGGATAGGAATTAGATTGTGAAGAATTAAGAACTGGGAAACCTGGGGAAGAGGGAGAAGAAGTCGCAGCTGGAAATAAGGATTCAAAATTGATCTAAGTTCAAATCTCATTCTGTTTGCTTGTTTTTTTGCTTCTTTCTTTCTTTTTTTTAGACAGTTTCATTCTTGTTGCCCAGGCTGGAGTGCAAAGGATCTCTGCTCACCACAACCTCCGCTTCCTGAGTAGCTGGGATTCTCCTGCCTCAGCCTCCTGAGTAGCTGGGATTACAGGCATGCACCACCACACCCAGCTAATTTTTTATTTTTAGTAGAGATGGGGTTTCTCCATGTTGGTCAGGCTGGTCTTGGACTCCCAACCTCTGGTGATCCACCCGTCTCAGCCTCCCAAAGTGCTCGGATTATAGGTGTGAGCCACTGCACCCAGCCTCTATTTCTTAAGGTTCTGGATAATCAGTCAATCTCTCTGAGCCTCAGTGGCACCAAATCTATAACACAGAACCAATGCTAGAAACCCCATGATAGAGTTGCTTGAGTGAGAGCAATCCTGGCTCCTGGTACGGCTGCTGTCACACAGGAATCATTTCATAAGTGGGAATGTAATGCAGTGGGTGTACTATTTCTGGGGCTATTAGCTGATGTATTTTCATTTCCTCCTTTATCATGTCCTTTGCAGCCTTCACTGCTAAGGCTGAAGTGGACCAAGAGGTTTATTGCCCCAAGGAAAGAGAAAAAGATGCCATTGATCAACATGAAACTCAAAGCCAGTTTGTTCATGTTAAGACAATTGTCTTGAAACCTAGGCATTAGGGAGAAAAAATACCTTTTAACTCCTTTTAGGCCACTAAAGAGTAAGGCCTGGGCGATAAGTCCCCTAAGGTTGTATTAGGCACAGAGTATGACACGGAGAAGTGGGAAGCTGCCTGTGGATTACGGGAAGCAGGAGGCAGAAGTGGCAGTAGATGGGGAAGTACGGAGGCCCTATTCTCCCTTCTCTAGGCAAAAGCCTTGGTGGGAAGATGGTGTGTTATGTAGGCAGAACGAGAGGAAGGGTTTTTGTTTCCCTTTGGGGGTTATGCTGGCCCTGGGCCCATTGCCCTCAGAACCATTCCTTCCCTTCCCTGCCCAGCTCTGGATCTGGGTGTCTGCTGCCAGCTCTGTTTTGCAGTCTCCCGTGTCAGCTGGGTTCTGCTCATGGGAGGCCTTGGGGGAAGGCTGGCAGGCAGAGGAAGGGATAGGCCGGGGTGTTTCCCCTTGCGTCTCTGCTTCAGCTGAGCCTTCGGCAGCTAATGCATCGCCTCCGTGGCTTTAGGTCCTATTGGTCAGGCCCGCTGTGGCTCCAGCATTCCCAGGTGACACTGGTCCTCAGGCTCTCCTCACCTCATCTCCTTTTGTCACTCTAGCCTGCGGGTAGTGGTGGCTGTTGCTAATCCTGGTGTCTTGCCTTTCCCTGCTTGGCCTCTTGGCTCTTCCATCATCTGTGTCACCACTGGCAAGTACTAGAACCTCTTTGTTTTAGATAGCCAAGGAGTTTCTGTTTTCTGGTTGAATATTGACTCAGCAGGGATCTAGGAGAATGTTTCTTACACAGTACCCATGTGGAACATAACACTGAGGAAGGTAGTAGTGCCATGTGGTCTTTTCAGAGAACTCCTAGCTTCTCAGAGCCCTTGTGGTGTTATATGCCCTAGAAGGCTGAGGTTTGGCTGGACGGGATCACCACCATGAGGGCTACAAGTCTGGACACTGGGGCTGAGAACAGAGTCCCAGGGCTGCAGCCATGGCAAAGCAGCAGGAGAACCACCAGGCCCTTGGAATAAACCAAGAGAGAGCAGATCCCAAGCTCCAGCAGCCACAACCTTGGATGATGCTAGCAGGGCCGGCAGTGGCCAGGTGGACAGTGGATGCCAGGTCTACAGAGGCAGGTCCTCCTCTCCCTCCCCCTCTGCCACCTGCACACAGTAAATTCCCCATGCATCCAGCAGCCCTCTTGGAGAGAAGAAGGGAGGAGCAGTGGAAACCCAAAGGAGACTACTTAGACTCAGAGGGACTGAAATATCACCTAATGACAAGGTTAGATTTCTTTGCTACCTAGAAGATAGAGGGCCCAAGAGGAAGGATGGCTTAACATATGACTAAGAAGATACATTTTACTTGTCGTAACTATTATTACATTATCACAAACTGTTACTAATAATGGAGTGAGCACACAGATAGCACTTGCTTGTCACCTTTACCCCATTCCTTCATGCCCTTTGCAGGGCTTTGGATATGGCCTGTCTCTCCCGATCTTCCTTCCATTGTGCTTTCCATAGTTTGGCACTTTCAAGCAATGGGACTTTGGGCAAGCCATGTAACTTCTGTGAGCCTCAGTTTTCTCATCTGCAAGTGGGGGTAATCAAGAGCATTTTTGTAATCTGAGTATTCCTGGAGTCCTCAGAGAATTAGGGTAGCATGGTGAACAGAAGTAAACATAATGAAATAGTCACCTCTGACTGATAATGTACAAAATTGTGTCCCATTGAAACACCCTTATCTGTGCCTCTTGTAAGGAGAAATCACAATAACTGCAAAGAGGCAGAATTTCATGAAGATGATAAATGTGAAGTTGGAGAATTGCAAAAGTCACATGCAAAGTTAGCAAAAACTAAAATTATTGCAGAGTTAAACCAGTTAAAAGTTGAAAAAATGGGATAGGAATTATGAGAACAAAGTAACCCTTGATTCATTCTTGATTCTAAGAACTGGCTATCATTTATTCATTCATTCACTCAACAAATATTCATTGCACAATTTCTGGCTCTGAGCACTAGAAATACAGCAGACCAGAGTTACACTGAAAACATAATTTTGTAGAATATGAAATAAAACCCATCTTCATAATTTTTAGTTTCACTTTTCAAGCTTAAGAATACTCCATTCTTTTTTTTTTTTTTTTCTACTTGAAATAACATTTTGGTTCTCATTTTATGTGAATTTACTTTAAGAGGTCTTTTCCAGGCATGAGTCACCCTGTTTTATTCTTCCTGACTCTCAAAGTATTTTAGAGAATCAAATGACATTCACGGTTCACATTTTCTACCCAACATGACAAGGAAAAGTAGCTACCCTTGGGAACCTGCTCCTGTTGTTTGGTGTGGCTTCTTGCAAAATGGGTCCTTCCATTTTAAAAACAATTCTTTCAGGTGCAGAAAGATCTCAGGTTATATATCATATTAGCGTTATTGCTCTGTATGAGTCATCAATACAGTTCACTTTATTTATTTCCTTTTTATTCCTGATCCCTTTCATTCTCTTCCCACGGACACCTACTTCAATGTGTCCAATAAAAGCCCTTAAATGTATGTTTTCTTGTGGACTATGTAGTCCTGTATTGTGTTTTAACTTGTGCATATGGCATTAGGTAAGGGACCTTGCTCAGTTTCTTTCTTTTTTCACTCAACATCCTGTTTAAGATGTATCTACATCACTGTGCAGCCGGTATGCCGCTGACTGCTGCAGAGCATGCTGTGGGTACATCCACACTGATTCAGTCCCCCGGGGATGGGCCTCTGCATGGCCTCTAGTGCTCTACCACCCAAGCAACACACATGTGAACACCTTTAAACATGCCCCTTACAGACCTGAGTGAGCAGGTCTTTAGGATATTTATCCAGGAGGCAGGAGGTCATTGGTCCCGGGGAACATAGCAGATAGGTCTCCTGAACGACTGTCCCAGTTTTCCTCCTCACTAATAGTGCACAAACCTACCTCCCACAACCTTATCAACCCTTATTACTCATTATCTTTCAATTTTTCCTCCCTTCTTATGGGTAAGTTATGTCCATTGTTTTCATTGTATTTATCTGATTACTAGTGAGTTTGAGAATCTCATCTGTGAATTGACTGTACATATCTTTTGCCTAGTTTCTGTTGGGTTTTCAGTCTGTTTCTTGTTAATTTGAGAGAGTTCTTTGTAAAGTATAAAAACGACTTTTATCTTTGTTAATTATTGCAATTACTTTTCCCCAGGCTGACACCTGGTTATCATGTTTGCCTGTTGAACAGAAAAGCTTTCGCTTAATATAGTAGAATTCACTAAATTTTTTGGTTTTATCTTTTTCTGCCCATCTCCTGGTTGCAAAGATATTCTCATATGTTTTCTTCTGCTGTCTTCCCTTCCACAGTTAGTTCTTTAATCAACCCTGAGTTTTCCTGCAGAGGGTGTGAGGCAGGGCTCCAGTTTTACTTTCTTGGACAGAGTGATCCAGTTTCCCACCACCATCAACTAAGTAATCCATCCTTTCCCCATGGCTTGTGGTACCATCTTCATCATTATACTAATTTGCCACGTAGAGAAAAGCCTGCTTCTCTGCCCTCTATTCTCTCCCTCTGTATATATGTTTTTTTGACATCTCATTTTTTTTGAGATCTCATATCTTTTAAACATATTTCAGGTTTTATATTTTGCTTCATAATATGTTTGCTGTAATATAAAAATCATAGTTTTTGAGTCAAATATTTAAACTCCAAGGCTATTTAACCTAGAAATAAATAGCATGGTCTTTGCATCACAGGGAGCAGAGTTCACACCCTGCCTACCGCTCAATATCCATGGAACCTCTTGGAGCAATTTCCTATGGCTTCTATAACAAATTACCACAAATTTTGTAGCTTAAAAAACACACATTTATCATCTTGAAGTTTCGGAAGTCATAATCTAAGGCGAGTTGACAGGGCTGTGTTCCTTCTGGAGGTTCTAGGGTAGAATCCATTTCCTTTCCTTTTCCAGCTTCAGAAAAGCCGCCCATATTCTCTGACTTGCGGCATTGTATCACTCTGACCATTGTCACATCTCCTTCTAGGACTCTCCTGCCTTCTTCTTTCTCCTGAAAAGGACCTCGTGATGACTTTGAGTCCACTGGATAATCCAGATAATCTTCCTATCTCAAGACTCTTAACATCAGGCGTCCCCAAACTACGGCCCGCGGGCCGCATGTGGCCCCCTACAGCCATTTATCCGGCCCCCCCGCAGTTCAGGCATTGATGGTCAGTGAGAGGAGCACAGTATGTGGCGGCCCTCCAACGGACTGAGGGACAGTGAACTGGCCCCCTGTGTAAAAAGTTTGGGGACACCTGCTTAACATAATCATATTTGCCATGCCCCTTTTGCTTTGCAGGGTAACATTCACAGCTTCTGGGGATTAGGATATGAACATCTTTGGGGAGCCACTGTTTTGCCTGCCACACCTTGGACGGGTAACTTAATCTCTCTAAATGTCAGTTTCCTTATCTATAGAATGGAAATGAAAAGGTAATTAGAGTTTCTTTGTTTGGCACAGTGTAGGGAACATAGTGATGCTTAATAAGTGAGATATTTTTATCTTCATCATGGTCCAGGATGATGCACCATGTACTACAATTGGAGAAATTCAGAGTGGATGAGACATTTTACAAGTGAAATGCTATATTACTGAAAATAGTCATAACCAATAATTTGATTAGTATTTCAATTCTAAGCCAGGTGTCCTATTAAAGCCCAGGCCTCATCCGGTTGTCATTTTCTAATTGTTAATTCTGATGAGTAAAGTCAAAGTGATTTACTCTGCATTTGAAACATATGACCTTTGATGTTTTCTGAATTCCCTGAATTCATAGGAAACCAGGATTTCACCAGTGGCTGTCTTTTGCTTGAGAGCTGGCATTGCATGGTTTCAATAAAGAAAATCACAGAGGACTGAAAGAGTCTTCTGTTCATAAATCAAGTTTCGTGTGTGAGAGATCTCAGGGGACTTCATTTGGCAAAAGGAAGTTCTCTGAATCAAGGCATGTTACAATTTGTGTCTAATCAGATTAAGTAGATCAAGGAAGAGGGAGATCATCTTTTCCCTTGCAAGGCTGTATATTTCCAGAGAAAGAGCCATCAGTGGGAGAAGGCTGGATGTCAAGAGCAGGATGGGAGCACCGTGATGGCATGAGAAAATGGCTCGGTTCAGACATATCACAAAACCAGCACCAAGAACATCACGATCACAGAAAAAAAATTATTCTGGCACAATTCTCAGCATTTTAGGATCCAGAGAATTTAGTTTCTGACCCTAGAGGTACACTGTCCATGTTTCATTATGATATTTACTAACTGTAGCCTTGGGCAATGTTTTAATCTCTCTGTGCCTCAGTTTCTCTTATTTTCAAAATGATGATAATATCACCCACTGCTCCCTGATCTTCCCTTCATTCCCTCATTCTTCCTGAAACCAAAACACAAAAGATACCGTCTTCTCTTAAATCCTTGGTGGCTTCCACATTTTATTATGGAAAAACATTAAAAGAAATAAAAGGAAAATATTTGTAATTCAACCACCTTTTTAAAGCCAGGTATTGCTTTGGTGTATTTTCATCTAGTCCTTTTTTTTGGCGGGGGGACACAAGTTTTTATATAGAGTTATAAAGAAAAGAAATGGTTATAATTAGAGACTTGGTGGTATCTCCTTATGGGATGGGGGGAGGAGAGAGGATGGATTCTTTCTACATGGTTTTACCCAGAATCCCATGTTCTGTGTTCCTTGCTTTGGGGGTGATCACACACTTCTGATTCTGTAGCAGGTAAGGAAGCAGGAGGTGGGAAAGGAGTGCGGAGAGAGAAGAAACATAACTTAGATTAGTTATACATTCAGTTTGGTAGCAACTTTGGTGAAAAGATTCCTGGGAAGAGCAAGTGGAAATGCCTTATCAAAATGAAGTTTAAAAGGTATCTCTAGGCCAGGGTGGTGGCTCATGCCTGTAATCCTAGCACTTTGGAGGCCGAAGTGGGTGGATCACGTGAGGTCAGAAGTTCAAGACCAGCCTGGCCAACATGGTGAAACTCCACCTCTACTAGAAACACAAAAATTAGCCAGATGTGGTGGTAAGCACCTGTAACCCCAGCTACTCGGGAGGCTGAGGCAGGAGACTCACTTGAACCTGGGAGATGGAGGTTGCAGTGAGTCGAGATTGTGCCACTGCATTCCAGCCTGGGCAACAAGAGCAAAACTCCCTCTCAAAAAAAAAAAAAAAAAAAAGAAAGAAAGAAAGAGAAAAGGTGTCTTTAACACATTCACACTTGGTGTTGAACACTGTGCTAATTAAGACTCAACTTTAGCCGTGATAGGGAAGGCCAACAAATCAATGGTTTCCAGAGATTGGGAGTTTGTTCTCACCTTCCGTGCCCCTCAAGTGGGGAAGATTCTAGTCTCCTAGAGGTCAACCAGGACGGCACCTCAGCTGCTGGCAGTGCTCAACTGCTCACCAGAGCACTCTGATGCCTGCCTCCCTCTCCTACCTCATTTCCTGTAGTGCCCATGAGAATGTAGCTAGCAGTCCTACCTCCAATTAGAGGGAGTATTGGTAACCAAGGTCCCAGCAATTGCTGCTCTAGGAAGCCCAAGGACATGCTTCCCAGGGGCTGCTCCCAGTCAGTGACTGAGCAGGGACACTCGAATGTAGGTCATTCCTAGGAGATGTGGGGCTTCTCTGACACTGGCTTTGGCTCCAGGGTTCCATGTTGGCTTTGCTGACCCTTCCATAGACAGCCTGGTAGTCTAAGACATTCCTTCCCCATCTCTTTCACCCAGGGTCAGACTTGGTTGGAGTTCTGATGGCTCTCTCAGGCTCGTGTGCTCCCTCCCCTTTCTCCCTCACATTGACAGTTACCCTAATAAAATCCTGTCATGTTTAATCCCATGTTGGCAACTACTTCTCAGAAGACTCACACTAACACATTTACCCCACTCTCCTACTAATACTTCTTGGAATCACCTCCAAGACAAACAACTTACACTCAAGTTTTTGTGTTAGTATCTGTTTTTGGGGAAGCCAGCCTAAAATAGAGGACACTCCAGAGACACTGCACACATCCCTTGCACGAATTACCCTGGAGCAGAACAGGGTTACATGGCTGCACTAAACAAGGGAGGCCAAGACATGTAGTCTCCTTCTATGATGGACCATGCAGGGCAGAATGGCTATCGGGGGCCCAGTGGCCCCTGTGGCTCCATTCCTCCTCACTCTAGCCTTCAAGGTCAACTTTCTGGAGCAGAATGTGTGGAGTCCTTTGTTAAATCTGTGCTGATGTAAACTGATCAAAACTAACCCAAATCTGCATTATACTATATTATAATTATATATTATATTTAAATTATATATTTATATGACATAGTAATATTATATATTATATACAATATAGCATATGTTATACTACATTATATACTATAATGTATATATAAAATACATCTATATCTATATATATCTAATATATATATTAGATATTAAATAGATATTATTCATATTATACTGATGTGCTCTAAGGAAAACTGAAAAGTGAGTGAAGTTGTGGTCTAAACCTAGCCCATCTCTTGAGCCATGTTCCCATTTTTTCCTTTTCAAACTCCCTCCAGAATGCCAGTTGCCCAGAGCCCCTATTCCAGTGACTCACCTGAGGCATCGACTCATCAGCCTGATTTTCTTCCTCTTGCTTTGAATTGTACCTGTTCCATTACCCAAGGTTCTGTACATTACTAATGCGACGAGTTAATTTAACATAAAGACAATAACGTTGGTTAAGGCTTGACTGTGGCAGCAGCCAGATGAATACATTGGCCTCTAACCAGAGCCTAGAATGCCTTACCCAGAGGATGGAATGGTAGTTTGCCTATTGACTGTCACTGAGTCCTGGACAATCATATACAAATGTTATCCATCTTAGGCTTCTTCTTCTTCTTTTTTTTTTTTTTTTTTTTTTTTTTTTTGCAATGTAGATAGCAGAGGTCAAGGATCAGGCATGAATAAGCTACCCCACCAGGGAGGATCCTGAAACCCAGTAGCTGAGACTCCGTAAGTTCTGTGGTCTCAGTTTTCCTTTGGGTCATGTTCCTCAGGAAATTTTTTTTCCTGTCATATTCAGGAAAGAAGCCTAGACTCCTTTGATTCAACACTAAACTGTCCAGAGCAGTTATACCTAGAGTGAGATTGTAGCTCGGGAGACTGTGAAAGGGCTACTACCTTTTAATATTTCTTGAATTTTTCATTTCAAGTACGTGTATGTACTCTTCTGGTAACTTTAGAAAATAATGTAATTTAGCTGCCATGATAAACCATTTGCCTTGCTCTGTGGTATGGACAAGAAACCTGTCCTATGGCTTCCTGAGAAAGTCGCTTCATCTTCAGTAAACAATAAAAAAATCCAGTCCTTAAGGTCTTTTCTTTTTTCAGAATGCATTTGGATCCTTTCTGCTATTAGCTTTCTTACACAGCATAAATTGTCCTGCGTCCCTGGTTTCTGTCTGCCCCGTGAGTCAGCTGTTCCAATTTATTTTAAAACATTAATTTTAAGTAAAATTAGAATAGAGAACACATTTACTTATCCACAGTGCCTGGGCCCAGTGCCTGTTATAAAATTGACACTTTAAAATGTTTTGAAAAATGGCTGAGAACTCCTATTAGTTAAAGGACTCCTAATGACCACCGGGTTGTTTCCATATGGCAGCCACTGCAGGTCTTCAGGGGGTGGGAGGCGAGCCCTGAGTTCTTTAAAAGGCTTTCCCTGGATGTCGATCCAGATACCAAATGCAGCTGGGAAGGGAATGCGGTAGTCTGGCCAATGGTCTAATACTAAAATCAGGAGTAGTATCTGAGAATCCAACTGCTTGTGCCCTACTTACCTAGTCATTGGGCAAGGCAGGTTAGGTCTGAGGGGGAAATTACTGGCCAGGATCTCAGCATTTTATTACAAGCTTGAGAAACTAAAAAGGAAGCAAAATAGAACATAATCAGTTTTTTGTCATTGTTCTTGTCTTGCCAATGATTTGTTTTGACAAATTGACCCTCTTAAAGATGGCCTTTCTGACATTTTGTATGGCCACTGCACTATCTGCCATTTAATTTTTCAAAGTAACTTCCAAGTTTCACACCTCTTGAGCACCTAGCCACTTTTTGCTAGCTTTGCTTCATGTTGTGAGAGAAGGGGCCACTTCATGTCCTGGTGTGCAGTGGTGACAATTGACACATTTAAGTTCAACCTTAGCCCTTCCAGTTCTGGTCCTGTGACCTTAAGTCTCTGAGCCTCAATTTTCCAATCTGTCAAATGGTATTAATTATGATAGCTGCCTCTAGTGTTGTTTTTGGGATTAAATGAGGTAGTCCTTTTTTTTTTTTTTTTTAAAGCACAGGGGTTGGTGCATAGTAAAGACTCAAAAAATGTTAACCATTGTTATCATCATCAACATTAAAAGCTTACCAAAGAAGGCCAGAAGGACTTGGGATATGGATCCAGGAAATCTACCACTTTCAGGCCAAATAATAATCATATTAATGAAACCAGTGGAGTTCTGCTGTGTCATTCTTCTGGGACCTCATGTTCTGTTCATTGCAGTATTGGAAAGTGGGCAAGGAGGTGGGGTGTGGGGCATGGGGCATGGCAGTGAGGAGGGAGGCTGGGAAAGCACAGTGAAAACGAGGGCTGCTGATGGTTGGTGGTTCAGAGGCAGCAAAGCCAGCAGCAAGGAAATGGGAATTACCAGGCACTGAGGAGCCCTAGTGCCAGCTCTCTGCTGACATAATTAATGAGGCTGTTGTGCCAAAAACGAGGCATGTTGTTAATATACAGACCTATTGGGAGCACAGGGGAAATGCAAATAAAAGTTTTGCCAAAAGGGGAGTGGGGTCAAATCAGCTCCAGAAGGAGACCACATTATCTGTAAAACTCTAGTGTATGGGAGGCGGGGAGACAGTATGAAGAAAAGGGGAGAACTGATTTCAAACAGGATCAGCAGTTACAAAATAGTAGACTTCTAATATTCTTGTCTGCTGATTTTCCTTTTATGTCTGTTTCTTTCAAAGTCTGTTCAACTGGTCAAATTCACTTGGTAATAAAAACTACTTAGGCTGATGCAAAAGTAATTTAATTAAAAAAAAAATGGCAGAAACTGCAATTACTTTTGCACCAACCGAATACAACTCCAATAGAGTTTTAGTAGTCAGGATTTTAATATACATTCCGTAAGATACACAAGAAAAAAAACCTTAAAGATTATTTTTATTTTTACTTTGAAGAGCTCTAGGTTACTGAGAGGAAGCAGTCATGAACCTACATAAAGTTATGATTTTTGGGCCAGGCACGGCGGCTCACGCCTGTATCCCAACACTTTGGGAGGCCAAGGCGGGCGGATGACCTGAGGTCTGGAGATCGAGACCAGCCTGCCCAACATGGAGAAACCCCCATCACTAGGAAAAATACAAAAAATTAGCCGGGTGGTGCCACACGGCTGTAATCCCAGCTACTCAGGAGGCTGAGGCAGGAGAATCGCTTAAACCTGGGAGACGGAGGTTGCAGTGAGCCGAGATCGCGCCATCGTACTCCAGCCTGGGCAACAAGAGCGAAACTCCGTCTCAAAAAAAAAAACTGTGATTTTTTTTGTTCCCGATGTTTCCATCATAAAACCCAAAAACGATTACCGATTTCTCATGTGTGTTCTCAATGGTGAATTCAATTTTTTTTTTTTTTCCAAAGAGCTTCTTGAATCATCCGGGTGAGACCTGCACCTAGGTGAAGGTGCCTGCGGGTGGCTTTGCTGTCCAAGGGTAGGCAGGAAGTGGAGTCTCGGGCAGCCACTGCTGTCCCCTGCGGGTGTGGCTGGGGACTGGCTGGGAAGAAAACCAGCGTCATTTGATACGGTTGCTCTGGAAGCTCTCTGAGCACGGGCCCTGGCACCCACCTTCCCAAAAACAAGCCCGGTCCTCGGCCCAGCGGAGGGTCTCGTGCAGGAGAGAGGGATGGCATGCTGTTCTCACGGGAGCCAGGCCGGTGTCCCCAAGGGGTGAGGGGTGGGGGTGGGGTGGCAATACGAGGAGGTTACTTTGGTCTGTTGCTCCCCCTTTGTTAACCCATCGCTCTATGCTACCCTCTTCTTCTCTGGCTTTGCCCAGGCCGGGTAGCAGAAAGCGCTGGGAACCAAGTGGCTGCTGGAGGTGGCCGACTGCGGAAAGGCCTGCTTTATTTCGTCGCAGTTCATTTATTTTCCTTTTCGTTCTACCAGCTGCTCGGTGTTTGGTAAGTAAAAGCACGAAACACTTTCAAGCTGGGCCTGAGGGGCCGGAGCAGAGCCACAGAACTATGCAGGCGTGCGTGTGCATGTGCGCGCCTGTGTGCCGCGTGGGCGCGCGCGCGTGCAGGTTGGCGGTGGGCGCGCGCACATTGTTTCTGTCTCCGCGGCGGGGAGCGCGCGGGCTCTGCCCGGGGGCTTGGGAGCCGTGCGCGGGGGTGGAGCGGGCAGTGAGGCGGGCAGGAGGTGCTGGGCTGCTCTGGAGAGCGCGCACCCCGCTTGCTCACCCGGTCAAGGCTCCGCTCTTCGCTGTGCTCAGATCCACACAGGTGGCCCTCAACCACCGCCCGGGGCAGTCGGTGCTCTTATTAGCTTCAATTTCCGGACGAGGAAGTGAGGCACAGAGAGGTTAAGGCGCCCAGCTATTAGGAGCCTTTGAACTCAGACAGTGTGGCTCCAGGATCTGCGTCTTAACCCCATTACGCGTTATTTCTCAAACGCAGGCCACCCGGGCTCCGGTTTGAAACGCATTGGATAATGAATCCTTTTCGCCTCGCTCCTTCTAAAATACCACTTCAGCTCATCGAGAACCCAGAGGGAGCCCACCGTGTGACTCAGTGGCACGGAAAACGGAGTCGTTGACTTTGGGGGGGGCAAATGGGATCTCACACATGGTGCTTTATCAAATAAAGGGCACCGGCATGTTAAACTGATTCGTAGCATCTTTTACATGTGGCAATACATAAACTTTGATAACACATCTGATCCTGTCTGTTTTTTTTCTGACTTTAAGTGATGCATTATATTAGGAAAATATAGGAAAGGACAAAGAGGAAACTAAAAGTTCCCCATAATCTCAGCTCCCCACCCCATAATACTGTATGTTGCTGAAAATCCAGTGATTTTTTTCTAAGCATATGCTATCACAAAAATGATGAAAAGAAATGTAAAACAGTATCATAATGTACATGGTGTTTTATAATTTTTATATTTAATTATGCATCACGAACATTCCCCACATCAAATATTCTACTACAAATGTTTTTAATGACTACACCGTATTTCATTGTACAAATTTGCCATGACTTGTCACTAGCGTTGTTTTTTCGACATTTAGGTTGCTTCCCAATTTTTGCTATTATAAATGATGGACACTAGAATGCAGCAATTTTTTTATACACACTATGACTATTTCCTTAGGACAAGCCAGGTCAAAGATCATCACACTTTTAAAGGGGTCAAACTTTGATATAGAAAGGTGGACTCAGTCTACTCACCGTCTGGTAGAATTAATGTGCCCTTTTTCTTTCTCAATTCTGGGTGTTACTGCTCCAGGCAATCTTTATTAATAAACAAATTACAGCCTTCAAGGAAAAACATACCTCAGTTACTTCATTAGACTATGCCAAGTTTCAAGAGAAAGACTTTATGTGATTGCAGATACTTGAAACATTTGGGAAAATCAGTTTATTCAGATGCTCCCAGGACTGCACAAGACTCAGCAAAGGACATGGTAAAATAGGGGCACTTTGGAAAAAGGAACTAGGAAAGAATTCTCAAGCCACTTTTTTTTTTTTTCAAGGCAGAGAGATAGATGCTGTCTCTAAAATAAAAAAGGGGGTATTAATTGCCTCTTTGGCTGGATCTTTTGCTCCCTGGCAACTTTCCCATTGTCAGGTCTGAAAACGTTGATGGTGCTGCTTGCCGCAGAGCTACTGCAGAAAAATTCAAGGCAGCAAACCTGGTCAATTAGGGTTTCTGTTAATTTTCTTCCTCTTTCACTCTACCAGCTTCCCCTCCCCCTTCAGCAAGTTGGAGTGACAAATATTTAAAGTCAGCCTGTCACGCATGAGCAGTGCAGCTATGTGAATGACTGATTTTCTTGACATTCTAAACAGCTTTGTGTGTGCATGTGGAGACCTGCAGACCCCAGACCTGCCACTGTCTGCCTCACAAGGCAACATTGGTTTAGTGTTTGAGGCAACGGTGGGAGTCTAGGCAAGTGGCATTTTATGACCAGGAAATGAATGGACATTTAATCTGCAGATGTTTTAGGAATAGGCATGTTTGTCACAATGACCTCTAGGTGGATTTCTGCAGCGACAAAGAGGAGACTTTTAGGGTGTGGTTTAAATTCCTTTCCTTGCACAGCTTGCTCTGAAATCACTTTTGCCTAAGGGACTGGAGACCATGATGTCCTTAGTGAATCTGAAAGATGCACTTGGACCTGACTGGCCTTTTTTCTCCCCACTCAGCGTTGCAGCAAGAGTAACAGATGTCTATTTAGGGAAGGCATGTTCTCTTTTTCTATGCAAACCTTGTTGCTAAAAATTCTCTTTTAGATGAATTATTAAACCCAATTTATGAAATAAGGGCAATACAGATTTCCTCTGGAACTATTCTCTCTCTCTCTGATATGCGATACCTGTGTCTGCTGGTGGAGAAAAGCATAGAGAATATGAGAAGCCAGGCAAGGATGGGAGAAAGGTGGGATAAGTAATTAAAGGTCATTTTATAGCCCCAGAAATTCCCTGAATGTTTAGACCCCTTGGGGTGCATCTAGAATTATTTAGCCATCATATAGAAATGCACAAAAACATAATTATTTTTGTAAACCTAGATTTCTTCTCACAGTCTAACGAAGTAGGAATATTTAACTTACCACAATTCCTATAAGAAACAGCACTGCTTTTGTTTGAGAACAGGCATTGATCTGTGTCTGGAACGTCAAGGTGGTGCTTCCAAGGAGGAGAGTAGGTTATTCTTTTTTTATCCAAGGGGAGGGATTTTGTGTTGCTCTTGAAGGGAACTCAGCAGGAAAAAGTGGCTGGAAGAGTTGAGTGTACATAAAGCCACAGAGAGGTGCAGTGGTCCCTGGATATCCTGAGGCCAGGGATGCCTGAGATGCTTAGCTGGTTGTTTAGGTTATAAACTTAATGTGATGTAGAAAACACCATCACCTCTCTTATGAAATCTTCAGTAACATCTACTTTTTAAAAGCATAAAATCCTTCACTAATGAATATTCTCCATACATTTTTTAGAAGAACTCTTTTTGCAATACATGAATTTTTATAGTAATTATAGGGGAAAAAGTTAACCTTTAACTTGAAATTCACACCTTAATGTCAACCTTAGATGCTGCCTCAGGGAAAGGGTGGTTAAGCTGCCCGGGTTCAAACCATGGCAGTGTGCCCTAACATAGATTACCTACCACTCTCAAACTCCATTTCTTCCTCTCTACTTGTGGTTAATAATAATACCTACATCCTAGGGTTGTAAGAATGGGTCCAAGAGAATGCAGGGAAACTACTTACCAGGACTTGTGTTCAAGTAATAAGAAGGTATGCACCGGGAGGACCAAGAGAAGGAATAAAACCTAATTAACACTCAACTTCCTCTGCTGTCGGAAGCCTGCAGATGGGAATGACAAGAAGAAACAAGTCCATTCATGCTGCAAACATTAGAAAAACTCAAGAATTGAAAGACCAGGGACCTCTGAAAGTTGGGGAATTGGAGGAGCTGAAGGAAGAAGGTTTGATACGTCCATGTGACGAGCAGTTAAATCCCTGCCCAACGCAACCTGAGCTTTAGGCCTTCTTGCCCCACCAGAAGCCTAAAATTTTACCCTCTGGAGAAACTGATCCACGCTGGCTTCCAATCCAGAGTTGACAGGCACAGCTGGGGTGGAGGTGGGGCTCTGGTCAGAAACAAGGTTAAATGAAATTGTGCAACTTTACCCCCACTTCAGTCCTATTTCCCCAGTAGGCTCCCAGAATGCTGGTTGCTAGGTTTACTTTCCCCAGGCCAAAAACCAGACGGAAGAGCAGAAATACTGAATTTTGGCAGAATCTTCCAAAGGAACAGCAGCAGGGCCCCTGCCTGATCATCCTCAGCAAAGACCCTATTGGCAAGCTCGTTTTGCTTAATGAGCTTCCAGCCAACCTTGGATGCCACCTTCCTAATATAAATGAAAAGGCAATAATTACAAGAAAAACCTTAACCATGGAAAGCCAGTATCAAAACAAATAAGAGGAGAAAAGGAGCTTAAACAGAGATCATGTTGCCCCACCCCTGAAGGGATTAAAGGCTGTGCATCCATAAGACAAGACTATTCAGAGGGCAGTAGAGACGTTGAAAATGAAAAAAACCCACAAAATCAGAAATAAAATGCAATAAAAAGGATGGGGCTAAAGTGGGTAAAGTCTCAAAAGATGTGATAAAAAATGTTAGATTCTTATTAGAGGCACAATATGAAATAAAACATACTCCAGAGAAAAGAAAGAAAATGGAGGAGAGAAAATTATCAAAGAAAACAATATTCTGAAATATCTCAGAACAAAAGGATATGATTTACCAGACTGAACAGGCCCCAAAAGTACTCAGCATGATGAATTTTTTCTTCTTTTCCTGTATCTTTATTTTTTATTCTATTTTTATTTTAGTGGGTACTTAGTAGGTATACGTATTTATAAGTTACATGAGATATTTTGATACAGGTATGCAATGCATAATAATCACATCATGGAGAATGGGGTAACCATCCCTTCAGGCATTTATCCTTTATATTACAAATAATCCACTCATACTCTTTTAGTTATTTTTAAATGTACAATTAAATTATGTTTGACTACAGTCACCCTGTTGCGCTCTCAAATACTAGGTCTTATTCATTCTTTCCAACTATTTTTTATAACCCTTAACCATCTCCACTCTCCCTCCAATACCCTTCCCAGCCTCTGGTAGCCATCCTTCTACTCTCTGTCTCTACGAGTTCAATTATTTTAAATTTCAGCTCCCACAAATAAGTGAGAACATGAGACGTTTGTCTTTTCATACCTGGTTTATTTCACTTAACATAATGACCTCCAGTTCCGCCCATGTTGTTGCAAATGACAAGATCTCATTCTTTTTTTATGGCTGAATAGTATTCCACTGTGTATATATACCACATTTTCTTTATCCATTCATCTGTTCGTGGACACCTAGGTTGCTTCCAAATCTTGGTTATTGGGAATAGTGCTGCAATAAACATGAGACAGGTATCTCTTTGATATACTGATTGCCTTTCTTTTGGGTATATACCTAGGAGTGGGATTGCTGGATCATATGGTAGCTCTAGTTTTAGTTTTTTGAGGAACCTCCAAACTATTCTCCATAGTGGTGCCACAATTTACATTCTTGCCAACAGCGTACGAGGGCTCCCTTTTCTCCACATCCTCGCTAGCATTTGTTATTGCCTAACTTTTGGATAAAAGCTATTTTAGCTGGTATGAGATAATGTCTCATTGTAGTTTTGATTTGCATTTCTCCAATGACCATTGATGTTGAACACCTTTTCATATACCTGTTTGCCATTTGCATGTCTTCTTTTGAGAAATGTCTATTCTAATCTTTTGCCCATTTATAAATTGGATTGTTGTATTTTTTCCTATAGAGTTATTTGAGCTCCTTATATATTCTGGTTATTCATCCCTTATCAAATGAGTAGTTTGCAAATATTTTCTCCCTGTCTGTGGATTGTCTCTTCACTTTGTTCATTGTTTCTTTTGCTGTGCAGAAGCTTTTTTATTTCTATTTTTTTGTAGATGAAATTTTGCTCTTGTTGCCTATGCTGGAGTACAACAGCAGGATCTCAGCTCACTGCAACTTCCATCTCCTGGGTTCAAGTGATTCTGCTGCCTCAGCCTCACAAATAGCTGGGATTACAGTCATGCACCACCACACCTGGCTAATTTTGCATTTTTAGTAGAGATGGGGTTTCACCATGTTAGTCAAGCTGGTCTCAAACTCTTGACCTGAGGTGATCCACCTGCCTTGGACTCCCAAAGTGCTGGGATTATAGGCTTGAGTGCCTGTGCCCAGCCCTCAGAAGCCTTTTTAACTTGATGTGATCCCATTTGTCTATTTTCACTTTGGATGGCTATGCTTGTGGTGTTTACTCAAGAAATCTCTGCCTAGTCCAATATCTTAGAGCATTTCCCCAATGTTTTCTTTAAGTAGTTTCATAGTCTGGGGTCTTAGACTTAAGTCTTTAATTCAATTTGATTTGATTTCTGTATATGATGAGATAGGGGTTGAGTCTCATTCTTTTTCATATTTGTATCCCATTTTCCCAGCATCAATTATTGAAGAGACTATTCTTTCCCCAATGCATTCTTGCCACCTTTGTCAAAAATGAGTTCACCATAGATGTATGGATTTATTTCTGGGTTCTCTTTTCTGTTCCACTGAACTATGTGTCTGTTATGCCAGTATCATGCTGTTTTGGTTACTATAGCTCTGTAGCATAATTTAAAATCAGGTCATATAATTCCTCCAGTTTTGTTCTTTTTACTTAGAATAGCTTTAGTTATTCTGGGTCTTTTGTGGTTCCATATAAATTTTAGAATTGTTTTTTCTATCTCTGTGAAATGTCATTGGTATTTTGATAGAGATTGCTTTAAATCTGTAGATTGTTTTGAGTAGTATGGACATTTTTAACAATATTGATTCTTCCAATCCATGGACATGGAATAGCTTTCCCTTTTTTTGTGTCTTCTTCAATTTCTTGCATCAGTGTTTTATAGTTTCAGCAAATTAATTTTAAAAATAAAGGGGAAAGGGAACCATCTAAAGTACATTTTAATAAAATTTAAGTATTTCAAGAATAACGAGTAGATTCTAAGAATCCCTTTTGGAAGGTAGGGCAAGAATGACAGATCAGGGCATCACATACAAAGGATTAGGAGTCAGAGTGGCATTAATTATCATAGCAGCATCAGAATATAGGAGATAAAGGAACAAGACTCAAAATGCCAGGGAAAACATTTTCAGCCTAGAACTCTATACCCAGCTAAGCAAGGTCACTCTCTAGAAGAAGCTAGTACAGATATCCCAAAATAAAGGAAATAACAAAGAAAGATGATGCCATAAGGATCCAGAAAAAGGATTCAACACAGAAGAGAGGCAAAAGGAATTCAGAATTTGGTAAGTGAAGCCCCTGTATGACCACTGGGTAGCGAGGATGAGAGGTCACCAGCTCAGATTGGAACAGGAAGGACAGCTCCTGGAAGGACATCTCCAAGGTACAGGTGGGATGGATATGTTTCAATACACCCAGGGGAATTTTACATCTCTTCTCTAGAGTTTGTGTGGAAAATTAGTGATGGCTACATAAGTTATGAAAGTGGAAGCAAAGTCAATAATTAATTCCAGGGAAAACAAAAAGTCATATGCAAAAGAAAATGCAACATTTTTCTGGAGCAGCTTGACCAATGTTTACTTAATAAAAATAACATGTTCATTGGATACTGATTTAACAAAACCTGTGACATGATTACATGGGGAGGATGTAGAAGGAAAAGTAGATAAGGTAAAGGTATCCTTTCTAAAACCTTCATCAACCATAGCAGGAAGGCAGGAGATTATGTCTAAAATGGAGAAGTCAAGAATCAATAGTGTCTTTTACTCAGAAGAGTGGAGGTAAATATGAAAGGGATATGCTGAGTTGGGACTTGGGGTGAGGGAGGTATGGGGAGGGGAACACTATCTTTCCTTACTAGCCTTATAGTAGTATTTGACTTTTAAAAACATGTATATGTACTAAATTTGATAGAAATAAAATAAAATTTTAAAACAAGGCTGAGCACCATGCCTGGCCTAGGTAAGTGGCAGCCATTGTGGAGCAGGTGTTCTTCCATTCCTGTATCTTGCCCTCTTGGTTTTTCTCAGCAAACCCTGACAGGCAAGTTACAAAAGTTGGCCAGTGGGATTCCTTGTAACTTTGACTTTCACTTCCACACTCAGGAGAGGCCTCATAATAGCATCTATGGTGGTGGTTGTTTTTTTTGTTTTTGTTCCTTTGCTGTGTTTTGCCTTTACAGAGAAGGTGCCTGAATGCTGGGCTTTGCTTGAGAAACTCAAAGTGCATGAGAAACTTTGATTCAGAATGTTTTTGGTGTTGCTTCGGTTACTGAAATAACTGACTGGTGTTTAAAATAGGAAATCTGTACTTTTCACCTCATATATAACTAGGGATTTTTCTTATAAGGATTTTATTTATGTGAAAAATTGGACTGTCTTTTGGAGTACTGGAATGGATTAAATGTTCCCAACTGAAATAAATGGCAGAGGCCTTTTTTTTTTTTTTTTTTTTTTTTTCAAAAACACCCCTTTGCCTTATGCCCTTTCTGTGGGAGGTAAATTGAGAATGCTACATAAGGGGAGAGCTGTGCCTGGTAAGAGTGGATTATTCTGTGGAAATCAGTGAAAAGGTTGATAGTTTACATCTGGGCTGCCTATGAGGGTAAAGGTGGCAGCACCCTGGACTCCCAGGGCAGAGGGGACTAAAACGGAGGGTAAGGGCTGGGAATTTGCAGAAATCTGTGGAGGAAATGGAACTTGAACTTCATTGTGGCCTTAGGGGTCTGCAGTCTTCTTAGCTGGATCTGGTAGGGTCAGAGAGACCTAGCTGACCTCAAGGTTGTAGGAGTTTCCCAGGTTTTCCTGGCATTATCACACCCACATAGCTGTCTTCACCCCATCAGGGATTAGCAGGTTCTGGTATTTGGTATTGGTACGGAAGACAGGCTTGCCCCAAACTAAAAAAAAAAAATTCTGGATGACCAAAGTGTATTTCTTTTCTTAAAGTCATCTTCCCTCCCCCTTTCCTAGAATCGAGCCAAAGTTGCTCCCCACCGAATGGGGCACCCCTCTTCACGTCTCAGTGCAGCTCATCGTCTGCTGTGACTTAAATAGCAAGAAGAATTTTTAAAAATAAGTTTTGTCATCAGCCGTTCTTGATCCTAAGCAGCACTGCTCCGGCAGACGTGGCAAAATCCTCTCACAGGCCAGCTTGCTTTGTTCCGGAGGCAATTTGTGTGGAAAGCAGCAAGTTCCCTGGTGCTAGAGGGCACAGAAATGGACCTGCCACCCTGCCCCTGTGACTGGGGGGGTCGGGCGGGGGTTATGTGTGGGTGTGAATGCGTGTGGGGTGTGAGGATGTGGGTGTGAGTGTGAGTGTGCATGTGTGTGGGGCGGGTGGGGCTGGGACAGGAGGAAGGAGAATGCAGCTCAACCTAGTTAAGAAGTTGAACCCAGCTTTCCGGGTATGTTCTTTTTTAACAAAGAGTGGTATGTTCTGTCTTAACTATTCAGCCTCTTGGTCTGAAAATCTCAGCAAGATTCTACCAAGTTTATTTTTAAAATGCTTGTAATTTGAAGATGGACTTCAGAAAGACTCGATGTTTGCACGGGGTAGGGGGTGGGCAATTGTAGATCATTTCTTGACCTTTCTGCAGTGGGGAGAAGAGGGTGCTGGTGAAGTAAGAGGTACTCATCTTTTATTATCAACAGGAGAATATGTTGTGTTTTATGTGAAAAGTATAGGTAGTTTAAGAAGAAACGCGTTCCTCCGTGGTGTGGGTTTGCCATATGTCTGGATTGCCGCCATGTGACAACTTGGGTCCTTATTTTAAGGACAGTACTCAGACAAAAAAGCGTGTGTCCCTGAGCTGAGAGCTTCATATACAGTGACTCAGTCCTTTCCCGGGGTGTCACCGGCCACTGGGGGTACCACTGGTGATTTTAGGTGGAATGTGGTGAACACTTTTACTTTAAAAGTTATGTGTTTATTTTAATATGTATTAGGAAAGATGAAAACCAGCCCAAGTCCATAATTACATGGAGAGATGAAATTCCTGTCAAACAAATAGTTTGAATATTGATTTAACAAAACCTGTGACATGAAATGTGAGTTTGTTTAAGAAAGTTACCAGCTAAATAATAATTCAGGAGTGTATCTCCCCAGGTTAGGTAGGAGAAACAATTCTCCCTGAAGGTCCCCATGGCAATACTTATGAAGGGATCATTTGCAAATCTCTGGGACAGGGTACATGGGGGTCCTAAAGAATGCTGAGATCCCCAGAGAGTAACCCCAGGCGGATGCCGGGCCACCTTAGGCCTGAAGAGTCAAAGGAGGAGAGTCAAAGGAGGAGGAAAGTCCACTGACAGCCAGAGCCACAAAAGGGGCACAGCCATGGACACAGACAGGACACCAGAGTGAGGAGGAACAAGGAGAGATTCTCCCACCTCCCTCCTCCCGCTGCCTCAGCCCTCCTGCCAGCACCTGCCATGAGCCAAACCCAACCGGAGGCCAGTGGGCTAGGAGCCCAGTGGAGTCCACGGGGTCTACCTCCCAAGGAGTACAGATCTGGGCAGAGGCTGGATCTAGGTGGGGGCAGAGTGGGAGCAGAGAGTAGCCAAGCAGTGGGTGGGCTGTGGGCATGGTAGGAATGGTGGAGGTGGTGAGTGGTGGCTGGATCTGGCTTCTGATGATGGTCCAATGAGGTTGGTATGGATTGGCTCACTTTTCAGATGACAAGCTGAGCCTTAGAAGGGTTGAAAACTTGCTCAAGCTTACGTTACTGGTGACAGAGTGGGGTCTCAAATCAGGTCTATCTAATCAGAGAGCCTGAGCTCTTAAGCATTACACACACACATACCCCAGCTCATATAAAAACCAGCAAATTGATATTGGAGCTATGTTCACAATTAATACAAATAGTAATGCGAATTTTTTAAATGTTCTTGAAGTGCTGATGTTTCATCTCCATTACCTCTGTGGTTGAGGGTGTACAGGTGGGCCTCTTGTGTAGACAGGTTCTGTGCTAGACTGCTGGACTGCGTCCTGGTTCACCCGACGCCTTGTTATTACAGCCACAGAAACACAAACCTTATTTGTCCAAGTGCCAGAGTCTGGTTGGCTCCCTTCGGGGTTCACACTCAAGGACAGGGCTCCTGGCCAAATTAAATTGGGGCCTGGGAGAGTCCAACTGCACTTAAAAAATAATAATAATTGCATGTACTTTCTTTAATGAGCTCTCATTCCCACTTGGCAGCAGGAACACTAAATTCAGTCCACTCCAGCAAAGCCCAGTCTAATCCAATAAAAATGTTAGTCTAATCCAGGAATTCAATCACTGTCCAGTTCAAAGGTCCCTCTCCACAAGGTACTTCCCCTCCTCTACCTCTACCCAGAATATCCCAGGGACCTCCTGCCAGCCCACGGCCCAGAAAGCAGGGGCAGGGAGAGCCAGTACCCATGGGGGCGAGGCTGCATGGCCTCATGGCTGCTGTTCTCTCCCTATTCACTCGTGTCCACCTGACAGCTCTGAGCGTCTAATGATGTGGCCGGCTTCGCTGGATGCCCCACCCGAATGCAGAGGGACCAACAGAGGCACAGTGACAGTTCTGGCGCCTCTACCCAAGCAGGCCTCACCTCCTAGCCTCTGCCTGCAGGTCACTCTACACCTCTGGAAATCTTGCGAAGTGAGAGAGTAGCCCACTGCACTTTTGAAGTTGGCTTTTTAAAATCGCTATGGATGAGACTAGGGGGCCATGGGGAATGGAAATCCCTGCTTGGTTTCACGTAGCTTAGGCTCCCTCGAACAGAAAGCATGAGGTGTGATATAAGGGGAAGGCAGGATCCCAGGGCAGCAACAGTGAGGGTGAAGGAAGGAACACAGGGGAAGGGTCGGGGAAATGCAAGGTGCTGCCTTGCTGAGCCGGCCCTGCTTCAGGAAGAGGCCCAGCTGGTCATTCAGCCATGTGGGATGTCTCTGAACAGATTTACAGAGATCCCATGCCTTGAAACAGCCCATCATGGAAGAATGGAGTAGGCATTTACCTCTGGTTCTCTCCCACCTCTTTTCCTGCACTGGTCAGGGGTCTCTCCAGAGGGAGTCAACTCTCCTGTGCTTCTGGGCTGCATCGCCTGTCTTCTGGGAAGCCAGACCCTGTGTCCAGCAGCATGGCTCATCATGTGAGTCTGGGAGTTGGGAAAGCAGCCAGAGCCTTCCACAGGGGCTCTGCTTTCCAGAGCCATCACAGTAGAGGCTGGGCATGGGGGTCGTGGGGGCTGTGGAAGGGGCCCGAGGGGTCAGATGCTGTGGGGATGTTTCATTCTTGTTTTAAATTTTCTAGAAGAAAAATTAGGCTGAACCAACATCAAAAATACTTCAGTAAGAAATACAATGAGTGACTGTGTGTCTTCAGAACACCCAGGACCAAGACTGGTAGAGCCCTCAGCAGCACAGAGACCTGGGACTTCCTTCCCTCGTGTGAATTGGAGCTGCAGTGTATTGTGGTGGTTATAAACTCCGTGCCGTTAGGCAGGGCTGCAGCTCCCCCAGCTGCACTGCTTCCCAGTAGTTAAGAAGGTTACTTCACGCCCCAAGCCTGGAAGCCCTGATACGCAGACGAGAATGACAGCTATGTCTAACTCACCAAGTTATTGTGAAAAGTAAATAGGATAAGCCAGTGTTTCTTATGTTTTGGGCATTTGCATACCACCTTCACACTTTCCTCCTTACCTGTGTATCATCTGCCTTATTATTTAGTTGATATTTTTCTTTAAATTGGCTCTATTTTAAACCTTAGCCTCATTCTAAGAAGTAATATCTGTGAGTTCTCCAGGTAAACATGCTGATTGCATATATTTTTTCTAATATACATTAGAATAAGATGTTAGTGTTAGACTGTTAGTCTTAGACTGAGAAAATGACCATCTCACTCATGAAAAGTGATGCAATGCTATACTTTGATGAACACTGAGCTGATCTTTAAATTCAGGCAGAATCTGGCGTTCGGTAAATATTTGCTGTCCTGGCACCTTCAATGCTGGCCGGTGCTGTGTCACATACTTCCTGAGTGTGGGCTGCTCATTTATCTCCAGCTCTTCTGTCTTGCTTGGGAGCATCTTGCAGGGGAGCAACGTCCATCTCCCACCGACTCTGCAGCTGCTCACGGACCTGGCTCTTCCATGCACATGCAAAGGCCTCCTTCCTGAAGCTCCTGTCATCTATCTCTAACTCCTTCTTTCCTCCCAGTGGCCATCTTTCATAGCCTCCTGGTCATTCCCTTTCTTCCCTGAAGGCTTTGACACCTGCCTCTTGGCTTTGCTTTCCACTCCAAGCTCATCCATAAACCTCAGTGACCTCAATGACATCCGACATCTTGTCTTAAATTTCCTTGACCTCTTCACCTCCAATAACTATCCTTCCTATGACCTCTTCAGCAAACCACTGGCAGTCATATCCTGTGGAGCACGCCACCTGCTAGAACTACACAATCTCAGAAATCTTTCCATCTCAGACTTCACCCTCCTTCCCTCCAACTCCTTGTGACCTTATTCCTGTGTTTGTTTCTTTAACCTCATTAGAACTCCAATTCCTTGATGCTCCCTTTTCTCACAGGTCCACTCCCACCTTCCCTGCCCAGTCTAGGCACCATGAGGCATTGCTTAGCAACTTGGCAGTTCCTGGCAATTTTCAGATTCCACCACACCCACCTGCAAAGCCCCAATCTTGGAGCAATTAACCTACCTGCAGGCCAGTCCTATTCCTGGGATTGCAGTGGGGCGTGTGTGGGCTGAGCACTGTTGAAGAAAATCTACTCATCTTTTTCTCAGAAGTTTGTTTTGTTCCTATTTCCCTATTCGTGGTAATGTTTCTGTTAGATAAGTGTTCTGAAAATGATAAAGTGAAAAAAAAAAAAAAGGTAAAGTATTTGTACCTTCATCATAAAGACTTGACCTCTCCCATGAAGGGATTTACAGTCAATTGATTAATTGTGAGAGCAATGCTCCTGTCCTCATTTGGGTTTTACACTTCTGTTTGGAATGCCCTTCCCCTTCTAATTCAATTTTCAAGATTGCCCCAAATTAGCTCTTACAGGAGACCTTGTCTGGGACCCAGACTTGGTTAGATGGTTCCTCTCCCACTATGCTTTCAGAGCACTTGTCACAGGACTTCGCAATGAGCTTCGTATGTATCTGTCTCTCCTGTTTGACTGTGGTGTGGCTTTTTGAAGGGAAGGATCTCGTCCTACTCATCTTGGTTCCTCCACCTCTCATCCCAGAGCAGATACACAATAGTTGCTTGTAAACAAAACTAAAATGACCTAAAGCCAGAAAGACAACTTTAGCATCTTTTAGAGAAGAAGAAAGAAATTTCTTGCATTAAAATTATGAGCTGCAATAAATAATTAATATTTTGTCTACTTAGCTCTCCAACCACACAGAATGGAAGTTAATCACAGGATCACTTCCCCTTGGCCACTGTTGTTTGGCTTCAGCTGGGTCAATCAGAATGCTCCCTGAGATCTTTTGAACTGGAATCAGAATACGAGACATAGTTCCTCTTTGTCAGTGAAGGTGTGAAATGTGAGGGTGGGGGCTGCTGAGAGCCATGTTCACCTCCATATAGAAGAAGTCAGTGTGCAGTGAGAGAGATGCACACAGGACCAGAAATGGATTCCTGCTTCCCACTGTCCCAGGTGCCTAGGCTGCCAGTCTGTGAGAGATACAGACTGTCCTCTCATCAAATTACTCTTGGCCCTGAGCTAGACAGAGTTGAGTTACTGTCACTTACAGGTATAAGGAGCCTGACCGATTCATGTGCTCATCCTTTGCTTCTCTTAGGACAACCAAACCAGCTTAAAATAAGAAATGGCCAAGAGATATAGATTGATGGTTGATCTGATAATTTCACGACCCTCATTTTTTCTCAATTATTTTATTGGGGTATAATTTACCCAGAGTAAAATTCTCCCATTTTAGTATATGGTTCTGCAATTCTTGAGAAGAGCATAGTCTTGGCACCATTATCACAGTCAAGATAAAGAACAATTCTTTCACCCTAGAATTTCTCTGTTCTCCTTTGGTGTTTAATCTTTGCCCTCTCCCCAGCTTCTGGGAACCAATGATCTGTTTTCTGTCCTTATAGTTCTGCCTTTGCACGAATGTCATGTAAGTGGAATCCTACAGTATGTAAGAATTATCAGGACACATATATGATTCATCTGTGTTATTGAGTACATCAGTAAATAAGCCCTTCATCTTGCTGTTTTGTATTCCGCTGTGCAATGGACCATAGTTTCTTAATCTATACCCCAGTTGTAGGACATGCGAATTGTTTCCAGAGGGTTTTTCTCAGTGTCTGCTTCACCCTTAGCTTCAGGTATTATTGCACCCGCACCTCCAAGAGGCTGTTTGCCCTAGCAATGCTCCTGGCCCTGTCCTAGCAGTAGATGGTGTCCCTTGTTGCCTGACATGTGTTGACCCAGTCACAGTGTGTGGGTGGGGGAAGGAGCGTTCTTCCTTCTGACTCAACCTGTCAGACAGGCACCATGCTGGTGTCCCAGGACACCTCTGCAGAGGCCTTCTAAATGACTGCACTGCCCCCAGCTGTAGGAAACCTTTACTAGTTTGGGCCCAGGATGTATTTCTGCTTCTTTCTCAGGGGTGGAATTTTTTTTCTCTTCTCTTCCTCCAGCTGCAATGGGTGCTCTAAGGCAGTGGAGTCTGCTGCCCTTGAGTGTATCAGTAGTTCAGCAGCTTGAAGTCATTCCACAAGAAAGAAGGGCTTTTTGCTGTTCCTGCAGCGGCTGCTGCTGTTCCCCTGCCCAAGGGCTGCAGCATGAGAGATGCTTTCTCAGGGCTCTTGCTCTGCTCCAAATCTTTCTTATGAGTGCTTGGTGAGATCAGGGAAGAAAAGCCTGCTAGTCTGTGCAAATTTCCTCATGTCTCCGTCTCTTTGGGATGCTTATAACAAAATACCATAAGCGTGACTTATAAACAACAGAAATTTATTTCTCACAGTTCTGAAGGTTGGGAAGTCCAAGACCATGGTGCTGGCAGATTCAATGTCTAGTCAAGGCTGGCTTCCTCAGAGATGGCTGCCTTCTCACTGTGTTCTTATATGGCAGAAGGGGAAGCCAGCTCTCTCTGGGGTTCCTTTAATAAAGGCACTAGTCACATTCATGGAGACTCTGCCCTTGTGACCTAAACACCTCCCCAAAGCTCCACCTCCAAATGCCATCATCTTAGGGGTTAAGTTTCAACACTACACCTGTTTCTGTGTCTCCCAGGGGCTCCATATTTTTACCGTACCCCCACTTAGCCTTTAGCAAATCATTAAAAATTTTAGGTGAACTCTTCTCACTGACTACGATGGCATCCGGTGACGTCTGTTCGAGGTAAGCAGTGCTGACGTCCCACCTTTCCTTGCAGGTACTTATCTTTCTCTAGATTTTGAGTTAATTGTTTACCCTGTGGCCTCAGCTCTCATATAGGTTCAAGAAAAGTTGTGAATTTGCACAATGGTCAGTTTTTTTCTCGTTGTAAGGGTGGGAGTGATGTTTCCCCAGCTTTCCACATCCTAGGCAGAAGCCAGAGGCCGTCTGCACGTTTAAACAGAAGGTGGGAAGACGGAGCCCCAGTGGAGAAGGGAGAGTCATTGGCTTAAAGTTGGGGGAGGGGACTCCCAAGGGCCAGCTCCAGCCCTGGCTGTATTCCAGTTGAGTCACAGGTGTTTGAACAAAACTTGAGTTGGCTTCAGACATTTTAAAATCTGAAATTTTCTTATTTAAAAAACCTGGATGTCTGCTTTCTCTTGGAAAAACTTGCTGCCGTGATCATCACCAGGATACTTCCTTGGTGTGGGGCACATTCTCCCTTCGCTGTCATCCCCACCGCCCATGAACACTCACCTGCTTCATGGGTTTTCCTAACCTGCCTTGTCCCTGCGGGCTGGGATGGGGTTGAACCAGTGTGCTCTGATAAGGTTCTACCAGTGGTGGAGATATCAAAATAGGCCCGTGCTTGAGAGTAAACAGCCAGCTCCCTGAGCCCCCGAGAACCCATCCATCAGCCAGACTGGCACCTTCCCTAGGACCTTCATTCCCAAAGGGCTAAAGTTAGCAAACTCAGTGGCTGTGGTGAGGAACTGGGACGGGCACCTGTGCTGACTGCCGTCCTGCCCCATGCTAGCATAGGATGCCTACTGACAGGATAACACTCAAAATGCTTAAGTTTGCAACTCCCAACTTAATGTACCACACACACGCTCCTGGCTCTCAGAAGGTGGAGTCAGTAGAGTGAGGCTATTTAAGGCGATATTTTCAAACAAGGCTTTGAAGGGCCTAGTTGTAGAAATCAGTGTAAGCAGTGAAACTGTGCTTTGGATATTCGTTCTGGGAGAGTAAAGAAGAGACCAAAAACAAATAGGAAGTGAGAAATTAAAAAACATATCGAAGAGAAGCTTAAGCAACAGAAAATCAAGAAACAGGGCTGATACATGTCGGAGATAAACAAAAAATGGCTATGCCTCAGGGTAGCCCATTATCAGGGATTTTTTTGGCCCCTTTCTACTTTAAAAAGATACATAATTACAATAAAGTAATTAACTGTTTTGTAATTAAATACCAAAATAATTAAATTTGAAATTAAACATGATAGCATCAAGTTGTTCTGACAGGATTAATTTGTGTCTTAATCTGATAAATCATTTTCACTATTATTAGGATTAAGTTTTAGAGACAAGAAATTGCAAAAGGAATAGTTCCTGCATTCCACAGAGAAAGACTGCCTGGGCTTTTGATTCCTCACACACAGAGCTCTCTCAAAGGTCAAGTGCTGATTTTTAAGGCACAAGTTGGAAGGAAAAGAGAAAATATTCTTGAAAGGACTGTTTTTCTGATATTTGTACCTCAACTATTTTGTACTTGGATTTCGAAAAGCAACCAAAGTTTCCTCACAAGTTCCTATGAGTTTCTGATCGGATAGATAAATAAACAAATCAGAAGCCAAAAACAGTAGCCAAATTAATAGTTTCCCATCAAACAACAAACATTTAGTGTCTGTTTTGTGTTTAGTACCATGCTGGAAAATGCAAGAGCATGGGAAGACATGTAAAATACAGTCTCTTCTTTCCAAATGCAGGGCTTTCTTCTCTTGCTATAAAGAAAAACAATGTATGCATATGGAAAATAAGATGGCACTCTGAAACTCAATAATAATAGAAGGTACCGATAAGGGTTCATTTTGTGTGTCCGTTTGGTGAGGCCACAGTACCCAGATATTTTGTTAAACTATATTTGTTATTCAATATGTTCTGTAAAGGTATTTTTTAAGATGAGATTAACATTTAAATCAGTAGACCTTGAGTGAAGCAGGTTACCCTCCATAATGTGAATGGGCCTCATCCAATCAGTTGAAGACCTTAACAGAAAAAGACTGACCTTGCATCAGAAGGGGGAATTCTGCCAGCAGACCGCCTTTGGACCTGAACCGTGACTCTTCCCTGGGTCTCCAGCCTGCTGGCCTACCCTGCAGATTTTGGACTTGCCAATCCTCCACTATCACATGAGCCAATTCCTTAAAATAAGTCTCTCTCTATATATATACATCTTGTTGGTTCTGTTTCTCTGGAGAACCCTGACTAATTCAGCACCAAAGTAAGAGATGCCTCAGGGAAGCTCACTCAGTCTTTGGCAGACTCTATTGTTACAGCAGCAAAGAGCTGCAGGATGGATGAGCCCACGGTGCCCTGATAAAACTGCATTTATAGAAACAGACAGACAGCCCGTGGGCCACGGTTGGCCAATATGTTTCTTTTGAAATATTGCATGAAAATGTTATTTATCTTGACTACTAGTTTTTTGGTGCCCACTTTCATTTTTCACTCCAGGTGAGGCCTCTCTTGTCTCAACAGAGTCCCCACCTGGCTCCTCAAGCAATGTGATCTGAATGGTGTCCATGGGGATAGAGTTCAACTAGCGGGACCAGAAAGCACCATGGACATGCTGGAAAGATAGCCCTGCTGGTCTATACAACCTTGAATAGCGCTTAAACTTCCTTGGACCTTGTTACTTCTAAAACTAAAGGTTGTAAAAAATACATATGAATATAGCAAGTCTTCACACAGGTGGCATCCCAGATGGGGTGATCTCCATGAAGAGGCCCAGTGAGTCCCCGAGATGCTTGCGCAATTTCCCAAGGTTCTAGCCGTGCTCCTTGCTCCAGCCAGCCCAAGGAGAAAGCCTGGGTGGCCTAAGAGGAAGTGCCATCCCTGGTGGGGTGGGCTGAGGGGCCCTGGGAGTGCCTACCTCTTGGGCTGGATGAGAGTGAACACTTGCCTTTGATCATGTCTCTCAGTCCACAAGTTATAGGAGAAAGAAGGAGAGGAGAAAGCAGAAAACAAATTAATCACTCACCCTACAGACTGCCTGCCAAGTTCCTCTTCTGCCTGGAAAGCCCAAGGAGAACACAGAGAACTCAGACATCCCATTAGGTCAGAGCACAGGGCAGGCCTGCTTAGGGCGGGACACAGGTTGGACTCTTATGAGTTCCCAGGCTCTCAGTTTAGGGTTTGTTTACCACCCTGCCGGCTCTCTTTGTATTAGCCACTGCGGCCTTTGAATAAAAGACATGATGGAGTTGCCAGCCAGAAATCATTGTGGCGTTTTCTCAGAATTTCAAAGGCCACCCTTTGTCGGGCAAGGGGGCTGCATAGTGGATGGTACTTGAAGGGTGTGGCAAGATTTACAGGGACTAGGGGAGACTGGCACCAACTCATTTAGTTTGGAAAGGACCTGTTGGGCTGGGCAGGCCAAGGTGGGAGGATCGTTTGAGACCAGAAGTTCAAGACCAGCCTGGGCCATGTGATGAACTCCATCTCTACTAAAAATACAAAAAATTAGCAGGTGTGGTGGCACGCGCCTATAATCCTAGCTCTTCAGGAGGCTGAGGTGGGAAGATCGCTTGAGTCTGGAAGGTGAACTGTGATCGCACAACTGCCCTCCAGCCTGGGTGAGACAGAAGGAGACCCTGTCCCACAAATAAAAGCCAAACAATCAACAAACAAACAAACAAAAACAGGACCTGCTAGCTGCCCTCATTGGCTACTCCACATTGGACTCAGGGATATTACTCACACTCTGTGTACCCTGGGACAAGTTCCCCGACTGCTTCATGACTCAGCTTCCTCATCTGTAAAGGGGTACTCATAATGATAATAACCTGACATGTTTAGCAAATTAGTAGAATGAATGGAGTGCTTAGCACAGAGTACTTGCTGGACAAATAAGCTGCTGTGTCTATTATTGGCCTTGGGCTGGGCAATGACTTAGGCCAGCCAATCAAAATCCTTCTTTAGGATTCTGTAAACTAGCAGTGGGACAAAAGGCCAGTCCCTCCTTGGTGATGAAGCTATACGTTGAAAATGGGAGAGTCATTCCCTCCCAGGTACAGGAAGCTGGTTCTGAGAGGACAAAGTTAGAGAGAAATGGAAACGGAAGATAGAGGTCATCTCTCCTGGTGGCTTTCGGATCTCTGATTCCTCCTGTTGTTCTGTGTGGCCCAGCAGCACCTCAGTTGTTCCTGCAGTCATATGATCCCTCAAACAAATTCCCCTTTGGGTTGTGGCTAGTTTGAGGGGTATATTAGCATGCTAGGTCTGCCATGACAGAGTACCACAGACCGGGGGGCTTAAACAACAGAAATTTAGTCCCACAGCTCTGTAAGCTGGAAGTCCAAGCTCAGGGTTTCAGCAGGGTTGGTGTCCTTTGAGGCCTCTCTCTTTGACTTGGAGATAGCCGCCTTTTCCTTCTTTCTTCACATATTCTTCCCTCTGTCTATACCTATGCCCTAGTCTCTTCTTCTAAGGACACTAGTGACACTGGATTGAAGCCCACCCTGATGACCTCATTTTAATTTAATTACCTCTTTACAGACCCCATCTCCAGATACAGTCATATTCTGAGAGACTGGGAGTTAGGACTTCAACATATGAATTGGAGGGGAGACAGGAAGGGACCATTCAGCCTCTACTGAGGGATCTGAGTTGAGTTTCTGTCACCTGTAACCAAGAGAGTCTTGACTGACATGCATGCATACTCATGGAAAATAAAATCTGTTAAATGTTTATCAAAATCTTTAAAGTAACTATTTCTGCACAATAGATTAAGACCGATATTTGTATTTGCTTACTCACATTTTCAGTGTTTCTTCTGAAATAAGCATGCATTCTCTTTGTAATAAAAATGTTTAAAAATATTTCCAAGAATTCCAGAGCTTTGCAGGTGATGGATGGGGTAAAACCTAAGGGTGACATCTGAGAGCAGACAGACAATGGGAGTGGGCATAGGTGCTGATTGCTGTGGACAAGGTCTGAGGGCATCCATGGGGTGCCATGGGGTGCGGGCAGAGACTGCCTGAGACAGCTCGGCGATCAGGAAATAAGACATCCCTCTGCCAGTTAAACCATAAAGCATGCAAAAATGGATCCACACAGAGAAATGCCAAGTCACCTTAAAGAGGCAGGAGGGCTGCAGCCCAGACTTGCTGTGATTGGAGGAATTCAAGAGCTAGAGGCAGTGTGTGTTGGGGGCGGGGAACACAGGGGGAACAAGAGAAGAGGGAACCAGAGGCTTGTGGGGTTGGAAGCAACAATAAGCGTCTGGAAGGGACGCTCTTGTGAAAACCAAGCTGCTGTTTGATCCAGACGTCTTGGAAAAATACAAAGTCTCTCTTAGCCTCTTAGGCTTTGCTGTATATTTTTGATAAAAAGAAAAAAAAGAAAGAAAGAAAAACAAAACAAAAGATTGGGGAAGCCTTCTGTTTTTATTTTCTTTTGTTTATTTAGGTTTGAGAAAAATGAGGCTCCTGTGCCTGGACCAGAGGGAAATGGGGTAAAGACCATGAAGAGGCCCTCCTGATGGGGCCACAGGCACTGAGACCTGTCCTTGGGCAGCCAGAACTGGGGGAGGTTTGGGGAGGGTGTGCTGGAAAGAGGATCATCATGCAAGAGGGGTTCAGAAGCATTGAAGGAAGGGAGGCCAGGGGAGGCAAAGGGCCAGTAGATGCTCCCAGGGCTGGGGAGAGCCCGGCAGCCTTCCGGTACAGTCATCTCCAGAACTGCAGAGAAAGTCGCTTCCTGCTCTGGGCTCTGTCATACCCCCCACTTCATTACTCCCCAGCCTCATTCAGATTCCATGACACACAACAGCACCCTGCTGGCAGTGCTTGGGGGAATGAAGACAGAGGGTGGTGGCTATGTGAGAGGGAAGGACAGGGAGAGCGGGCAGCAGCCCAGGTCGGGAGAAACAGGGGGCAGCCTTCAGGGAGGTTGGAGACAAACTCCCTCTTCTCAGAAAGAAGGGGAAAGAGGAGAGACAAAATACAGGCAGGCTAGCCAAGGGGAAAACACAGGCAATAATAATTGTCATGTACTCTCTTCTGAGCAACACCTCCCTCACATAGAGCAGGAATCCTGTGGCTCTTTAAGGAGGAAATATAAGACACTGATTCTGAATCAACCCTACAAGGGGTGGGGTGACAGGCATTCCAGACAGATCTTAGATGATGAGGCTGAGAGGCCCAAGGTTACGTAGCTGGAACATGAAAGAGACGGATCGTGGCTCTCCCTGACTTCCAGCTGCCGCACGTTTCTCACTGCACCACACGGCTGCCCGTGACATGGCTGCTTCCATCTCTCACAGGGCAACATGGGGGTCCCGACCCATGAACAGTCCTGCCCTTCTCTTATCACCGATGAAGCTCCAGGACTCAGCCGTTATGAAATCCAAGCAAGCTTCCAGCCATGAGTACATCTTTACACCGTAATCCCCATTTATAACAGAGGTCTTCTTCCCAGAGAACGTGGTTGAGGCTCTTTGGACGTGAGATCCAGAAGTGTTGGCTAGTTCTGTCTGTTTCTGGAAATGTGGCCATCTGTTGGGAGTTTGCTTCGTGCAAATCAGTCCTGATACCTATCACCTTTCAGTGCTGTATCAGTTGCTGCTATGCTCTGCCCAAGCCCCTTGGATCCCCTTCACCATTTTTGTGCCCATACACACCTCTTGTGCATTCTCCTTCACAGCCAGCATCTGAGGACAACTCTCAGGCTGCTGAAACCCACTTTGCCTGTGTGCATGGAAAGCTGGAAATGCCTGGGATGTGCCTCTTCCTGGGGCCACCTGTGATCAACAACTGATAAATGCCCCAGCTTCCCCCACCCCCAGACACTCTGAGGTGTCACCTGCCCTGTCTCCAGAGCTCACCTGGGGAAACAGCCAAAGTTACCCTCCAGGCAGGCTGCCACACTCCCGCTTCTTGATCCTACTTCCCCACTTGCCTACCAGTTTTCCAGGGAACAATTGCTAATGAATCATTTTCAAATGAATTGCTTCCAGACAAATCCTCATCTCAGGATTGGCTTTTGGGAACTCAAACTAAGACAGTTATATCAACAAATCTAATTGCCGAGCCTCCAGAGCTGAGGACCAGCAGACCGTTTCCATGGGCTGAATTTGGCCAGCAGTCATTTTGTTCATCATGCCTCCCTCATCCCTCCTGATCTTTTCTCAAAGCTAACACTGTTTGCCATGTGGGAATAAAATTCTTGACCTTGGCTAATGGAGTGCTTATCAACAGTGTTTATCATTCACAAAGAAAAGCAATGCATGTGGCTACCACATAGCAAGTGCTTCAAGAGCTGCCAGTATCTTTTGCAAACTTTGCAATTACCTGTGAGAAAGAAGCTAACATCATCGGATTTTAGCTGATGAGGATTCTGATTCATAAGGGCTTGTTTACCCAGTCACATATCTGGGGACCAGCAGAGTTGGGGTTTGAACTGAGGTAATCTGACTCCAAAAGACATGTTCCAACCACTGTGTCACACAGAGACCCAGCAAACCCACGCCTGCCCTCCTGGCCCCCAGTAAAGGCCATTTCATAACTGGTGGGATTTTCACCTGGCTTTTGGGACCTCAGTCTGGTTTTTGCCGGTCTCTTTCCCTATTATTTACTTTCTCTCTTTCAACAGCTTAGGACTTGATTTGGGTAGGCACAAGAATAAAAAATGATTGAGGACGATGTATTTTTGGAGGAATTTGTATCTTTCTGTAAAAGAAAAGACTAAGCATCTACATATATTTAAATTCTCAAATTGCAAAGTGGCAGTTCCTGGGACCCAGAAATTCCACAGAATTTCTAAGGCTGCTCCCAGAAACTGGACCTTTGTGTGCATGGGGCTATGGGTGAACCAGAGTAAGTCATCAGGAGAGGAAATCTGCCCCCCCTCCCCACCTTGTGCCACTCCTCCTCCAACAAGCTGTCAACTCTGCAGTGGAGAACAGTGCCAGCCTGCAGGCTTTCTGTTCCCAGAGCTCAGGGGATGACTCAGTTACTGAGGTATTTCCTTTTTTCATAAGCCTACCATGCAGAGATTTTCAAATTATTTCCCTGAAATGTTTCTCCCCTCACCTTTGCTGCATGCCTTGTCCCCAGAAGGCACAATTTTCAATAGATTCTTCCTAACAACGTACCAGCCAGCATCTATTAGGCTCTTCCTAGATGCCAGGCACCCAGCTCAGCCTTTCACATCTGTCAGCTCAGCACAGCCTCACAGCCACCCTGCAAGGTCTGCATACAAGGCTTCCCATTTTCTGGATGAGAAAATGGAGGCCCAGAGAGTTTGCCCCAGGCCATTTTGTCCAGAAGTAGCAGAGTTGGAGCTCAAAACCTTGCCAGTTTGCTCAAACCCTTTAACCACTCTGCTATACTGCCACATTACTCTGAGAAGATTATTTTTAATCCATGGTAGATTGCATTACTTGTCTGAAATTGTTGCTACCCTCCTATCCTTTGATACGGCTTTTCTACCCTTAACTTTGTCTTTGGCCATACGGCTTGCTTTGGCCGATGGAAAGAGGATGGAATTTACAGTACGCCATTCTTAGCTGAGGCCCTAGGCAGCATAGTATGCTCCTGTCAGTCCTCTTGGTGTTTCCACTCTCTGCCACAAGAAAAGCACATTCCTGAAGCCACTGGCTCTCAGCTTGAGCCCCAGAAGAAAGTTGGGACAGCTCACTCCACCTGTGGGACAGACCTAGTTCCAACATGATGCCCATGGGTCAGCCTCTCTCATCCAAACTCGGCTGAGTCTAGCCAAGACCAGCAAAACCACCAGCCAACCAGCACACGGTGGGTAGAAAATCAGTGGTTGCTATAAGCTACTGAACTATCAGGGCTATTTGTTATGGGTCATTTTTGCAGCAAACCTCTCACCGTTATATGCATCAACATTCTGGTCTAGCCAGTGTCACACGGACCGGCTCTCAGCATCGTGGTGGTGGAGTGCAGGATCACAATCTCAGGGAATGAATGGGTCTGCAGGATCATCTGACCCAGTTCCCCTTCCCAGCCTTCATCCTTCCCTGCCCCTTAAGGCAGTCCACTTCTTCTCTGGACACTCTGAAAGGAAGTCTTCCTTAGGCTGAGCTCTGAAGCTCTAAGTTCAGCTAACATTCATGATTCCTGCCTCTTTTTTATGATTGGCACCTGAGTGCCTCACCACCTTTGTTACTGTCTTACAAGCACACTTCTACTTGTCAATGTCCTTCCTAAACTATGTGCAAGGCTACTTGCTGGTTTGCTCTCATATTCCTGCCCTGTCCTCTTTCCCATTCTTCTCTGCATCGTGGAGGGATGAGCCCCGCAAACTGGTGTCCTGGAGCTCTTGCTCACTGGCTTGCAGATAGGTGTGGCTATTGAAAGACTCTCAGGAGAGATTGGGAGAGGAGAGAGAGGGAGGAGCTGGGGTACTTGTCCCTACTCCCCCTGCTCCAGGTAGCGTTTCTGGCAGTGTTCTCCATGGGTCCAGCTCCTTCCCTCAGCGGGTTCTCCCAGTGCATCCTCCCCTTCCAAGACCTACCTAGTGGCTCCTAGAACCCAAGTTTGGGATCACCCCCTTCTCCTTTGATCCTTCCAGCCCGAGGGGTGGTGGTGGCTTCCAGCTGTAGCTAAACTCTCGGTTGCTTCACCTTCTCCTGTTTCCTTTGCAGTTAGCTCTTCTGACCCTTTTCCCCTCCCATGTTAAATCTCTTCATCTCAACTACTTGGCCTGGACCGTTCTGTTTTCCTCGATGGACACTGACTAATACAGCCTCCTGACTTTTCAGGGACTCATCTCACGTTATATACAACATGCCCACCCTTCATGCAAAGAGAATTTACATGTGAAAATAGGACATGAGTTGAATTGCAGTTGACTAGCTAACAAAATGTTAAACTTTGTAGCTGTTTAATTATCTCTATATAAATTTCAAATAGTTTTATTTTAGCATTGTGTTGCCAACATTTTTATCCCTAGCCCTTGGGACATGTCTGTAGCCCTTAGAAAGCTCATGGTCCCTGTGGAGAAAATCACTCTGATGGTGACTGAAGTAAACAAAGAGCAGTGGCAAGAGACTGTCTACTCCAGACGGTCGCTCTCTCAGTGAAAAGCCAAGAGGAAAAGAAACCCAAAACAAAAGGTCTTCATTGTTGGGTGCCATTTTGCCCAGAGGTTCTCTACTTTCCCATCCAATAAGACAAGTGTTTTTATTCTATAAGAGGCCCAGAGCTGAGAAAGACTTTGTGTATATGAGATGGATTTTCCTCATGATCTGAGCGACAAGATGATTGTAAATGTGTCAATGGAATTCAGATTTCCCAAGTTGCCCAACCACTACAGTACAGTTAAAAGCAAAACTCCCCTGGAAGGCTGCCGAGACTCTAATGCAGGATGCTGCACAGCCTTGAGAAGACAAACAGTGGCTCTGACAGCCCCTCCTTTGCAAATGGATTTGGCCCTATGAGGTGGGCCCCACAGCATAGTGAGACTCAGTCCTGCTGCTGAGCTGCGTGGCTCACCCTGGCAGGAAAATGACCACACCTGGGAAAAGAAAATGCTGCTAAGGCCTGAGGCCAGCACCTAAACACTGAGCACTGAGTCTTCACATCAGGCCAATGGGAAGAGTTCATCTCATCAGCCAGATGAGGAGGTGGGCCATGGCAGACACATGGGACTGTGGCCAACTCAGTGGGCACAGCAGGGCTTCGTATGAAACACCGACCAGTCTGACCAGTCACTCACCCACCCTCCTTTCCCCCCAGTTGGTGGCACTAGGGAATTTGATCCTGTGATACCCTCACTGCTGCCCCCCACCCACCCACCCATTGTGGACAGCAGTGGGAATGGAGATGAAAGCCTCTTGGTTGGAAAGAGACACATTGGGAATAGTGCTGAAGAGAGAACTAAGCTAATATAGCATATCACATAAAGAAGGAAGAAGGAACGGAGAGGGCCTGGCTCAAAGGGGATATGAATCCAGTCTTTAGCCGTTTGAAGGACACTGAGCAAGAAGGCTTAATTAGCACCTATCCAATGTCTCCCACTTTCACAGCATGCCCCTCAACTGCTGACCTCACTGTGCTTTCCGCAACACCTCTGAGCTGAGAAAAGTCTGACCAGTGAACGTGCTGTTGTACAATATGCCCTTGTTTGTGTGATGGGGAGCTATTGTCCAGGGATTAAGGCCAGAAAAGAAGCAGATCATGGGAGCCAGGTGATAAGAGGTGCTTGAGATGGGACAGGATGGAGCAAATTACATTTACCAGAATTTTTAGGGAGCAAATATGCCAAGCAGCATGTGTTTGAAATGAATCTTTTGATACATTGCCTGTGGGGAGGAAAGCTATGTTCCCCAGGGACATGCTGTACTGCCTAGTGGCTGACACAAGTGGTCCCTCAGTAAGTATTTGCTGAAGAAATGCTTGGGAAACACCAGAGGTTCTCTAAACTGCCTCCAGGGTGTAGGTCCCCCTAAGTGAGGGCTTTGGTTTAGCTGAGTAAGAGGTGAACACCAGTGCTCCTAATGATCTTCTTCATTCCCACCGCAGAGCTCAGCCTCACCCTTAAATCCACCTTGAACAAATATTTGCAGAATATCCTACGCATGGGTCCCTCACTCTTTGCCATTCCAGATCACTTAGGTCAGGCATGCTCAGAAGTCAGAGTTCAGGGATGGGAAGACTGAACTCTGCCTCTAGCCAGCTGTGTGACTTTGGGACTTGATCTTGCTGGGCTTCAATTTCCTTATCTGCAAAATCATGGGCTAAGACTTAGATTTGAGGCCTTTGCCCTGGGTTTTCCTTGAAACCAGGCAGGCAGCACTTGCTGAAGACAATGCATTTGGGATCCCAAGAGGCTAGGAGGTGGGAGTGAATGGAAATAATAATAACCTAATGTATGACCAGCATCTATGTGAGCACAGAACACTTGTTAACTTTCTGCATTCTTACAATGGCACCCACTTTGATCAAGTGCCTCCTGTACTCCTCAGCTCCATTAAGGTGTGGGAGCTAATGTCATATTTTCACAGATGAGAGGGAAAATTGCAGGCATTAGCCGAAGGCCAGAGAGAGTAAGCAGGTGTGTGGACAAGGCAGGGCCTGGTCTTTCGTAGCACCAGCCCACAATGCGGGTTTTCCCTAAAAGGCATGAGCATGTACCTGGCTACCTGGCCACAGGACCTCTGGGCCAGCTGCTCCCTTCTTAGGAGCTGACACCCCCTCAGATCCTTACTCTGCCGGGAAAGGCCTTGAGACAGAGAAGAGCCTGTGCTCATGGAGCCGGCCTAAGCCCTGTTTACCACTTAGTCGCAGCCAAATGGAGTAAGTGCAGTATTGATTAATTGCAATTTTTTTTTTGGAATACATATTCACTCTGATGTTTTATCATTAATGCATTAAGAAGCTGAATAAGCAATAAGACCAAATGGACTTCAAAATACAGCAGAGTTTCCATCCAGTGTAGTCTGATTTACAGCCATTACCTCCTGGCACAAGACAGCCCCCATTATGGCCCACACCTTGGCTGAAACTTGAGAGATCTCTGTTCTTAACCTTACTTATTTACTTCCTCTGAGAGCAGGTATACTTTGTCTCTGTGCCACAGGGTGGGCTCTTCTTGGCATTGGGGTATATGTGCTGGAAGGCTGGACAGAGCAGCAGGAAGCTGCTGACGCCTCTGACAGACAAAGGGACTGCAGACCCTGATCTGGTTATGGGGGAACATGGTGACCTCACCTCCCATCCTCCCCAGCAGCAAGCTTCAGAGGGAGTGGTGAACTTGAGGGCTGAGTGACTCCAGCTCACTGTCGATGCACTCTGTGCATTTGTCCACTGCTGCCCTGGGCATCGTGGCTGGGTTGGGCACTGGCTCTGTCATCAGCTGACAGCAAGAAAGACTGGCTGTTTATGTTCCTGTTTGGGGGCCTCAGTTTCTTCATTTGACAAATAAGGAAACTGGACTGGACAATTTCTGAGAGCGTTAAAGATGCAGCAGTTCATCACCCTTCCCTGTCTTCCTCCTTCTCTCCATCTCTCTTCCCTCTCTTTCCTCTTCCTCCACCTCCTCCTATTCTGCCTTTTCCTTTCCAAAACAATTTTATTCTTGCAGAGTCTTGTCAAAACTCTCTAGATGCATTGACTGGGGCAAAAATTACCTAAAATAATAACAACAACAGCAGCAAAACAAAACAAAAACCCACAACTATTCAAAAAGCACTTTTGCAGAGCTCAGATATCAACAACAAAAATGTAGGGAAGGCATTATTTAAAGAGTTGGTGTTTTCAAAATTTAACCTAAGATTCTCAGAGAGCAAGAAGGGACTTTGAACCAGGTGGGGTCTGGGTGAGTTTTGTGGCACAGAGAGCTGGCCATCCCAGAATGGAGCATTCTCTCCATTTCAGGGTTGTTTGTGGGGACTTGCTGTGCGTTGGTCACTCCCTGGTAGGAGGCCCTGTATGGGTTCCAAGGATGGCACCTAGAGAGGGATGAAGGGCAGCTGGCTTCAAGAAGCTTTAGGAAAGCTGGAGAAGTAGATTGTGACTGGCCATTGTGCTGTGGAGGTGGCAGAGGTGAACCTAGGATGCTGAGGATGCTGAGGGACCTCCCCAGAGCCACAGGCTGGGCTGGGCTGGGTGGCAAAGGCTCAGCTGAACTGAAGTTGAATGTCAAGTGCAAGTTAGTTAAGCAGGAATTGGGGCATTCCAAGAGGAGGCAAAAGACTGGAGGTGTAAGAGACCACCTCTGGGTCCAGAGAATAGAGAGTGAGGGCAGCGATGCCAAGAGATCATGCTGGACAGATAGGCAGAAGCCAGCATCCATGGGTGCTAATTTTATGCAGTCACAGTTGCAGGTTTTGTAGCAAGAGAGTGATCTAAGGTGCCCAGGAGGCATTGGAAGGGAAGAGACAAGAAACACCTTGCTAGTTGGCAGATCAGGCCAGCTTTGTTGCCTCCTGAGGAATCCAGAGTGGGAGGTCGGCAGGGAGAGCCTGTGTGTGAACGCACATCGTGAAGGCTGCTCAAGTTCAGCCCAGATCCTGTTGCCAGCAGGCCCCGCACCCTAGCTGCAGTAAGCATGGTTGCCGGAACAGCTGCGTGGAGACAGGAACCACCGAACCCAGGAATCTTGCTCACCCCAGCCCCTCTAGACACAGGGCCCCACCCCATCCCCCACCACACACCCACACTTTTATTTTTTTGAGAGAAGGTCTCACTCTGTCGCCTAAGCTGAAGGGCAGTGTCTCAATCATGGCTTACTGCAGCCTCGACTTTTAGGGCTCAATCCTCTTGCCTCAGTCTCCTGAGTAGCTGGGACTACAGACCATGCCTAGCTAGTTTTTAAATTTCATTTTTGTAGAGACAGGTTCTCACCATGTTGCCTAGGCTGATGTTGAACTCCTGGACTCAAGCGATCCTCCCTAATCCTAGGCCTCTCGAAGTGCTGGGATTACAGGTGTGAGTTACCATGCCCTGCCTGCAGCCCTTTGTCTTAAGCCCAGATTAATGCCTGCTCCAGAGCTCCTGCAGTGGGAAAGGGGCTGCAGACAGACCCTTGCCCAAGAGCACATTCTGGTTCTGTTCCTTCCCCTGCCCCAGCCTTCCCCCTCGCTGCCTTCTCTGGTGAGCATTCCCTCAACCAGGCACCTGCACAAGAATCCCTGTCTCAGGCTCATTTCTGGGGAACCTGACCTGAGAGATCCTGCAACGGCCACGTTACTTCTCCCATCTACCCCAACCCCCACCAGACTGTCTGGCACCAACATTTCAGACGCTCTGAATGGCCTGCCTTTGTTTACTCTGCTGTGCTGCTTCATCTCAGCTGGGTTTTGCAAACACAGTTCCCTCTGCCTGAAATGCCCTCGCCAACTCCGCATCCCGGTGGAAAACTCATCTTGAATATAACCCCTTTGTGGCATTTCCACTGAGACACCCAAGCACTTTGCATCTGCAGTGGGCACAGAGCACATGGATCATGCACCATGACTCTTATTTGTTTGGGAGGTGGGGTAGGGCACTGCTCCCTGTGACTAAACTATGAGCCCTCAGGACCCTTCACCCCCTTCAACATGGCCAGTGCCCACCAGGTGCTCCACTGTGCTGGCTGGCTGCTGTGAATAGTTGCCAGCCTCCGGGTCTGCCCATCTGTTTGTTCCCAGCCCTCCATGGGCCTACAGTTCTCCTCTTTGGCACCTGGTCCTGTCTGCTTCAAGCCCACCAGGTCATCTTTCCTGCCTGCTGCATTTTTGGGAGAGCCTTGGAAGGAAATAGAGGCTCATGGGGGTGGTAGAACTGGCCCCAGGACACACAGCCAGCAGGATGGAGAAGCAGAACTCTTGAACCCAGGTCACTGCAGGTGAGGAAGAAGGGGTAGCTCTGCTGGAGCTCAGGAGAGGCCTAGTGTAATTGTGGGTCTTGTGGAAAGAAACGGAGCCCTTCGCTCCTTGTGCACCTGTTGCCAGCAGCCCAGGCCCTCACATGTTGCCTGCTTCCTCTTCAGAGGAGGGAGGCACCTCATATTGTACCAGTCAGGCTGGATAGCGAGCAGAATTCACCCTGGATGGTTCAAATATGGGAACTTTAATGAAGGGGATACTTCCAGAGGGGTGGGCAGGGTTAAGGGAACAGGTGGGGATGTTGATACACGCAGAGACCAGCAACATCAGGAAACTGTTGTCACTCCTGGGGCTGAAAGAGCAAAGGGGAGGAAGGAGGGTGATCTGAGCCTGTTGAAGGGAGGGGCTGCCGTGAGGCAGAGCAGGCAGGAGGCAGGCAGGGAGGTAATGAACACCCTGACCTCTCTCCTCATTACTCAGACTCCTGCCCATGGGTCAAACCCAGTTAGAAGCCCAGCAAGAGAGTCTGAAATCAGACTTCAGGACAAAGAACAGGGCCACAAAGGGCAAGGAATGGGTCTGGAGGCAAGTAAAGAATGACCTTCTCCAGAAAGAGATGATGAACCTTTTTAATGGGCCAGCAGTTGGTGGCATCAGGGACCATGGAGAAATGGGTCCCATGGAGGAATGCAAGCCATATTCGTGGCCATCTGAGCTTCTCAGTTTATTCCCCTTCCTCTTAATGTGTTCCCAGAGATTGCTGAAGGGTGACTCAGTGGGGCCGCCATCACTTCTTTGTCACAGGCCCCAGGAGGTAAAGGAGACCGAGCCTGGGTAAGTGGGATTCAGCCTTGGCCAGCCATTGGGTCAAGGTGCAGACCTCTGTGAGAGGCTGCACTGCTTTCAGAACACTAGGGAATGGGATGCTGAGGTCCAGCTGAGATAGCCCGGTGACATTTTCTTCTCCCCAGTCCAGTGGATGCCATGATGCAATTCCACTGCAGCTCTTCCTGAGCACCTGCAGCTACTTGGTCCAGCCCATTAATGATGGCACAGTGAGGGAACTTATGGGGACACTCCCTGACTTTGTGGTGTTTGGGTAACTTTCTGAGTAGGAATGGAAGACTTCAGAAGGTTAATACCCTCATGATTGGTGGAAGTTTGAGGTAGTTTAGAAAAGACAGCCAGCATATAAACAAAGGGCATGTATCTGCCAGACATTCTCCAGTGAACAGCAGGAAGCAAGCTGGACCTACCAGTCGGGTGACATGTTTCTTCTTACCCACCCTTCCTCCAGGTAACTGGGAAAGGATATAAAAAGCCACTAGCATGACATTGAGGGGCATATGCCCTTGTTCCTCCCAATCTTAACATCTGCCCTTCCCCCATGATATACTTATAAATGCCTCCATGTCAGGAAGGAAGAATATTACAACCAATACACCATGACAGTTGAGAGTACCTAAAACTAGATGTGCAAATTCCATTGACTGTCAGTTCCTATTTTGAAAAACTTTTGCAAAGGAAGAAAGCCCAATCTGCAAAGGGAGCAGAGAATGGTGAACACATAAGGATGGGGGATTTCTCAGGTCTCCAGCACTGCCCCAGGGAAACTGCACAGCCTCAGAGGGGAAGGACCGCGGGGTACCCTTATAACCCACAAGGTCCAGTCTATAAGGTCCAGAGGCCCCACCACCAGGTCAAGCTCCAGTGTCCTCAGCAGGCTTGTTTGTTAGACATCATGGTGTGAACCAATGATGGAAGGTTCCTCAAAGAATGCTGTGTTCTCACTAGACACCAGGACTGTGGCATACCTTTGGGGTGGGGAAGGGACTAGAATTCTCCTTCAACTTCATAAGAGCTCAGAGTCTACTTTCATTTATTTCTTTGAGAATAAGTAAGAGGTTTCTTGCATATCTGAGGTGACTAATTTAAAACCACTGTAACTGACTCCACCCTACATGCCCTAGGCCTTGTGCTCACACAAGAAGACAGCAGCGAGTGCTGGGTTCAGAACCCTGGCTATGGAATCCGACTGCCTGGCCTTCATTTCCTGAGATTCCACTTAGTAGCTGGGCGCCCTTGGTTCACTTACGCTGCCTAACCCAGCGGTTTTGAAGCGGGAGAGCAGAAAATTCTTCCAAGGGATATGTTGGCATGGATAGTGTGGCAGACTATAAAATGGCCCTAAGTTGGCACCACTCCCTGGAGTCTATGTTCCTACCCCTTGAATCTGGACAGGCCTGTGACTTTCTTGGACAGTAGAATGTGGCAGAAGTGAACTAATGCCAGTTCTGAGCTGAGGGCCCAGCCAACTGGAGGCACAGGCAGGAGACCAGCATACAGAAGAGTGGTTGGAGTGCTTCCTCCCGTCTCCCTCCCTCCTCTGGGCTGCCCCCAGACAGTGACTGAGTCTCCTCCAAGCTGCAGCTCCCACTGGACCCTCATGATGATATTTCCTCTCCGGCCCATTAGCCCTGAGTGTGGTATCTTACTCAGGGTTTTCCAAAAGGAGAAAGAGAGACAGGGATCTCTGCGAATGTGCCTTATTAGCAAGTGGGAAAATCCAAGAGGGGCATGAAAAAGAAGGCCAAGCGAGGGTGTGAGGGCATGGAGGGCTGGTGTGTAGGCCACACCTCAGGGTGTCCCCATCAGAGACAAGGATTCCTTCATTAGTCCTCAAATGTTGCTCAGGGAACATGTCTAGCTATTGGTATGCACTGGCAACACTGGGCTCTAAAAGCAGCCCCCTGGTAAACAGACCAAGTGCTGGCTGCTGGGCCGAACTCACTGAGATACCCACACTTAAGCACACACCCACCTCCAGCTTCTGTTTCCAAGTTTCAGCATTCGCCAAGGTAGGCAGTAAGTACGCATGGGTTTAATATCTCCAGAATAGTGCGGCCTTGCACAAAATGCAGAAGAAATGGTTATCTTGGAGCAGTTTCTCCTTTCTGCCCTGGAAATCTCTCCGGAGAAGAAATATAAAGTACTCTGTTACCTTCTTGAAGCGGGAGGGAGGAAAACATTAATACCACTAAGTTATTCTGCTGCAAATGTGTGTTGAATGAAACTGACCTGTTTGAGCATGAGCCCTGGGTTCAAATTCTGACTCTTCCATGTTCTAGCTGTGTGATCTTGAGCTGGTTGTTTAACCTCTCTGGGTCTCTAAAACAGAGAACAAAATGTCTTCTGTAAAGTGAGGATAACAGTAATAATAATAATCACTTCAGAGTGGTGGTCTTAAGTGAGTTAGTCTATGCAGAGAGCTTAAAACAATGTTCTGCTTGGAATAAGCTCTGAGCACTGTGCAGGTTCTAGCTCTTTCTATTATTAATCATTAAAATAGCCCTTTATAATTTGAATTTGCATGTTGTAAAGTTTTCTTCTTCTTTAAAATAGCCTTGAATATGCAGACAATATTTCCTACCTTAAGCAAATCAGAGCTCATACGCTTAGCCCTGACTTGGTGAGGGCAAGATGTTACATGGATGGAATCTGGGGCGGATCTTCAGGTGATGTCTCCATCAGGCTGAGGGTTAGAAGGTGAGTCTGAACACCCAGCAGGACCTGTGCTTTCTTGCTGCTCACCTCTGTGAAGACTGAAACTTGAAGACAGAGGTGGAGGAGGGGTGCCTCCTGATTGTGGGCACCCAGGCGCGTGTGGCTGCCCCTCCCTTCCTGGCCTGTGGGTTGTGCCCACTAACACATTCACTTTCCTCCAATTAAAGCGAGAGGCTGCAGGGCTGAGGTGCTCTCTGCAGACAAGCAGTGAATCAAGAGGTTAGCATTGTTTATTGATTTAGTAATTTTGCACGCACTTTTCCGGATAGATTATCTTCCCGGAGACTCTGACAGCAGCAGCCAGCCGATAATGCAATGCGGGGCTGTGGAGTGTGGGGCTGCGGAGGTGGCAGGGGTGCGAGTGGGGGAGGAGAGAGCAGAGAGGCCAGGGAGGACGACTGAGGCTGGGTAAGGACAGGGAGGAGCATGGGCTACGTCCTTCAGGATATGACAATGAACATTTCCTCAAGGTGCCCCCAGAATCCCTGCAGAGAGGAAGGCTTGTTCCCCCAGCTGCCCAGCAGGGAGTGCTGCCTGGAACTGCCCTGAGACACCGGCCCTCCTGGAGACACCTCAGGTGAAGAACACGGCCTCATCCAAGGCCACACCGCTCCTCAGGGACAGCCACATCCAATGATTAATCAACACCAGGGCACACAAGTCCCGTAGAGCCCCCCCCCGCCCCGCCCCAACTTAGAACATTATGCAAGCTCACCCAGCTTCAGAAACCCACCCACCCTGGAAACTTCCTCCCACTACCCAGCCCAGCTTCCTTCTCCTCTCCACAAGTATCTGTCCCAAGGGCATGCATTCCCCAAGTAAAAGTTCCATAGGCTAACTCTGGCCTCATCTGCTCCTCCTGACTCATGGCCCCTATCTGAGTGGAGCTTCAAAGCAAAGCCACCAGTATTGTACAGATTTTTTACTTTTGTTGCTACAGAGAGGTTTCTATATAAAGTGGTGCTGTGAGATTAGGGAGATCTGTCCCAGTGGACTCTCCTCCTCCTCCACCTTACTTCTTCTGCTGGGCCTGTCTCTCAGCCCCAGGACTTCCCTGGTTCAAGATTCCTCCCATTAGGAAAGAAAGCTCTGGACCAGCTGCTTGGCCCAGGACCTGCTTGGATGTTACAGTTCCTGCTGAAGCTGGGCCAGAAGAGGTCTGGCCAAGTACGCAGAGTTGAACTAAGGGAAACATCTGCTGGGCGAATTTCGGATACCAAGAGCAAGCAGCAGGAGGTGGGAGAGTTCATTGGCTTAGGAGTCAAGTCCCCAGATCATCTGTATGTTCTAGCTTTTCCTTTCTCTACACCTGTGCTCATTGTTCTACTCCAGTCATGAACTCATCCAAGTATAGACATGTCAGATGGTGTGCTGGTATCAAGAACTCAAGGAGGACTCTGACAGATGGCCCTGCCCAGACTGCCTGCCTCTCCATCTTAGGGGAGATGCATGTCTATCTATCCATCCATTTATCCAGCCATCCATTCATCCATTGAGCTACTCATCCATCCATTCATTTACTTAATAATTATCTATCAAACACCTACTAGGAACAATTAGTTTAGATAGGTGATAGATGATAGATAGATAGATAGACAGACATACAGATAGATAGAAAGTCACTGCTGGTTTTTTGGTTTTTTTTTTTTAAATCTTTCTTTCCCACTGACACCTCATTGAGGGCAGGAAACTGTCTTTCTCTCTGGTAACTGTTCCTCCGGCCCACTGAGTGGTACTGACAGTCACTACTATCAATGTGGTACGAGGAGACATGGTTGTGGAGAGAGGGTTATCCTAGAAGTCCCATGGATGCAGCAGCATCTAAACCCGACCTTGAAGGAAGCATGGGCTTGGGGTTGGTCCATAGGGGATAGCCTAGACTGTCTGTCCTGCCAAACCCTAGGATAGGAGGCAGGCAGGAGAGTGCCTGTATTGAGGGTTGTGGGGGAGATGAGTCCAGCCAGCCAGGATCCCCTTAGAGAAAGCATCCCTCCTCTCTCCATTTAGCATCCAGAGTGATGGGCACACTCATTCAGTTGCCCCCTCCCTTGCTCAGACACAGGCTGCAGTGTGAAGGGCTTCCTGGCTACCAAGCTTCTTTAGCCAAGTATCCACAGCCCTCTGAGCTCAGAGTTCCCAAACTCATGCTGTGCTTTCAAGAGCCTGATTCACCATCCCTGCAGGTGCTTTTGGCAGTCCCTGGGAGGCAAACCCCATGGTCTACAGTACGCTTCTCTTCTCGCACTCCATCCCGCATCCTCTGTGTCCCCAGGCTCTGCCAGCCGCCATCACTTCCTACTGTCTTCTATCCCTGCCTCTGCTCCAAGCTCCTATTTCTCAATCGGTTCAGAACCTGGGAGGCATCAGAAACTACTAGTTACTTGAACAGAGAGAATTTAATGCAAAGAATTGTTAACTGTGCAATTGAAAAGATTTTTAAAAGTACTTGAAGGTAGAACAAAGACAGCAGCTGTAGGCAGCAGCCACTACCTCTGGGGCTGGAGACACCAAGGGGAGAGGTTAGAATTATTAAAAGATTTGGAAGTTTTGAGGAGGGACCTGGAGATATCTGGGGGGGGGGGGGGGGCGGGGGTGTGGCAGTCAGGTGGTGTTCATGTTTCCCAGCTCATGAGACCCGGAGCTCTGAGGAGGGGGTGCTTGATGGCTTGCGCAATGTCTCTGGCCAGGGAGTGGGTGATGCATCTCACTCTGCAAAGTGGAAAATGGAAAAACTGCAATGTGGATTCACCAGCTGCTTTTGGAAGGAGCTGCTGCTGCCAGGGAGAAGAAGCCTTGCTGGGTGCTGCTCAAAGAAGCAAAAAGCAGACAGGGTGGAGCCAGTCCCTGCTTCCTCCTCTGGCTTCCATTCTCTCCAGCACCCCCTAATGGTAGAGCCTGACAAGGAGCCACTGGCAAAGGAGAGCCTGGTTTGCAGAGTCCTGCACAGAGTGGCAGAACCCAGTGTAGAAGGGCTGAGTTGCAGGCCAGAGATATAGCTTAATGCCAGCACTCCAGATGCCAAGGTGGCACCCCAGAGCCCAAGGTGACAAAGCCAGACAGACCCTTGACAGTAGACAGAATGCCCTCTCTCATTTTGCCCAAAGAGCCAAAGTGGAGCTCTTTCATCTTTCAGTGCTCCAAGCAGGACACAGACATGGGTATTTGAGGGTGGGTTTGAGGACAGACGCAGATGAGGGACACCAGGAGGAACACGGAAACTGATCCTCCCTTCCAGGGATGGAAGTTGTGTATCAGGGACAAGCTTGTAACAAAACTGAAACACCTTCTGGAGAGAATTCATTCTTAGAGGCAAATGGATTTCTAGAGGCACATTTTACCAATTTGTCTGGCTTTTTGGAACCCCCGCAGTGGACAGAACTCAGGGCCAAGGTGGGCCTATACAGCCACAGTGGTGCTGTGAGGCAGGCAGGCAAGGGCTGTCCTTCCCTCTCTAGAGCTAAGGAAACTGAGGCCCAATGGAATCAGTTTGTCAGACAAGAGGGTGGTGTTAGCTAAAGTCCTGAGCTGTCAGCGTGATGGTTACTTGATTAGCTGATCCTGGCAAAGGAAAATGGGGATCCTGCTGGGCTCCCCATCCATTAATGGGGTTAGCAGCTCAGGCCAGCCCACACGCATCAGACTCCATGGTAGGGCTGGCTCTCCATCAGCACAGCCCCAGGTCGGGAACCTGAGGGCACGGACAGGCGCATCCCGTAATGGGCTGCTAATTGCTCTGATTGCAACTCCAGGGCAGAGTGTTTCTGGAACAGCAGAACTCTGACAGAGGAGGAAATACCAGCAGAACATTTTTGATGAATAATTCAGTGAGCTGAAATGGGAAACGAGAAAGTTTTCTTTCCACTAAAGTTGAATCTGAAAAAAAGAAAAAGAAAAGAGAAAATAATAATAGCAGCAAAGCTGAGCATTCTGGTCTCCCCACAGGAAAACTTCTTTGCATAACCATGAAGGACTGCTCTCCACGATCCACTCAGCCCATCCGCAGGACAGAAGCAGCGGGAGGAGCATACTCAGGTCACCTGGGACTGATGGTAAATTTGATTTCATCCCTGCCACCTTCCCTTTCAAGCATTTATTCTATAAATATTAATTGGGCAACAACCCAAAGCCAAGCACTGTGCTGGGTGTTAGAGATTCTGTAATGAAGAAAATAGATATTGTTCTTGTTCTCACGGAATGTGTGTGTGTGGGCAGGGGCGGGTATTCAGACATTAGATTGAAAGGAACACTGCCGATGATCTACAATTTGATACTGTGTCAGGATTCAGGCAGAAAAGGAGGAAGACCCTGCCTCCTGTCCTAGGGTTTGGCAGGGCAGACAGTCTAGGGGATCCCCCTGACTATGTAGAGCAGAGGGAATTGAATGCTGGGAATTTGTTACTTATCTGGGTAATGCAAGTGCTGAGAAGTTTGGGATGGTGGAGGAATCCAGAGGTTCACAGTAGGAAGTCCTTCAAGAAACAAAGAGAAGAGGTGATGTTACCGGAGTGTAGGACTTGGTACCATCTGAGGGTAACCGGAACCAAGATAGGAGTTGCCTAAGGAGGACTGGGACCATGGGAAAAAAAATGTTCCTGGTGTGAGTGGAAGACACAGGGGGATCTTCAGCCTTTGTGCAGGTAAAATCAGAACTACAAGAGAAGGGAGAAAACCTCATCTTTTTTCCTCCTCCTGCCTTTTTTATGTCCATCAGTACTTCCCAAGGTTTAGCTACTGCAGAAGTCAGAAAGTAAGGTCGTCTGGGAAAGCAAGTCTGATCACAGGGATCATTCCCCAGAGGTATAGGGCCGGCCAGGGAAAGGGTGAAGCCATAGATCTGAGGGCAAACAGGCCAGGAAGATCCAGCATTCATTACCTGAAGGAAAAGAACAGTCTTTTGGGGGAGAATTAAAGGGAGAGTATTATTAAATTGGGTGATCCTGGGAGGCCTCTTTGAGGCAGTTAAGTTGAAACAAAAAATTACAACGAGCTATCCAAATAAGAAAGGGAGGAGAGGATGGGAGAGGAAGAGCTTCCCAAGCATGAGCCAAGGCCCTTAGGCAAGTGAGAGGTGAAACGGAGTGAGGCGAGTTGAGGGTAGAGATATGGTTAGGGCCAGGGGACATTAAAGAGTTGTTTAGAGTTTCAGAGAAAGAAAAATTTACACCTGATTGCCTTCAACAGAAAAGAGGTTTTGGTTTTTGTCTTTTAGAAGGGTCTTGCTCTGTTTCCCAGACTAGAGTGCAGTGATGCAATCACAGCTCACTGCAGCCTCAAACTCCTCGGCTCAAGCAATTCTCACCTCAGCCTCCTGAGTATTTGGGACTGCAGGCATGTGCCACCACACCCAGCTAGGTTTTGAAAAGGTTTTTTAAAAATTCACGTAGTGTCTGTTTACTCTTACAAAGCAAAAAGTAAAAACCTTCCGAATGTTCCAAGAATATGTAAGCAAATTTCCTTTGTGAATGGTGTGATGATGTATTTACAGTAGTTCCTCAGAACAGACAAAGCTATTCCTGACAGAATCTGTGAAGAAATAGTTAATACAGTAGATTGATTCTTCTGGAGCAATTCTTGTTTTTTTCTAGATCCACTAAGTAACCATCTATGGAAATGAGTAACAATTCTTGACTCCATTTCTCATCTGCTAGTGACACGACTGACTTGCATTCCCCACCCTCACCTCCTATAAGACCCCATCAGGCTGATTTAAATGGCTGTGAAAGTGTGACTTGTTTTAAGTGCATTTTAAACCACACTTGTCTGCACAGTTAATCTTATTTTATGCTACTTGTGAATACATTTTAATCTATCTTACATTTTAATCAGATGAAATTTTTAGGAAGAGATTGTTCCATGAAACGCAAACTTCCATGGTGCTTAGTACAATGTCATGAAAACATAAGTGCATGAATATTTAATGAGTAATAATTCAGTAAAGAAATGTTTAATATTTTATTTAAAAATATTTTAACTGTATAACTAGAACTATGCTTTTAATATGGATATTTAAAAAATTATTAGGAGATTTTATTTCTAGCCATGATGGAATGATTGAGACTAGCCTATCTTCTTACTGTTAACTAATATATATATATATATATATATATATATATATATATATATATATATATATCTATCAGGCAAGAGTTTTCAGACATTGGACAACACCGAAAAAGATAGAACAAAATGAGCTTGTTACCATCCTGACTTTCTGTCTGGAGGCACTTTCTGCAGGAAAGGTGATCCCAAGTATAGCATAGCTCTTTCTGAGTTGAAGAAATAAAATTGTAGTTCAAAATTGCTGAAGGGGCTAGAATTTGCAAGGAAGAGTACTGGAGAGGAAGAAGCTGCTTAAAGAAACAGCTACAGAAAATTGCACAAGATCCCCTGAATCTGTTGCTGAACACTAAATCATATAAGCATAGAGTGAAGATCCACAGAGCTGAGGAAAGAACAGCCAGGGAGCTGTAAGCTGAACAGTTCAGAGAGCTCACACGAGGCTGAGAGATGACCAGTTTCTGACCAGCTAGAGTAAGAGAGCTCTCAGACTCTCAGGGCTTCAGTGGAGACCTTGGTTGATTCAGATCTTAGCAATAGGCTAAACTCAACCTAGAATAAAAGCTACTTATGACCCACCCTAAGAAAGTTTAAAAGATTAGAAACAAACCTCAGATGGATCAAACTGATCTGCAAATAACTGTATGCCATAAAAAGTTCAACACCCCTTAAAGGTACACAAGAAAATCCAGCACTCACTAATGTAAAATTCACAATATACAGCATCCAGTCAAAACTTATTGGTTATATGAAAAAACACAGCAATGTAGCCCAAAACCAGGAGAAAATTCAGACAGTGGAAACAAGCATGGGAAGATAGAGATTGTGGGATTAGCAGACAATATCTTTAATAGGATTTTCAAGGATTCAAAAGAAGGCAGAAACACAGTAAGGATTGAAATCAAATAAAATAAATAAAATACAATAAAAACACAATAAGGATTGAAATCAAATAAAATCAAATAAAACTTCTAGAGATAAACAATAAAATAGCTTAAATAAAAAATTCACTGGAAGAGATTAGTGGCAAATTAGACTGAAGAAAAAATGTTTACTGATCTTGAAGACACAGTGATGTAAGCCATTCAAAATGAAGCACAAAAGGAGAAAGAGCCAAAATAAATAAATAAAGAATAAAATAGTAACTTATGGGACAATATCAAGCAATCTAACATATGTATATAGTAATCCCAGAAGGAGATTGCATAGACAAAAGAAAATTTAAAAAATAGCCAAATTTTTCCATATTTAATGAAAGTTATAAACCCATAGATTCAAGAAATTGAATGAATGTCAACCAGAATAAACACAAAGAAAACCATACAAAGACACATTACAATCAATTTTTTGAAAATCCGTGATTGAAAGAAAATCTTAAAACAACCAGAATAGAAAAATACATTGTATCAAGAAGAATAAAGCTGTGAACTTCATAGACTTCTGTGTCAAAGCTATGCAAAACCAAAAGACAACAGAGTAATATGGTTAAAATACTGAAGGGGAAAAAAACTCCATCAACCTTGAATTCTATACCCCATACCCTAGTCTTTCAAAAATGAAAGCAAAATAAAGTATTTTCCTTAGAAAACAAAGAAGTTAATTTGTCACCAGAAAACTTGCATTACAAAAGGATGCTGGGGTAGCTCTTCAGGCAGAAATAAATGATATGAGATGGAAACTCATATCATCCCTCTACCCAAAAGAATAACGAATGTTAGAAATAGTAAATACATGGATAAATATGAGTAGTTTTTTCTCATTTTTATTAACTGTATAGAGTAAAATGCTAATAACATATTGTGTGGTTTATAGGATATATGGAAATCAGATGTATGACAATAATATCACAAAAGATATATGATGAAAATGGAGGTATGCTGTGGTAAGGTTCTTGCACACTATGCATAGAGTGATTTAATAGGATTTCAGTATACACTGGAATAAGTTAAAAGTATATTGTGTGAGCTCAAATAAATTTTTTAAACACAAAAACCAATAGGTATAACTAATAAACCAATGACAGTATAATAGAACATTAAAAAAATACTCAGTCCACAAGAAGTCAGAAAAAGAGAAAAAATAGAAGGAAGAACAGATGGGACAAATAGAAAACCAACAGCAGGATGGTAGCTTAAATCTAACTATATGGATAATTACATTGAATGTAAATTGGCTAAGTGCTCCAGTTAAAAGGTAGAAATTGTTAGACCAGATTTAAAAAGCAAAACTTATCTATGTGCTATCTATAAGAATTTAAAAACACATACACAGATGGGTTAAAAGTTAAAGGTTGGAAAATGGGATAGCATACAAACCCTAATAATGATAAGAAAGCTAGATAACCATATTAATATCAGACAAAGTAGGATTTGGTACTAGCAATTAAAGTAATATCAGAGATAAACTGGGAAAATTTGAAATTATAAAAGGTTCAAATCAAGAAATCATGATGAAATCATCAAGAAATCATGAAAGTTCTACATACATATCTACCTATAATAGAATTTCAAAATATGTAAATCAAGGAAAGACAGAAATGAGAAGAGAAATAGACAAATTCACAATTACACTGGGAGACTTCTCTTCAGAGTCCTCCACAATTCTGCTGGGAAACACTCTTCATCAGAATCCATGAGGCCAGGGAAGACATACTACCAAACAACATGACTTAATTGATATTGATAAATCATGCCATTCCCCAACAGTAGACTATGCCTTTCAAGTGGACATAGACATTCTCCAAGATAGACCGTATTTTGAGCTATTAAAAGTCTTAATGGATATAAAAGGATTTACTTAATACAGATTAATTTCTCTGGCCAGTTCAAATTAAACTGAAAATTATCAACAGAAAGATATCTGGGAAATCACCAAGTATGTGGAAATCAAACAACACACTTCTAAATTGCCCAGTGGTCAAAGAAAAAAATTGGAAATGAAAATTTTACTAGAAAGGTTCAATAACAGATTTGAGCCAGCAGAAGAAGGACCAATGAACTTGAAGCAAGATCAGCAGTCACACAGGAAAAGACCGTCTTTCTTATCCATCTAAAATCTCATAACGGAATGATGGTTAGGATGACTGCAGCCATCTTTCTTTTTTTCTTTATTCTAAAAAACAAAAACAAAAACAAAAAGGATACATGTGCAGAACCTGCAGGTTTGTTACATAGGTATACATTTGCCATGGTGGTTTGCTGCACCTATTAACCCATCCTCTAAGTCCCTCCCCTCATCCCCAACCCTGCAACAGGCCCTTCTGTATGTTGTTCCTCTCTCTGTGCCCATGTGGTCTAAATGTTCAACTTCTACTTATGAGGGAGAACATGCAGTGTTTGGTTTTCTGTTTCTGTATTAGTTTGCCAAAGATAATGTTTTCCAGCTTCATCCATGTCCCTGCAAAGGACATTATCTCATTCCTTTTATGGCTGCATAGTATTCCATGGTGTATATGTACCACATTTTCTTTATCCAGTCTATCATTGATGGCATTTGGGTTGGTTCTGTGTCTTTGCTATTGTAAATCATGCTGCAGTAAATATATATATATATATATATATATATATATATATATATATATATATATGCATGTATCTTTATAGTAGAATGATTTATATTCCTTTGGGTACATACTCAGTCATGTGACTGCTGAGTCAAATGGTATTTCTGGTTCTAGATCCCTGAGGAATCGCCATACTGTCTTCCACAATGGTTGAACTATTTACATTCCCAACAACAGTGTAAAAGCGTTCCTATTTCTTTACAACCTCACCAGTATCTATTGTTTCCTGACTTTTTAATAATCACCATTCTGACTGGCATGAGATGTTATCTCATTGTGGTTTTGATTTGCATTTCTCTGATGATCAATGATGTTGAGCTTTTTTAAATGTTTGCTGACTACATAAATGTCTTCTTTTGAGAAGTGTCTGTTCATATCCTTTGCCCGCTTTTTGATGGAGGTTTTTTTTTTTTTCTTGTAAATATGTATAAGTTCCTTGTAAAATCTGGGTATTAGACATTTGTCAGATGGGCAGATTGCAAAAATTTTCTCCCATTCTGTAGGTTGCCTGTTCACTCTGAGATTGTTTCTTTTGCTGTGTAGAAGCTTTTTAGTTTAGTTAGATCCCATTTGTCAATTTTGGTATTTGTTGCAATTGCTTTTGGAGTTTCTGTCATGAAGTCTTGCCCATGCCTATGTCTTGAATGGTATTGCCTAGGTTTTCTTCTAGGGTTCTTACGGTTTGGGGTTTTACATTTAAGTCTTTAATCCATCTTGAGTTAATTTTTGTACAAGGTATAAAGAAAAGGTCCTGTTTCAGTTTTTTGCATATGGCTAGCTGGTTTTCCCAGCACCATTTACTGAATAGGAGATCCTTTCCCCATTGCTTGTTCTTCTCAGATTTGTTGAAGATCAGATGGTTGTAGATGTGTGGTGTTATTTCTGAGGTCCCTGTTCTGCTCCATTGGTCTATATGTCTGTTTTGATACCAGTGCCATGCTATTTTGGTTACCATAGCCTTGTAGTATAGTTTCAAGTCAGGTAGCATGATGCCACCAGCTTTGTTTTTGTTTTGTTTTGGTTTGGTTTTTTGGCTTAGAATTGTGTTGTCTCTATGGGGTCTTCTTTGAGTCCACGTGAAATTTAAAATAGTTTTTTCTAATTCTGTGAAGAATATCAATAGTATGTTTGATGGGAATAGCACTGTATCTATTAATTACTTTGGACAATATGATGATTTTCACAATATTGATTGTTCCTATCCATGAGGATTGAATGTTTTTCCATTTGTTTGTGTCCTCTCTTATTTCCTTGAGCATCGGTTTGTAGTTCTCCTTGAAGAGGTCCTTCACATCCCTTGTTAGCTGTATTCCTAGGTATTTTATTCCCTTTGTAGCTATTGTAAATGGGAGTTCATTCATTATTTGGCTCTGTGCTTGCCTATTATTGGTGTAAAGGCACTAACACATTGACTGTGTTTATCCATTTCTTCTAGGTTTTCTAGTGTATTTGCATAGAGGTGTTTATAGTATTCTCTGATGGCAGTTTGTATTTCAGTGGTGAGATCCCCTTTTTAGATTTTTTAAAAAATACATTTTATTGCATTTTAGGTTTTGAGGTACATGTGAAGAACATGCAGGATTGTTACATAGGTACATACATGGCAATGTGGTTTGCTGCCTTCATCCCCATCACCTATATCTGGCATTTCTCCCCATGTTATCCCTCCCCAACTCCCCACTCCTCACTGTCCCTCCCTTAGTACCCACCACAGACCTCAGTGTGTAAATGCTCCCCTCCCTGTCTCCATGTGTTCTCATTATTCAGCACCCACCTATGAGTGAGAATATGTGGTGTTTGATTTTCTGTTCTTGTGTCAGTTTGCTGAGAATAATGGTTTCTAGGTTCATCCATGTCCCTGCAAAGGACACGAATGCATCGTTTTTTATGGCTGCATAGTATTCCATGGTGTATATATGCCAATATCCCCTTTTTATTGTATTGATTTAATTATTCTTTCTCTTCTTCAGTAGTCTAGCTAGCAGTCTATCTATTTTGTTAATTTTTTCAAAAAACAGCTCCTGGATTCATTGATTTTGGGGAAGGTTTTTTGCGTCTCTATCTCCTTTAGTTCTTCTCTGATCTTAGTTATTGTCTTCTGCTTGCTTTTGGATTTGTTTGCTCTTGCCTCTCTAACTCTTTTAATTGCGGTGTTAGAGTGTTGATTTGAGATCTTTCTAACTTTCTGATGTGAGCATTTAGTCATATAAATTTCCCTCTTACTGCTTTAGCTGTGTCCTAGAGATAGTGGTACATTGTCTCTTTGTTCTCCTTGGTTTTAAATAACTTCTTGATCTCTGCCTTAATTTCATTATTTACCCAGGAGTCATTCAGATGCAGGTTTTCAATTTCCATGAAATTGTGTGGTTTTGAGTGAGTTTCTTAATCCTGACTTTTAATTTGAGTGCACTGTGGTCTGAGAGACTGTTTGTTATGATTTAAGTTCTTTTACATTTGCTGAGGAGTGTTTTACTTCCAATTATGTAGTTGATTTTAGAAAAAGTGCCATGTAGCACTGAGAAGAATGTATATTCTGTTGATTTGGGGTAAAGAGTTTTGTAGATGTCTACTAAGTGTGCTTGATCCAGAGCTGAGTTCAAGTCCTGAATATCCTTGTTAATTTTCTATTTCATTGATCTGTCTAATGCTGACAGTGGGGTATTAAAGTCTCCCACTATTATTGTGTGGGAGTCTAAGTCTCTTTGTAGGTCTCTAAGAACTTGTTTTATAAATCTGGGTGCTCCTGTATTAGGTGCATGTATATTTAGAATAGTTGGCTCTTCCTGTTGAATTGTTCTTTTTACCATTATGTAATGCCCTTTTTTTGTCTTTTGGTCATTGTTGGTTTAAAGTGTGTTTTGTCAGAGACTAGGATTCCAACTCTGCTTTTTTTGTTTGTTTGTTTTCCATTTGCTTGGTAAATATTCCTCTATCCCTTTATTTTGAGCCTGTGTGTGTTTTTGCACATAAGATGGGTCTCCTGAATACAGCACACAGATGCATCTTGACTCCTTATCCAATTTGCCAGCCTGTGTCTTTTAACTGGGGAATTTAGCCAATTTCCATTTAAGGTTAGTATTGTTATGTGTGAATTTGATCCTGTCATCATGCTGCTATTTGGTTATTTTGTATGCTAGATTGTCATTGGTCTTTATATTTTGGTGTGTTTTTGCAGTAGCTGGTACCAGTTTTTCTTTTCCATATTTAGTGCTTCTTTCGGGAGCTCATGCAGGGCAGGCCTGGTGGTAATGCAATCCCTCAGCATTTGCTTGTCTGGAAAGGATTTTATTTCTCCTTCACTTATGAAGCTTAGTTTGACTGGGTATGAAATTCTGGGTTGTTAATCCTTTTCTTTAAGAATGTTGAATACTGGCCCATAATCTCGTCTGGCTTGTAGACTTTCTGCTGAGAGGTACTGGCTTCTTTTTGTAGGTTGCCTTTTTCTCTGGCTGCCCTTAACAGTTTTTCCTTCATTTCAACCTTGGAGAATCTGATGATTATGTGTTTAGGGTTGATCATCTCATGGACTATCTTAACGGTATGCTCTATATTTCCTGAATTTTCATGTTGGCCTGTCTTGCTAGGTTGGGGAAGTTCTCCTGGATAATATCCTGGAATGTGTTTTCCAGCTTGTTTCCATTATCCCCGCCTCCTTCTGGTACTCCAATCAATCATAGGTTTGGTCTTTTTATGAAATTCCCTATTTCTTGGAGGCTTTGTTTATTCCTTTTTATTCTTTTTTCTCTATTCTCATCTGCACGTCTCATTTCAGTATGGTGGTCTTCAAACTCTGATATCCTTTTTCCACTTGGTTGATTTGGCTGTCGATATTTGTATATGCCCCACAAAGTTCTTGTGTTTTTCAGCTCCATCAGGTCATTTATGTTCCTCTCTAAACTGGTTATTATAGTTAGCAATTCCTCTAACATTTTATCAAGGTTCTTAGCTTCTTCGCATTGGGTTAGAACATACTCCTTTAGCTCATTGTAGGCTTTTTTTTTTTTTTTTTTTTTTTGATACAGAGTTTCACCCTTGTTGCCCAGACTGGAGTGCAATAATGCAATCTCAGCTCTGCAACCTCTGCCTCCCAGGTTCAAGCGATTCTCCTGTCTCACCCTCCCAAGTAGCTGGGATTACAGGCCTGCACCACCATGTCCAGCTAATTTTGCATTTTTAATAGAGATGGGATTTTTCCATGTTGGTCAGATTGATCTTGAACTACTGACCTCAGGCAATCTGCCTGCCTTAGCCTCCCAAAGTGCTGGGATTACAGGCGTGAGCCACCGCACCTGGCCCTAGCTCATTGTAGTTTTTTATTACCCATCTTCTGAAGCCTACTTCTGTCAATTTGTCCATCTGATCCTCTGCCCAGTTCTGCACTCTGGTCTTTTGGGTTTTCAACATTGTTTCATTGATTCTTTCTCATCTTCTTCAGTTTGTCTAGTTTTGGTCTTTGAGGCTGCTGACCCTTGGATGGAGTTTTTGTGGGGGGCCTTTTTGTTGTTGTTGATGATGATGCTGTCATTGTTGCTTTCTGCGTGTTTGTTTTTCTTTCAATAGACAAGTCCCTCTTCTGTAGGGCTGCTACAGTTTGCTGGGGGTTCATTTCAGGCCCTAGTTATCTGATTCACTCCTATGCCTGGAGATGTCACTCAAGGAGTCTGCAGAGTAGCAAAGATGGGTGCCTGCTCCTTCTTCTGAGACCTCTGACCTCGGGGACACCAACCTGATACCAGTAGGATTGCTCCGGTATAGAGTGTCTGACAACCCCTGTTAGAGGGTCTCACCCAATTGTGTGACATAGGGAGCTGTTCCCATTTAATGAAGCACTTTGTCCCTTGGTGGAGAGAGTATGGTTGGAGGGAAACCCACTCATCTGGGCTGCCCATATTCCTCAGAACTACCAGGAGGAGAGGCTAAGTCTGCTGGTCCACAGAGTCTGTAACCACACCTTTCCCTAGGGGCTCAGGCCTAGGGAGATCCAAATTCTGTCCCTGAGCCTCTGGCTGGAGTTACTGGAGATCCTGCAGGGAAGCCTGCCCACTGAGGAAGGATGGGTCAGCACTGGGGCTGCAGAGGTGCTCTAACCGCAGAATACCACAGCTGGTGTGTTGGGCTGTGGGGACAAGTCTTGGGACCAAGCCATCCAGCCTCCCCGGATCCAGCAGGAGAAGACTGCAGCCTGGAGCTGTAGATATAGGTGCCACCCTTCCCCCACCCAGGGAGCTTAGCATGTTAGGCAGTTGCAAGTCCCAGTGCTGGCTGGCTGCAGACATCTTTCTATCAGCCAGATGATAGAGTCAAACCTTGAGCATGGCAGAACCAAGAAAGAGCCCAAGTCCTTGATATCACAGGGACCCCGAATTAATTAACTCTTGAGCCCACTCTTATTTCTAGACTTCTAGCTCTGTAAGACAGCATGTTTTCCTTAAAACCTAAGCCACTTTGAATTAGGTTTTCTAATTCTTGTTGTTGAAAGAATCTGATACATATTTCATCCTTCATGGAGTTGACAGTAACAGGAAGAATTAAGAGTTTGGGGAAAGAAAACATATTTTTCCTCATTGAAAACCCCTTTATTATTTTGTTCTTTGACCCCAAATCACAGAGTGTTAGCATTAGAAGAGTTTTTAGAACCCATTCTTCTCTGGAAGGTTTTCCAGCCTCCCAATCCACACTGGGCTCCCATCACCTTCTGTATCTCATCACAATATTCCATTTTCCTGATGAAGCTTATTACCATCTGAAATCATATTTTAATTTATTTATTCTCTTATCAGTTACTAACTTTCCCTGCTGTAACATCAACTGGAACATGAGAACAAGAAGCTAATCTGTTGTGGTGGAGAGTTCTAGATATTATTTATTCTCCCTGTCCTCCTTATAAACAGAACCCCTGTAGCGATGGTGTAGCAATATACCTAGCTTTAAATCTACACTTTCTAGTCTGCTTTACTGAGAAGTGGCCAATTAAATGCAAGTGAAAATAATTCCTTGGGCTTCTTGGAAATCTCTTAGCCGAAAGGGACTCTCTTTTTGCCCTTTTCTGTTTGTTCTTCCCACTGCCTGATGTGTAATGCAATGGCTGCAGTTGCATTAACCATCCTGGGACCATGAAGTGACCTTGAAGATGGGGGTCACATACTAAGAATGGCATATTAGGAAGTACTAGCCAGAGCAATCAGGCAAGAGAAAGAAATAAAAGGCAACTAAATAGGAAAAGCAGAAGTTGAACTAAGTTAAACTCTCTATCTTCACTGATGATAAAATTCTATACTTAGAAAATCTTAAAGACTACATCAAAAGGCTCCTAGAATAGTTGAATGACTTCACTGAGGTTTCAGGATATAAAATTGATGTACAAAAATCAATAGTATTTTTTTTTAAGGGAGTGGTGAGCTACAGAAGGGAAGTCGTCTTTTTTTTTTTTTTTTCTGCAGGGTCTCACTCTGTCACCCAGGCTGAAATGCAGTGGTATGATCTCAACTCACTGCAAGTTCTGCCACATGGGCTCAAATGATCCTCCTGTCTCAGCCTCCCAAGTACCTGGGACTACCAGCATGTGCAATCACGCTCAACTAATTTTTAAAAAAAATTTTGTAGAGATGAGGTTTTGCTTTGTTGCCCAGTCTTGTCTTGAACTCCTGAACTCAAGCAACCCAAGCAACCCACCAGTTTCACCCTCCCAAAGTGCTAGGATTACGGGTATGAGCCATCATGCTCTGCAAAAGAATCAGTAGCATTTCTAAACACCAATAGCATTCAAGCTGAGAGCCAAATCAAGAATACAATGTCAGTTAGAATAGTCAGACACACACACAAAATACCTAGGAATACATCTAACCAAAGAGGTGAAACTCTCTTTAAGGAGAACTACAAAACACTGCTCAAAGAAATTATGATGACACAAATGGAAAAGCAATCCATACTCATGGTACTGATACAAAAACAGATACATATGCCAATGGAACAGAATAGAAAATCCAGAAATAAAGCCACATACCTACAGCTATCTGATCTTTGACAAAGCTGACAAAAATAAGCAATGGAGAAAAGTCTCTCTATTTAATTAATGGTGCTGGGATAATTGGCTAGCCATACGCAGAAGAATGAAACTGGAACCCTACCATTCACCATATATAAAATTTAACTCAACTGATGTGAAACCAGCTGAACTTTAAAAAATAAAATAATTTAAAAAACAAAATTTAACTCAAAATTGATTAAATATTTAAATGTAAAACCTCAAACTATAAAAATCCTAGAATAAAACCTAAAAACCACCATTCTGAACATTGGCCTTGGGAAAGAATTTATGACTAAGTTCTCAAATGCAATTACAACAAAAATGATAATTGACAAGTGGGACCTAATTAAACTAAATAGCTTCTGCAAAGCAAACAAACAAACAAACAAACAAACTGTCAACATAGTAAACAGACAACCTACAGAAAGGGAGAAAATATTCACAAGCTATGCATCTGACAAAGATCTAATATTCAGAAGCTATAAGAAACTTAAACAATTTAACAAGCAAAGAACAAAGAACTCCATTAAAAGAGGGCAAAAGACATGAACTTATCAAAAGAAAACATACAAGTGGCCAACAAACATACGAAAAAATGCTCAACATCACTACCATCAGAAAAATGCAAATCAAAACCACAATGAGATACTACCCCACACCAATCAGAATGACTATTGTTTGAAAGTCAAAAAACAATAGATGTTGGTGAGGCTATGGAGAAATGGGAATGCTTGTACCCTGTTGGTAGAAATGTAAATCAGTTCAGTTCCTGTAGAAAGCAGTTTGTAGAAGTCTCAAAGAATGCAGAACTACCATTTGACTCAGCAATACCATTACTGGGTATACTGCCAAAAGACAATAAATAATTCTACCAAAAAACCACATGCACTCATATGTTCATCACAGCACTATTCACTATGGCAAAGACATGGAATAAACTAGGTATCCCTCAAGGGTGGATTAGATAAAGAAAGTGTGGTGCATATACAACATGGAACACTATGCAGCCATAAAAAAGAATCAAATATGTCCTTTGCAGCAACATGGATGCAGCTGGAGGCCATTATCCTACGTAAATTAATGCAGGAATGGAAAACCAAATACCACATCTTCTCACTTATAAGGCAACTAAACACTGGGTACTCATGGACATAAAGATGACAACCATAGATGCTGTGGAATACTAGATGGGGGAGGGAAAAATGAGGCCAAGTGTTCAAAAACTAACGGTTGGCACTATGCTCGCTTCCTGGGTGACAGGTTCAATTGTACCCCAAAATTTAGTATCACACCATATATCCATATAACAAACCTACACATAGATCCTCAAATCTAAAATAAAAGTTGAAATTATATATTTTTAAAAAGAATATAATACCAGAGAAATAAAAGAAGCCTGGGTCCCTGGTGGCTGTGGAGTCACCATACCAGCTCTGATCTGCATGTCTTCAGATTTGCTGTACATGACAAAAATAAATAAATCACTACCTTGTTTAAGACACTGCTCTTTAGGGTTTCTGTTACATAGAGCAAAATCTAATATTCATTGAAAACCTTTGTCCTCTTTACAGATGTATCTCCATGGTCTTAGAACAGCAACTGGCTCATCACAGGTACTCAGTTAATAGCTGCTGAGTAAAAAGAATGGGGCCCAAGCTCCCCAGCTAGCAGATGAGGGCACTGGACCCAGGAAAAGGAAAAATATTGCCCCTTGTCATATAGCGCATAAGGGGTAGAGGCAGAATCATGTCTATTGCCTGCATTAGCCCTCTCCCCTGGGGGTGTGGCAGAAGGAAGCCATCTCTACCCTAGTGTACCTGGCTTTATCCTCTATCCACACATGCCACACCAGCCTGATTGAGGAGCATGGTTTTCTATGGATACAGCAGCAGCCCAGTCTGCCCTGCCTAGCTGCCAGGCAGGACCCGCCTAACTCTACCATACTGGGAGGGGAGTTCATCCCTGGTCTTTGTTCCTTAGCTTCTCTGGATGACACCTTTCCAGTAGGATTTTCTACAGGCACAGGGTGCCCTCGCCACTTGAAAACATGGATAGAACCCAGCCAGGGGCTCAGAAATGTCATCTTGCCCACTACTCACCTTCACCACCTGGCACATGATGAGGACCATCACCCTATCTTCACGTCTGCTCCAGGGTTGGATGGTCTCTAATCAAGCTGCCCCAAGAGACCCATGCTGTTGCCCCCTGCAGGTTAGCACCAGGTGTTTGGACAGAGGGTGTGCCCATGATGTCCTTAGGCAACCTCTTCCCTGCCTGCCCACCCCTCCATACCCAGAAATAGGAGAGAGAGAATCTAGGCCTTTGCACATCATCCATTATTATGCTTATTCTTCTTCTCTGACACCCCCACCCAACGATTCCTAGGTCTAGATTGTTAAAGAGCCAATTAGGACTATTGTCACACCTGAGTTAGGTTGGAACTATTAATGCTAAGACCAGAAGCTCCTCCATTTAATTGACAGTAACTTAGTTTATTTTTTCCCTTGACTGGCAGAACACAAGATAGTAGCAGTAACAATAACAATAGCTAGTATTTACAAGTGCTTATGAAATTCCAGACATGGAGCTAGGTGTTTTACATAGAGGTCTCATTTAATTTTTGCAATAACCTGATAAAGCAAGTATTATTCCCACTGAAGCTCAAATAGGTTAAGTTGGCAAAGTTATAGTCACTATAGGAGAAGTGGGAATCCACTCTTTAGACTAAATTCATATTTTCATTTAATACCATCACTCTGTGAGATGATTCTGTGAACTACCACATCCTTATTACCTGAGAACACAACTGTGGCTTGTCTTCATTCATTCATTCATTCATTCATTCATTATTTACTAAATACCTACCTCATGGCAAGTCTCATGCAAAATACTGGGGCTTCCAAAATATACACTCTATGGCTCCTGTGAGAGGTTGGATTATTTTTCAGCTCATCCTTACTCCCCTCCCCTCTACCTTGGGTATAAGGTACTTCATTGACTCCCTGACTTGGGGCATGGCCATGAGACCTGCTTGGTCAACAGGATGTGAGTGGGTGTCTTGTGAACAGAAGCTTCAGGAGTGCCTGCATTGGTGGGCTCCTGTTTAGCCCCTGCCATTCACTAAGAGAAGAGCATGCTCCAGGTAGCCACTGGTCTGAGGAGGATGGTAGACATGTGGAGCAGACCTGGATTTGACCTACAGTTTGAAGCCAGTTCTAGCTGACCTGTAAAACTGAGACCAAAAAAATGCTTGTTTTAAGGACTGAACTTCAGGGAGTGATTTGTTATGCAGCATTATTGCAGCAATAGCTGACTGGTGCAGTTTCTGCTTTCAAAGGGATTTGGATGAGTGGAGAGCATGAACAGGCAGTTATAGAGTGACAGCAAGCTAGAATGGAAAGGCATGCAATATGCTCTGAGTGCACAAAGAGAGCACTTGCCCTGGCCTGAGACAGAATGAGAAATGAGAAGAGGGGATTAGAAGACTCAGGAACAGGCAGCCCCCATTTGCAGTGGCATGAGAAGTGCACATCTTTCCTAACTGGAACTCATGTGAGAAGCATGGGTGTTGTGTGTGTGAACCATGGATTCTCATTCTCACAGGTGAAACCAGGCACTCATTAGTGACTGCTAAGGAGAGATTCACACCTCCTGGATACAAGAAGAGTTTGATATACAAAGTACATTTTTTGGAAGGCTTATCTTTCCCCACACCCTCTGCTCCTCCTGAAAATTTCCATTGGCCCTCTCCTTCTTGCTACCTTCTGGCTGGGGTGCTCAGGAATCCATCTGGGCAGCATGAGATGTGGGCCATCTCTCATCCCCAAACTTCAGTAAGGGACTCCCTGTGTACCACAAAGAGCCTCTGATGGAGTGGGGCAGGAGGACAATCCCACCAAAGAGAAACTAAGTAAACTCTGTTGTGTGTATTTGCATTCTCCTCCCTCCACCATGGGACACCCTGAGAAGCCTGTGCCACTGACTTTTTACCTCGGAATGCTGAAGGCCTCAAGAGTCTACAAAGAACTCTAGCTTGGCAGAGTTTTTGCCATGAATAAGTAGCTGGCATCAGTCTAGACTGTGGGATCATGAACCCTTAGAGACAAGGATTTATACCCTGAACCCAGTGCAGAGCTCATGGCATGGCATAAATTCCAGATGGACGAATTTTCTCTGAACAGGAAAGGGAGGCAGAGAGAGAAAGAGAGATTCTGGGGCCTTCCCAGCAACATCTCACACATATTTCTTGGTTTGGAACTGGAACTCACTCTGTTATTGTCTTATTGCACTTCCTCATAAAATAAATACTTGGAGTTTACTTTTCATGGTTTTCTTGAGACAAAGAGGACAGTCAACAGGAGACCATCTGTTGGGACAAATCCAAACCATTCTATACAAGCAGGTCTTCCTGCCCCTCCTATAAACACCACCAGGCAAATTGTTTCCAAATGCACATTCATTGTCTTAATTTGGGCTCCCCCAAAGCAGACTCAAGACAAGCATTTGGATGCAAGCTGTTCATTCGAGAGATGATTCCAGGAAGTGAGTAAAGAAGTGGGGAAGTGAGACGGGGAAGGGAGAGAAGCCAATAAAAGGAGTGGCAAAGAGTAATCAACAACCATAGGCACTGAGGGCTTCATTCTGTTGGGGACCCCAGAGAGACTCTGAGACGTGACTCAAAATGGTCCCTCCAATGGGGTGAGGAAGCTGGGTATTTATCACCCAACCACGTCCCTCACTAGTTGAGAATCACGTGTGGATATTAGCTTTCTGGCAGTTCTGGGCTGACACACTCCTGCAACCAGAGAACCCTGAAGTTCAGTAGGACAAGGAGATATGGACAAGGCAATGGCAGCATCTGCTCTTTATCTTTCCTCTGCTCAGAAACCTGCTGTTGTTTGTTGTGTAGCCTTGCAGAGGGCTTGCACTCTGCTGCCTGGTTTTCAGACCTCTGCATAAGCCAGCCTCATGCTTGCCATCCAATTCTGTCTCTCTTTTAGCCCTTCCCCTGAGCCAGAGAGGTCTGTCCATGGGCCCGAGCAGCCCTTCCTGCCCCGACACCTTTGCACACTATGTTTCTGCTACCTAGAATGCCCCCTCTTCTTTTTTCTACTTCTTGAAATTCTGCTAGCATTTCTGGGTCTGGTAAAAGCCTCACCCCATTACTTTCTGAACTCCTATTTTACTTATCATCGGTGCCTCTGGATTCAGAACCTAAATTTTCTCAGTCATAGTTGAAGGAAAAGATAAACCCATGTGGATTGATTCATAGAAGACTGATTGCTGTAAATATTGGCTAAAACAGTACAAAGTCTGATTTCAGGAATCTTAATAATGAGTCATACAAAGTACTGAGCATTGGATACACTCTAACTCATTTACAACAACACTAATGGTCGTTTTCAAAGTCAGGAGGAACTGACAGAGAGAAGTTAAATATCTTGCCCATAGCTGTACACCTCACAGGGAAGGGGCCAGGATTTCTGACTTCAAAGCCTGAACTCTGAATGGGTTCTGCAGCATTTACTCCCCATGCTGCCATCCTCTGCTCCCCTTCCTCTAGGATGCTGGATTTGGCACACATGTGGGAAGTAGCATCACTTTAATAAGGACTAAAATCTGCTACTGGCTTCCTCTGCACAGGGCTCCCTGGTAAAATTGAGTTCAGCCACAGGGCTTAAAGGAACCTCCTGCCTACTCCTCGTCAAATCTATAATGGTTGGCTCCAAGGAGCAGACCCAACCCAACCTACTGGCATTGATGCCCACAGAGAAAAGGAAAAATAGAAGGAAAATCATGGCCATGCTAGCTTACCACAGAGACAAGAAGTGGAACAAAATGGCTGACCTGCTTGGAGGGACCAAGCCCTTTTACTGCCCCCAAGAACAGAGCCCACCTGGAAGTAAAATGTATGCCCCTGGGGAATATGGCAACAGGAATGTTGGGCAAAGGTAAGTGTGACTTGAAAAATGACCATCTATCTCTCCAGGAGCCTCACACTGGGTAGCAGCCAAGGGACTCCTTCTAGCAGCAGCAGTCAGGACAGTGGATGTGCACAGAGGGAGTACATCACAAGAAGGAGAATGTAGTGACAGCAGCACCATTGCCAGGAAAATGGCCTTTGAGTCCAGGAGAGGCCCCTTTGGTGGGAAAAGGAACAGGGATAGGGCTCAGCAATCAAGCCAGTGAGTGTTTGAAAGTATGAGCTCACTGGCTATTTCACAAACCAGGTGCTGTACAAATATAGGAAAGGAAGTGGCCTGTTCTCTGGAACCTCCTTGGTATACTCTTTCTGGCCATGCAAAGTTCATTCCTGGACCTATCTTGAAGTTTGACATCCATAGTTTACCCCAGGGTATAAGAAATCTATCTTCACAGTTACCAAGCAAAGAGAACCAACAGCTTTCTGTCCTCAGGAATGGCATTTTGAGGAGACTCAGAGGAGAAACTATCAAGGCATGAGGTCATTAAACTAAGTCAGTAGCATTTGTTACTGAGGAGACCAGGTGAAAAGTGAGGGCAGCCTGGGAATTGGAGAAGTTGGGCTTCTGTGCCACCTGGAGGCAGTAGCAGGTGCAGCTGAGAACCTGAAATTTCAGGTTTGAGCTGCCTCATCTTTCAAGTAATTTAAAAATGATTTAACTATCATTCATAGATGACCTCTTCTTCCCATCCCAATTCTGTTACTGTAAAATATTTTAGTTCTATCTTGTTTTGTTTCTTAACTCAATAAATTATATATTATATTATTGCATATGCCAATGATTACTTATATTTACCTACACATTGATCAATTTATTTACTCATCATTCTGTCTACCTCAGACCTATCTTCTTAAGAAAGTCGTCTTCCTTAAGAATATCTTTTCAAACTTCTTTTAATGAGAGATAGAGTATATTCTCTTAGTTTATGCTTGTCTATAAATGTCTACTTCCCTCTGATTATTGAAAGGCAGTTTTTTTCTGAATACATAGTTCTGGGTTGACAATTATTTTCTTTCTGAAGACACAGAGTTTTCCACTTTCTTCTGGCTTCCATCGTTGCTGCTGAGAAGTTAGTTGTCAATCTAATTGTTGTTCCTTTATTTTGTAGAACACCAAAAACAGAAAAAGAAAGCAAAAGGAAAAAAAGATCTTAAAAGAGAGAAAGCAGATTATCTACACTTTGATGTGTCTAGATGATGAACTCTTCTGATTTTTGCTTGGGAGACATTGGATTTCCTGAATTTGAGGGTTAGTCTCAACTATTCTCTCAAGGAATGTTACCTCTCTCCAGTTCACTCTATTATCTCCTTCTGGAATCCCTATTAGATAGTCATTAGAACTTTTGACTTGGCCCTCATGTGATGTGTATAATTTTTTACTTCTTTAGCCACAATTCATAGATAACAATTTTTTCAAACACATCTTAGAGTTAACTTACTCTAGCTTCAACTGTGTTTAACATTTCATTTAACACATCCATGGATTTTTAAAATTTTAAGTTTAATAATTTTATTTTTTATTTTCAGAACAAGTGAGGCTTAAATTGATATAGTAGGCAGAATAATAGTCACCTAAAGATGTCCACATGCTAATCCCTGAAACCTACAGATATGTTATGTTACATGGCAAAGGACAATTGGAGTTGCAAATGGAATTAATATTGCCAATTGATTTATCTTAAAATAAGGAAATTATCTTTGGTTATCTGGCTGGTCTCAATGTAATCACAAGGTTCCTTTAAATGTGGAAGAGGGAGACAGAAGAGCCAGTGTCATAGTGATGTGGCATGATAAAGACATGATTCGCCATTGCTGGCTTTGAAAATAGAAGGGCACCATGAGTCAAAGAATGTGAGTAGCATCTAGAAACTGGAAACGGCAAAAAGACAGATTCTCTCCTACAGTCTCCGGTAAGAGCACAGCCTTTCTGATATCTTGATTTTGGCCCAGGGAAACTGCTTTTGACTTTTTGACCTTTAGAGCCATGAGAAAACAAATTTCTATTGTTTTTAGCCATAAGGTAAATTGTTACAGCAGCACTAGGAAGTTAATATAACCCAGGAATTAATGAGGAGAGACTACAAGTACAATTGAGGAAGAGAATGAAGACAGAAACACCAGCTGGGAGGCCACAATATATACATCTTTTTTCTGTGATTCAGGCATTTACAAGATGGCTGAGAAAGTCTGGAAAATACAAAATTCCAGCCTCAGGAGTATTTTTCATCTGTATGCTCCCTGTTGTGGCTAATAAAAAAGCATGTGTTTTCATGGCTGCATTTTGCATGATTGTGACTTTATTTAACCATCAGTCTTAGGAAGTTTTAGGCAGAATTTTAAAACCATAATGGGTGAGCTGGTTGATGGGTATATTGCTGATATGGTCTATCAGTATGATATTTAATTAGATTTAATTAATACCAATTGGTGATTTAAAACCACCCATCCATGCTTGTCTTATAGGCATATGAAAGCAGCTCACATGTATTCTTAAAACTGCAACTCCTGGACGAGACAGGATGATTGGTTGAGCCCAGTAATTCAAGATCAGCCTGTGCAACACAGTGAGACCCTCATATCTCATACCAAAACCCTGCTTTGGGAGATAATCCCAAAGGGGCTCTTTCAGTTATTTAGTGAACATGTATTCATTGAGTATGTATTATGAACCAGGCACTGTGTTTAGGTCTTCAGGACACCTCAGGGGTCAACAGAGTCCCTACCCTCATGACACTTCTGGCCCTATGGGATAAATAGACTATGCATGACATAAATAATTGATTAATTACTGTTGTGATAAATGCCAGGAAAGAGAATGCAGAGTGATAGGAGAGCATATACCACAGAGGCCTTCACTAGTCTGAGGGGCAGGGAGGCTTTCATTAGAAATGTTATTTGGCTGGGATCCAATAACTGATTGAGTGGGAATTGATTAAGAGAAAATGTGGAAAATGGGTAATAACCCAAGGAGAAGTCCGTGGGCCTCAGTGTTGGATGTTAGGTGGGGGCAGCCACACCTCTGTGGCAATCTATTGAGGACACCAACACCCAGCAGTCGCAGTGAGGGTAAACGTTTGTTCCCTAAAACCAAGCAAGGCAGCACCTTACACAAAGGAAAGTGGCAGGGACGAGTGCCCTGAACAAGGGAAGTGAAGATAATCAAGGTGGAGACCAATACTGGATACTTCAGACTCAATACCAGCCCAGCTTCCTCCACGATGGCACAACCCTTCCTCCACCTTTTGACTGCTCTCCTCAGAAAAAGTTTCCTGTTTGAAAGTGAGGCCAAACATAATGACTCATGCCTGTAATCCTAGCACTTTGGGAAGCCAAGACAGGAGGATTGCTTGAGCCCAGGAGTTTGAGACCAGCCTAGGCAACATAGTGAGACCCTTATCTCTACAAAAAATTAACCAAATTAGCGGGGCGTAGTGGTAAATACCTGGAAACTCAGCTACTCAGGAGGCTGAGGTGGGAGGACTGCTTGAGCCTGGGAGGTCAAGGTAGCAGTAAGTCATTATCATGACAGAGCAAGACCCTGTCGAGAAAGAAGGAAAGAAAGAAAGGAAGGGGGGAGGGGAGGGGAGGGGAAGGAAGGAAGGAAATTATACAGGTGACTACCCCATTGCCATCTGAGATGCTGAGGAGATTTCTGCAACAGGTTGAGACCAATACACTCAATCTGCTCCTGCTGGGGAGATGGAATGAATGAAGTCTATGATGTTTCCAGTTTATAACTGGTCGCAAAACCGAAGTCCAAGTACACCTTGCCTCCACCCCACTCTCCATTATTGTTGTCCCTTTGTTCTCTGTCTACCAACCTTGCAGGGAATCCCTGTTAGAGATTTCATAGGGTTGTTCACAACCATCCATTCACTGCTTCCAATCCCACTCCGCAAAGGTGTGCACACACATGCATGCACACACACAGCTCTCAGACTGCAAAGGCAGGTGTGTAGAGCAGGTAGGGGAGATAGCAGTGACAATAAAGACTTCAGTTCCCTTATAAATCATACAAACAGGTGGGCAATGTTGAAGCTTTTGGCAATATATGGGTCTGAGTGTACAGCTCTGATTCTCCATTTCATTTTCCTAACATTTCAAGCCTCATTTCTACAGAAGCCTCCATTGGCCTCTCTCCTGCCTCAACAAGGTGTCTTGAAATACTGCCTTAGCTCCCATGTTGCAAATAATCAGTTTCTTTCTCTCTCTCTCTCTCTCTCTCTCTCTCTGTCACACACACACACACACACACACACACACACACACACAATTACTCTGCATTTAGATCATAATAATGATTGATAACAATAATAAAAACTAAAATTTATGGAGCACATATCACTTGTCAGTCATTGTATTTTAGGCATAGATTATCTCATTTAACTTACAACAATCCTATGAGGCAGCATTATTGATGTTATTCTCATCTTACCGAAAAGGAAACAGACATGAGAGGAAGTAATTTACACATTGCACAGGAAGCAAGTGGTGAAGCCAGAATTTTAACGCAGGCAGTCCAACCCAGACTCCCACCCCTAATCACAATGCCCACCAGCCCCCAGGATATTGAGTATGGATTTCACCCCCACAGAGGCAGGGACATTCAAATACATACCCCTGACCCTTGTAGAGAATCTCAGGTGTGCTGGAGACCTAAGGAATACATTTCCACACAGGGCAAATACCAAGTATTGACACAGGCCTCAATCTACATGCAGGAAGGGCTGACACGGCTGCAGAAAAGGTCCCGGTTGTAGCTTCTTATCCACCCTGACTTCCATGGGGTGCAGAAGAAGCAAAGACAGGAACAAAGCTGATGAGATGTAGGTGGAGAATCATCTCTTCTAAGACTTATCTGTGCACTGCGTGACAAGAGCAACCACTGCCCATGATGACAGGCCTTCTTAGTCTTCCCCACCTATTAAAGCATAAAACAGAAGACCCAGACAGTTGTCTCTAATAACCTGAGATCTCAGCATACCCTAGACATATGGGGTCAGTGGTTTCCAAACTGGGTAGCTGAAGAACCTGTGATCACCCCTCACCTAAGAAGTCCCAAACTAAGCCATTTCCTACTCACTGAGGCAAAGATTTCCCCCTTCACCACAGGGTAGTGGATGTTTACAAGAGTACCAACACTTGCTTTCTACCCATAGAGGGGCTGAAACCTGGGCCAGGAGTTGGTTCACAAATGCTGGGGTGAGGGTAGGTACCAGAGCAAAGTGTAGCTGGCCAGAAAATATGCTTCCCAGAGACAGGTCAGAGCAGGACTACAGCCAATTCTGCTCTGGACTATGGAAAAGCCATTCATGCCTCCTGATGCAAATGCCTGGGTAAAAATAATTCAAATGTTTTGAAAGGTCAAAGCCTGATTTCATAAAAGAAAAACACCTTCAAGACAGCTATGTCTTTGACCTTGGGTGATACTCAAGGGGAGGCTACAAATGAAAACGGTGACTGAGTTTCCATTTGCCGTTAGTGTGTTAGTGTGCATTCTATTTTCATTTGTGTATGAGAAAGACAGAGACAGAGAAAGGAATATATGACTTTTAAATGTGGCGATTTAGAAATGACTTGAATTGCTTATAAATGTTGCTTTTGTATGCTCAGGGATTTCATAAAGACACCACAGAAGAGGAAGAAAACGTTGCAGGCTGGTTTAAGGCATGTCAATCTAGAAGGCACAGGACTTGATTTGCTTCCTTACAGATAGAGAATTCAGAGGTACAAGTTGGTCAAGCTTTTTAAGGCAATAATAATTAAAACATGGAGGCATCAGCATGTCTGCTTCTCCCTCTTAAACCAAATACAATTGCCAGAGACTGAAAGTAAAAGTAAAAGTAAAAAAATATACCAAACAACAGGGAAAATGAGGACAGAAAATAAAACTGTATTTTTAATGAAAGAAAAGAACAGCCAAAACCTCAAACCACACTCTTAAAGAAGAGCTGCTGTCTGAAAAAATGGAAACCTAAGAGAAAAGTTTGTATTCAGGTGGCTTAATTTGGAAATTTACTCCAGGGGACAGGTATAGGAAACAGGGGAATAATAAATGGATAGGAAGGGAAGCTAGTACAAAGATGTATCCCTGAAATGGTCATTGTTATGGGCAACTGGGGCCTGTTGAGACTTTCTCAGGAGCCATATAGAATGTGCTTTGGAATTGGTGTGCCTGAGGAATGGAAGAGGGTACCATTTATCCATCAGCTTCTGCTTCTATTAGTCAGAGATTGTTCCATGAGGTGTTAACACACACACTATTTCTGCAAAAAGTAGGCTATTAATGGGATGGGGCAGGGGGTGAAAAGAAAAAAGTAGCCCTGAATTTGATGATGCCAATCAAGCAGAGACAATAACTGTTGATCATTGCAAGAAATGTATGGACCTTCAACCTGAGAAAGGAGGACTTCCTGCTAACCTGAAGCAAATCCATTCCCTCTGGGCAGAGTGTTGGTGAGGAATTATTTAGAGACCATCCATCCAAATCCAAGATGGCTTCTGATCCAGCTTATTTCTCTGATCCCTTCCCCAAACACGGCCCAACGCCTACAACAAAAGGCTGATTGAGGAAATGAAAGCCTAAGAGAAAAATTTGCATTCAGGTGGTTTAATCTGGGAAGTTAGTTTGGGGGACAGGCATAAGGAAAAGGGGAGGAGGAAATAGGTAGGAAGGAAAACTAGTACAAAGATGTATTCCTGAATTGGTCATTGTGGTGGACAGCTGGGGCCTGTTGATATTTCATTAAGCAGCTAGCTTTCATTTAAAACAGAGTAATAATATAAAAGGAAATAGCACAGGGCCCATTTAAGGGTGCCACAAGAAAAAAATAATGAAACAAACATGAAAAACAAAAAAGCAGATAAATAATTCATGCCTGAAAACATACAACAAAGCATTAGAAAATTATGAATCAATACTTCTTCATGCAAAGCAACAATAAACATATAAAGCTGTAATTTTATAAAAGCTCAAAGAAGAAAAATAAAACATACACAGAAGGAGTGATTTGGCAACATTAAAAGATGAAAAGTCATCTAGCCTATCTCAGAAAAAAAACAAATATGCTACAAAAATAAAATTAGAAACAAAAAAATGGACCATTGTGAAACACAGGAATAAGTTTGGAAAGTTTTTAAATCTCCACATTCAAATGTTCCTTCAATGCAGTGAAGTTTTCTTTTACTATAACTTTGAATATTTTGTTATATTTTTCTAGTCTCTTTTTAAAAGCACATTAATTTTGTACGTGTTTAATTAGGTATGTGTTGGTCTTTGTCTTCTATATCTTTCATTTATTTTGAATCTTTTCAAAACTCTATGCTATTTCATTTTGCTGATCTATTTTCACTTTTTTAGATTGCATCTAAAGGGAAAATGGTAAAGTGTGATCAGCCCTAATACGTATGCTAATATATTTGCTAGACTTTAAAGGTAAAGAAAGGTCCTATTAGCTCATAGAATGCACACACACATAAAATATTATAGGAGATATTTATGTGTACGTGTATACATATATATTCATGGAGTCAGTGGGTAGAAGGAGAATCAGCTTTGCCTTACACTTGTCCACACAATATTCAATATCAGAAGAGAGTGAACAAATGTCCACAAAGTCATCAAGGAAAAAAAATGTAACCACAAATTTATTTCAGCAAAGATGTCACTCAAGAGTAAATGCCACATAAAATCATGGTCAAATAGACAAGAATTAGGGAATAATACCCTGTTTAATAAATCAGTCTTTTAGGAGACAAATGAAAAAGCCAGGGTAAAAGGACAGCTTGTAAGCATTGAACCCATTTACATACAGAACTAAGGCTAAACTAGGGAAATGATCATTACAAAACGAAAATAAATGTTGAAAACAAAAATACTATGAAATAATATCACTGATGAAAATTGAGAAGTGGAGGTTAAGATTCAGTGGTGCACAGTAGTGTGAGCACCTCAATTTCTTCAAATTTCACAGAGCACGGTCCATCAACACATTATATGTAACAAGCTAACTAATAAAGGTGTCCATGTGATATTTAAATTATACAAAATAAACAAGTAAGGCAACCAAAAATAATAATATAATTAATGCAATTCCGGTGGTTGATGGACTCCACCATAGGGATGGTAGAGAGAAGCGTAAGTGTGACAGTTACTCATATGTCAAATTGGGAAATAAGTAGAACTTACCTAGAAGGGATCTCTTAAAAATAAATTTGTCATATAAAACTACAAGGTAGTTTTTATAGCACCACTGGAAAAAATTTTTTAAAAACAGATTAAATCCAAACTTCCCAAATTATTAGAAGAAAAACACACAGGCACATTAACAAAATGAGGAGACTATGGACCATTTAGTGAATGATATAAACAGTGAGCATGACACACAGTGATATGTCCAAACTCCTCTGTCTTATAAAGAAAATGTAATAAGATATATTTACTTATCAAAAGATAAAAGACCTCCAATGAGATTTTTTTAAAAACCAAGACATATATGTGCTGTATATAAGAGATAAAACAACAGAGAAAAATCAATAAAGCTAATAGGCAGTTCTTTAAAAAAATACCTTGCAAGATTGACAAAATAAAAAGAAGAGTCAGATTACTAACTTCAGGAAAAAAAAGAAGAGCTATCAGTATAGATCCTGCAGAAATGAAAAGAAAAATAAGTGATATGGTTTGGCTCTGTGTGCCCACCCAAATCTCAACTCAGATTGTAATTCCTACATGTTGAAGGAGGGGCGTGGTGGAGATGATTGGGTTTCCCCCATGCAGGGGTTCTCATGACAGTGAGTGAGTTCTTACGAGATCTGATGTTTTTTTTTTTTATTATTGCATTTTAGGTTTTGGGGTACATGTGAAGAACATGCAAGATTGTTGCATAGGTACACACATGGCAGTGTGGTTTTCTGCCTTTCATCCCCTTGCCTATATCTGTCATTTCTCCCCATGCTATCTCTTCCCACCTCCCCACTCCCCCGTCCCTCCCCCATTTCCCCCCAATGGGCCCCAGTGTATAGTGCTCCCCTCCCTGTGTCCATGTGTTCTCATTGTTCAACACCCACCTTTGAGTGAGAATATGCGGTGTTTGATTTTCTGCTCTTGTGTCAGTTTGCTGAGAACGATGGTTTCCAGGTTCATCCATGTCCCTACAAAGGACGGAACTCATCGTTTTTGATGGCTGTGTAATATTCCATGGTGTATATGTACCACATTTTCCCTATCCAGTCTATCATCGTTGGGCATTTGGGTTGGTTCCAGGTCTTTGCTATTGTAAACAGTGCTGCTATGAGCATTGGCGTGCATGTGTCCTTATAGTAGAATGATTTATAATCCTTTGGATATATATCCAGTAATGGGATTGCTGGGTCAAATGGGATTTCTATTTTTAGGTCCTTGAGGAATCGCCACACTGTCTTCCACAATGGTTGAACTAATTTACATTCCCACCAACAGTGTAAAAGTGTTCCTATTTCTCCACATCCTCTCCAGCATCTGTTGTTTCCAGATTTTTTAATGATCGCCATTCTAACTGGTGTGAGATGGTATCTCAATGTGGTTTTGATTTGCATTTCTCTAATGACCAGTGATGATGAGCATTTTTTCATATGTTTGTTGGCCTCATGTATGTCTTCTTTTGTAAAGTATCTGTTCATATCCTTCACCCATTTTTGAATGGGCTTATTTGTTTTTTTCTTGTAGATCTGTTTTAGTTCTTTGTAGATTCTGGATATCGGCCCCTTGTCAGATGGGTAGACTGCAAAAATTTTTTCCCATTCTGTTGGTTGCCAATTCACTCTACTGACTGTTTCTTTTGCCGTACAGAAGCTGTGGAGTTTGATTAGGTCCCATTTGTCTATTTTGGCTTTTGTTGCCATTGCTTTTGGCATTTTGGTCATGAAGTCCTTGCCTACGCCTATGTCAACATCGTGAAAATGGCCATACTGCCCAAAGTAATTTACAGATTCAACGCTATTCCCATCAAGCTACCAATGACCTTCCTCACAGAACTGGAAAAAAACACCTTAAACTTCATATGGAACCAAAAGAGAGCCCGCATAGCCAAGTCAATTCTAAGCAAAAAGAACAAAGCAGGAGGCATCACACTACTGGACTTCAAACTATACTACAAGGCTACAGTAATCAAAACAGCATGGTACTGGTACCAAAACAGACATATAGACCAATGGAACAGAACAGAGGCCTCAGAGAAAATACAACATACCCACAACCATCTGATCTTCAACAAACCGAACAAAAACAAGCAATGGGGAAAGGATTCCCTGTTTAATAAACGGTGTTGGGAAAACTGGCTAGCCATGTGCAGAAAGCAGAAACAGGACCCCTTCCTGACACCTTACACCAAAATTAACTCCAGATGGATTAAAGACTTAAACATCAGACCTAACACCATAAAAACCCGAGAAGAAAATCTAGGCAAAACCATTCAGATCTGATGGTTTAAAAGTGTGTGGCATTTCCCCACCCTCTCCTACCACCATGTAAGACATGATTTGCTTCCCCTTCACCTTCCACCATGATCGTAAGTTTCCTGAGACTTCTCCAGCCATTTGAAACTGAGTCAGTTAAACTGCATTTTTGTTATATAAATTATCAAATCTCAGGTAGTTTTTTACAGCAGTGTGAAAACAGACAAATACAATCGGAATATTACAAATACTACAAACATTACATTGTAATATACATTGTAATACTATACATTGTATATTACAATGTAATATTCATAGTATTTGTAATACAAATAATATAAATAAATTTATGCTAATACATTTGACAACTTGGAAGAAATGGACTTTCTTGAAATCCACAGTAACCTGAATGAAACGATTAGACTTTTGAATCCGTAGTTTGTTTTTTGGTTTTTGGGGGTTTTTTTGTGTGAGAGACAGGGTCTCACTCTGTCACCTGGATTGGAGTGCAATGGCATGCTCACAGCTCACTGCAGCCTTGACCTCCCAGGCTCAAATAAGCCTCCAACCTCAGCCTCCCTAATGGCTGGGACTACAGGTACATGCCATGATGCTGGGCCAATTTTTTTTTTTTTTTTTTTATAAAGACAGGGCTTCATCATGTTGCCCAGGCTGGTCTCAAACTCCTGGGCTCAAGTGATCCTCCCGTCTTGGCCTCCCAAAGTGATGGGATTACAGGCATGAGCCATCATACCTAGCCTTGAATTCATAATTTAAATACTCTCCCAAAAGAATCATCATACCCATCATTTCCAGTGGTTTCAGTGGAGAATTTTACCAAATATTTAAAGAAAAATGAACACCAACTCAATGCAATCTCTTCTGGAAAATAAAAGAAGAGGATATTGGACATTAGAGAAAGAGAGGAGTCAGGGGTTATTCTAAGGCCTTTGGCCTAAAAAAATGTGTCAAGATGGAGCTGCCATACAACAAGATGAGTAAGACTGAGGAGGCAGTAAATGAAGGGTGAGTGTCATGATACTGCAATATCTAGAGGATTGGCTAATCTTTTGCTAGAAAGATTACTAATCTTTTGCTTAGGATTTTTACATTGGAGTTTATAAGTGAATTTCATATATAATTTTATTTCCTTGTATTGTCTTTGACTACTTTTTACACCAGGATTATACTAACTGGTAAAATAAATGTTATACCCTTTGAATCAATGTTGTTTATAATCTTGAAACCTCTCTACTTCCAAAGATATCATATGCATTTTTTAAACCTTCAAGGAATCTCAGACTACCCATTTCAATTTTTTATTGATCATTGGTCTATTAAATATTTTAATTCCTGTTTGAGTCTATTTATACTTTGTATTTGCTGATAATGTACAAAATTATTGGAATAAATACATTTATTCATTCTCAAAATACTTTAAAAATTTTACACTTTAAGTTTTACCCCTTTTAAGCCTAATAGTTGGTTTTGCTCCTCTCTTTTTCAACTTCCCTCTTAGGGTGCTTAGGTTTTTCTAACTTTGATCTTCTTCTATTCCATTATGATATGTGTGTGTAGCTGTCAGTATATTATTATCTACATGGCTTGCTATGTGATGATCTTTGCCAGTCTGAAGACTCATATCCACCTTAATTTATGAAATATTTCAAGTTGTCAAAAAAGCATAGAGAATGATCTAATGACTATACATATACTCATTACTCAGTATAAGTGATAAAATGTTGCAAATACAATTGAAGGTCTGTGTTTGCCTCTTCTCAATCACCTTTCCTCCCATAGTTGTAGCAATAATCACTATCCTAAATTTTGTTAATCAATTCCATGTTGTCCTTATGTGTTTCTACATGTAGATATATTCATAAGCAATATAGAGCAGTGTTTTCCATGTTTTTAAATGTCAAATAAATTACATATGTATGCAAACTTCTGTAACTTTGGTGCTAAACAGTCTGATTTTTTAGAACATTCTATTTTTTGTGAGGAGCTCTGGTTCACAGAGAGACTCCTAAATGGCATGCTGCAGTTCACTAGGGATGGGCTGCAGTGACTGACCCATTGGCCCTCTGGGCAGTTAGGTGGGTCCTGGGGGTTCCAGAGCCCCTGGACAGTGGCCCCCAGAGCCACTGGAGGAGAGTTTGTTCCAGGAGCTAAAGAAACTCAGTGGGGCTGATTCAAAGCAGTGACAGGGAGTCCTTGAGGGAAGGTGGGGAGCCCTGGCAGATGCAGCTCCAGGTAGAGAACTCATCTCTGTCTCTCTGCCTTCTCAGGAGTTGGATGCAGCCCTCTGTGCTTCATTCTGTGTCCTTTAAGTGGTAAGTAAGCAGGTGCAGGTGTCTGCCCTGACAGTGCATGTGCAATCTGCACACTAGAGCTTCTGCCCTATTCTAAAATGCTTCATATAAAAATATTTGCTAATTTTTAAATAGGCAACCTTTACAAATCTCTCTACTCCAGAACAACAGAAGGACTTTTGAATATTTTTAATCTAACAACCTGTCCCTTCTTAAAAGTTATTTTTATCCAGTATTTTCCTCCTTGTCTCTCTTTTATACTATAAATTATTGCCTCTCTTGCTGTTGTACTACACAATCAATATTTGTTTAGCTTTACCCACATGTTTGTGCTGAGCTACTGCTAACCCATATAGCATTTTTGTGCAAATTAGGAAAAGGTGTTTCTCTCTCAAAACACTTTATTTCCATCTGTGGAAAGTAACATTCATTCAATACTATACATATACCACACATTAACAGAATACATAATAAACATAGAAGCTACACTGTCTACAGATCAACTGGTACCCCCAGATGTAACACCCCTATACAGCCACACCTGGAAGTCCTGGGTTTTCTAGCTCTTTAAGTACCATTCTGCATTGCAGCTCATTTCTTCCTTCTGTTTAATTTCCTTACAAAATGACATCCTTTAGATGTTCCTTAAGTTCAGTTGTCTAGGAAACAAATTTCTCTGTTTTTGGTAGTTTATAAATGTTTTTATTCCACCCTTGTGTTTTGTGATAGGTTAAGGTAGTTTAAAACACCATGTTAATAATTTCTTTCTCAACATGTTGAGGATAGTATTTCATTATCTTTTGTTCTTATTGCTATTAGTGAATAATTTATGATCAACCTAATAGTAATTCTTTATAGGTAATCTGTTCTTTCCCTTCACTTGATTTTAAATTTCTTGTTTTATCTTTGGAATTGACAATTTTTTAAAAGTTTGCTACGTACATTTAATTGCACTTTCTAAATCTTAGAGTCTATTTATTTCATCGACTTTGGAAAATTCCCTGTTTTATCTCTTTGAGTGTTTTCTCTGCTCTGGTAACTTTTCTTTCTTAGTAATTAAAAGTAGGTGTATATCAAACTTTCTCATGAAGTGTATATTAGACGTTTTTGTGTCTCTTCTTTCAAATGTTCTGTCTCTCAGTATTGTGCTATTTCCTTATCTGTTTTCCAATTTATCATTTATCTCTTTAGCTGTGTCTAATCTCTGATTTACCCTGTCTGCTGAGAAGTTAGTTTCAATGGTAACATCTTTAATTTCTAGAAATTCCATTTGTTTTATTTCTCAAATATAAGAGGATGTTTTTCTACAGCATGGTATTCCTCTCTCATGACTTCTATTCCATCTTTAATTTTTAAAATATTTAAACATACTTTGTATTCTCTATCTAATTATTCCATCATCTAAAAGTAACTGGGGGATTCAATTCTGCCATTTGTTTTTTCAACTAGCTCACTCTTGACATCTTGATTCCTTATGAATTTTGTAATTTTGAATTTTGAGCTCATTTTCAGCGGATATTGGTGAAAACTTTATGAGGACTGGCTTACTTGCATGTTTTTTTTTAGAATGTATTTATATCCCTACCAGTCACCCAGAGATGTAACCAAAATGAGATTGATGTTATAATTTTTAATGGAAAATTTCAATTATATTAAAAAGTACAGAGAATAGTAAAAATAACTCTCCTTTGTACCTCCTGACTGCTTAAACAAGAAAATATAGTGGGAGGGATACTGCCCTAATTTAGAGGCTCAATTTTTAAGAGACTGGCAGCATTTAGTACCTCAAATACTCTTTGGAATCCAAATAGCATGCAGTTAGGAGCCCAATGATCAGTGGAGAGGACTAGGTAGGGAAGGAGGAGGCTCCCAGCTGACAGCTCCCCTGAGCTCTCAGTCACCAGCACCAACCCACCAGCCAGGCAAGACGGTCATCTGGAAGTGGGTCTCTCAGCTACAGTCAAACTCCCTGAGTTGCTACTACAAGGAGCAGAGAGAAGCCATTGACACCCAAGGCCTGCCTAAATTGAGGACTGGGGTGCAAAATAAATAATTTTTGTTGTTCTTAAGGCCCTATACCTCAGATTGTCTTATTATCTAGCAATATATAACTAGAAGAACATTATTTTTAAAACTTTTCCTATGGAGCAGTAAAGTCATATTTGTAGTATTTTTTTAATCAGATTTCTGCTATTTCTGCTTCTTGTGTATTAATTCTGCTTCCAAGAAGGTAAATAAACCAGGAGTTCTTAGCTTTGTTTTTATTATTGTTGTTGTTGTTGTTGTTGGTGGTGGTGGTGGTTTGTGTTTGTGTGTGTGTGTGTGTGTGTGTGTGTGAGTGTGATAGAACCCATGGAGGAAGAGGAAGCTAAATTGTTCTACCAAAAAGACACATGTATGTGTATGTCATTGCAGCACTATTCACAATAGCAAAAACATGAAATCAACTTAGGTGCCCATCAACAGTGGACTGGATATAGAAACTGTAGTACATACACAGCATGGAATACTATGGAGCCATAAAAAAGAATAAAATTGCATCTTTTGCAGCAATATAAATGTAGCTGGAGACCATTAACCTAAACAATTTAAAGCAGGAACAGGAAACCAAATACTACAAGACTGCATGTTTTCACTTAAAAGTAGGAGCTAAACATTGGGTACTCATGAAAATAAAGATGACAGCAATAGACAATGGGGAATTCAAAAGTGGGGAGAAGGGAAAGGGTTGAGAAACTACCTGTTGGGTACTATGCTCACTACCTGGGTAATGGTACCCAAAACCTCAGCATCATGCAGTATACTAATATAATAAACTTGCACATGTATCCTGAATCTAAAATAAAAGTTGACTTTTTTTTTTTTTTTTTTTTTTTTTTTTTAGACGGAGTTTCACTCTTGTTACCCAGGCTGGAGTGCAATGGCACGATCTCGGCTCACCGCAACCTCTGCCTCCTGGGTTCAGGCAATTCTCCTGCCTCAGCCTCCTGAGTAGCTGGGATTACAAGCACGCGCCCAGCTAATTTTTGGTATTTTTAGTAGAGATGGGGTTTCACCATGTTGACCAGGACAGTCTCGATCTCTTGACCTTGTGATCCACCCGCCTCGGCCTCCCAAAGTACTGGGATTACAGGCTTGAGCCACCGCGCCCGGCCCTCAACATTATTTTTTAAAAGGAGAACCCCTGGATGAATTATATCAATAGAGTCTCAGAATAATGTTTTTAAATGCCTAAAACAAAATATAACGATTAAGTAGAAATAGTTACCAAAATATCGACATTTTTGGTAGAGGAATGTATGTGTGAAATAACAGAATCTGGTAGAGGGTTTCATAGCTACTATAAATTTAAAGTATGATGAACACAAATAACTTTTGAAGATATCTGTAACACTTTAATTAATATGAAAATATCTGTAATTTCTATAAATGAGACTTACTTATACAACTGTAATTTTCTACCTACATGAAGTATTGAGGGAAATGCTAATTTTCACTTAGAGATTAGTGAAAATAAAGAGGTCATTTTTCTCCATGCATGTTCACAAACTCTGAATTCTATTCTTATACCTCAGGTTAAGAACTGTGAACTACCCAGTTGTATAGCCATTAAATAGTTTTGCATTTCTCAGTAAAGGCTCTGAAAATAGTCTTTGTGTGAAAGCATATAGAGATGATAAAAGCTATCTGGAAAACCAGTCTTCATATATCCACTCATTAGTCTGAATTTCATAAGCAGTAGGGAGCAATGTGACTCATTTGAAAGTTCTAGGACAGTTACATTTTCCTGCCACCAAGGGCTTTATCGTGTGGAGTCAGGCAGCATCAGCCTGAGCACGCATGTATGCACACACACATACACACACTCGCACACACTCATACACTAATGTGTTCTTCTTGAGCCCAGGACAATGGACTCACTATCACTGTCAAATGCAAAGTCACCTGTCATCCACTTGACATAGAAAATTACTTTACTTCCTGATGATGTGCTATGCTGAGCCTACTAAGAGAGAACTCTCTAATACTGGTGAGAAACTCAGGTTTGCTTAAGCAAACAAACAACAAAAACTGGGTTAGAAAAGTGGTGGAGTGGGCATTGGAAAATGCATAGAAACCAGAAAGCATAGATTAGTCAATCCATGGGAAAGGTAGGGATCTGACTGGACCTCAGGAAAAATTGCAACCCAGGGCTGGGATGCAGAACACTACTCTTTCTTCTCTCATGCTGGCTTTTCTGCACATCTTCATTCCCATCTTTTGGTGCAAACTGGCTTCCCTCACTTCTCAGTCAATGTGTTAGAAAACATGGACAAAAGAGGCTCTAAAGCTTTATGTGTTGTAGTTTTAGTTGAAAGTGGAAAGAAGCTAATTTGACTCTCTGGATCCTACAGCCAAAATTCACAGACATGCTCTGGCCAATCAACCGTGGCCAAGGGTAGGGTCGTGTTAAAAAGTGGCTGCTTCCACGAGTAATCATGCACACAAGAAAAGAGGTGGGGAGAGGCTCCCAGAAAAGTGGAGTGGATGAAGGGCAGGCCAAGCAATTTATCCAGCATAGGCACAATGAAGACAGGCAGGAACAGCCACACTCACATTCCTATTCTTTTGAAGACAAGCCCTGTGCCGATGCTGGTGGCTTGAAAACTCACTTGCTACAAAATGGAATGACTCCTATGCTTGTGGGTGGACCAGAGCAGATCTCATTACCTGCTGAGGACAATTTTTAAATAAATCCAAGGAATATATCTTCATGACTGTATTTTCTGGCACATATAAGAAATATGTCTTTAAGACCATACACTTTTGTAAGAAAGGTTTTGGGGATTTTTTTGAACCCTCAAATCTCAGGGGTAGTTCTTCTCAGCCTTGCTCTAGCAAAGGAAAGCTGGGGCTCTGAGACAGTGTCTCTGAGAGTAGGAGCTATAGGCTGTCTCCCATTAGAAACCCATTTGGGGAATTGGAGAAGAAACAGTGATTTTTATAAGAATCTGAAATTGGCTGGGTATGGTGGCTCACGCCTTTAATCCCAGCACTTTGAGAGGCCAAGGCGGGTGGATCATGAGGTCAGGAGTTCGAGACAAGCCTGGCCAAGATGGTAAAACCCCGTCTCTACTAAAAATACAAAAATTAGTTGGGCATGGTGGCAGGCGCCTGTAATCCTAGCTACTCTGGAGGCTGAGGCAAGAGAATCACTTGAACCCAGAAGGCCAAGGTTACAGTGAGCCAAGATCGCACCGCTGTACTCTAGCTTCAGCGACAGAGAAAAAAAAAAAAAAAAAAAAAAAATCTGAAATTTATACTGTGCCCCATGGCAGTGGTTCTTGAATTTTCAGTGTCAGAAACATTACATTTAACATTTCTTAAGGACTTCAAAAAGCATTTTTAATATCAGTTATATCCATGGATATTTTGAGGCTGAGAAATGTTAAAAATATATTTACTGGTTTATTTTAAAATAACATTGATAAAACCATTTCATGTATATGTAAAATAATATTTTTTTAAAGACTATATTTTGGGGCTGGGTGCAGTGGCGCATTACGTGTAATCCTGGCACTTTGGGAGGCCAAGGTGGGAGGACTGCTTGAGCCCAAGTGTTAAGACCAGCCTGGGCAACATGGTGAGACCCTACCTTATAAGAAATAAATAAATAAAAGACTATATTTTGAAAACAAAAGAATATATAATGAGAAGAATAATATTATTTTACATTTTTGTAAAGCCCTTTAATGTCTGATTTGAAGTAGAAGTGTATTTGAAAAAGACAGAAGTATTAAAATAATCTTTTCAGAAAGTAGTAGCTATTCTTTGTTATACTAAAACTCAACACATTGTAGTTTGTTTAATGTTTATAACAAATCAATGTGGGATCTAAAATTATATCAATAAACTTTTAAATATTATATCACATAAAAATCTTAAATTAATCAAACATTAAAATCATATACTGTTAGATTAAAATGTTCCATCTTAAATGGTTCTTTTATCTAGGTTAATTTTGTAGCATCATGCATTGGCCACTTGGAAAATATTGGTTTAATTGCTTATGCAGATTTTCCAAACATTGAAACATTTCATTGGTATGCATTGATATGCAGTATCAAAAAATCACATGTGTTAATATCATTGGCAGTCTCATGAGAAAAGTACTTAAGCATCGGGACATTGTGAAGCTCAGAAAGGCAAATACAAATTTTCCAAAGTTCTAATTTTTGCTTGAACGTTTACACGCTATCAGTGATAACAAATACTGTCAGTTATTTTCCTTAAAATGGCATACTTGCCGAATTATAGAGAAAATCTCTGCCAAATACATAAGTCTGTAATTGGTTCATTTAATTAAATATTGCGTTCTGTGAAAAAAGTGGCTAGTTCATCTCACAACTCAATCACACAATTGCTTTTCCTCAAGCTGAGCATTGCATTTCAGTAGGCAGCATAAGTGCTTTATGTGTACTTCCCACTTCATCACACAGAGTATTTAAAAGGCACATACTCCATAATTGTGATTCAGTAAAATCAATAGTTTTTACTGGTTCATCAAAGATATCCTTAATTTCCAATGGCATTCTCTTCCTGCAGTTTCAAGGAGGTGAAGAATACAGTGACCACGTGCACAGTTTGGTATCACTGACTCACTTCATGTTAGGGCACCAGGAGTTTCATCTACTCTTACTTTTGTACTATCAGTGCAAATATCAACCCAGTGAAAAAGGTAAATGAAGTCTTATGGTTATTCCAAAAATTGTTTTTGGCTAGGCACAGTGGTTCATGCCTGTAATCGGCACTTTGGGAGGCTGAGGCAGGAGGATTGCTTGAGCCCAGAAGGTTGAGAACAGCCTGGGCAATACAAGGAGGCCCCATCTTTACAAAAAATAAAAAAAAAAAACTAGCCCGGTGTGGTGGCATGTGCCTATAGTCCCAGCTACTTGTGAGGCTGAGGTGGGAGGATAGCTTGAGCTCAGATCAAGGCTGCAGTGAGCCATGACTGCACCACTGAACTCCAGCCTGAGCCACAAAAGTAAGACCCTTTCTCAAAACAAACAAACAAACAAACAAACAAACAAACAAAAAATTATCTCTCAGACCCTTCAAAAGGTTTCAGAAACCTCTAGGAACCACAGACCATATTTTGAGGTTCACTAATCTGTGTGGTTTATATTTTCCTTTTTCAGTCTTCACAGATGCCCTTTACAATGGGTGCTCCTGGGACACCCCTTGGAAGGATGGGAAAAAATGAGTCTCTGGGAAATTAAGTGCCTTGTCCCTCGCCTCAACCAGGGACCAGGAGGGACCAGAAGAAAATATTACTCTCATGAGCATCAAGAAGGAAAGCACCTCACCTCTATCCTGATCCCACTTATGAATCCCCTGGGCTGCACATGGCCAGACTTAGAAGATGAGGAGGATGCCCAACATGGGTGTATGTGGAGCAGCCTGGCATGCCAACGCAACAAGGCAGCTTTGCAGGAGGACCTGAAGAGCAAGCCATTGGTGAACTAAAAAATCCTCCCCATCAAGGCCCCGATCTCTGGTAGAAAACTCTTGAAAGATTCTTGGAGGTTGGTATGACTGCCTCCTCTCTCCATCCATCTCAGAGAATGAAAAATCTGTGAGAGCAAGCATTGAGGAGGAATAAGGCAGTAACTTCAGTCTTTGAAATAATAGTTATTATTTCAGCCTTCAAATGGCCTAAGATTTCTCTAACTGGCTAGTGTCAAAAAGCACAGCCCAAGCCAGAAGATAGGCCCGCTTCCCCTGGCTTTCCTACAGCTACACTCAGGGGTTGGGGTGCTTGGAAGATATCTAACTCCACGACCTTTGTGAGGCTGCTCTGCCAGCATATTCCTGGATGGCCTGGGAAACCAAAGACATAAATAAAGGAAGGAAAGAAATGCAGGCCACGAAGCATCCCTAGGGCTTCCAACATGGGACACACCATGGATGAGCAATGGGGAGTTGGGCCAGGCCTGGGGAATCTGTGAGGTAGAAAACCAGAGGAGCAGGCACTATCTTTGGGAAGGAGGGGAGAAATGAGAGAGCTTCTGGGAAAATGGCACCTACAAATGTCCACAGGGCTGAACATTTTCCATTTTCTCCTTCTATGTGGCCTGTCCAATATCCACATATTTACATCCCTTAGATACAAGCTCCAGGTGTTGTCACCTAAAGGATCCCCTGGTGGAGGGAAATGATTGTCTAGACAGGCGGCAAATCAAATGGCAGTAACTGAAATAAAACATGACTAAAAAAATATTGGAGACTTCCTAGAGCCTGGACAAGATAAGGGCTCACTTCCAATTCTTCTTCAGACCTCATTGTCCAACCCAGGCAAAGATGACAAAGAGGCCACAGAAAGCTGGATGCAAAGCTTTGATGTTCCCTAAACCTTTACCCTTGTCACTCGCCTTAAGTAAGTTTCAGCTTTTGATAAACAAGTTCAGCAAGTCTCAAGATACAAAATCAACGTTAAAAAATTGCTAGCATTCGTATACAACAAGAGTCAAGCCTAGAGGAACACAATTCCATTCACAATTCCCGCAAAAAGAATAAAATGCCTAGGAATATAGTTAACCAGGGAGACCAATGATCTCTACAATGAGAATTACAAAACACCGCTCACAGAAATCAGAGATGACACCAACAAATGAAAAAACATTCCATGCTCATGCATAGGAAGAAGAAATATCATTAAAATGGCCATACTGTTTAAGGCAATTTATAGATTCAACACTATTCCTATCAAACCACCAATGACATTCTTCACAGAACTATAAAAAGCTATTTTAAAATTCATATAGAACCAAAAGGAGCCCAAATAGCCAAGGCAATCCTAAGCAAAAAGAATAAACCTGGAGACATCATGCTACCTGACTTCAAACTGTGCTAAAGGGCTATACCGAAACTGCATAGTACTGGTACAAAAATGGACATGTAGACTAAAGGGACAGAATAGAGAGCCCACAAATAAGGCCTCATACCTACAACCATCTGATCTCTGACAAAGCTGACAAAAACAAGCAAAGGGGAACGGACTCCCTATTCAATAAATGGTGCTGGGATTACTGGCTATTCTCAGGCAGAAGATTGAAACTAGACCCCTTCTTTACACCGGATACAAAAATCAACTCCATGGATTAAAGACTTAAATGTAAAACCCAATACTATAGAAACCCTGGAAGACAACCTAGGCAATACCATTCTGGACCTAGGAATGGGCAAAGATTTCATGAGAAAGATGCCAAAAGCAATTGCAATGAAAGCAAAAATTGACAAATGGGATCTAATTAAGCTAAAGAGATTCTTCACAGCAAAAGAAATTATCGACAGAGTAAATAGACAACCTACAGAATGGGAGAAGATTTTTGCAAACTAAGCACCTGACAAAGTTCTAATATCCAGCATCTATAAGAACTTAAATTTACAGGAAAAAAACAAACAATCCCATTAAAAAGTGGCCAAAGGACATGAACAGACACTTTTCAAAAGAAGTCATACATACAGCCAACAAGCATATGAAAAAAAGCTCAACATCATGGATCATTAGAGAAATGCTAATCAAAACCACAATGAGATACCATCTCACACCAGTCAGAATGGCTACTATAAAAAGTCAAAAAATCAAAGATCCTGGCAAGGTTGTGGAGAAAAGGGAATGCTTATTCACTATTGGTGGGAGTGTAAATTAATTCAACCATTGTAGAAAGCAGTGTGGCAATTCCTTGCAGAACTACCATTTAACCCAGCAATTCCATTACTGGGTGTATACCCAAAGGAATATAAGTCCTTCTACCATAAAGATAGATACATGCACACATATGTTCATTGAGCACTATTCAGAATAGCAAAGCATGGAATCAAACTAAATGCCCATCAATGGGAGATTGGATAAAGGAAATGTAGTACATGTACGCCATGGAATACTACAGAGTCATAGAAAAGAACAAGATCATGTCCTTTGCAGGAACATGGATGGAGCTGGAGGCTGTTGACCTTAGCAAAGTAACGCAAGAATGGAAAACCAAATACCTCATGCATCTCACTTATAGGCGGGAGATAAATGGTGAGAACACATGAATACACAGAGGAAAACAACAGACACTGGGGCTTAACCTAATGGAGGCTTGAGGGTGGGAGTAGGGAGAGGATAAGGAAAGATAACTAATGAGTACTAGGCTTAATACCAGGGTGATGAAATAATCTGTACAACAAACCCCCATAAAACAAGTTTACCTACGTAACAAATCTGCACTTGCGCTCCTGAACTTAAAAGTTAAAAAGTATGTTTCAGCTTGTATAAAAAGGAAGGAGAGAGGTGGGGCCAGTAGTTGTGGTATTATTCATCTATCCCTTCAACAAATACAATTCTGATCATACACTGGTAGATTTGTGGGCTGTAGATGTAAGAAGAGGCTGGAAGGATGGCTAGGGAGTGGTAGGAACCAAACTCACAAAGTCACAAAGAGATTTTGTCTGTGTTCAGGGGACTTTGAGTGGCACAGTGTGGCCAGCTTTCAGAGTGGAAATGCAGAGAAACTCTTGTGTAGCATTAATGTCGATAAGCAGCACTAACCTGGTGTTCCAGGTATGTATCTTTCCATTTTAGGGTCTTTAGAGCCATTTGAGGACACTCTGCAGTCTCAGAGGAGAAAAGAAAAGTCACGGCACAAGAAACAAGACAGAGTGACAAGGCAAAAACTAGCCCCAAGGGGACAACACCAGGGCTCAGTAATTGTTTCTACCTCCTCAGTTCCTGGAAGCACAAGGTGGAGGTTGACTCATAAGAGTGAGTTAGATGGTGCTTGAAGTCAGAGCATGACACACAGAGAAGCTGACTTCATGGTGGGTCGTCAGCGCCACTGAGTCATAGCTCCTGAAATAACCCCTTACCAGGGATCCTGCAAGCCAAAGCCCAAGAGTGGAGGTGGTAATGCACTGGCGAGAGTATGGACAGACAAGCAGGCGAGGCAGAGTCATGCCAGCATTGAAGGGCACATCCCAGGTCAGCTGCTGCACACAGGTGCATGGTGGCACAGCCACCTCATTTAGGGTTTTGAAATGCCCACACCAGGCTCTTTCTGCTCCATATTGCCAGAGGAGACCTATTGCTTAGAAAATGGAGTTTTAATGCATTGTGGAGTGCAGGAGATTGAAGAAAGAGATCCTTTCAGCATGTAGGGCTGCTGCTTGGGTGGTCTGGTGTTGGCAGGGCACTGAAAGGAGGAGCTCTAGGCACTCAAGGTAAAAAGGATGTACTAGCTGGAATGGAAAGAGAAAAGACAGAGAGGGGCACATAATTAAAAGTGAAAGAAACATACGCTTTTTAGGAACATGTTTTCTGCTTTCCAATGGCCTTTAGATTTGGTTTGGAACAAGGACAAGCACCACTAAGCATCATTCTGACACTATTCAGTTCTCAAAGGGGCAAGTAAGCCATGGAAAGATAGATATCACGCAGAGCTTCCAATGCCATGAAATTGTCCTCCAAGACATGCTGCACGGGATGAGGGGGCCCCGAGGGCATCTGCACTGGCCACAAGCCTGTTTGCTCTCACAGCCTTCCCCACCCTGGCCTTGCTCTGCCTTGCATCAACACTTTCTATTTTCACCTCCTCTCTGCCTCAGTGGCATCTCCAGAGGAGGCTGCATCTACTTTGTGGCTCCAGCTCACTGTGGTTCCAGCTTCCGCTGGGTGACTAGCACTGATGGTAACAGCTTCCTGTTTGGTTAATCTCTGGGTTGACACTTTCCCTTGTTGCTTGTGTTAAACTCCCGTTGTTTAAAATTCCTGGAGTGATTCCTGTTTTCTAGGCTTGCCCTTGACTGACACAGCAGTCCTACTTTTATCTATTTTTATACCTTGTGGTTTTACATAAAATTTAATTAGGAATAAACATTTCTATTGGATAAAAGAGACTAAGAAACATTTGAATTTGACAATTCTTATTTGGCCCAAATGTAGATGAGAGACCCGAAGACCAAAGATGTTAATAAGTAGAACAAATACACAGTGGGAGGTTTGCTAGTTGTCCCTTTATTGGCTTTTAAAAATTACTAAATAAAGCAAGTAGTGCAGAAGTATCTAAAGTAAAAATAGAAAGAAAGTCCTACATCCAGGACTCATGACCTTGAGGTAACCACAGTTTGGTTTGTTTTATTGGCTTCTTGACTTTCTAAGTAAACACACACACACACACACACACACACACACACACCCCACATATACTTACACTTATACATATATATTTTTTAAATAGGGTGACTCCATACATCTTGATCATCAGCTTACTTTTTTTTTTTCATAGAACAGTATATTATGGATGACCCTCCATGTTAGCATCTATAAATCTACTTCATTTATGTTAGCAGCTGCATTGCATCCTGTTGTATTTAGGTTTTATAACATTATCTGATGAGTTCGAGTCCCCTAGTAGCTAATAGTCATTTTTTGCTATTACCAGCAAATAGGTATTTCGCTATTACAATCTGTTGCAATTACAAAGAAAGCTGTGGTGACTTTCTTCATACCGTGCAGCCAGCTTTGTGCTTGTGTGTGTCTGTGTAGAGTGGATCCCAGGAAGCAGAACTCGAGGTTACGAACAAAAATGCTTCAAAAAACTGTTCGTATTACATTCCCACCAACAGTGAGATAGCTCATTTTCCCACATCTTCACCAAAAGTGGACATTTTGCTTTTTCACCAATTGAGAAAAGCTCTCTGAGGATCACTTAAGAAGCATTCACAGGCCTGCCTTAAAATAACCACCAGCAAAGGACAGCACCTTTGACAACGACAGAGTAGCAAGAAATTGCCTCTTCATGCGCTACAGTGGGGATTTCTTAACACATGTAAGAATATACTTCCTCATAGTCAGTCTTGACTTTGTGTGTGCATGTTGACTGTGTCTGCTAGCAATCCCACTGTTCCTGATAGGAAGTCCAATTATAAACATGAAACTAGATGTAGATATAATTGTTGTTGTTTTGGAGGTTGTCCTGTCTCTTGGATAGCTTTTTGTTTTGTTGTTTATTCTGCAGTTTCACTCTAATGTATTTAGGCAGAATATTTTTTAATCCTGCATCTAACTCAGTGTGACTTTTGATACTGGGGATTCATGCCTTTCTTTAGGTCTTGAAAATTCTTTCTCACGGCTGGGCGCAGTGGCTCACACCTGTAATCCCAGCACTTTGGGAGGCCGAGGTGGGCGGATCACAAGGTCAAGCAATCGAGACCAACCTGGTCAACATGGTGAAACCCCATCTCTACTAAAAAATACAAAAATTAGCTGGGCGTGGTGGGACGAGCCTGTAGTCCCAGCTACTCGGGAGGCTGAGGCAGGAGAATTGCTTGAACCCGGGAGGCGGAGATTGCAGTGAGCCGAGATGGCACCACTGCACTCCAGTCTGGCGCCTGGTGACATAACAAGACTCTGTCTCAAAAAAAAAAAAAAAAAAAAAAAAGAAATCTCTCTCATGGTCACTGAGAGACTTGTCTTGGAAGAGTCCTCCCTAGTGATGAGATCATAATTATCTTTCTTCAAACAGAAGCCCATGTTCCCCATGGTTAAAGTAAAAGAGAAGTCTATGGGAGGTGCCTGGAAAATTCAGGTAGTCCTCCACAAGGCAGACAAGCCTGGACAGGAGGCAGGCTAGGAGCAGTCCCTGTAGACTGCACAAGGTGGTGGACAGGAACACGAGGACCATGGGAAGCAACCTGAAGGAGCTGGGTCCCAGCTGGAGCTCGCTATACGTGCGATTCTGAGCAAGTCCACATCGAGATGATTATGGTGCCCACGTGGCATTCTGCCATCTTAATATGATATTCATCTATGTTCACAAAATACTGTAATACCCCAACCCTGTCAGTAAGGTTGGTTTTATTACTGTTCCTACTTCTTGATGAAGAAATAAGCCCACCAAGGTATCACTCATCAATAGTATAGCTTAATCTTTCATAAAAAACATGTTGAAGATTTTTTCTTTATGCTTTCCAATGTCCCTTCTATAAATGCCCTTCAAAATAAGTTCCCACTGAGAACTTAGCAGCAGATAAAAACTCAGATAACTGGACTTATATAACCTGAATTTATTTTCCCATTTTATTGTGGCAATCAGAAAATGATGAAATATATTTAGTTCTCAATCTTAGTAGTTACGTACTTTGTCATTTTGCACTATGGACCAGGAAAGGGTACAAAATGTAGAGGGCATACTCTAAGCCCTTCGGCAATTACAATTTTGTGGGGCAGCAAAAAGGTGGCCCAAGACGCATACAGTGGATACTGGGTCAGGACATCCCTAGGCAGGGCAGCCTGGTTCATCTCAAGGTTCTTGGGCTGGTGCATCTGATAACCCCGGACCATTATGCCCACAATTTTCATGAAGGAAAGGTGGTGTGCTAAGTGTAGCCAGGACAGAAGTGCCCAGAGCTCTGGTTTTTTTGTAAACAATGTCAGACAGGAAGCAAAAGAGGAGAAAGGCTTTCAGACAACTCTGTGTGGTGCAGGGTCAGGAGCTCCATAGTTGGGAGCCTTCCCAGCAAACAAGATATTCCCTCTGCTAATCTCCCAACCAACTCCTGGGGCTGAAATCTACAGGTGAGAAAGTTCCAGCTCGCCAAGAAAGGCCAAACTGGAAAGAAGGAAATTAGGGCATGGGAATGGGCTAGGGTGACCTCAGAAGCCAGAATCTCCTGATTTTGTCTGCAGCCATTTCTGCTTGGCTGGCTTTGGAGATTCAGGAGGTTTGTTGCATTTCAGTCAGGCTGCTCTTCCAAGGCATCCAAGCCTACCAGCCAGCCTCTGCTCCTAGTGGTGCACTTGGGAATCCTCTCTCCAGGTCATCTGCATTCCCAGGTGGAAAAATGACCATGGGGAAGGCCTGGACCCTCTTGTTCCAGGGTCCCGTCATTCTCACAGGAAAACTGTTTGCTCTGGCAAGTGAAGCCTGAAGTTGATTTATGGCTCATTTTCAGTACACAATACTGTAATTTTGTGATATGATAGCAGTATTGATTCCAGATTTTCTCTTTGCTGAAACCCAGTACTGTGGTGCTAAATGGAACCTCAGTGCAAGTAACGGCACTTCACACTTGATTGATTTAATCTGTCTGATCCTCTGCTTTGATGTGACTGCCAACGGCCCCCTTAAGGGGCTGGGGTCTTGTTGTCTGGTTCCAGGACCTCAGTTCTCCAGGTGGACCCTGACAATGAAACAGGGCTGACTCCCTAGTAAGGCAGAGGGTCCGAATAGGGTGACAAGGAACCTATTCACTGCCGCTGTTGAGAGAGTCAAAGCCATTGTGAAGAATAAATTTTGGATCTTCCTTACATTTCCTGTCTCATTCTAGTCCAGATCTCAAGACAGGAAACGAAGGACAACATTCAGCATTGAAAACAAAACAGAATGAATGAATGAAGGAAGGAATGAATGAGTTGGATGAATGAGAAGGAGAGGAAGAAAGATAAGAGAAGAAAGTAGAGAAGGGAAGAAAAGACAGAGAAGCCGGAAGAAAGTGGCAGGGAGAGGGGAGTAAGAAAAAAATCTTATTAATCCAGAATGAGTGCTGTCAAGGCAAAGTGAGTCATGATTGTGAATACAGTTGATTTACCTTCCAGTTCCAACATTAGTTTGAAATTAGGATTGTTTTTTGTGGGGTTTGACAGGGGTGTGCCATGATTTGATTTGAATTTCAAAAAGCCCTCTCAGGGCTCAGAGTGCAAATTGGGTTGGCAAAGAATTAGAGAAGAGGTAGGGAGACAAATTGGGGGGTGGCTCTGGCCCTCCAGGCAAGAAGTGATAGTGGCTTTGCCCAAGGTGGAGAAGGGAAGCATAGATGGACTGGTGTTTAGTCTGAGGTAGAGCAGCCAGGACTTGGTGATGGATTGGCTGTGGGGAAGGAAGGACAAAGGAGATGACTCCAAGATCGTAAATAGAGGGACCATGTCCTGATAGTGGGAAACTTGAAGGACTGAGGAAGACAGAAAAGCTTCCTTCCTGACCAAGGCAGCATACACTCTTCTTAAGAAGGAATTGCCCTATTTACTCTATCTGGGTGTGTAGACTGTCCACCAGCTCCCATGCCAGCTGTTGGAGTGTGTGGACTGAGTGACATTGAAGGGGGTTGCCCCCCCAATGCCAGGGCTTCCCATCCTGACAAAGAAGAAGCCCACAGATCATTAACATGGAGGGAGACATGGAATGAGACTGAACCTTGAAGAAATACGTTAATATCCACTGTGGTGGCCTCAAAACACTTGGGAAAGAAATCCTGAGTCACTACAGGGCTTATCATGGAACCGTGATTTTGACCATTTATTTACATAACCTACTTTTTAAAAGTTGATCAGTCACATTCTTTTGACCAAGCTGTAATAAATCTTGCTGGATCCTAAAATCAGGATTCCAAAGTTGGAAGGAGCCTCAGACATCCCCTATTCCAAATGCTTCCTTTACACCTGAATCCCCTTGAAGCATCTCAGCAGGGATGGCCATCCTAATCAGGCTTTTCCAGGCATCATACAAGCAGCTCAAGGCAACAGGGCCCATTCCTGGCACCGTAAGATGACTGTCCAGTGCAGTGATTTGCAAACTTTCAACTTCAACCCACAATGAGAAGTGCATTTACATGCCACCCCACTACACACACACACACACACAGACACACACACACACACGCACACACGCACACAAAATCCCCTTACTGTGTGTCTTACACCCTGATATTTTCTATTCTGCTTTATTCTCAAAACTGATGGTATCAATCCACTAAATGGGTTTTATAGCTCGCTAATGGGTTGTGACCCAAAATTTGAAAAGCAGTAGTCCCAGGTACAAACTCCAAATCCACAGGTGTTAAGCAGACAACAAACAAAACTAGCTCCCTCAGTTTCTCTGTTTAACACCAAGTGAGGTGTCAGAGCCCCAGCATGGGAAAGTGGTTGATTCGCAGGTTGGTAAGAACCTTTACTGATGACAGTGTAGGTTTGAAAAAGGAGTTTTATTAGAAAGAAAGAACACTGCTGAAGAGTGCAGTGGGGCGCCTCAGCAGGAGAGGACTGAGCGCACCATGGTGTTTTCCTTAGGGGTATTTTTGGATCTTAAAGAGGAAGCTGAAGAGTAGATTGCATGCGAAATGATTACATTTGTAGGTATTTTGGTGCCTTAACGTCAACCACAGTTGCACAATGAGTTTCGGCATGCAAGCATTCTGGAGATGTATAGAAATGCCAGTTACTTACAAATTTTAAGTTGAAAAGAGAACTGGAACCACGTGCCAACATATGTTTTAAACAAACATATATAGTTTTGGTTTTCTTATTCTCTTGGGGGCTGTTTCTGATACATAGAATAGTTGTTGATGCCATTACCACCATATCTTGGATGCAACTGTTTATAATATAGAATGTAAAGAAACACTATGACTGTCAGAGGTGTTCAAACTAGAGTGACTCCATCTTGAACAAGGACTGGGTAAAAGGAGGCTGAGACCTACTGGGCTGCCTTCCCAGGAGGTTAGGCATTCTTAGTCACAGGATGAGATAGGAGGTTGGCAAAAGATACAGGTCACAAAGACATTGATGATAAAACAGGTTGTGGTAAAGAGGCAGCTGAAACTCACCAAAAACAAGGTGGTGACGAAAATGACCTCCGGTCATCCTCACAGCTCATTAAATGCTAACTATAATGCATTACCATATCATGCCATTATAAAAGACACTTCCACCAATGCCATGATAGTTTACAAATGCCACGGCAAAGTCAGGCAAGTTACCTTAAATGGTCTAAAAAGGGGAGGAACACTCAGTTCCTGGAATTGCCCACCTCTTTCCCAGAAAACTCATAAATAATCCACCCCTTATTTAGCAGATGATCAAGAAATAACTATAAGTACAATCAATCAAGCAGCCCACCCTGCTGCTCTGCCTATGGAGTAGCCATTCCTTATTCCTTTACTTTCTTAAACTCGCTTTTACTTTACCATATGGACTCACCATGAATTCTTTCTTGCACAAGGTCCAAGAACCCTCTCTTGGGATCCGGATCAGAACCCCTTTCAGTAACATAGCTGTGGTTGCTTTACATGGACCATTGACATTATTGAGAGAAAACTTCTTTCAAAAAATATAATAATAAAGTCAGGTCAGTAATTGGTTGAGGTAATCTCTCGCTCTTGGTTTCCTAATTATTTTCGTTCTCAATGAGAAGAAATGATCTGAAGAAAAGTATTTGTGACCGTCCAAGGAGGGAAAAATGATAAGAATAAGCACTGGGTTTGTAAACTTTTTAAATAAAGAGACATTTAAAAACTGGATCTGTTTAACTAGCTTCCCTGAGCTGATGACAGCAAAGTGAATACAGCCAAGCACTGGGGAACGGGGTAAAGGTAGAGAGAAATGGGGTCCTATGGCAGGGTTAGCTTATCTTTGACATCAACTTGTCCTGACCTTCAACCTCAAATACAATGTGCCTTAGATTCTCAGTTATTTTATGTTAAAACTAAGACCTTATTTCAAAATGAATTAAAGACACATTGTTAAAAAACAAAACTATCAAATACTAACAAAGCGTAAGAGAAAAGAAAGAGGTAGGAAAAAATGAAGGAAGTGGTACTGTGGGTGGTGATCAATGGGTTAATGAATTAATGTGATCTTTACACTGTATTCATATATCAAATCATTACATCATACACATTGAAGATATGCAGCTTTTGTTGTCAATTTTACCTCACTAAAGCTAGAAAAAAATTAAAATAAAAAATTTTTTTTAATGAAAGGGGAAAAAGGAAGGAAGGGAGGAAGGTAGGGAGAGAGGAAGTAAGGAAAGAACTAAGAAAGGAAGGATGGAAAAGAGGAAAAAAAGAAAAAGAAAATTAAACTCAACCAAAATCCCATCCCCTGGAGAAAACCACTATCTGTCAGTTAATTTCTCAAATTGTTTCTGATCTCAGACACACAAGGTTTTCAAGTTTATTTCTTGTTCTTTCAGCTCAATGAAATTCTCCTCACCTTCTCCCTGGCCTAAGGGGCTTCCCTTGAATTCTGGTTTTACAGCTTTGCACAGACCGACAATATTGTGTCTTATTAACCTTTCTTTAGCATAAGAAGATGTCAATCCTCTCACTCACTTCCAACTCAGCCTTGGTGAAATAATTTCTACACAGCCTGCAGAGCACAGTTAACTGACTACTAAATTTTGTTTTGTTTTACTGGACTTCTATGAGGTTGGTGCAGAAACAATTGCTGTTTTTGGCATTACTTTGTATGACCTAATAAATGACCAGCCTAATAAAACAGAACTTCCTAGGGCTAGCATCTAAGTCTTATTAACATTATACCCCCTAGGAGTTGACAACACTAGGCACATATTAGGCACTCAATAAATATTTGTGGAATTGAACTGAAGAATGCTAAGCTTATTATTGGATCAATCCCAAGGGCAGACTGAGAACATTTATTGATGACTTAGTCCAGGTATCTGGGCTTTCAGGATACCTGAGTCAGACTACAGTGATTAACCACCCCCACCACTACCACCACCACCAACAAAAACCATAAAACAAGGGAGAGTCTTAATTCTATCTGTTTGACTGCCAAGAAAGCACTTCTATTCCCTGATGAGAAATCCAAAATTCTCTGGTCTCAACATGGCAGAACCCCTTCCCAGGCACTGTGCAGAAATACAGTGGAGATGTTCTTACCGGAGAGTCCCAGGGACATTTATACCCCAACCTTCTGGAGGCCAGGATGAAAGCTAGGAATTGGAGGAAGTTTCTCACCACTCTCCCTGTTTCCCAAGAACATTGCCCAGGAGCTTAGTCTTTTTCTTGCAACAGAAGACAGACATAGTATGTCACTTATCTTTCATCCTCTTTGTCTGCAGTATCCTTTATGTCTTGTGGCTTGGATTTACAGGCAGTATCATTTGTTCTTGACTTCAGGAGTGTATTTGCTGTTGGATCAATTGGCAGAAAGCCATTCGTATTTCTCAAGGTGGACGTTGCCTCTAATTGTGCAGACTGGCTGTGAGGAAACTAGTCACTAGTTACTACTGTATCCTGTCCCATAACATCTTTCTACAATTGATTTAGGCAAGTGCAACCCCTAGAGCTTCATTATTCCAAGATCAGTTTCTTCCAAATGACTCCTACCATCATTCATCCAGAGATTTTCATGGTGTAGAAGATGCTGTTGGTGCTCCTCCCATCTCTCGTTGGGTGGCTTCCCTGCTGTCCTGCACACAGGCTATCCCATGTGTTAGCACTAGTGTGTGCTAGTTTTTCTAGGGGCTTCAGGAGCCAGTCCCCTTTGCCTGAGTGCATAGGGAGCAGGAAATGCCTGGATATTTGCATCTACCCAGAGACGCCCTTAGCTGACAACCCGTGAGCATGGGAGTAAAACCACAGCAACTCCCTTGTCCCCAGTCAGGATAATTGAAGGGGAGGCCTGTCCTGTGTCAGAGCCCCTGCAGGGTTGGAGGAGTGACCCTCTCTAGGTAGGTCTCTGCCTGTTATAGAGCAGTCTGCTAGAGCTGGGCCTTCTTCCCTTCCCCATCCCACTTTCTCACTCTCCTATCAGTATTCCCGGGAATGCTTTCTAATAAAGCCCTTTCTTTCCCATGAATCCCCATCTCAAGGTGTTCCTCTGAGACTCCAGGCCAAGGTGACTGGCAGAGAGGAATCCCAGAAGCCTCGGTGGCAGCCTCCAAGCTGAACTCAGCCATGTGCATGGTGGACGAGTGGCCTACATGGTGGTTTTTAATTTCATTCAAATTATTTGTTGATGTTATTTGTTGAGAGAAGGATTCAGAACATAGAGGAAGGATTTGAGAGGTACATGAGGAAAACTAGCAAGTTTCCCTATCCCCGAAATTCAAAAAGTGTCCTCAGACAAGGAGAGCCTGAGAGAGGCAGAGGAAAAGCAGCAAGGGAGTACAGTCACAGGGTCTCAGACCGGGGAGCCAGAACCACATGATTTCACAGACAGCACAACACCAGGAGCGGGCAATGCCCCCACCCAGGTGAGCACCCAGGAGTCCTGTGGGAGCAGAGGCCATGCCCACCATCCCACCAGGGTCTACCTGAGAGAGCTTCCTGCCTGAGCTGTACTGAGGACCAGTGCTGGCTGTTCCTCCACAAGTGTCCAGCATGTCCCAGTGATGGTCAGCGGGACGGGCACCTGTGGGAGCCCATGACTTTGCTGACTCTCTGACTTGCCCCATGGGCACCCTCTTCATTCCCAAAATCACAGGACATTCACATGCTCTGTTTGGCCATGACATGTTCACCTGGAGAAGTAATGGGTAGGGGGCCACCCTGGCCCCTGCCCTGGGAGGGCTGGATGGGCTAAGTTCAAACACCCATCCCTCTCCCAGCCAACGCAAGCCTGGACGGTGGCAACACACTCCTCCCATGACCAGCCTTCCTACCTGTCGTGTGGCCACTAGTATCATTCTGTTATTCCATCTGATGGCTGCCACTAATCTGATCCTCTATCAACTCTGCTTGGGGACTAAGTCTGACTATAAATACCTCAGCACATGACTTCTTCTACCCAGAAAATCTGACTTCATCTTTTGCTTCTTGTTCAGACTATTTTGAGGCTGGCTCCAAAGACCTTGATGGGGGTCTGGGTGGTGTGTGGGTTGAAACCCTCAGCCTGAGGGCATGGTAGTGTGCAAAGCTACACACCTGGTCTCTATGCAGGTCCCTCTCCACTCATGGCCTCGTGAGTCTCCCTGGTCCCTCGGTGGTGCCTGCACAGTGAGGGACTCCTCTCTTAAAACTTACCATCCCAGGTCTCCCTGACATAAACTGTGCCAGGAGAGTAACTGAGAACCATAGAGCTAAACTTACCATGTTTTTATTGCAGCCTTGCAAGGTCCTAAGCAGAGGTCCCAGTTAAGCTGTGCCCCAACTCCTGACCCACTGTGAGATAATAACTGTGTGTCGTTTTAAGTCACTAAGGTTGCAGTATTATTGTTACCACAGCAATAGAAAACTAGAATAGAGAATCTATAGGTGACGTCAAGCGTTTTGGGGAATGACAGAGATAATTAAGGCTTTCCCTTCCCAACCTCATAGCTCCACACAGGAGGTCTTAAGGCCCCAGAAAGACATGACTATGTAGTGCTGCCCCCATGAAACCACAAGCAGCCTCCCAAACTACTCTTAGACACAATCACTGCTCAGAAGCAGCAGCAGAGAGCTCCGCACCTTCAGGGTCCTTGTGAGCAGGGCCTAGAGTTCAGGAAACCTATATGCGGTAATGATCAAGGTCCAGGTGCCCTCACTGTATGAAACATCATCATGGCCCAATCTTGGCAAAGTGGAAGTGGGAGAATCCCAGGAAATACTAAGAGAGGTTTTCCTCCAGTCTAGTGAAATATAGGCTAGGAATCAGAAGTTAAATTTAATATAGAAAATAAAGTGATGTTTTTCCTTACAAGCTGAGTTTGAGGGCTGAGGTTGGTGATTGTTACAAATGGAAAACAAGGTTAGCCCTGGGGCGTGTTCCCTGAGGGGAGGCAGAGTGGGAGGCTTGGGGCAGGATGAAGCCTTGTCAATGTCTGGCAGCCAAAGGCCTCCGGGACTACCTGTAGTTGAACATGCTGGACTTAGTACTCATGGCAGGGAGGGAGAACACACAACTTGCGGAGTCACACAGGGCATCTCAGGAAAAAGGTATTAGGACGAACTTACAATAGGATATGGGCTTGTGTTAGGTGACCCGAAGGAGGGTTTAGGGAAACTAGGATTTACACTGGCTCCCATGCTGTCAGAAAGCAGGAACAAGTCTATGAATGGGGATATTTATAGAACATACCTATAGGAATGGCAGACTAGATGAGGCTCAGGACACAATTGGAAAAGACACAGCCACCACTCGTATCAGCCAGGATAGGTGGATGTTTGGTCATTTTTGTGGCTTGAACAATGCTCATGTGTGTCTGTGTTCAGACATGATTAGGGAGTAGCCTTGGGGTTTTTTGTTGTTGTTGTTGTTGTTGTTTTTGTTTTTGTTTTGAGACAGAATCTTGCTCTATCGCCAGGCTGGAGTGCAATGGCGCAGTCTCGGTTCACTGCAACCTCCACCTCCTGAGTTCAAGCGATTCTTCCGCCTCAGCCTCCCGAGTAGCTGGGATCACAGGCACGTGCCACCATGCCCGGCTATTTTTTGTATTTTTAGTAGAGACGGGGTTTCACCATGTTGGCCAGGATGGTCTTGATCTCTTGACTTCGTGATCCACCCGCCTCGGCCTCGCCTTGTTTTTATTTTGATTCATCACGGTCACAGTATAGTCTTGTCCACAGTTGCTGGTCTATGAGAATTTTTTTGTATTCAAAGGAGAACATTAAGGCCTAGCTGTGAGTTCCAGGCCAGCATAGAGCAACACCAAAGCCTTGCTGATAGCACCAGGCCAGCTCCAGGAAGACAGGGACTGCTTTTCTCTCTCTCAAGCTCTTGTTCCTGGGGAGGCTAGCTAAGAGGGAGTCCTTCCAGAACGCCCTTTTCCATGCCCCACATCACTGCAGCAGCAAGCTCACCCTTTGCAGATATACTTGACTGATTATGGAGGATTTCTCCCAAAAAAACTGCCTGGAAGTCACATCTGGTGGCCACAGACATGGTGAAATCTTTTTGAAAAGCAGTTTTGCAACATCAACCAAGATGCTTTGACCCATTAAATCCACCTCTGGGAATTTCTTCTAAGGAAATCTTCTGAAATACTTCAAAATGTCATATGCACAAAGATGTTCACTACTGAGTTGTTTAAAATAATAAAATAAATGGTAGTAACAAGTGTCCAATCACAGGGATTGAGACAAATAGATTGTCATATATCCAACAAGATTATTAGGAAGCTGATGGTCACGTTCATGCAAAAGTGGCCATTATCTTATATGGACATTTGGTCTATTTTAACAATGTCATTACCTCAACAAAATTAAATTAATTCATGCTTTTATAAATTCCCAGAACCCTAAGGGATTGTGTTGTGAGGTGTTTTGTTTTTTTAATCAAATGTATAATGTCAGATAGTAATGAGAGTCAACACAATTTCTGTAAGGCTGCTCATAGAAAAGGGGCCAATGAAGGGAACTTTGATCATTCCTACGGTTTCCAAGATGAACATCACGAACATGCGACCTCTCACTCCTCTACAGATTCCTCTAGTCCTCTGAGTCTGAAGATTACACATAGTCCAATGTCAAATGAGACTCAATTTTGTCATCTGAGAACTCAGATAATACTGACCTCATTGGATTGTGGTAACACCACACATCTACAACCATCTGATCTCTGACAAAGCTGACAAAAACAAGCAATGGGGAAAGGACTCCCTGTTTAATAAATGGCCTTGGGAAAACTGGCTAGCCATGTGCAGAAAGCAGAAACTGGATCCCGTCCTGACACCTTACATTAAAATTAACTCCAGAAGGATTAAAGACTTAAACATAAGACCTAACATCATAAAAACCCTAGAAGAAAGCCTAGGCAAAACCATTCAGGACATAGGCATAGGCAAGGACTTCATGACTAAAACACACCAAAAGCAACAGCAACAAAAGCCAAAATAGACAAATGGGATCTAATTAAACTCCAGAGCTTCTGCACAGCAAAAGAAACAATCATTAGAATGAACCAGCAACCAACAGAACAGGAAAAATTTTTTGCAATCTACCCATCTGACAAAGGGCTAATAGCCAGAGTCTACAAATAACTAAAACAGATTTACAAGAAAACAAACAAACAAACCCATTCAAAAGTGAGCAAAGGACATGAACAGTCACTTTTTAAAAGAAGACATATATGAGGCCAACAATATGAAAAAATGCTATCATCATTGGTCATTAGAGAAATGCAAATCAAAACCACATTGAGATACTATCTCATGCCCATTAGAATGGCGATCATTAAAAAATCTGGAGACAACAGATGCTAGAGAGGATGTGGAGAAACAGGAACTCTTTGACACTGTTGGTGGGAGTGTAAATTAGTTCAATCAATATGGAAGACAGTGTGGCAATTCCTCAAGGACCTAGAAATAGAAATTCCATTTGACCCAGCAATCCCATTACTGGGTATATACCCAAAGGATTATAAATAATTCTATTATAAAGATACATGCACAAGTATGTTCACTGTGGCACTGTTTACAATAGTGAAGACCTGGGACCAATCCAAATGCCCATCAGTGATAGACTGAACAAAGAAAATGTGGCACATATACACCATGGAATACTATGCAGCCATAAAAAATGATGGTTTCATGTTCTTTGTAGGGGCATGGATGCAACTGGAAACCATCATTCTCAGCAAACTGACACAAGAACAGAAAATCAAACACCGCATATTCTCACTCATAGGTGGGTGCTGAACAATGAGAACACATGGACACAGGAAGGGGAGCATCACACACTGGAGTCTCTTGGTGGGGGGAATAGGGGAGTGACAGCAGGGGTAGGGAGGTTGGGGAGGGATAACATGTGGAGAAATGCCAGAGACAGGTGATGGGGGGATGAAGGCAGCAAACCACATTGCCATGTACGTACCTATGCAATAATCCTGCATGTTCTGCACATGTACACCAGAACCTAAAGTGCAATTAAATATATATGTATATATATATATATATATATATATATATATATATATATATACATATATAAACTGTGGGTACTTAATACCATGCTCAGTGAAAGCAAAAGTCTCACCGCAGCCTCGATCAGAAGACAAAGGCCTTCTGCAGTGACTTCCAGGAGGAGATCTGCTAGCCATGTGCTGAAGAGGGGGAAAGTCTACAACAGTTGATCTTTATATTCTCTTCTGTTGAAAAGCATTTGTTCATTACAAAAACATTTGGCTATAATTTGGGCCCACTCAGGTGCCTTTAATCATCTTGATCAATCCTAAGCCTAAAGCTGGAGATGAGCAGTGGCTTCACCAGGGGCCCAGGCTCTCAGCATTTTAGGCTGTGAGCTAGACTAAATCTCATTCCAGGATGAAATCCAGCATGCTCAGTCCAGCCCACCAGCTCAGACCCCCAAGTTCAGCCTTCCTGTCTTCCCACACCCTTCTCATCCTGACCAAAGTCACTGTTGTCTTGCAGCAGTTCTTAGCCTAGGGTAAGAGCTGCCCATTGACCAGTTCCCACTGCTAAATTCTGCCACCTCCCAGCTATTGCTTGATGGGGTCATTGACTTTCCTCCTTTAGGCCTAGACAAGAGGGTCTCCTGACCACCTGTGTCTCAGACAACAGGGAAGACATGCCAAATACTTTTCAAATTCCCACTGTGGGCAAAGCCCCTTGTGAACAACTTGAGAAGAGGAGGCAGGTTTGTATTTACTTCTCCCCAAATGCATGTCAATCTGGCAGGGGCAAGAAGCCATGTGCTGTCATAAAAGCAAGAAGTCATTCCTGTCATAAAAGGCAGGAAGTGAATCCTGCCATCAATTAGATCATATGTGGACAGGTAGAAATGGGATAGGGATAGGCAGGCATTCCAGGTAGAAAAAACAGCTCAAGTAAAAGCATGGGTGCCAAACTCTGGGCCAATGGCCTGGTTCCATTAGCTGAAGCATACAGGAAAAAAAGAAGAGATGGGAGAAGGCTGGAAAAGTGAGCCAAGACTGGGCTGCAGAGGGCCCTGAATGTCATAAGGAGGCAGCTAGACAGCATCGGCTCCAATAACAGCAGAGCCTGTGGCATGAAGGACTGATGGTTATTTGAGGACTGACGGTTATTTGATTGGGGCATGGACCAATGCCCTTTCAAGGCCTCTCTCTGCCTGATCTAAGATTCTGTTCCCTGAAACAACATGAGTTAAACACTACAGGCAAACAACCCTGTGGCCAAATGGACAAAGGATACAAATTATCTTCTTGCAGTAAAAGTAACCAGAGAAGCCAATCCACCCAAATGAAGGTGTGCAGCATTCTCAGGAGTCAGGAGTCAGGAGAGGCAGTCTGGCATTGTCAGTCATTGTAAAGCCTAGAAAGGATGACCCACTAACTCCATGTCTTTACATTCATCTCGTAAAACTGTAGCCCTATAAGAGGACTTGGACATCATAATCGGTTTTACAAAAATGTTTTCACATACACACATTTTTACATTTTGCTTTATTACCTAACAACACAGCATGGAAATTTACCAAATATATATATGTAAGTCTTTGTAAGATTATGAACTATTCCAGAATACAGGTTTATTATTCAAATAATACAGCTTTATTTTATTTTGTATTATTTTATTCAAATAATACAAAATTAGGAAATACCACTTCCCTATTATTGATTTATTTCTCTCTCTCTCTCTCTCTCTTTTTTTTTTTTTTTTTTTTGAGATGGAGTCTCACTCTGTTACCCAGGCTGGAGTGAAATGGCATGACCTCGGCTCACTGCAAACTCTGTGTCCTAGGTTCAAGTGATTCTCCTGCGTCAGCCTCCTGAGTAGCTGGGATTACAGGTGCTCGTCACCACGTCTAACTAATTTTTGGATTTTTAGTAGAGACAGGGTTTCACCCACCATGTTGGCCAGGCTGGTCTTGAACTCCTGACCTCAAGTGATTCCACCCACCTCAGCCTCCCGAAGTGCTGAGATTACAGATGTGAGCCACCGTGCCCAGATGTTGTATGTAAATTTGGAAATATATAAATGTCCTTATACAAACTGCTGTTTACCTTTTTCTGGGATAGAGTCCTCAGAAAGCTACTTGTGCATCAAAGGGTATGTACATTTTAAATTTTAATAAATATTTCCAGAATTGCTTTCCAAAACAGTCACAATTCTTTTTTTAACTTTTTTGTGGTTTTCCTTTAATTTTAATTTTTCCATAAGTTATTGGGATATAAGTGGTATTTGGGTAGATGTGTAAGTTATTTAGTGGTGATTTGGGAGATTTGGGTGCACCCATCACCCAAGCAGTATACACTGCACCGTATCTGTGGTCTTTCATCCCTTGCCCCCTCCCACTCTTCCCCTCAAGTCTCCAAAGTCCATTGCATCATTCTTATGCCTTTGCATCCTCATAGCTTAGCTCCCACATATCAATGAGAGCATAACGATGTTTGGTTTTCCATTCCTGAGTTACTTCACTTCGAATAATAATCTCTAATCTCATCCAGGTCACTGCAAATGCTGTTAATTCATTCCTTTTTATGCATGCATAGTATTTCATAGTGTATATGGAATCATAGTTTCTTTATCCGCTGGTTGATTGATGGGCATTTGGGTTGGTTCCACAATTTTGCAGTTGGGAATTGTGCTGCTATAAGCATGTGTGTGTGAGTATATTTTTGAATAATGACTTCTTTTCCTCTGGCTAGATACCCAGTAGTGGGATTGCTGGATCAAATGGTAGTTCTACTTTTAGTTCTTTAAGGAATCTTCACACTGTTTTCCATAGTGGCTCTATTAGTTTACATTTCCACTGACAGTGTAGAAGTGTTCTCTGCTCGCTGCATTCACGCCAGCATCTACTGCTTTTTAATTTTTTTATTATGGTCATTCTTGCAGGAGAGAGGTGGAATTGCACTGTAGTTTTGATTTGCATTTCCCTGATTATTTATTAGTGATTTGAGCATTTTTTTCACGTTTTTGGCCATTTGTGTGTTTACTTTTGAGAACTGACTATTCATATCCTTAGCCCACTTTTTGATGGGATTGTTTGTTTTCTTTCTTTTTTTTTTTAATTGCATTTTAGGTTTGGGGGTACAAGTGAAGAACATGCAAGATTGCTGCATAGGTACACACATGGCAACATGATTTGCTGCCTTCCTCCCCTTCACCTATATCTGGCATTTCTCCCCATGCTATCTCTCCCCAACTTCCCACCCCCCGCTGTCCCTCCCCTATATCCCCCCAACAGACCTCAGTGTGTACTGCTCCCCTCCCTGTGTCCATGTGTTCTCATTGTTCAATCCCCACCTATGAGTGAGAACATTCGGTGTTTGATTTTCTGTTCTTGTGTCCGTTTTTTGCTTACTGATGAGTTCTTTGTAGATTCTGGATTTTAGTCCTTTGTCA